>NC_142263.1:10174303-11374303 GCF_052056855.1 Sturnus vulgaris
TTTTTATTTAATTAAGTCAATGGAGAACGGAAAGGCCTCAAATGAAAACCACACTGGCCCCAAATGTCTCCAAGGCTCCAGATGTGAATTCCTTCACCTTCTGCTGGTGAGCACGGCCTGGCTGTCCTCCAGCACTTGGGGCACAGCCCCTGCTCAGGAACAAGAGCAGAGAGCCAGGGATGTCCTGGGAGAGGTCAGGAGGTGCCTCCAGCCCATCCCTGGAACGTGGGATCATCCAGACCTGAGCTGAGCTCTCAGGGCACTCCTATGGACTCTGCTTTGCCCCATGGGGGTATTTGGGGTTTGCCATCTTGTGTCACTCCTGTCTCCACGTGTGCCTTGGTGCCACAAACCAAGCTCAGCCTCAGCCTGGCCCCAGAGGCAGTGCCAAGGAGCTGCTCCCCCAGCCAGCCCCGGGCAGGGCTCCTTGGCCAGCTCCAGGGAGCCTTTCCAGCCCCGTTTGTAATTCCACTGAGAGCTGCAGTCCTAATGGATGGCTGGAAGCATTCCATGGCTCCTGGCTGTCCCCTCCCGGGCTCCTGGCTGTCCCCTCCCAGGTGTCACCAGCAAGGCAGGGCCGTTCTGCCCTGCATTCCCCAGCAGCAGCCCCAGGAGCAGCTCTGGAGGCTTCTGGTCGTGTTTTACCCCCAGCACAAATGCAGGACCCAACCACAAGGCAGAGCTCTCTGCTCTGCTCTGCTCTGCCCTCCCCACGGCCTCGTGGTGGCACCTGGCATCCCCTGGAGGGGCTGACACCACCTCCCCACCTCGTGTTTCCAAGGTACTGCACCCTCTTTCCATTTCCTTAAATCGTGGAATGATCCCAGAATGGGTTGGGTTGGAAGGACCTCAAAGCCCATCCAGTGCCACCCCTGCCATGGGCAGGGACATCTTCCACTGTCCCAATGTCCAGCCTGGCCTTGGGCACTGCCAGGGATCCAGGGGCAGCCACAGCTGCTCTGGGCACCCTGTGCCAGGGCCTGCCCACCCTCACAGGAACAATTCCTGCCCAATATCCCATCCATCCCTGCCCTCTGGCAGTTAAAACCATTCCCTGTGTCCTGCACTCCATGCAAAAATCAAGGATGGTTTCTTTTCTTGCACCTAAAACTTTCCATGAACCATAGGGAAGCCTCCAGGGGGGCTTTGGGGTGAAGCCCAGAGGGGCACCCCAAGCCCTGAATGAAGGAGAGCTGGACTCCAGCCAGGGCTCAGGAACAGCCCCTCTGGAGGAGCTGGCTCAGGGAACACATGGCAGCAGGGCCAGTGTGCCCGGGGGGTGACAGTGACCACAGCATGGGTTTGTCCAGGGCCTGAGCAGGAGGACTGGAGACAATCTGGCTGAGTTAATCACTGAATGATTGGGCCCAGAAATGAAGTAGCTTAAGAGAAAATCTTACTGTATTTTTTTTTTATAATGAAAGCCTTTCTGCAATAGATTCAACCCAGAAAAAAACCTGCTCAGTCCATGGATTGCAGTGCAGGTATGAGCCAAATACATGGTGAAAAGGAGATAAACACCATGTCCTCCTGCATGGCCACAGGAGACAAATTCCCCATTTAGAAAGCCAATAAAAACGTGTTTCTTTCAGAACAACTGTATTCACGGCACATTGTTTCTCTGAGAAAAATATGTTAGTGACTTTGAACTCCTCCAATGCCATCCAGAACAATTTCTTTTCCCCCAAAGTGTCTCGAAAGTAGCAAAAAATACGAAAGAATTAATGACTGTTAACAGCTGAAACAGATGGTCTGCTGTGAGTCCCCACAGCCTCATGCAACTGTGAGTCAAGCCATTTTTCAAAATGGTGAAGAAAGAAAAGTAATAAAAAAAAAAAAATCAATTTCCAAGGCTACCAGGCTTCCAAAATTCCACTCGGACTTCCCAGGCGCGAGGCAGCGGGACAGGAGGGGCTGGCTGGGTTTGGAACCCACCTTTGGCTGCAGCCCAGGGTCCCTTCGCCCTCCCGGGGGATGCTGAGGGTTTGTGCGCGCTCAGCAGCGCCTGGGGCGGGTTCTGCTGCAGGATTCGAACCAAGGACCGTCCCCATCGCGACATTCCCCGCACTGGCGGTGTCCCCACGCCCTCCCTCCTTCCCTCCCTCCCTGCCTCCCTCCCACCGCCGGGAAGGGATGGCAGAGCAGAAAAGCACTTGCCAGGAAGGGAACTCTGGTTGCCTGCTCCGCTGCGACGGCTCCTCCTTCTCGCCGGGAGCCTCATCCCCGCGGCCACCTTCATGCTTGGGCTGCCCCTCTGCCGGCTCCTGGATCAGCCCCATCGGGCACACGAGTCTGCGGGGCCCGGGCGCTGGGCGAGCTCATCATGGGGCCGGGCGAGCCCGGAGTGCGACCCTGCGGGCGAGGAGCGACACAAACTTCAGCGCACGCACGGCGAGGCTTTATCATTTATTTAAACCCGGCTCTCAATAATTCATGCCGAGCAGCGGGACAAACAGCAGCGCGGCAGCGCCGGCACCGAGCGGCCACATCTGGAACAGATGTTCAGTTCCCAAAAAAAGCGGGGGAATGCGCCATGCCAAGGGAATGGTGTGCTCGGGGACGCAGCCCCGCTCGCCCTGAGCCACCAGCCATGGGTTCGGGTGCTGGCAGTGCAGAGCTGGCACCGAGCAGAGGGAAGGGGCACGGCTGGCTCCAGCCCGGGGCTGGGAGAACTCGGACGGGCATTCCTTGGAAGCGCTGGGGACATGCTGGAAAGGCTCCTCCGAACACCCCCACGGGCCTCCCCCAGCCCCCGGCCAGGATCCCACAGCCCCCAGTGCCAGGCTGGATCCTCGCTGCGGTCTCTGCAGTGCCCCACTCTGTGCCAGGCGGTGCCACCGGCCGGGGCTGATCCCAGCCCGGAGGCACCGCGGCCACCCGGGCACCTTTCACTTCCAGGTGTGCCACCACAGGGACCCCCGGGGTGTCCCCTCGGCGAGTGTCACCTCTCCAGCGGTGACACAAACCCTCCAAGCCTGACCATCCCCTCTGTGCCGTGTCACCGAGCTCCTGTCCCCAGAGCGCCCCGCGGCCACTCCCAGCCCACGGCCACAGCTCCCCTTCTCTCTGTGGCCAGCACGGGCCAGCGTGGCCGTGCCAGGGCCCCTCGTGGCTCGGACCCCGCTGCCCCCCGTCCCCATTCCTTTTGGGACATCACCCATGAGGCAAGGAGCGTTTGAACAATGCCCCCAGGCACGTGGTTTAGGGGGTTTAGGCACTGTCCTGTGCATGGTCAGGAGTTGAGTTCCACGATCCTTGCAGATCCTTGCGAGAGCAATGTCGGATTTGTCTTTCCAAACAAGCTGTGGATCTGCTGGTGGATAAAACCAGCACTGAGAGATAAAAGAAACAATGGGAAGGATTCCACTGATTGATGAATGGAAAAAGAGATTTGCCTTTACAAACAAACTGTAAGTTTGCTGATCAATGAAATTGGATATTGAAAGATGAAAGAAGCAATGGGAAAAAATCATTAATTCTGTAAGAATTAAAAATTAAAAGGGAGGGTTGTACATTAGAGGGGAATCTCAGGTATCAGGTGTTCTGGGAAGTCTGTGCCTCACAAGTACCTCAGCCATGGGGAAAGAGAGAGGGAAATGTGGATGGGAAATTGGGATAAAAAGGGAGGCTGTGTCCTCCAAAACTTTGAGAAATCCTAGGGAAATGTCCCATGGCCTCCCCCTTTATTCGAATAAAGCAAAAAGGACTCCTCTGTCTCCTTTTTGGACATAAACCTCTGGTGTTTGTGGATTAATTTTCCTAACACTTGCCACTCAGGATATTCCATGAATCTCTGATCCTTCATCCAGGCTCTCACTCTGTTCTGACAGACATTTTATTCCTCGCCCTTAGCTGGCCCCGCTTCCCCTGGGTGCCCCTCGTTATCCTCCCTGACACCGGCTCCGTGCCAGCCGCGGTCCTGCCGGGCCCCGGGCCGCGCCCCGGCTGTCCTCTCCCCACTGTCCCCTCCCTGCTGTCCCCTCCCTGCTGTCCTCTCCCCACTGTCCCCTCCCTGCTGTCCCCTCCCCACTGTCCCCTCCCTGCTGTCCCCTCTCTGCTGTCCCGTCCCTTCTGTCCCGTCTCTGCTGTCCCCTCCCCGCTGTCCCCTCCCCGCTGTCCCCTGCCCATCTGTCACTCGCCAGCTGGCCTCGCTCGCCCTTTTTGTGCAAGGAGAATTGGAACCAACAATTTCTTTGGCTGCAATTGCACAACACCTCAAGCACCTGAGCTCTGACCCAGACCTCCAAGGTGTATTATTATTCATTTTAATAATTATTTATTATTATTATTATTACTACCAGCACTGTTATCCCAGCCCTCTGAGGGCACCTTCTTGATACAATCCTCATGTTTTGAGCTCTTTTATGTCTGTGATTTACAACACCTCCTCTGATATCTGAGCTCCACTCTTTGGGTAATACAAACATGGAGATGACTTTCAGTGCAAATTTTCTTCCTGAAAAGAAATTTTCTTCTTGCTCCTCTTCCTAAATGTGAACCTTGCACTTTACCCTGCCAGCTAACCACTTAATGCCAGTAAGAAATGGACTTTCCTTTTCCCTAGATAATGACTGATCTTGCAGATTGGATAATGAAATAAGTAATGCCATTAGCAGCACATTAATCAGTGGTGAGCAGTGAATAACACCGAGTGCACGGCTGTCAACTGCTCCTGAAGGACAAGGGAAGGGGAACTGGGCAGGAATGGGGAAACAACCCAAAATCCAGTCCCCTGTTCCCCACGTTTCTTTTTTCCTGCCAAGTGGCCAACACTCAATTCTTTGTCTGGGGGATCCAGCCGTGTGACAGCCTGTCCAGATTAGCTATCTGTGCTCCGGACATTCCCTGCACATCCTAAACCCTGCTGATTCCACACTTAGGAAGTCACTTCCTTCATTTCTGTCCCTGCCTCACGCAGGATGTGAAAAAGAGGGCAGAACCCAGGAGGGCCCTTCCCTGCAGTGTCATTAACGGTGGTGGTGGCAGAGCATGGCCACAGCTGCAGCAGGACCTGTCCCCTCCCATGGGACCTGTCCCCACCCACAGGACGTGTCCCCTCCCACAGGACCTGTCTCCTTCCATAGGACCTGTCCCCACCCACGGGACCTGTCCCCTCCCACGGGACCTGTCCTCTCCCACAGGACCTGTCCCCATGCATGGGACCTGTCTCCACCCATAGGACCTGTCCCCACCCACGGGACCTGTCTCCACCCACGGGACCTGTCCCCTCCCACAGGACCTGTCCCCACCCCTGGCTGTGTCTGAGCCGTGTTCCCGAGCGTTCCCGGGAGGAACAGGCACGGTGCTGGGACAGGGTCTCACTGCTGTCCTGCCAGGGTGAGACACGGGAGATTGTGGAGCAGATCAGAAATGAACAGGAATGAACAGGAATGAACAGGAATGAACAGGAATGAACAGAAATGAACAGGAATGAACAGAAATGAACAGGAATTAACAGGAATGAATGTCTGAGCAGAGTCACCCCTGGGAGGGAGCAGCTAGCAGCTCCTCCAGGAGCGCAGCCATCCCTGTGCCCCCGATTTCTGTCTCACTGGTATCTCACCAATAGAACACGTGGCACCCCTGGGCCCCAGGTCTACAATCTCCATCCAGACACGGCTCTCCCAAGGGACTGCTCTGCTGTTCTGTGAAGCTGCTGACAGCTCCCCTCCATCTTCCAATCCCAGGATCACTGAGCTTGGAAGAGATCTCCAGGATCATCCAGTCCAAGTTGTGCCTGGTCCCCACCTTGTCCCCAGCCCAAAGCACTGAGTGCCACATCCTGCCCTTCTTTGGTCACCTCCAGGGATGGGGACTCCAAACCTCCCTGGGCAGCCCCCGGCTGTCCCCTCCTGTCAGGGAGTTGTGCAGAGCCACAAGGGCCCCCCTGAGCCTCCTTTTCTCCAGGCTGAGCCCCTTCCCAGCTCCCTCAGCCTCTCCTGGGGCTTCAGACCCTTCCCAGCTCTGTTCCCTTCTCTGGACCCGCTCCAGCCCCTCAGGATCTTCCTTGGAGCAGCCCAGAACTGCACACAGGACTGGAGGTGCCTCATCCTCAAGGTGTGCCCTCAATCTTTATGCCAGGTGCCACGGCAGGGATTTTAGGGAGAGCTCCATCGTGGGCAAACACCACTCTGAACTGCTGAGGTCCTTTACTCAGGAGTGCTCACTCTGTGAGAGAGTAAGATCAGGAACAGCAACCCTAAAAATAAAAATTATCAAAGAAAATACGGAACGAAACCCTTTTTAACCCCCTCCCTAAACCTCCTCCTGTGTCCTCACTCCAGCCCCTCTCACAGCACCCCAGTGAGGCTGGGAACACCTCGGTGGCCGCTGTATCACGGAAAGGGTTAATTGGGAAGGCATTTTCCGCCCAGCCCCTCGCTGGCCCAGCTCTGGAAGCTCCTGGCCTTGGGCTCCCTCTCCTCCTCCTCTCTCCCCGTGCCCGTGGAAGGACGCGGCCGCCCCGAGCCAGCGCCGATGGTGCCTCAGGGAGCCGCGCTCCTCCCGGCACATCCCTCCGTGCCACTCGGGTGACACTTGTCTCCAAAACCCGGGGACAGGCGGCACGAGCACAAACACAGCCACGGAGCAAAGGTGGGGCTGGGTCCAAAGCGGGGTGACACCACTTTCTTTTCTCTCCACTGGCAGAAAATCAATTCCGCTCGTAAGAGGAGAAACCCAGCTCCAAGGAAAAAGAAAGGTCCTCACATCATTTCTTCCATCAGGCTGACACCTCTTCATCTCGGGGAATTGAACATCTGTTACATAATTCAGGGAACATGTGGTTATTTTCCAGGCTTATTAATAGCCCAAACCCCCCAGCTGAAATGAAAAGGAGCAGCTGCTCCAGACTTCACCCCTGGAAGGAGAGGCTGGGAGCAGGTACGGGGCTGGCGGGGGCTCAGGGCTCCCTCACACCACAGCTCCTCCTGACAAGCAACGAAGGACTTGGCTGGTGCTGAGGCAGCTGCATTCCCACATTCCCCCAGTGCTCCTTTCCTTTCACATCTCATTTTTCTTTCCAGGAGAGGTAGAGGATGGTGGAGAGGATCACAGATATGAGAGAGAGTTGGGGGAGTGCAGAGAGGAGGGGAGGGAGACCCTTCATCCCAAAACACTTCCATTCACAGGTCACTCAGGCACTTCCATGCCAGAATTTAATCCTGACTGCCTGAGCTGCCCTCTCTCTTGAGGAACAGGCTGAAGGAAGGCCCTTGGCACCTGGACAGGGGGTGGGAAGGTTGTCTGTGGCTCTGTTCCATGAGGATGGAAGGACAGTTCCATGAGCACTCCTCTCCACACAGGAATGGTGCCTTGGATCTCCCTGATGTTTCCAGGTGGGATGCAGCAGGTAAAGGTGAGGCTGTTGCTGGGACACACAGCAGTGTACAGGATATTCCTAAGACACACAACCACAGCTCACATCAGGCAAAGGGAGAGGCAAAGCCCCCCAGCCACCTCCAGCCCATCCAGGGATCCATTAATGGATCATACAAATCGTCTCCTCACTCTCTTTATGGTCTTAGCAGAACCCAAAGTTCATCTTGATTCAGTCCCAAATCCCTCTGTGGCTTTAATCCAGTGCAGAAAACCCAAACCTGACAAACCACGGGGACTGGTGAGAACCTCTTCATTTCCTGGCAGCTGATAAAAGCCGGGAAGTTCTGCCCAGAAGGGGCGAGGTCACCAGAGCCCAGCGGAGTGTCCAGGGAGGAGGAGTGGCCCTGGTGCCCTGGACAGCTCTGAGCCACTCTGGGTGCAGCCATTCCAGTAGCAGGAGGGCACCTGTGCCCAGGTAGGGACTGGGAACAGCAGAGAGCAGGGCTGGAACTTCAGCAGTCAGAAATCAGGAGCTGCTCCAGTTCCAGGAAATGCCTCAATACCCCTAGGACTGAGTGCACAGCTCACACATCTCATCCCACAGGCTTTAAAAACAGGCAGGAAATTGGGGTTTTCTCCATGCTCAGTGAATATCCAGTGATTCACAGAGAACATGAGGGAACCCCCAAAGACACGCTGGGAGCTGGGAGGTGACTGCAGTGCCAGGGAAAAGCCTTGGCTCAAAGCCTTCCTCCCAAAGGAGCAGGGAGCTGCTCAGGCAGCACATCCCAGCCTCTGCCTCACTGCTGCACCAAAGCTGAGCCTCGGGACTGCAAATTGCAATTTCCGTGGGGTCAAGAACCACGGGACACAGACTGTGCCTGGGAAGGAGAGCAGGACAGGACCTGGAGCCAGGCTGAGATTGGGGCTTATCCAGAAATCTCCAGACTCTGTGCCTTGGTTGTTCCCAGCCCAGCTCAGCTCTCCACTGTCCCCACTGGAGAGCTTCCCATGCAAACTAAAATGATCTGCTTAAAAAAATTTAAGTGAACAATTCCTCTAAATCTGAAATCATTAAATCCAAACTGCTTCCCGACCAAAACCAGAAGGGACCATTCTGGGAGAGGAATAGAACTATCAACTTTAGCAGACTTTGACTCAAATTTTCTTTTTTCCCCTCCCTGTAGCCACCTTTTTCATCCCCACGCAGCTGAAAGTTCACTCATTTTTACTTTTACAAGCGTATTTTCCCTGTTCACCCAGCCATGCTTATCTGACCTCTTGGATCTATAACAATCATTTCTTATTTCTTATCCTGTACCTGGGCTGATCCTCTAAGCTTTGCTGGAAGGATTTGGGCAAAAATACTATTTTTGACATCCTGGGATTCTTTCACAGAATCTTCCATTCCAGTTGCTATTTTTTGCCTTCATATCCTGTTCCAAATATCTGCAGGGTGGCAGTTCTGTGGTCAGTTTGACTTAAACAATTGCAGTTTAACTGCAACTTAAACAATTCTGTTTATTAGCACAAATACAGAGTCACAGGATATTAGAGAAGGAGGGTGCTGAGTACCTAAAAGCTCTTAGAAATTTAGAAATCATCTAATTATTTCTGTTACCCAACAAGGGCTTCACACACTGCTCACTGTCTTTAGAAAAAGCAACTGGCAACGTCAGAAAAATTATAAATTGACAATTCCAAGTGACTGACCTCCTGTTCCTATTGTGCGTTTGCCATGGAATGAAAGAAAAACAGGAAAGAGTCTTGCCAAGGTACAGGGAAGAAAAAAACAACAACAAAAATGAATGAGATTTTGTTGGCAGAATTTGCAAATTATTCCTGCTCCCTTTCACCCAACTTCCGTCACATAATTGCCGTGTGCTGCAGCAAATTCCCTGGAAATGCTTCTGCTGTGAAGGTGGCAGCAGCAGTTTGTGCAGAGCAAGAGACTCCTGTCCTCAAAGCCCCAGCCAGGAACGAAGCACAAGCAAAAGAACCAGAGAGAAACAGGTTTAGGTGCAAACCCAGCAGGTCTGGCTCTAAGCCAGGCTCCAGCAGGTGTCTGTGAGGATGGCCAAGCTGGAGAGCCAGGGAATCAGTGTGGAGGGGCAAAGGGCTGATCTGGGGATGGCAAAGAGCTGGGGATGGCAAAGGGATGGGGATGCCACAGGGCTGATCTGGGGATGGCAAAGAGCTGGGGATGGCAAAGAGCTGGGGATGGCACAGGGCTGGGGATGGCCAAGGGCTGGGGATGGCAAAGAGCTAAGCTGGGGATGGCACAGGGCTGGGGATGGCAAAGGGCTGCAGCCTCTGGCAGCCAGGGGAGGTACAAGGCTGACCTTGGCCTCTCAGAGGTGTCTGGGCTGGAGCAGGGCTTTGTAGCAGTGTGAGGGCACAGATGTGCTCAGCCAGCCAAGGAGGCCTCTGCCATCCCACCTCCACGTCCTGCTCCTGACTGCATCATCAGCTCCTGGAGATTCCAGCAGGGAGCCAAACACCCCCAACCCACACTAGCACTGCTCATGGTGGCACTGAGAGATTGCAGGCTGGAATGTTGGTTCAGGGAGGGACAGAGAGGGATTGCTCCATAGTGGGAATGACCAAAGCAGGGCCCAAGGGTGGCCCCAGTGCAGGCAGTGCCTCCCCAAGGAGTCCTGCAGGCTCCAAACTCCCTGAGCAGAGCTGAGTGCTCAGGGAAAAAGGGAGAAATTCGATCCAAGCTCCACCCTAAAAGCTCAGTCAGGAGCAGATGAAAACAAAGCTGCAGTGGAGGTGCAGGAGACAGGGTGGGAGCACAGGAACCGACAGGAGGCTGAGCTTAACTGGGCAACGTGAGCAGGGTGGGGGTGGGACCCAGGTGAGGATGCTCACGGTCATGGAATATCCTGAGTGGGAAGAGACCCCCAGGAATCACCCAGGGCAGCTCCCAGCCCTGCACAGACACCCCAGCAATCCCACCCTGGGCATCCCTGGCAGCTCCTGCAGCTCTGGCAGCCTCGGGGCCGTGCCCATTCCCTGGGGAGCCTGGGCAGTGCCAGCACCCTCTGGGGGAAGAACCTTTCCCTAAAATCCAGCCTGAGCCTGCCCTGGCCCAGCTCCAGCTGTCCCCTGGGTCCTGTCCCTGTCACACAGAGCAGAGATCCGTGTCTGCCCCTCCTTTCCCATCATGAGGACGATGTACCCGTGATGAGTCTCGCCTCAGTCTCCTCCAGCTGAACATTCCAAGTGCCCTCAGCTGCTCCTCTTCCCCTCAAAGCCCTTCACCTTCTTCATGGCCTCCTTTGGATGCTTCCTAATGGATCCATGGCTTTCCCACATTGTGGTGCCCCAAATTTCACATATTTGAGATGAGGCTGGCCCAGCCCCGAGTAGAGCAGGACAATCCCTCCCCGGTGGCACTGGGCTGGTGGCCCCAGGACAGTCACTGCCCCCAGGGCTCTGGCAGCACCAAGGCTTGATCCCAGCCTTTGGAAACATCTGGGATCCAGATGCTGAGTATCTAAAACCTTGTCACTTGTCCTGGCATCTCAGAGTGCTCCTCTGAAGGTGGCCCTGTGGTCCTGAACCAAATTGCTGGGAACTCTGAGGCTGGACAGGACTTCAAGCCCACCAGGTCCCAGCTGTGCCCACTGCCCAACCTGTCCCCAGCCCAGAGCACCGAGTGCCAGGGGATTGAAATGATCCAGGGCTGTGTCAGTACAAAGCTCTTGGTGCTCCTGTGCAAATCAGGGACTGGGTTTCCTGGCTCAGGAAAGCAAATGTAAGGATTTGTAAAAAAATCCTCACCTCACTTCAGTCTGTGCTCTGTGCCACAGACTGAAGTCACTGCACTTGAATTTACATGTTTTTCTAAAACAGGACTTGGCTGGCAGCTCTTGAGATCTCTAAAATAACTTTTTCTATGCTTCTGTTGTTTTTCAGCAGCACTTTGAGCTATTACTTATCAAAAGGGGCCTCATTTCCCCAATTAAATAAATACTCCATAAAGCATGGGACGTATAAATTAGTCCAATGTGCTTTCAAACACCCTTGGGTTTTGATAAACAAAATCTATTCTGTATTTAAACTCTGCAGCTTTACCTCATGCAATATCACTGTGCAAAAGTTTTAATTTCATTATACATCTTATTAACTGTGCTCTTGTGTGTCCTCCTCCTTTCTCTTCTGTTCTATTTATTTACTTTAAAATAAAAGCCAATCATCTCTCATACAGCACTGCAATTTTCATCAGAATTCTTCTGCTAGCAAAACATATTTAAGGCTGACCCTGACAACCATTCTCATTTTCCTTCAAACACTTCAATTATTACTTAATTTAGGCCTGCTTGAATAGTCTTGCCACCTCTCATTTGACCACTGTCACAGCGATGCGGGAGTGACTTCAAAATGAAAGGGGCTTGAAATTGCCATCAATGAACGAGTGGTGATGGGTAATTATGACTTTACTCAATATTGGTGGGGCCAAAACTCAAAAACTGGAGTCAGTCCTGGGCCCCTCAGGACAAGACAGACCCTGAGGGGCTGGAGCGTGTCCAGGGAAGGGAACAGAGCTGGGAAGGGTCTGGAGCCCCAGGAGAGGCTGAGGGAGCTGGAAAGGGGCTCAGCCTGGAGAAAAGGAGGCTCAGGGGGGCCCTTGTGGCTCTGCACAACTCCCTGACAGGAGGGGACAGCCGGGGGGGTCGGGCTGTGCTCCAGGGAACAGGGACAGGAGGAGAGGGAACGGCCTCAGGCTGGGCCAGGGGAGGTCAGGGTGGATATTGGGGAAATTCCTTCCTGGAAAGGTGGCCAAGCCCTGGCACAGCTGCCCAGGGAGGAGGAGTGGCCTTGGTGCCCTGGACAGCTCTGAGCCACTCTGGGTGCAGCCATTCCAGTAGCAGGAGGGCACCTGTGCCCAGGTAGGGACTGGGAACAGCAGAGAGCAGGGCTGGAACTTCAGCAGTCAGAAATCAGGAGCTGCTCCAGTTCCAGGAAATGCCTCAATACCCCTAGGACTGAGTGCACAGCTCACACATCTCATCCCACAGGCTTTAAAAACAGGCAGGAAATTGGGGTTTTCTCCATGCTCAGTGAATATCCAGTGATTCACAGAGAACATGAGGGAACCCCCAAAGACACGCTGGGAGCTGGGAGGTGACTGCAGTGCCAGGGAAAAGCCTTGGCTCAAAGCCTTCCTCCCAAAGGAGCAGGGAGCTGCTCAGGCAGCACATCCCAGCCTCTGCCTCACTGCTGCACCCCAGCCCTGCTGTGTGACCAGCTGGGGATGTGGCACTTGGGGACATGGGGCAGTGCTGGCCTTGGCAGTGCTGGGAACAATAAAGAACTGTTGGATGTAAAAACATCAACTCGGGAAGCAGAAAACAAACTGTGGCTCTGAGGTGGCCAGGAGCAATCCAAGGTGTCAGAATTGCTCCTATGTCTGTAAATATAGATACACCACTAGTGGTTTAGATTTGTTAATTTTAATATATTTATTTTTTGTTGTGAGATAGGATTAGGAGTAAAGGTAAAGTAGGTTTAAAATTTAAAAAAGAACCCTTCCCGGGTTTGCTCATTTTAAAATGTAAATTCACGAAAATAAACCAAATCCTTTAATTAGTTTCTCAGGCTATCAACAACCAAACCAGCCTCCAATTAGTTCCATTAACTCACAGAGAAAATTCTCAAGAAAAAACTTTTGTGAATTCCTTCTTCTAAGTACCAATTAATACAAAACTAACACAATCATGCATATATGTGTACACGCCTGACTATATATATATGTACATATATATATATGTATATACGTATATATGTATATGTATATAAAAAAGACAAATTTTATATTAATTATAAAAAGTTATAAACGTACATACACACAGTATACTGATTGTTATATAATTTAAAATTATATAACACATTAAAAATTGAGAGGCTGCTTGAATAGAAATAAAAAAAGGAGAAGTTAAAAGATTAAAATAACTGCTTTAAACTCTCTGTTGCAAACCTGGAATAATCACAGACCAGCAAACCAACCAGAGGTAAAAGGAGAAAAGGTTGTGCAGCAACCCAGCAGAGCAGGAGAGCTACAAGGCACTGCTCAAAGTGTGCCCAGGGAGAAAAGAGATCCCTGCGTGTGACAAATTGCCCGGACTGCAGCAGTGGGGTCGGCTCTGAACAACAACTCTCACCAAAACCTCAGCGGGGGGGAAGAATTGTGGCAGGGCCATGTGGCTGATGGGTGAGCACCCAGCACAGCTCAGCAGAGGCTGAAAGGGCCAGGGAATTGTTTGCATTCCTTTTGTTCGGAAGGAGATGGGAAAAGGAGGCAGAAACAAAGATGAGCAGTCAGTTTTCATAATGGAAACAACTTCCCAGTGCAGCCCCAGAGAGCTCTGTAAAATAGAGCCACTCGGTTCTGGGGAATTACCTGGGGACTGGAGGTGTGTGAGTGCAATGACAACTTTCCTTAATGGCACAGAGTCAGCCAGGATGAGCCAACCCTGAATGGCTGCAACAGCTGCACAAAAATCTTACAAAATCCAGCGTCTAAAGAGCTGAATTTCAGTGCCAAATCCTGCTCAGGAGGAAAGACCCCATGGTCTCCTTCCCAAATTCTGAGCTCTGGACTCAGCATTGCAGGGCAGGAAGGAGTCCCTGGGGGCGTTTGGAGGCTGCTCTGGAAAGAGCCACAGGAAAATGCAATGTGAGAGATTTCTGTCACAGAAACAGAACAAACTGGAGCTGTGCTGCTGCCTGTGCACCTGCAGGATGAATAAATCCCTGCTCAGAGCACTCGGGAAGGGAGATAACAGAACGAGGAAGGGTGAGAGGAGGGAAAGGAGCTTGGACAGAGAGTGAATTCTGCACAGAAATAGAGTGACACATCAGGGCCCTTCAGTCTGGCAAAGAGAGGCTTGAAAGGGATGTAGGAGACACTTACTAAACCAGAGTTTAATCATATCCTCAGCAGCACGGAGCAAAGGCAATAGAGAACAAACACTTGCTGTTTCTCACAGCACCAGACCCAAGAGCTACCCAAGGAAATTACCAAGAAGTCATTTCAAAAAAAGAAAAAGGCAGAGGAAGTGTTTTTGCAAATAGTGCCCAATTATGTCGTTGAATTTTTCCTGGAAGACATCAAGTGCTCAAAAGAGGAAAAAAATAATGCATTGAAAGTGAGAGTCAGCCTTCAGCTCAGGAAGTTTTCAGCAGGGGTTGGGAGGAGCTGGGAAGTTGGAGGAGGAATGGGCTGCACTTGCCCTTCTCCAAGAGATGAGGTGAGAGGGGAATTTGTCCTCCCTAGAGAGAGAGTCCCAAGGATGGAGCTCCAATACCAATTCCCTTGGCCTCCATGGCTTTTTTTCCTACTGCTAGAGAAGCAAATCTTTCCTCCTGGAGCTGCTGGACACTGAGAGCTACAAGATATGTTCCAGCAATTTTATGTGGATCACAGTTTGGATATGAAGTGTTTAACTAATGGTCAAGAAAAAGCCCAGTGAATCATCACCGGTGACCCTGTGTTTTGCACAGAGCAGGTTCTCTTCATAATTCACACTCTTAAACTCAGCTAATCTGTTCTTTCAAACCCTTTAGGGTGAATCTCAGGCATGGCATCACCAAAAATCAATGGCTTTAAGGGACTTGCATGAGCTTGCCTTGGGTAGTGTCCTGAGGGGTGGCAGGGAGGGAGGAGGGAAGGCAGATTCTGGTTCCTCCAGGTCCCAGAGGGAGTTGTGGGCTCTGGCTGTCGGACCAGAGCCTGTTGTGCTGCACAAACCCCCATGCAAAGGATGCTCTCCATCCCAGCACTGCTCTGCAGCCTGCCTGGGGCTGGAGCTCAGCACCAGGGAGTGCCCGAGGTCTGTACTGCCCTCCCTGCTCCCTCTCCCACCCTGCCTGTAATTTTTATAAACAAACCTTTGGTGTTTTCTCTCCAGAGGCACGTGAGAACACATGAAGGAGATGCTCACAGGGGACAGTCCTTAGGACAAGGGCAGGGCCATTGAGAGCCTTGTGTTTCCTCACAACCCCACTGCAAAACTTCTCTGAATCTGGGAAAGCCAAGGGAGCCTCCCCAGCCTCCCCCTCTTCTTTCCTTCCTGCACCTTGTGCCTGCAGCTCCCATGGTCACCACCTCCCTCTCCTAAAAAGCCAGACCTTCAATCCACAGCGATCCCCTCTGGCCTTTGGGGATCCAGGCTTGCAGAGGTGCTGAGCCAGAGCAGCAGCATCACGATGCCCACAGTGCCTGGCTGGGACCAAGGTCCCCCCTGTGCCCCAAAGTCCCCCCTGTGTCCCCCCGTCCATGGATGTACACGGACACAGCAGCTCCTCTCATCCAGCCTACACCTCTGGACCATCATCACGAGATTGCCAAGGCTTCTCATGGAATTCCAAGACTTGTTTGGGTTGGAGAAGCCCCTCTCATTCCACCCCCTGCCCGGGCAGGGACACCTTCGCTGCCCCCAGCAGTGGCTTTGACACTTGGCCTGAGCCTGGGGCAGTCTGGGAGCCCAGCTCAAACCCAGAGCAAGCTCTGCTGGGTTTGTGAGCTGCCACGGGCTGAAATAGGGTCAGTGCTCCCAAAGAGATCAGCAGGGCTGTCCAAGGTTCCTGATGCCTCTGGCTGCTCCCAGCCTCTCTGAATGGTTTTCTCCAGCATTAAATGAGACCCCAGGTGGAGCCCCCTTGCCTTTTGTGCCAGAACAGGAATAAGCCCTTATCACCTCATCATCCACCCTCTCACACAGCTCAGCTTGGCTGGAAAGAGCAGGGACAGCATTTTGCACAGATCCATCTCCTTCCTGTATCCCAGAGAAAGCCCCTTTTACAGCTCCCATTCCAGGATGGAACAGGATATTTGTCTAAATCTCAAGAGAGCAGTGTTGCTTTAGTCAGGTCAAAGGACAAAACTGCACCTTCAATCCATGGTGCAACCTAATGGAGAAAAGAATCCATCCACTCTTGCAGCTTGTTTTTATGGATTATCCAAACTGCCTGGATCTCCTTTCTCATGAGTATTCATCAGGACTTGGAACAGCTGCGGGCTCCATGGGGTGGGAGCAGTGGGGCTGCTGCTGTGCCAGGGTGCAGCTGAATGGGGTCCTGCCCCATCAGGCTTTTCTCTGCGTTTTTCTTTGAGGCCAGGATGGGTTGGGATTAATCCCACTGGTGTTATTTGCATTACAACAGCTCTAGGATCGGCACCTTTTGTTCCAGAAAATGGGATTTCGAATGTGAACTCATTGAGAGGAATTTACCAAACCAACACAGCTCTGCATGGACTGAGGTGCCAAGGGACAGTGGCACCCCACAGAAGCTGCTTGGCACTGTCACAGCAGTTAACACGTGTGACAGTCACACTCAAAACACCCTCGTGTCCATCACCAGGACAGAGGAACTTTGTCCTTCCCAGGAGCCACCATCGACAATCGATCCCTGCCCATGCTCACACTTTGCCAGGGGATCAGGGAGGGATCCTGCCCCTGTGCCCAGCCCTGGTGAGGCACCTCTGGAGTGCTGTGTCCAGCTCTGGATCCTCAGCACAGCAGGGGACAGGGAGCTCCTGGAGCGGGGCCAGCACAGGCTGTGAGGATGAGGAGGGCCTGGAGCATCTCGGTGCCCAGGAAAGGCTGAGGGAGCTGGGGCTGTTCAGGCTGGAGAGGAGCCCCAGCTGAGAGGGACCCTCAGCCCTGGGTGTCCCTGTGTGCAGGGAGGGCCAGAGCAGGGCCCAGGCTCTGCTCCAGGGCCCAGCAGTGGCACCAGAGGAACGGGCAGGGACTGAGCCCAGCAATTGCCCCTGCACAGGAGGCAGAACTTCTGCCCTGGGCAGTGCCCAACCTGAACAGGCTGCCCAGGGAGGGGCTGGAGTGTCCCTCAGCGGGGATATTCCAGAGCCACATGGACACAATCCTGTGCCCTGTGCTCTGGGATGGCCCTGCCTGAGCAGGGAGGTGCCACCAGTGACCCTCTGTGCCCCCTTCCAGCCTGGCCCAGCCTGGGATTCTGGGATTCTGTGACACTCTCCTGCTGTCTCCTCCTGCTCAGCCTCAGGCCTGGAGCCAGCTGAGGTGTCAGGGTGGTTGCAGATCATTACAAGCCACAAACATCCCCCAGGAGTCACATCCTGGCGACTCCTCCACAGCAGCAGCAGCTCCAAGGCAGCTCCTGTTCTTAAGAACCAGCAGCTTTCTTGTGCTTAACCCCTAGGAGACCTTTACTCTTCCCAAGTTAATCCCTTCCCAGCTCCATAGGCTGCTTTGCCACAGTGGATTTATGAGGCAGCAAAATTAAAACCACACTCTGAACAGGTTCCTGTTTCATTTGCAGCTCTGGGGGTGCCAGCTCCTTCTTGCCTTTGCTCCTGCAGTGGAGCCTCCAGGAGAAACCTTTCCAAAATCAGCAGGGGCCTCCCGCCAACTCCTAGTGAAGCATCAGCAGCTCCTGAGGGTTTATTAATCCCCTTTGAAACAGTGCCTGAGGCTCCCAGAGCACTTGGGCAGTTCTCAAACTGGAGTCCAGGCTTTGGCTGGAGCCAGGAGCAACCCAGAGTCAGTCAGTTGTGAGCACAAGAGAATTTAAAGGGTGAAACCTGCATCAAATTGGGCAACATCTGTACATGACTTTCTTGAAAATCTGCTCTCAAGGATCCCCAGGGCTCCTGACACGATTTGGTTTAACTCTATTTAAAGAGCAGCCTCTAGCAGACATCGATTTCTGGCAGTCTCTGGGTTCCCGTGGAACACAAGGTTTGCATTGTCTGGGCAGCCTCTCACCTTCTTCCATTCATGTGGGGGCTGAAAATAATGCACTGAGAGTGGCTTCTGTTCAAAAGGCTAAAACACATCCCAAAGAATGGGGGGAAGGGTAAAAACATCAAAGAAGACAAGAGAAGAGCATGAGGTGGATGAAATGCTCTGAAAGGCCACCCGAGCCCAGCCAAGCCACCCAGATGACCACAACAGATGACCATGATCAGGATGATCCACCCCTGCAGGTCCATGGCTGGGTCCTGCCACCCCCTGGCTGTGACTCTGCCACCCCCCAGGCTGGCACACCGTGCTGGTGTCTGTCCCTCAAGCATTTCCCTCAATAACTGTGCAATTTCATTCATATGCTGTGTTTTTACCATTTCAGACTTCTGTACACTGCTTTTAATTTATCAGACTAATTCCAACTGCAATACCCTGCCAGAGATGGAGAATGGGCTTGACAAACATCCCTTGCTCTAAATAGAAGAATCTATTCGATTCTAGCAGCTCAAAGTAGTAAATTTAGGTTTTATCTCTGTCAGATCCATATTGGTCCCTTCCTGCTCCAGACACCCTGCTGGGTTCCTTTTGTTTAAAGGTGACTGGCAAAGGAAAAGCAGAAATGAGAGCTCTGCCTTGTGTGCCTGGGCTCTTCCCACTCTACAGAGTCAAGGAAGTAGGAAAGGTTATTGCCTACTATAAAAATAGAATTATTTTTCTGCTTCTTCCTCAGAAGTTCAGCTCTGGTTTGGAGCAGGAAAGTCTTGGCTGGTTGGAGATGGACAGGCAGGGCAAGATGGAGCAAATGGCCTGGTGGGACCTTTAAACTCAGCCCTTTGTGCCCACCTGGGGATGGTCCCTGGTGGTGCTATCAAGGAGCCTGGGGAAGAAAGGGGCTCTGGGGCTGATCAGAACCTATCCCACAGAGCATTCCTGGGGACTCTGCCGCACTTGCCCAGGTCCTGCTACTCAGTCAGGATTCAGATTCACCCTTTCCACCTACACCAGCCTCAGCCCACCTCCAACACCTGCCCTGATGGGGAGGGACAAGCTTGGCACTACTCACCATTCCTGGGTGGAAAAAAAAGGGGGGGAAATGCCAAAGAGGCTTTCTCATCGCCACAAAGAGGAGTTCCAACTCAATTATCTCCTTTTAGAAAAGAAGCCCTGGTGCAGGTCACCTTTAATGTGAGTGATGGATTCCAGGTGAGCAATTCCCTGTCCATGCCTGCCAATCCTTCCAACGCCTGGGCTCACGAGTGACTGGAACCCAGCACAATGAGCTTCTGTACAGAGCACAAAACACCACATCACACTAACTGCTGATCTCAAAACATCTCCTCACCCCCCTTCTGAATCTCAGTGTTCCCAGAATGAAATAGAAAAGTCAAACCTGGGCACCCCCTCGCAGTGCGCTGCTCCTCCCTGCTCGGGCATCCAGCTGGACACAGATCCAGGCTCGGGCAGCACAGGGGGCTCAGGAGGGAGGTGGGAGCTGCCACAGAAGCTCCATCCTCCAGCTGGGATCAGCTCCCAGCCGCTCTCCCTGGATCCCAGGCTCTGCTGTCTCCAGGCTTCTCTTGGGAGCGCTGGAGATGTGAAGGGCTGGGCCCGGGAATGATCCGTCCATGCCAGGACGCATTCCCTGAGAGTCAGCAAAACTTTTCAGCCCTTCATTTCATTCTATTATTTCTGCTGATGGCACTATAAATAATTACTCCCCACCCTCCGTGTGCTTGAGCTGCTTTGCTCAAAAAAGATGCACATTTTGTTCATCTTTCAACACACTGCTTGTATTTATTGGTGGTTTGCAAACCCTGCTCAGTGTTCTCCAGCTCTGCAGGATGGAGGGAACAGGTTCCAGGGGCCTCACCTGAGAAGAGCTTGCCTGCAGCCCCGCTCAGACCACGGGAACAGGGCTTTTTAACTTTCAGGCACTTCCAGGTTTCCTTGCCAGGTCATTTTCTTCCCTTGGAGCTGCGAACAATGGAGCCATTATCCCACCTCTCAGTCACAGGGGACAAGCTCCTTCCTAATGTCACCAAAGTCACAGATGGCTAAAGCACTACCGAGGGGTGGGAACTGCTGAGGAAAGCAGGGAAAACCAACAACCCCAAAGCCCTGGGGTGCCCTGCACCCCTGTGCCTGCTCAGCCCCGCGTCTGTGAGATCAGCACGGAGCCGTGCCGTGGATTCCCCTCTGGCCTGGCACCTCTGCTTTTCCTCGCAGGCTCTGTGCCTCCTCCTCTCCAAGTTTCACTCCTTCACTGCCCAAGGCAAAGTGTTTTGCTGCCCACAACCACCTGAGCCCTGCAGAGGCTGCTGCTCACACGCTCTTTCTCCGACCCACGGCTCCTCTCTCCTTGCTCACTTCCAAGTTCCCCGTCCCGTCTCTCCCTCGCTTATGGCAAACACCATTGTTGAGGAGAAAAAACCCCATGTTCCTGACTCAGCTGTGCAGCCCCACAGTCCTGTGGGCTTTGGGCCGTGCTGAGTTGACAGGATTCCCTCTCCAAGCCCTCTGCCCTGGGAGATGAAGGCGAGGCAGAGTTTTTCCCGGTGGATTAAGAAAAGCGGGATTTTTTTTCTGTGCTAACGCCTCAACATGCAGCACATAAACAGCTCCTCTCCTGATTTCCTGAGAGGTGGCTACCACCGAGTACTTCTCAGGGAGATTAGTGGCTGCTTTTCCAATCCTATTTCAAGGCTCAAGGAGGCTGCTATTTGTCAAAAGTGTTATTAACCTCCGATAGTCACCAGGATAAATGTTTGCTGGCACAGCCTCTCTTTGCCTCCTGGATCCATGCAGGAGAGAGGCTCACCTGGGACCCAGCTGCAAAGACTCGAACGGGTTCTTATTAAGGTCAGGGCACCTTAAAGATGCACCCACCTGAGACGGGGACGAAGGAACGACAATCCATAATTCAAGGAAAAAGCCACATTGCGTGGAAATATAAACAGAGAGTCACTCGGCTAAGGAGAAGAGGGGGAGAGGAAAATCACTGGCAGAGCGGGGCAGTTCACAGTTAAATGTTCTCTGGGCACAGGGCTCCTGCTGAAGGGCGATTTATCAGCCCAGCTAAGGCTGGGGTGGGTGAGAGCGCTGGGGAGAGGAGACTCCGGCGTGCGAACAACGCTGTCGTTCCCAATAAGCGGGGACTCGCTCCGCGAGGCTCTCCAGAACTGCTCTGCATTGCGAGTGCAATGCGCATGGAAGGATGTGGCAAAACTCCCCTAACCTGGGAGAGACGGGGGACGGAGAGGAGCCGAGCGGCGGCAGCGCGGCGGGGACCAACTTCTGCCGTGATTTATGGGCCAGGCATCCCAACTTATCTTCTGCTGAACGGCAGCTCCGGGGTTTAAGCAGCGAGGGGGGAAAAAAAGCCACAACTCTGGGTCATGCACTCAGTTATTCCAAAGGGAAGGAGGGGAGAGGGAAGGGAGCAGGACAGGCAGCCCCGGGCCCCAGGTGCGCGGTGGGAGGGCTCCTCCTGCCACCGGCCCCGCGTGTGCCACAGCCACGCGTTCGACTTTCTCCCCGGCTAAGGAAAACACATGGGAAAAGCAGGGGGATGCTCCCAGCTGCCCGGCAGGAGCGGGAGAAGCCGAGCCCCAGCCCCGTCCCTCCGCTCGTACCTCCAGCCGCCGGTGGCCGCCGAGCCGCGGTCCCGGTCCCGGTCCATGCCGTGCCGAGACAGAGCCCGAGGTGTCCTGGGGAAGCGCGGGCGGCTGCCGTGACTTGGGAATACAGAATATGGTACAAGCTTTAATTAAAAGAGTCTGAAGGCTCTCTCCTGCTCGCTCGTCCTTTTTTTGCAGTACCGGATCGGATTTAAAGGGCTAGAACCCCAATTTGGCACTGCTGCTCCCCCCGGAGCGCCGCGCTGCCGCCCGGGCCTGCCAGTGCCAGCATCCTCCTGCCACCCGTCGGGGGCATCCTGGCATCCCGGCGGCACCGGGAGCTGCGCTGGCAGCAGCAGAGAGGTGGAAATGGATGAAGGCTCCCTGCAGCAGGCGCGGTGGGCGAGGGCAGCCCGAGCGCTCCCGAGGAGCAAAGTTTGTGCTCTACCAGTGCTCCAGAGAAGTGGGAGGAGGAGGATCGTGTCCCTCTGTCCTGGTGATGCCACCACCCTGTGGCAGTGCCCGAAGGCATTGCCCCTCCAGTGCCAGCCCTGGGTGGAGCGGGGTTGTTGGGAAGGGCTGCGTCACCCGGGCTGCTGGGGAAGGGGAAGGAGAAGGGAAAGGGCTGCGTCACCCCAGCCCAGCTCTGCAAGACGGGGTCCTCAGCCTCCTGCCCACATCCCGTGAGCAGGGAAGCAATTCCATTTGGATTTGGAGGCCACTTGCTGGTGCCAAGGCAGCGGGGAGACAACCTGGCGCTGGCGGCGTGCGAGTGACGCTGATCCCTCCTCCAGCTCCAGGTCCCTCTCCAGTTCCAGTCGTTCTCCAGACCTCCATGGAAACACTCGTCTGCCACAGTGTTGGGCTCTCAGTGCCCCTCGGGCTGCTCAGCAGGGCAGAGATGGCCAAGGCACGGTGTGAGCCTTCCACCCAGTTCTCCCAAAAAAAGGAAAGAGAAGATGAAGAGCAGAGTTTCCATGGAGCCCTCCTTGGTCCAGATTTTGAGCTCAAATGGGGAAAACCAAAGGAAACAAAGAGCACATCTTTCTTCTTCTTCTTTTTCTTTATCTTCTTTTGCCCGGTTTGACCCCGAGGTGCTGCCCTCCCTCCCCGGGGCCGGCCTGGAACATCCCGCTCCAGGTGTCCATCGATGTGTGCCATGCTCTCAGGCTGACCTGCGTCTTCTGGCTTCCTCTTGCCTCATTAATTACACCCAGGAGTGGGTGCCAAAAGGAAAAGCTGGTTCTAATTCCATGCTGCAACCCAGCTCCAAGCTGCTGGGATAATTAGCAGGTTATTAATGAATGAGAAAATTCCCACCATAAAGGGAGGAAGGATGGGGAGGGAGGGGAAGCTCCATTTGGGCCTGGTTGGGAAAATTGCCTTGGAGTGGGAGACTCCATCCCTCAATCCAACACTTTGAGCCACCTGCCGTGCCTGGGAAGGCTCTCCCAGCCCTGGGGCTGCAGGGCGGATCCACAGAGAAAATCCAAGGATCCTGCTTGGCCAGGGGCCGTGCTGGGAGTGGAACAGCTCCGAGTCCCAGCCCAGCCTGCAGACACCCATCGGGCTCTGGGGATGGATGGAGGCCTTGGAGCCTCCTTCTCCATCAGTCCTGGGTGATGCTGACTCGGGGCTGTGGGGTGTTTGGAGCATCAGCATCTGCCAAGGTTCCTGCTGGGGGCTGGAGGGTGTCACCCCAAACACTTCTCTTTGAACCCCTCATAAACTGTGGGAACAGCAGAATCTTCCTTCAAAATCACTGTGATACCACTGTGGTACCATTTCCCTGGGTTTAGGCACCAGCTGAAAATTCCTGGGAAAGGCATGGCCTGGTAGGAAAGTGCTTCTCTAAATCCTGAGGGACAGCAGGCAGGGGTGAGATTCCAGCAAAACCAGGGTGTCCTCAGAGGCTCCAGCCCGAGCTGCTGCCATCTCCTGTGTCTCTCCAAGGCATGTGGTTGTTGTTCCTTTAATTATTAATCCTTGCATTGACGTAATCAAATGTGCCCAAGCTTTTAACGGATGCCTCAATGTAAAAAATGAAGAATAAATTTCTTTCCCTCCCTGAAAACTTGTCTCAATCCCATGACCAATTTTATTGCCGTTCTGCTCTAATTTTAAATATAACGAGAAACATTAAGGTTTTCAATTAAAAGATCCCTTCCTTCAGATATTGGAACATAGCCTGAAGTGCAGACCACGTGTGATATTTTTCATTGGGATGGTGTGGGCTAAATCTTATTCCCAGATCAAACACAGTCAGGCTCAGGCTTGCAGTTGGCCAGGCTGGAAAGGCTGAGCTGTTCCACTTTGGGAAGAGCCTCAGCCTTGTTTGTGTTTTTAGCTGGCTCCTTGTGCTTCTGCAATGAACCTTGCATTTATTCCTTCTCTTTTGTCAGCCTGGGAGTCGGTGGTGAGGGGCAAATGGACCTCATGATGCCACCCTGGACTCATGGAATTTTTGGCTTTTGACTGATATATTTGGTTTTTCCCTTTTCTTTGGAATTAGCTGATCCATGGCCACAACAAAGCAGATCCTCCATGTGCAGTGAGCTCCAACCCCTCCTTTACCACAGCTTCAGTGTTGGATTCACCTTTAACGTGACGTTTGGGTCAGGGAAGGTTTTCTTGTGCATTCTTTTCCATCAGTCTTGCAGTTCCTCCACCCTAAATCTCGCAGGTGGCCCCATCTGGGCCTGTCTCCTAAGGCCAGGTCCCAGGAGGGTTTGCAGCTGGGCAGATGTTCAGCCCAGCAGGAGTTGGTGTTTGCATGAGGGAGGTTCCAGCTGGGCATTGCAGGAGCTCCTGTCACTCCTTCTGGGTTTTGGTTTCCTCATGGAAGTGACACCCCTGATTTTACTGTCCCTGAGGGTGCTCAAGGACTGCTTCTCAAGGAAACATCAGGTTTGTGCAGATGAGATGGAAAGGCAGAGTTAGAGACTTCCAAAAAGCACGAAGGGAAAGGCACTTTGTGAGAGGAGCTGAAGCAGAGACTGGATCAGCCCCTGGCTCCACCTGCCCTGCCCAGAGCACCCAGGCTCTGCTTGTCCTGCCTGAGGCTCCTCTCGTTTTCAGCAGCTCAGCCCCCCTTCCCCAGGCGCAGGGAAAGGCTGGGAAGGACCCCGGGGCAGGGACATCACCCCTGAGGCAGTGGGGTGGCACAAACCCATCCCTGAGCTGGGCAGGATCTTGTCCAAACACCACATCGTACTCCTGCTCCATTCCTTTTCCAATCCAGTGAGGCTGCTTGGAAAGCCAGGAATGGCTGAACCCACAGGAGAGCTGAATTTTCCACTCTTGAGCCATAGAGTGTTAACTTTGCCATTCCTGACCCCAGCAGTGTTAACTCTGCCATTCCTGACCCCAGCAGTGTTAACTCTGCCATTCCTGAGCCCAGAAGTGTTAACTCTGCCATTCCTGAGCCCAGCAGTGTTAACTCTGCCATTCCTGATCCCAGCAGTGTTAATTTTTGCCATTCCTGATCCCAGCAGTGTTAATTTTTGCCATTCCTTAATCCAGAAGTGTTAACTTTTGCCATTCCTGCAGGTTTTGCTGTGTCAGGATGCCTCTTGTCTGGCTCCATCAGATTTTTTGGAGGCCACACCACCTCACTTGCTTTGGTTTGGGGGTTGAAGAGCCCCTTGGTGCCTCCCTGGTTCTGAGTTCCCACAGCACAGAGCAGGGGGTCTCAGTGCTCACCCTGCTGGCTCAAGCCCTCCCTGTGCCTGGATGAAGGAATTCCTGCTTCCCAGAGGGGTTTCTGTGATAACCCTCCAGTGCTGCATGGAACAGGAGCCCAGGGATCTGCTCTGGGGCCTCTCCAAGTGCAAAATTGTGTCAGGCCAAGGAAACTGCCGGCTGCATTTGCAATGAATCACCCAAATTACAGCCCTTTAATAAAGATAAAAAGCAGAGAATGGAACATGCTGCAAACCTATGGGCAGGGGTTGGTCTCCTGAATCCAAAGGCAAAGCTTTGAAACCCTTGCTTGCTTGCACAGGGGGATTGTTTTGGAGAACTTCAAAAGGAATTCAGAAACAAACAAAAAACTGGTTAAACATGGGGGAGCTGATAATCACAAATTATTCTTTTTTCCCCCAGATTTGTGAATTAAACTGCATTCCTGCTGCATGGATGTGACTTTTCCACATGAAAGGCTTCTGCTTTCCTTGATCCTGCCCAGCCCAGGACAGGCTTCAGCCTGATCTTGACCCTGCTCAATGCCAGGTTGTCCTCAAAGGAGAGACCCCTTCAAAAGCTGCACATCTGGCAAAAAAAATCCCCAGCTTCACCTGTATTTGAAAGGCAGAAATCAGCATCAAACTAATCTTTCCCAGGTCTACTGTAAGGGAATATGATAATGGCAAAAAGCAGTAGCTGGGTTCCAGATATGGAAAAAAAAAGGATTTTTTTGTTTCCACAGTTGGTGGGTGATATTTTGTGCAAGCCAAGCTGAGAGCCAGGGCTGAGCAGGACCCGCAGGGGACTGTCCTTGACAAATGATGGGAATCCCCACTTCCACTGACAAGCAGCTTGGAAGAAAAATGCGAAGGAGATCTAAATCATCCCGTTTCAGGACATAAATCAGTTTCTAACTGACAGTGGGAACAGAAGAGCCCTTATTGATGGGCTGGGTTAGGTTTTCCAAATGTAAAGGAAGAATTAAGGAGCTGTGAGCTGACAGCTTCACCAGCTGCTGCTCCTCTCTGGCTGCTCCCAGCTGCAGCCTCAGGGAGAGCCCCAGTCCCTGAACTGTCCATCCTGCTCCCTTCTGCACATATTGCCCAACTCAGACTCCATTTCATCCTGGAGCACAGATCCCAAGGATCTGCTCTTCCAACAGGTTTCAGGATGAGTGGTTAAATAAGCCCAAAATAAAGTCTGTGAGAGGAAGAGACAAATTCAGCTCTGCCATGTGCAGAGACAACATCACTGCCCAGCCCAAACACGGGGCTCCAATCCCTAAAATCACAGATTCAGTGAGGCTGGGAAAGGCCAAAGCCACGTGGATTTCAAACCCTTCTGGGCATGGGGACTCACCCCTGCCCTTTCCCCAAGGAAAGTTTTCCTGCCAGGCTGGTGGGGCTGAGGGAAGGAGCTGAGAGTGCTGGGTGGAGATTTTGAGGCTGTAACTCCATAGAGAGCAGCTCCTGTTGGCTCTGCTCCCCACAGACTTGTTTGACTGTTTTTTCTTGCTTTCAATTGAATGAGACACAGCTGGAAAATTCCAAATTGCCTCAAATCAGGAAAACCTTCAACTAAAACCCCCAAGGCTTTGTCCCTGCAGTCTGCTCTGCTCCTGACGTGCCCTCCCTGCCCCACACCTGCAGGCCTGGCTGGATTTGCAGGGCTCCTCCATCCCAGCAATCCCCAGCTGCCAGCCCAGCCATGTCCCTGCATCCATCCAGGCAGGAGGGGAAGCCAAGGAGAGCCTCAGCAAAGAGCCCACTCTGCCTATTCCCTATTCCTGATGCATTTTTCAGGCTGTTATGGTCACCTTGTTCTCTTTTGCTCTTTCAGGAGGACACAGAGCCCACATTTAGGATGGAGTGAGCCTGACTTTATTACAAGGCCCAGCAGCCACATCCCCGTGTGTGTTTTTCCCATCTGCCACTACCAGTTCCCCACCCAGTGTGGTCAAACCAGTCCAGCTCCAGGTGCCCTGTCCTGGGGCCACCAGTGCTGTTGGGTGGCCCTGGCTCTGGGGGACAGACCTGGCTCTGAGCTGGGAACCCTCAGAAGCTCAGTCCCTGAGCCCAGGAACTGCCCCTACATCTGAGATTAATCACATACCAAAGGGACTTGGCAAGAAGTTTCCATATTTTCTGGCACCCCCATGCTTTCCAGCCCACCACGAGCCAAGGAAAGGGGCTGGTACCAGGCTCAGGTGCTTGCCCAGGGTAGCAGCCCCTGCCCAGGAATGGGATCCTCACCCAGCACAGGGAACTGGAACCAGCACCCCACCCTGGCTGGGGAAGTGTCCCCAGAGGGGAGGAGAGAGTTTGGCTCCTAGTTCACAGGAGAAGGAAAACAGCCAGCACTGGGAACAGCCCCAAACCCCAAATCCTGGGCTGATCCCAGGGTGGGCACAGGGGAAGGATTGGGATTCTGTCCCTGTGCTAAGGTGAGACCCCACCTGCAGAGCTGCCCCAGCCCTGGCCCAGCACAGGCAGGACCTGGAGCTGCTGGAGAGATGCAGAGGAGGCTCCAGGATGAGCAGAGGATGGAGCAGCTCTGCTGGGAGGAAAGGCTGGGAGAGCTGGGATTGTTCAGCTGGAGAGGAGAAGCTTTGGGCTGAGCTCAGTGTGACCTTGCAGGACCTGAAGGAGCTGCAGGAAAGATGGAGAGAGACTGGGGACAAGGGATGGAGGGACAGGACACAGGGAATGGCTCCCACTGCCAGAGGGCAGGGATGGGTGGGATATTGGGCAGGAATTGTTCCTGTGAGGGTGGGCAGGCCCTGGCACAGGGTGCCCAGAGCAGCTGTGGCTGCCCCTGGATCCCTGGCAGTGCCCAAGGCCAGGCTGGACACTGGGGCTTGGAGCAGCCTGGGACAGTGGGAGGTGTCCCTGCCATGGCAGGGCTTGCACTGGATGGGATTTAAGGTCCCTTCCAACCCAAACCTTTCCATTATTTTGTGATTCCATAACATCCTGAGAACCAGGATGGGAGGTTTAAATCAAATTCCAGCCCCTCTGCGCTTCCCTCTGCTGTGACTTTGGGTGGATTTTGGATCGCTGGGGCCGTGGCAGAGGTTCTGTGCCCTCGGGCTCCTTTCCGCCGCACGATCCCTGCCTGGCAGCGCTCTCGGAGCGGGCTGGGAGCAGCTCCTGCTCTGCTCTGGTGCTGCGGGGGCTCAGCGCGGTCATCACAGCGCTCTTTGAAGTGCGGCTGTTCTCCCCGGGATGCGAGGCACGATGGAGCGCTGCCCTGTGTCACTGCCCCGGGGGGAGAAGGGGAGGCTTCAGCCTGGAATGGAACCCTTCACACAAAAACCCCTCGTTCAGCCCTGCCGTGATGGCAGCGAGCGCTCTCCGCCGGGAATGTCCGTGCCTGCCCCCGCTGCCCCAGCAGATGCTGCGGGATCGGTCCCTGCTCCCGGGATGTGCCCGGAGCATCCCTGGCTTCCCGTCTCCATGGCGACGCTCTGCGTCATCCTCTGAGCACGGCGACATCAGCCCTGTGCCACAGCCCCGGCTTTGGGGCTCCGGGGACCGCGGAGCTGTCCTGGCTCTGTGCTGGGAGAAGGAGATGGGATAATGGGATAATGGGATGGGATGGGATGGGATGGGATGGGATGGGATGGGATGGGATGGGATGGGATGGGATGGGATGGGATGGGATGGGATGGGATGGGATGGGGTGGCGGAGAATGCTGCTGGGCTGCCCGGCCATGTTCGTTTTCCCACAGGGAAAGGATGGGAACATGGACAAACTCCAGTGCTCCAGGTGCCCTGCAGAGCCCGAGGAGAGGCTGCAAGGTCATCTGCAGTGTCACCTCCCTGCTCCCCACCCCCGGCACAGGGGCATCACGCTGAGGAGGGATTTTGTCCCCCTGCCCCCCTGTCCCCTGCACGGGCAGTGCCTGTCCCTCCATGGGGACAGCTCACCACAAATACCAGCTGCAGTTGGGATTTGCTCTTCTGCCTGCAAAGAAACCCTCAAATCAAAGGCAAACCCCTGTGCCCACCTGGCACCCCGAGGAGTGCCCAGAACCTGGGGGTGCCTGTGCTGCCCCTTCCCCAGGGCAGGGCTGGGTTCCTCCTGCTCCAGCCCCTCCCAGGAGGAGCAGAGGAAGGGGCTTCCCAGAATGGAATGGGATGGGATGATGGCTCTTCAGCCCTAATGCAGCCCCCAGGGGAGAGATGTCCTGAGGCAAAAAAAAACCCCCAAAAATAAAAAAGAAACAAAAAAACCCAAAGAAAACCCAGAAAAAACCCAACCAACCAAAAAGACCCCCACCAACAACAAAAACATACACACACAAAACACCCCCTCCCAAAAAAAACAAACCAACAATTAAAAAAACAAAACCAAACCAAACAAAAAACCCTGCTAAACCCCCAAATTTGGGAGGAAGAGCTTATTATGGGGTCTTGGAAGAGAGAGGATTAATAAAAGAGATGTGCTTGAAGCAGACATTGGAGACCACTGTGGCTGTCCCAGGCCCCATCCACCTTCAAGCTGCTCCATGCCTTTATCCCTCCCTAAATCACCTCCTCTCGATCACCAGAGAGAATTGTTTGAATGAAGTTTAGATTAAAATTAAAGAGTAAAAGCTTTTCCCTCCTAAAACCTCATTTTG
The DNA here is from genome assembly GCF_052056855.1 of Sturnus vulgaris. Classification (NCBI taxonomy): domain Eukaryota; kingdom Metazoa; phylum Chordata; class Aves; order Passeriformes; family Sturnidae; genus Sturnus; species Sturnus vulgaris. The sequence goes on from NC_142263.1 coordinate 10,204,285, forward strand.
GGTTAATCCTGTATTTATCCTAAATGTGAATGAATCAAATAATTGAAGGACAAGAACGTGAGAACAACGGGTATCATCATGGAGAGGTTCCCGTTGGCATGTGGGATTACATCCCTTCAATTCCACGCAGGACAAGGTGGATTAACCCTTCCTGGGGCCCTCAGCACATCCTGGGAATCCTCTCTGCTGCTGCAGGGGCAGAGCAGCCCATGGGCCATCCCTTTGGGATGAAGAGGGAGCAGCACAGTCCTGGCAGGTCCTGAGGGAGAGGTGACAGGATGGGAGCAAACTGGAGAGAGAGGTGGGAATTAAATGGAGAGGACAGGCAGGTGACAGTGTCCCAGTGCCACCCCTGGCTGCTTGGTCACCCTGAGGCCAGGCAGGGTCTCCATGGGGATGGAGGGGCCAAGAGGGGCTGTCCTGCAGGAGAAATGCCTTTGGACACCCCTGGAATTGGGGTAAATGCCTTTGGACACCCCTGGAATTTGGATAAATGCCTTTGGACACCCCTGGAATTGGGGTAAATGCCATTGGGCACATCTGGAATTGGGATAAATGCCCTTGGACACCCCTGGAATTGGGGTAAATGCCTTTGGACACCCCTGGAATTTGGATAAATGCCTTTGGACACCCCTGGAATTGGGGCAAATGCCATTGGGCACATCTGGAATTGGGATAAACGCCTTTGGACACCCCTGGAATTGGGGTAAATGCCTTTGGACACCCCTGGAATTGGGGCAAATGCCATTGGGCACATCTGGAATTCAGATAAACGCCTTTGGACACCCCTGGAATTGGGGTAAATGCCCTTGGACACCCCTGGAATTGGGGCAAATGCCTTTGGACACCCCTGGAATTGGGATAAACGCCTTTGGGCACATCTGGAATTGGGATAAATGCCCTTGGACACATCTGGAATTGGGGTAAATGCCTTTGGACATCCCTGGAATTGGGTTAATGCCTTTGGACACATCTGGAATTTTGCTAGATTTACCCCTGGAATTGGGGTAAATGCCATTGGGCACATCTGGAATTTTTGTAAATGCCTTTGCACACACAGTTTGGGGAGCTGCTGGTCAGACGGGATCCTCCAAGCCTGGTCCACCTGTGGAGCTCCCTGGGAACTCCTGCTCAAGCTGCTGGAGGAGCCCAGAGGAGGCACCAGGAAGAAAGACTGGGACAGCTGGGAATGCTCTCCTGGAGAGGAGAAGCTTTGAGGTGACCTCACTGTGGCCTTCCAGGACCTGAGGGAGCTGACAGGAAACATGGAGAGAGACTCTCTGAGAGCCAGGGGGAGCTGGGCAGAGGAGCTCAGAGAAGGGACCTTCCCCCTGGAGTCCCTCCAGCCTGGTCCCAAACTTCCAGAAGGATCCTTAGCTGGGAGTGTGACCCTGAAGAAGGACCTGGAAGGACTCCCAGGGCAAAAGGGGCTCTGGAGGTGGGTGGGGTGAGAGGCAGAGGATCAGCAGGAGGTGGGAAATGAGGCAGGAGCTGGGCAGCCCCTGGGATGGGTTTGTTCCTATGGGCACCCCTGCTGCTCCTTCCCAGCCCTTCCCAAAGCTCAGCCTGAGCCTAGAGCTTCCCCCGGGCTCTCCTGAGCCACAGCCTGGGGCCCTCGTGCACGAGCTTGGGGAGTTTTTCCAGAAGGATTCAGGGGCTCAGGAGCATTCAGGAGCATCCCCAGGGACCAGCACATCTTTGCATGCAGGAAATCCCCCAGCAAATCCCCCAGCCGGGACAGAGCTCAGGAATGTTCCCCTGGCCTGCTCCAGGAACAGAGAGGGAAATTCCTGCTTATCCAAGGAGACATGAGCAGGACAGCCCTCACAAAGACCTCCTCTCCAGGAGCGTTTTTCCTCCTGTGCTTGTTCAGTGAGTGATAAAAGTCTCAGGCAGAAATACAAAAACAGGTGCAGGAGCAGGTTCCAGCTCCGTGACTCCTTTGTAATTCCTGGCAGTTCCCGAGGCGGCCTGGCTTTGCACAGAGCAGGACTGTGGCTGCTAAAAGCACAAACCTGCTCCTGCAGGTTTATTTGGATTGCAGGAATCCTCAAGTTCAAGGGAAAAGAGGCAGCACCTGCAACTTGCACTGGGCCACCAATCTGCCAGGACCCCCTTCATCCACAGAAAACACATTTCCCAGGTGGAACCAACAGTGGAAATTCCAGGGCTCTTCCAGTTTCCACCTCTTCTCACTCCCAGTCATGACCACCCCTCTGCTCTGCCCCCACCTCCCCTGGGAGTCACTCCTGGAAAGGTGGAGGGCTCCAGTTTCTCCAGGTTAGGGGGAAAGAAATCAAGTGGTAGCAACATCACACATGAGCTCAGATGTTAAAGAAAAGAAGAATGAAAAAAAAAAAAAAGACCAAAAAACCAAAAGAAGAAAACTTTGGAAGAAATGAAAGTGAAATAAATCCCAAAGCTGGGGCTGTTCCTGTGAGGGACACAGAATGAAAATGGACTGAGGAGCAGAGGACAGTCCCAACCATGGAGTCACAGAACAGCTTGGGCTGGAAGAGACTCCAGAGATCGTCAATCCAGCTCCCAGCCCTGCACAGACACCCCAACAATCCCACCCTGGGCATCCCTGGCAGCTCCTGCAGCTCTGGCAGCCTCGGGGCCGTGCCCATTCCCTGGGGAGCCTGGGCAGTGCCCAGGGAAAAACCTTTCCCCAAAATCCAAGCTGAGCCCAGCCTCAGGAGCTCTCTCTGTCCCTGTCCCAGGGATCAGGGATCAGCACTGACCCTGTGCAGCTCAGAGCCCTCAGCAGCCCCTCCCCAGCACCACCCCAGCAGCTCTCCCGTGGATGTGGCGCCTGGTTTTGGAGCTGGGATGCTTCTCCCAAGAAGCTTTTGCTGGAGGAAGCTGCTCCAGTGGGTGAGAGATGGGACAGGAGGGCACAGGGTGGGGAAGGACCTCAGCAGCCGCAGGGATTTGGCTACCCCGGCCCAGGATGGCCCAGCCCGGGGAGCTGGGATGGAGCCAGGCTGGGAGATGGCAGCGAGGAGCTGCTGGCCCCGTGTGCCATCCCCTCCATGAGCTGGGGCTGGGCCAGCCCGGGCTGCAGGAGTGTCCAGGTGGTCACACCTGAGCGTGGCCAGCCCGGGACTCAGCCCTGCCCCTCTCCAGGGAATGCCAGCCCCGATGCCTGCGGAGCCCCCGGGCTGTGCCATCGTGCAGTGCCCTCTGCTGCACGCTCCGGCCGGGGAGGGGCTCTTCCCTCCCAAACCCCCACCTCAAACATCATTTCCAAGCCAATTCAACCCTCTCTTCAGTTAAATTGCAAAAAACCCTAAACTAATCCAAAGGATTTTTTTTTTTTTTTGCACGACCTCAATCCATTTAAGGTGGGATCTTTTCCAGAATGATAGAAGGCATTTATCATTAAAAAAATATCTATGTCATATTATTGCTTCTGTGACTGATGGCATTACAGACGCTGATGAAGCATTAGATGTGACATCACAGATTTCTGTTATTTGAAGGGACAAAGTCAAGTTAAATTTACCAGTCGGGGGATGAGACAGGGAACAAATCCACTTCATTAAAACTGCTCCTGGCTCCTGTCAGAGTGCTGTGATTTGTTCAAATACACATAATTTCCTTTCTCATTCTGTTAGGACTGGAGAGAGACACGGTGTCAAAATCCAGATCAAAATGATGGAGAGCTGCCAGAGACAGTCAGGGTTTGTCAGCTGGACTGCTGATCCCTCCAGGAGCAGAGGAATCGTGGGGAATTGTGAGGAATTGTGAGGAATCGTGAGGAAATGTGGGGAATTGTGAGGAAATGTGAGGAATTGTGAGGAACTGTGAGGAATTGTGAGAAATTGTGAGGAATTGTGAGGAATCGTGAGGAACTGTGAGGAATTGTGTCCTGCTGGTCCCCAGGCTCTGCCCCAGCCCCCTCAAACCTCCTCAGCACTCACACCTGGCCTGGAAAAGCCTCACCTGGAAAAGCCTCAGCAGAGCAGGGAAAAACCCACAGTGTTTTTTATCTCAGCTCCAGGAGCATTGTGTGATTTCTGGATTCCCAGCACGGAGCTCCTGGGACACCGGGGCTGGCACAGGGTAAAAAGTGCAGTGAGCAAAAGGGAGCAGCAAGATTCGATGGGATGGAGGTGGGGAGGAGAGTGAGGGACCAGGCTGCTCAGAGACTGCAGCACTTAAAGCTGTGAGGAAAATAATGAACACCTCAAATGAGAGGGGACCAGAGCCTGGAGGTGCCAGGAGAGGCAGAAAAGGAAATGTGCCATGGAGGGTCCAGGGAAACAGCAATAAAGGTGCAAGTAAATACATTTTCAAGACTGGTTTAGGAGGCTTAAATTCCCTTTTATGCAGGACTTGAATTTGCATGGGCTGCCAGTGAGATCTGAGCTACAGAGAACTGGAGTTCAGGATATTTAAATACAACAAACACAGTTCAGGCTCTGAGGATGGAAGGTTTTCATACTGAAAACGTCCCTCAGCATGACCAGAATCTTCCAAAGCCTCTGGCCAGGCTCCTGCAGATCCATCCCAGGAACCTGAGCCACTGCAGGAATGGGATTGGAGGCAGAATGAAAGCTTTGCCCAAAATCCCATTTCTGCAAGTGAGCACGGCTGGGTTTGGCTAAGGACTCATCTGGAGCAGAAGCCCCTGGGCAAGGCCAGCACGGGCAGGAGCAGCCAGCAGGGATCCAGAGGGGATTCAGGGGAGCAGGCTGTGCTCCAGGCTCAGGAAACAGGGGACACGTGGAGAAAGCAGCAGCAGGGAGCTGCAGAGCCTGCCCTGGGTCAGGGACACAAAGGGACAGAGCAGAGCCAGGGCTGCCCAGCACAGCAGGGACAGCACAGACGGGTTTGGGAAGCACAGGAGGGCAGGGCTGGAGAAGGGCACCCCAGAAGCTGATCCTCAGGATGGGTGTCCAGGAGGGACCCAGGCACAGCCCTTTGTTCCAGGGCCCAGGTGGTTCCTCCCCCTCACACAGCATTCCCAGGAGAGGCTCCCTGTGGTGCTGCCAGCAGGAACAGCTAAACCCCTCCTGTGATAGGGATTTTTCTTTTTAATTCCATTCCTGCAGCCAAGGAAGCTTTTCCAGATCCATTTGATCTCCCCTTATCACCCAGCCCAGGGAACTTGGACAGTGCAGCCTCAGCATTCCACTCCAGTTTCCACATCCATTCATCCAGGCATTTTCTCCTCCCAGGGCCCCTCTGGCAAAGGCCCGGGGTACCCAGGGATGCTCTGTCCAGCGTCAGATGTCTGTCCACTGTCCCCTCACTCCTGTCTTCCACACTCAGCCCAGCCCAGCACCCCTGGAGCTCCACACCAAATTCCTCATGGGAAGCTCCTGTCTCCCTCATCGTGGTTCCAATCATCCCCTCTCCAATGGGACACCCTCCAAAAATCCCCTGGAAACCCTCCTGGGTGTGTGGGGCTGGGAGTGCTGTCCAGAGGGAGCACAGGACATGGAGCCCATCCATGCTCCTGGATTTAGTCAGGAGGCTCCAGCCCCCAGGGGCGGCTGCTGGGCAGCATCAGGAGGGCACAGAGGGCAAAAAGAAGCAGGCAAGAATGAAATGGGACTCGCTTCAGGGTCTCCAGGATTTTGGCTGGCTCAGTGTAGTTCCCCCTCTTGTCCTGGTTCCTGCTAGGGCTTTATTTCCTCATCCCAAAAATACAGAATGAACAGAGAAGCTCTGGAGGACTCAGGCACCTGAATACAGCACAAATGTGCTGCTTCATAAATCCTGGTGTGGCTGAGGGCTTGGAAGCTGCATGAAGGGATTGATGGATGGGTTTTTCCATTCTTATTAATCCTAAAAAACAGCTTCCCAGGAGCTGTAAGGCCTTGATGCCTCCTTCCTTCTGTCCTTGGGAAGGGAAAGGAAAAAATAAGAATATTCCTTCTCCTGCCATTTCCTCAACTGGACAATGGGCAAATCATCTCAACTCTGGAAGGTTTTGTCTTCACACTTGGGCAGGTGGGGCTTGGTCAGGGAATTCCTGCAGTAGCTGGGGCTCTGAGGGGAGGTCTGGCTGTGCCATGGACACAGGACCCACCTTCCTCTGCCCCTTGGTGACAGAGCCCAGAGTCCCTGTGAGGGATAAACTCAATTCTGTGCTCACCAGCCAGAACATCAGCCTCCCTCAACTTCATATTTTTGTGCCTCCAGGTGAGGATAGAACACCCTCAATCCATCATTTGCAGCAGAGCAGGGAGGATGTGGCTGTAGTCCCAAACTGCTGCTCTGGGAATGGCATTTGTGTCTCAGCCACCACTCCTGGTGTGCAAATGCACAAGAACCAGCCCCTCCCATGTCCCTCTGCCACCTGCAAGGGCAACTCTGAAGGATTCCTTTTGCTCCCAAATTTTTGCTGCTCTTCAGTTTTAAAATTGGAAACTGCCATGTCCAGAGATGGTTGAAAAAGTCACACAGCCTGAAGGCTTTTCTTGCACAAATCACAGAATCACAGAGCCTCTGTGGTTAAAAAACTCCTCTGGGATCACCAAGTCCAAACATTCCCCCAGCACTGCCAAGGCCACCACTGCCCCATGTCCCCAAGTGCCACATGCACAGAGCTGTTAAACCCCTCCAGGGATGGGGACTCCACCCCTGCCCTGGATGTGCCAGGAGCTGACCATCCCTTCAGTGAAGGAATTTTCCTCAATATCCACCCTGACCTCCCCTGGCCCAGCCTGATTCCCTCTCCCTGGTTCCCTCTCCTCCTGTCCCTGTTCCCTGGAGCACAGCCCGACCCCCCCGGCTGTCCCCTCCTGTCAGGGAGTTGTGCAGAGCCACAAGGCCCCCCCTGAGCCTCCTTTTCTCCAGGCTGAGCCCCTTCCCAGCCCTCTCAGGAGTCCCTTCCCAGCTCCTGGCTGTTTCCACCCTGGTAATCCAAAGCTCATTAGTGCTGACTCAGCACCTTCAGTCAGTGACAGTCACAGCCTGGGGTCTCTGAACAGCCAGCCCTTAATCCCTTGGGATTTCACCCATTAAAAAAAGCCTCAAGGAGGACCCTCAGCCTCTTGTCCTGGTCTGGTGGCACCTGGTGGCCGTGGTGAGCTGTTTGGGCTGTGATGGGTTTGGGAGTGACAGACATGGAGAGCTCAAAGGAAAATGTCCAAACCCCCAATTTGATCCAGTCCAGCTCTTATTTAAAATGCAAGGAAAGTAGCCAGGCATATGCAGGTAGCACCAGGATGATTTATTTTATTACCCCTACAATTATTATTAGAGCTCAGAACCTCCTGAGGCACAGCAGGGCCATTGGAATAAAACATAGAAGCAAAGTGCAGAGAAGGAATAGAATATGAGATGTGCAAACTCCTCATGCACAAGGAAATGCTGTGATCCAGGATTTCCAGTGCTGTGAAAATTGGAGCCTTCCTTTGGAAAAACAAGGAGCAGCTGTTTGGAACTGAAGAGTTGAAAGCAGGCAGCACAGAACAATTCTGGATTTTGGAGGGAATGCCAAGACTGGGGGATCCCAGGGAGGAGAAATCACCTTTGATCACCCCTGGGGCTCTGCTGGAGATGGAGCCTGGATGGAAGGAGCCAGCTGTGGGCTCAGCCCCAGGGCACAGCCAGCAGTGACCCCAAGCTGCCCCTGCAGCCTCCCCCCCTCAGGGGCTCCAGGGGATCCCAGGGGAAGGGGAGATGCCAGGGGGTGCTGGGGTCAGGAGCAGTGGTGAGAACACCTCCCTGCCTTACCTGCACCCCCTGCACCTGGTGCTCTCCAGCCCTGCCGGGCTCCAGGGGCCGTGGGAATCCTCCCACACTCCCAGATTTGCCTGGATATCCATCTGGGATCCTCTCCCACCGAGTCCCCTGGAGCAGCAGCTCAGCCCAGTTCACTAAACTCATCAAACTCATCAAACTCATCGAGCTCATCAAGCACATCAACCTCAGCCCTGTGGCCTGAGCAGATGCAGGGCTGGCAGTGCCAGCCCAGGCAGGGGTGACACCCACACAGAGCAAAGGCTACCATGGGTCACCTGGTCTGGCTTTTCACCCCTCCAGGAGCCCATGGCCTCAGCAGGGCCCTGACTGCTCCATGCCAGGGATCAGGAAAGGACAAGAGCTGGAAAACCAAAGGGCTGGGACATCATTTCTGCAGCAGAAGCCTGAGGTGGTTCCAGACCTGAGCAAGGAATTAAAAAAGGACAGGAAAGGAAGAACTGGCCAAGACCTCTGGGAGTCCCAAGTGGAGAAAGGCCCAATTTTCTATTCCCAGTGAAGGTTCCCCTGAAGAATTCCTGCCATTCCCAGAATCTCTGCATTGCTGATGGTGTGGCACTTTGGACTTGAGCTCCTCTGTATTTGAAGGGTCCTGCAGAGCCTTTTCCTGTTCTCCCGAGGGATTGGATCCTCTCCTCCTGTTCCCTGGCAGCAGCAATCAGGGCAGTGAGTCAGAGCTGCATTCCCTGGATTTCCAGCTGCACAAGGACCAGATGAAGGTGCTGGACACGTGTCCCAAGGGCACCCAGGACGTGGCTGTCACCCCTCTGCCCCTGCCACCATCAGTGTCATCGGGGGGACAATGAGCTGCCACCAAAGAGCACCTTGAGGAGATGGGAGGCTCTTCATGGTCCCATTCTGTCCTTCCCAGCTCCCTGCACCTCTCCAGGGGGGACTGGGAGGGTCTGCTCCTGTTTCAAGCTGTGTTTCTCACAGAGCTCTCTGGCTGTCCCCTCCCCAAGGATCAGCAGGACACTGGACCTGGGGAAGGAGGTGGTGGGTTCAGGTGGCTGCCCTGGACCTCAGGAAGAGCAGGACTCTCTTGGTTATCCTGAACAGCCTCCCTTGGCTCTCCAGGTTATCCTCTCCTGTTATCCCACTTGGCTCTCCCTGGTTTCCAGTGCAGGCTGGAAGCTGCTGAGCTCACAGCAGAACCCCTCATCCTCCCAGCTGAGCTCAGGCATGGCATGAAGCAGCTCTTTCACAGCAGGGAAGGCATTTGGTTTTGCAGAAATGTTCCTCGTGCTCTGCACAGGAGGATGTGGCTAGGAGGTCACAAAGCTGACATCAAGAATTCCCTAAAACCCAAGTTCCCAATTGTATCTGCCATGGAGCCCCAGCTGCCCAGGGTGAGGGTTCACAGCAGCTCCTTCCTTGGCTGGGGCTCCTCCCTTCTCTGCATGTGCCAGCAAGAATATTTCTATTTTCCAGCCCAAGTCTCCATCAGTATCTTCCTTCTTTTCCTGAGTTTTGTTGGATTTCAGGACCATGCCAGTGTGAGGTTATCAGTAAAGCCTTGCTCAGCTCGTTGATGTAGTGCTGAGGGCCAGGTCAGGCTGGGGTTGTCATTCCAGCCCTTCCATGCTGGCTGATCCAACGGGAGGCAGAGAACTCCACAGATCCTGGTCCCTGCTTTCACTCAGTCACTGCTGTGTGAGCACATCAACCCCAGGCTGGGGTGGATTAAGGGCTCAGCTCCATTTATTTCCCAGGGAATCAGGTCACCTCTGGAACTGCTGGATTTCCCAGGAAAAGAGGAGCTGTGCTGGGAAGGGCTGGGGGCGTTTGCCCCTCAGTTCACTGGGGATGAGAGCAGGCACGGCTGGGCCAGGGAGGTCTCACCCCAAAATCAGCCCCAGCACCTGAACCCCCAGCCTGCAGCCCCTGGAAGGAGCTCCCAGACAGGAGTTCCCCGTGCAGAACCTGCTCCAGGAGCCTGGGAGCCTTCCTGGCTTTAACGGGGTCTTCACACAGGAGTGGAGCAGAGGACAAAGTCAGAAAACGGCTCAAGCAAAGACACAGAAGAAAAGGGAACTTCCTAAAGCGGCTGGCATTGCCAAACTGCAGTGGGAAGGGTGAAGGGCAGGGACTGAGCCCGACCCTGCTCCCAGAAATCCCCCCCGTGCTCCCAGCACTCCTCCTGTGCTTTTAACTGGAGTTTATCCCGCAGCTACACAAAGCCTGTCAGGGTGATGGGTGCGAGCACTGAAGGCTTTGCATCTTTAATCGCGGAGCAGAGCTCTGGCTCAAGGGGAGCTGGAGCAGCCCTGCAGCCCCTGGAGCTGGGTATGGAGGGCAGCTCGGCTTTGCCGTGGTTTATTTGTGCAGAATGTTCCGTACCTGCGGCTCCAACCCCACCCAGCACAGCACCACCAACCCAGAGCCCCCGAGCAAAGCCTGCCCGAGCTCCTGGGCTGCCCAGAGCATCCCCAAACTGCGGCAGAGCCGAGCTGTGCCCCTGCTGTGGACACACACATTTAGAGAGCTGGGGAATTACAGCTTGGAAATTCTTTTCAGGCCCGGATTTCTCCTGACTCTCAGCTCCATTCCCAGGCTGACAAGCTGACTGCAGCTTCAGTTAGGGAGGAGTCTCCCAGGGTGATAACATGGTGACAAACAGAGTGGAATTCATCACCAACATTAACCCCTGGTGTCTTTCCCGTGGGACACATCCTGAGGTGCTGTCCCAAGAATGTTTTTCCCAATTGTCCAATGAGCTCCTGTCCTGTCCTGGCTGCACTAACACACTTTAAATCCGGGCTGTCTGTACAATAAATTGGCCTTTTTTCCCCACAGAGCTCCGTGTGTGTTGCTGTCCTTTCTCTCTCTTTTCAGCGCAGTAACCACACCCCGCCCTCCCTTCCTGAGGAGCTGATGAATAATTAACGCGGCCACTTAACTCCACTTGACCCCCGTGGTTAATATTTACAGCCGGGGAAAGGCAGGGCAGGGCTGGGACCATGGAGAGCCCAGACTGAGCTGGGGATCCTGCCCTGGCTGCCACAAACCCGGACACAGAATGGGAACACCAGCCCAGCACTGGGGGATGGCCCTGCAGGGGTCCCCGGCTCCCAGAGGCTGTGCCCGGAGCAGGGGATGCTCTGCACCATCCCTGCCTGAAGGGGCTCCAGGATGGGCTTGGAAAAGCCCAGCCCTGGAAAAGCCCATCCAGGGCTGTCAGGAGAGGGCAAAGACAGACCCAGTCCTGCAGCTCCTTTCTCCCTCACACCATGGAATCACAGGCCCAAAATCTGGGTTTGGTGTTCAAGGTTCAACAGCAATAGAACAAATCCACAGCCAGCAGAATTCCAGGGAGCACTGAGGGCACAGGAACGAATCCAGGCCAAGGGTTTAAAGTCTCTTAGCATTGCTTTGTTTGGATCCATTCACACTGGGACAGGACCAGAGCACAGGGGGCAGTGGGGTCCAGCAGGGGCTCAGGGAGCTGGGACCATCCTCCAAAAGCACCTGGAACCCTCTGGAGCCGGGCTGGACCCGCATGGAAGTGTGTGAGACCCCGGATAACCCGGAGCCACAGCCACACCAGGGTTTGTGGGGATGTTTATGGGCTCCTGCCCCGTGGAAAAGGAGCTGATGAACGTCCTGGAGCTGCCTCTCCTTGCTCTGCACAGCAGATTTACAGATTTACAGCCTCATCTGCACAGCCCTGCAAGGACACAGCTCCCTGTCCTCGGCAAGGACAGGCACTGCCTCTCCTCTCCTCTCCTCTCCTCTCCTCTCCTCTCCTCTCCTCTCCTCTCCTCTCCTCTCCTCTCCTCTCCTCTCCTCTCCTCTCCTCTCCTCTCCTCTCCTCTCCTCTCCTCTCCTCTCCTCTCCTCTCCTCTCCTCTCCTCTCCTCTCCTCTCCTCTCCTCTCCTCTCCTCTCCTCTCCTCTTCCTCTTCCTCTTCCTCTTCCTCTTCCTCTTCCTCCTTCTGGCTCAGCAGCTCCTTCCCTGGCTCTGAGAGCCTTTAACAAAGCCCAGCCCTGGCCCGGGTTTTGTTAGCCCAGCTCCCCCAGGCCCTCTCTGCAGCACCAGTGGCTCTGCAGGGACCTGCCCAGGGTCCCCCCAGCCCCATCCCCTCCTCTCCCTCATTCCCAGCCCCTGGGGCACCAAATCCCTGCTCTGCCTCCCAAAGCCCTGCTGCTGTGTCCGTGCCCATCCCGGTCCCTGAGGAGAGGGGGCTTTGGGAGCCCTTCCAAACCCTGCTCCCAGAAATTCACCTCACTAACAGTGATGAGATTCAACATTTTCAATGTACCAATTTCCAGGCACCTAACGGCTCTCAGTTCCCTTTGTTTTCCCTTTCCAAAGGAGCCCATTTAGAGGAGATCCATCCCTTGCTGGCCTGGCTGGAGGGGCCTGGCCCTGCATGGCTCCTGGAGCTGTTTCTCCCTCTGGAGCATGGAAAACAGCTCCAAGTGACACCGTTCATGTCACCAACCCCTCCCACCCTCCACGATGCTCCCTGAGGCTCACTGGAACTTTTGCCACAAGGTTTTTGGTTTGATTTCATGGCTTTATTATTTTTCTCCCCTTGCAAACACAAACCTGCTCCTGCTAAAGGCTGTCCCTGCTTTTCTGGCTCCTCCACTCATCTCTCTCATCCTTTTCCCCATTTCCACCACCCTTCCTTCCCCCTCCCTGCCGTGCCCAGGCTTTTACCTCATGCATCATTCATCCCAGCTTAGTTCCTTCTTCTCGGGCAGCCTTCTGGGAGCTGCAGATCTCCTTGAATTCCTCTTCTCCTCCTGCCTTGCCCTGCTTTTCACTCACACACACTTTCCCTGGGGTTTTTCTGGGAATGTTGCATCCACAGCAGGGCAGAAGGGAGGAGAGCAGCCTCCACACACCTTGCACCAAGCCTTGGGAGCCTTCCATGAAATGTTAATGTGCAGAGCCTGGCCTTGGGCTGGGCTGGGCTGGGCTGGGCTGGCAGCTGTGGCACTAACACAGGGCCAAAGGAGGGGCCAGGGTGGTGTCCAGGGGGGTAAAACTCCAGGTGGAATTGTCTGGGAGCTGCCAGGAGCGCTCCCCCAGCCTTTGGGAATGCTCAGAGAGGATGCTCTGGTGGCTTCCCAGCCGTGCTGGTCCCTGCACCTGACAGCTGGAATTTTAACTGGGGCTCCAGCACCCACAGGCCACTGAGGTGTCCCTGCAGCTGCCACCACAGCGGTGCCCAGCACTGAAAGGGACAATATTCCCAGCCTGGATATTTCCATTGCACTTCTCTGTTGTTTGGTGCTGCCTCTGGATCCCTGGAACCATCCCAGGCCAGGCTGGGTGGGGCCCTGACCGAGCTGGGATGGAGGGGATGAGCTTTAGGGTCCCTTCCAGCCCCAAATGCTCGGTGGCTCTACAGTCACCAGAGACAGCTCAGCACAGCAGGAAACTCCCCCAGATGCCCCAAAAGTGAATTCCTTGTGCTACAAATGACATTCCTGGGCGGCACAAACTGAAAGACAAACACAAACAGCAGGAAAAGCTTGGGAAGGGATTTCCAGCCCTTGGTGGAACCTCCCAAATTTCCATTGGTAAATCTCCCAGCTCTGTTCTTGACCCTCCTTAAGAGGGAAAAGCTGCTGAGGAATTCCCACGTGTAGCCAGGGCTGCCAGGAGAGCTCCAGCTGGGATCTGGGCTCTGGCTGGGAAGAAGGAGGAGGCAGAGCTGTCCCCACCTCCTTCCATCAGGAGATGCTCTGGGTGTAATTCCCTGCAGGGTGGGACAAGCACACAGCCAGAGCTTCTCCACTGGGCCAGAAATGCACACAAATTTTAGAGGCAGAACATGGTAAATTAATATAATAGTATTAATTTTTATAATTATAATTTACTATTATTATATTACTATATTATTATTATTATTATTATTATTATTATTATTATTATTATTATTATTATTATTATTATTATTATTATTATTATTATTATTATTATTATTATTATTACCAAGGAGACAGAACTGCTTTTGGGGTGTTGTGGCCTGAACTGGATGGATTCATCCCAGCAGCAGCTCCTCTGCTGGCTGGGAGCTCAGAGAGCTTTTCCCAAGCACCTCTGTAGCTCTCGTGCCTTGGGAGAGTGGAAAAATAGAAATAAAAATAAAAAATATAAATACAAAAATAGAAATATAAAATAAATATTAAAATATATAAATAATATGTAAATATAATATATAAATAATATATAAAATAACATATAGAATATATAAATGTATAGATAGATAGATAGATATAGTAAATATAATAAAATAAATACAAAATTAAATGGGAGGGGTGCCCATTCAGCTGTGCCAAAGCTCGTCCCAGGATTAGAGCAGGGGGGAGCAGTTTAAAGGACACCAGGAGTGCTCCAAGGCTCTGCCCCAGGGCTGATCCCACCTGGAGCTCCAGGCCTGGGGCAGGGATCAGCTCCAATCCCTTACTCAGCGTTTGCAAAGCCCCACTCACTTTGGAGGGGATTTCAGATTAAGCTCTTTAAGCAACAATGCAAGATCTCTCTTTTAAAGCTCTGCTTAATCCCATAATCCTGAGGGAAGGGCTCTCCTCCCCCTGGGGAAAAAGGAGAAGGTTTTTTGCTGAGGGAGATGTAATGACTTCATCCCCACACAATCGGATGATATTTGCTGATTAGACACAGAAAGCCTTGGGGAAAGTTGGATTTTGGATAACAGCTTAAAGATCTTTAAGAAAAAAAAAAAGATACCCCCAAAACCCCGAGAGGAGCCAGTGGGAGAGGGGGAAGGTCCTGTTGTGGTGGCCCTGAGGACAAAGAGCAGAGTGGGTTTGGCTTCAGGAGGAACTCGGGGATTTCCCGTATGGGACAGGGACAAAACCCCCAATCCATGGTGGCAACCAGGACATTTGGGATGGCCCAGGACAAAGCTCAGCTGTTACACGGAACAATCCCCGGGTATTCTGGGATGGAGGGCACGTCTGGGGTCAGCAGTGGGGTCACTCCGGAGCCAGAGCTTCCCTGCAGGGCAGGGAGAGAGGGAGGAGGTGGCACCACTGCTCTGTGCAGGAGGTTTGGGGTCCCCAGGCACAGGGAGCACAGAGAAGCAGGAGCACAAATCCCCCCTGTACAGCCCAGGGGGCCTCGCTGGTCCTTGGGCACTTTGAGGGCTTTAGATGGGACAAAGAAACATCAAAATTTCACATTGTGCTATCAAAAGAGGAGTGAAGTCTGCAAACAGCCTAGGAAATCCTGAATGCTATTGACAAAAAAATAAGATCGAATCTCTACAATGTGAACCCTCCTTTTCTGTCTCACACTGATTTTGCTACAAATCT
This sequence comes from Sturnus vulgaris, assembly GCF_052056855.1. Taxonomy (NCBI): domain Eukaryota; kingdom Metazoa; phylum Chordata; class Aves; order Passeriformes; family Sturnidae; genus Sturnus; species Sturnus vulgaris. Next base: position 10,219,298 of record NC_142263.1, read on the forward strand.
TTCTGAGTTTGTTCAGCACTAAAGTGATTTCAGCACTAATATCCAAAGGAAGCAGCCAATGTGAGCTGGAAATCTGTTCTAGATGTGGAGCAGGTGACTCCTGTCAACATTCCTCCAGAACTGCTCCTTCCTGGGGAAAAGTTTGGGATCTGACAAGAGAGAAGAACACTCTGCTGCCTCTGGGAGCTGCTTGTGTCACCCAGGGACACGAAGGAGATGGGAACAGCTCAGACTGCAGGAGCTCATGGGGTGTTCAGTGAGCACCTCGGGCCGTGCCACACCTGGGAAAGGAGCTGCAGGAATTTCCTGTGCAGGTCACAGGCACAGAATCAGTCACAGAATCTCCTGAGCTGGGAGGATCCACCGGGATGAAAGGAATGAGGGATTTGTCTTTCCAAACAAGCTGTGGATCTGCTGGTGGATAAAACCAGCACTGAGAGATAAAAGAAACAATGGGAAGGATTCCACTGATTGATGAATGGAAAAAGATATTTGCCTTTACAAACAAACTGTAGGTTTGCTGATCAATGAAATTGGATATTGAAAGATGAAAGAAGCAATGGGGAAAAAAACACGAATTCCATAAGAATTAAAAATTAAAAGGGAGGGTTGTACATTAGAAGGGAATCTCAGGTATCAGGTGTTCTGGGAAGTCTGTGCCTCTCAAGTACCTCAGCCCATGGGGAAAGAGAGAGGGAAATGTGGATGGGAAATTGGGATAAAAAGGGAGGCTGTGTCCTCCAAAAATTTGAGAAATCCCAGGAGAATGTCCCATGGTTTCTCCCTTTATTCAAATAAAGTAAAAGGTCTCCTCTGTCTCCTTTTTGGACATAAACCTCTGGTGTTTGTGGATTAATTTTCCTGACAGGGATGATTGATCCAGGCCCTGGCCCTGCACAGACACCCCAACAATCCCACCCTGGGCATCCCTGGCAGCTCCTGCAGCTCTGGCAGCCTCGGGGCCGTGTCCATTCCCTGGGGAACACACATCTGTCCAAAATTCCATCACCCCAACGCTGCCAACAGCCCATGCTGGTGGCTGTGCAGGGGAAAAGCACAGGTGGGTGTGGGGGTCAGCCAGAAAGAGAAAAGAGGACCTGAGGTTTTACCTGCCCAGCCTGTGCCTGGGAAAGAAGCAAATAAAACAAAAAGTCCAAGTGAAACCTCCAGGTTCAAACAAACACATCTGCACTGCTCTGGCTTTCAGCCACAGAATGGTTGGAGCTGTGATGGATTTGTGGGAAGAGCTGCCCCCAGTCCAGAGGGGTGAGAGGGGATGGGAGACCCCAAATCCCTGAAAGCAGCGAGCACCTGGATGTGCCCTGGGGGGAAAGAGGATCTGAAGCCCTTTGAGCCCGACCCCCCCCGGCTGTCCCCTCCTGTCAGGGAGTTGTGCAGAGCCACAAGGGCCCCCCTGAGCCTCCTTTTCTCCAGGCTGAGCCCCTTCCCAGCTCCCTCAGCCTCTCCTGGGGCTCCAGACCCTTCCCAGCTCTGTTCCCTTCCCTGGATACGCTCCAGCCCCTCAGGGACATTCCGGAGTTGAGGATCCCCATGGCCAGGATGCACCAGACCCATTCCACTGCAGACCTTCCCATCCAGGTCCCATTTCCATAATTCTGTGGGACCAACCTTCCAGAGGGGCTCAGTGCCACCCTCCCCAGTGTCAGCCCGGGCAGGAATGGCCAGGTGAGGCTCAGGAGCTGAGGATAATTTGACAGGAGGCTGCAGCTTTCCTGGGAAAGGCCCCCCGGGCTGCTCGCTGAACAGCTGATTATTGCTGGCTTTGATGCTCCCCCTGCTTCCCAACCAACGCTTGTTCAGCACTGAGATGATTTAACAGCTGAGCCCAGCCCAGCCCCTGGCACAGAGGGGGAGTTTAGCAGTGCTTGATCTCCCACATGGTGCCCCAGAGGTGAGGATTATGTTGTTATCAGCATCCCTAAAAGTCCTGGTGATGAGCACAGCAGGGACAGGGAGGGAGTGGAGGATTTCTCTCATCAGAATATCACCACCTTTTTTACAAGTAATTGCTGCTTTCTGAATTTTTTCAAGAATTTCTTTGGGATGGGTTTGTTTTTTTGGTGGTGGTGGTGTTTTGGGTTTTCGTTTTGTTTCGTTTTGGTTTGATTTGGTTTTGGTTGGGTTTTTGTTTTTTTTTTTTCCCCTGTAGTGATTCCTTACAAACCTTCTCATTAACTTTGGTCTGTCCTGAAGAGATGGGGATGTTTTGGTTTCAAAATTTGTATTTCGAAGATGCCCCCAGTCATTGTGCTCTGGGGGTCTGACTGCCCATGCCCAGGTGAGGCATCCACCCATTGAGCCTGTCCTGCAATGGGATGGGGAGAAGGTGGAACTACAACCTTGAGGCAGAACGCAGCCCCAAGGAATCCCAGAATGGCTTGGACTGGGAGGGACCTTAAAGCCCATCCAGTGCCACCCCTGCCATGGCAGGGACACCTCCCACTGTCCCAGGCTGCTCCAAGCCCCAAAGTCCAGCCTGGCCTTGGGCACTGCCAGGGATCCAGGGGCAGCCACAGCTGCTCTGGGCACCCTGTGCCAGGGCCTGCCCACCCTCACAGGAACAATTCCTGCCCAATATCCCACCCATCCCTGCCCTCTGGCAGTGGGAGCCATTCCCTGTGTCCTGTCCCTCCATCCCTTGTCCCCAGTCCCTCTCCAGCTCTCCTGGAGCCCCTTTAGTCCCTGGCAGGGGCTCTGAGCTCTCCCTGGATCCTTCTCCTCTCCAGGTGAGCACCCCCAGCTCTCCCAGCCTGGCTTCAGCCCTGGGAGCAGCTCTGGGGCCCCTCTGGACTGGGCAGCAGGGATGGGATGGGATGGGATGGGATGGGATGGGATGGGATGGGATGGGATGGGATGGGATGGGATGGGATGGGATGGGATGGGATGGGATGGGATGGGATGGGATGGGACACTGCCTGGTGACAGCCACAGATCCCTGCACTCCACGGGCTGGAATCACCTCCAGCCTTGTTGGCTTCCATTGTGCTGCTGCTCCCGGGTTTTGGGGTGAAGATCTGGCCTGGCAGAAGGAGCTGGGCTGGTGCCTGGGGTGGGTCCCTCCTCCCAAATGTCACTGCTGGAACTCAGCAGCTCCAGCCACCTCCAGTCCCTCTCGGACTGCTTGGCTGGGGCAGGGAGGAGACCCGGGAGGGGGGGGATCTGCTGAGCTCCCACCTCTGGGACAGCTCAGCTCCAGCAGGGCCAGGGCTTCCTTACAAAGACTTCCCGGAGCTTTATTGCCTCCCCTTCCCCACAGTGAAGGAGCAGAAATGTCCTGGCTGGGTTGGGTCCCTCCCTCTGCCTCGGTTTGCAGGTGACAAAATGAGGACGATGCCCTTCCTTCAATTAATTCCCATCCCTTCTTCCTGTCCCCTCAGGGCACAGCAGCAGCTCCAACATCATAAATGATTTAGGAGTGGAGCCAGATGAAGCCGAAGCTGATGGATGACAATGCTCTGCTTGAGGGAATGTTTTCCTGCTGGAGGTTTTTTGGAAACAAATATATTTATCCTCATTGAAAATTGAAACACAGCCCCCATCCCGGGTGACTCAGCCCCTGAGTCAGGATGCAGCAGGAGCACAGCTGGGAAGAGCCCATGGAGCAGCCAGGAGGGATCCAGGCTGTGCCAGGGAAGGGGGAATTGGACCAGGCACAGAGGTCCTCAAATTCTCCTTGGCTTCAAGGGGTTAAAATGACTTTTGCCCATTTTGACCCTCAGGATGGAATTTCCCGGGTCTCCAGGCTGGGTTTGGAGGCACCAGGCCCCCCTTTGCTGGAGGTGACAGCCAGGACAAGCTCCAGGACACGCTTTGTGCCTTGGCTTTGGGCAAAACCCCCGAACCAGAGGGGGGCAGCTCCTTGGGCAGTGCTGGGAGCAGGAGGGAGGATGGGGAACCCCCTGCACCCCCACAGTACCATGGGCTGTGTCCAGACCAAAACCTATGGAAAATGTGTTGGAATGACAGTTATTGAGTCAAATATACCGAGGGCAGCACAAGAGCGCGGGCTGGTTCTGAATGTGACACTGGAGAGGCTCTCCCTGACCAGGATCTGCCTTTGGCAGGACAGAAACCCTCCCTGAACTGAGCTCACTCTTTCCTGGAGTGCATCCCCTTCCCTTAGAGCCTCCCTGTGCAATCCTGTTGGGATTGTTGTTCTCTTCAGAAGAGCTGAGCAGTTGTGAGTTGCCATAAAGTTGTTTATTGTAAAGGCACATCAGTCTCAAAAGGCGAAGAGTCCCAAGTGTTCAAGTCCACGCTAAAAGCTTTTGGCATAGAGTCCCAAATAGAAGTAAAATCGAAGTAGAGAAGTAATAGAAGTGTCATAGGAGTAGGAGCAGCTCCTGGTGCAAGGCCCCGAGACACAGAAGTTTCAGCCTGGTACAGAGTCCTGAGCAGAGGCTGTGGCCTGGTACACAGCCTTGAGAGGCAGGTGCTCCTTGGTCTTTTCTTCTTTTGTTCTTTTCTTCTTTTTATTCCTCTTCTTCTTCTTCATGTGGTGGTAGTGATGATGGTGGTGGTGGTGGAAGAAGAGAGAGAGCTCTCGCTCCAATACACAGATTCTTATTTACAAATTACCCAAGCTAAAAACACAAATCTGAGGCATTTCTTCTAAACCTATTAGAATTCTAGTTTTGTAATACAAAATTTATGTATAATCTGCATATATGGCCTATCTGTTTTATCTGAAAAATGTAAGCACTATTCTTACTATATTTTTATTATGTCTAAAACTATGTTCTGGAGCTCTCAGTGAGACTTATTTTTGAGACTTGTTTTCTACACTGATGTCTAGGGCTTTTTAAGGCACTTAAAACATATTCTTGCTTACTTAAACTTACTTACTTGAAACATAAACTTACACCTCTATTTCATGTATGAATGGCTTAATATCCTTCAATCCATCCAAAGGTTTTCATTCAATTCCTGCACTCTGAGGAACTCAGAAAGAACTCTGTTTTTCAGACTCCAACACAATCCCAACCCTGCAGCCCCCTGGAGTGGCCGGTGGGTGCCAGCCCATTTCAGCTTCACCAGGAGCAGCTCCAGGGGAGGCAGGAGGGGCAGCAAATCCCTGCTCCCAGCACGGGCAGAGCAGGATCCCAGAGCTCCAGCTGTGCCAGCCACGTCCAGTTCCATGTGTCCCCAAACAGCCAGACTTGTGTTCTCTTGTTCCCTGGGAGGGCTGGGTGTGAGCACAGCCTAGATGGATTTGTGTGCTGGGAGATTCACTCTGAGCACGAGGCAATTCCAGTGGAATTGCAGAAGCAAACTCTGTCCCAGCCACTGTGGGAGCAGCTTCCAGATGTGGCCCAGATGTGTCCTGGTTCCACAGGGCAGGGGAAAGCTCCATTTGAGGAGATGGCAGGTGCCAATTCCCATGGGAACACCGTGGCACTGTCCCCGTGTCACCCACACTGTCCCTGCACTGCCCACAGGTGGGAGCAGTGGGGAGGAGCAGGGAGAGGATGGAGGGAATGGGGGACATAAGGAGGGTGTGGGGGAGGATGGGGGAGTGTGGGGACATGGAGAGGATGGAGGGAATGGGAGGACACATGGAGAATAAAGAAGGTGTGAGGACACAGAGAGGATGAGGAGATGGATGGAGGGAACATGGGATCACAGGGAGGGCACAGGGAGGATCAGGAGAGGTCTCAGCTCCAGCGAGTCCTTCTGGCTGAGCTCTGTGGGATGGGACTCAGTGTGCCAGGGACAGCAGGGACTGGGTGTCCTGAGGGGCTGCACAAGAAATGCCAAGGCCAGGGCAAACACACTTTTCTTTAGATCCCCAAGGATTCCCAAGGGAAGGCACTGTCAGGGAGTTCTGGGAGTTCTTACAGCACGAGCTGATCCCATGGCAGCCCCAGGATCCAGCACTGGGGGCTCCTCTCCCAAAGCAACTCCTGCAGCTGCCAGGGACCAGCAGGGAACTGGGATGGACTGGGGGGTTCTGCCAGGGATATGGGTGCAGGATGGAGGGAGTTCAGGAAAGAGGAAGAGGTGCTGAAGGGCTGGGATCCATCGAGGTGAATGTGGTGGGTCCTGGTGGACACTGAACACACCAGGCCCCAAGATCCCAGCTGATGGTTCAGGGTTAACTGGAATCTTATGTCCAGGGAAGGGAACAGAGCTGGGAAGGGTCTGGAGCCCCAGGAGAGGCTGAGGGAGCTGGGAAGGGGCTCAGCCTGGAGAAAAGGAGGCTCAGGGGGGCCCTTGTGGCTCTGCACAACTCCCTGACAGGAGGGGACAGCCGGGGGGGTCGGGCTGTGCTCCAGGGAACAGGGACAGGAGGAGAGGGAACGCCCTCAGGCTGGACCAGGGGAGGTCAGGGTGGACACCAGGAGGAATTTCCCCATGGAAAGGGGGCTCAGGCCTTGGCAGGGGCTGCCCAGGGAGGTTTGGGGTGCCCATCCCTGGCAGTGCCCAAGGCCAGGTTGAACACTGGGGTTTGGAGCAGCCTGGGACAGTGGAAGGTGTCCCTGCCATGGCAGGGGTGGCACTGGATGGGCTTTAAGGTTCCTCCAGCTCAAACCATCCCAGGATTCTCTGATTTCTTAAAAATACACTCAGGAAAGGCATCCACCATGCATCACCCACAGACCCACCCAATGCTCTCCCTTCCACCCCACATGTGTTTAGGAAAAGCTCTTATGCCACATTTGTGCTTCTCATCTCCTTCCAGTCCATCTCCCACCCTCCCTGCTCAGCAGCCACACAGCAGAGGCACTCTAGGCAAAACTCTTTTATTTTCCTTCTGCTTTAGAAACTCTTTGTATAGCTTAAGAAAAGAGGTTGCTTTTTAAAAGAAATGGAATCCCCATCCTAGGGGTGCTCCATCAACAGCACCAGGCTCACCCAGCTGGACACTGGGCACACCCAGCTGGAGCCTGCCAGGGCTCTGAAGGACTGGACCTGTTGTTTAGGGCTGCTGGGAGTGGGCTAACACTGCATCTAAACCTCATTCTCAAAGTCATGAGGCTGGAAGACACTTGGAGAGGTATCAGAAGCTGCAGCTGGTATCCATAGGGGTGCTGTTACACCATTCCCAGGTTTTGGCTTCTTGGGAATGGGGTTTTGACAGGAAATGGCACCAGTGTTTAAAATACCTGAACCTGAACAAAGTCCCTAAAATGATGCACCCAGCAGGGATCAGGTTTTGGATCCAGGTCTGGCTGTGGCCCCACCTGCCCTGATCCAACCTGGTGGGGCTGAAATCCCCTGGCGTTTTTCCTTAGGGATGTGGAATGTTTTGCTCTCAGGCTCTCCTTGCACAGGAGTCCAAGGAACCCTCTGGCCCCACATCCCACTCCAAACATTCCCCACGGAGGAGACCCCAGCACTGCCCCCCACCCAGTTCAGTGCTGCTGAACCACTTCTGATTTATCTCGAGAAAAGAACGTTATCAATGTTTTCATCTAGGAAACCCTAAAAACAGGAGGGAAGGGTTAAATCCAGGCTTGACTCCTTCTCAAACATCAGGATAATCCAGGTGGATGGATCCAAAATTGGCGTCAGCCCGAAATGGAGTCCTGGGAAGGCCAGGGTGCAGCGAACCCCAGCCCTCAGCACCCCGAGATGTCCCGTGCCTTGTTCTTCCGCTGGAATCTCACATCCAAGGGGTCAAATCCCCGTTCCTTGGCCCCAAAGAGGGCCCAGGGAGGAGTCCTGGCCGTGTACTCGGCTGCCGTGAAGGTCCTGGAGCCGCCACTCTGCTCGTGCTCCCTCACCAGCTCCTGGAAGCGGCCGTAGTCAATCCAGGTCCTCCACTCGCCATCCACCTGGAACTGCAGCAAAGGAAACAGTGAGGGAGCCAGGGAGCACCAACCAGGTCATGCTGAGAGCAGCAGCATGGGGATGAACTAGGATCCCCAGCTGGTGCTTTTCTAATTTTGCACCACATGGAGGTGCAGGTAAAGCCATCCAGAGGCTCCTGCAGAATACAGCTTTAATAGGAAAATACAGCTTTAATAGGAAAACAGAAGGAACTCAGGTGCATGAACACCCAGAGCCAGCAGGGAATTGATTCTCCACCTCTACTCTGCCCTTGTGAGACCCCCTCCTGCAGAGCTGCTTCCAGCTCTGGAATTCTCAGCACTGGAACAACTTCATCCTGCTGGAGTGAGCCCAGAGGAAGCCCTGGAGCTGCTCCCAGGGCTGGAGCCCCTCTGCTCTGGAGCCAGGCTGGGAGAGTTGGGGGTGCTCACCTGGAGAGGAGAAGGCTCCAGGGAGAGCTCAGAGCCCCTGCCAGGGCATAGAGGGGCTCCAGGAGACAAGGAGAGGGACTGGGGACAGGGCATGGAGGGACAGGACACAGGGAATGGCTCCCACTGCCAGAGGGCAGGGATGGATGGGATATTGGGCAGGAATTGTTCCTGTGAGGGTGGGCAGGCCCTGGCACAGGGTGCCCAGAGCAGCTGTGGCTGCCCCTGGATCCCTGGAAGTGCCCAAGGCCAGGCTGGACATTGGGGCTTGGAGCAGCCTGGGACAGTGGAAGGTGTCCCTGCCATGGCAGGGGTGGCACTGGATGGGCTTTAAGGTCCCTCCCAAACCATCCCAGGATCCTGTGGTATCTCCATGAGGGCTGCACTGTTGGATGCTTTGCTGGAGCCTTCAAATTCCCCACTTCAGCCTCACTTTCCAGGATGGAGGCTCCTAAAATGCCTCCCAAAGCCTTCCTCGACTTTCTCCCCTTGCCCTTAACACTCCCATGGGAACTCCCGTGGTGTGGGGAGCTGGCAGAGCCTTGGAGGACAGGTGTGGCTTTGGGGCCATGCCCAGGTGCCCCTCAAGGAGAGACCTTGCCAAGGTCACCCCAACCCTGAGCGTGGGACTGTGACTCCAGGGCAGCTCAGTGTGGGACAATGGGCCAGGAGCAGCAGCAGAGCCACGTGCCAAGGGATTGGGATGGATTTGGGTGACTCTGGACAGGGGCAGGAGGGCTGCGTTTGGGAACGGGGGAGGAGATGAAGAGCTTTAATGACACAAATCCTCTTTCCATGTGAAGAATGGCTCACTTTGACAAGCTGGAGCTGCATTTGTCTCCCAGACCTGCTCTGCTCATTTAGCCCAGCCTTGGCTGAAGCCTCAATTAGGATTTATCTCAGCTAAGAGCTTATTACGCATTTCATCCAAAAAAAGAGCAAAAACAGACCGGCTCCTTGGTTATTGTGGATTTTTTTTCCCCCCAAACTTGATGGCTGTGCATTTCAAATGGCACTTGACTTTGTGCCCAGGAGCTAAAAGCCTTTTTGGTTGGGAAAACTGCTGACACCCTGAAATTCTGCAATCAGCCATGGCTGATGCTCCTCCATCCCTGCCCGTGGAATTACAGCTCCTGCTGGAGCCAGAGCCAGGAGGGGACACTGCAGAGTCACAGCACTGGGAACCAGTCCTGGCATTAATCAAGGTGCCCAAGGCTCATTTTTCTCGTGCCAAGGTGGGGACGTGTGTGAGGCCACCACGAAAGCAATGGCAGAGGAGACATTGTGTCACCTGTGAAGTAAAAATCCTGATCCCAAAGAGGATCTGGGCTCTGCAGAGCTGAGCTCCCGTCCAGAGGTGGGGAGGTGGGAGGTGACAATGACACACCTCACATCAAACTCTGCTCCTTCCAGGTTTGGTCCATGAACACTCAGCAAATTAAAGGGCAAACCCCAAACCAGAGGATCCAGCAAAGCCTTTAAGGCACAAGGGGGAATGATTTCCCACTGCCAGAGGGCTGGATGGGATATTGGGAAGGAATTCTCCCTGTGAGGGTGGGGAAGGGCTGGGATGGAATTCTCAGAGCAGCTGTGGCTGTGGCATTGGGGCTTGGAGCAGCCTGGGACAGTGGAAGGGTCCCTGCCCATGGAGGGGTGGAATGGATGGGCTTTGAGGTCCCTTCCCACCCAACCCAATCCATGATCCTGTGACCCCATTCCCACCAGAACAACCAACTTGGGATCAATTCCAAAGCAGATCAATAGATCAATCAATAATTACCATTTTTAGTGCAGTGACAGCACAGCCATGAACCACAACACCAGAGGGGCAGGTGTGTCAAGGGGAGAAATGGCTCCTGCTGAGGAATAAACCCCAAACCCAGAGTGGGGAAAAACAGCCCCAACTGCCCATGAGATTTCCAATAGGATTTAAGAATGGGATTGTTCCATAAGTGACAAAAGATTTAAGGCTCAAAGCACTTTCACAGCATCCATATAACAGGTGAGCCAACCCTAAACATACCTGGGATGCCAGCCTTATGTAGGCAGGTTTTAGGGAATTGTTCACTGCCTCTGGACCCCTTCAAGGTGACAAACACATCACTAGAGAAATGGCTGAGGCCCCTCCCTGGTTCTTCTCTAAGCTGGAATCACCGAGTGTCACAGCTCCTTCAGCTGGCCCTGGGCTGGGCTGGGCTGCCTGGAACGGGAAACTTTCCCTCCCTGAGGGCTCTGCTCAGACTGGGGTGACTCAGGAGCCTTCCCCTGGAGCTCCTGGAGCCCCTTAGCTCTGGTCGCCAGGGTTCCTCCACCCACTGCTCCCCACGGATGTGGCATGGATGTACAGCAAGGAAAACCCTGATGGAATTCTGCACATCCTCCAGGGCAAGGAGCATCCAGGCAGGCATTAATGATGGGATACAGGAGGCACAGGAATGAGCGGAAACTTTAAATCCCAGGCTGGGTCAGGCTGGAAGGGGGCACAGAGGGTCACTGGTGGCACCTCCCTGCTCAGGCAGGGCCATCCCAGAGCACAGGGCACAGGATTGTGTCCATGTGGCTCTGGAATATCCCCGCTGAGGGACACTCCAGCCCCTCCCTGGGCAGCCTGTTCAGGTTGGGCACTGCCCAGGGCAGAAGTTCTGCCTCCTGTGCAGGGGCAATTGCTGGGCTCAGTCCCTGCCCGTTCCTCTGGTGCCACTGCTGGGCCCTGGAGCAGAGCCTGGGCCCTGCTCTGGCCCTCCCTGCACACAGGGACACCCAGGGCTGAGGGTCCCTCTCAGCTGGGGCTCCTCTCCAGCCTGAACAGCCCCAGCTCCCTCAGCCTTTCCTGGGCACCGAGATGCTCCAGGCCCTCCTCATCCTCACAGCCTGTGCTGGCCCCGCTCCAGGAGCTCCCTGTCCCCTGCTGTGCTGAGGATCCAGAGCTGGACACAGCACTCCAGAGGTGCCCCCAGGGCTGGGATCCCTCCCTGACCTGCTGGGTCAGGACAATTAATTAATTAACCATTCATTAACCCCAGGACACCATTGGGCCCTAGGGCTCTCTGCTGACCCAGTGACAGCTCCTTGTCCCCCAGGCCCCCCAGCACAGCAGCAGAGCTGGAACAGTCCCAGGACAGGGGTGCCAAGGGACAGAGGCACTGCCAGGGGCAGGGCTGGCCTGGGACCTCACAGAGCCCCGAGCCAAACTGGGAGAGATCCATTATCCATAGAGAGATCCATACATCCAGACTGGGAGAGATCCATATATCCAAACCAGGATAGCTCCATATATCCTAACTGGGATATAGCCATACATCCAAGCTGGAATATATTCATATTTCCAATCAGAAACTGGGATTAAATGGAGAGCCAGGTTTCCTGGAAGCATCTCCAGAGCCTGGCTGAGCCCTCCCTTTGCCCCTGAACTCCCAGGAATGGCCCTGACCAGGACAATTCTATCACTTCTCTCTGGCAGCTGCACTCACTGCAGCAGGGGCAGCTCCTGCCCCCAAAATCCAGCAACATTCCTGAAGGAGAAGAGCCACGCTCCAGATTTCTTTTCTTACCAACACAATTGCAGAAGCAGTTTGGGGGGATGGGAACATGAACACAGAGTGAGGACAGTCCAGGAGGACCATGCACTACATTGCCCCAGACATGAGCACTGCTGAGAAATAATTCCAGCTGTATCCAACAGGATAAAATATGGGAGAGAGGCTGGGATGTGACACAGGGAATGCTGAGGAATGGAAGGCAGCTAAAACCAATTAGTTTGTCCTACCAAGGATAATGCATTTCCTTCAGAGCCAACCACTCTGGCACAAGGAGGCTCCTCCTGAGCCACTCACTCCAGTCCTGCAGCACCAGCATCCAGAGGATTTTCAGGGAAGGACTGAACAGCACAGGAGAGAGTGGAGCAGAAGAGGAGGGAAGGAAGGGAAGGCTGTGGTGGCTCCTGCAGAGCCCATCCCTTCAGGGCTGGGAGCACAGGGTCCATTCCTGATGGAGAACTCTTCTCCTTGGAGCTGTGCTGCACTCCAGGATTCCTGGGGAGCACAGGGGGAGTGGGAGAGACCCCAGAGCTTTGGGGCTGCCACAGCTCCTCTTTGGTGAGAATCCTACAAATAGTGGGGTTGGAAAACTCCTCCAGGATCATCAACCATTCCCAGCACTGCCAAGGCCACCACTAACCCATGTCCCCAGGTGCCACATCTGCAGGGCTGTTAAACCCCTCCAGGCACAGGGACACTAACACTGCCCTGGCAGCTGTGCCAGGGCTGGACAATCTTTCAGGCAGAAATTTCCCCAATATCCACCCTGAGCCTCCCCTGGCCCAGCCTGAGGCTGTTCCCTCTTGTCCTGTTAAGGATTTAAGGATACAAAGTCCTCGAATCCAACAAATTGATTTTCCCTGAGGGATGCATGGGATTTAATGGTTAAATCCAGTCATTTTCACAGAGTTTTAAAGACCATACACCAAAAATAACAATCAGCTGCCAGCAGGGGAACCAGCCCCACAAAAAGTCCAACCCAGAATAAACAAAACCTGCCCCTTCCAAACCAAACAAAATAACCACAGAAAAAAAAATCCCACAAAAAAACTTCCCCCCAAAAGAAAAACCCTCAAAATCACAATAAACAAAAATAAAAGAAAACAACACAATTGCCCCTAAAAATCCAAACTCCCAAAACCAAACACCTTAAAATAGGGGGGAAAAAACCCAAACCTAAATGAAATATCAGAAAAAAGCCTCCAAATCCCTCTCCCTCAAAAAAATCTGAACAAACCAAAACCAATCAAAAAACCCCAAATCAAACAAAAAAACCTCAAAGCCAACCAAGCCCCAAACCAACCCAAGCTCACCAAAACCAACAAAAAAAACCAAACCCAAACCAGATTAAGACTCCTCCCAAAGTAAACCAAACCCCAAAACAAAACAACAACAAAAAAAAGCAAACAAAAAAAACAAATGCAAAAGAATCCCCACAAGAAATCCCAAACCAAACCCAAAAGCCACACAAAAAACAACCAACCAAAACCCAACCAACAAACCCCAAAGCCACAATCAAACACTTGTTGCACAGGGCCTTGGGGGAATTTTTAGGCATTCCCAGCCTGCAAAGATCCCAATCCCTGCAGTCCTGAGCAGGAAGCAGAAGGAGTTAATCCCCCCACCCCTGCATCCATTTATTGTCACTCCTGAGCAGAAATCCCATCTCTAAATTATCTGCAGGATCCCCTTGGCCTGGTTTTCCTGGTGTTCCATGAAATCTGCTCTTTGCTGAGCTGCAATGCATTGCCTGGCAGTCTAGCAGAGCTTTGTTCCCAGGACATGGAGTGTAGCTCTGCACACGGGGCACCTTTAGTTGGTTTGAATTTCATTCCTTTAGTTTGGTTACTTTTAATCCCACACTCACACATCATGGAAATTCCAAAGTTTCCAGGGATCCCTGTGGCCCCTTATCCCACAGGGACACACTGCAGGCCAGTGGGGTCAGTAAATGCCACGTCTGGCAGGAACATTCTGAGATCTGCAGGGGGATTCTCCTCTCTTTGGGGCCCTCTGGCAGCTGCTGGAATAACTCAGCATCAAAACACAGTGAGAGCTATCAGTCTGAGAGATGGGAATATTGCCATGGATAGATGGGAAGAGATGAATATGAAATACCTAAAGAGTATTTACATACAGTCTTATAGCCATTCAGAGAATCCAGGATGCTTTGGGCTGGAATGGACTTTAAGGATTATCCCATTCCACCCCTGCCATGGGCAGGGACACCTTCCACATCCCAGGCTGCTCCAAGCCTGGCCTTGGACACTTGCAGGGATCCAAGGGCAGCCACAGCTTCTCTGGGCACCTGTGCCAGGGTCTCACAGGGAAGAATATTTTATGTATCTATAGAAAAATACCCCAAAACATACAAATATAATATATTACTAATATCATAATAATATATTACTGTATATAAAAAAGGAGATATTTCTACCTTCTAGAAAAGGTTTCACAGCATAGAATATAGATATATAAAAAATACGTAAAACCCCAAATAAATCCATCCTTCCAAGTTTTTACCCTGGCCACACCTGGCCATTAACCCCCAACATCCCTGGATTTTCTTCTTCCATTTGGAATGTGTCTAGAGTGACCTGAGCCACCTGCAGAGCCCAGAACAGCCCTAGGTAGAGGATGTCCCTGTGATGCACAGCCAGCTCTGGGGACACTGTGGGATTGTCCAGAGGGACAGGCAGGCACCCCCTGAGCTGTGAGCACAGGGCTCTCCCTGTGGAATTGCAATCCCACAGCAGCAGCTGGGAGCCTGGTGTTATAAATACATATTATGGTATTGGCTTTTCACAAATATTAGGGTGGATATTGTATGTGTGGTGTTAAAATGGTTTTTATGGTTTTCTTTAGGAGTAATATAAGCTGATAAAGTGTGTCTGTAGTACGTGAACTGCCTTCTTGGCTGGATAACCCCCAGTGAAGACACCTGCTACTGATACAACAGCTACCAGCACTGACTGTCTGTAGAAATTGAAGATCAAAGCCCAAATTAAGACTGATTAGAAAAATAAATTAAAACCACAGCCAAGAAACATGCATGCTCTAAAAAGGCAGACCCAAGGAGTGGCCATGCAAAACAGTTCCTAGAATATGGAAAACAGTTTGTAGAAAAGTTTGAAAATGTATGACAGGTCTATAAATATGCAAGTGGCTGATGAATTTAAGGGGTGTCTCCAAAACAGCAAGAATGCTCTTGGCTGAATGCCAAGCACCCACCTGGCCATTATAACCTTTTGCTTTATTGTCTCTTATTGTCTTTTATTAAACTTTTTAAATTTTACCAGGAAGGGCAGATCCATCCTGCTCTGTGCCTGACTCACCAGGATTCACCTTCACAATTCCCCCCAACAGGAAGATCCCACCCCGAGGCTCCTGGCCTGGGATCCTGGAGCATCCCTGGCAGGAAGGAGCTGTGGGGGGCGGAGAAGGAGGTGCCAGGGCAGAGGTGCCCAGGGGGGAGCTGGGAGTGACATCCCACTCCAGGGGTGGCTGCCAGCCCTGAGCCCTGTGCTCACCAGCAGCCCCTTCCCTGGGCACGGCACCCAAAAGGCTCCTGGGACAATGACCCGGATGGCTCCACCCTGAACTCCTGCATTGCCCTCTGAGCCCATCCCTGGGATAAAGCAGCAGCTTTTCACTATCCCACAGGCTGCCATCAAACACAGCACACTTCACCACCTGCCAGCACCACCCCTCCAAGACAAACAAATAATTTCCAGAATTATGACCCCCTTTCTCACCTCATTAAGGCTCACGATTATTTAAGGTTCCCTTTTTTTGACAGGGGAAGTGACTGAACTGGAGTCACTCAGCAAAACAAGAAGAAATATTGTGAGAAATTACTCTGAACAGGGTCACAGTGCTTGGCAAAAACCTGCAAACTTCTCTTTTTTAATTATTATCCCAACCTCAGGCTTTAGGAAGGAACTGAGCTGGTTTTTATGTTGCAGGTGAAGTAAGAGATGGAAATAATGGCCTTAAGAGGAAGGAAGGCAGGGTTAGATGGGATATTGGGAAGGAATTGTTCCCTGGGAAGGTGTGGAGACCCTGGCACAGGGTGCCCAGAGAAGCTGTGGCTGCCCCTGGATCCCTGAAAATGTCCAAGGCCAGGCTGGAGCAGCCTGGGACAGTGGAAAGTGTCCCTGCCCTTGGAGGGGGCGGCACTGGATGAGGTTTAGGTCCCTTCCCACCCAAACCATTCCCTGACTGTGATCCCACAAGCAGTGGGATGCCAGGCACACACAGCTGAGTCTCTCCACATCCCAGCCCATGGTGCTGAAGGAAAACAGCCCTGGGAATAACCAAACCTTAAATCCCTCAGCAGCTCTGCAGACAGGATCTGGGAACAGCCACCAGCACCACAATTCCCACAAAGTCAGTTTTAGCTGGGAACAACAAGCAGCCTTGCAGTTCCACCCTCAGTGACTCCAGTCCTGCTCAGGAGCAATCAGAGGTGTCAAGGCAGAGAAAACCTCCAGAGGCAGCACATGGAATGTCTGGAGATGGAATTCACTGCTCAGGATTCCCAAATAGTGGGACAACCTGAACTGCCCTGAGCTGAACCCAGCAGTGCCACAGCCCATGGAGCCTGTGATGATCCCCCTGACCCCGGGCAGTTATTCCTCAGGAAGGTTCCTTATGGCAGATTTGGGGTTTTTGATCCCAGCCCAGCTGCCATGGGAGCCAGGGCTCCATCTCGGCAGCTCCCATTCGGAGGGATGAAAGCCGGGGTAATTCAGCACAATGGAGAGCTGCTTCTACTCACTGACACACCCAGCCCAGCAGAGCCACCTTCCTGCTGCCAAGGGACAAGGGAAAGGGAGGAAACCTTCGGGAATTCCACCATTCCGTGCTCACACCTGCTCTAAGGAGGCTGCTTGGCTGCTGAGACACCCTGTCCACACCTGGGAACACCCTGTCCACACCTGAGAACACCCTGTCCACACCTGGGCTCCACCCCATCCCCTGCTCTGCTGCAGGTCCCAGGGTGTTCTGCCCCTTTGTGACCCTCTGCCTCCCAGTTTGGATTTCCCTGTAATGCTGTCCCTGGATCCGGGATGCTGGATCACAAGGACAGCTCCCACTCTCCGAAGGACTGAGGCAGGAAGGAACTAAACGTGATGGACTCTTTGTCCCTGATCAGGGGATGTGCAGCTGGGAGTGAAGTGCTTCCTCTTCCTCCCTAAATATAGCTGGGATGCTCAGCATGGGATGCTCAGCACGGAACAATTCCGTGCCTTTCCCTGAGCTCCGGAGCCTCCTGCGGGCACAGCGAGGACACACCCGAGCCCTGCCGTGCTAACACCTCCGGGGTGGGACGACTTTATGGCTGAAGGAGAGGGATGGGAACCTCTGGCCAGGCTGTTCCCTGTCCCCAACACCTGCCCTGGAGGTGCTGTGACACCCCCAGTGCTGCAGCCACACAGAATCCCAGAATGGTCTGGATTGGAAAGGACCTCATCCTATTCCACCCCTGCCATGGCAGGGACTCCTTCCACTGTCCCAGGCTGCTCCAAGCCCCAATGTCCAACCTGGCCTTGGGCACTGCCAGGGATCCAGGGGCAGCCACAGCTGCTCTGGGCACCCTGTGCCAGGGCCTGCCCACCCTCACAGGGGAGTTTGGGTATGGGAAATGAACCCATTAAAGGGATGTCCCCAAAAGCCTCTCCTTTTGTGGATGCCAAGGTGTCCCTGCCATGCTGGAGAACACAATGCTGTCCCAGACCACAGGCAGCTGGTGAGGCAAGCGAGGGCTGGAGCACACAGCTGCACCATGGGGGAATGTCTGGATCCAAGGATGGACACTCCTCTTGTGCAGTCTTTGCTTTAGGCTTACTTACTCAGGAGGGAGGTGGGTGTTGGTCCTTTCTCCCAGGGAACAAGTGACAAGACAAGAGGAAACAATCCCAAATTGTGCTTGGGGAGGTTCAGGTTGGATATCAGGGAAAATTTCCTCACTGAAAGGGTGGTCAGGGCCTGGCATAGTTGCCCAGGGCAGGGGTGGAGTGCCCACACCTGGAAGTGTCCCAAAGGTGTGTGGATGTGGCACTTAGGGACACAGTGGTGCTGTGGGGTGGACAGTTGGACTTAATGATCTTGGAGAACTTTTCCAACCAATCCCAGGCCAATCAGATTAATTAAGGCAGAAAGAGCTGATGGCAGCAGGGTGCTGAGCCCACCCTGTTGATGTCACCTTGTGAGCTAAGACCTCCAGACAGAGCAAGCACTGGAATTCCAGGAGCATTTCCTAAGCTGTGCATTGCTCAATGCAATGGAAATCAGCCCTGGGGTCACAGGGATGCTCCTGTTCTATCCCAGAACTCTGGGATCCCAGTGCCTCAGCCTGGCTGAGGGCAGCAGCAGCACAGTGGCTGAACTGGCCAGAAATTGGTGTTGTAAAGCCCCAGAGAGCTGGGAAAACAACCACCTGCTCCAGGGGGGAAAGGGTTAATGAACAAAATGGGCTGGAAGTGCCAGGAAGTGCTCTGGGACAAGGACAGCGTGGAACACACATGGACTGCAAACCCAGCACTGTGGGGCAGAGGGATTTAGTCCAGAAATGACCAAGATACTGAATTTCCTTCAGAGAAATCCTCCCTGCGAGGCAGCTGCAGCACCTTCCCCTTCCCAGGAGTTTGTTTGGCCCTCTTGAGGGCGCACTGAGTGTCCCAGCCAGGAACAGCAGCAGCCTCAGGCCTCTCTCTGGGAAAAGTAGCAACTTGCTACTGTGTTGATATCTCAGCTGATTAGTTCAAAGTGATGCCAAAAATCCCATTTTTGTGACCATGGTTTATGGGATTTACTGGACAGCAAAGAGAATTACTCAAGAATTCAGCACTAGAATTGTTGCTAGAGAATCAAAGAGGATGGAGCCCAAACACCAGGCAACTCCCAAAGAGAGATGGGAACCAGGGGAAAGCTGGGAGGAGGATGCAGGAAGGGCAGGGAAGAGGAGCTCCCCCCCTGTGAGTCCAGCTGAGCCAAGGGAAGGCTGCACTCAGCCCTGGCTGTCCCCATTCGTCCCTCAGCTCCAGCAGGACCCACCCACCCCTGGCAGTGCCCAAGGCCAGGCTGGACAGGGCTGGGAGCAGCCTGGGACAGTGGAAGGTGTCCCTGCCCATGGCAGGGGTGGCACTGGATGGGCTTTAAGGTCCCTCCCCACTCAAACCTTCTGGGATTCTGAGGAGCTGACACCCATTGCCCCAAAGCCAGGGAAATCCCAGTACGAGGGGGACCCTCAGGGCACGGGGAGCAGGGCACAGGAGCTGTGCTCTGGGGTGATCTTTAGGGCTCTGGGAAGGGTAAGTGGAAATCAAACATCTTGCTGTGAGGATTCAGTTTTTAGGATTTCCTGAGCTCTCTCTGAGGTTGAAGTGGGGCCCATCATCCCCTTAGTGCTGAGGGCTCCCACAAGCACCACCTCTGTACCTGCAGACACTCTCAGGGAACAGAAGCCACTGCTGGCCAGCTGGGAAAAGAGATCTGTGTGTGGGGGAAGAGACCTGGAAGCTGAATGGGAGATTTTTAGGACCCTGAAGGCCCCCAAGTGCCCCAGTTCCCATCTCAGCACCATCCCATGACCTCCAGAGAGAGAAAATAACACCAGACACAAACCCTGCAGTCTGCTTCCCTTAAAATCCCTTTTCTCCCTAAATCACTTAAGAGACTCCAGAGCTCAAGTCCTGAACTGTCACTCATCACAAGCAGGTGCCAATCAATGAGTCCCATCCATCCCAGGCAGCAGCTGCAGGATGAATTGTTCCTGACATTCCCAGAATCTTTCTTACAGGCTGACATTCAATGGCAGCAGTAAATTTATCAGGACCATTGTTTGAACACCTCCAAACTCAGACCTAGGAAAACATAGTGAAATAAATCACATTTCTTAATGATTTTTATTACACTCTTCCTGCAATTCCTTAATTTTTTAAAGACCCCTTTGATTTTGCAATTAGTCACTCCAGTTTGATCAATCCCAGAGCACAGGTTTCCCTGCAAATAATAGGCACTGGCAGATTTTATTCTCCACTAGAGCCTGAAACTCAAAAATTAAACCCTAATGGAAATAAATTTATTTTTTATTAGCTATTTTAGCACCGAGGACAGATTGTTTCCCACAGACACACTCTGCTAATGGCTGTGGAAGGAAAAGCAGATGTTGAATTCCTCCTGGGCAGGTACCAATTTATTCTCATTGCTAATAGTGTTACTTAAATTCTGCCTCAAGAAGGTTTCTGCAATCTGTTTGTTTGCTTTCCTGGACCTTACAATGCAAAAGGAGGTTTGGCTTTCTCAGGAACAGTTGCCAGTGGCAACAGCCAGGAGTAAGACTGTAAATAAAGCCAATTTAAGGTGAGATCAAACACAACCAGTGCCAGGTGTCCTGGTTTTCTCTGCTCCTTCCCAGCTGCTCCCTTTGCAGATTCCAAAGTAGGTTTAGATTGGATATTCAGGAGAAATTCCTCCCTGTGAGGGTGGGCAGGCCCTGGCACAGGGTGCCCAGAGCAGCTGTGGCTGTCCCTGGATCCCTGGCAGTGCCCAAGGCCAGGCTGGACATTGAGGTTGGAGCAGCCTGGGACAATGGGAGGTGTCCCTGCCATGGAATGGGATGGGCTTTAAGGTCCTTCCCACCCAAATCATTCCAGGAATCTCCAATTTTATCAGGTGCCCAGCTGGCACATTACTATCTTTTTCTGCTGTCCTTCTATTAGTCTTTTCTACAGCTCAGAAAACAAATATGTACTCATAATTTTTCATTTCCTGCATCCTTTAAATTTTTTTTTTTTGCATTTCCCTCATATTTTGTTTCATTTCCTTTCCAGTACTTGAAAGGGAGATGGTCACAAACCTTTCCAGCAGGGCCTGTTGCAAGGGCTGATGGATTTAAACAGCAGCAGGGTCGATTTACACTGGATATAAGATAATATTTTTTACCATGAGGGTGGTGAGACCCTGGCAGAGGCTGCCCAGAGAAGCTGTCATAACAAGAAAGATATTGAGGGGCTGGAGCGTGTCCAGGGAAGGGAATGGAGCTGGGAAGGGTCTGGAGCCCCAGGAGAGGCTGAGGGAGCTGGGAAGGGGCTCAGCCTGGAGAAAAGGAGGCTCAGGGGGGCCCTTGTGGTGGAGGCCCCATCCCTGGAGGGGTTTAACAGCCCTGTGTATGTGGCACCTGGGGACACAGGGCAGTGGTGGCCTTGGCAGTGCTGGGGGAGTGGTTGGGCTTTTCCAACCCAAATGATTCTGTGGTTCTCCGATTCAAATGTGGTGATTCTGCCTCTGGACCAACAGGAAAATAACAGAGCATCCCTTGGGTCCAAGTGGCATCCAGGGGCATGAAAGGCTGGAATCCTGGGGCACACCATGGATTCTCCTGGCCAGTGACTGGAGGGGCCTGGGAAGCTTTGGAATGGGCAGGGATGGAGTTCCCACCCCTGGAGGGGTTTAACACAGGTGTGCACGTGGCACCTGGGGCCATGTCCCTCCCCAGAGTGTACCCAGCAGGCTCACCTTGCTGTGGGCCATCAGCAGGCAGTTGGAGTGCTCGTGCTCGCAGGCGATGCCGTATTCTGGGAGCAGCCGTGCCAGCTCCTGCACGAAGCTCACCACCTCCCCGTGCCACGGCACATTGGCCATGGTCAGGCTGCTGGCAGAGCTCTCCCCGCAGTATGTCACACCCTGGGGACACAGGGAAACAGGACAGTCAGCTCAGCCCTCCCCAGCCCTGGCAGTGCCAGCCACAGCAACCCCTGCAGCTGCCAGCTCTGCCCCCCGCACTCCAGATCCCATGGCAAGGCCAAAGATTTGGAGATGGCACAAAAATGGGTCCCTCCCGCAGTGACACATCCCCAAAGTGCTGCAGTAATTATGTCAAAATGGACTGGACTGGCATCACCACCAGCCCTTTATCAGAAAAGTTTTCGTGCCTTCTTTCCAACAACTCTGACTCCTTCCCTCACAGGCAGCTCCACACAGCTCTGACTCCTTCTCTCCTCTCTGCATGACTGGCTAACCCCAACCTGTCCCTTACCCAGCCACCTAACCCTGTCTGTCCCTCACACAGCATCTTATTACCTCATCTGTCCCTTGCACCACCACATGTCCCTTCCACTTCACAGCACACTCCATCCCAAACTGCAGCACACTCTCATCTCCAGCTCTAACTCGAATTACAACTGTAACTGGTGGCCAGCTCGCCCATTCTTT
The DNA here is from genome assembly GCF_052056855.1 of Sturnus vulgaris. Taxonomy (NCBI): domain Eukaryota; kingdom Metazoa; phylum Chordata; class Aves; order Passeriformes; family Sturnidae; genus Sturnus; species Sturnus vulgaris. The sequence continues at coordinate 10,241,274 of NC_142263.1, forward strand.
TATAACAGCCAAACTCTTTGGGTGGGCACAGATATTTCCACTCCTCAGTAATTGCCTTCTGTACTATCCTTTCAACCTATCTTCCACACCAAAGCACCATGCCAGGAGTCCCCAGCAGTGACACACAGGCTGGCCATGAGCCTGGAACTCTTCTTTCACAGGGAGGATGTCCCGAGTGACCAAAGGATCTTGGAGAAGGTCAGTGGGTGGGAAACATGACAAGTCTGGAAGAGTCTCATGGACCACCAATGCCATGTCAGTGGGACACTCCCAGAGATGCTGTCCACGTGCCACAGAGGGAATGAGCTCTGGGTCTCTTCCTTCCAAGCCCAGGCTGTGATTTCTGCCCTGTGCTCCAGTATCTGTACCAAATCCAGCAGGTCCCTGGGTGGGCTGTACCCACCCCGTGCACACGGAGGTGACAGGCACTGGGAGCAGCCCTGGGCACAGCAGGGACTGACACAGAGCTCAGTCCCTCCCTGCTGGGAGCACCACAGCTTTGGGAAGCAGCTTTTGGGTCGTGTTCTGGAGGCACCCTCATGGTTCAAGGACCTCCCTGGTGTGCAGAGACCCAGGGTTCCTGCTGCAGCTCCTCTCCCAACCCCCCACACAGCCCAGAAGGGATGGACCCGTGTCCCTCTGTCCCCACACAGAGCCAGGAAACGAGTACTGCTGCTCTGGGGGACTGCTCAGGGAGTGGAACACCTCCAGTTCTCCCATACGACATCCACCACCTTCAGCCTCCAAATCCCAGAATCCCTGAGGCTGGAAAAGCCCTCCAGGATCATCGAGTCCAGCCTGTGACCAGTCCCCACCATGTCACCCAGCCCAGAGCACTGAGTGCCATGTCCAGGCCTTCCTTATCCAGCCTCACCATTCTGGGACCAGCTGCTCCTAATTTGGAGATGTGATCACCTGAACCTCCTAAATTACTGATTTAGTCTCAGCCATGAGCTCAAATTAGCATTTCATTTTTTCTCTTCTTTCATTTTTTCTTCCCTTCTTTTTCTTTTTTCTTCTTTCCTTTCACTTATTTTTCTTTTTGTTTCCTCTCACTTTTTTTTCTTCTTTCCTTCCTTCCTTCCCAATAAAATTCACTGAATTCTGGTTTAACCAGTGCATGACACAAAACCCTTTCACAGAACACAATGCTGTAAGACACCAATGTTCTTTATCCTGTAATTTGCCCCAAACCACAGGCAGGTCTGCAGGTGGTGAGCACTCAGTGTCACCCACTTGGAGCTCGACTTTAGGGTGTCCTTTAATGTCTGCTTGAAAATATTTCACAGACAGGATCATGATCCACATCAATTCCTCTCAATCAAATAATTCACTGCTAATTTCCCAGCAATTAATCTGCCATTGCTGAGAGGAGATCACACACCAGATCCCAGGGCTGGTCACAGTCCTGGTACCCAAAGGGGAAACACAACAAAGAGCTTTTCCAGACACCACCCAGCCCCTCTGCCCCTCTCTGCCTCGTTCCAGCCTCTCTGCTCTTGGGCTGAGCTCTTTTATTCCAGTCACAAAATCCCATCAAACACCAACCTTTACAACACAGTTTCATGGATGGTTGTGTCCGGCCCACTCGTGGTTTTCCCCCTGGGAAGGACACTTGGAGTACCTTTAAATGGAATTTGCATCCAGGTTCATGTGTGGCATGGCCATGGCACCTGCTCCCAATCCCTGATTTACCTGCATTTCCCTGGACATGGAATGTGCAGACACATCTCTGCCAACACTTTCAACCAGAGCACACACAGGGCAGCAGGACAACAGCCCTGCTGCTAATTGGGAACTGTACAAGTTTTGGAAGCAATTAGTTCTCAACCATAAATTTATGAGGTAGTCCCCCCATTAATCTGCCCAGGCACCATAACTCAGAGGCAGCATGGAGGAAGACTGACAGGGCACAAGCTAGGGAATGCTCACCAGGAATGTACATTCAGGCTTTTTTAGCCCAGCTCTATAAGGCTGAACCCAGAGTTTAAACATCTTCATTGTCTATTAGTCAGTGTTATATCAGAGCAGGCAGCCACGCAAATCAGGGGTTTGGATCCCCAAAGTTCAGCTGGAGACACACAGCAATATTCTCCCCACACTCATTATCCAGATTATGATTTGAGCAGCATGAAAAATGTATGAGTACAGAGGGGGGAAATTCTTCAGAAGCTCCAACATGATTCATGCTCTCAGTAAACTACAAAGATATCGTTTACAAGCAAAGGAAGCACAGAGGCAAATGGAATAAGTGAGTGCTTGGCTGGCTGATTAATTCCCAGCACAAATCAATGGGAATCAGCTTCCAGCACACCGAAGGAAAGCAGCTTTCAACTTCCCCAACTTCTTCAAACTGGAGTTAATTAACAGCTGATAGCACTTAAAACCCATGTGGAGTTGATGAGGGCGGTCACGTTCTGCTTTGCAGTAATACATGAAGACAGTTATTAAGACATCGAGAATTAAAAAGGAAAGGATCCATTGTTCACCCAGAGCTCTCTCCCCAACCTCCCTGCAGCAGGAACAGCAACGATGCTGCCTCTTAATTACCTGCTTAATAAGGCTGCTTTGAGCAGCCTAATCCACAGAGCTCTGGCCAAGTACCTTGAAATGCAGAAGCCTTTGAAAAGCATTCCAGCTCTTCGTGGTGCTGCCAGGATGAATCCAGAGCAACTGTACTGGGCATGCTCTGGATTTCACAGAATCATGGAATGGGTTGGGAGGGACCTCAAAGCCCATCCAGTCCCACCCCTGCCATGGCAGGGACACCTTCCACTGTCCCAGGCTGCTCCAAGCCCCAATGTCCAGCCTGGCCTTGGGCACTGCCAGGGATCCAGGGGCAGCCACAGTTGCTCTGGGCACCCTGTGCGAGGGCCTGCCCACCCTCACAGGAACAATTCCTGCCCAATATCCCACCCATCCCTGCCCTCTGGCAGTGGGAGCCATTCCCTGTGTCCTGTCCCTCCATCCCTTGTCCCCAGTCTCTCTCCATCTTTCCTGCAGCTCCTTCAGGTCCTGCAAGGTCACACTGAGCTCAGCCCAAAGCTTCTCCTCTCCAGCTGAACAATCCCAGTTCTCCCAGCCTTTCCTCCCAGCAGAGCTGCTCCATCCTCTGCTCATCCTGGAGCCTTCTCTGCATCTCTCCAGCAGCTCCAGGTCCTGCCTTTGCTGGGCCAGGGCTCATTTTCAGCTGTAATGGAGCTGTGTGAGCACAACTGGACTGCCCAGAGCCCTGTGCCAGGATGGTTGCTGATGCTGTGGGAAGCAAGGGCAGCACATTCCTGCCCCCAGGACCTGGCTCCTGCCCCAGGATGCAGACAGCCAGCAATCCTTTCAATCCCCAGAGTTCTGAAGGAAACTACTACAGCTGACAGTGCTTTGTTCCTCCATTCACACTCCAGACTTCCCAATTTAATTACTGAACAAAACAATTCTCTTCACTCTAAGCCCATAAATTATAAATTTAATTGAGGCTGGTGCGAATTAAGAGAGAACAAAGTGTGGGCCAAGCTGCTGAGTGACAGAGACACTGTTTAAAATCTGGGGCAGCCATGACCCCAGACAAGTATAAAAAGCCTCAATGCCACGTTGATTGCATCTCTGCAATGAAAAGGCTCCTGAGCTGAGCAGCAGCACTCCTCAAATTACAGCCACAAGGCCTCACGCACGTCTGCTCCTGCTGCAGTGGATTCAGCCAGGATTCAACTCCTTGGCTGCTTTTAATCATCACTTTCAAGCTGATTTAACAAAGGCCATCAGTCCTTGGTGTCACTTCAGTCTGCAAGGAGGGCTGGAGATGGTTGGTTGTGCAGCACAGCCCCAGCACTTCCCAGCAGCTCTCCAGACACCCCACACCTGTGGCTGAGGGCCCAGCAGTGCTGCACTGCCTGGAAATATGCAGGGATTCCCTGAAAGTGGAAGCCACTCCTCCTGGGAAAGCTGAACTCGAACACAAGAGCCAGCCTTTCACCCCAGCTCTCCAAATGAGCCACGTGGGGATCAAGAGAGGAGCAGCCACTGCTGAATCACCCCTTCTGCTCCAGAGTCACAACCATGGAATTATCCTGGGTGGAAAAGTCCTCCAGGACCACCAGGGCCAACCTGTGACCAATCAGCCTGGAGAAAAGGAGGCTCAGGGGGGCCCTTGTGGCTCTGCACAACTCCCTGACAGGAGGGGACAGCCGGGGGGGTCGGGCTGTGCTCCAGGGAACAGGGACAGGAGGAGAGGGAGATCTCCCTTTTAGTGAAGGAATTTTCCTCAATATCCACCCTGACCTCCCCTGGCCCAGCCTGAGGCCGTTCCCTCTCCTCCTGTCTCTGTTCCCTGGAGCACAGCCCGACCCCCCCGGCTGTCCCCTCCTGTCAGGGAGTTGTGCAGAGCCACAAGGGCCCCCCTGAGCCTCCTTTTCTCCAGGCTGAGCCCCTTCCCAGCTCCCTCAGCCTCTCCCGGGGCTCCAGACCCTTCCCAGCTCTGTTCCCTTCCCTGGACACAAAAATGCTGCACATGAAACAAACCTCTGGCTTTCAGAACCCAAAGAGGGCACTGTGGCAAGAAAACGAGTTCTGGCGTGTTCCAGACCTTAAATACAACCATCAGCTCTGTACAAGTGTGACAGTGATATGCTGGCATTAGAACAGATTAAGGCAATAAATCAATTTGATGCATTTTTAATGACGGAGTCTCCCTTTACTATTGGCTTAAGTGGGAGAATGGGGTCCCACAGAGTTACAGCACTGTGAGGCACTCATGGAAATGAGAACAAGGATTAAGCCCTGCAAGAATCTAAATCTCTCTCCATCCACCCTGTGAGCCTCTCTGGAGCAACACTGGATTAGCTCCCTTCATCTGAAAGGGACATCATTTATCCCAAGTCTTCAACCAGAAAATCCCCAGGCTCAGCCCCATTTTCGGGCAGAGCTTTGCAGAATCTCCTCATCACTCTTTGAGGGTTGGCTTTGAGCACCACCTGGTCCCTGGCTTTTTACCCTGGCACACTGAGAGGCTGAAGAAAAGAATGCTGAGGCCTATCCTCACCCCAAATATGCTTCATTCTCAAAGGAACACAGAAAATTACTTCTAATCAAGTCTTTTGGGGGAAATTGCCAAGTCTCAAATGCTATGTGACCACCACAGTGTGAGGCTGGATCTCCAGTGCCACCATCCCACTACTGGATTCTGGGCATGTCACCCAGCCCCTCCCTGTCCCAGTTTCACAGAGGAGCTGTGTTCAGAGCTCACAGAACAGGGATCAGAAATCCATGAACATCCCTGTCCCAGCTCATACAAAGGTTCAGAGACCCAGATAAATCCCTGTCCCAGCTGGAAGAGCCCCAGCAGTACACCTGTGTCCACTTTGCTATTTCCTTGGCAGAGCAAGGCAGGATTTTTCCAGGGCAGAGCTCTGGGAAAGCAGGGCTGTGGCACTGTGAGGCAGAGGGCAGAGCAGCCCGTGCCTCAGACACGTTTGCCCTGGAGAGTTCCCGGGGGAATCCCTGCTCAAACATCAACCGGCACAGCCTCATCTCACTAATGAACATCAACGGCCCGGGCGGAGCAGCCTCAGCAGCAGCAGCCCCACAGCCTCTGCTCCATCCCTGGCAGGATCCTGCACAGCCAGGGACACACCCAGGAGGGTGGAAAACCCAAACCAAACTCCAAACCCGAGCTGAGATGAAGCTCCCAACTTGAGCAGCACACCTAGAGAGAAAAACTCTCCATGCTGAGAGAAGGTATCAAACCTTCACAGCAAAATCCAGGCTTTTTCTTCATAGCAGCAGTAAAAAAAAGGTTGAAAAAAAAAAAAGAAAGTTAAAAAAAATTATAAGAGAGAATAAAAAATTATAAGAGAGAAGGAAAAGAGAAAAGAAAAAGGAGAGTCCAGGAGTAGCAGAGTTGCACAAACACAGAGCTGAGCTGCTCTGCAGGAGCTGCTGGGTGAAAATGCTCACAGCACTTGGGAAGGTGTCTTTTTTTACAAGTTTGTAACTTTTTTTACAGTCTCTATTTACTAAATTGATTAAGCCCACGATAAAGCCCCTCCTACCCTGCTGTATCTCACATCTCCTGCTGGCAGCTCTCAAATCCAGCCAAACACAACCACATCACTGAACCTTTCACCTCTCCTCTGGCAAAATTCGAGAGCAGGATGGCAAGAATCCTACCCCAAACTACCAGCTTAACCTGGAATATTTTGTTTCAACTGTTAGTTGATATAAAGAAGGAATATCTATTTATCTTTGTTTTCACAAAAGAAGGACAGAGAATGATGATTCTCTTGGGCAGAAATTGAGGCTGGCTGGTACAAAGTTGGGTTTGTGGCACAGGGAAACCTGCTCCAAAGGCACACATAAGACACTAATTAATGTTAATTAATTATTATTCATTAATACTAAAAGCAAGAAAGGAGTTTCTTATGCATCACTTTAGAAGAATTTTACTTACTTAAAAAGCTTAGACTAAAGGCAGGGGGGAAATGGGGACAAAACAATGGAAAATGCTGGAAAAAACTAAAACAGCTCCATGCAGCTCACCTTGACCTCAATGAAGTCTGGTTTCCCGATGGAGATCAGGTCAGCATAAGCTTTGACTTCATCCACATTCCAAGCTTTCACCAGGGTCAGCCTATAAACAGTGCGTTGTTGCTGAAATAAAGGAAAAATCCCATTGACATCCCATTCTGACCCAGGAACAAAGGAAAATCCCACTGACATCCCATTCTGACCCAGGGAAGAAATTCCAGCCTTGCATACATATTCAAACAGGAGAAAGAAATGAAATCATTCTTTTATTCCAAAAACTCAGAGACTGAACCAAACTAAACCCAAACCTGTTCCTTCAGGAAATCTGCTCCACAGCACCTGGGCTGAGCCACCTCATGCCACACAAATCCTCCCTCTGCCAGACCTCATATCCCAGGCACTTTGTTTGTACAGGAGTTGAACTTAATGGCAAAACAAGCAGGAAATGTCTCTTGGATTTGCTTCCCCAGGCACAAAGCCTCCCCATCAGGTACAGGTGTTTTAGTGCTTCCAGCTGGATCCTCTGGCACTGGGGACTCTCACAGAGCCATGCAATGATTTATGTTGGAAAAGCCCTCAAGACATCGAGTCCAACCTTGACCCAGCACTGCCACGGCCACCACTGAGCCATGTTCCCAACTGCCACATGCACAGAGCTGTTAAACCCCTCCACCACCTCCCTGCACAGCCTGTTTCGGTATTTGACAACCTTTCCATGAAAAATTTTCCCCAATATCCACCCTGACCTCCCCTGGCCCAGCCTGAGGCCGTTCCCTCTCCTCCTGTCCCTGCTCCCTGGAGCAGACCCCGACCCCCCCGGCTGTCCCCTCCTGTCAGGGAGTTGTGGAGAAGATTCCCAGATCCTGGGAAGGCGGCACACAGCACTCCCAGAACTTCTCTGCTTGGAGTCATTCTTATTTGCCCTCTAAAGGCTGCTCTCCAAAGGAGTCACCAGTTACAAAAGGCCTCTCAACACAAGCACTTGGCCATGGAACAAATCCACTCCTCACTCCTCACATCCGCTTGTTTCCATCCTTCCCCTCCCCTTCATCTTCTACTGATGTTTTATTTTGTTTATTTTTGGAATTTATTTTTATTTATAGAGAAATTTTCCAGCAAATCTGCAGTTTGGATTAACTCCTTTGCTGTCCCTGCACACTGTGGAAATGGAAATGCTGATCCCAGGGTGGGCACAGGGGAGGGATTGGGATTCTGTCCCTGTGCTCAGGTGAGACCCCACCTGCAGAGCTGCCCCAGCCCTGGCCCAGCACAGGCAGGACCTGGAGCTGCTGGAGAGATGCAGAGGAGGCTCCAGGATGAGCAGAGGATGGAGCAGCTCTGCTGGGAGGAAAGGCTGGGAGAGCTGGGATTGTTCAGCTGGAGAGGAGAAGCTTTGGGCTGAGCTCAGTGTGACCTTGCAGGACCTGAAGGAGGTGCAAGAAAGATGGAGAGAGACTGGGGACAAGGGATGGAGGGACAGGAGCAGGAGAATGGAATTCCTCCCTGTGAGGGTGGGGAGGCCCTGGCAGAGGGTGCCCAGAGAAGCAACATTTTAGTCCTTCAGAGCCTCTGACTGCCACATCAGTGAAATCTGCCCTCATTATAAAAATCAAGGTACACTCACCTACCACTCATTCCTGTGTGTTCCACAGGAGGAAAAGTCATTTCTACATCTATTTGCTATGGAAACCTTCCAGAAAGGAAGAAGAAGAAATAACTAGAGGAGAAACAAATTAACACCAGGAGCATCTTCTTCCAAATATGTCAACAACTAAACCAGTTGACCTCTACCCATGGCATTTAAGCAGCTATTTAAAGTACAAGAAATTCTTGTGATTTGAATGGATTGGCAAAAGAAAGGTCAAGAGACAAGTAGGAAATCAACTGTTAATTACTGAAGAGAGCAGAACAGTAGAGGAGCTAATACGGGAAAATAAACATGGTGTTTGCACATAACAGGGGAAGAAGAAAGCAGAGGGAAAAGATCTAAGGAGGAAAATCTGCAGTGCACACACCCTGTCAGTCCTGTGGAATGATCAGATACCAATTAATGAGAACTGGCTCCCCAAAGGGCAGCTCCCAGTGGGGAACAAGTGCAGCAGCTTCAAGGCACCAGTAAATTCCAGTTTCTATTTAACATGACTGGTCCTGTCTCACAGCAGCTCCAACAAGGGCAGCACATCCTCCCAGGCAGGGAAGTGGGGCTTTCTCCCATTTAAATCTTATTTTACTACTCTCCAGCTCACATCCCAGCTCATTTAGAAGTTTAAGGTCAAAGACTTCATAAAACTAAATGTGCTATGAGTGAATTTAAAGGGCTTCTCCCCCTGGGGCAACAGTGACAAGGAATAACTGCAGCCTCTGTGTGTGCATCACTCCAACACCTGAACTAGCCCAAACATGGCTGGGCAGGGAAAGCAGGGAAGGAAACGGAAACTCTGCCAAAGGCAGACAGCAAATAGGTAGAAAAATCAGAAATTAATCTGGAGAAGCCTCTTTCCAGAGGGCAACATCTCTGCAGTGTTGTTGAGCAGAGAAACACTGGTAGAATGCACAGATCAAAATGAGTAATATCCCAAAACGTTATCTGGGAGCAATCCTTGCAGACTGCCAGCAGTACAAAAAGCCAGCCTGCTTTATTCATGGATTATTTGTATTTGTTGTACAATAGGGCCCCAGGAGATCCTCTCATAAACACAGCAAAACAAGAAATAAAGAGCTTAAGCAGTGAGAATTTAGCGATCTAAAGCATCAGGATATAAAAGCAGCCCGGGATGCTCCACACTCCGTGTTTCCAGGAAAAGCAGCTGGTACTGCACTCCAGCCATGAGGAGAACACAGAGGAAGAGGAGATCGTGTCAGAACAACCCTTCAGATGGGTGGCAGTGAAGGGTGTGGGCTCATGTCTGTGCACAGACCAGCCTGGCAGGAAGGGGCAGACCCAGGGGTCCCAAAAATGCAAATCAGTGGGGTGGGTCCAGCTCAGCCTCCTGCTCCTGAAACTTCTGAGGGCAAAGGAGGGCAGAAGGAGCCAGGGGAACCCCAGCCATTTCCCTTTGTGTAAATCCTCCTAAAATCCTTCCAGGCTGCCCCAGAAGCACTGCAGCCCTTCAGGGTCAGGACAGGACACCAGGGCAACACAGACTGACCAGGCTTAGGGGATAAGGAATCCTTCCACTGGGTGGCTCTGAGATCCTGCTCTCAGCTCCCCAGGGAATGGACACGGCCCCGAGGCTGCCAGAGCTCCAGGAGCTGCCAGAGATGCCCAGGGTGGGATTGTTGGGGGGTCTGTGCAGGGCCAGGGGCTGGATGATCCCTGTGGGTGCTTCCAGCTCACGACATTATGTGATTGCATGAAAAAGACCAAACCTTCTGTCTCAGGGTGTCTCATGCCCCAGTCCCACACCAGCAGTGCCCCGTGGCCAGAGCTCAGAGCTAGGATTGGGATCACCCTGCCAGGGACATGGCTCCTCCCCTGCAAAGGCTCAGCTGAACCCCTAGAGGAGTCCCCAGGCTGCTGCACCCCTGTCCCCCTCCAGCAGCTCCTGCTGGAACACACCAGGCATGGGGAAGCTCCCTGGTGCAGCCAGGAGAGCAATGGGACAGCTCCCATGGGACACTGCTCAGCCCAGAGTGCAGCTGACTCTGGAGCCTGTTCCCAAGGCAGGGACATTGTCCCTGAAGCCATCCTCACATCCTCCTAGGCCTGTCACATGTACCAATGGATGCCTGCTGCCTGTGCAGGCTTTGCTGCAGGCCCAGCCCCAGCCCGAGCCCAGGACACCTCAACAGAGGACTCACTTTGACAAAGTGCTCCCTTCCCACTCCAGTAACCATGAGGGATTGGGGCTGCTTCTTTTTTATCATTTCTTTTTAATTCCCTCCTCCTCAACATTTATCTTTTCCTAGATAAAATGTAATTACTCTTCATGAAACAGCTCAGGTCTAACCCCAGGAGGAAGAAGGAAGGGGGAACACATCACCTGCAGAGAGCAGGATGCTAGAGGGACACGGGCTTGGCTGGGGCAGGGGAACAGCCCCAAGAGGGGCCAGAGAAGCATCTCCCTTCTCTGGCCAGGGCAGGGAACCAGCTCCAAGGTCCTCACCCTGCATCCTGTCACTTGAACTCATTGTTTTGTTCAGACAGAGTAACAACATCCCCCTGTTTGGAAGTAAACAGAAATACATCCAGATTTTTGTTTCAGATGCTGGCTTAGGCTCAGGTATCCCGAACACTTACATGCATTTCTTAGGTACAGATAAAATTATTTTATGGCCATTTCATCCACAGACTCCTCTACAGAAATCTCTATTTTTGAAGCTAATGAATCTCAACATTCTCAAAAGAAACACAGCACAGCTGGATGGAAAAAGCACTCTTGGGGGAGGAAATGATGGTGCAAACTCTAAACAGAACCTGCCCTTTATTTCACACAACTTCACACCCCTTCGCCAGCACTGGATGAGGAGCAGGAACTACTTCAAAGGCAGCTCCTTTGATCAGGATTTTCTTCCTCTCTTCAAGGAAAGGCTCCACTTGCAAATTCCCTTCATGACACATTCTCAGAGCTTCTGAGCTGGCAGGAGCCGTTCTGATGGTGGCACAAACCAGTCCAAAGGAGGGTGGTGAATGCAGCCCGAGCTCGGAGCTGCCCCTTCCCAGCCCCCAAGCTCAGCCCGTCCCCATGCCCGGGTTATGCAACAGCTCCTGTGCGAGCCAGCGCTGGATAAAGATATCAAAGCAATTTCCACACTTGGAAAGGACTTGTCACAGGAATGTGGATCGGGAAAAAAAAGCCCCTGCAGCCAAATCTCTTCCCCACAGCCAGTAAGAAGCTGCTTTATGCAGAAACCTCACCAGGGAGTAAAGATCCAAAACACAGCCTGAGGAAATCTCAGATCCCAACATCGCCCAGATTCCACAGCTTTCCAAATCCTGACAGCTCAGCCCAGAGACAGAGTCCCTCTAAAGGACTGGAGGTCACTCCTGCCTCTCCAAAACTCAGCTCTGCTGAGCTCCCAGGAGCTCTGCAGATCACAGAATCCTGGAATGATTAAGGTTGGGGGGATGTTAAAGTGCATCTCATTCCACCCCTGCCATGGCAGGGACACCTTCCACTGTCCCAGGCTGCTCCAAGCCCCAGTGTCCAACCTGGCCTTGGGCACTGCCAGGGATCCAGGGGCAGCCACAGCTGCTCTGGGCACCCTGTGCCAGGGCCTGCCCACCCTCACAGGAACAATTCCTGCCCAATATCCCACCCATCCCTGCCCTCTGGCAGTGGAAGCCATTCCCTGTGTCCTGGCCCTCCATCCCTTGTCCCCAGTCCCTCTCCAGCTCTCCTGGAGCCCCTTTAGTCCCTGGCAGGGGCTCTGAGCTCTCCCTGGATCCTTCTCCTCTCCAGGTGAGCACCCCCAGGTCTCCCAGCCTGGCTCCAGAGGTGTCCCAGCTCTGGGAGCAGCTCTGTGGCTTCCTCAGGACTCTGTAGGACCCATCACACTATCAGGGAAGGCTCAGTGTCCTTGGAAGGATGCAGATGAACTCATTCTTCTGGCCACCAGGAGCCTCCCTCCCCACGGGCCCCTCTTTGCCATGGGTCCACCTATCACCGGAGCTGCCACCCCCTGGGACAGTCCCTGCAGGGCTGGGGAGGGCTCAGCTGAGCACCCTGCACAGCACAGCAGTGACTCTTCCCTTCCCAGCCGAGCTCAGCACAGGGCACAGAAGTTTTCAGCTTCCTTTTCTCAGGCAAATGATCATTAAAGCACACCCTGAGCAGGCTCTGCTGCGTAGGAACCCACAAAAACACCGTGCATTGTTCCAGCAGCTGCTATTAATACCCAGAGAGCAAGTGCAGCCTTTGTCTCCAGCGCTAAAAAGGTGCTCGTTAGCATAGGCTAATTAACACATTAAGTGTGCTGTGAAACCCCAGCAAAGCTCAGAGCAGGGGTTTCAGTGCTGGAGAAGTCAGTGCTCAACACAGGCTCAGCTCCAGAGCCCTGGGCTTCACCCACGACCTTCCAGCTGTCCCCAGCATGGGGACAAAGCCACCCTCATCACTGTCACCCTCTTGTTGGAGCTTGCCCAACATTTCAGCTCAGATCCTGTCTGGATGTGGGGAAAAGCAAAACCAAAGTACTGATACTCAAGTCCTTGGGGATGCGGATTTGCCACGATTCTGGAGTTTCTGAAGGTTCACAACCTGGAGATGGATCACTGGGCCCTGTGTTTTCCTGCCTGCAGGGAACCAAAAGTTACTGTAAACTCTGAGCTTAACTGGAATTGAGACATTTCTAATTTTGAGAATCGGCCTTGAGTTTTCAGTCACACTACACTTCCAAAAGTGAGATTTTCTTTGGATTTGGATAAACCAAGTTTATTAATGCATAAAACCATCAGAAAATAATTTGTTGCATGGGTATAACAAAAATGTCAAATATAGGTATTCAAAGTAGGGCTCAGAAATTACCCAAGATTTGTGGTTTTGGATATGTCTAAGCACAAAAATACCTCTTTAAGTGCTCAATTTTTCTCAGCTCAGATTTAAAAACTTCCCTCAAAGCAGATGGAGTGGGTGGCACCTCTGCCCATGGCTGGGAGGTGGAAAGGGATGTTCTTTAAAGTCTTTCCAACCCAACCCATGCCATGATTCTGTGATCTGAGTGCTAATGCCAAAGAAACTGTGATGTTTCTAAAAAATAACCCCCGACTTATTAAAAAATCAAACATAAACTCCAATCCAAAACACAAACCTGGCACTACTTTTCTATTCAAAAGCCATTCCTGCTCCTTCTGAGGGAATCAGGAAAAAAAAAATAATTAGAAAATCAGGAAAATTAGAATTACAAGGTGATGTCCACCATTTGTCCATGATGACAACTGGTCCTGCACCTTGTCTTGAACCTGGAGCCCAAGGCAGTCCCTTTACAGCAGTTTTTAATTCTTTCAGCTTTAATATAAATGTGTGAGAACCAAAATTGTCTCTCTGAAGTATAATTATGGTGAGGAGCCAAGCCTGATCTCCATATGAAATTCCTTGTTCTTCCAAGGCCTTGAAGATAAGATGAAAACTGTCCTGAATAATAATTAGGAAAACAGCAAAGTTGGGCTTTTGGTCTGCATCAGGGTTTTTATCACCCAACACCACTGCCCTGGTGTCCCCCACAGCTCTGAAATCCTGCCTGGAAAGAACAAGAAAGTCCTGCAGTGAGATGAACTCATCAGTACAAGTTCTCAAGCTGGAATTTTACACCAGAAAAGCCCCTGGAGCCTCTGCACAGCCCTGCTGATGTGTGAAGAACAGGAATGAGGGATCAGGAATGGAAACCAAGGAGGGAAAAAACACCCAAGTTCCCTCCCCTCCACACTCACTCTTCCTGTACTTGCTTGTAATCTGCTTTTGCTTCACACTTCAGCAGAAATTAATCAGATTATTGAAAAATCTCTAGAAATAAAACAAAGTACAGCAACAGCTTTGTTTTGAGAACTGAAAATCTTGTTCTTAAGTAAATCCAAACCATGACTGTTCCTTATCCATTTTACATGGACTCAGTTTTAACACACTTACCCTTGGAAATCAGCACCAACAACATTCCAGTGATTATTTCTTTCTTTTCCGTATTTCCAGTGCAGTTTCAAGGAATCATGTAAAATTTATATCCAGGGAAAAAGAAGCCCAATGCAAAGGGACTTAAAATAGAACAGCACGAAAACAGATCCTATCAAATCAGCAGCAAAACCGACTTTAAGCTTGCTGTTAAACAGGCTGAGATGGTTCTTTTCCCAGGAAAAGGTGGATGGTTAACTCCAAAGAGGCAGGAGAGGCACCAGCAGGAGCCTGGGGGTGCTGCCCCCCGCTCTGTGCCACAAGGACAGCACTGCCAGGCTCCAGCCTGGGCAGGAGGGGGGACAAAAACAAAAACCCCTTCCAGCAGCAGAAAAGCTGCAGTGAGCTCCAGTCCCTGTGCTTTCACAGCCTGACAGGAATGCTGCTGTGAAGGCTCCAGGACAGGCAGGATCAGGACCTTTCTGTGCCTGGCTTGGAGCAGCAGCTGCTGCAGCAGCAGGGACCTGCCAGGCACATCCCAGGGGACACGGCCTTGTCCTGCCCCAGCTGCTGCTCTGCCCCATGACAGGAGCTCAGCCAGCCCTGGCCTTGGCTCCAGCCCATCCCTCCCTTCCCTCAGAGCTGCTGGCTCCAGAGAATCCCCAGCTCCTTCGCCCTGACCACAGGGATGGCTCCTCCTCTCCTGCCCTGGGACAGACCCTGCTGAAGGGCACGGGGTGGGGGACAAAGACCGGGGTCAGGGGGGGAAAAGCCTTCCAAGGTCGAGCTCAGCCCTTCCCCAGCACTGCCAAGGCCACCAGGGACCATGTCCCCAAGTGCCACATCCTCAGGGCTGTTCAACACATGCTTGTGTCTGCTCAGGTGTGGGAAAGAAGAGGCTTCAGAGGGGAAGAGCTGAAGGCAAAATCTGGGATTATCCCCAGCCTCCTCTCCTTTCACTCCCCAGAATGTCCCAGACACAGCTCCACAGCCACATCCTCATGCTCCATGACCTGGGGTCTCAGGCTTGGCTCCTTGGCCAGGATGAGGGAGGCCCTCGTGGTCTCAGAGAGGCACCATGGCAAAGCTGTCACCTCAGGGCACAGTCAGACCTCAGCAGTGCAGGGAAGGCAGGAGAAGGAAAATATTAAAGAATAAACTACAAGGGAGCTCCAAAGAAGAGGCTGGAGCTTGTCTAGGGAAGGGTCTGGAGCCCCAGGAGAGGCTGAGGGAGCTGGAAAGGGGCTCAGCCTGGAGAAAAGGAGGCTCAGGGGGGCCCTTGTGGCTCTGCACAACTCCCTGACAGGAGGGGACAGCCGAGGGGGTCGGGCTGTGCTCCAGGGAACAGGGAGAGGAGGAGAGGGAACGGCCTCAGGCTGGGCCAGGGGAGGTCAGGGTGGACACTGGAGAAATTTCTTCACTGAATCGATGGTCAGGCCCTGGCACAGCTGCCAGGGAGGTGGTGGAGTCCTCATCCCTGGAGGGGTTCAAAATACGAGTGGATGTGGGGACAGGGTCAGTGGTGGCTTGGGCAGTGCTGGAGGAATGGTTGGACTCAGGACCCCGGAGGCTCTTCCAGCCTCAGTGATTGTGTGGCAGGAAGGAGGTGGCCTCTAACAACAACACATCAGTGTCTGCACACACAGACAGGAAAGTCCAGGAAGAGCCTGAGAGTGGCATTTGCACAGGCAAAAAGGAAATGGGGGAGAAAAGCAGCTCCAAAAGAGCAGCTCAAAGCCAGCCCCACTTCAGGCCAAGGCTGTGGCTGAGGCAGGAACTGAACATTCCCAGAGTCACTGCCCATGCAGGGCAGGAGCCCAGCCTGCCCCACCACACTGCCAGCTGCTCAGCAGTTTAAACCATCCCAATTATTTACACACCCAGCCAAAGACTTGGATGCTTCCTCACAGATCTCTGTAGTTGGAAATCTCAGCCAGGAAAACAACTTCCCACTGAGATCTCCCAGGGGCCTGAAAGAATATTCCTCAAAATTGCTGTTTTGCTCAGCAATAGGGGATACAGGACAGGAGAATAAACTGTATTTTAAATAACCCAGTAGTACTGAAGGACTGCATGATCAGCCTGGAGGAGGGAAAGTTTTGGGATGACCCATTTGTGGCCTCCCATTACCTGAAGGATTCCACAGGAAGGATGGTGAGGGGCTTTGGACAAGGGCCTGGAGTGCCAGGACAGGGGGAATGGCTCCCCACTGCCAGAGGGCAGGGTGAGATGGGATATTGGGAAGGAATTGTTCCTGTGAAGCCAGCACAGACAGGAGCTCAGCCACAGCCTGGGAAGGGGTGACTGTATTTATGGGAATAGTGACACTGGTTATCCTGGGAAATAACAAACCAGCAATGCAACTTCCAGCAATGAAAGCAAAGATTAAGCTGCCATAAAAACATAATTACCTCGTTAAAAAACGCTCTTGCAGGCTGTGAAGCAAATGATTTATATTTTTCTTCTGGGTTTTGTCCAAATCATCTAAAAATAGATCTGAAAGCCCCACCAGGATTGCTGAAAATCCTGCCTAGTTCACAAGAAGCAGTGTAAACAAAGAGTCTGACATAAATTTCTCTTATTGATTAAGCAATGCTTGAAAACCCAGTGCTCTTGTAAAGCCTTAATTCAAGAGCTGGGCTCTAAATGAACAATTATGGGCTTTAAACATTTTTTTAAGTGTCCATTCTGGTAAACAGGTGAGCTTGAGCTGGGGCTGAGAGAACTCCTGCAGATGCTGGAGCAGAGCAGGGGAATGATAAAAATCCCAACAAAGGATTTTAGTCAAGTCCTGAGTGTCTGTGGATTCACAGTGCAAAGTGTGCTCCACCTGAGGAGCCTGCCCAGGGAATACCTGAAATTCCAAAACCTCAAATTACAGCATTCTTTTAGAGACCCAGTGTCCATGAAATGCCTTCAGATCCTGCTGCTTCCACAGCAAGCTGGACTCAGCCCAGAGAGAGATCGGAGTCCCCAGGATTGTTAAGCAAATTCCAGCCCTGAGCTAGAAGGACATAAAAGCAATGATGCAAACACACACACATTGTACAGCTCTGTAAACAGTTGTTTTCTATTATTTGTAATTATTACAGATCATTGACTCTCCAGTTCCAGGGCTCATCACCCCCAAACACTCCAGACCTGCTGGGTTTAGCACTAAGCTGGGTTTAGCACTGAGCACTTACAGAGATCGTTTGCACTGCATCTCTTTTGGTTCTTGCACCAAACAAGTCTTTGTCCACCTTGTCCTTGTCTGTGTGAAAGTTCCTCTCTCTCCTTTTAGAAGCCCTCTTTGGGCTCTGGAAGGGGCTCTAAGGTCTCCCCAGAGGCTTCCCTTCTCCAGGTGAACATCCCCAGCTCTCCCAGCCTGGCTCCAGCCCTTGGAGCATCTCCATGGCCTCCCCAGACCTGCTCCAACAGGTTCACATCTTCCCTGGTGAATTCTATGAATTACCACGTTGGAATCAGCATTATATGAATTCCTGGGAATTCAGTGAAAGATGCCCCAGCAGCTTTGCAGCTTCAGAGGAGACTCTGAATTCCTGTGCTGCAGTTCCTGAATTCCTCCCATTGCCAAATCAAACAGCAGTTTCATCCAAGGAGAACACACAGGACCTGGCTTCCAAGTGCACAACCTGCAAGTCAACAACCTCCAGAGGGGTCACTGGAGCAGCCATGGAAACCAGGGATGGGCCACTTGGTCTGGGAGGTCACAGACAGCACTCAAAGCCACCAGCACCCAGCTCCCCATGGCCTGGGGGGGGTGGACAGGAAGAGGGCCAAGGCACCCATATCCTCATGGAACAAGGGAAGCAGCATTCTTTGGCATAAGCCTGTTTATTGCCCAAAGTCACCCTGGCAAAGGAAGTTTGGGGTCTCTGTGACCCAAAGGAGCTGAGCTGGGAACTGAGGGAGAAGCTGAGCAAGCACTGAAGGCACAGCCATGCCCTGGGCTCTGCTGCCAATTCCTGCTGCAGGATCCTGCATGTCCAAACTAAATCAGGTCTGGTCCCCTTGGAGCCAAGCACATGGGTGTCACCCTGGGGCAGGAGACCCTCCCCAAGCCACCCATCAGACACATGGCAATGAACAGCCCTGGGCACGCTGTCCGTGTGTCCATATGTCCACGTGTCCATATGTCCATGTGTCCATGTGTCCACGTGTCCATATGTCCATGTGTCCATATGTCCATGTGTCCGTGTGTCCCTGTGTCCATGTGTCCACGTGTCCATATGCCCATGTGTCCATATGTCCAAGTGTCCATGTGTCCACATGTCCATATGTCTGTGTGTCCATATGTCCATGTGTCCGTGTGTCCATATGTCCACGTGTCCATATGTCCATGTGTCCATGTGTCCATATGTCCATGTGTCCATATGTCCGTGTGTCCATGTGTCCCCATGTCCATATGTCCATGTGTCCGTGTGTCCATATGTCCACGTATCCATGTGTCCATATGTCCACGTGTCCATGTGTTCATATGTCCATGTGTCCGTGTGTCCATGTGTCCATGTGTCCACATGTCCATATGTCCACGTGTCCATGTGTCCATATGTCCGTGTGTCCCTGTGTCCACATGTCCATATGTCCATGTGTCCGTGTGTCCATATGTCCATGTGTCCATATGTCCACGTGTCCATGTGTTCATATGTCCATGTGTCCATGTGTCCATGTGTCCATATGTCCATGTGTCCGTGTGTCCATGTGTCCATGTGTCCACGTGTCCATGTGTCCACATGTCCATATGTCCACGTGTCCATGTGTCCATATGTCCGTGTGTCCCTGTGTCCACATGTCCCTATGTCCATGTGTCCGTGTGTCCATATGTCCATGTGTCCATATGTCCACGTGTCCGTGTGTTCATATGTCCATGTGTCCGTGTGTCCATATGTCCATGTGTCCGTGTGTCCATGTGTCCATATGTCCATGTGTCCATGTGTCCATATGTCCACGTGTCCATGTGTTCGTGTGTCCATGTGTCCGTGTGTCCATGTGTCCATATGTCCACGTGTTCATATGTCCATATGTCCGTGTGTCCAGTGTAAGCCTGTGTCAGTGCAAGCCTGGGTCCAGCATTCCAGCCCTGCCATCCAAGCTCTCCTGCACACAGCCCATCACACCCACCCTTCAGGAAAGGATTTCTCCCCCTCCAAAGCAATGTCTTTCTGATTTTGCATTTCCCAAACCCAGGAGTGTGTTCCCACCATAACCACGTTCCCAGAAAATGTCTTTCCTTGCTTGCAGTGCTTCTGTCTCAGTTATGCACTTCCCATCCCAGATGAGCAAACACATCACTCCTACAGATGCTTTGTCAACTTGTCTTTCCTGAAATGTCAAATGCAAGATCCAAAGGAATGGATTCACTGAACCCAATAAATGTTTCTCAGCTAACTCCTTGTGTGAGAGCTGTTGGTGATGGGTCAGTGAGGACAGGAATCCAGAGTTAATGCATTTAGAACTCGAGTATTGTGCCCTGCCCAGGCCCAATCTGTGCCATTCAGCACAGTTAGCTCAGCTTTATGGGTTGAAATAAAACCTTGGTTGAAAGCAAAGTGCAGCCCCAAGTTTCCCTTGTTGCCACAAATAGAATTTTAGGGTTGTTCTTTCCTTCTGGAGAGTTCCCATAAAAGCACACACAGGTTCAGCCTCCTCAGGAGGCCTGTCCATGAAAACTGCTCTAGTTCACAACCAGAGAACAAAAATGTGACCAAATGTCCCCAAGGCCACAGAGACTGCTGGGGAAGCTGGGAGCTCCCAGAGCCAAGCCCAGGGAAGGGCACAGCCCTTGGCTGGTGGTTGGGTAATAAATAACCTGGAAGGGGAACAGAGACTGGTTTGAACCAAGCTCCCTAAAAGTAAAAGCCAAGACTGGCATCTCTCAGGCAGCTTCTAGAAGAGCTCAAGGCAAAGGAGAATGCTCTCTAAGAGAGGGGAAGAATTGTAAATGTTCCCTGAGTGTTCAGCAGCACGACAGCTGGGCAAGCTGGAGAATGTCTGCTGCCTGAGGAGGGAAGGGATGAACGCAGCTGGAAGGGGAGGAATAGGAGGGCCCTGTTACTCCCACTGCCCAAGGCCATGGGAGGGGGCAGGGGTGCCCTGTCCCAACCTCGAGGTGGCACTGGGCACCCTCTGCAGCCAGGGCCAGGAGCAAACAGCACCAGGCCAGGCAGGAATGAGCAGAGGGGCTTCACCTGGGATCATGGACTGAGAGAACACGGATTCCACCCTCTACCTGTGCCTCCAGCTCCTGGGTGGCCACAAAACCCTCCCTTCCCCCAGCCTCACTCTGCCTCCCCAACACATCCAGGACAGCAGCAGCTGGAATAACACATCCCTTTGACTAGAGCTGTGTTATGAACACTTCCCCCCTTCTTTGCCTGCAAGCAAACCAGGAGGGACTCACACAGCCAGAGAAATGAGATTTCACTCCCTCAGCAGCCAAGCATCTTGCTGAAGCCTGGTTTGGATTGCTGTGAGGACACTGAGGGGACAGGATGGATTTCAGAAGCAATAACTCCCTATTAACATCATACCTGTGTCACACTCCTCAGGCTGCATTGCCAAAGGCTTTCACTACAAGTCTCATTAGCAATCCCATTAAAACAAGAACACAGCTGGTGAGAGCATTTACTGTGCAGAAGAGTCAAATTCTTCTAAATTTATAGTGGCAAAATTGATTACTGGTTCTAACATCTGTTGCAGAATTTACATTTAAATTCTCCTTAAAAAGTCCCTCAGCTCAGAAACATCAGACATGGCTCCCCTCCCTCAGGAGGCATATAAATCATCTCCCTGCAAATCAAATGTGTCTTTTCATAAAAACAATTGTTCCTGTCATTTATTACATAATAATCAGCACTAAAACCTGCTGAGGATGTAACTCAATGTATTCACGCTGTTTGTAATCACACAAAAACAAGGGTAACTTGGAAGACAGGATAGTGTTGGGAAAAACAAAAAGAGTCAAGTAAATAGCAGCAGATGCAAGGCTGGGAATGTTTAAATATCAAACTGGTCTCTTCATTACCCAAGAATGTAACAGGAGCTACCTGTGAGCAGTGTGAAAATGCAGACCTGGAGACAGTAATGGGAGATGGTTTTATATCTTGTGCCTTCCCCTGGATAAACCATTTCTAGCACCTGCCAGCAAGGAATATCCAGCCACCAAACCCAGGCACTGCCAGTGTGTGATATCCTAGCACAGACAGAGGGAACCATTTCCCTTCTTGATCTTTTTATTAATAAAGAAAAAAACCTAGATGACTGCTCCACCTCTCCCAGCGAGCCCTGACCCTGGTTCTCCAGGATATCCTAATCCCCTTGAAGCAGAAAAAGAGTGAGGGCAAGGTTAGATCCCAGATCTGCAGCAGTGTCATGTGTGCTGTCCAAAGGCACAGTCTGAGCTCCTGGCAGTGCCAATGAGCTGCCTCCTTTGCTTTGTGACCCTCCTGGAAGGACAAGGACAAGGTTCTGCTCCATCATCAGTTCCCACACTGCCACACCATCCCATTAACCTGCAGGGCTCATTCCTGCTCTGTGCATGGCTCCAGTCTGTTTGAGAGAACATTGGCACCTGGTCCCTGCAGGTCCCAGCAGCTCTGGCAGCACAGCAAGTCCTGCCAGGCCAACCCATGCACAGGACAGGATTCATCACAAGGAACTCAAGGAGGTACAGACAGAGGAGGTGACACCACGCCAGGGCTGGAAGATGTTCATCAGATCATGAGTGACAGCAGGGGCCTTCAGCCCAGAGCTCAACAAGCCCATGGATACCCATGGACGAGCAGCCACTCGTTCAAGAGCTGTTTTGCTTACCCCAGGTCAGGAGGAGCATTCCCAGCAGGGCAGGGAGGGATCCTGCCCCTGTGCCCAGCCCTGGTGAGGCACCTCTGGAGTGCTGTGTCCAGC
Source organism: Sturnus vulgaris (assembly GCF_052056855.1). Classification (NCBI taxonomy): domain Eukaryota; kingdom Metazoa; phylum Chordata; class Aves; order Passeriformes; family Sturnidae; genus Sturnus; species Sturnus vulgaris. The sequence goes on from NC_142263.1 coordinate 10,263,245, forward strand.
TCTGGATCCTCAGCACAGCAGGGGACAGGGAGCTCCTGGAGCGGGGCCAGCACAGGCTGTGAGGATGAGGAGGGCCTGGAGCATCTCGGTGCCCAGGAAAGGCTGAGGGAGCTGGGGCTGTTCAGGCTGGAGAGGAGCCCCAGCTGAGAGGGACCCTCAGCCCTGGGTGTCCCTGTGTGCAGGGAGGGCCAGAGCAGGGCCCAGGCTCTGCTCCAGGGCCCAGCAGTGGCACCAGAGGAACGGGCAGGGACTGAGCCCAGCAATTGCCCCTGCACAGGAGGCAGAACTTCTGCCCTGGGCAGTGCCCAACCTGAACAGGCTGCCCAGGGAGGGGCTGGAGTGTCCCTCAGCGGGGATATTCCAGAGCCACATGGACACAATCCTGTGCCCTGTGCTCTGGGATGGCCCTGCCTGAGCAGGGAGGTGGCACCAGTGACCCTCTGTGCTCCCTTCCAGCCTGGCCCAGCCTGGGATTCTGTGAAGGCAAAAAGCCCCCTCAGAGCTGCTGCCAAGGGATGTGAACCAAAAATAGGACATGTGCTGCTCTGTCCATCACCATCTTCTATCCAGATGTTTCCATAGTGTTTGGGTACAAATCCATAAGCATTTTATCACACTGGGTCACTGCATCCCCATTCCATTTCTCAGCAGGGGATCCCCATTGGTCCCAGCCAACATCCCTTTTGCTTGCAAAAGCACTCAGTGATTTATGGACTACAACCAGGACAAATTCCCAGAGTTTCTCAGCCTGCAGAACTTGGTCCAGTCACCCTGAGGGAAACAGAGCCCAAACCAAACGCCACAGGATCCTGTATCTGACTGGGGGGAATGAGAGGTCACAGACCATGGATCGTTTTCTTGTTCAGCACATCTGGTTAAAGGTATTTTGGAAAAAAAGCATCAGGTTGATACTAAAATCTCCAGGGATGGAAAATCTCCCCCTTCCCTCCTGAGCTGGACCCTCACCACTGGTTTGCAAGCCATTCCTCATTGGACATGGATTAGGAAGCAACAATGGCTGGAAGAAACATCTTTGAGCAGAGATTTCTCATCCTGATGATGAGGTAAGGATTCACATTCTCAGTGCCTCCAGGCACTTGTCTATCAAGCCAAGTCACCTCTCAATCACTCTCACAAACTCAAGGCTGTCAGAGGGTGAGGCTCCAAAACTCAAATGTGGTATTTGGGAAGGCACAGTCTAAATTGCACATGCTCATGCCTTTCCTTTTCCTCTCCACTTAATTTCAGGGGTAGAGGACTCAGGACAAGAAACAAAGGAGCCTTTGGGAGTCCACCTGCTGTTTAAACTCCTCTCTCAAAAAGTGCTTCTCAGCACAGAAAATTTAACATGAATATCCTTTCAATGAGAGCAGCTCTAGAAAGGATCAAACTTGCTCCAAGTAGCAGTGGACAAAGGGGGGGGAGTTCATGTTGTTTGCTGCAGAGAGAAATGGCACAAAAGCTTTTTATCTTTTATTCCCGGGCTTCCTTTGAAAATGGATGTACCAACTAATCCCAGACATGTTGGATGAGGCTGTCAGATAATACTGGGAAAAATTTGTTATTAAATTCACTCTTTTACTGAGGCTCGAGAACTCTGTGCAGAAGGTCAGTTAAAAGCATTAAATCCATTATCAGCCTAACTGGGCCAGGCTGGATGGGGCCTGGAGCAGCCTGGGCTGGTGGAAGGGGTCCTTGTGGGTTGGAATGAGGTGAGTTTAAGGTCCCTTCCAACCCAAACCATTCCAGGATTCTGAGGTTCTATAACCACCTCTGGGACAAGAGGTTTGAAGCCCATCTTTGCCTAAGCCCTCCCATATTTAACAAGATCTGGGCTTTGGCTGGAGGAAAGAGAACAGCCAAGACAAATATCCTCTTTCCTTTCTTACCTAAAACCATGTCCTTCTCTCTTCCTTTCTCTCACTTCTCAGTCTGGAGTACCAAACCAGAGGATTACTTTGCCACCCACCATCCATCCCTGCAGCCCCAGGCAGGGAGCAGGGAGAGAGCAGGACCAGCACATCCCAAACCCCAGGAGGGTGAGCACGGCAGGTACAACTTGTGTTCCTATAAAGCTCCCTTTGCCCACGTTTATTTTTCAGTGTGCCCAGCTCAAAGCTGCCCATGACTGCCCAGCAGTGACTCAGATGAGCTGCAGTGCCAGCTCCTCTCATCCTCAGACTGAATCAGCCTGGAAAGTTTGTCAGGCACTGGGAAAAACTGGGACTTGCATTTGTTTCCAGATAAATTAACATCACTTCCCAACACAATGCAGCAGCCTGGAAAAGGGCCCGTATTTCCGAGGAATTCACAGGTGCTTTAGCTGCCAGCACCTCCCATATTTCACAGTCCCACAGAACAAGTCCTGCGAGCTCAGGGCAGGGCAGCTGAGAGGGGAACAGAGAGGTGCTGCTGCCCAGGAGGACTCAGAGGTTTTGGGTACCAGAATCCCGTGGTCGATCAGTGCAGGGATTGTCCCCTGTGCTGGCACTGCTGAGACACCTCCAATCCGGAGTCAGTCCTGGGCCCCTCAGGACAGGACAGACCCTGAGGGGCTGGAGCGTGTCCAGGGAAGGGAACAGAGCTGGGAAGGGTCTGGAGCCCCAGGAGAGGCTGAGGGAGCTGGGAAGGGGCTCAGCCTGGAGAAAAGGAGGCTCAGGGGGGCCCTTGTGGCTCTGCACAACTCCCTGACAGGAGGGGACAGCCGGGGGGGTCGGGCTGTGCTCCAGGGAACAGGGGACAAAGAGAAATGGCCTCAGGCTGTGCCAAGGGAGACTTAGGCTGGATATTAGGGAAAAATTCTTCATGGAAAGAGTGGTCAGGCCCTGGCTGTCCAGGGAGGTTTGGAGTCCCCATCCCTGGAGGTGCCCGAGGAAGGCCTGGAAGTGGCAGTCAGTGCTCTGGGCTGGGGACAAGGTGGGGATCAGGCACAGCTTGGACTCCATGGTCTGGGAGGGATTTTCCAACCTCAGCGATTCTGGGATGAAAAGAAAACCAACAACCAGCAGCTTCCCCAAGAGCTCCTGCTGTCCCCATGTGTGATGCTGCCTCGTGCAGCTGAGCAGGGCTGGCAGAGCAGGGCTTCACCAACTGGAACAACCATTAACTGGCACTTGTGTTATCGTGTTTCAAGGACCCTTCAAAGTGCAGTTGCTTGGAGGAGAAAATGCACCTGCTAGTGGAGCTGCTTTCTCCTCTCCTCTTCACCTTGACCAGGGTATTTTTAGCTGTATGGACAGACTTGCCAATACTTTCACCTTCAATTGTTTGCAAGGAAACTTCTGACAACTCCCAGTAATGAACACTCAGGGTCAAGAGGGGCAGCAGTAAAGAAATGATAGGCAAAAGCAACTTCCCAAAAGGCTTTTTCAGTATTTTGTGCCTTCAGTACTTTAGCTCTCCTTCTTCCCACATATTTCCCTGCTCACAGAGAATTCAGTTTGCACTTGATTTCAACACCCTGAGAGTTTGGCCTGAGGTTCTGCACAAGAGAGCTGTAGCTCCACACACAAAGCACCTGACCACGCTGCCCATGTGCCTTTGCAGCAGAAAGTGCCACTCAATTCCTCTGAGTCTCACAGATCCTCTAATCTAAGTTCATTTGGCAGAGAATGGTCCAACACTGTCATCTGAGAAGGCAGGAAAACTCATTATTCCAACAAAACCTCATTATTCAAAGGCAAGACTCTCTGTCGGCTGTTCATCCCAGCAGGTAATGTGTCAACATCTGCCACATCAGTAAACACAGCCCTGGCTTCCATCAGAGCCCAGGAGCAGCAACAAGATAGGCAGAGGCTTGTGAGGCACTGTTCTTACCCATTCATGTGCTGCTGGGCCCAGGAGTGCTCCATGAATTACTCCAAAACTCCCCTGGCACACAGAGCCGGAGCTGGCACCACCCCAGGGCCCCAGGCCACTGCTCAGCTGAGTCCAACCCACACAGGGCAAAGGCCCCCCCTGCTGCTATGCTCAGATCCCCTGGGTCAGGTGAATCTTCCAGAAAAAAAGCAGATTTCTCTGGAACAGGAGGGTGTCAGAGCTACCCAACTCCAGCACACACATTTTAATGTCCTTTATGTGCTGCCATTTCAAGAGAGCCTCTGAGAACCAGAGCAAAGGAACACAAGGGATTTACAACTCTTCCCTGAATTTCCAGCATTCCTTCAGCAGCCTGCTTTTAGTATAGCCCCTTTGTCAGGAAATCTATTCTTTATAATCTCTTCATCCCTCACAGCACCTTTTATTCACAGCATTTACTGCCCCATTTGACACACACATCCCGCTCTAGAAAACTACTCAAACCTGCTGCACTTCACACACCTGAACATCCCAACCAGGGAAATATATCCCCAGCACACCCAGAACCCACTCCATGGTCCACCTTAAAGCCTCTTAAGCAGGTAAGGTGAGAAGGGAGAAAAAAGGTATGGTGAGTCAGCAAAGTGTAGAAGGAAGGAAAAAGCCATTTAAAAATCCATTCTTAAGTGGGTACCTTTTCAGCCAAGGCCTTTAAGCTGTCTATAAACCGCTGCCAGAAGTCCTTGAAGAGGGGTCTGTCAATCCTCCTCAGGCTCTCCTTGGTGCTGGCATCCACACTGACATACAGCTGGGTCACAGGCTCCAGCCTCCTGTGAAGGGAAAGGGAATTGCTGCTTTCACAATTCTGCTGCTTGAGTTTGTGTTCTCCTACAAAAACAGGAACAGGAACTGGACAGTATTTCCAGGGAAAATTCATCTGTGCCAAGTGCCTATCAGCAGCATCAAGGTGTTATAACCTCAACAAACACCCCCAAGGCTGAGAACTCACACACACAGCCCTTGGCTGACAATTTCATTGTCATTTCCCCCCTGTACCAGGACAGATTTCACTCCAGTGGAGTTGTAACACATTGGGAAAGGATTCCCAAAGGAAGGGGTTCAGGTGAGGCACGGAGAGGTTCTGCAATCCACAAAGCCCTGCCCTTTCTCCACAATTTATTTAGCCCATGGGAAAACAATCCCATTCAACAGAAATGGACAGCAGGAGGAATTTCCCCATGGAAAGGGTGGTCAGGCCTTGGAGGGGCTGCCCAGGGAGGTTTGGAGTTCCCATCCCTGGAAGTGCCCAAGGAAAGCCTGGAAGTGGCACTAAGTGCTCTGGGGTGGGGACCAGGCTGGGACTCGATGTTCCTGGAGGGATTTTCCAGTCTCAGGGATTCTGTGACTCTAAATTCAGCCCTAATTCAGGCAGTTCCTACTGCTGGACATGCTGAACTCCACTGACCTGCAGAAGGATCATCAGTGACATTTTTGAAGAGATTTCAAAGCTGTTTAGAAAATAAACCCACACACAAACCACCACCGTGTTCTCCTTCCACTGCCAAGGCTCTTATTCCACAGAAATTCTGGAGCAGAGCTTTCCTGGTCACAAGTGCTGCTCCCAGCACCTGGGAGCCCAACACTGGGAACTCCTGAAGGGACTAAAACTCCTGTGCTGTGGGGAGAGCCTGGGTGGAGCCTGATCCCTTCCATAAATGCTAAGGGAATAAAGGAGAAGCAGCAACACCACAGTCCATCAGCAGAAGGATCAAAGGGATTACGAACAACCTAGAAAGGAGCTACCTCACAATCTCAGGATCACTGAGGTTGGAAAAGCCCTTCAATGTCACCAAGCCCAGCCTGTGCCTGATCCCCACCTTGTCACCAGCCCAGGGCACTGAGTGCCATGCCCAGGCCCTTCTTGGGCACCTCCAGGGATGGGGACACACCTCCAGGATGGAGACAAACCCTTTGCACTGACAGAAGTGACAAACAGGGAGTGTAACACACCCACCCCTCATGACATCTCCCACCTCAGGGGCTGCAGCATCAAGAGCCACGTGCCAGTGTAGCACAGAGCTCTCAATATTTGGGGGCATTTTGGGAGTGTTTTGTGTGAAGTCTGTAATAAGCAGGCACCAGTCCCAGTTTCATTTGTTGCTCTAGAGAAGATGAGAAGAAATCAGAAGCTATTGTTCAGCTGCCAAACAATGCCACCTAAAAATACACTGTCACTCAAAGGTGACAGAGGGACAATAACTGACCAGAGTTCTTTGTGTCCAGAAAAATCCACTTAATGTGGGCACTCAACCAACCATCAGAACACATTCTCCATGTGTGTATTTGGACAGCAAAATGAAATAACCCAGAACAAACTGAACATTTTAGGTTAAAATCTCTGTTTTGTAAACAAGTTTGTCTGCACTGGCAACCCAAAGCCACAGACTCCAAAATGACCAAATGTTCTGGGCCTAAGTGGAGTGCTCAGTTTCCAGAAATACTGAGCCAAACTCTTTCTTTACTCACTGCTGTCTGTGCTTAATTAAAACGAGCCCTAATGAAGATGGAGCAGGTGCTTTTCGAAAGAAGGGCTGAGAAAAATCATCTCTTCTCAAACCTAGGGACAGGCAGGAGCCAGATTCCCTGTCAGCATGGGGGAAATGAAGGAATTAGAATTGATCCCAAAGAGGGATTTCAGCCCCAAACAGGAATGGTGCCCAGGGCTCTGCATGGCTGGGAATAGAGCCCAGATGAGCTGGGCACATTCTGCCAAGGGGAAATAAGGAGAGAGGGCAGCCATGGGTGCAGTGAGAACAAGGACACAGACTGGTGTTCCTGGGATGCAGCTCCAGTGCAGAATTACAGCAAATTCAGCTGTGTGGTATACAAGGATGGATTTTGGATGTGAATTTCTGAGCTAGCTCAAACACCTGAGGTGAAATCCAGGGACCAAATCCATGGCATTTACACATGGATGTAGGCAGAAAACCTGAGCTGAAATCTTCAGCTGAGCTCACTCAAATAAATTGACTTCAGGCCTCCAGCCCTGAGGTGGCTTCACCAGGCATGCAGGACAGAGCCCACAAGGACCAGGAACAGCAACATCAAAAATGAGCATTTGTTGGTGAGCATGAATCACCTGCTCATTACTGGTATTATTACGGATCATAAAGGCAAACCCACACACAAGGGCTGTTCACAGCCATGGATCAGAGACAGGAGCCAAGAATGGGTTCAATAGGAGCTCACCTGGTGTAAAACCTCCCTCACTTTACTGTGAGCCTGAGGCAGGTGAAGCTGCAGCCTGAAGAGAGCAGGAGGAGGAGGAAGAGAGGTTGGCACAGGGGGCACCTGCTGGAGCTCCTGTCCTGAATCCAGCAACACCCCAGGCCACACTGCCCTCTCCCAGAAGGGGTTGGGAGGGACCTTAAAGCTCATCCTGCCCTGGGCAGGGATACCTCCCACTGTCCCAGGCCGCTCCAAGCCCCAAAGTTCAGCCTGGCCAGGGATCCAGGGGCAGCCACAGCTGCTCTGGGTACCCTGTGCCAGGGCCTGCCCACTCTCACAGGAACAATTCCTGCCCAATATCCCACCCATCCCTGCCCTCTGGAAGTGAGAGCCATTCCCTGTGTCCTGTCCCTCCATCCCTTGTCCCAAGTCCCTGTCAGCTCTCTTGCACCAGAGGTCACCCTGCCTATTGCAGGATGAACTTTCTGACTGCAGCTCCTCTGCTGACAGCACAGAAGTGAGCTGGGTGCCTACTTCAGTTCCCATATTAAGCAAATCATCTGCTTTGATGAGCCACGATCAGTTGCAATTTTTAAGACAGCAAGACCAGCATTTTCTCTCTTTCTTTTAAAAAAGATTCAGCAGATCCAAAAAGTGCAGCTTCAAAATAGTGTGCTGTCTTTTCAAACTGCTATATTTAGGAAAGAGCAATTTCTATCTACCAGGCACATAATACATGACTTAAAGTAACTTGATTACACAATTATTCAATCATTTGGAATGCCCTTGTAGTGTATAATTACTCACTCCCAAACTGCCTGTCACCCCCCTCAGCACCAGATCCAGACCACGAGGAGTGCAAAGGAAACTGCCCCAGGAGCACTGACCCAGAGGAGCTGGAATGAGCTGAGTGACAAACCAAGGCCACCCTGCCCACAGCTCCAGGGCTGGATCTGCTGCTGTTCTGAACTGCTGGGATTCTGAGGAGCCCCCAGCCTCTCTGGAGCTGCATCTGCTCACATGCTGAACTTCCTTTCTACACTTTGGTAACAGTAGTGTGGATGCTCCAAAGCATCAGAAAAAGCACCTTTACCTTTGTAAAGACTGTGAAAGAGTTCACTAAAGTGTTTGGTAGATTTCTCTCAAATCTCTCTGAGGGAAGTTAAGCGGATCCCACTTTGCTGATGAACATGTGCTTGTCACCCTTCCTTATCCTGCTGGGGATGCTGGGCTGGATAGAGGTTTGGGTTGAGCCTTTACAGCTGCTCCTTTGGGGTCAGAACAAAGATCAGCCCCAAAAGGCAATCTCTGAGCTCAGTGTCCTGCTCTGCTGGCAGAAGGACAGAACGAGTATCTGCCCCAGATACAAACCACAGCTCACCAACTGCTCCCCTCTTGCCACACCTTCACAGGTGCCACATTCCATCCTCCCCACTTCCACAAGCAATCACAGTTTGTTAAGGAGGTACAGAAAAGAAATTCAGACTGTGGGGGGGAAAAGGATGAGAAGGAGATGAGGAGATTGAGGTTAAAATCACATGCTGAAGGGGATTTTTCACTGCGAGTGCTCATGTGGAGCTGACTCTGAGGGGCCACTGAATGGGATTAGGACACAGATCAGCACAGCAGTGGTTCAGGAGGAAGTTCCTGCAGCTCTTACCTGATCTCCTCGGGGAACTGAGCATTGGTGACCAGGAAGGTGGAGATGCCGTGCTGGTGCAGGAGCCTGATGAAGTGGTTGATGTGTGGGTACATGATGGGCTCCCCCACCAGGGACAGGGCACAGTGCTTCACTGCCAGGGCCTCCTCCAGGCGAGCTGCCTTCACTCCTGACACACCTGGAAAGGGGACAACAGCCTTCAATCAACAGTGGATGGGGCCCTGAGCAACCTGGTCTGAGGGAAGGTGGTCCTACCTGTGGCAGGGGTTGGAACAAGACAATTTTTAAGGTCCCTTCTAACCCAAACCCTTTTGTGGTTCTGTAGCAAATCCCTCTCTCAAACATCTGTATCCAAAACACCAGGAGGGCTGAGAAGAGCAGCTGGAGCCCTCCCAAAGCAGACAGGACACCAGGCCACAGGGAACAGCTCTGCAGCATCCAGAGCCTGGGGCTGGCTGTGCCCTGGGCACTGCTGAGAACAATTTGCTGGTAACACCCGAGCCAAAATTAAACATTTGAGCCAAGCTCTCCACTGCTGAGACACAAACAAACACACAGGGCAACTCAATGCCACTTCCAGCAGGTGTGTTAAGAGAGCAGCCCAGGTCATGGCTGTGCTGCTGCTGGTCCCATGGGCCTCCAGGAAGAGCAGCTCCCAGAGGAGCTGAGCACAGCTCCCCAGACACAGCAAGGGACTGAACCCAGACTGGAAACACAGAACGTGCAGCTCCACAGAGGATGTGATCAAAAGAAAACCCACCACATGGCACGGTCCTGAACAGCCAGAGACTCTTTAGAAGGAAGAGGAAAACATAAGGAGCTCAAATGCAGCATCCTTGTGAAAACACCACCTGAGTGCCACTCCTGATGCCCACGGGAGGGGGAGCTGGATGCTCCTCCAGCCCACCCACACCTGACCAAGTGCTCAGGACCCCGGATGAAATCAGCTGCCTCCAAACAAACCTTTGTTCCAAATGTGTCACTTCGCATTTCCCTGACATGCCTTGATGTACTCAAATCCTATGTGAAGCTTTAGACTGGGGGCTGTTTTAAAGATAAAAAACAAAGCCTGGAGTGTGAATCCAGGTCCTCAGCTCCCCTCTCGTTGTCTTGACGCTGCAGTACAGAAAATTACAGCTGTGCTGCAAAGCCCAGATAAAAGAGGTGTTTGTGGATATTGCTCCAGCCTCACGTAGCAAAGCTGGTTTGGAATCAGAGCAGGGCTCAAAGCATTTTCAAGCAGCCAGGCTCAGTCCTGAGGAAGTGACAGGACTAATGGTTATTCCATAGAAAGCTGACAGCACTAAATGAGAGCTTTATTGGAGAAGAAAGCAGCATCTCCAGCACACACTGAGATTAAAGGACTAAGTTTCATATTCCTAAAACTACTGCAAGTCAGTTTTGGAATTCATTAATTTCTCTCTCTCAGCATTTTGCATCTGGACTCTCATAATTACTCTGCCAGCTTTATAAGCAGAAGAACAAAATCCCAACATGCCCTAAAGTTTGAGTGGAACTTTCCCAAAACAGTTTACACCAAACCTGGCACATCCACCCAGAAGAGGGAGTGAGTATGTACTCAATCATTGAAGCACACAAATCACCAGCCAGGCAGGGATAAACTGCCCAGGACTGGTGTATTCCAGGAGGGCAGGGACTCTGCTGAATCTCCATGGCTCTGCTCCTGCCATCAGCTCCCAGCAGAGCACATCTCCCTAGAAAAGCTGATTCCAGCTGCTCCACTAACTTGGGAAAGGACAGCATCACCTGGCACAGCACCCAGGGCAGGCTGGGGCTGACTCTGGTACCCCTTGTAAAGACCTGAGCAGCACCACTAGAGTTCTGGGGAGCAGGGGGATGAGGGATCTGCTCTATCCATGCTGATCCATGGGTACTCTGAGGATTTCCTAGGATAGGTCATGCATTTCTCTTTGTTTTTTCCCTATATTATCAGATTCCCACTCGCCCATTCCTGAGTTATGTTTCCATCCTGTGTGTGCCCTTCACAAGGGCACAGAGATTTACAAGTCACTCCCCAGAAAAATGTATCCATCAAATAAACTTCCCAGCCTCACTCCCTATCAGTTAGGTGTCTCTCATCATTTACTGCAGGAGAGAATTATGGGGCTTTAATGGCTGTGTTCTCCAAACCCAGTACAAACTGTTGCAACACTAAAGCAGAAGATGATTTATCATCACCCACAGGCCCCCAGACTAGAGAGGGCTATCCTGTAGGGTATCCTAAAGGACACAAGCATTCTGTTCCTTCAAAGGAAATTTCATTTTTACTGCAATGGCTTGAATGAATAAAGCACCAGATGAGTTCAGCAGTTTCTCTGGCCCATGGAATGGGTGTGTGGATGTATCTGCCTGCAAAGCTGTGGGACTGGGACTGGAAAGAGCAGCACCAATTTATTCAAATGGCTCAGGGAGGTACCTGAGCAGCACCCCCAGGCACTCCAGCCCTGAGGACTCCCTAGCTAAGACACTTCCCATATTTTGATTCCCTAGAAGCCCAAACAGGCCCTATGTCAAGGACCAGTATCCAACACCTCAGCCCTGCTGGGACACCTCTGGAGTCCCTGTGGGTGCCCAGCCAGTGCTGCAGGATCAGACACATGAATGTTGGGAAATGGAGATGGAATCCAACCAGTCCCCCAGCACTGCAAGGTCACCATTAACCCATGCCCCCAAGTTCCACACAGTTTGTAAATCTCTCCAGGGGTGGGGACTCCACCACCTCCCTGGGCAGCTGTGTCAGGGCTGGACAGCCTTTTCCTGGAAGGAATTTCCCCAATATCGACCCTGGCCCAGCCTGAGGCCGTTCCCTCTCCTCCTGTCCCTGTTCCCTGGAGTACAGCCCGACCCCCCCGGCTGTCCCCTCCTGTCAGGGAGTTGTGCAGAGCCACAAGGGCCCCCCTGAGCCTCCTTTTCTCCAGGCTGAGCCCCTTCCCAGCTCCCTCAGCCTCTCCTGGGGCTCCAGACCCTTCCCAGCTCTGTTCCCTTCCCTGGACATGCTCCAGGCCCTCAATGTCCTTCTTGGAGGTGCCCAGGACTGGAAGTGCCCCAGCAATGCCAGATCAGGGGACAGAGCCCAGCGACAACCTGTCCTCCATTCCCCACAGCAACCTGGGCCACCTCACTGCTCCAGCAGGTGGTTCCTGTGGTTTTGCTGCCCTTTTTCTCAGAAATCAATGAAAATAAATGCTCCTGCTCTCTGTGCAGAGCTGCTGGGCTGGCTGGAGGAGCCACTCCTGTTCCTGACCGAGGCAGCTCCAGCCCTGGCACTGCACACCAGGGACTCTGGTGCTGCCAGAGCTGAATCTTTGCCTGTCCCTGGCTTGGTTCACTCACACTGCTCCCACTCAATTTGGATTTCTCTGCTTCCACCCTAACAACATTTCCTCACACACCTGAGGGAAGAACGATGTAAAATTCACTAAATGGAACAGGAGCTCCTGGGCTTTTCTTGCCAGTTTTTCTTCTCCTTAATAAACCTTTGACTCACAGCAGCCAGCACAGGAATGTTGTCATCTAGCACTAGAAAAATAAACCAGCTTTTCTTTCCACACTTTACAGCACAGTTCTAGTCCAAAGCTTCTCTTTTTTCTCCTTTCACCGTTCCAGGGCAAGGGTAACTGTGCTCAGATGCACAGGCACGTTGTAAGTAATATTTATGAATTTGTTTAACAGAAAATAGGCTCCAGAAAGAGAGAACTGGGATGTCCTGACAGGCCCCCTGACATTTCAGATGCTGAAAAGTCTATCCATAATCATTCCCTCTCCTCAACACATTCTGGGAAGAAAGCAGGGTCAGAGAAGGAAAAGGTTATTCCTTAATCCAGGATGATAATGGCTTTTCTCCAGAGACTTGAAAGCCTCCAGGGCTTGAGGGTCCTCACCTCTCCAGGCCCCAGCCTGGCTGAACGAGCTCATTTGGATGAGTAACGTGACCCTCCCAAACAGAAACCAAGTCTGTTGTCCCTTCTTCTGGGGACAGGGACAACAGATCTGAGGTTGTGGATCTCCTACAGAACCTTCCAGTGCTCAGAACCACAGAATAGCTGAGGCTGGGAAAAACCTCCAGGATCATCAAGTCCAAACATTCCCCCAGCACTGCCAAGGCCACCAATAAACCTTGTCCCCAAGTGCCACATCCACACGAATTTTGAACATTTCCAGGGATGGGGCCTCCACCCCTGCCCTGCACAGCCTGTGCCAGGGCCTGGCCTCCCTTTCAGTGAAGAAATGTTCAAAATATCCACCCTGACCTCCCCTGGCCCAGCCTGAGGCAGTTCCCTCTCCTCCTGTCCCTGTTCCCTGGAGCACAGCCCGACCCCCCCGGCTGTCCCCTCTTGTCAGGGAGTTGTGCAGAGCCACAAGGGCCCCCATGAGCCTCCTTTTCTCCAGGCTGAGCCCCTTTCCAGCTCCCTCAGCCTCTCCTGGGGCTCCAGACCCTTCCATGCATCCACTGGCTCAACCATGCTGTTTCTCCAGGTGCCCCTGAGTTAAGCCCTGCCCTGAGTGCACCTCTCACCCTCCCCAAATTCCCCTGCCAAGCTGGTGTTCCAGTACCACCATTCCCTGGGGCAGGGGATGTCTGACACTGTGCCAAAGAAAGCCCAGACTCAGGAGTGAAGCTTCCCTGGAGCTCCTGCTCCAAACCAGCCACGTGAGGAGAATGAAGCCCTGGAGCCTCTAACCTGAGCTATTTTTCCACCTATTATCCAACGGCAGAGATTGAGACAGAGCAGCTCTGTTCTGCAGGGTTTTGTGTCTGTCACATCCTGGATCCATTGGATTCTCTTTGAGCACAGCCAACCTAAACAATTGGATTCCCAAACTGATAGCCAAGGCCAGGGCTCATCTTGCACGTTTTACAGCTGCTCCACTCCATCTGTGCTGCTCACAGGCACTTGGGAAGAACAGAACCCTGGAGCTGTCCTGCCAAGCTGGCCAGCCCTGCCAGCACACAGCTGACCTTGGCAGAGAAACCAGATCATCACATTTGGGAAATAAAACTCCCATCCTTCTCTATACTTATAGACACAGAATATCAATTTCCCAGGGAATTTCCATGGGAAGTAAGGTGCAGTGCTTTTCAGAGGTGCTGTGGAACTGCAGCTTCAGTCACAACCACAGGTACTGCATAATTCCTGGAAATCCAAATCCCCTGCTTGCTTCTGTTTCATTATTCATGAGACAAAAACAACCCAGAAGTTCCAGGGCTAACACAAAGCTGGGTATTAAAGCTGGCAGTGCATTTCCCATCAGATAAGATGCTGATTGCTTTTGCTTCCTATCTGCCCTCACTCTTCCAGAGGAGCCAGGATCCCTCATTATCCAGGCTGGCTTTAACCACTGTGGAAGGCTCTGTCCACACCAAGGGAAAGGATTTGAAAACCACCAGGATGCACCAGAGGCAACTCCACTCTACTCCCTCCAGGCAGCAGCTCATACTGCTCATACTCAGTGGCTGAGACTCATTTCAGCAAACATTAAATGTGCCACAGCAATTTCTCCTCCCCCATCTTCCTGATACCCTGAACATCAGGCCTCCTTCCCAACAGACCAGAACATTCTCACCTGTCCTGAAGATGACACTGCTGGTTATCCTCTAACAGCATCAGGGCTGGGGACAGAGGAGAAGTTACCTTTGAACTGCCTGATCATGTTCTGGTGCTTCTCAATGGCCTCCTGCAGGATCACCTCGGGCTGGTCCATCTTCCAGCGCCACTCAGTGCCCACGGGGTTCGTGTGGTGTCTGAGGGAAGAGGGGACAGTCACTCACTGTCACCTGGAACCCACCTGGAGAACTCACCTGCCACCTGAGGCCTTTGACATCAACAACATTCAAAGCAACAAAAGATCCTCAGCAACCTCCTGCTGCTGCCCCGACCCTTGGGTCACCTCTGAACACCACTCTCACCCTTCCTCTTTCCAGGCTCTGGTCTCCCAGAAGGAAGAATGGGCCTTGAGGATAATATCAAACTTTATACACTTATTTTCAAGCACAGGTGAAAGGTTTCTAAGCTAAAATCATGTCTGCAAAACCTCTGTAAAGAAAGGGAAACTGGTTCTGCCTCCTCTTCTGCCCACAGCTGCACAAAGCTCTGCAGAATGGAGGTCCCAGGCCATTTTCAGTTCCATTTCAAAGGTATCAAGCACCCCCCTGAGCACAGGATTTGTTTCCACCCCAATGTTTTTGGGGTGCTCTGGTACCAGGACAGATGAGGACAGCAGGCAGCCTGCACTGTACCAGGGATGCATTCCTGAGGAGATCTGGGTCATCTCCCAGATTTTAATCCCCCTGAGCCAAGCAGATTGCAGGGGAAACATCTCAGATCTTCCATCTGAGGAACAGCTGGGTCACACTGGGGTGGGAAGCCAACCTTGCCTGGAAAGGATCACTGTCCCCATATTTTGTTGCTTAGAAAACAGCAAAAGCCAACCCAGGTAAATCCATCCAGGCACCTGGATGACCGATGGAGTTCCTCCCCATTTCTTACTTTATTAGCATGAGAGGCTCATCCAACCCTTAAATACCATCTTAAGGAAGTCAATGAAATTCTGTGTTTTCACCTCCTTGTTCTCTCTCCATCTTTTCCTGCTTCATCCCAAAACATGTTACTAAAATCCCTTCAGCTTTTCCCTGCCACTCCCCATGCAGCCCACAGAGTTCATTAAGAGCAGCTCATTGTGCTCTGGACAGGAAAACAAAGCCAAGCAAAATACACTCCTGACACTCCCAGGTGACTTCTGCTTCCTGCACCCCTCTCCACCATCCCTGGAAGTGACCCCTGGGGACACTTGAGAGGTTACAGCTGCATTCAGCCTTCCAGCTCCAGGGGATTAGGACAGGACTCCCAGCATTTCACTGAGGAAGATGGGACAGGGATCCCAGGATGAGGGGCTGGTCCAGTCAGTCACTAATGGCTCCCAATGACCTCTGGACAAGAAGGAAGGATTCAAACCAAAAGAGAGTAGGTTTGGCTTGGATAGCAGGAAGAAATTCCTCCCTGTGAGGGTGGGCAGGCCCTGGCACAGGGTGCCCAGAGCAGCTGTGGCTGCCCCTGGATCCCTGGCAGTGCCCAAGGCCAGGCTGGACACTGGGGCTTGGAGCAGCCTGGGACAGTGGGAGGTGTCCCTGCCATGGCAGGGATGGCACTGAATGGGCTTTGAGGCTCCTTCCAACCCAAACCTGTCTGCGATTCTCCAAGTGAGAAACATCTGCAGCTGCACCCTCTGACAGTGCTAAAAAACAAACTCCAAATCCAGGCTCAATAAAATCAGCCTTTTGGCCCAAACATTTCTTCATCCACTTCAAGAGCAAAGATTCAAACACTGCTCTCAGACTTCAACACCTCAAGGATCCTTCAAGCCAAAACATCTTTTTGAATTTCCCCTTTATTTCCCCATCTGGCAACATGGGAGGTTTTCTGAATGTCAGCTATAAAAGGCATTTATAAAACTGTTGCATGTTTGACTGCAGAACTTGTACCTTGTATATTTAATAGGGCCAGCTGGCAGGAAGTCAATAGACTCTGGGTGCACCCTGGACAGCTATTAGTGTCCAACAGGCCCTGCATTTCAAACACATCCCACTGTTTAATAAACACACCAGGTCAAGTCTACAGAGCTGCTTATTTGGCAAAAAGGATGTTCTCTGCCAAGAGGAGGATAAAGCAGTAATGCCTTGGGCTCAGGAGATTGTTCCCCACTCCCCAGCACAGACAGCATTTCAGAGTCACCTTCCCACTGCCCCCAGACTGTGACCTGCCATCATCCACCTCATGGCTGCACCAGTACTGAGCAGGAATTTGTGTTGGGGATTCCCTCCTTCCTTCCCAAAATAACACAAGTAAAATGGAATCTCACCCAAACCCACACACAGCAGAAAACCTTGATTTTAGCAGAGAATCCAAGTTTGAAACAGGTTTGGTTTGCTCCTTCAGAGACACCTCAGTGCCACAGCACCACAGAGTGCAGGGAACACGATGGGAAGCTCCTGCTGGCTCCCCTGGAATCTCCCCAGCCACCCAGCCTGCTCCATTCCAGCTACCCCTGCAGCCCCAGCACACCTCTGATCCACCAGGAGCATGGGACAGCATTCCCAATGTCCCTGGCAGGTCCTGGGAGCCCTGGGAAGGTGCAGCTATGCTGGGGCTGGGATCTGCCTCCTCAATCCCTTGGGGGCTATTTTAATAAATCAGCTTTTGCTTTATAAATTCTGCAAATGGCTATTAAGAGCTCTGAGGGCAGATGCAGCCCAGGTATAAAATACAATTTACTGCAGGCATTGACTGACCCGGGGTGATAGCTGGTGGGGAACAGGAAGGTGAGGAAGTGCTGGTGGCAGCAACATGAGAGGACAGAGCACACCATTGCCAGGGAAGGCAGGAGCAGAATAAAAATGAGAAGAATTCAAGAAGCAGTCTCAGTGAACCCTGAGAGCCAACAGGGAGATCCCAGAGGAGAAGAGCTTAAGGGAAAAGAACTTCAGGAGAACTGGCAGTTTTGGAAGCCCTATTAAGGCAGAAGTGCAAACTGCAGCAATAAAAAGCAAACAAAGAGCAACAAAATCAATCTGCTCTTCTGCAGCCTTGTGAGCCTCCAGCTGCAAACAAAAGGAGGAGCACAAAAACATCAGGGGCATCAGCAGAAAGGGGAAGACAAAACATCAGCCATGATCAGGAAAGGACACACAAAAGAGATCCCAAGGATTTTCCCTGGAATGACGGGAGGAGAAAGAGGGAGACCACAAAAAAAAAGCTTGGCCAATGCACAAGCCAACCATGTTTCATGCTCCTGCTGGTACAAAATGAAACCTGGCTGTACTTTTTCTTCTGCACCTCCTGAGAGCAACAGGAGGAGCCCAGGCTGGGCTGGGCAGAGACCAGGACTGAGATATGGAATCTGAATGAAATGTTTTCCCTAGGATAGGTAAAGTCACCCTGGAGCAGGCTGCATGAATTGGCTGACAGGATCAGAGGATGCCAGGGCTGGCTTAGACTGGATATTAAGGGAAATTTCTTAATGGAGAGGGTTGTCAGAGGGCAGTGGTGGAGAGGTTTAAAAGCCCTGTGGATGTGGCACTTCAGGACAGGGTCTGGTGGCCTTGGCAGTGCTGGGGGAACAATTGGATTCAAGGATCTTTGAGGGCTTTTCCAACCAAGAGAATTCTGTGATTCTCTTCCAATTGAAACCTTAAAGATGGAAGATGCCCCATGCTGAAAAGTTTATCCCAACTCTGAGATGCTCACTTTTAAAAGAGCAGAAACTCCTGAAAGGCAGTGTCCTGTGTTTGTGTCCACCCATCCCATCCCATCCCATCCCATCCCATCCCATCCCATCCCATCCCATCCCATCCCATCCCATCCCATCCCATCCCATCCCTGAACCCTGCTCAGCACAGCTTCCCAAAACTCACTTGGATGTCAAAAGTGCAAATTCACTTTCAAAGCCCTCAGTCACTGCTCCACATCAGTGACTGCTGGACCTGGCACCATCCCCTTCAGGGACACCCAAGGCCCAGCATGGACATCTCACAGCCCATACTCTGTTTACATTCACTACTGAGGCCATAAATTTGGGAGCTGATTGTAACAAGTCCCAGGACCTTCAAGAACTCCAGGTCCAGGAGAACACAAAGTGCTATAAAATGAAAATCAGAGATTTCAACCCACACATGAACATTTTCTCCTAGAAATGCCTCAGATGACAGAGCTGGCAGAGTAGCACATGAAGGCACCAAGACTTTTTTTACCAGGGACATGAACTGGACACATTGTCAGATGTGCTGTCCCTCACTCCATTTATTTGGTTGTTTTGAGAGCTCCTGGCGGACAAGCAGGCCCAAAACTCAACAAACCAGTGAAAAATCCAATGTGAGGGATGAAGCTTGGTCACAACAGATCCCTGCTGGAAACAAAACCATAACCAAACTGAAAACCTGGGAGAAAAGAGCAGCAGCTGAGCAGAAGCAAGACTGGACATGCACAGAGACTCTCTGAGCTTTCAGGTTCAGCTTCCAGGTGTTCCAAACCTCCAGTGTTTGATATCAATACTCCCCACTTCCCTGAGGAATTTACCCTCTGCAATCAGGTTAGTTACTGAGGAGAAGCTTTTGCTTTTATCTGTTTTCAGTTTCTTCTTAATTTTTTAAAAGACCTTAATTACTTCTCCTATGAGAGATTATTAATTTTTAATCTCTGTATTTTGCAGGGGTTACTATGATGCCTGGCTTTTGGCCACCCACTGATTTAGTGTCTGAACACAACTTCAGTGGCTATCTACAAGCAAAACCTGAAACCTTCAAGCATAGGTATAAGCATTAAAGTAACAGCAGAAGAAATATGAGCCAATTTCTTCATAGGATATTTCACTCTGTCTGGTCTGCCTTCTCCTCAGATGCAAAAGTAATAAACCCTATTAATTTAAATCTTATTTAGCTGTTCCATCTCTCCACAATAATTGATTGGGCTTTGGACACTGAGCCAAAAACCCTCATCAAATCAGGTTCTGCCTGGTGCCTGTGCTGCAGGGAGGTGTCACAGAGCTCCGAACCCACACTTCCTCTAATTGATTAAAAGATTTGGTCACTTGCACATTTCCATTTAGGCAATTAAGATTGAGAGACAGCCTGAGTGAGAGCAGCTGGGAGCAGGGATGGAGAGTGGCAGACTCCCTTGGAGGACAGGATTGTGACAGGGGATGTTGCAGTAGTCCAGGTGTGGGGTGTCCCCCTCAATGCTTTTGATGGAACAAGCTCAGTGCTGCCAGGGGGACACCAAACAATCCATCTGGGACAATCATGGAATATCCTGAGCTGGAAGGACCCATGAGGATCACCCAGCCCAGCCCCTGGCCCTGCACAGACACCCCAACAATCCCACCCTGGGCATCCCTGGCAGCTCCTGCAGCTCTGGCAGCCTCGGGGCCGTGTCCATTCCCTGGGGAGCCTGGGCAGTGCCAGCACCCTCTGGGGGAAGAACCTTTCCCTAAAATCCAGCCTGACCCTCCCCTGGCACAGCTCCAGCTGTTCCCATCTCCCAGTCTGCTTTTCCTGTCCCCACAAAAAATTGCCACATAATCCTGCACACTCAACCTCTCTGAAGGGGACAGGCAGGGAAACATGAGCCAGTGAGGGGGCCCTGGCAGCTGTGACAGCTCCCGGGGACAAGGAGAGCATCCAGTGCAAAGTGAAGCCACATCCCTGACAAAAACCTCCTCATTTTCTGAGGGCGTTTGGATACTGGCTCCACCCATGAGCTCTAGTGGAGGTGTTCTGCCCACAGCAGTGGGAACTGATGCCCTTCAAGGCCCCAGTCCAAACCAGTCTGTGATTCCATGACTACTGGTTTGGGGCCAAAATGTGTCAGTCAGGACCAGCCAACTCCAGTGACATCCAGTTCCCAGGGAAAGCAGCTGAACTGCAGCATTCTTGCCAAAGTGAGGAAGAGAAAATAAACAGGCTCCTTGGCCTTTCCTTCAGCCATCTGGGGAGAGCTTGGTGGTTGTGCAGTTGGAAACACTGGCAGAATCTACAAATGTCAAAATCCTGAAAGAAGAGATCAAGAAGAAAGAATCCCAGTAGCCTTATCTGCAAGGCAGCATGCAGAGGTGCACGAGGAGCCCAGCACAAAACCTGCATGAAAAACATCCTGCCAGCAGCACAACAAAACCAGGATTTCACATGTCTGCAGCAGCACAGATGGCACCTGCTGTTCAGGACTGCCCTGTTTATCCTACCCAGCCACCAGGGCTTGCAGTTCCACCTCAGTCTCACACACTGAACAACTGCAAGATGTGGGGGATAAAACAAGAAGTACAGATAGGCCTGGCTGCAGAGTTTGGGAGCTGTGATCCTGTGCCAGGATCAGCAGGGATTGGGTGTGGCAAGGAGGGAGGGAAGATCCCTCTCACAGCCACATGAAGGCTGCAGCAGCCCAGGCACAGGAGCTGGAAAAGTCAACAAAAAGAAACCTTATTTCAGTAGCAGTTCTGGTTTAAGTCAAGCTTAAGCTCCTGGGATGAGCCTCAAACTGAGCCGTACATCTTCCAACTTAAACCTTCCAGTTTCCAGGGGAGGCCTGAAGACAGCCAGCTGCATTCCATATGGGAGAATCCAACACCTGCCACCCACCTCACCCACAGCAGGGAAATAAATGAATCAATGCTAAAACCTGTGAGCTCAGTGCCCTGGGAAGTTGCTTCCTTGCATTCAGGTGGTAGCCATCAGGAAAATCAGCACTGCAGCACTCGTTGTCATCAGGCTGCTGCTGCCAGATCCCTCTGAAGTGACAGGTGACAGTGACAGCATGATGACTTAGAGACACAGGGAACAGTGCCACCTTCTCTGGGTCTCTACATTAATGGAGTGACTTATCAATTATTGATAAATCTGCACTATCTCATTTATCAGTTTCTGCACTCTCCAGTTCACACTTGCTGGATTTCCCTGATTCAGCCTATTCCACAACCAGGCTGATGCCAAAAAGTCCTGAATGAGGGCATTTGGAAGAGAAACTGGGAAATGCTCTGTGGAGCAATGCTGGGAACAAAGACCCTCATCCTGACCATGTTCTTGTTTGCTGTTTAGGATGTACCTTGTGTCTGGGAACAGAGGGACAAGCACAGGCAGGGCTGTGTCCCTCCCAGCACAGTCTCACTTCAGGACTCCATGCCCACCACGTGGAAACAGACAGGAGCAGAAGGTTTTCCTTCCCAGTCACTGCCCTGCTCTGAAGCAAAGCAGAAGCTGCACATTAAAGGTGCCATTTGCTGCCTCCTTCCCAGCCAGGGTATGAGGAAATTCCATCCAGAGCACCAAGGAACATTTTGGAATAGACTCCCAAAAGCAAACTGCAGGGGATGCCCAGTGCCCAGTGATCATATTTAACATGGAGGACAGCTTTCAAGCAGCCTCTATGTTAGGGCAGTCCCTTAAATGCTCCCATGAAATACCTGCATTATTAAAACCTGAGGACTATGAAAGACAGAAATGGGAACTCAGAGGAATTTGGCTGGTTTTGCATGGAAATACTATGACAGAATCCCAGAATGGTTTGAGTGGGAAGGGACCTTCAAGCCCGTGTCATTCCACCTCCTGCCATGGCAGGGACACCTTCCACTGGCTCAGGCTGCTCAGGGAATACTCACTGGGATGCTGGACCACCATCCCCAGGCTGGGGGATGGAATGGGTGTTTTTGGAAGCCTGGAGTAAGTCCCAGAGGAAGTACAGCTTCCATGGGATGATTTAGGAGGGTGGAAAACAAAAGAGCTCAAAGCACAACCTCCCTGTCCTCCCACTCCGGGTGCTCTCACGTCACTGCTGGCATTTTCTCTTCCCAATCCCACCCTGCACTCCCCCAGCCTGGCACACACCTCCCTTGGAAGCCCAGGCAGGAGGGAGTGAGTAGTGCTAGAGCAGCTCGGATCCAGCACAGCTCCTTTCCTTCAGGAATTCACCACAAAGTCAGTCCTCTGAGGAAAGGGGATACTGTCCCGACCAGTGGAAGTCACTGAGTTGAGGACAGGTTGTCCAGCCTGGAGAAAAGGAGGCTCAGGGGGGCCCTTGTGGCTCTGCACAACTCCCTGACAGGAGGGGACAGCCGGGGGGGTCGGGCTGTGCTCCAGGGAACAGGGACAGGAGGAGAGGGAACGGCCTCAGGCTGGGCCAGGGGAGGCTCAGGGTGGACACCAACAGGAATTTCCCCATGGGAAGCATTATTGAGGATTGGCAGGGGGTGCCTGGAGAGGTTTGGAGTGCTCATCCCCGGAGGTGCCCAGTTAAGGGCTGGATGTGGCACTCAGTGCTCTGGGCTGGGGACAAGGTGGGCATCAGGCAGAGCTTGGACTGGACGATCCTGGATGGCTCTTCCTGCCTCAGTGAATCTGGCATTTATCAGCTGCTGTTTTAGGAAGGCAACAGTTACTGAGTGATCACTTTTCACTTGCTTAGAGCACTGGAATTGGTAGGGGTGAAGGTACTTCAAATACAGAAAATGGCCCAATTTCCAAAGGCACTGCCATTGCTCAGCACTTCGGGGGGTTCACCCAACACAGCCAGCCCACACTCCCCAGAGCACAGCTGGCTCAGGACAGCTGGCTGTGTCCCCAGAGACCCCACCCTGCCCAAAGCCCATGGGTGCCTTACCTCCAGCAAAAGACACACTTGTTGGCACAGGCCAGGCTGGGGGTGGCCTCCATGCAGCGGTGGCTCTCGATGCCATAGAAAGTGTGCTTGTAGCAGCCCCCACGGCCCCGCAGCATCGACTGAGGGCATGGAAACAGCAGAGTTAGAAACCTCTCTGGGGCTCACTGAGGGCACAGGAACACACACACACACACACACACACACACAGACACACAGACAGACACAGAATCACACACACACACACACAGAGACACACAGAATCACACACACACACACAATCTCACACACACAGACACACACAGAATCACACACACACACAGAGATACACAGAGACACACAGAATCACACACACACACACACAGATACACACACAGAGACACACAGAATCTCACACACACAGACACACACAGAATCACACACACACAGAATCACACACACAGAGATGCACACACAGAGACACACAGAATCACACACACACAGACACACACAGAATCACACACACACAGACACACAGAATCACACACACACACACAGATACACACACAGAGACACAAAGAATCATACACACACACAGATACACACACAGACACAGAATCACACACACACAGACACATAGAATCACACACACACACAGAGAATCACACACAGACACACACAGAGATACACACACACAGAATCACACACACACAGATACACACACAATCACACACAGACACACACACAGAGATACACACACACAGAATCACACACAGACACACACAGAGATACACACACACACAGAATCACACACAGACACACACAGAGATACACACACACACAGAATCACACACAGACACACACAGAGATACACACACACAGAACCACACACACACAGATACACACACAATCACACACAGACACACACAGAGATACACACACACACAGAATCACACACAGAATCTCACACACACACACACACACAGAATCACACACACACACACACAGAATCACACACAGACACACACAGAATCACACACAGAATCACACACAGAGATACACACACATACACACACAGAATCACACACACATACACACAGAGATACACACACACACAGCATCACACACACACACAATCACACACAGACACGCACAATCACACACAGACACGCACAATCACACACAGACACGCACACACAGCAGGAGATTTAGAAACCCCTCTGGGGCCCAGCTGAGGGTAGGGGAACACACACCCACAACAGGAGAGTTAAAAGTCCCTATCTGGAGCCAAACTGAGGGCACAGCTGTGGATCTGCTCCCTTCAGCCTGCTGTGACTTCGGTTCCAAGTCCAGCAATGCCCTGAGCAGGGCTGAGGGACACCAGTGCCACCTGCTCTGAGAAATTCCCAGCTCCCTATAAAATGTGACTCTCTACATGCACCCTTGCAGCCATACTGCATTTAGGAGGTCAAACTCATCCCTGTGTTAGAGGAGAAAGAACTTTAAGCTAATCAGTCGTTTCTCTGGCAGACCCCTGCACAACAATGTGCTCTCCTGAGTCTTTCAGACTCAGCCCATGAAGAGCAGGTGAAGCCTCTTGAGCTGCAGGAAGTGTTCCTGGAAAAGCTCACTCAGGAGCAATAAGGATCCATTTCAAGGCTGTCCCTACTGAATACTCCATTATTTTCATTTATCTCACAGAGCATTTCTTGCAGCACTAAATCAAATAAATGCCCTGACCTTATAAACCCTCATTCACAGCTGGCAGTGGCTCCAGCAGGAATGCTGCACTTCCCTTCCCAGCACAGCCACAGCAGCTTTCCCAACAGGATTCAACTCCTATTTATCAAGCAGGCTGCTTGCAGAAAAGGCTGTCTTTCATTAGCTTAGTTAAATAATAATAAATGAGAAAGAAACTAATACTCCCAAGAGAAAATGTGAAATATAACACAGCACCTTTTAATCTTCCTTCCTCTTCCTGGAGAGTCCTGGTGATCCAACAGAAAGGAGCAGCAGGGAAAAATCTACAGCTAATCCCTAACTGATTGTACAGGTGGAAGATTAAATGACATGGAAAATGTTGTTGATTCTACTAATTCTTCAAATGATAGAGACTTCAGGAGATTCACAAATTCAGGAGAGCAACTTATATTTGGCTTTTCCTAAGGCAAGCAAACAGACTCTTCCTAAAATATACAGGGTTTCTTTTTTTTTTCCTGGAATTTGACAGAACCCAATCTTTTCCATCTGAGATACCTCTATGAAACACTGGTCCTGCTCCTGCCTTCCTCTTTCCACAATAGCTCCTGAAGACTCTCACACACTGGTGTGAACCTGAGGCAAAACCACTGCCTGGAACCAATTTCAGCTCAATTTATTAGAAGACTTTACATTCAATTCCTGCTTAAGCTAAAAATAGTGTGGGCCCATCTAAGCACACAGAGCTGCTATTTATTTTGTGAAATGGCTTTACAGTGCTGTATTAAGGTCTGAGTCTTTCATGAAAATAAATTCTCTGGCTTTCTCAGTCACAAAAGTAAAGTTTGGCAAGCTTTTCTTTAAATGTTTTGTGATCATGTCTGCCACTAAAAATGATAAAAGAGAGAAATGGGTGTAAGAGTGACCAGCAGAGCAGCAATGGGATCAGTGCATCCCACAGCATTCCTGACAGCCCAGGGTGAGCTCTCTATGCTGCTCAGGAGAACAAGACTCTTGATGAAACAGTTCATTGGCACCAGGCACTGCCATGAAAACTCTCTGCAGCCCACCCCGGGATGGCATCCTAAGGGCTCTTTCAAAAATAAACAAAGTTAAGCATGCAGCAAAGGAGAGCTCAGACAGCAAGGACTGATCACTGCCACAACACAGCAATCACAGATGTGCTGGCATCTTAACAAGGTGCTGATTCCAGAGGGTCCCATCCAGGGATGCTCAAGGGTGCAGGATGTTGCAACTTGGTGGGTGAAAGGTCTGGAGCCCCAGGAGAGGCTGAGGGAGCTGGGAAGGGGCTCAGCCTGGAGAAAAGGAGGCTCAGGGGGGCCCTTGTGGCTCTGCACAACTCCCTGACAGGAGGGGACAGCCGGGGGGGTCGGGCTGTGCTCCAGGGAACAGGGACAGGAGGAGAGGGAACGGCCTCAGGCTGGGCCAGGGGAGGTCAGGGTGGATATTGAGGAAAATTCCTTCACTGAAGGGATGGTCAGCTCCTGGCACATCCAGGGCAGGGGTGGAGTCCCCATCCCTGGAGGGGTTTAACAGCTCTGTGCATGTGGCATCTGGGGACATGGGGCAGTGGTGGCCTTGGCAGTGCTGGGGGAATGTTTGGACTCGATGATCTCAGAGAGCTTTTCCATCCTTAACGATTCTCTGATCAATGTTGCTCCCCAAATGTACATTAGAGACTTGTGAGCTCCAGAGGGACCTGCCAAGGACAGCTGAAATCTGAAGGGGCTGCAGTTTGTTCTCCACAGCTCTGTGCCCCTGCTGGGAATGTTTTTAAGTCTGGAAACTGCTTGAAAAGCTATTGAGTGCCAGCTCCTCCAAGAGCCAAGTGCAGGGCTGAGAGGAGGCTGTGTCACACAGGAGTGATCATACCCACAGGTATTGTACACAGCAACATCCACACACACCCCACAGAGCAGGGAAATCATTAACAACAATGAAATCATTAACAACACCTCCCCGTGGAAACCTGATCTGGTAAATGCTGAGAACCAGAGAAGCCCTGACTGTCACAACCCAGCCCCAGGAACCCAGAGGGTTCAAACAGCCTCATGTGCCTGCTCAGGTGTGGCAATGGCTGAGTCATCCCTGTTCCACAACCTCACACCAGGGATACAACCTTCCCACTTTTCCCTCACGTGGATTTCAGTAGGCAGAAGATGTTTTAGCAGACAGCAGAACAACAGGGAAAACCAGAAAAGAATGTTCCCAGCTCTGTGCTCAACTGCATTCTCACTCTTTGCAGAGGGATTTTAACAGCTGGAGATGGAAGGTTATAGCTTTAAAGATAGAATTTGGGTTTGTGCAAATAATAGCACAGTTTTAAACGATATTTCACCAGGAAATTGGAATACTTGAGCAAGTCTCTAGTTTTGTTTTCATTTATGAAATGAGAAAAGGAAACAGAGCATACCTTTGTCCATCGGCAGAGCTTCACCCCAGAATGGCTCCCAATGAGTTTATAACCTGAAAACAAAGCACAATTCATCGAACAATTGGCTTTAGCCTGAAAGAATTGATACACAAAATACACCAAGTGGCACCCAGAGTGACTGACACCATGGACTCAATGCTGCTCTTCCCCACTGGCCCCAAGGTGACAGCACCAGCAATGGCAATGCCACCCCAGAGACCTCAGCCAACTGGAAATGGTTTCTTTTCGTGGGACATGTATTGATATTGCTGAGTCTGGTTTGAATCAGGGTGCCCAGGGATTCCTGCATGGACAGAATGGCACAGCCTGTCTAACCCAGGCTGTGGGACAGCTCACAGTGCCAAGGAGCAGGACAGGAACCAGGAGCACCTCCCTGGCCCCAGGCCATGACCCCAGAACAGCCAGAACCCAGGATCCCTGTCCCAGTCTGCAGGACAGGAGCTGATTCCCAGTGCAGCTGGGAGGGCACAGGAGGGGAACACAACCAGGGCTCAGCCTGAACCCCACCTGAGCTTCAGCAGTTCCACCCCACTGGCTCTGGGGCAGCCACGGAAAAGGAGCTGCTCCGCCACACCCAAAGGAAAGCTGAGCTTAGATCAGCTCCTCATTCCCCAGCCAAGATCAACACAATTCCATTCCAATGGGTCCAGGAGGATTAATTGCACAATGTTCGTTAAGCACTAAGTGCTATTATTACCCAAACTGCTCGAGTGGGGTTATATTCCTCTTTGAGAAAAGTGCTTAGAGGCCAACACGTCTGAAGGATTAAAAGTCCCTTCCAAATCAGCATAAAAATAAGAGGGATTTGAGATGCCTCACTGTGTCCCTCACAGTGGTTCATACGTCACCTGCCTGGCTGTCCCCAAGCTCAGCACCTCTCAGCTGCCTATAGCACCTTCCTGCTGCTCTTAACACTTTCAAGGAAAGGAAAAAGATCAGATTTTAGCTATCAAGTCTTCTTCCTGCCAACCAGCACAAACTTAACCGGGAAAAAGCCTTCAGCTCAGCAAACTGGCCTTCAGCTCCTCCACAGAGCAGCAGCACGAGTGCCCTGCACTGCTTGTCTGTCCCTGAGCAGCTCTGGCTTTGCAAGAGGAACTGCATCCCAAAGTCCCTCACACCTGCAAGGACACAGAGCCAGCCAGGAATGACAGGAGCAGAAGATGCCACACCAGCTGCAGCAGGTAGAAATGAAACTGTGCACACAGACAGGGCTAACAGGAAAACAAACAATGCTCTGCTCCTGCCATTCAAACCCAGCAGGGACTGCCCAGGCTCCTCTGCCCACTCCACCTGATGGTGTTTGATCCATCTCCTCACACTGGAATAAACGGGCAGAGTGACTGCTGCTGTAAGAAGGCTGGAGAGGGACTGGGGACAAGGGATGGAGGGACAGGACACAGGGAATGGCTCCCACAGCCCGAGGGCAGGGATGGATGGGATATTGGGCAGGAATCGTTCCTGTGAGGGTGGGCAGGCCCTGGCACAGGGTGCCCAGAGCAGCTGTGGCTGCCCCTGGATCCCTGGCAGTGCCCAAGGCCAGGTTGGACATTGGGGCTTGGAGCGGCCTGGGACAGTGGAAGGTGTCCCTGCCCTGTCCCTGTAAGGTCCCTTCCAGCCCAAACCGTTCTGGGATTCTGTGACAGCCCTTCTAAGACAGTCCCCAAAGCCAGGGCAGTCTTGGGGGACACCTTTACCTCAGACTGGCTGAGACCCAGAAGATGCTGGTGCAGGTTCCAGGGGCACAGCCACACACACACAGCTCCACGTGGCTGGAACCCAACACCTCCCTGCCCTGGCTCTGTCCTGCCTCTTTCTGCAGCTTTTCTCTGCAAACAGCTTGTCCAGCAAGGTCCAATCTCAGCTGAAACCTCCCTGCTCTGCTAAACTGTGTGTCCTTACAGGATTTGTTGATGAGCTGAAAAGGTGCTGCATTCCTCCTCCCTCTAATACAGCTGTCCAAGGCACACTCTGCTGCTGTCACCCAGCACAGCCCAAGCCTTTTTTTTTCCCATTTCTCCAAACCCAGCACCAGCAGTCATATGAGATTATGCTCTCACAGATCACTTGTCAGTAACAGCAACATGGTTGCTTTCAAATGGGTTTTGCAGAAAAATTACATTGGAAATAGGACATGCCCACCCAGATCTGCTACTGAGCTGTTTGAGGGAAGAGAAGAAGCAGCTGAACTGAGCAAGGTGCCAAGCTCGAGCTCCAGCATTTTCTCTTAAGTTCCTTAAATCAACTTCCACCGTGTGGAGCACCCACAGCTTCCTTTACAGGCCAAGAAAATTCTACATGTTCAACATCAAAACTGCCTTACAAACACCAGTCAGCTTTGGGAATGAGAGGGGGGTTATTCATCTCTGGCACTGCCAGGAGTGGTGACACCACCAGCTGTGGTGACAGGAGGGAGCAGCAGAGATGTGCAGAACTCCTAAACCCACAGAACTGGGGTCCTGCACCGTGTGGGGAACCAGGAGACGGTATGGTCACCCAGCACTGGGTGCTGGCCAATGCAAGCTTCTGACACTTGGGAATGAGAAAAATACCAGAGGCCAAGGCTGGACAATTGTTCCACCCCTGCTGCAGGTGAGCAGAGACCCTACAACCCTGCAAAGCTTTTCCTCAGCACTGCCTGCACTCTGGGAAGGAGGCAGCAGAGCAGTCTAGGAGAAAGGATAAAAGGTTAAGTAAGAAACTGGGAGTGTGTCCCAGAATCACAGAACTGTTCTGGTGGGAAACTCCTCTGAGATCATGGAGCCCAACCATTCCCCAGCACTGAACCTTGTCCCCAAGTGCCACATGCACAGGGCTGTTAAACCCCTCCAGGGATGGGGACTGCCCTGGGCAGCTGTGCCAGGACTGGACAATCTTTCAGTGAGAGATTTCCCCAATATCGACCCTGACCTCCCCTGGCCCAGCCTGAGGCCGTTCCCTCTCCTCCTGTCCCTGTTCCCTGGAGCACAGCCCGACCCCCCCGGCTGTCCCCTCCTGTCAGGGAGTTGTGCAGAGCCACAAGGGCCCCCCTGAGCCTCCTTTTCTCCAGGCTGAGCCCCTTCCCAGCTCCCTCAGCCTCTCCTGGGGCTCCAGACCCTTCCCAGCTCTGTTCCCTTCCCTGGACACTCTCCAGCCCCTCAGGGTCTGTCCTGTCCTGAGGGGCCCGGGACTGACTCCGGATTGGAGGTGTCTCAGCAGTGCCAGCACAGGGGACAGTCCCTGCACTGATCGACCACGGGATTCTGGTACCCAAAGGCTCCCTTCTGGAAGCTCTTCCATCAGCCTTACCACAACATCCCTGTGGCTCTGCCAAGGCCAACAGTGCTTGAATCCAATCCTCCTGATGGCCCCAAGTCTGGAGCTGTGGGTGCCAGGGCTCCCTGTGAACACATTCCCCCCTTGCTCAGAAGGGCTGTGACTCGTGACCAATAACTCTAAGTGGATATTTGGATACAGCACCTTTCAAACAATCCAGTGTTTGATGGACCTGCTGCTCCCCACCCTTGTGTACCTTCAGACACAAAAGCTGAACAAACCTATCTGTTTATTATTTCCACAGTCTAATATGCAAAGGATTCCTGCAGTTATAAGCAGGCTCACAGTAATCAGCTAAGCTCCCAACTAAAGGACAAGAACATCTCATCTGAAGGCTGGGTATGAGTTGATCCTGCTCTAGATGATAAATTTTAGATGACCTAGAGGCTTGCCAAACTTCACTGAAATTAAGTGTCACTTTTATAGACATGAATTAAGCTTTTAAACAACCTTTGGGGTGAAATGAGTGTTATCAGGCACTAACACCAGGCTGAGGAACATGTGGTGATTGCTCACCCTGACAGGCCAACTGCAGTTTAATAGAGCACAGAGGGACGTGGAGCTGAAGAGATGGCCAAAGTCACAGCTCCTGATTGCTCCAGAGGCTGGGGCAGGACTGTGCTCAGCTCTTTGGAACCATATTGCAGCAGTTCCACTCCATCCTGGAAATCTAAGTTTAACAGTCCTTTCTCTGAAACTCAAAGAACTCATTGAGGGACCCAGCTGAGCTCTCAGCACTGAGCCAGGACACTGCTGTCTGTATTCCCAAGGCACATTCCAGCATCCAGGTGCACTGGATGTGGTTTGCCAGACACACATACAGTCTTTCCAATCTCCTGGACATGGATGAATTATGTCCATAACTGAGCAATTCTGTTATTTCTGAGAGCAGAGCAGATCAGCTAATTTCTACAAGCACAAATGTCCCTACCAGGAGCTGTGTCCCTCCACCTGCACTCTCTGAACAACCCTAACAGCCGTGCTGAGCAGCCTTCAGGGACTGCACACTACCCCCAGGTGGCAAAATGTCCACAACAAAACCCACAGACACTGAATCCCTGAGGTTAGAAAAAACCTCCAAGGTCACTAAGCCCAAGCTGTGCCCGATGCCCACCTTGTCCCCAGCCCAGAGCACTGAGTGCCACATCCAGCCCTTAACTGGGCACCTCCAGGGATGAGCACTCCAAACCTCCCTGGGCAGCCCCTGCCAATCCTCAATAATGCTTCCCATGGGGAAATTCCTGTTGGTGTCCACCCTGACCTCCCCTGGCCCAGCCTGAGGCCGTTCCCTCTCCTCCTGTCCCTGTTCCCTGGAGCACAGCCCGACCCCCCCGGCTGTCCCCTCCTGTCAGGGAGTTGTGCAGAGCCACAAGGCCCCCCTGAGCCTCCTTTTCTCCAGGCTGAGCCCCTTTCCAGCTCCCTCAGCCTCTCCTGGGGCTCCAGACCCTTCCCAGCTCTGTTCCCTTCCCTGAACACTCTCCAGCCCCTCAGGGTCTGTCCTGTCCTGAGGGGCCCAGGACTGACCCCAGGACTGGAGGTGCCCTAGCAGTGCCAGCACAGGGGACAGTCCCTACCTGGTTGAAACCTCCCAGTTCTCATCTCTGCACCACCCAAAGTTTGCTTTGACCCAAAATTCCAAAGCAAAAGATTCAATACCGAAAGAAAGAAGGAGATCTGTGGTTGAAAAAGCTCCAAAAACCACAAGGAAAAGACCGAGCCATCCTTCTCCAGGAATGCAGGCACCGGGAGCTGGGGAAAGCCACCCCAATCCCCGTGCCTCCCAAATTCTGCTGCCTGTCAGAGAGCTGCCCTGAGAGGAGCAAAGTACAGCTGACACCTCTGCCTGGGGCTATCCAGCACTCTCCTGCAATAAAATCACTGCTTTGAGGCAGGGATTATCTTCTAGAGATGCAACTCAGGGCAGTCCAACACTAACAGAAGGTTTAGAGGGAAAAAAATGCCAATTTCCTGCAGCTCTGGAGAGTGCAGTTTAACAGGGCCAGAGCTGAAGGTCAGTGACACAGCAGGATCCATCCCCACCACCTGGAAAGACCATTTTCCTCATTGAAATACAACTGCTGTGTCTGAGTCACCACCCAAAAGACAAAGAATACTTGAAAATTAATAATAACAGTAATAATGATAACAACAACAATAACAAGAAATGCACCTGGTGAGGCACCTATTCAGATAATATCAGCATTTTATACAAATCTAGAAAGAAGGGGATTCTGGGAAGTGGAACTTTTCAGATTGCCCAAGCATGACAAGAGACACCTCCAGGTTTATTCCTAGAACTGCTCAACCTTAAAGAAATTCTTACCAGGTCCACCAAGACCTATTTTAGATTGTCTCTTTGATAAAAGACTCTTAAAAAGTACAAAATTATTTGGGAAGGATTTCTCCCATGAGCTGAAAGCAGGAGTGGGACAGAAGCAGGGATTGCAGGACTGTCCCTATGAGCATAAACCCTGTCCCAAAGGGATGGGAGGTTTGGCCTCAGCTGCCTCAGATCCCTCCCATTGTACACAACACAACATCCTGAACACTTTTAAGACACAGTAAAAGCCTCCTGGGGGCAGTGAAAGGGATTCAGCTGCTGCACAGGCAACCCAGAGCCAACCCAGAGCCAGGAAAATGAGACAGGCAAAGTTCAGGGCTGGGAATGCCAGGAGCTACCACAAATCCCAGCCTCCACAGTTGATCATAAGAGACCTCAAGGATTCTCAAAGCCTGGCTTTTCCTTTTGGCCCAGATGTCTCTTTTAATCCAAAAGCACCTTGCCCTCTAAAGCACAGGAATATAAAACTTGCCATAGCCAAAGGCATAATTTCCTGTCAAATGATGCCTTTGCCAGAAACAGCCTTGAAGATCACTGAGACGCTCACCTGTATCAACACCAGAGAAATGCAGCAGAGCCTTCTGTATCTGCCCCCTTTGCCCAAAAGCATCACCAAGTCAGAGCACTCCCAAAAGGGGATCATGGACTGATTTGGGTTGGAAGTGACTTCAAAGATCAACCAATCCCACTGGTGATTCAGCCATTCCCATGGGGAATGGCTCCCTACTGCAAGAGGGCAGGGCTGGATGGGATATTGGGCAGGAATTGTTCCTGTGAGGGTGGGCAGGCCCTGGCACAGGGTGCCCAGAGCAGCTGTGGCTGCCCCTGGATCCCTGGCAGTGCCCAAGGCCAGGCTGGGCAGGGCTTGGAGCAGCCTGGGACAGTGGAAGGTGTCCCTGCCATGGCAGGGGTGGGATGAGATGAGCTTTAAGGTCTTTTCCAACCAAAACCAGTCTGGGATTCTGCAATTCTTTATTCACAGAAAAACTCAAGAAATCTGCAAACACTTGGCATTTTTAAGAGCTGTACCTCAGGGTTGGCTTTGGCTGAAGTCTGGAATGGGAGGTTCCACCTGCACAAGTATCCTCCTAAACCACCCAGAACAAACCCAAAAGGTAACAGATAGAACTGCTGACTGCTATGAGCTGCATCTCTTTTCTGTCCTGTTTTCCTGAGACACTTCAGTCATTCAGGGCACATTCCCTTCTCCACATTTCCATCTGTCTGAACTGTCCCCTTGTGTAGGGCAAGTGTCACATTATGAAGAAAGGACAGCAAATTTTATCCTTGCCTGAACATATCCTGTACTTTGTTCCAGCTTAGACTTAATTTCAAAGCCCAATACTCTCCAAAGCCCTGCCAAAACCTAAAACAAACCACAAAAAGGATGCACTTCAAATATAAATGTGTTTATTTTTATTTTGCTCTGTTATACATGGGGTTATTCTACCAGCTCTAGTAACACATGAGAGAAGAATCAGCCCCCCAAACATGATTTTCCCATCTCCTCTGCTCCTGCTCAGGTGGTACAGCTGTGCCAGCACATCAGAATTGCAGTCAGCTCTCCACCAGCTCCTGGCAGCTCTCACACAGTGGGGCTTAAGCACTTTCTGCTGCTTGGACTCCTTCCTATTACCTGCATGTTTGCTTTTTATTTACAGACATTTCCTAAGGAATTAATCAAGTCTTCTCTGTGCCTGGGTTTGGTCACTGCATTTATTCTGCTCACCACGAGTAATTTGTCAGTTAGCAAAGTAATTTTTAATCTGCCCACGGTCAGTATTTGATTTCTGTGGCACATGCTGGGGACTGCACCAGTGTCACCAATCCGAGCCAGCTGTGGGCTGCTAGTGCCACCTGGAGTTAAACAGCTCCTGCCAAAGCCTGGAGCACAGAGCCTGCAAAGCACCCAGCCAGCTATGCCAGGTCTGTACCATGGCCTGGGATCCCATTTTCCACATGCTGGACACTCCAAAGGCTCAGCACAGAGAGCCAGGCTGAGCTGGGCAGAAGAGCTGTAGGCACTGGGAACCTCAGACCAAAAAGGGTCAGCAAAAGCCACCAAAGCTTTTAAAAACCTCAACTCCAGGTTGGTGAGCACTTGAAAAGGCCAGTCTTTGGTACTTTCCTGAAATTAGCCTCTTGCCTGCCCTTCCCTGCTAAAAGCCACAGGCTTTAGCTGCAGCACAAAGTCAGAGCACAACAGTTTAAATAGCTGCTGAAGAGACTATTTCAGATAAGAGCTGTCTCTTAATGCACCACTTGTCTTTGGAGACAAGTAAAATAGAGGTATTCTGGGCACCCTGGGACTAAATTGTAGTCTTCCTTAAACAGTAAGGACAGAACCAACTGGACTGCAGCAAAACTGTCCATATGGGACAGAATAATTTATCCAATGTCAGCAGGGTCAGCCTTTGTCATCATTAACCCATTCCCACAGCGCTGCCAGGGAGGGAGGGCAGGGATTTGTTTGGTCCTGTTAGAGCAGGAGAGAGCAAGGCAAAGAGCATGGCAGAAACACAGTGTGAGCAGCTTCAGAAACCCTGGAATTGTGGAATGGTCTGTCCTGAAGGGACATAAAGCCCATCCAGTGTCACCCCTGCCATGGGCAGGGACACCTTCCACTATCCCAGGGTGCCCCAAGCCCCATTCAGCCAGGCCTTGGACACTTCCAGGAATCCAGGGGCCTCCCCACCGCCCCAGGGAACAATTCCTTCCCAATATCCCATCTCACTCTGCCCTCTGGCAGTAGGGAGCCATTCCCCATTGAAGCCTCCTCAGCAAACACTGAGCTCTCAGGGCTTTGGGCTCACTGCTCCTGTCCCATTCCTGCTCCGCTGAGGGAAGGGCATCAGAGCCGACCTGAGGCTGCTCAACAACCCCTGTGACATGACAGGGCTGATGGAGGTGGCTGGCAGAGAGACACATCATGTCTGAGCTCCAAATAGCTCAGGCAGGCAGTGAACAATCCCTCTCCCAGCTGCCAGCATCCAGCAGGATGTGGTTGGCTTCAGTCAGACCATCAGCATCAATAAAACATTTGGCAAATCCAGAAGCAGCTCTGACTAATGATGGCACCAGCCCCAGCAGAGCACAAAGTCATGGTCAGTCCCTGAGTCATGAACAGCCTGACTGGAAGGGACCACAGGGATCACCAGCCCAGCCCCTGGCCCTGCACAGACACCCCAGCAATCCCACCCTGGGCATCCCTGGCAGCTCCTGCAGCTCTGGCAGCCTCGGGGCCGTGTCCATTCCCTGGGGAGCCTGGGCAGTGCCAGCACCCTCTGGGGGAAGAACTTTTCCCTGAGCTCCACCTTCTGACACACAGAAGGGTGTTTTGGTTTTTTGTCTGTTTTACAGAAAAAGAAAACTCCACTGTTTTTTTCTACTTTCATCTTTCCTATTGAAACAGCAGCTTGAGACTCCCTCTAAAGCTCACCAAGGATTTAAATGCACTTCCTGAAAAATCAGGAACACTGGAAAGGCTCACGAGTCCTTCACGCTATACTAAATGGTCCTGGCACCCAGGCCATGCAAAAGCAACTTTCAGCCCAGAAGGGATCAAAAATTTACAAGCAACCCTAAAAAGCAAATGTGAAATTGAGCTGTTGTGATAGGTTGACTTAGGAAGAAGAAACTCAGAAGAGATTCTTCCTAAGGGAATTTCCTCTGTGGGGGTTGGGATACCTGCAACAGCCAATTAGAGAAAGTTAGTTCGCTCCGTGAACACACATTTTGAAGGAGGTAATCCGGAACTGACCCTCTTGGTCTTCCGGTGGCTGAGCAGGTAACATCAACCCGAGCTTCCCCCTCCCCCATGCGGGGGGGGGGGAGGCTCGGGAGGCCGCTTGGGCCCCGTTTGCCAACGAGGGAGACCCGATGGCCGGGGGGAGAAAAAGTTGTGTGCTAAGACCTTCACGGCTTCCTCCTCCACGGGCCTGCGGCTCTGGCGTGGGGGGAGGCCGTCTCTTGCTGCTGCCGGACGGGCCGGGCCTGCCCGGGTGGCCATGAGCAGTGTGGGGCTGCAGCCCAGCCCCAGAAAGGCTGATTGACACCTCAGCTGCCCCCCCAGCACGGCCTGAGCCTGGCCCAACTCTTGTAGTTGTGTTAAACTTTAACTCTTTAGTGCTCAGATAAGATTTGCAAAGCCTCCAGCCTTGCCTTTGAATATGAAAGGGAATAAGAAGATTTCTGAAGTCAGTGATGTAAGAGCTAAGTTTTTAAGATGGAAGGAGAATGAGAAGATGCTGAAATGGCTGAAAATCTTTTTGTGAAATTGTAGGAATGAACTGATGTACTGAATATTCCTATAAACCATGGAAAGAGACATGGGGGGATGGAAATGTTCCATTTAATAGATGATTTGACTAAAGAGCACCTGTGTTGAGAATTTCTGTCCTGAGAAAAGAAGGGGATTTTGGTTTTCTAAAGATAAAGCCTGAGCAGAGAAAAAGGAGACAGAGAGAATCTTTGCGGTTGAACATTTCATTCTTAAAAGTAATACCCCATGAGACAGACATGGCCCACATCTACAGCTTTGGGACGGCTGTAGAGTTGGGAGGAGGGTCACGGTTGCAGGTTCCTGGGCGGATGCAAATCGTGAAAGATAAAACCACAAGAGAACTTGTTTTTTTCCTCCTTGTGAGAAAAATCCCTACAACTTCAACAAGAAGAAGCTTCTCTCTCCAGAAGTGAACTGAAAAAGACTAAATTGGGCACTGACCGAAGTATTTGTTATATGTTTGTTTTGTAGTTATGAAGATTGGGAAAGGGAGGGAAGGAGTGATCTAAAAAATCTTATTCTGAAATTTTTTTTTCCTTCTCCTTTTGTTTGTGTAGTTAATAAATTTTCTTTTATACTCTCTCAAGTTTTAGGCCTGCCTTGCTCTTTTGCTCCTGGTTCTGTCTCACAACAAGAAAAATAAGTTTATTCAAATTGGCAACTCAAACTCTAGACATTAATTTGGTGCGTTGGCCGGGAAAGTCAAAATTAAACCAAGACAGCTGTATTCGCTAAACACCAAGGAAATGCAAACATGGAAAGTTTGTTTCTATTTTCAGTTAATTTCATTTCTTTCAGGCTACCTGAACATACAGGATGACTGGAGCACTACCAGGAGCACTGCAAACCCAACACACAACCACTGCCAGCCTGTCCCCCCTGCACGGGGCACTCACCAAAGTCTCAGTGCTGTGCTGCTGTTTCAGGCAGGGCTGGGCACCGATAGAAATTGAATTGGAATTGTGTTGTCTCTGGCTGGGACTTTCAAAAGCAGCTCTTGCTGAGTACCTGTTATCAAGGTATCCGCAAGCAGGCAGCTCCAAGGGCTAAAATAAAAGCCTTTGCTTAAGCACTGTTGCCTTTACCTCCAAGAAGGTAAATTGCTTTGAAGGTGAATCCACAGTGAGCACTACCACGGTCTGAGGAGATGCTGCACCAAGGAAAACCTGTTATGTAACTGCAGAATCAAAGAACAGCTCTCCCTGAACCACTAATACTCATTTTCCTTCTCTTGGGCTAATTATGCCCTCAGGGATACTCTTGAAAAGACACTGAGCCTACACCCAAAGACAGCAGTTGGTGCAAAATAAATGAGAATCTTTTGACTACACTGCACTTGTTATTTTAGGGGGAATGATGCTGAGGGAAGAAGGGAATTGTTTTAGTTTTATAGTCACAAAAGCCTTCCTGGTGCGTTATTTACAGGAAAATGTTATATGACATAAAAAAAAAACAACACAGCTTCTCTTTTTCACAGCTGAGTGACCACTGAAGAATTTGGTGAGCAGCTGAGAGGGAGAGCTGGGAGAGGCAGCTGGGCTGTAAGGACTCAACAGTTTAGAGCCTTGGAAAGTGCAGATTTATGTGAGCAGATCCTACCAGTGGCTCCAAAACCGGCACTACCGTGAGAACTGCATGAAGGGAGAAATGTGGACCCACTTATCCAGATAAGAAATTCCTGTCCCTGGAGTGTCACATGGACATCAGAGCTCTCTGGGGAGCCTTCTTTGAGTCAAAAGAATTATGGTAGGAAGGTGACCTTCCCTCCAGCACTGCTTTGTTTTCCAAATGGCCACTTTGTACAAAAGCAAGGTTGGTTCCATTCACACCCAAACCCAAACCAGCAAGGACTGGTGAGACTGAGCCTAGAGGAAATGCTGCAACCACCACACAGAGCACAGGGCCAGCACAGAGCACTGCCCCCATCCCCTGCCTTCTTTAGTAGTAACTAAATAAATGAATAAATAAAAACAAAAGGCTGCCACCTTAAACACAAAACAAAGTAAAATATCAATAAAATACAGTCAAATACATGACAAACTAAACCAAAGCAACTGCCACCACACCACAGCCTTCAGGACTGAGGCTGAAAAGATGGATTAGTCCAAGGCCTGCACGGATCCCAGCCAGCAGCAGCTCCCTGAGGGCCATCAGGAGCAGGCAAAGTCTCTGCCACTACTTGCTGAGCCCTTGGGTCTTGGGTCTTTCCTCACACTTTCCTTTCCTTTCCACACAGTTTGGCTCTTTGCTTCCCAGCTGTGTCAAGGCTGATGCAAACCCAGTGACCAAAGCTGGCAGCCACAGGCTGGGCAGAACACTGCCGAGCTCAGGCCAAAGAGCAGCCAAGGCCTGAGAGCAGAAGGGCTGGGGTGCACAGCTGGACTCACCCACGACACACCACACTCCAGAGCTCAGCTCTCAGTGACACAGGGGAGATCTCAGGAGCTTCAGCAGAGAAGCCCAGGGCACTGGGGGAGTCCCCATCCCTGGAAGTGCTGAATAAACACAAGGATGTGGCACTTGAGCTCATGGTTTACTCCTGAACATAGGGGTGGTGTTGTGTGGGTGGTTGAACTTGATTTTAAAGACGTTTTCCAACCTTAACAATGCCATTGTAACACTGACTTAGCAGCAAACCAAGCACACTCCACCCCAAGAGAGAAAAGAAATCAGACTAAACTGCCTTTAGTCTCCGTGTGAGCAGCAAAAGGAAGCTCCCATCAGCCTCCTCCTGGCTCTGCCACTCCCAGCTGAGGCTCCTGAACTGCAGGGCTCAGTCTGCCTCTCCTCACGTTGGTCTCCTTTGTTTCAAAAAAAGACATTAAATCCACTCCAGCTGGTCCCATTGGAGAGCTGCTGATCTAAACACCTAGTGGATGGTTAAAATTAGTTTGAACTACTTCCTTTTCTGGAAACAGTGTTTCAGCAACAAATCAGAGTTTGAGATAAAAGCAAAGGACTAAGATGCAAAACAGATGCAAAGCTGATCTTTAAATATTCTCTGACAAACCTACGCTGTGGGAGCTGCAGAGTGTGGGACCAGTGGCACCTCTCTCAAGCTGCCCCAGCAGGTACATCAAACCCGGGGAGCCCCAGGCACTGCATGAGGAACCCAGGAGCCAGCAGAATGTCCTGGGGGCGAGAAGGGCCCCTGGGATCCTGGGGACATTGGGAAGAGCATTCCCAGCAAGTCAGGGAGTGATCCTGCCCCTCTGCTCAGCCCACGTGAGGCACCTCTGCTGTGCTGTGCCCAGTTCTGGGCTCCACAGCTCAAGAAAGACCAGGAACTACTGGAGAGGGTCCAGTGGAGGCCACAAGGATGATTTGGGGTCTGAAGCATCTCTCTGATCAGGAGAGATGGTGGGAGCTGGGCCTGGTCAGTCTGGAGAAGGCAAGGCTGAGAGGGATCCCATCAATCCATATAATATTCCCAGGTGGTGTCAGGGGATGGTGCCAGGCTCTGTTCAGTGCTACCAGTGACAGGATGAGGAGCAATGGCCACTAAACCACAACAAATTCCACCTCCACATGGGGAAGAACCGCTTCCCTCAGAGTGGCAGAGTTCTGGAACAGCTGCCCAGGGCAGGCCCAGAGTCTCCCCTATGGCCACATCCCAAAGCCCCTCAGACACATTCCTGTGCCACTTGCTCTGGGGGACCCTGCCTTGGACTGGATGATCTCCCGAGGCCCTTCCAGCCCCAGCCATTCCATGTGTCCTGCCATGAGGGCCCAGGGCAGCCCCTTTGTCACTGCTCTGCCCAAAGCCAGCACCAAGACTCTGAGCTGTGCCCCAGCTGCTCTGGGCAGAGCCTCACCTTGTTTTGTGAGTGCCTCTCTCAGGGCTGGGGTGATCATCTCTCTCCTCTCAGCCTCCTCCTTCCTGCCAGCTCCAGCAGCTCCTTCCTGCAGCTCCTGCTCTCTCTGTTGGAAGACAGGGAATTAATGTCAGCCAGTTAGAGCCAGGCATCACCCCAAACACTGGGGCACAGCCACACACCTGCTGGACCAAACTGAGCCAAGTGCCACACAGCAATTCCTGCTTCCTTGGAACCCTGCATCTCATCCCTCTTCCCATCAGTAATTTAGGACAGCAAACTGGAAAAGGAACACCCCCCCAGCACACCAGATTTGTCCCACTGACACGGCAATAAAATGCCCAAGGATATTTTAACAACCAGGGTGTGAAATCTCATCCAAGAGTGACTCCAGGTTTTAATGCCAAAACGTTTCATGAATGTACAACAACCAAACCAGTGTGTGCCTGGAGTGTCACTTCCTGGGAGAGCTCAGGGAGAAGCCCCAGGAGTTCAGAGAGCAGAGGAGCCCTGAAGCAGCAGCCACCTGCACCACCAAAACTCTGCCACAGCAAAGGCCTGCAGGAAAAGGCTGTTCCTCCTGCCCCACAGCTCCCTCCAGCAGCAGCCCATGGAAGTCTGGCTTCCAGCTGCCTCCACACACAGCTGAGCCCTGGGCAGGACTTTATTATTGGAATAAAGTCATAGGCAGGAGAAGCAAACCCTGGCACGTAACAAGTGGTGAGTCCCCTGCTGTGTGAGTGTCACAGCTGAGACTTTATGGGTATTTATTGTTTCATGTCTGCACAAAGAAGCATCAAAGTGGAAATAATTACTTGGATATTTCATGCAACTTGTAATCTGTCAGTCCTTTATGGCTTTTATTGAAGGAGTTATGGATAAACAACAAACAAAAACCAGCAGAGGACATTTTGTCTTGACAACACTGAGGCTATTTCACATGCAAGCCTCTTTTGTGCCAAAGCCATGGAAAAGTTAATGGAAATGCTTCCAGTTTGAGTCTCCCCACCAACTGCCAGCATCACTAAGGAAACCAGTGCTCCTGACTCACCAAACTGCTCATCACAAACAGGGAGAGGAGTCTGACTGCTCCTGCACATAAACAGACTGGTTCTGTACCTGAGCAACAGCTCAGAAAATAAAAGGTGCCTCCAAAGAAAAATAAATTTAAATATTAAAACCCACACAAAGAGAGGTTCAAGGACAAAACAGAACTCCTAATTAACACTTAGAAGGAAACAGGACAGTAAAACATTTAGGGATAGAGATTATTACTTTCCCTACTTGTTTTGGATAAAACTGTGCTCACAGTTTTAGGGATGTTGTTCAGAAATGTATTTTTGAACAACCAGTACCACAACATGGTCCTTTCTGAAGAAGAAAGCTGTATCCACCTTCTGCTTCCTTCCACCCCGCTGCCTGAGCCTTTAGGCAGGATTTCATTGGTTTCTGTAACACATCAAAACTCCCCTGGAAGCCTACATCTAACAATTAATTGTCATTTAGTGGGTTTTAAAGCTTATTTCTTAAGCCTTGATCTTAATTTATCAGCAAGATTCTTCAACAATAAAATATTAACATTGCTGGGAAAGCTTCATGCATAAGAAAACAAGGAGATAATAGATAGAAACTTCATCTTCTTCGTGTTAAATAAAGACCTTGTCCAGCCACAAGCCATCACTTAACCCAGACCCCAGTCAAGGCCCCACCTTAGCACAGACTGAGGCCTAGGCTACAGGAAGGAGACCCTGCCCATGGCAGGGGAGTGGAACCAGAGGAGTTTTAGGGTCCCTTCCCACCCAAATCACTCCCTAACCCTGTCATTTGGGAGCCCCTCAAAGTCCTGACTAGAATTTAAACGTGGACACCTCCTGGCCTTAGCTCTGCCATCTCAGGCCAGGTCAATCCTCCCAGAGAACTAAATCTCCACTATGGAGCACATCCTAATATTAAAAATGCAGCCATTGATTTAATTGCAAATCAGAGACCCCATCCAAGAGAGCCTCCAAACACAGACCAAGTCCTTCTGCATGGAAAACATTTGCATTTCTACCTCCCCATCACTGCAGCACCTGAGGAAAGCACCTCAATGAACAATATCCAATTCCTTCCTGGCAGGGCAGAAATACAGTTCAATGATCATTTTGCCCCCACAGAGAAGATCACAAT
Organism: Sturnus vulgaris; assembly: GCF_052056855.1. Lineage (NCBI taxonomy): Eukaryota > Metazoa > Chordata > Aves > Passeriformes > Sturnidae > Sturnus > Sturnus vulgaris. The sequence goes on from NC_142263.1 coordinate 10,306,141, forward strand.
TCTCTGTGCCCATACCCTGATGTGAGAGCCTATAAACAAAACCATGCTTTGTTTTTCCCTGCCCTGCAATACCTGACCTGTTCACTTTGGCAGGGAATTGGCTGCACATACTCCTGGTGGGAAATGGAATTCACTGCACAGAGATTTTTACTTATTTGCTTAACAAACTTTTCAGATCTGCTGTTGAGGGTTGGAGAGGAGGGGAAAAAAGTTAACTTTGTGCAGAGCAAACTTCTCCAGTTGTGGTGATTTAGTAGAAAGCCCTGCAGTAAATCCAAAGCAAATCACTGTCTTTCCATAACAAATCAAGCAAGCAGTGACAAGAGCCAGCTTTTCAGGCCCTTGAAATACCTCACTGCCAAAAACTGGTGGTGCAGCTCACCAAAGGAGTGAGCCCAGAGATGAGGAAAACCTCTGGATACACCCCAATTCCTTGGAAGGCTCAGCACAGCTCTGCTGCAGGCTGGAGAAGTTTGGTTCTGAACAAAGGCAGAAGAACCTCAGGTATGAGGGGAAAAGGCAGCTGAGGAGGAAAGGAATCCTCTCCCTTTCTCTCTCAAACAGGCAGCACAACAGGCAGAGGTGGAACCTTCCCAGGGCAAGGAAAACACAACTTCACAACTGACAAAAGTGAGGGCCTCAGCATTCCCTGCCCCAGGACAAATCCCAGTGCCAGTGTTTCAAAGGGCTTCCTCCAAATCTGCCTTCCAAACTCAGCCCCAGCCATCCCCAAAGGTGCCCAGCAGGATGTGCTAGTGCCACTTGTCCTGCTATCTGAAGTGCTCTCTCCAGGCTGTCCAGCTGCCCAACTGCTCCCTGTGCTTCTCACTTCATCCATCAAACACTCTTCAAACTGATCGTGCAGGGGGGAGAAAAATAAAAAAGGCACTGAAACCCCACACAAAGGCTGGGAAAGCCTGGGGAAGAGGAGATTGTGTGGAGACCTCCCAGTGCCTTCCAAGGTCTGGAGGGGATATAGGAAAGCCAGAGAGGGACCTTGCATCAGGAACTGGAGTACCATGACAAGCAATAAAATGTTCAGTCTGACAGAGGGGAAATTAGAGTTAGATATTAAGGAGAAATTATTTCCTGTGAGGGTGGGCAGGCCCTGGCACAGGGTGCCCAGAGCAGTTGTGGCTGCCCCTGGATCCCTGGCAGTGCCCAAGGCCAGGCTGGACATTGGGGCTTGGAGCAGCCTGGGACAGTGGGAGGTGTCCCTGACCATTGAACAAGATGAGCTTTAAGGTCCCTTCAAACCCAAGCCATTCTGTATTCCATTCTATGATTCCCTAATCAATTTAGTACTTTTAGCCTCATGGCTCTTTTTACTGATGTGCCAGGGCAGAGGAAAAAAAGCTCCCCCAAAAGCTTTTACTCTCAGAAAAAAATTCACACCCAATTATGACTCAACTTCTTCCCTGCTTAACCTCCCAGTGGTCAGACAAAGAGAACCCCTGGCCTTGCCATGATTTACAGCCTCATCCATCTATAAGCTCCAGGATCTTTTCCCAAATGAAAAGCACAAGTATTAAGCAAACAGGAACACACAGGGCTAGAGCCAGCACGAACAAAACAGCACTGAGGGAATGCTGGCCAGGCTGTCAGGAAAAGCTGCTGGCAGCAAGAAGGATTAGCAACACTTCCCCAGGAGCTGGGGAATGAACTATTAAAGTTCCTGAATTATATGAAGGAGAGTTAAAGTTCACAGAGCAGAGCTCTGGAAGCAATGCCCCAGGGACAGCAGGACAGCCAGCACTGCTGGCAGCTCCTCCCCCTGCTCAGCCTCTCTGGCAGGGCCACCACTGACAGGAACCACGTGGAGATTTGGGGAGTTGATAGCACACCACGCTGCCCACAGGAATGGCACTCTTTTCCTTACCAAACAACCTTCCTGCAAGGCTGAAACAGATGGGGAAAAGGGGACAGGGAGCCACTCCACAAAGACACCTCTGAACACAAGCACAGGAGCAGAGGGTGCACTGTGGGGACTGTCTTCCTGTAGAACGCAGCTGTGGCTGTCACAATTCAGCTGTGACAGGCAGAGACAGAGCTGCAATTTGCTGAGCCCAGGGATGAACACCCTGTCAATCCTACAGCATCCCAGCCCTCGCTGCTGTCAGTCCCCAGCAGAGCTGTCTCAAGCAGAGCTTGGAGCTCCTGCAGCAGAGAGAACTGAGAACTCAGACTGAGTGAGCTGTGAACCAGTAGACAGCCCAACAGACAGCAAATCTTATTAAAAACAGCTGCCAGAGTCTACATAATCACAGGCTACACAACCACCCCAGCACTGCCCAGTGAAGCACAAAGAGCTGAGAGCAGCACAAGGAGCTGAGATGGGAATGGGGCAATGCAGCACCTGACTAAAACATCAGCCTGGGCCAGAAGGGAAAACGGGGGCAAGTGCTCTCAAAAGTGGCCCTAAAGTCACAGAATCATGGAGTGGATTGGGAAGGACTCTAAAGGTCACCCAGTTTCACCCTGCCATGGGCAGGGACACCTCCCACTGTCCCAGGCTGCTCCAAGCCCCAGTGTCCAGCCTGGCCTTGGGCACTGCCAGGGATCCAGGGGCAGCCACAGCTGCTCTGGGCACCCTGTGCCAGGGCCTGCCCACCCTCACAGGAACAATTCCTGCCCAATATCCCATCCATCCCTGCCCTCTGGCACAGGGAAGCCATTCCCTGTGTCCTGGTACTCCATCCTCCTTGTAGGTTCCCTTCCAAACAGGGAAAGTCCCTGAGAAGTTCTGACTCATACAAAAAAAAAAAAAAACCCAAATTCAGAAACGGGACTTTTCTTTCCTTAAGTATAAACCCCTGTGAATTTTAAATAAGGAGGTGGAATCCACATCTCCCTCCCTATGCTGCTGGATAACAGAAGGTCCCTGGTGTTATCCTGAAGCACCAGGTCCCAGCTCCCACCTAAATAAAGGAAAATAGACCTGCAACTCCATCCTCAAGGAGGGAATTTTCCATTTCCTTTTGTCTGAAAAGTCAGTGCTGAGACTTCTGGACATTTACAGCAGTATTTTAAATCCCACATTCCTGCAGACAAGCAGTGACAAGAATTTATGCTGCCATCCAAGTGTATCAGCCTGAAAGGGCACTGAGCATCTCCCATGAAATGCAGAGGCAAAAATGATCCCACCAACATCATTTTCTTGTAGGTTCAACATCAGCCCAGGTCCTCAAGGGCAAGAAACCTCCCAGGTCACAACTTTCCAATGGATCTGCAGGGGGGTTCAGAGTGCTGCACTGAGCTCCAGCAGCACTGCTCTGCTGTAGGGCAGCTTTTACAAGGTGCTGCTGAAGCACAGCTCCAACTCACACACTGCTGAGAGGCCCTGCCAGAGTTTGTTTGATTTGGGAGACTTCCTTGACAAGCCAGGAACAAGACTGATTTTCAAAGGCACCAAAGGAGTCAAAACTAACAATGTGTCTGTGTCCACCCAAAAGGGACTGCTTGTACTTGAAAACTGAGACATGTTTTCACATTTTATTTCTTTCTTCTGTGCTACAAAAATCCCAACTGAAACGCAGTTAACACAGTTTAACAAGTGTCCCAAATGCCCAAATTCAAACCAGTAAGATTTTCCATTCAGTCTCTTCTGCTCTCTCACACACAGAGCAGGCAGCACACATCCTTCCACACTCCTGCCATCTTTTGCAGATTCTCTTTTAAGGCTCTGTAAAGACTTCTCCACTCCATTTCTTTCTTTTCCATAGAGTTCACGACTAAAGGAACACTTCATTTCAACAGCAATTTTTCAGGTGATCAAAAAAACCACAGAATACTGGAATAGTTTTGGGTTAGAAGGGACCTTAAAGCCCATCCAGTGCCACCCCTGCCATGGGCAGGGACACCTCCCACTGTCCCAGGCTGCTCCAAGCCCCAGTGTCCAGCCTGGCCTTGGGCACTGCCAGGGATCCAGGGGCAGCCACAGCTGCTCTGGGCACCCTGTGCCAGGGCCTGCCCACCCTCACAGGAACAATTCCTGCCCAATATCCCATCCATCCCTGCCCTCTGGCACAGGGAAGCCATTCCCTGTGTCCTGTCCTTCCATGCTTTGTCCCCAGTCCCTCTCCAGCTCTCCTGGAGTCCCTTTATGCCCTGGAAGTGGCTCTGAGCTCTCCCTGGAGTCTTCTCTTCTACAGATGAGCATCCCCAGCTCTTCCAGCCTGGCTCCAGAGCAGAGGGGCTCTACTGCATTGATTTGTATAATTTGGGGAAGTCTTCTCAAATCTGTTATTAGACAGGCAGGAAGCTTAAAAAATGCACAGCAAAAAGAAAACCACCAGAGAAATGGAGCACAAAGCTGGTGAGAAATGTTGAGCAGGAGGGCTGGGCTGCTGCAGGTTCAGTCCTGACTATCTCCACCAAAGGACATGGTCAGGAAAAGGCTGCAAATAAATACTCAGAGCTCTCAAATGCCTTTGCCAAGGAAGCCACTGCCACACCACACGATACAGACTACACATCCAGACACAGGTTACATTAAGGTTATTTTTGGGGTTTTTTTCCCCTTTTATCACTCACAAGCCTTACTCAGAAAAAGCCTTAAGATCTCCTGCAATTTTGTTTAGTAATTGTAATCCTTTCCATTAGTCAGGGTTTAGAGAAAAAACATTTGAACTCAGGAAAGAAGAAGGGTGAAGTGTCCCTATGGCAAATCCTGCTGTTAATGACAGAAGTAGTCCCCAAGAAGTTAAATTAAATTTCTTAAAGTTCATTTTAAAATGTAGGCTCATTGAATTCTGAGTCAGAGCAGCACAGGTCAGAATTTGGCTCAGAGCAGCTGCTGCAGATAAGGGCACATTTTTCATAAAGGAATCCTTCACCCACTAAAAGCTGAAGCTTTTGGAATTGTCCACATCAGTTTGAACTGAAAATTACACACCCATATTTTGTTTCATTTGGTTAATGCATCACTGACTACTCTTTCCTCCTTTAAAAAGTTCCCAGCTGTAGCACAAAGTTGCATATGACCCTTGGTCTGTAAACCTTAGGCCTTAAATACCTCATTGCCCACTGCCCCACTCAAACCCAGCTTCCTTAAGAGTTCCTTCACCCAGGGCCTGCAAGGTTTGGGCTTCCATAGCAGTCCCAGGCTGCAAGGGCTCCCAGGAAACACTGCAAGGGGTAGGATTTACACAGGCTAAATCAGGGTGACTTTTCAGGGAACAGTGCCAGAGGGGCTCAGGGATACAGAGGGACACAAACTGAACTCTCTGGGGCAGGGTTTGGTTCCTGAAAACTCTCAGTGTGCTCCCCCTCCCTTTACATTGCAAATGAACCTGTCAGTATCATTACACTCCTTGTTGTAGAAAACACGAGCATTAATCTCAAAATTGCATCAACAAAATATGCTCATTTGATTGCTTCCAAACCCATCAAACAAGGAATCAGGACATTATTATTGCTATTACTCATGCCTGAAGTTCATAAATGTGAAGGTTAATAAAGTCATTCCATTCCCTGGGAATGAGTGTAGATAGATCTGTCCTTTCAACTGATCTCCCAGCTGGGGAGATAATTCATACTAAGAACTCGTGTGCCTGTGATTAATGGCACCTTGCAGGCCACAAACACCATCAGAGTTCACTTTCCCTGACAAAGCCACATCAGGGGAGGAACTCTGGAGGACAGCCAAAGTGTGCCACAACTGCAAAACTTCAAAGTCCACCTCGTTCTCAAATGCATTAAAAACCATCAGCACATATTATGAGATTTGGTAAACTCATGTGGAATTTGCTGTTGGATGAGCTACCAGTTAATATACTTGAATATATCACCAATATCTACCCAACCTTTTGTCAGTTTGGGCTCAGACTCAGTGTGCAGAAGGCACCATCACCATGAATTGTATAACCTCACACTCAGCAGCTCTCTAAAAATCCATCTCTTCTCTTAGTCTGTAATAGCTATAATTCAGCCTGGCAGAGAGGCTCTGGCATTCCCCTGGAACTCCTGAATCCATCTGGTCCAAGAGGCTGCAGGATATCAGTACCTGCTTCAAGCCCTTTGACAATACCTTACAAACCTGCGGAATATGGGGGAGAAAACTGTATGACAAATCTCAGCCTTGATTTTCGTCAAGGCAAACAACAAAAGATAGATGTAAAATTAAATTAAGATGACCTGTAGATATGTGAGCAAGCATTTATTAGATCCCATCACCTCCACAGCCTCACTCTGCCATCCCAGGAAAGGCAGAACAATAAGGAATCCTGACTATCTGTGCCTGCACAGCAGCCTTACCTGTTAGTGAGTCTCATAAGAGCCAATCCATGCAGAAGAGATGAAAGCTGGACCCTGAACCATTTCAAATTAACTACAATGCACAAGGCAGAACCTGCTGTTCCACATCCCATAGGCACAGGGGTGAATACCCAATACTGACACCCATAGAACTCCTGCTGGAGAGTGTCAGGAAGATTCCAGACCCAAGGAACTCTGAGGAGGAAGAACTGTCTGTGATAAAACCCTGAAGATACCCAAGATACCCCAACTTGCTCACCTGTGTGTGACTAGTTCACATCCCAAAGCCCAGAGTACGTGGCTGTGAGGGCAAGGAGTCCTACAGGACAACAAGTTAGCTCAGGGTAAAACAACAGTGTCACACTCATTTCACACAGTTCAGCATTCCAGGAGGGGGAAAATAGCTAAAATGGCCAAAGGCAGAAGGACTCACCTGGTACAGGAAACCTCTCAGTGCAGACTCAGAGCCTAGAAAGGGCATGGGACTTCAATAGAGGTGCCCTCATGCACACTCAGAGTGAGCTCTCATGTCCACACCAACACTTGCCCCTTCAGGATTTAATCCTCTGCAGGAGGGCAGTGTTCAACTCTCACAGAAGAGCAGCTCTGCCAGCTTCTCCAAGGAAAAGGCTCAAAGGATCAACAGCTGCAGGTTCCAGGTCAATGTCTGTGCTCAGACAGCAGCTGCCCCTCTGACCAGGCTGGTCACTTGGGTCACAGCCACAGCAACCCGATCTGCACAGTCACAGCTACTGCAGAACACAAGCACACCCAACCCAAGCCTCTCCCTGCTCCAGCAGGGCACCAGGAAGGCTGAGGAGAAAGCAGAGTGGATCCTGCCTCAGAAGGCACAGACAGCAGTGAAGTTTCCCTGCCTGTGCACAAATCCATACCACACTGACCTCAGCACTGACTTCTTCCAGCAAACAGCAGGAAGTATTTTATGGCTGTGCTCACTTTTTATATGTAAACTGGCCTATGATATGTGGTTTTCCTGGATTACACTGCTCCCGATGATGATGTCAGTCCCGATATTCTCTCAAGTCAGGGAAAGCTCAATGCCCAATTCTTCACACGACCGCTGGCTGTCACCACTGCCCTGGCAGGGCTGAAGCACCGCCCAGGAGCTGCTGCAGCACCCGCGGTTCCCTTTTGGCCGCTGACCTCTAGTGGTGAGCGTATGAGACAGGAGACAGCAACAATGCTCTCCATGAGGACCTGCCGTCCTTTCTCCCTCCGAAGGGAAGCCAGAAGGTTCCCCAGCCTTCCCTCCCGAGCTGCAGCGCACACGCCCATCCCGGCTCCGGGACAGAGCCCTCCCACAGCAGCCGACCTTGCCCCATCACTGGGGCTCCTCTCCTCACAGAACTGGTGACAAACAGCATTTGATTTACCTCCTTCCCCTCCCTAAGGAGAGGAACAGAGATCCCCCTGCTCCCCTTGCAAGCTCCTGCCCTCCAAGCACACATCCTCCTGTGAGCCACGGCCTGGCTTCTGGTAACCCAGCAGTGCCACCTCAGCTCAGACCAGGAACATTGTTGTATTTTCATTGTCACAGAGCAGTTTGGATTGGCAGGAACCTCAGAGATCATCTCATTCCACATCCCTTCCACAGGCAGGGACACCTTCCATTGTCCCAGGCTGCTCCAAGCCCTGTCTAGCCTGGCCTTGGGCACTGCCAGGGATCCAGGGGCAGCCACAGCTGCTCTGGGCACCCTGCGCCAGGGCCTCATTTTGGAAAGAGCTGTGAGAAGCCCCACAGTGCAGATGCATCCAAGGTAAGGAAGGTGTAATTACAGAGAGGTCAGTTTGGTGAAAAGGGCATGGACAGCAGCTCAAGGGTGCACGAGCAATGAGAGCACCATGCAAAGGTCATTGAGAGCAAAGGGAGTCAGCAGATGGGCTCAGAGCACATCACAGGCCACCTCCACCCTGAGCAACAACTGCTCAGCCAGCAGAGAGCAGGGAGCACAGCAAGGCCCTGCAGCTGTTCCCTGTCCCTAGTCCTTTGTGTGAGTGAGCTGAGTGTGACACATCCCAGCTCAGACTGAGCACAGGAAAGGGACACCAAAAGAACCACTGGGAACAGAGCCAGCAAGAGCCTGGGATGGAGCAGGAACTGGGACTGTGACAGGCCCAGTGTCTGAAGCACAGACCTCACCTTAGGGCAGCAGTGAGCAAGGCAAGGTGCTCTGGCAGCTCCTGCTGCACCTGCAGCTCTGCCCCTGTCCTCACACACCTGCATTTCAGTGACAAACCACAGGCAGTACAGGAGCAGGACCTGTGCTCAGGCACTGGACTGCAAATCTCAGTGCACAGATTTGCAGCCAGATCCAGTGTTAGCTCTGCAAATAAATCTTCCCTCAGACTGGAAGCCACAGATTACCACTGCAGTACGTGCTTGCTGAGCAAGCCAGAGTCAGTCTGTGACTACACCCAACATACCTCCAAAGATGTTCTCTTTGGGGATAGGTTTTTCAATAGATCATATTTACTCTCCCTCTAACCAAACCCTACAGATTCAAATCCAGCCAGTTACATTTTAATCAGTCCAGCTGCTCAGTGACCAAGACCTGACCATTCCATTCCCCCGTGACAAGAATACCTTTGCTTTCTTCATGTGGCCCATGATATTGCCAAGATCTTCAACATCAACGACAGAATCTGTGCCTCCAGCTTCCTCCTCACTACTGGTTTCAAACAATTCCTCTGCCTGTGGGAGAGAGCAGAGAAAAAAATAAGAATTTATCTCACTGTTAAATGTATGACTAAGCTAACCAGTGAAATGAGCTCTCCTCATCAGTAAAGACCACTGAAAACAAGCAATAGCCTACCAAACACCTGTAGGATGGATATGGAACCCTGAACTCCTTTAAACCCAAGTGCTTTGCTGACAGCAAGACTTATTCCTCCTGCCCTGCAGCAGCCAGCACTCCCAAAACCAGCCAGAAGAAGCACTTACTTTCCTATAAAATTCAACCCAGCAATAACATCCAACCCACAGTAAATGGCTCAAGAGAAGATTAATGTGCCATAGCAGCTCGGGTCTTGCACTGGAGAGCAATAGAGAGGATTTCTTAGTCAAAATCTGCAATCAGTCAACACTCCAGAAGAGAGAAATTATTATAGGCAGACACACACAAAGGACATACAGGGCTTGCTCAGGTAATACGCCCCAGCTGCCTTTGGAAAACCCTTGGATTCAGGCAGAGCAGCTGAGCTTCACTGGGTTGAAGTGGAAGCAGGTTAATGACTCACACAGAACTGAATAGTCCCCCTGGCCTTGGGACAAGGCAAAGGCTCTGCTGAGAACCCAACCTGGCTCTCTGAAGCATCTGTCCCCAGCCAGGAGCAAGGCTCCCTCATCACACAAATACCATCGAGCTTGGGTCCATCACTAATTCTTTGGTCCTTCTTTCAGATGGCTCATACTACTTGCTATTGCCATGGGATCTCAGCTCTCTTCTCCCCTTGCTCCAGAATAAGCAGAAGTCAAACAGTGCTCCAAATAAAATAAGGCCTCAAGGATTTTGGCTGTACCTCAGTATTCTCATGTTCTGATGTCCTATGTTCATGGTCTGAGCTTTCCTTGCTCTGCTTCCCCGAAGATTTGCACTTCCCTTTCTTGCACTTCCCACTGCAGGGCTTCTTTTCCCCTTTGCAGAGTGCCTGGAGCCGAGTGAGGAATTTGCCTTTCCAGGCCTCAAAGTCAGCCTCGATGCTGCCATGCTTGCTCTGGGCCACATTACAGTCCCCTTCAGCCCGAGTCATGATCCTGCTGGCACTGAGCATCCACAGCCACTTGTCCATCCTCCTTCCAACCTAGGGCAGGAGGAAGGGTTGGAAAGGAAATTAAACCAGGGCCAAGTGCAAGAAGCCAACCAGAAAAGCAAGGATCAGCCCTGGGAAGAGCCAATCAGCTGCATGGCACATGCCAGGGACCAGGGACAGGAGGAGAGGGAACAGCCTCAGGCTGTGCCAGGGGAAGTCAGGGTGGACAGCAGCAGGAATTTCCCCATGGAAAGGGTGGTCAGGCCATGGCAGGGGCTGCCCAGGGAGGTTTGGAATCCACATCCCTGGAGGTGCCCAGGGAAGAGCTGGTTGTGACACTCAGTGCTCTGGACTGGGGACAAGGTGGTGCAGGTATAGGGTGGGTTCAGTGATCTTGGAAGTTTTACCCAAGCTCAATGGCTTTGAGATTCTGTCCATGCCCTAAAGTCAGTGCCTCACACAGTGAGCACAACAGCTGCAACTCCCACACAGACCACCAGCCTCATTCAGGTTTGATGCACTTCATGCAGCTGAGTCTCTCAGGGAGCAGAAGCCGAGCAGGGAGCTCGGGGACACTCACTGTGTTGTAATGATCCACATAGGCAGAGTTCCCCAGCCCGAACACAGCATATCTCAGGCCCTGCAGGAAGCTTTTCCCAACACGGAAATCATTGGCTGCCTCTTCCAGCCACTTGCAGAACCAGGCTGCACTCTCCGGGGGTTGCCCATCGGTGTAGGTGGCCACCAGGAACACACAGATGCTCCTGCTGCTCGTCTGGTCACACAAACGGGGCAGGAGAGAAAAGAAATCACTGCATTTTCCAGAACTTTCTTTTAAAGCAAAGAGTTATAACACCCAGGCAGCTGGGAGAAATCAAAAGACAAGGCTGTCTCCTTTTGGGGTGGGATGGTGCAGGTGACAATCCCAAGAGTGCTGAACAATCTGCACAGCACCTTAAATTAGCAGAGAGAAGTCAAGCTGAACAGGGACAGTGACAGAACAAAACTGGACATCCAGCCCCATCAGCAGCTTCCTCACCCAACTGCTTCAGCAAGGAAGTGCTCCATGGATAAATATTTCAAACTCCTCAACCTCACATTTACAGGTGTGTTAGGGGCAGTATCAAATGCCAGCAATTCATACTGAAACTCTAAGGAATTCCCAGCATGCAGTTCCCACCAAAACTTTGTTAGGATTAATTGAAACTCTCAAGCAGCAACTATCAATATTCACAGAAGAAAAACCCATCAAGGATTACTGCACATAAATACACCTCATAAGGAGTTTCTAACTTAAAAGCTTCTAAAGGCTGCAGAGCATCACCACCTTCCTGTTCTGGTTCTGAACCTTGCCCAGGCGTACAGGGCTCCTAGGGCAGCCACTCTCACCCAGCTCACCCCTGAGTCACAGAACTGGTTCATACGGTCACTGTTATAGTCCAACTGGTGCTTTGAAATTCTCAAAATTTAGCTATTTTCTGCTGTGGGCTCATGGGCTACATTTGCGTAGGTAGGGAAGCAAATCAACACAAAGCTTTGGGGATTTCCAGAACAGGAGAGAAACACAAGAGGGAAACAGCCTTGACAACTCCAGAAAAAAACCTGTACTTATTACTGGTGTTTATGCCATACCCACCTCCTCCACTAAACCATCTTCTGGATCATAATCTCCCATGTTAATGACTTCCACAGGCAAATTAAAAGAAGTAACAGCTTCAGCCAGAGCTTTGGCAAATCTCTGAACAAAGAAACATAAGAAGTTATCCATTACTTCAAACCATACAAGCCCTGCTGTGCTCAGCCACAAGACTTCTCCTAGGAAAGGAAGAATAATGACACAGGAGGCCTGGACACTTCCACTGCAATTCCTCACATTAAAACAAAAATAGATTATACTGGCTAAGAGCTACAACATTATAATGACTAATCACTTCATAGTTACACACACAAATTACATTTCTTCTTGAGAAAGCACCAAAACCAGCACTTCTCTCTATGAAGCCTTACTAGAAAATTAAAATTATAGTGCAAGAGTGAACTTTTAGCATTATAATCAATCTCTAGTGCACACCTTGCTTAAATGGAGGAGGAAAATTGTTATTTTTATTTAATTTTTCACTTATCTTTCATGTTGGGCAATGATTGTAACAAGCTAATGAATGTGCTGATGAGCTCTCAGATCTGTACCCAGGGCACAGAAGCGACGTTCCTGGATCACGACAATATTTCAAAGCAACTTCACAGATGTGCAACAGAAGTACAGATACCTTTGCTGTGCCAGTCTGAGAGCCATAGAAAATCTTCACTCCAGCAACATGGACCTCCAGTGCCTGAGGGGGGACACATCCATTTCCCAATTTGTCTGCTGCTCCCTCGGGGGAAGAGGGATTCCCATGGGATTTCTCACCCTACGAAAAAGAGCTGTCACATGCAGTCCCTTCTCCAAAGGCTGTCAAACCAAGAGCATTTAAAATTCAAATCCTGGGGCCACTCTCAACAACAGTCAAAGCATTTTGGTTCCTCTCACACCCAGACAAACACACCAGGACCTGGAGGTAACAGGATCCAGCTCAACCTCTAAAGTCCTGCAGCAGATCTTTACCCACCTCCATGACCAGGTTTTCAGTTCCTCAGTTGTCTAATTCCCTCCCATCTCAAAACCAGCCCGACCCTGCCATTAGCATCATGAAAACATGAAGGTGCAAACAGTGGGCAGAAGCAGAGGGGTTTACGTGGAGTGACACATTCTCCCAGGAATAGTGTGAGGAGTGTCCTGCTGAGCTCTGCCCCAACGTCAGAGCAACAAGAGCATTTAGTGACACACAGACACAAACAATCCAGGCTGAGGATCATAACCACATAACCAAACTCCATTTGTGATTTGCAACACCCTCAGCAGGCCCACAGCAGGTACCTTTATCCAGTATTAACTCACTTCCATCCAGGTTTTTGGGGTTTTCTCAGAGAGAAGTGCTGACAGGCTCAGTTACCTTTCTTTTGGTTCTGGTGGTGGTGAACTGAATGACAATCCAAAGGCTGATCCCAAAAGCAACAGCAGAATAGATGTAAAATCTGTGCAGCCATATGGACACCAGGCAAGTATGGAAGTAGCTCCAAGTATCCATTGAGACATCTCAATCTGGAATGTCACAGATTCCTACAGAGTGAATATGGAACGAGCACACACAAAATAATCACACATAGTACCCACAGCCTCACATCACCAGCTATTGCCCAGGCTTTACAGAAAACAGCTTCTGGCTCAAGACAAGGCACTAAAATTGAATCAAGAAGCCTTCACCCCCTCAGGCGTGTCAGCTGAGCTCCAAACTAGCATTCCATACTGCCAGAGGGAAACTGAGCTTTTCCTTGATAAGGCAGCTCTGTTACAAGGATAAGCAGAAAATACTTGTGCTGTCCAAATGCCTGAAAGGAAAAAGTCCTCGTGAAGCATCCAGTGGATCATGGCTTTAGTTTTACACAAACCAAACAAATGCAGCTCTCTAGAATGAGAAAGCTACAGTCCAAGGGAGAAATCATATGCACAGAATTTTCTGCCGAACACAACCCTTGCTTACACATATTAGATGTCACACTGATTACAAACAGAGTTTCAAGGGCAGACTGAAACATGGATGCAATTGGAAATGCTTTCACAGAATTCTATGATGCAAATGTAGTTTGATTTGGAACCACTGAGATGTTTCGGGTTGGTTCAGAACATTCAGGGCACAGTAAGCCAGGGTACAGCCAGTAATGCACACTTGTGATGTCTGGGAATATCTATTTCATATGGAATATTCAGGCATTCCAAAAAGGCTGGTTTGTGATACTTATTGACTGAGGAGCACAGCTGACACCCTCCTACTGTCATCTGCAGCTTAGATCCTGTTTTTGCAGATATCAGTTGAGAGCACAGAACCCAAGTATTTCCAAGAGGCTAGAAACTCCTACTGGCTGTTACTCAAGTTAGCAGAGCAAAGGCTTAAGGAGATGTCCTTCACTCTTCCAGCAGCAACACTGAGACAGACTCACAAAAGAGAAGAGCCAAGAGCACTAGCCCGGTGTTCCCAATTTTACCCAAACTAGCTACAGGGATTCCCTTCACATCTATACAATTTTCTCAAATGCAATAGATGCTACATATATTCAAGAGAATTTCAGCTCCAAAACACACATATACACACACTTGCTATTATTCCCTACACAACTACACACCCCCCCTTACAGTTACTACCCCCCCACACACACACCCCACCTCATGGTTATTCCTCCTCTCATGGTTAATGCCCCTCTCTCCCCAAATATCCCTCAAGGTTATTATCCCACCTTCCCCTGCCTCTCACACTTATCATCCTTCCACCCTCACAACTATTAACCTCCCCACCACAGAGTTACTACCCCTGTACACCACTCATGGTTAATAAATATCCCACGGTGATTACCCTCATCTCCCTCCACAGCACCCTCTCACAGTTAGAACTGCACACACACAGTTATCATATCCCCCCTGCTTATTAGCCCATAGTCATTATATGGTTATTAGCCCATACACACGTTATTATCCCCCACACGAGGTTATTATATCCTCCCCTCACGGTTATTAGCTCATACACACATTATTACCCCAGAAACACGGTTATTGTATCTCCCCCTCACGGTTATTAGCCCATACACGCATTATTACCCCACAAACACGGTTATTAGCCTATACACACATTATTACCCCACACACACATTTATTACATCCCCCCTCACGGTTATTAGCCCATACACACATTATTACCCCACACACATGGTTATTATATGCCCCCTCACGGTAACTGCCCCCACGGACACAGTTATTACCCCACAGACACGGTTATTCTATTCCCCCCGTCATGGCTCTCTGTCTCTCACACACAGCCGCCATCGTCCCGTCCCGGCACTGACCCCGCTCCCTGCCTGGCTCCCCTCACGCCGCCATGCGCCGCTCCCGCCCCTTCCGCCCGCGCCGCCATTCACTGCCGGGCCGTGCCGGGGGCGGAGCGGGCGCCCGCCGCCATGTCCATCTTCACCCCCACCAACCAGATCCGCCTCACCAATGTGGCCGTGGTACGGGCACGGCGCGCCGGGAAGCGCTTCGAGATTGCCTGTTACCGTAACAAGGTCATGGGCTGGCGCAGCGGAGCGTGAGTGCCTGGGGAGCCGGCGGGGAGGCGGCTCGGGCCCGGTGTTGGGCCCAGGGAAGGGCCCGTGTGGGGAACCCGGGTGTGAGAGAATCCTACCCGGGTACCCCGTGTGGGCACTCGGTATTGACGCGGAACAAGAGCCCGTGTGAGGGCCGGGAAAGGTCGGGGTGTGGGAGGGGAACCCGCAGTGTGGGAACTCGGCTGTGGGGCCGGGGATCGTGCGCGGCCCCGCTCCCCGGATCTGACCCGGGGCCGATAACGGGAGCACCGTGCCCATGCCTGGGCAGCGACACCTCCGTGCTGAAAAGTTCTGGCCGGGCTGATTCAGCCCGCGGCAGCGGGATCGCTGGACACAGCTGTGCTCCTGGCGTTGCTGCTTTGCTGGAGAGGGGCTTCGGGCGACGCCAAGTCAAGGGGCAATGGTTTCAAACTGACAGAGAGCAGGGATGGGTAGATTGGGAAGGAATTGTTTCCTGTGAGGGTGGGGAGCCGTCGCACCGGCTGCCCCTGGATCCCTGGCAGTGTCCAAGGCCAGATTGGACTTTGGGGCTTGGAGCACCCTATGATAGTAGAAGGTGTCCCTGCCCATGGCAGGGATGGCATTGGCACCATTTTGCGATTACTCTGAGTTTTCTACATTTGTCTCAATCTCTAGGGAGAAAGATCTCGATGAGGTCCTGCAGACACACACGGTGTTTGTTAATGTCTCCAAAGGCCAGGTGGCGAAGAAGGAAGATCTGGTTAAAGCATTTGGAACAGATGACCAAACAGAAATCTGTAAGATGGTAGGTTTCATACACTTTGCTCTATAAAAGATGCGAAAAGATTTAGTCACGCAGTTTGTACTGAAGGGTGTTTATAGAATGCTGCTATAGGTGAAAGGGTTGTTTGTTAAGAAATGGGTAAAAAGGAGTAGTAGCTCTGTTTTATAGTTTAAATTTGGGTATATGCATGTGGCTGTAAAGAATTCTGTCTAACACACAACTTGCACACACTGATGTGTCTGGACACAGCCAGCTCCGAACAGTTCTTCACATAAGGTAAGTTATTAAGAATGCAGAGAAAGCAAGGGGACAGTTGCTTGCTTTGGAAAGTTCATTTAGGTGTTAGTAACAGTTCTAATTTCTTAGTCCTTACTGGTGGGATATGAATTGTGGACTTGCTGTGGGTGATGAGATTTCAGTAAATCTCTTGAGTCAGTATTGCCCTGACAGCCAGTAGGGACGTTTCTCTCCTGAGGTCACCAGGCCCAGCATCAACAGCCAGGCTGGGGAGGGGACTGTCCTGCTCTGCTCTGGGCTGGGGTGGCCTCACCTCCAGTGCTGGGGCAGTTTCGGCTGCTGCAATATAAGAAAGATCTAAAGCTGTCAGAGGCCAAAGAAAGCTACAAAGAAGATGAAGGGCCTGGAGTGGCTACGCAAGGAGCAGCTGAGGGCGCTTGGTTTGTTCAGCCTGAGGAGACTTGAGGTCAGACCTCATCAGGATCTGCAACTCCTCCCGAGGGACAGCTCCCATTTCTGCTCTGTGTGACAGGGACAGGACCCAGGGAATGGCTGAAGCTGTGCCAGGGCAGGTTTAGTTTGGATTTTAGGGAAAGGTTCTTCCCCAGAGGGTGCTGGGCACTGCCCAGGCTCCCCAGGGAATGGGCACAGCCCCGAGGCTGCCAGAGCTCCAGGAGCTGCCAGGGATGCCCAAGGTGGGATTGTTGGGGTGTCTGTGCAGGGCCAGGGCTTGGCCGTTTGGGGTCCTTTCCAACTCAAGATATTCTGTGAAATCTGTGCTTCTCTCACTGCAATTTAGTATTTCTGGGGTGAGTTTTTTTGTCTGAAGCCTTTCCAATGCTGTCTATTCCAATGATTCACATTATTAATTTGGTTTATTGTTTGCTGCACTTCAAATCTCACCTAGCCTTTCAAGCAGCTGTCAAATTTAACAAAGTTACAATGTTCATTAACTGATTTCCCTGTTTTACAGATTTTATCCAAAGGGGAGCTGCAGGTGTCGGACAAGGAGCGGCACACACAGCTGGAGCAGATGTTCCGGGAC
Source organism: Sturnus vulgaris (assembly GCF_052056855.1). NCBI lineage: Eukaryota > Metazoa > Chordata > Aves > Passeriformes > Sturnidae > Sturnus > Sturnus vulgaris. The sequence continues at coordinate 10,323,384 of NC_142263.1, forward strand.
ATCGCCACCATCGTGGCTGACAAGTGTGTGAACCCCGAGACAAAGCGGCCCTACACAGTGATCCTCATCGAAAGGGCCATGAAGGACATTCACTACTCTGTCAAACCCAACAAGAGCACAAAGCAGCAGGTGAGTTTCCTGCTCCGAGTTGGTGCCATCCAGTAATTCCCCAGCTCTCAGCCACAGAGGGATCAGCAGAGCCCCAGGATCTGAGGCCCACACAGGGATTACTCAGCCATCTGGCAGCTGAGTGCTGGAGAGAAACAGCTCCTGAAACTCAGGCAATTTGTTTGCTGAGAATTCAGGGAAGGGAGAAAGAAAGGAAAAAACCCAATAGTGATACAGTTAGAGCAGAAATGAAAGGTTTATTATTTATGCTAATTGAGGTGGTATATCAGGTTTGCATCTGAGCCATGTGAGTTTGTGGCATTTTGCAGTATAGCTATTTAGTTTTATTTCAGACAGCTTTTAAGTGTTCAAAGTGATCACAAACAACAAGATGTCTGCCTTTTCTTGTTAATCTGTCAAAAGAGCACGACAGCATACTCCCTGCAGCACAGCAGCAGTGACCAGCACTGAGAGATGGCTCTGAAGCTGGGGAAAAGGTTCAAGATTTGGATCTGGGTGCTGGGTTTTAAGCAGGTGTGCAAATGCTCTTTTTCTTGTCCAACAGGCCCTGGAAGTGATCAGGCAGCTGAAGGAGACCATGCAGATTGAACGTGCTCACATGAGGCTGAGGTTTATCCTGCCAGCAAAGGAAGGCAAGAAGCTGAAAGAGAAACTCAAGCCACTGATTAAAGTTACTGAGAGTGAAGACTTCCAGGAGCAGCTGGAAATGGTAAGTAAAAAGCAGTCTCTGGGGTTCAGATTTGATTTGAACTACACTTGCACACTTGCTAGGAGATGAATTCATAGATGGAAGTTGTTTAGATAAGCTGCAGGCTTACCAAAGATCCTTAATCAGAACTGCAGTTGGGAATTTTTAATTGCACAGAATCCTAGTGATGTGGGCACGGAAGCAACATTTGGTATCCAGAGGTTGCTGCTCCAAGCTGAGGAGTGCACAGTGCAATTCCTCTTAGCAGTGATGATCCTGCGGCACTGATAAGTTTGTCTCGTATGTGAAATGTTACTGTTATTTATTTGGTGACTTGGGTCTGGATTTTAAGAGTGGTTAATTTTTTTTTTAAGTCAGTGTGTGCTAAAGCAAAATTTGGTATTAAAATCTTCATATGAACAGATCAGAATCCATGCAATCCCAACTGGCAAAAGCCATGTCCAGCATGGGGAACTGGAACTGTAGAGGTCTGTGGAAAGATTGCTGCCAGACATAGCTTGTCAGCTCTTCAAAATCCTCCTCAGTGACTAACCAGGATTGTTTTAATGGAAGTGAATGTTAGGCTTGGGTAGGGGCTGATGCAATTCAAACATTCTTGGCTGACTGATGAAATGTGGAACATTCCAGGTGTGCCTTATTGACCCAGGCTGCTTCAGGGAGATCGACGAGCTGATCCGCAGTGAGACAAAAGGGAAAGGATCCCTGGAAGTGCTCAGTCTGAAGGATGTGGAGGAAGGAGATGAAAAGCTTGAATAACAAAACCGTCCTGCAGCAGACCTGCTTCAACAACTTCCTTGCAGTGACTGGTGTAGCCACTCTTCTGTTAGACCTTCATGTTTTTTTCCAATCTCTTGTTGCCAAATATTTTCTGACACTAATCCTTTGGGATTTTTCCATGCAGTGTGGGTTGGGGTTTTTTTATCATTTTACACTTGCTTGGTTTACAGATGTCTTTGCCTGTAAGAAGATTTTGTGTCAGAGTTGTACTAATAAGGACTGAGTTAGGGTGTGGTAGGAGGTTACTCTGGCTTTGCTTTAGTTTCAGGGTTGCTGTTGAAGAGTGAGTGGTTTGGTGCCAATTGTTTGTACCTTCAGGTTGTCAGTGTTGAGTGGGAGATTGCACTGGTCACTGAAGAGTGGCTTTGTATGTGAGGAGAGGGATCTTTAAAAAAGAGAGCTACATTTTTCACTTCTAAACAGGTGCAAAGTGTGGATCATGTCTAAAAATCAGTCTCTTGGTAGTGTAAAAACCGACGTAGGCTTCCATAATTGGCTGCTTGATAATTAAAGTACTTCAAAGGACCATTCATAAAGAATTCCTTCACTGGCTATAACAGCACTTGCTGACGTAGGGATGATGTTCTCCTAATAACTTATTTGTAGAATATATTTAGCTACATTAATAAAAACAAATTATAATCTATTTATATATTATAGATACAGAAGGAAATAAGATACTTATTTTTGCTAATAGTGGAGGAGATATCCCCAGCTGTGGCAATGCTTTTGTAGGCTGAGGGAGTAGCCTGTGCTTGGGAGCTGCTGCTTTCACATGATAAAATGAATCTAAGGCAGTGGTGGCCTCTGGCCATGGAGCCAGACAGGCTATTGTTGGACAGTAATTCCCAGCAGGAATTGTTTGTGTGTGCCCCTTTGCTTTTTAGTGCAACGGAACAATTCTGGCAGCTGTCCTTTATCCTCTGTCCTTTCTCTTGCTGCTCTCTAATCCATGCAGGGAATTTCCAGCCAGCTCCTGAGGCATGGGATATAGTTCTTGCTAATTCTGTTAAATCTTGCTGCAGCTGTGTTAAACAAATGATTTGAAGTTGAACTGAGGTATTTCAAAGAAAAGGGGAAGAGAGGACAACAACGGGGGAAGGAGACACTAAAAATACAAACCACCAGGCAAAGCAGATATGGTTCAGTGATTAAAAGCTAAATCAGCAGGAATTTGAGGAGCCTTTAATACAACATTCCTGTTTTCCATGCAGATAGCAGGCAGCAGGTGAGGAACCAGCCAGGAACATCTCTCCTGGGTGAGCGTGTGCTCCTTGGTTGCTGTTGCCTTCCAGAGACTCCCCCCTTATGTGACAGTTAAATAGAACTGGGTTTGTGCTGCTGAACTTTCCTCTGCACCTTTAACTCATTGTGTATTTCCTGGAATTTCGTCAGGAAGAGTGGAAGTCAGCTGGAGAAAGGGAGGTTTGGCATGTGAGATGGCTGCAGGGCTGGAGCATCAGTCCAAGGCTGCCTCTTGGGAGTGGATTTCTGCAGCAGCTAATTTGTGTGCACTCGTGCAAGGCCAGGATCAATTCCTTCAGCAGTACTTTGGGAGGACCTGCCTCTCTAGAGCCTGAGTTTTGCTGAGGGCAGGTGAAACAGAGATTTTTAAATGCTTTTGTTTTTTCCCTGGGGTTTAAATGCTGCCTAAGAGATGCAGGAGTGTAGTGACTGTGGCCAGGGCTCGGTTTGGAGAGCTCTGTGTGCACAGGCAGCTCCCCCTGGGTACCACCCTGAGCTGCTGCCCTCACATGCCGCTCTCTCCAGGCACACTTCGGGAAGCACTGAAGATGATAATGTTGATATTTAGATTGTCACTGGCAATTAGTACTAACGTGCCATTCATAAATATGCAGATGAGACGCTGAGCAAGAGCCTCAGAGGATATTGTGTCAGTAATACCTGATTTCACAATTCTTTAATTTCTTGGTTTGCTGTGTTTTAACACCTTAAGCACAACAGGATGGCAGGAGGTTTTACAGATCTGGTGTTCCAGAACCTGAATCTAAGCTGATTCATGAGCTTGGTGATAGGAAGGCAATTTCTTTATATAGTGTTTTTCTGCAAATCCAAACATTAAGGATTTTCTCTAGTAGAGGGAGCTTGAGTTTATTTATGGACAAATAAAGATACATGCTGGCATTTCTTGTTATGTTTGTAGCTCAGCAAGAACGGATGGTGAGCATCAGAATAAAGCTCAGGATTGGTAACCGGTTTGTCTTTGCCCATTCCAACGAGAGCACAACTCCCTGTACAACCATTTCCTGGCTAATTAACTGGAATTTCCAAATAGACAGGCATTTAAATAAGCTGTCAGCTTCCAGGAGAGCACTGCTGGTGTGTTTGGGTGCACATTTGTTTGCCCTGAAGTTGTCCTGTTCCTGGTGGGGCTCAGAATGGTCCCTGACAACTCCCACTGCCAGGACAATGGAAGACAAAGCTGGAATGCTGCTCTGCCCCCCTCCAAGAGCTCATTAATCAGTTGTTAATTAACCTGTTCCCTGCAGAGATGTTGAGGGGGCTGGGCCGTGGCTGAGCAGGTGGCAGTTGGCAGTGCCACGGTGACAGTTGCACGGTGGAGCCCCTGTGGCCACAACGCTGGGACAGCTCCCCGGGCCAGTTGGGCCTCGGCATCTGTCCCCCAGGGACCTGGGAATGGTGGGCCGAGGCATGGAGGCCCCCGGCAGCACACGGGGCCCCAAGGCCGAGCTGAGCCAGCGCAGCCAGGAGATGCGAGCCCTTGTGGCCCTGCAAGGTGCTGCCTCGGGCTGCTCGGGGCCAGGGGGGTCACACACAGCCCCCTCGTCCCACACGGTACCATTGGTACATCTGCCTGATGTCCCCCAGAGCAAGGCAGGAAGATTTTCGCTCAGTCCTGCGAGGAAAAGTTCCGGCAGAACAGGGAGCTGCTCCCCAGCCTGCAGGCGGCCTTGCAGGAGGATTCCAGTATCCTGAAATTCGTCCTGAAGGTACCGGCAGGTCCCTCCTGCTGCACCCCTGCCTGCTGCTGGCCCTGCACCCCCAGCTCCTCCAGGAGCCGGCAGCACAGACCAGCAGAAGGATGTGTCATTCCCGGGCTGACAGTGACCATCTCTCTGTCCCTCCCCTGCCCACAGTACAACAAACTCCCCATTAAGGATGCTTTCGGAGAGGGCCAGGAGCTCGTTTCAGCCACTGAGAACCTGGAGGTAACAGCAGGGGCTGGGGCTCTGGGGACACTGTGAAGAACATGGCAGTGCATGGCAGAGGGACATGGTGCCAGCACCAGGACAGCCCCACAGGACTGCTGTAGAGACACAGGGTGTTCACATTGCTCCCATGGGTCCCTTTCCACCATGGAACCCATCCATGCAGCCCCTTTGTCCCAGCAGACCTGGCCGTGCCTCCTCACATGTCCCTGGCACTGCCTGGGTTCCTACAGTTGCATCCCTGGCAGAGAGATGCTGTCCCTGCCCTTCACTGCCTGTCCCAAGGTTGTGCCCTGGTTATAAACCCATGGAGATTGAGGCACTGGGCCCATTGAGCTGCCTTTGCCCAGGGGCCTCTTGCAGGGACAGAGTGATGCTGCTGCTCTCTGACAACGTCCCCATCTGAGCCCTGATCGGTTTTATTGATCCCCAGCCCTGGTCCATGTTATGCAGAGTCCTTAAGCCCAGCCCTGCCATCAGCAGTTGCCACCTCTGCCTTACTCCAGCCAGCTCCCAGAGCGAAGCTCTCCCAGACCCCATCCTGTCAAACCAGTGACAACATCCTGGAGCATGTGTCCCCACTGGAGCTGTAGTGTCCCCAGCTCTCTACTTTGGGGGGAGTTTACTGGGCAGCACCCCCTTCTCCTGCAGCATCCAGCCTGGAAAATGGTCTCATGCCCATCCAGGTGGTCATAAAGAAGATCGAGGCCAAAGTCCACGAGCAGGTGAAGGTGTGTGACGTGCTGCTGCACCAGCTGAGGCAGTGGAGCCAAGCCAAGGATGAGCGCCAGAGGCGCCTGCAGGAGCTGCAGGATGCTGAGACGGATCCCAAGTGGCAAGAGCCACAGCTGCAGGTACCCAGGAGCCCTTCCTGCTTTAAGCCAGCCCCTGCATGGCACACGTAGTCACTGTGTCTTTCCCCCTGTGTCTGCCCCAGACCATTCGCCAGCTGGGCAATGACATTGAGAAGATGCTCCTGAAAATTCACAATGGAGAGATCGTGACCAAACTGTACCTGCAGCTGCAGGAAGTCCTGAGGAGGGTGAGCCCTTCCTCACTGGGCCCCTGTCTCACCTGCTCCTTGCAAAGGCATGGGGTGCCCAAGGGGCTGTGTCCAGGGCACACCCTGCTGATCTCCTCCGAGCCCTGTCACAGCACAGGGGACCCCGGTGGGTGATGTGCTGTGGCTCCCTGTGTGCCAGGAGCTGGTGTACCTGCCTCGATACCTGGACCTCCTGTGTGGGATGGCTGTGATGTACCACGAGGAGCTCACAGCCCGGAGTAGCCTCAAAGCCAATGATGTCATCAAGGTGAGATAACTGGGGCCCTTTCCCACCCTCCAGTGCCCACAGACAGCACCACGTACCCGGGCCTGAGAGCCTTCCTTCAGCACGGGGCAAAAGAGATGGACCTGAGGATGCCCACAGCACCCAGCAGCCTCCACAGGCCCTCCTGGGTCACCCTGTTTTTCCCTGGGGCTGGGGTCAGCCTGTCTGAAGTACCAGCCATGGCAAAGGCAGTGTGCTCCCACACCCCAGCCCGCCTTGCCAAGCTTCCTCCACAGCCTGTTTGCATGGACTGGTCACTTTTGACACTGGGCATCCCAGTAGCTCAAATCACAGATTCATGGAATCTGGTTCGGGTTAGCAGGGACCTTAAAGCTCATCTCATTCTACCCCTGCCATTGGCAGGGACACATTCCACTGTCCCAGGCTGCTCCAAGCCCCAGTGTCCAGCCTGGCCTTGGGCACTGCCAGGGATCCAGGGGCAGCCACAGCTGCTCTGGGCACCCTGTGCCAGGGCCTGCCCACCCTCACAGGAACAATTCCTTATCTTAGTCTAATACTTGAACCTAATAACCAACTTGTAGAAAGCTCCAACTGACTTGGCAGCAACTCTTTCCTTCTCTGTTACGCTCCAGAAACTGATGGCAGAGGCGGGGCCCCAGGTGCGTGTGGAGAAGCAGCTCAGGGACCAGTCCCTGGCTGAGCAGAGGAAGCACATCGAGAGTCTGCGGCAGCAGGAGGAGAGCGAACGGCAGCAGAGGCAGGTGAGCTGGGGGTGTGGGGCAGGTGAGCTGGGGGTGGGGCAGGTGAGCTGGGGATAGGTGAGCTGGGGGTGTGGGGTAAGTGAGCTGGGGGTGAAACAGGTGAGCTGGGGGCAGGGGACAGCCTGCAGTGCTGAGCCCCAGGGTGACACTGAGTGTCCTTGCAGCAAGCTGTGTCCATGCTCTCTGCAGAGCAGGACCTGAGCTCCTCGGACGTGCTGATGGGTGAGTGCCTGGCAGGGGGCAGGGCAGGGGGGTGTGGGCACAGCCACGGCCATCCCGCCCTGCTCCTTCCCTGCCACCCTAGGTGCTGACGTGGAGGCCACCAAGGCCAAGATGCAGCGCGAGGCCTTTGTGACTGACAAGATGGAGAAGGCAAAGACTGCCCTGCAGTGCTCCTGCCTCTGGGTAATGGAAAATCCATCCTGCTAAAACCTGGGGCTGCTGGAGTGCTGAGCAGCTGCGACCTCTCTGCTCCCCCCGTTTCCCTGTGGAGTTGCCTGCTCCCCCTTCCCTGGAGCCCCACAAAGGCCCTGTTTGCAGGCGGGCACAGAGCTGCCCTTCTCCATGCCCAGGGACTGCAGAGCTCCGTGGTGCTGTGACCCCCACGGGGCCCTACTGCCAGCAGGAGCACCTTGGGTTGAGCCTTTATGTCTCCCCTGGCCAGGACATCCCAAGCAGCATCCAGGCCCAGAGGAGATCCCTGGAGAACCTGCAGCAGCACATCGATGAGTGCAGGGAGAGGAAGAAGGTGCTGAAGAAGACTCTGCAGGAGCTGGAGTTGAAGCAGGCTAAACTGAAGTTTAACCAGCCTGTCAGCACCACCAGGTGCTGCTGGCCTCATGCAGTTGTGCCAACCAGGCCACCACCCTTGGGGGGAGACATGTCCCAACAGGCACCCTGACCTCCACCCCACTGCAGCCACGCACTCCTCCTGCACTGGGAGGGTTTCTGAGCTCCCAGCTCTGCTGCTGGCAGAGCACCCAAACCTTCCACTGGGGTCCCAGAGCTCCCTTTCTCCTTGCCTGGCATGGGAAGTGCCAGCAGCATGGAGCTGGGCTGCAGCTGGGGGTGGGGCCAGCTGAGCAGCTTTTGGAGCAGCTTTGGGGTGTCCTGCACCCCTCTGCAGCTGTGTGATGTGAGTGTGGCTGGCTCCAGGCTGCGGGAGGAGGAGCTGAGGCAGAACCTGAAGCAGGAGGAGGCACGGCTGGAGCAGATGCGAGCCCAGATGTTGAAGAACCAGAAGCGCCTGATCGAGTTTGAGAACATCATTGACAACCTGTATCTCTACCTGCAGGGCATCCTCATCCCTGGCCAGGTACCACGGGCACTGGGCAGCAGGGCCATGCAGGCAGGGCAGCGTGGGCACACCTGGCACAGCCACCAGGGCTTCTCTGTCCCCAGCAAGGTGGCTCTGTGTCCCCCAGGAGGACTCTGTTGCCGTGGTGGGGCTGGAGGAGAAGCTGCAGCAGTGTGAGAAGAAGCTGCAGTTCCTGAAGGAGAAGATGGCAGCCCGGCCCGAGGACAGCGCTCATGAACGCAGCGAGGTACAGGGACACCCCTCTGTGCCCCTGGGGACACACACAGGGCCCTCACTGATGGCCACCCAAGAGATCCTTCCTCAGCAGGGCCACGGGGAAGAGCCATGGCGCAGCTCAGCCCCAGATGGCACCGACCACCACAGGGTACCTCAGTGTGGCACCCTTGGCTTGTAACACCCACCTGGCCTCCAGCACCTAACCCAGGCTGTCTTTCACAGACTTTGGCCAAGGTCAGGAACCTTCTGGAGAAAAGAACTGCAGATGAAACACAGAACCTGAAGATTTCCTTCGAGGATGAAGACACTATGGAAGATGGTAGGAGAGCAGAGTGGGGACATGTCCCACAATGTCCCAGCCCTTGCCCCCTGGGATTTTTGGGAGTCCTTGTCTGTCTCCCATTGGCCCAGCAGACACCAGCTCACAAATTGCCTCCAGGTCTTGAGGCTGACCTTACCTGTGTCCAAGGCTTCAGACATGGGTGGTGGTTTTAGGCAGGTGGTGGTGTGACGAACACCAAGCACCTGCAGGAGCAAGGAGAGATGTTGTGGGGCAAGAGGGGACACCCTCATTTTCAAAATCACCTGGTTGTGACAAATAATCAGTGCTTGGTTCTTCCCGTGGATGCTCCTGGAAGAGGCAAAGAGCTTTTGGCAGCTCAGCACCTTTCTTTAGCAAAGCAGGAGCTGTGCCCAGCACGCTTTATCTCCAGGCCTTTACAGGAAGCCCCAGCAGCACTGGAGATGGGCCAAGTGGCATCACCAGGTCCCACAGGTCACCCTGGGATGCTGGGGTGGAAAAGCCCACAAGGACTCTCCCAGATCCCACGAGCCTGACAAAATGTGCCAGCTCTCCCAGGGACATGGGCACAGCAGAGGTGGCCTCCAGCCTCTCCCCAGCCCCTCCTCTCCCCTCTCCCCTCCAGACACCTTGGATTTTGAAGATGAAGACCATGACTACATCCCCAGCCGGGAGGACATCAAGAAGCAGGGGCTGCATCTGATCAGAATGAACACCAGACGTCGCAAGAAGAAGCAATAGTTTCTCCACATGAGATTTTGAGGACCTCAGGCCACCGCTTGTACCCTTTTGCTAGCAGTTTTAATAAATCAGATCTTTTTCATTCCTTCCAGTTCCATGGTAAGGCTGGAACAAGTGGTCTTAGGTCACTTCTGTCACTCAGAACACGTTGGGATCCATCCTGAGGGGTTCTGAGCTGGGTTTGGAGGTGGGGATGGGCTGGGTTAAGGACAGCTTCTGTCCCTGGAGCAGAGCTGGGGCTGGTCTGGCTTTCTCCCCTTAGGTGCTGTGGGGTCAACACCTTCCCAGGATCTCTGACGCCCCAGGAGCTGGAGCCTGTCTGAGCCAGTGATGGGGAAATGTGGGGAATGGCTGAGTTCTGTGGGGCCCCCAGGGTGAGTGTCCTTGTGTCCATGCATGGGAGCCCCGGGACAGAAAGACCCAAACCTGAGCTGAGCCCCCAGCCTGGACCCTCTCCCATCCCTGCTCCTGCACAAACGTCCTGCAACTCCTGTCCTGAGCTTGGAGCAAGCCCCAGGAGTCACCCGTGGGCTGCAGGAGGGTCTGGCAGTCAGGAATGTCCCGGTGTGACCCAGGACAGCAGAGCTGCTCTCCCGGCTGGGATCCCTGCTCCTGTTGAGGGGCACAGCCACTCCTCTCGTGCTGCAAATAGATGGTGCTGTTTGTCCGAGAGCAGCCGGCACCGAGGGGCCCTGCCTGTGCTTCAGGACAGAGAGACAGGACAGGGACACCTTGTCCCCTTCCCCAGGGCAATGTCAGCGTCAGAGCAGCCTTCCCCTGCCTGTTCGGCTCGGTCCCTGTGCTTCGGGCTGCCATCATCAACGACATCACCACCGAGGGGAGGAACGGCTGCTGCTCCCAAAGCCTCTCAGCACTGCGCCTGGTGGGGTTTGTGGGGTGGGCATTATCTTCACAAAATACAGCACAACTTCAGGTTTTTCAGGGAAGCTCCAGAAATAACATCACATGTTAGTAAAGGCATCTCATGGAGCTTCCCAGAATCCACAGCCACAGGTGGGCTCTTCTGCAAGTAAAGACCAGGCTGTAAATGCATATCCATCTGTTCATGTCGTGTTCTTGTGTGCCCACCACAGCCTCACCACCCCCACAGGGAACAATTCCTTCCCAATATCCCATCTATCCCTGCCCTCTGGCAGTGGGAGCCATTCCCTGTGTCCTGTCCCTCCATCCCTTGTCCCCAGTCCCTCTCCAGCTCTGCTGGAGCCCCTTTAGGCTCTGGAAGAGGCTCTGAGGTCTCCCTGGAGCCTTCTTTTTTCCAGGTGAACACCCCCAGCTCTCCCAGCCTGAGAAATGTGTCAAGTTCTTGGTCTGGTCTTTCCACACTGGCTATGGGGAACAGGGAAGTGGGAAAAGGTGTGGAAGAGCTGGAGGCTCCAGCCTGCGGCCCATTTTCTGGCTGGAAGGTAATTCAGGGGTGTTTTAGCTGCCTTTACAGAAGAGGCAGAGCAGCATCAACGGGGTTTCATTTCTCTGAGCTCCTCCTGCACTGAGCAGGGGATCCAAGGACTACCTGCTCCATCAGGAGCATCCACTGGATGTGTTCAGACACTGCATCCCAAACCCTCATCACAGCTGCCAGGAGAGGGGAAGGGCTGTCACCCCCAGCCAGCAGCTCCCGGGCATGCAGACAGAGCTGGGTGCAATTGGAATGACTGCTCCTGGCTCCCCTGGATCCAGGAGAGACAGAGCTGGGCACAATTGGAATGACTGCTCCTGGCTCCCCTGGATCTGAGAGAGACAGAGCCGGGAATGGATGTGACAAGTGGAGAAGAGGTGTGAGAGAGAGGAGAAAGAACCGTAGGCAGTGCCTTGGTTTCTGGATTTTAAAAGATGGGAAAAGGTGTGGCTGCATTTTCCTGTAGGGGAAAATATCATTAATTATGTAAGGAACAAATGAATAAGTAGGGAAGGGAAAGGGAAAAGAGAAAGGGAAATGGAAAGGAAAGGGAAAGGGAAACAACGGAACTGATGCCACCTGAGATCTCATTAGGTGTCAGGCATGGATGGCACAGCCCAGGGAAGGAGATGAGAGATTTCTATTTCTGCCCCAAGAAACCTTTATTCCCTTCCTCCAAGCTCAGCTGGAGCTCCAGCACGGATGCTGCAACCAGTGCCAGGACTGGTGAGAAACCGAAAATAGGACATTGGGGAATTGCATGAAAGCTTTTGCCATGTGGAAATATCAATCTCTGCCTTGGGAAGACTGGGTTTGAGTAGGTTTGGGGCTTTTTATTTTTAAAGGTGTGATGAAAATCACATGGAATGGAGTGCAGGGAAGGGTGGGCACAGCTGGGGCTGTCACTGGAGTATCTGTGCTGGGTTTTATCCTCTGGGAAAAGGGGAACCGGGTAAATCAGCCAGTCTGGGGCCAGAAGCAGAAGCTCTGCTGGTTGTTCTGGAGACAGAGAGGCAGCCAGGGGATCCTTCTTGGAGCTGCGAAGGTGGGATGTGGGAGGTTTGTGTATCCCAGCCTTTGGGGTAAGAGCTGCTTCCAGCCAAGGAAGCACAAACATTTTCCATTCCCATATTGAAAAGAGGGTTCATGGGGGGGGTGGGGGGTTTGGCCTGGTGAAGAGCAGGAATTGGCATCACAGCCACAGTGGGGCTCAGCACCCTGGGCCAAGCAAAGTGAGACTGAGGCAGTGCTGGGAAAGGAGGGAAGGACTCCGAGGAGGTGGGGTCCATGCTCTGACCCTCATCAAGGGGAGAGGTGGCTGCAGCAGAGCAGTGGGTAGGGCTGGCAGGTCTCACAAGACGTCTCTTCTCCACAGAGACCATTTTGGGCCTGCTCTACCAGCTCCATGTCTGTGCTGGGATGAGCTGGAGGCAGCTCCAGAGGGGTCTCAGGAGAGCAGAGCAGAGGGGGATCATCCCCTCCCTCCCCTGCTGCCCACCCTGCTGGGATTAGCCCAGGAGACACTTGGCTTCCTGGGCTGCCAGTGCCCATGGCCAGGTCATGACCCGTTTGTCACACACCACAACCCCCAGTTCTCCTCCACAGGGTGCCATCCCTCATCCATCCATCCATCATCCATCCATCATCCATCCATCATCCATCCATCCATCCACCCACCCGTCCCCAGTCTGTGCTGACCCTGGGCATGGCCCTGCCCCAGTCCCTGACCCTGCACTCAGCTGGGCTGGATCAGCCCAAGGGCTCTGTGAGGAGGAAAGGGAGGGGATGCAGGGGCAGGAGTGGGATATTCGGGTGCAGGGTGGGATATTGGGGTGCAGGTGGATGATGCCCATTGGGAGGCAGCTGGAGTTGCAGATCATCCATCCCTGTGCTGCTCTGCTCACCACTCCTGCTGCTCCACCCCAGCAGCTCCAGGGGGACCCGAACTGGGGTGGCTGGGCACAGGTACTGGTGGTGTCTCCTGGCAGGGCCCTCCCCGGGGGGGAAACAAGGGTGCCCAGGGGCAGCATGTGGAGGGCAATTCCATCCCTGGTTCAGGCTCTGCCCTCCCCACTCCCATCCCAGCCCCACACCAGCAGCACCCAGCACCCCAGGGCATGTGAGAGGGGGAGACCCCTCATCCCAGAGCTGGATCCCAAGATGGGTGTCCCTGTGAGCGCAGCACAAACCCCCCATTATCCATTTTGAGCCTTTTCCAAGGGAACAGGAACTGGGATCAAGAGGCCACAGGGCAGGCCACCACCAGCTTGAACATGAGTGCCCAGGGCTGTGGGATGGCCAGGGCTGGGAAATGTCCAGAGCTATGGGATGTCCAGGGCCAGGGGATGCCCAGGGCCGGGGGATGCCCAGGGCTGGGGGATGTCCAGGGCCACAGGGTGCCTCATTTGCTGGAAGCCACGCGGGGTTGCAGACAAGCCGGGTCAGCCGTATTTATTGAGAACGGTTGTGGAGGGATAAAAATATTTCCACTACTCTATAAGAATTTATAAACCTATACTCTCCGATCTGTTAATAAACGCCTCTAGGACTGTCATGCCGGGGAGGGGCTTCTGTAAGAAAATAGCGACATTAAAAAAAAGGAAAGCGCTAAGTATTCCCTGCAGGGCCCTGCCCGGGGGGGCCCTGCCCACGGGGGCCACGGGACCCCCTGCTGGCACGGGGACATGGGGGGCACAGGCCGGGGGCTGCCCTGGCACGCTGCAGTCCCCAGCCCCAAGCCCCGGCTGGGCACAGCCCCCGCCAGCCACACCCCACCCGGGGGACCCCGACTCGGGGGGCCCTGATGGGGACAGGACACATACCCACGGCAGCAATGGGGATGTGTCCCACTGATCCCAGTGATCCCACCACTCCCACTGATCCCACTGCTCCCAATCCCGCCTGCATCCTCACCATCCCCTGTGGGCTTTCCCATACCCAGGAGGGGGTTGGGATCCATCTCCCCAGGGATGCTGTGAGACGCGTCCAGGGCTCACCCTGGGGACACAGTGGGGCTTTGCAGGGAGCAACACAGCTGGGGACATCCTTGGGGACACAGGGACACTGCACAGAGCCCTGCAGGGTGGAGACATGGCTGGGGACGTCCCAGGGAGACACAGGGATGCAACATAGCTCTATGGGAAAGCAACGCCGATGGGGACAGTCTTGGGGGGGACAAGCTGCAGTGCTCTGTTGGGCAGCAACACCAACCAGGACATGGTGGGGAACATGGGGACACCACAGGGGACATGGGGACATGCAGCTTCTTCGCTGAGAAGCAACACGGATGGAGATGTCCTTGGAGAATACACAGGGCTGCTGTGCCAAGAAGCAGCAGGGACAGGGACATCCTGGGCACACAGGGACACCACGGACAAGCAAGTGGCAGCAGGGGCCAAAATTCCAGCCAGAGCTGGTGCTGTTGCCATGGGGTAAGAGGTGCCACGGGCACAGGACACTCATTATTGCTTTACAGGGCCAGCATCACAGCGGGCTGGGGGTGCCCAGCCTCTGATTTGGGGTTCAAGGGATTTTCCCTGGGGTAATCAACTCCCCAGTGCTCCCCGTGCCACAGCCCTGCTGTCACTCGGTGGGGACAAGGTGAGGACACAGGGCTAGACACTGACAAGCTTCAGTCCCCTTGCTCTGGTGCTGGCATGGAGCAGGATGGTGACTGTCCATCCGTCCCCTCTATTCCCTGTGGTTCCTAGGAGCTGCTGTTCCTCCATGCCCGCCAAGGGGAACAGCCCTGTCCCCCACAGCAGGGTAGCTGGGGCCCTTGGGGGGCTGGCATCTGTGCCCTCCTTTCCTCTTCCCTTAAGCCAGGGCCAAGATGAGCATAAAGATTGTAAGCAGGGAGCCTGGGGTGACGTGGGGACCAGGCTGGTCAGGGCCCTCCCCAGAGCTATGGAGAAACAGGAAACCAAAGCTTGTGGGACCAAGCTGTCCCCAGAGAGCAGGGGGACCTGAGCAGGGGACTCCGGGTTGGGTGCCCTGTCCCTCGCTGTCCCCTCGCTGTCCCCTCGTGTCCCTGCAGGCGCTGGGCGGTTGGATAAGGCGGTGCCGCAGCTTAAGGTGGTGGGTAGGTGTTGGTACCGAGTCTGGCAGCGGGGCCGGGCAGGTGGAGCGTGATGTAAACATTCCTGATCCGGGGCCAGGAGGAGGACGAGGAGGAGGAGGAGGGACGGGCTAGTGCGAGTCCTTCATCTGCTTCTGGATCTTCTGCAGCATCTCCTGCATTCGCCGCAGCTGGAAGGGAGCAGAGGCGGGGTGGGGGATGGTGCCAGGCCCCAGCCACGCAGCTCCCGTGCAAATGGGGCTCGGGCTGAGCATCCCAGACAAACTGGGATCGCCAAGAGCTGGGGAGGAGGGAACCCTTGGATGCACCTCCAGACCCTGCTGGTTGGAGCAGCAGCTGCCAGGATGCTGCAGGAATGGCTCCTGTGCCATCCCTGGGGCTGGGGGAGTGGGGATGGGGCTCTGGAGGCTCAGGCTGCCCCACACTCACCTCCTCATCCTTCTCCCGGATGAGCTTTTCCGTCTCCACATCCGGCACCGGGGGGATCACAGGGATGGGGAAGTCTGTCCCGCTCTCTCGGGTCAGCTTGCTGTGGGCAGAGAGAGGAGGTGAGGCTGCTGCCTCAGCCCCGCCGGGGACATTGCCCCGTGGGTGCCCCAACTCCTGCAGGTCCCCAGCACCCCCTGAACAGCCTCTGGGCCCCATGGCCACCATCAGAGTGGCATTTTCCAGCCAAGGGAGATGTGAGCAGTTCCACCCACACACCCAACCTTCCATGCACCAACCAAGGGAGGACCCAGGGAACTTCCTCCACACCTTCCCATTTTTGAGAGAATCCCAGTGGGGTTGGGGTCACCTAGGCCAGTATTTTTCCTGCTGCTTTAAAACATCAAAACTATGGCATCTTCCCTCTGTCCCCTCACCTCAGGTTGGGCTCTCCAGGTCCTCCACTGCCCTGCCAGCCCCAGGGACACCCACACCCTTCTCTAGAGCCCTTGCCCCCACTCAAGCCCATTCCTGCTGGAGAGAGCCAAGAACATCCCCCCGAGGCCACGCCACCACGCAGGACCAGGGCCAGCCCAGTCGATGGCTTCTCCCATGCCCACGGCACTGGGAGGGACCAGCTCTCCCAGCCGTCCCTGCGGATGCCACGTGCCACCCCAGCTGGTGACAAGGCTGGGACACCATCAGCGGCTGGCAGGGTCACGGGTGCTGCCACGTGCCACCACCACGCGGCCCCTGTGGGCAAAGGGTGATGGACACGGGTGTGACATGGGTGTGACACGGGCAGGACAGGCCAGCCCTGCCCCACGGGGTCCCCTGTGCTGGGGGCTGGGCCAGGCCCAGGGTTTGGCTGCCTCTGGAGCCGCTTTGGAAGGCCCTGCCGTTGTCTCGGCTGTCGCCGTGGGGAGCACGTGGAGCTCCCGCCAGCCCTGGCAGCCACACGAGGCACCAGCAATGGCGTGAGCAGCACAGGCGCTCAGCACCCCAAAATCGCATCCCCGGAGGGGCAACACGATGGGGGCACCTTTCCCTTGGGCAGCCTTGGGGGCTCAGTGCCACCAAGCAGCGACACATCCCCCTAATCTGGGTGAGCCGGGGTGACACCACCAGCACACAGCCACAGCGTCCCTTGGCATCCCAAGGACAGCTTGTGTGGGACACAACTGGATGGCCACAGGGCCAGAGTGGGTGGCCACAGGGCCGGCTCACCCCGAGGGCGGCTGCCTGGCCCTTGCACGGGCACAGAACACCAAGACAGCGTTGGGTACCAACAAGCACTTTATAGAGGGGCTGGGGGATGGCAGGGGATGGAAGGGGGAGCAGGGCGGGGCCCAGCACGGCCCCGGCCAGTCCCGGCTCAGTCGGCGGAACAGTCCCCGCAGCACAGCCTCAGCACGGAGGGATGGCTCCTGCCCCGGGGCACACAGGGAGACACACTTAGAGGTGCCTGGAATAGCCACTGCCAGCCCCCCCAACAGCACAGCTCCAGCCCCCCGGCACCCACAGAGCTTCCACTCACTCCCACACTGCTCCAACCCCCGGCTGGAGGGTCCCACCGAGGACCCTGCTTGGGGGAGCTCCCTCAGCACCTCGGGGTGGCTAAAGCTGATGAGGGTGCCGTGAATTCGGCTGATCCACGAGCAGAGCCCCAGCACCGGCTTCTGTTGGACTCCTGCTCTGGCGCCGGGATGCAAGGGCCCCCTCCCTGTTGGAGCATCCCCCCAGAGCCAGTCCCAGGGGGATGCAGGATCTGCCTCAGTGCTGAAGCATCCCCCGCGACACACCCAGCCTAGAGGCGACACAGGGTCCCCCTTGCTGCCAGAGCCCACCCTTGGCCCCCACCCCAGTCCTGGGGTCACAAGGGATACCCCTCTCTGCTGGGACATGCCCCTCAAACCAGCCCCAGCTCTGGGGAGATGCAGGGTCCCCCTCGCTATCAGAGCATCCCCCCAGTCACACCGGGGTCACACGGTGCCCTTCGCTGCTGGAGTATCCCAGCTAAGACAGACCCAGCCTCGAGGGATGCAGGGTCCCCGCACTGCCGGAGCATCCTCCGCCAGGCACTGCCAGCCCAGGGGCACAGGAGGGGCCCCTCACCACACTGGGGCTCCCCAGCACAGCACCGGGGCTCCCCGGCACGGACCCACGCGTGGCTCTGACTCGCCGACACCGCCGCTCGCAGTGGGTGCGGTCACCCCGAGCAGAGGAGCCCCCGGCCCAGCCCCGCCCCGTACTTGCGGTTCCGCTCCTTGACCACCATGCGGGTCATGCTCTGGATGCACTGCGTGCGGTAATTCTCGTAGTGCGTCTCTCGCGTCACGTCCTTCAGGTCCTGCATGTGCGTCCTCACCAGCATCGTCCGCAGCTTCACGAAGTCGCAGTGGGACGGGTTCTCCACTGCGGGCGAGGCGGGGTCAGGGGGCCACAGCCAGCGCCCCGCCTGTCGCCAGCCCCGGGCTGCAAGGGGCGGGCCGTGTCCCCGTCCCCGTCCCCAAAGGCCAGGGACAGCCCAGCGTTACCTTCCACGATGCCCCAGGGGTAGAGGCGCCCGCGGACGCGCCGGCCCTTGGCCTCCACCACCGTGTTGCTGCCGATGACAGCGAAGGGGATGCTCTCCTGCAAGGGCGTGGGGGTCAGCAGGGCCCTGACATGACCCCCCCTGCCAGGACCCAGATCCCTCCACGTGCCCTCCTCGGCTGTGTCCAGCACCCATTTGCCAAGATATCCCACAGCCCAGCTGTGGAGAGCCCCAGTGGGACAGCAGAAGTCGTGGAATGGGTTTCTCCACCCGAGTCCCATCCCACCAAGCTGCAGGTATCACCCGGGGGATCTTGGTGACGTTCTCTGGGTAGTGAGACATGTGCCAGCCCCTCCATGCTGGAGAGCTTGCGTGGCCCCAAAGGGTCCTGCAGGTACCCCAGGTGACGTGTTCTCCCAGCCACGGGGCTCTGCCCCTCCAGTGATGGAGCTGGAGGGGCCAGACCCACCTTCAGTGCCTGGTCCTGCAGCTTGAACTCCTCATCCTCGTCCGAGTCGCACTCAGGGAATTGGTAGATGCGGATGCCGTAGTGGTCGATTTCCTCCCGGATCTGGAGGCAAACAGTTCCCTGAGGGAAGGGCTCTGGCCTTGGGAAGGGTGTGGGAAGCACCACACAGGGCCAATGGCTCCCAAAAGCCTGTTCCCACCAGACCAGCTGTCATGGACACCCCCCAGTCCTTCCAACCCCCAGGTGAGCCCTGGGCAGGTGTGTCCTTGGTTGCCATGGGGGCAACACGGTCCTCTACAGTGCTGCGAGCTTGGAAAATGCTCCAGGGCAAATTCCAGGCAGGAGATAGATGGAGACCCACCCCAGGGCACTCCCATGCCCAGGGACCTGCTGGGACAGCTCCCAGCCAACCCACCTCCCCTCACCTTGTTCTTCATGCGCTCCACCTCGGCGGGGGTCAGGGTGTCAGCCTTGGCCAGCACGGGCACGATGTTCACACGCTGGTGCAGAGCTCTCATGAATTCCACGTCCAGGGGCCGGAGCCTGCGGGTGGAGCCTGGTGAACCCCGTCCCAGCGAGCCCCAGCCCCAGCCCCAGCCCAGCAGGGCTGCCCATACCCGTGGCCAAAGGGCGAGATGAAGTAGATGCAGCAGTGCACTCGGTTGTCCTGGATGTTTTTCCGGTTGAGGCCGCTTTCGTCACGGAAATACTGCTCGAACTGCTGGTCGATGTAGTCAGCCACCGGCTTCCAGCTGCAGGAACAGATACAGAGTCCTCTGTGGGACACCCCTGCTCTCTGTGGAACCCCAGCTCAATACCTCCCATGGCCCAGCACCTAAGCCCAGCTTAGGAACAATGGGCATCCCACCCACCACGGGGTGTCTGCCCTGGGGAGACCCCCACCCCATGGCACTCAGCATCCCACCCACCACTAGGTGTCCTCCCTGGGGACAGTCCCCAGTCCGTGGCACTCACCACTCGGTGTTGTTGACGGCGTCCCCAAAGCCTGGTGTGTCCACAATGGTCAGGCGCAGCTTGACCCCCTTCTCCTCGATGTCCACCACGTGCTTGGTGATCTCCACCGTCTGCGTGATGCGCTCTGTGGGGAGGGACACATCACCAGGGGGGACACCAGAGAGGGTGAAGGTGACATGGGGAAATGCTGTGACCCCCGGGTATCAGCCCCCACCCTGGGGGCTGGGTGACCCAGCATACACCATGCTCCAGCTCAGGAGGGGATGCTCCACTCTGTGATCCCCACATGTGCACCCATCCCTTGGTGGCTGTGCCACTGCCACCCCAGGACCCCAGCTCAGGCAGCACAGGATCTGCTGGGGCTGGTCTTGCTGCAGGAGCATTTCAGGTGATCCCACAGCTCCAGATTGCATGTGCCCCTTCACCCCAGGACCCTCCATGTCCCTGCATCCCCAAGGATGTTCCTGCTGCATTGTGTTTTCTGGCTTTCACTCCAAGCAACGGAAACAAATCAAACAAACCCCTCGAACTCCTGGGGATTTGGGCAAGTTTGGGCCATTTCAATTCAAAAAACTGGCTGCAGCTGAACTGGCACTGTGCCCCAGGTCCTGACTGTCCCTAGCCTCCCTGAAATGCTGCAGCTCCAGCCAATCACCACAAGCCAGGGCTTGTTTTCCCCGTGGAAATAAAGGCCCCATGGGGGGTCCCCATCCTGTGCAGGGGGGTCCCCAGTGCCAGGGGCAGCTGACAACACAGCATATGTCATTTCAGGGGAGCCTGGCCGGGCAGGGAGACAGGCTGCAGACCCCAGGAGCATCCCTGGGCTCTGCCACTGCCCAGGTCACCCAGGTCACCCCTCTGGGCCGTGACTGTCCCCCCTGACCTTCAGCGTTGAGCAGCTTGCGGTCCCTGTACATGTCCGTCAGGAAGAGGCTGTTGACCAGGGTGGATTTGCCCAGCCCGGATTCCCCTGAGAAAGCAGGACAAAGATTAAGGGCTGCAGCCAGTGTCCCCCCTCCCCAGTCCAGGCTGCTTGGGATCCAGAGTGGGGTCAGCACCCCCAGGCCGGCTGGATCCCCGTACCTGCCACCATGAGGGTGAAGTCGAAGCCCTTCTTCACTGACTTGCGATGCACCTGGTTGGGCAGCGTGGCAAAGCCCACGTACTCCTTGTCATCCTGCAGAGGGCAGAGGGGACGTGGGACAGGGACACCACCAGCCCACTTCCTACCCTGGAAAGCCGCCCCCTGCCCGCCTTCCCCCCCACCCCCCACCGCTCACAAAGGGATTCCCATTCCCAGGGTTGGAGTTCCAGAGGATGAGGCCATGCCTGCTCAAAGCCTTTGTGTTCACAAGATGGGAACATCCTCCATCCCGCAGCCCCTCGTCCCATGTGTGTGTCCCCCCTTCCCCATGGACACGTCCTGCACCTCGGAGGAGTCGTAGGGGTCCAGCTGCCCCCAGGGGCTCCGCGGGCGGTTGGGGCTGGGGGGCGGGGGGGCAGCGATGTGCTGCTGGAAATCCAAGGGCCGAGAGCGGGAGAAGATCCTGGCGTCCCTCTCGTCACTGGCTTCGTCTGCGGGGACCCTGGCCACGCTGCCCAAGGGGTGGCCAGGCTCCCGCCGGCTCTCTGGGACCTCCACCTTCCTGGAGCTGTCAGCTGGTGGGCAATCCCGCAGGAACTGGGTCAGCTCAGCCTCGTCCGAGTCCTCCTTCAGGAAACGCTTTATCTGGGGACCAAGGGAGGAGGTCACACTGGTGGTGGCCGTGCCAGCCCGAGATGACACTACCCAGCTCAGCCTCACAAACTCCCAAGCTGCAGCAGCCAGACACATGCAGCCTAAAGGTGGCAGGGATGGGAGGAGAGATGGGACACGGCCACCCCAGGGGACCAGCCACCACCCTGGGGACAGCCACGGGGACAGCCACAGGGATGGCAGTGGGGACAGAGGTCGCGTGCACCTCAGGCGCTTACGACTTGCGGCGTGTGGACGGCAGCCAGCTCCTGGCACTCTGGGGGACAGGGGTGGGCACCTTCCCCCTGGGCACCCCGCCGCTCCTCGGGGTCTTCTGGGGCAGCCAGGACCCCCCCGCGCCCCATGGCCTGCCAGGAGGACAGGGAGGGGGCCGGGAGGAGGCAGAGACACCAAGAGATGAAGAGCAGTTGAGGGGGTGACCCGAGCGGGGCTGCAGCCAGGGGAAGGTGGCAGGGGTCCCCTGGTGCCCCCCGCCCGCTGCCTGTTCTCAGGGTGTCAGCACTGCCCATGGCACAAGGGGCCCCGTCCCCGCAGTCCCAGCAGACAGCCAGGGCAGGGGACCCGGCCGAGAGACGTGACCAGGACCCCGACAGCTCCTTCCCCTGGCTCTGCCCGGGCAGCAGCGCTCGGCAGAGCTGGGGGGGACAGGCACAGCCGCCCCCGAGCTGCTGCCCCGTAGGGTGGCGGGGCTGGGATGAGGGACGGGAACGCCGGGATTGGGATGGCTCCACATCCTGTTTACAAGCGATGGCGGGAGGAGACGAGTTCCCAAGGGCACGTCCGGCAGCGGCTCCCGTGGGACCAAGCCCTGCTGCCAGCAGGCACCAATGTCCCCAAGGTCCCAAGGCGACACCAGCCGCACGGGCAGTGAGACCCCAAACGAGAGAGGGGGAGCCCGTGACCCTGCAGGTCCCAGCTGGGGGTCGGTGCCCCCCCCAGAGCCGGGTGAGTTCCCTCCGTGGGGACACGTGTCCCCTCCGCCGCGTCCCCGCTCGCTGGCGGGGCGGGCAGCGGTGCCGGCGGCAAGGCGAGAAGCGCGGAATTAGCGGGCTGGAAACAAGGTCACGGCGCTGCGGGGCTGAGCGCTCGCACGCCCGGCCCCACTCCCGCTGCCCCCGCTGCCCCCGCTGCCCCCGCGGCCACAGTTCGGGACCACGGGCCCAGGCTGGAGGACAGCAGGTGGCCCCATGGCGGGGCTGCGGGACCCCCGTGCTCCCCTCTGCCCCAGCGGGTCCCGAGTGCTCGGTGGGTCTCCATGACCGCAGCACCCTCTTCCTCACCGCCCTTGACCTGGGGGGCCTCAACGCCAGCCCGCAGCACAGCACATCCCGGCCGGGGACACTCGGGGATGGGAGGTGATGCCACCACCAGCGGCGAGCACTTCCAGCCTTGCTGCCGCTTCATCCCTCGGGGCTCCAGCCCTTTGGGGCTCACCCTGGTTCCCCATCCCCGGAGAAGCCGATGACCTCGGCAGTGCCGCGGCACCGAGATTTGTGCCGCATTCTTGGGGGTCCTGCAGAAAGCGCGGCCCCCGGCAAGAATATCTCTGTCCCAAGGACGGAGGATCAGCTGTGGCACCTTCCCGCAGAACCGGGGTGGTCTATGCTCTCCACCCCCTCTGCCCCTTCTCTCGCCCCGTCGGGGACGGGCGTTGCCCCCGTACCTCTTGCCCAGGCTGCAGCTCGGGGCAGGTGGCCATGGCACAGCCGATGTCGCCCGTGGCCAGCAGAAGATGCCGAGTGGCACCGGCTGCGCCGAGGGCTGGGGAGCAGCATTAGCATAACTCCACCCTGGGCAGGCTTCGCGTCGGGAGCCCGCGGCACCCAGGGGCCTGGCACGGCCCCTGAGAGGGGCACGGGAGGGAAGAGGGACCCCCGGGCAGAGCCAAACACAGCTCCTACCCGGCTGTGGAAATTTCAAGGACCAGTCATCATTGGCCAAGAGAGGTCCTGAGGGGCTGCAGGACCACCACCATCATCACCAGCACCCCTGGGCTGAACACAGAGATTGGCTACAGCCCAGGAGGACGCTCAGTCCTTAGAAACGCCTCTGTCCCAGGACAAGAACCCGCTTCATCCTGGGACGAAACTCTCTCCGTCCCGGGACAAAATGCCCCTCCATCCCAATGCACACCACGTCCACTCCAGCTGCCCACCTGGAGCATTCCCCAGCAGGGCTCCACAGCCTCTTTGAGGTCAGAAACCCAGTTTTCCCACACTTTTGGGCCTGACAATTAAAGCTTTCCCACGTGGCTCCAAGCTCTTGCTCGAGCTGGGCCTGGCTGGCAAGGACCCAGCCCTGGACTGGGAGAAGTAGGAATGCTGCCCACCACAGGGATCCCAGGCAGAAGCTCCAGCATTCCTGCCTCGGCTTTCCCGGCTCATCCCTGGGAGGCGAAGGGTTAACAGTGCCCCAGGAGGAGCCGTCGGTGGCAGTCAGGGTTCCCCAGCTGTCACTTCGGGGTCACCAGGGACGGTGATTCACCTTGATGCGTGTCGAGATGCATCAGAGCAGCTCAGGCGCGAACCAGGCTCGCTCGGCCGCTTTCCAAGCGTCCCGGCCCGCACTCCCGGCAGGAGCAGGGATTTACGGCAGCGAGAGCCCGGGGCTGTGCCGGTGCCCCCGTAAGCAGATTACACACGCGGCTGAGTGCAAGCCGGCCTCACACCCGGGCTGTCAGCGGCCCCGCAGCCCCACACGCGCCGCCTCGTCCCCGCCTGTCACTCTGCATTCCGTCCCCGCGCGGTGACAGCCCGAGGGATGCGGCGCGAGGGGACACGGGGGCAGCGGGCAAAGCCTGACCTAGGAAAGCCACCGGCTGCCCCTGAGCACCGTTCCACGGGTACCACATTACCATGGGAGGTGTTTTCCCAGCCTGCTCACGCAGGGAAAGGAAGGGAACATCCCGGCGAGGTGCTGTCCCTACCGCCAGACTGACAGAAGCGTTCCCAAGCCCTCTAAAGGTGACACCCAGAATGCCACCCGCGGCATAGCCACGGTGCCGCTATGGCTGAGCATCCTAGGCACAAACGCTGTCCCAAAGGCACGAACCCCACGCAGGACAAGCCCCCAGCGAAGCCCAGCGCTGCCTGGACCAGGCCAGCTCGTTCCCAGGCAGACAGGACCTGGGCTGTGCCTGCTCGGCCCCGCCTCTGGGTGCACGGGATGCTCCCGCCGGAGAATCAGGGTACCCCCAGTTCTGCCATCCCACCCATCAGCAGCATTCCAGATGGAAAACCGAGTCTCCCAGCAGCTCCAAGGGGAGCAGGGCGCTGGATGTGGGGCAGGCCCTGGTGTGGGTCCCTGCTCTGGGGCAGGGGGTCAGCCCCAGGCAGAAGAGCAGGGGGAATGAGAGCCACAGCCCGTAGTGCAGCAGCTCGTCCCTCTCCCGCAGGGAATCCTCCAGCTTGAAGGACATGTGAGCACCTGAGCAGGGACCCCAGGATGTGACCATGAGCAGTGGCTCCCTGTGAGCTGGGACATGACAGCGAGGCCTGCCCTGGCTGGAAACCAGGCGGCATTTCAGCACATGGGGCTGGGCAAGATCTGACCCACTCCGACCCGGGGGGACGGAGACCCGGGGGGGACCAGTGCTCATGCTGCTCCTCCGGGCCAGCTGAGAACTGCTTTGGGGACAGAGGGACGGGGGCACCGGTGGCAGGGACACTGGCTCCTCCTCTGTGGGTCCTTCTGGAGCACCTCCAGCCCCAGCTCACCCCACGTGCACGGCTGAAGGAGCCCAGCTGCCCCCGGTCCCCCGCTGTGACTGCTGTCCCCCCCGCGATGTTTCCAAGGCTGATGTGTGCATCCCAAAGCCACAGTCTGGAGCCTGTCGGGAAGGCGCTCCGTTGCGACACGCTCCGCCAGCCGCCCTCCTCTCTGGTTTCACTGCGTCCAGCTCCGGAGGAATGTGCCGGGCTGGTTCCCACGGCGGCTGCCGGGGCAGCGCGGCCGCAGCGCTCCCCACCAAGGCCACTTGTCCCAGCGGCCACAACCCGGTGCCACGCGAGCCACGCCCGCAGCCCTCCGTTCTCATACCCACCCTGGACATTGCCCGAGGTCCCCGCGGAGACGTGGCCCAGCCGGACGGCTCCTGAGGACCTGCCACCACCGCGGAGGAGTGAGACAGAACGGGAGATGCAGGACAAACTCCCGCGGGCTGGGAATGCCAGCGGCGTTGCCGGTGAGTACAGAGCCGGCTCTATGCGTGTGACGGTCCCGGCCGAGGGCCCGGCCAGGCTGGCAGTGCCACCAGCGCCGCAGCCCGGGGACCTGCCAAGAGCTGGGGACCGATGTCCTGCAAGGAGCGACGCCAGAGCAGCTCCCACTGCCCACGTAAGGACACCCGTGGGGGGAGCTCAGGACGGGGAGACACGCAGGTAACGCTCCCGAGAGCTGCCCTCCCGGATGCCCCGGTGAGGGGCCCGTGGCCTCGCCGCCTCCCCTGGGCAGGTGCTGCCCCGCCGCCAGTGTCCCCCCCGCGCTCCGCTGCGGCACCGGCGGCCCCGGTCCGCTCCGCCCCCGCGCACCGTCACCTTCACGGAGCGCAGCGGGCTGCGGGAGCGGGCCCGGGCTGCGGGAGCGGGCCCGTGCCACGGTGCGGGGGTGCAGGGCAGCCCGAGCCGGGCCGGTCCCATGTCCGCGCCGGCCTTACCATGGCTGCGGCGCCGGGCGCCGTCCGGGAGCGGCGGCTGCCGATGGGCACGGCCGGGCCCCGCCGCGGATTAGCAGAAATAGCAGCGGCGGGGGTGGGGGCGGCCCCGGGGCGGGGCGGGCGGGGGCCGGGCGGGGCGGCCGCTCGGCATCACCGACAGCGGCACCGGGCACCGGCACCGGCACCGGCATCGGTAACAGCGCCTGGCACCACGCGCTGCACACAGGCACCGATATCGGCATCAGCACTCCGCGCCGGCACCGGGGCAGAGCAAGGTACACCGGGCACCGGCACCAGCATCGGGCACCGGGCACCAGGAACAGACCCCGCACACCGGGCACTGGCACCATGCACGGGGCACCAGCACCGGGCACTGGGCATCAGCATCCAGCCTTGGCATTCGGCTCCGGCATCAATACCTGGCAGCGGCCCCGGTCACTCGCTTTGGCAGCTGGCGCTGGGGCCGGGCACCGTGTGCTGGGCACCGGGCACTGGTTCTGGCACCATTCACCGGGCACTGGGAACTGCACAGTGGCACGGGGTGGTGGCACAGGGCAGCAGCACCAGGCACAGGGCTCCAGCATCAGTGCTGGGGCACCAGCACCAGGAACAAGTCATTGCAGCAGGGCCAGGGCACCAGTACCAGGGACAGGGCACAGGAACCGGGTGCAGGGCAGGAGTGCTGGGCGCTGTGCATTGGCAGTGCCCGGTGCAGGCAGTGGGTACAAGGTCCCAGCACCAGTTACTAGTGCAGGCGAGAGAGAATGGCCCCCGTGTCAATGAGTGACCTCCTGAAAGTGTCACCAGCACCGGGCATTGCCCTGCAGGTACCAGGTACTGCACAGGAGCCACTGGGCTCCACAGCAGCCACTGTTTTTGGGGAGCACTGGGCACCAGTGTTAGGTGCTGGGAAAACATCCCAGCACCACACATCCCACACCTCCTGCTGGGTACCAGGGACTGGCGACTGTACTGGGCACGGGTCCCCGAATCCCAGCCTCCCAGCGGTCCTTCTGCAAAATCCCAGCCTGCTTCTCCCTCCCGAAGCCCTTCCTGGGGCTGCTGCTGAGCCATCCATGGCGGGTGGGCTGGCAAAACGACCCAGACACCCAGCTGGCTGTGCCACTGTCCCCATCCTCACCCCCATCCCACCTCAGGGATGGCAGTGCCTTCCGGGCTGCCCCCGGCCCCGAGCCCATGTGAGTGGCAGTAGCACGCGGCCGTGTCCCCGTGTCCCTGAGGGCAGCGAGGATGCTGTCACCGCGAGCAGGGTTGCCCAGGGCGCTCGTGTTCCGGCCATGAAAGGGGTCGCGGTGGCTGCTCCCCGTGGCGAGCAGCTGGCAGAGCTCAGCTCTCCCCAGATTTCAATCTCCAGGCCAGCTGCTCTTCAGGACTGTCCTTGTCCCACCTCAAACTCACTCCAAGCCAGGGAGCTGCCGAGGTCACATGCGCTCCCAGCACATCCCTGCCATAGTCTTCTCCTCCCTTGCCTCAGTTTCCTTGCCCGTGAAAAAAGCCAGTGGTAATTCCCCAGGAGAAAAAGACGGATCCAGCCGTGTGAAGCTGTGTTACTCCACAGGACCATCTCAGCCTTGTCCCCAACCTTGTCACTGCCTGGAATCTCTTTCCCTCTGATGTTATAGATCCAGGCTGTGTCCAGATGGCTCCACATTCCCTTTATTCCCATAAATAACCAACACGGCCTCAGAAAGCACCGGTGGCCACCTCGACCCTGTATTCGGGTGGTCCAGGCTCTGCTCTCCCAGCATCTCATCTTGGCCGGCTGGGGGGTCCAGGCAGGGGGCAGGTAGGGGCAGGCAGGTGAGGGTGGCTGTTTACATCCCTAATCCCCACTGCCAGCGCTTTCTTCCAGGATTACCGAGGATTAGGAGCTCGGGGGCTCCAGGAGCTCAGCCCGGGCTCTCCCTGCCCTTCAAGGAGCAGCGCTGAGCCCCGCGGGGGTGGGAGGGCACTGCCAGCATGAGCCGGGCGTTCTCAGCCCGGCACTGCTGCGCTCAGATGGGTATTCTCAGCCTGGCCAGCGGGCACAGCCTGCAGCAGCCACACACTAGCCACGGCCTTGCTCCAGTAGCCCAGTGCCCATCGAGGCCAGGGAGCTGCAACCTGGGCTTTACACAGAGCATTAAAAGCTGAAGGGATCAGCTTCGGAGAGGGAGGGGACACAAGGGCTGCACATTCCTGTCTGGGAGATGACGCAAAGGGGAGCGATAGTGACACCCAGGGAGGGTGGCATAGCTGGAGAGGTCCCCAAGGTCCCCGGGGCACCCTGGGGTCCCTCTGCCCAGCAGCAGCAGCGATCCCAGGTCCCGGCCCGGCTGGGAAGTCTCCACTTGCTACCGGGGCCCAGAGCTCTATAATTACCATGGGAGGCTGAGTTATTTTGGGAAGCGGCTTTGCTGCTGCCAAAGCTTTTATTCCTCCAAACCAAAACAAGATGGAAAGAGCCCAGCCCAGGATGCTGCATCCGGCGGGCGTGGGGAGCTTAACCTCCTCAGTGCCTGCACCGGGGCTGCGGCTCCCCCTGCCTGACCCAGCATCGAGACAGGGCCTGGGGCTTGGGCTGCGCTCCCGGGCTCCAAGGAGAGTCAGGAGGGAAGATTTGAGGTCACGGAGACCACAGGGTGTCAGCCAGGCATGGGATGGGGCTGGGGTCAGGTCCAGAGGCCACATGTTCAGATGCTTCCTTGTATCCACCATGAGAATCTCTATTTTTAGCTCTTTCTCTTGCAACGGGTCCCGTTTTGGGGCCTTCCCAGTGCGGTGGCTGGGCTGAACAATGCCATGCGCATGGAGTGGAGCACCTTGCTGCTGCCCCCAGTGACACATCCCAGGGGACAGAGCCTCAAGGGTCCATCCCCAAAGCCACCAGAGCACAGGCAGAAGTTCTGCTCTCCCCTCTCCAACGCAGCTAAATAGACTCGAAGCTGGGAATAAACTCATTTTTCACACTGTGGAAAGGATGAGCCACATCAGGCACCCTGCAGTGCTCCCCAAGATCTGCTCCAGCACAGGGATGAGGTGGGCTGGGGGGGATCTGTGCTCAGGGTGGACCCTGAAAACCTGCCGTGAAACTCCCGCCTTTTGGCCTCTTTCCCTCCGTGTGAGCCCAGA
This sequence comes from Sturnus vulgaris, assembly GCF_052056855.1. Lineage (NCBI taxonomy): Eukaryota > Metazoa > Chordata > Aves > Passeriformes > Sturnidae > Sturnus > Sturnus vulgaris. Next base: position 10,352,259 of record NC_142263.1, read on the forward strand.
AGGGCAGCCCATGCCTGGGTGGCTCCCTGTGCTTCAGTCTTACAGGGCAGCCAATAGCCCCCAGACCCATGGTCTGGGGTCCCCCAAACCCAAAACCTGCATGCCAGGGTCTTCCAGCTCCCCAAACCCACACACAAGGGAGTTCCCTAGACTCACAGAGTCCCACAGCTCCCCAAACCCACATAGCAGGGTCTCCCCACCCTTGGGCTGTCTCTGCAGGGAGGTCCTGCTCAGAGTAGGGGGTCCTGGGGGTTCTAAGGATCCACATTGCCCAAGTGCCAGCCCCTTGGAGGGGTTTGGACATGGGGTCTCTATGGGACGGTATCACAGCAGTGGGGACAGTGTCACAGCCATTCAAACGCACAAGCCCTGGTCCCAACCAAACCCTGCCCACACAAGGCTCCCTTCCCTTCTTGGACTGGACCTTCCCACAGCTCATCACGTGCCACCAGCTCCCAAATCCCTCACAAAGGACTCATCAGTCGATGCTGCCCATCCCTGGTCCTGCCTGAGGACCTGGTGGCACTGGGTAATCAGGAGCACCCATCCCTCAACCTCCCTGTCCAGAGCCCCACTGGAAAGGGGCTGTGCTGGAGCTGGGGAAGGATGACAGTGGGACTGAGAAGGAGCCATTTTTCCCATCAGAAGCAGCTGAGGCTTTCAGGGCCCCCCAACTGTCTCCTCCCAGGTGCCTGTGTCCCCACAGGACCAGCAGCTGGATCAGGGATGGGTCCCATGTGCCCCCAGCTGGCAAAGAGGGGCAGGATGGCAGAACCGTATTCCCAGGGCTGCGTTTATAAATGCCATGTTTATGTAGATCTTACAAAAACTGCTAGCAAATGAGGTGGGAACTGTGTCCCATGCCAGCCTCGTCTGTCAGGGACCAGAGGACATGGGAGGGGGGACAGGAGCTGCAGTGACAGCCCTTCTTCCCATCCTCTTATCCCACAGCCTGTTGCAGCTGTGGGGGAAATTGAGGCAGACAAGTACTGACCTCTCACCATTGGCCTCGGAGCTCCACCAGGGGTTCGGCCATCTGGATGTTCCCCATGGAGCCACCAGGTCCTGGTGACTCTCTGCCTGCTACCCCTGTAACAAGGTGTCCCCCAAGAGGGTCCCCACAGCACCAGTGCCCACCTTGCAGGATTCTGGGAGAACCTGCCGTTCTTCCTCTCCCCTGGAGCCCCAAACCTCCCCATGAGGAAGGTGAAAACCCACGGCCGATGGTTCATGGCTGGAGCTCTCAGTGTGTCCTTGCCAGAGCCACTGGCACCTTTGGCCAATCCCGTTGGTGGGGACACTTGGCTCCCCAAGTCCCACCATTCCAAATTGGGATCAGGCATGGCCAGGACCTTACCAGAGACATCCTTGAGGGGGCACAGAGCAGAACCTGGGAGGAGACAGTGGATGCAGTGGCAGCTCTTAGTGGCCTGTGACATGGTCTGGGTGGTTTTGTTCCTCCCGGGAGGGGATGGCTGGAGGGGACAGGCAGGTGCTGGTGATGGGATGAGCCCCTCCCACAGGCACTGGATCAGGCTGGACTGGGGCTGGATTTGGGCATAGGGTGCTGCACACCTCTGGAAGGGACTTTCAGGTGACAGTGACAGCATGGGGCCACTGCAGCTGTGCCAGAGCCACCTCCCTGACTGGTGAGGGGATGTCCCAGCTGGTGGCTTGGTTTGGGATGAGTTGCTGTCATGGTGGGGGGACTGAGTGGCCACTTGGCACTGTGGCCAGCTACTGGCTCTTGTCCCAAGGGCCACCAGCAATTGTCCCAGTGGGTGTGGAGACCCTGGCACTGCCAGGCACACCACACCCACAGCTGCACCCAGCTGGGTGAGGGGCTGGGGAGGTTTGGGGGTTCCTACTGCAAGACTGCTCTCCTGTGGCAGCAGGGGACTGGGGACTGTGGTGTTTCCCAGGTGTGATAAGCACAGTGGGTCCCTCACCCCAGCGTTCCCAGGGAGTGACAGTGTTCTGCTCCTAGAGCAAAGAATCAGCACAGTGGGGTGTCACCAGGGGCAGTGTGGTGTCACCAAGGGTGGCATGACAGGCTGTGACACCAGGCAGGGTGTTGGTCCCTGTCCCTCACTGGGGTACTGTGGAACAGGCAGTCAAAAGCCACTCCAGGAGGGGGGACACAGCCATTGCCACTACATCCCCCCAGTCCCTCTGGAGCAATAAATCATGAGGTTTCCTGATGGGGGTTCCAGCCTGGATCCTGGGCCTCTTCAGGCTCCTTCCCCAGCTGCAGCATCACTGGGGACATCCTTGGGGACATCCCTCCAGTCCCATCCGTTCCCTGTTACTCCCTCCTCAGCTCCTTGGGTTCCAGGTATTCTCCAGCTTCCAAAGCTCAGCATCCCCCAAGGATAGAGCTTGGGGACCTTAGTTTGGTCCCAGGAAGGTGTTGAGGACAGAGGGACAGCATGGGAGGGCCATGGGCTATCCCAGCATGAGCCACCTCATTGCTCCCTGGGGGCTGGTTTGACACCAAAGGCAAATGCTCCATGACACCGATGGTCACACGGCTCTGTCACCTGTCTGTAACCACCCTGGTGTGACAGTGGGCATGGCCACCAGGCTAGTGAGGGGACACAGAGCTTGGGGGCCCTGGTGACATAGGCAGGGATAGCACCAGTCCCACAGCCACAAGGGGGTGAGGACAGCACAAAGGGGGAAACACCACTGCCCCTATGGGGGTGAGCGAGCTGGTGGATGCCACCACAGCCAGTGCCACAGCCCAACCCTGGGCAGAGGGACTGTCCCCTCCTGCCTCAGTTTCCCCAGGAGCTCCCAGCCCCCCCAAGGGAGGCGAGCGATTGCCAACAGGCCGGGCAGCGAGCGGGGAAGGATTTATTGACTCACGGCTCGGGGTACATCACAGTTTGAGCTCCCTTCCCGCCTCCGCAGAGGACGTCGCCTTGGACTTCCCGGGCAAAAGTGCACGGAGAGGCTTCACAGTTTGATCCCTTCGGGAAAGCAGAACCGAGGCAGTGACAAATGGCAAACGCTACATTGTATGAAAAAATAATACAAACTCTTCTCTTTAAATATCTTACAGAAAAATGAACCTGAATAAAGAGCATGAAAAGCACCGCGTGGCGCAACCCCCTGGGCCCCCCGGGGCAGGGGGACCGAGATGAGCTGCAGCCCCACGTCCCTCCGGAGCAGCCGGCGCCGTCCCCGGGGCTGCGCGGGCAGGGCTCGGCACGGGCAGCACAGGCGTGGGGGCAGCAGGGACCGCTACGTGCCTGTCCCCACGCCACGGGGCTGTGCCCCACGACCCCTCACTCGGCCGGGGGTGCCGGCAGCCCCCCGAGCCCGGGGTGCCGGCGGGAGCAGCCTCAGGGGCCGGCCGAGGTCGGGGGCGTTGCTACGAGGGTGCCCTGGGGGCCGCGGGGTCCCTCCTGTCGCAGTGCAAGTTCACGGAAAGCCAAGGCACCGCCGCGAGGCCGCGGCTCTGTCCGGGGCAGCCCGGGGGCTCGGGCGGGGGCAGCCCCGCTGTGCAAAGGGGAGGTGAGCCAGGGTGGGGGACACGGGGCCGTGGCACGGTCCCCGCGGTGCGGCCGGCCGGGCTGGTCCTGGTGGTCAGAGCTACGGCGTGGGGGGTGCCCAGGGCCATGCGGCCCCGGGGAGAGCCAGCTCCCCGGGGTGGGCAGCAGGGTGGGGGCGCGGCCAGGGGCCCGGGGGTCCAGCCCCGGGGTGCGGCAGCCCCAGGAGCGGCTGGCGGCGGGCGCAGCCCCTTCTCCCGTGGCTGCAGAGGGGTGCGGGCGGGGGCTCTACCGCGGGGGCGCAGGCAGCCCCCCCTCCCGCCGGTGCGTCTCCCCGAAGGCTCGGTCCAGCTGCTCCAGCTGCGAGCTCAGCGGCAGGTGGATCTCCAGGTGCATGCGCAGCGTCTCCAGCCACTGCTCCAGCTTGGCGAAGGACGGCCTGAGCGACGAGGGGGACACGTGGCAGCTCCGCTGGCTCTGTCCCCACCCTGTCCCCTGCCCCAGGGATTCCTGGGGGTCTCCATCACCCACCGCTTCTCGGGGTCCAGGTCGCAGCAGCACACAGCTATGGGGAAGAAGCTCGGGGGGCAGGCGGGGGGGCAGTAGCGCTCCAGGAAGCCTCGGACGTTGAGGCCAAAGTCAGTGGTGCGGGGCAGGTAATCGGGGTCAGCGCTCACCCGGCCGATGATCTGGGGACAGTGGCAGGGACAGGGGGGCTCAGCACCAAGGGGGGGACCTCAAGCCGAAACAGAGACCCCGAAGCCCCAAGGGGGAGATGTCCAAGTCCCAAGAGGGAGCCCAAACACAACAAAGAAACCCCAACCCCAAGGGAGACACCCCAACAGGGAGACCCTTAACCAATGGGGAGAGGCCCCAACTCCAAGGGAAGCCTCCAAGCCTTAGAGAGGGAACTCAAGCACAATAAGGACCTCAACCCCAAAAGGGAGACCTCAACCCCAAGAGGGAGAACCTTACCCTGGAGGGGAATCCAAACACAATGAGGACTCCAAGCCCTAGGGAGACCCCAAGCCTAAGGGAAGAGGCTCCAATCCTAAGGCAGAGACTCTAAACAACCCAACCCCAAGGGGGACCCCTCAACCTTGGGGAAGTGACCCCAAACACCATGAGGACCCCAGCGCCCATGGCAGACCCCAGCCCCACGGTCACTTGCCTCGCACAGGACGATGCCAAAGGAGAAGATGTCCACCTTCTCATCATAGCTCCTCCCTGCAGACACAGGGTCAGGCCATGTCACACATCCTGTCCCAGTCCCACCAAGTGTCCCCTGCCTGGGGACAGAGCCCTGGCTGGCCCCATTCCCCTCACCATTGATCATCTCAGGGGCCATCCAGTAGGGGTTCCCCACCACCGTGTAGCGTTTCTTGCGGTCTGGTTTCTTCAGGTTCTTGAGATGCTCAGGCTGGTTCTTCTCGTCCACCATCAGCCGTGCCAGCCCAAAGTCAGCCACCACCACGCTCTTGTTCTGAGGGGCCCAGGTAGGGGTGAGGCCTGGGGGAGCCACACAGGGACTGAGAGCCCCAGCCAGGTTGGGGGAGGCCAGCACCAAGGTGGGACTCACCTCCCGCACGAGGCAGTTGTGAGAGTTGAGGTCACGGTGGATGATGTTCATGGAGTGGAGGTAGGCCTGTGGGAAGGGTGGGCTGAGAGCAGGGGCACCCCCACGCCATGGTCCCCCCACCCACCAGTACCTATCCCACCCAGCCATCCCATGGTGGCACTCACCATGCCAGCAGCGATGTCCTTGGCGAAGCTGACCCGCTGGCTCCAGGGGTAGTGGCTGTCCTGGGGGGCAGGAGGGGGAATATGCCAGGGAATGAAAAAGGAAGAAGGGTCCCTCAGCCCCACTGGGGCTGTGAGATGGTGGGGCACCAACCTGCCCCCCAGTGCTCACCATGCTCTTGATGAGGCTCCTTAAGGTGCCTCCTTTGATGTACTCTGTGATGAAGTTGAGCCTCTTCTCCTTGTAGAGCACCCCGATGAACTTGAGCACGTTGGGGTGCTCCAGGCAGCGCATCACCTTCACCTGCAGGAGACCCCCCCCAGCCCCATGTCTGTGACACCCCGAGGCTCCCACACCCCCCACACAGAGACGCTGCTCGTAGGCTCAGCGGGCAGGGCTGCACCCACAGGGCTTGGTCACCCCTATCCAGGGACTGTGCCCAGGTGGGGCCAGGATCAGACAGGCCCATCCCTCATGTCCCCCCAGCTTGGGGGATTAAGGACAGGGGTCCCTCACCTCTTTGAGGAAGGTCCTCTGTGTCTCTTCATCGAAGCGGATAAGCTCCTTCATGACCATCACCTCACCCGTCTCCCGATGCGTCACCTGGCCGGGAGCGCAGGGACTCAGCACTCCCTCCATCCTGGGGAGCTGAGACCCTCATGCTCGTGCCCCCTGTCCCACCTTGATGGCCTGGCCGAAGCAGCCCTTGCCCAGCACCTCTCCGTGGATGAGGTCAGAGGGGCGGAAGATGCGGTGAGCACGGGACACGACGCGCAGGGACTCGGAGCGTCCGATGTCCTTGCGCTGGGACGCGGGAGAGCCCACGGAGCCCGAGCCTGGGGACTTGTCCGTGCTGCAGCTCCTCCTGCGGGATGGACAGGCAGAGGTCAGTGTGCAGGGGGTACACAGGGACGGGGGCAGAGGGTGGATGGCCTTACGTGACAGCGCGCTGGCGCATGGCAGTGGGGTCCCCGCAGGGCGCAGGGGCTGGCGAACGCAGGGGGCTGCACGGGGCAGGCAGGGGGCTGCCCGCCAGCCCTGGCTCCTGGCCCAGGGGCTCATGGGGGTCATGCTCAATGGTCAGCTGCAGCAAGCGGCTCGTCTCCTGGATCAGCAGGTCGATCTGCAGAGGGAAATGACCATGGGCTGGGTTTGGGGACATGGCAGCAGCGGGGCTGGCTGGGCTGTGACAGGGGGACCGTACCTCGTCCAGGGGGACATGGCCGATGGGGGTCCCGTTGATCTCCAGGATGCGGTCACCAACGTGGATGGAGTTCTTCATGTCAGGGCTGATGCAGTCTGGGTCCACCCTATGGGGACAGTGGGGTCAGACCCCCAACACTGTCACCATCAGAGAGGTGTGCTGGGACACTCCTAACGGGTGTGTCAGACCCCCACTGTCACTCTCCCTCCTGGGACATGCTAGCAGAGTCTCCAAAAGCCACCCCAACCACATAGGGACACGTGTGGTACCCACAGCCCACTCTGGCTTATGAGGCAATGCCAGCATGGCCAAGGACACATCAGCACAACCCCCACAAACCTCCCTGCAGTTGGGGACACGCCACCACGGTCCCAACAGGCCACCCATGGACAATGGGAACAACCCAGCCCCACCCTTCTTCCTCTAAAAGGTGTCCCTGGGATGGATCCCAGGGGCAGAAGGGGCATGAGATGCCCCAGCCCTGGGGAGGGGGCGGTGGCGAGGGGACAGGACGCACTCTCGGACGCGCACGGTGCGGGGGTGCTCGGTGCCGCAGCCCTGGTCGATGGAGACGGAGAAGCCGCGCTTGCCGTCGGAGCAGGCGGGGATGGACACGAGGGTGACGGTGTGAGGGATGCGGGAGGCCGGCGAGTCCGGCAGGATCTGCTCGATCACCGGGGTCACCACCATCTGGTAGTAGCAGTGGCCGCTGTGGGGAGCAGAGCAGGAGGGTGGGTGGTGGTGCTAGGGGACGTGTCCCCCCAGCCCCCCCCGAGCAGACGTACCAGTAGAGCTTGGAGCGCTCCACCAGCGCATAGGTGTCCCCATCCCCGATGAAGGCGCGGCAGTTGAGGCAGCTGAAGCACTCGGGGTGGTACTTCTGCTCCCCGGCCACCTGCAGGCAATGCCATCAGCCCTGGGACCCCCTTTCTGGGCACCGAGGGCCAGGATGGGGCTCAGAGGGGGCTGGGAGCACCCACGGGTGCACCAGGGCCGTGGAAAGGGCAGGCTGAACCATGGGATGGTGCGGACAGAAGTGCCACCAAGCTGAGGGTGGCTGCAGGAACATCTCCCACCTCATCCTTCTCCCCTGCATCCCCCAACCCCAACATGGCCCTCCAGCGTGCCCTAAAACGTAGAGGACACCCCTACCACAGTGGTGCTGGGGGTCTGCACTCCTTCCCCACCTCCCTTGCTCCCCAGAAACTCAGCCATGGGACAAGGCTGCATGTCCCACCGCTGAGGACCCCGTGGTGCTCACCATGACCACCCCAGGGACACTGAGTACCCCACGGTGCTCACCATGACCACCCCAGGGACCCTGAGGACCCCGTGGTGCTCACCATGACCAGTCCCTTGGTGATCTGCTCAGAGCAGCCGTGGCACAGCTCCCCGAAGCGTGCCCAGTAATCCTTCTTGCAGTACAGGCGCCCATCCTTCTCGTAGTACTGGTGGGACAGGGAGGCCCCGCACTCACAGCACCTGTGGCAGGGACAGAGACCCCCTTGTCACCTCGTCCCCATTGCCACCCTGGGGCACAGCCAGTGCTTTCCCACTCCACAGCTCTCTGAGCAAGCTGCTTCCCCCACTTTCTGCATAGCTGCAGGGCCACTGCATCGATGTGTCACCATCCCCAGGGTGACAGCAGGTGATTCTGGGGGTGCAGGCTGGGGCTGCAGGGATATGTGGGGACACTGGGGTGGACAGGGGAGGGGATATGGGGTAGGGAGAGGCATGAGGAGGGAAGCGCCAGCCCTGCATGGATGTGCCAGCCTGGACAAAGACACACAGAGGGATGTACCAGACTGGTGCCAGACATGCCACCCTGGTGCCAGACATGCCAGCCTGGCACAGACTTACAGAGAGATGAGACAGACTGGTCACAAGTGTGGCAGCCTGGTCACGGACAGAGGGACATCCCACCCTGGTGACAGATACACAGAAGGGCATGTCCCTCTATCCATGACTAGGGTGACATGCCAGTCTGGTCACAGACATACGGAGGGACATCCCACCCTGGTTACGGGTCTGTCACCCTGCTCACAGATGTGACAGCATCACCATGGGTGCACAGAGGAACATGCCACCTTAATCAGAGGGATGTCCCACCCTGGTCACAGACACACACAGGGATGTGCCAGCCTAGTGAGGGACGTGCCAGCCTGGTCATGGATATGCAGAGGGATGTGCCAGACTTGCCACGGACATGACTGTGGTGACAGTCATGCCAGTCTGGCACAGACACACAGGGAGATGTTCCAGCCTGGTCAGGGATGTCACAGACACACATAGGGACATGCCAGCCTAGTCATGGATACACAGAGACATGTCCCACCCTGGTGACAGATGTGCCAGTCTGGTCAGGGGCAGAGGGACATGGCCCCTTGGTCACAAACTCCCTACCCTGGCACTGACAGCTAGAGGGACACGCCAGCCTGGCCAGGGACATGCCAGCCTTGGGACAATCTGCAAGGGGCACAGGGGGAGGGGGAGCTTCTCGGGGGCTGCTGGGGGGGTGCAGGGGGTGACAACAGCAGGGTGTGCCCGGCAGTGCAGAGAGGCCTGTCAGTTTTGGGATACAGCGTCAGGGGTGCACATCAGACTGTGCAGAAGGGGACAGAGGGTACCAGAAAGGATTTGTGTGGGGGTGTGGGAGTGGCTGGAGGGTGTAGGGGATGCTTGTGGGAGGGGTGCAGAGGGCTGCAAGGCGGGAGATCCTCTTGGGGACGGGGAGCTGTAGGGGATTTGCAGTAGGAGGGTGCTGTAGGGGTGCGGGGGTTGCGGAGGGGGTAGAGAGGGAGCAGTAGGGGATTTCCTGTAGGGGATTTGCAGTGCGGGGATGCTGGAGGGTGTGGGGTTGCCTCAGGACACTCTGCAGGGGATGCCGGGGACTGTCGCAGTCCTCCCCCCGTCCCCGGCCACGCAGGTGGAATACCAACCAGCGGTGACGTCACGGCGCGGAGTTTCCCCACCCCATGACGTCACCGCGCGAGGACTCCCCCGCCCCATGGCGCAGCACGAAACCTCACTGGTCTGGGGGCGGGGAGGGGGAGGAGGAGGAGGAGGAGGGGGAGGAGGAAGAGCAGCAGGGGGAGAAGAAGAGAGAAAAGGAGGGGGAAACGGAGGACAAGGGGAAGGGGAGGGGGAGAAGGGGAGAGGGAGAAGAGGAGGAGGAAGAGCAGGAGGAGGAAGGCTTTCAGCGAGTCTAGCGCTGCCGGAAGCCGCTTACCCATCGGGGGGACCGGATCCAGCTGCGGCCCCACAGTGGCCTCGCTCTGGCTGGCGGCCCAGAGAGGGGAAGCCGAGCATGGAGGACACAGGCTGAGCCCCCCGAGGCACAGCCCGTCCTGACCCCCTCCCACTTCAATCCCACTCCCACTCACTTGGCTCCAGCGCTCAGGATGCGGTTCTTCCTCAGCACTGCCGCGAGCATCCTCATCCACCGGACAGGGACACCACCCCGGGGACAACCCTGGGCACCCCCGGGCCCACAGGGCACCCTGTCAGGTCCCGGGCACCCCCGCGCCCCCCGACCCGGGCCCTTTCTCCTTCTGCTTCTCGGAGCTCCAACGGCTGGAGCTGCCGGGAGGGCTCGAGTGAAAGAGGAAACAGGGAGGGAGGGGAACGGGTGACATCAGCCACGCGCACCCTGTCACCCGGCAGGAGGGGACAGCGAGGGACAGGCAGCAGAGTCCTCTGCTAGGCCTGGCCTCAGCCGGGGAACTCCCTGGGTGCCAGGAGCCACAGCCACGCTCCAGTGAGTGACATGGCAATGGCCTCACGCATGTCCCTGCCAGAGCGGGAGGCAGTACTGTCCCTGTCCCTGCAGAGCATCCCACTGTCCCTACGGCCATCCATTCTGGTGTCCATGACACCATCCATCCCGATGTCCCCGATGCCATCCCAGTGTCCCCAGAGCCATCCAGCCCAGCGTCCCCGCTGTCCCTCAGTGTGTCCCACCTGAAGCAGTCGGCATGCCAGTCCGCCTTCAGTGCCTGCAGGTACTGCCCATCGTAGATGCCCTGCCCACAGCTCGCACACACCGGCAGGTCGGTCCCTGCGGGCAGCAGAACACGAGGTGACAGGGCTGTCACCACACCAGCCGGTCCCGGCCACCCACAGCGGCACCCGGGATTAAATCCTTCTGCCCGGGGTGGTGAATTCCATTCCACATCCATTGATCCCACAACGGGTGAAGGTCGTGGCACCCATGGCCCCAGGGCTGGCAACAGGGCAGGGGTGGGATGGGGGCACCTAGTGAGTGCAGGATGGGGGCAGAGGGTGGGTGCAGGATAGGGGCAGAGGGTGTAGGGAGGGTGAAAAGAGGCAGGATGGGTGCGCCAAGGGATCCGGGGAGGACGGCGGGGTGTGGGATGGGTGCTGGGTGCATGGGGGGGACAGCAGGATAAGTGCTGGGGAGTCCTGTGTGGCACAGGGGGTGCAAGGTGAGGGATGAATGGGGGACACACAGAAAGGTGCAGAGTGTGGAGGCATGCACACTGCAATGGAGGGACACAGAGGGATGCTGGATGGGTGCTGGAGGATGCAGGAGGACACACAGGGATGCAGGATGGTTTTGGGTGATGAATGGGGGACACAGAGAGCGATGCTGTATGGGTGCTGGAGGATGCAGGAGGATACAGAGGGGTGCAGAGGGTGCTGGGGAATGCACAGTGAATGGGGGGACACAGAGGGGTGCAGGGAGGGGGATGAATGGGGGACACACAAGGTGTGCAGGGTGGCTGCAGAGGTTCTAGGAGTGCAAGTTCTTGGGGTGTGTTGGGAGGAATGAGGGGCCCAGCGAGTGCAGAGGGGAAGGAAGACACAGCAGGGATCTGGGGGTGCAGGAGAGACGCAGGGGGATTGGGGGGTGCAGGAGGGATGCAGACTGGATGGGATGGGGGGTGCAGGAGGAGATAGAGAAGTGTTGGGATGCAGGGGGGATGTGGAGGTGCAGGAAGGGATGCAGGCTGGGTGCACAGGGAGAGTTCTTGACAGGGAGGATGGGGGAGATTAGGAGATGCAGGGGCGAATGCAGCCTGGGTGGAAATACAAGGCAGGATGGGGGGACGGAGGCTGAACTGGGGGTACAGGGAAGATCTGGGGATGTGAGGAGGATGCAGGTTGGATGGGGGTGCAAAGGGATGCATGCCAGGGGAGCAATTTAGGGTGGGATGCAGGGGGTGACATGGGCTGGGTAAGGGGTGCAAGGGGACGTTTAAGGGTGCAGTGGAGGATGCAGAGGGTGATGTGGGCTGGATGAGTGAGAGGTGCAGGAGGTGATTTGCAGGTGCAAGAGGAATGCAGGGTGGCTGGGGAGTGCAGGGGACGTGTGGGGGGCACGGGGGATGTAAGGTGAGGGAAGGGCGTTTCAGAGGGGGATGCAGGGGTGCAGGGTGATGCAGGGGAAGGTTCAGGCTGGACGGGGAGGCATGGGATGTCGGGGTGCAGGGGGGGCGCAGACCAGCGAGGGATGCAGTGGGGGATGCGGGCTGGGTGAGGGGGTGCAGGGGGGAGATGAAGAATGAACTGCGGGCACACGGGGACATTTGGGAGTGCAGGGGGCATGCCGGGGATGCAAGAGTGCAGGATGGGGATGCCGAGGAGGATGCAAGAGCCCGCGGACAGTGGGGACGATGAGGCTGGGGGCTGCAGGCCGGCGGGAGGGTCCGCACGAGCCGGGCTGGGGGGTCCCGCGGCCCGAGCGGCGGCGGAAGCGCTGAGTCAGGCGGGGGGGCTCGGGTGGTAACGCACCTTCGTCCTCTCCCATAGGCTCGTCCCTCCAGGTGCAGCACAGCAGCATCAACCTCATGCAGGCGCGCTGGCCGGCGCCGCGCCGGGCCGGGCCTGAGGCGGAGGCGGTGGCGGAACCGCGCGGGCGAAGCCCCGGTCGGGCCCCCCCGGCCCTGCCGCTGCCGCTGCGGCTCCCGGGCGGGACCGCGGCGCCTGCACCGCGCCTGCGCGGCCGGGGGGCGGGGCCAAGGGCCCGGGGCCCGGGTGGGTGTGGTCTATGGGCGTGGTCATTTTTGTGGGCGTGGTTTGTAGGGCGTGGTCGCGGCCGGGGTGGGGGCGAGGCTCGGGGTGCGCGGTTGGGCCCGGGGGGATGTGGAGGTCACGGGGCGATGGGGCTGTGCTCACCCTCCCCTGACCATTACGGGTATCCCCACACCGCTTGGTGTCCCCAGCTACGCCAGGCCAGTCTCATGGGCAGGACACGGGTGTCGCCACACCACTACTGGCCATCGCGGGTGTCCCCACGTGTCCCGGCCCGTCACTGTGGTCAGGGCACAGGTGTCTCCATTTTCCATGGGATGTCACCGTGGGGCGTCACATGGATGTCCCTCTCATTCCCCACGTTGTCACCACGGGATAGAGCACGGGCATCTCTCTGCATCCTCAGGTTACCACCATGGCAAGGGGCATGGACCTCATCCTGGGTCCCAGACTTGTAGCTGTGGGAGAGGGAATGGATGTCCCCTTAATTCCCTGCACTCTTACCATGGGACAGCACATGGATATCACCTCCTAGGCTGTCACCAAGGGCAGGCACAGCCCTATTGGTCCTCAAGCTGTCACCAAGGCACAAGGCATGGATATTTTCCTGCATCCCCAGTCCCCCTCTGTGTGCCAGAGCAGAGACCTTTTCCTGGGTCCCGAGGCTGTCACACTAAGACAGGGCGGAGATGTCCTCGACACCTCAGGCCAGGGCACAGACCTTCCCCTGGGACCCTGGGTTGTCACTTTGGGAAAAGGTATGGGCAACCCCTAGGTCCCCAGGCTGTCCCCCACCCCTCCCGTGTGTTCCAGGGCTATGACCATGCAGCGGCACAAGCGACATTCCTGAAGCAAGGACCCAGCACGTTTCCAGGCTTGTGCACTGCCATGGGCTGGCGTGAATCCCTGCATCATTGCCACCACCACAGGGAAGGGTCAGGGACATGAGACACAAGCTGGAGCCAGAATCCTTTAAAAACTTGTCCTTTATTAGTCTGTCAGAAGCGAGTCCCTCTGTATAGGGCGTCCCACCCAGTTATAGCAAAGTGAGCAACGTGAAGGGACCGACCCCTCCTGCCCGCGGCCCCCCCCAAACCGGGGGGACCGCGGCCCGGAGTGGGGGCCAGGCTGACGGGAGCATCCCTCCCCGCACAGCCCCCGTCGCCGGCATCCCCTTCCCTCCCTCCGTCCCTCCCTCCCTCCCTCCCTTCCTCCAATGTGGGGTGCCCCTCATCCGTTGTCCCTCCCGGGGGTCAGCTCTGGGGCTGGGGAGGGGGGCGACAGCCCAGGCCCCCCCAAATCCCGCAGAGAGCGATAGCACCAAGGGGGACGGCTGCTCCCCGCAGTTTATTCCGCGCTCCCTGCCGGGACCGAGGGGCGGGGGGGGGGCGGACGCTGCCGGGGAACGCGGGGTCCCTCCGGGAGCTTGAGGAGGGGGTGTCTCAGCTTTGCTTCGGATTTACATTCTGGACCATGCAGTAGCACCAAAGTTCATGAGGTGATGGGTGACGGAGCGTTACTTCCGCTTCCTCCCGCAGTATTTCCCTGCCGCGCAGCCCGCGCCGCCTGCGGGGGATGCGGGGGATGCGGGATGAGCCCTCCCTGCGCCCGCACCCCGCCAGGGATGCCGGAGGGGCGGGGGGCAGGGCCGGGCCCTGGGAGCGGGGACACCGTGCTCACCTCTAAAGCCCAGGGCACCCAGGGCTCCTCCATAGGGCTTGGGGGGCTTCCCTGCAGCGGGAAGGCAGAGCGGCGTGAGCGGGACCCCCGCGGGGATCCGCATCCCCCACCCCACAACGTCCCGCAGGGGGGCTGGATACTCACCACCAAATCCCAGGCCGCCGACTCCACCTGAAAGGAGAGCGAAGCCCTCAGCACGCACGGAGCACCCCCATTTCTCTGCCCCGCACCCCCCAGGCCAGCCCCCCGGCTGAGCCCAGCCCCCAGGGTCCCTCCCCGGCCCGTGGCCGTGTCCCTGTGAGCCGGCCAGGCACCGACACACGCCCCGGCTGTGCGCTGAGCTGCCGAGCTGGGGCTGGTACCTGGAAATATCGGTGATACGCCGAAGCCGGGACCTCCAACCCCTGGGGAAAAAGCAACAGCCAGTGACAGCCGGTGACAGCAGTGCCACCCTAGCGTGGACTGTGGACAGCCTGGCTTATTCCAGGGATAGGAGCTGATGCAAAAGCCACCGTCCCCACCCTCTGGCTTCCCAGTGCTCTCCCAGGCCGCGTGCCCAGCAGGGAATGGCAGCAGCGTGGGGGCAGCAAGCGGGGACGAGTGTGGCAGGGTAGGGGACACTCTCCCGTGCCAGCCCCAAACTGCAGCACTCACCTGGCTGCAGCCCCCCAGCACCAAAACCTGCAGGTGGGTCAGCCCCAGTGAGGGTGGGGAGCGTGAGCACAGCCATGGAATGTGGATGGGGACAGGGACTGGAGTCACTCCTCCAGCCCCTCTGGCTGTCCCTTACCTGGCTTGGGAGGTTTCCCAGCAGCTCCTGGATACAAGAATCCTATGTCAGAGGGGACACCAGTGCAGCCCCTGCCTGGACTCACTGCCCCAGGGCCACAGCCAGACCATTCAGGAGGGGCCCAGTGGGTCCCAGGAGGGACCTGCATCTCCACATGGCATGGGCAAGGCTGGTGCTATGCCCTCAGTCCCTGCTCAATAATGGCAATCCCTTCGGATCACCCCCTGGGAACAGGGCAGGTGGCAAACAGGACGGGGCACAAGGCACGGTGACAGTGCGGGGTGAGATTGTACTGTGAGACCGGGAGGGGACAGAAGTGACCCAGAGACTCCCTTTCCTTTTCATTGCTCTGCCAACACGTCGCTGCTGCTGCTGCTCCCTGCAGCCCAGCTCCGGGGAGCCCCACACCGGGACCAGCATCACTCACCGAGGCCACCAACTCCGAGCCCACCGACACCGAGGCCACCTACAAGGGGTAGCCTGTGTGAGCACCAGGAGGGACAGACAGTGGGGCAGTGTCTGACCCACTCCTCACCCAGTCCCAAGTGTGCCCATCCTTCCTCGGGCAGCCCCGCTACAGAGGGAGTGTCCCTCCAGCTCCAGCCCTCTGGGGAAGCATCCCTCTGCCTGCACATCCCCACTGCCCAGGCTCAGCTCCTGACAGCACTTACCTGGGAGGCCACCAATCCCTGGGACTCCAACGCCAGGAACACCTGCCAGAGAGACACCATTAACCCCTGTCCCCCCCTCAGCCTGGCACCCCCAGCTCAGAGCACCCCTGGCCATTGCCCAACCTGCTGGGGTGGCTCTGGCACCCATGCTGGGAGTCCCCAGCACCCATCTCACAGCACCCAGAGGGGCTTCAGCCCCTGCATGACACACGAAGGAGAAAACTCTTCCCAGCGAGTCTAGGGCATGGGGTACAGGTGGCACTTTGCACCTATGGGTGACACCACGCCTGGGCCATCGGGGTACAATGGGCACACAGGGGACAGGAAGAGAGGTCAGCACCCTGATGGCTCAGGGACAGTCTGACGTGGCCCTGGGGCAGAGGGGCAGGGTTACGTACCAAATTTGGGAGGTTTAGCACCAGGCTGCACCCCTACTTGAGGGATGCCTGCAAAATGAGTGAGGACACCATGGTTAGGACAGGACAGTCACCCCCACATCACACTCATGTGCCACCACCTGCATCCCTCCCTGCCACCCCTTCATGTGGCTCGGTGGCTTTTAGCATTCCCAGCCACCACTGTCCCCAGGCAGGGTGGGACAAAGCACGTACCTGCCCCGGGAAGGATGCCAGTTCCAGGTACTCCCACCCCTGGCACCAAGCCAGGCACACCACCAACACCAGGTGTCACTCCGGGCACTCCACCTACACCGGGCACCGCACCTGGCACCCCTCCAACCCCAGCACCTGCAGAGACAGGGGTGAAGCAGCAGGTGTGATCCCCGTGCTCATGCGGGATGATGTGCCAGGCCTGGGTGCCCATGCCAGCATCCCCTGCACCAGTCAGTGCCACACCAGGGCTGGCAGGGAGACTGAGGGGCTCCCCAGGCTGACTCACCAAATTTGGCTGCCTTAGCTGCTGCCTTAGCTGCTGCTGCTGGACCTCCAACACCTGGGCAGAGACAGAAAGGGTGGTGTCAGTGACCCTGGGGAGGCCTCACAGCAAACCTGGGCAGAACCCATCCCTCAGGCCTTGTCTGCATCCCCCCAGGGGACTCTGATGAGGTTCTCCTCAAGCCTGTCCTGCCCCCAGAACTGCCCCCACCCTCGCCTTCCTCCTCCTCACCTGGGACACCTCCAACACCAGGAACCAGGCCACCTACTCCAGGAACCAGGCCACCCACACCAGGGGCCAGGCCACCCACGCCGGGAGCCAGGCCACCCACACCGGGAGCCAGGCCACCTGCTCCTGCAAGGAGAAAGAGAAGAACTGGAGCTTCAGGAAACATGGTAGAAGGAGTTGGATGAGAAGGCATGGCAGGGTGGAGGTGGGATGGATGGATGGATGGATGGATGGATGGATGGATGGATGGATGGATGATGAGATGGATATGCGGCTGGATGAGGAGTGGTTGAAATGATGGTAGGATGGATGAATGGTTGGATGGATGGTGAGATGAATGAATGAATGAATGAATGAATGAATGAATGAATGAATGAATGAATGCTGAGAGGGGCACATGGATGGTGGGATAGCAAGATGGAGAGATGGATGGAGGGGTGGTGAGATG
This sequence comes from Sturnus vulgaris, assembly GCF_052056855.1. Taxonomy (NCBI): domain Eukaryota; kingdom Metazoa; phylum Chordata; class Aves; order Passeriformes; family Sturnidae; genus Sturnus; species Sturnus vulgaris. Next base: position 10,369,403 of record NC_142263.1, read on the forward strand.
GATGTGTGTGAATGGGGAGTGGTCGAATGGATGGCAGGATGGATGAATGGAGGGATGATGGTTGAAGGGATGGATGGATGTGGAGTGACTGAATAGAGGAATGGAGGAGGTACAGATGGATGGACAGAGAAGGGGGCAGATGGACACTGAGGTGGTGATGGTGTGGCTGGGTGGGCAGAATGGGGTGTGGATGGACCAAGGTATGAGAAGGTGTTTGGACAGTGAACTCGGATGTTCCATGGGGCTCACCTCTCTGGAGAGCAGCCCTGACACACCCAGCACCTCATCCCACATTCAGCCCTTCAGGGAGCTCATCCTTCACCCCAACCCCCAGGGGGCCCAGGCACTGCTGGGCCTCAGCCCCAACACGGGAGCAGCCTGGAGTGGGGATGAGCAGGAGTCAAGACGTGCAGGATAACCCCAGAGAGATCTCAGCTTACCGTACTTGGCTGCTTTGGCGGCTGCTTTTGCAGCGGCTGCCGGACCTCCTGAGGGACAGGGAGTGAGAGGGTCAGGAGCGCATTCAGTGAGCACTGCTGGGGAGATCTGAGCATTCCCTGGGCACCATCTCACCTGGAACACCGACCCCGGGCACCAGACCAGGCACACCAACACCAGGCACACCGACACCAGGCACACCCACTCCGGGAATGCCAACGCCAGGCACGCCAACACCGGGCACACCAACACCGGGCACACGTCCTGCTCCTGCAGAGAGGTTCAGGGATGTGTCCAAGGGGGCAGACTCCACAGCAGGAATCCCACTGACCTGCACAGCACCGGGGTGTCCCCACCTCTCCTGTGTGCCAACACACCTCCTCCCTCCCTGGGACAGCCGGTGGTGACGGTGGTGACAGTGGGGACTCACCGATTGCTGCTGCTTTTGCTGCAGCCTTGGCTGCGGCTGCTGCTGCCGGGCCACCCACTGCAGGGACACAAGGGATACAGTCAAGGCATTGCCAAGATGAGCAATGAGCATCCCCCCAGCAGCTGGTGACAGCCCATCTGCTCACCTCCAACACCAGGCACAGCTCCAGGAACCCCAGGCACGCCAGGAACACCTGGGACACCAGGGACACCGGGAACTCCAGGAACGCCAGGAACCCCAGGAACGCCAGCGATGCCAGGAACGCCGGCTCCTGCAGGGAGTGAGATGAGAGAAGTCAGATCCCGCTGCAGAAACATCTGAAAGCTTGGGCCTTTTCTGGCTCTGTCTCATCACTGTGGCCTGGAGAGAGGAGCAACCACAGCCACTTGCAGGAGAGACCCAAGCAGGGCAGGAGAGGGATGAGTCCCATGTCTTGCTAGACCCATGCATTCCAGGATCCCACGAGATTTTGCAGAGTCGGGAACCCGGGCCCCGTAGAGCACGTACCGTACTTAGCTGCCTTTGCTGCTGCTGCTGCCGACGGCACTCCTGGGGACAAGGGAGACAGGGACCCTCAGCCACCACGGCCCCACACAGCTGGGCCGTGGGGACAGGGCTCCTGGAACAGTCACCTGCCACCCCGGGGACAGCTCCGACACCGGGCACCGCCCCTGGGACACCTCCGACGCCAGGGACCAAGCCAGGGACACCTCCGACTCCGGGCACGAGGCCGGGGACGCCGCCCACACCGACACCGGGAACGCCGGCGCCTGCCGGGAACAAGAGGGGACAAGTCACAGCTGGCTGCAGCAAGAGCACAAAGCTGGGACCTGCCATGGCTCTGTTCTGTCATCCTGCCCAGGAGGGCAGAGCATCCATGGCCTCATCCGGGAGAGATCCCAGCGGGGCAGGACAGGGATTGCTAGACCCAGTTAGATGTGCTTCTGAACCCTGCAAGTTTTTGGAGGATGCTGACCCTGGGCAGGGGCCCCTCTGCCAGAAATCCCTGCCCGAATGGCAGCAGCACTGAGCCCTTGGGCTCCAGATCTTGTGCCCCATCTGTTACTGGAAAACAGATTTTGCACAAAATCCAGGAATTCTGTTAAAACTAATGCCATCAGTAGGTGCTCATTGTTCACTCGCACAGAGTAGCCTGGAGAAAACCTGGAGAGGGAGAAGGTCCTGCCCTGGGGATGGAGTCAAGCTCAGGTGGGAGCAGCCTGGATCTGAGCTAAGCATTCCCCATTTCCCGTCAGGGGCGATCCCAGGGGACACCCCGTGCCTGGGCGCCCCCCGTGTGTCAGGGTGGGCAGGGCGGGCAGGGGTCCCGGGGCTGGGGTCCCGCACAGCACGTACCGTACTTAGCTGCCTTTGCTGCTGCTGCTGCCGACGGCACTCCTGGGGACAAGGGAGACAGGGACCCTCAGCCACCACGGCCCCACACAGCTGGGCCGTGGGGACAGGGCTCCTGGAACAGTCACCTGCTACCCCGGGGACAGCTCCGACACCGGGCACCGCCCCTGGGACACCTCCGACGCCAGGGACCAAGCCAGGGACACCTCCGACTCCGGGCACGAGGCCGGGGACGCCGCCCACACCGACACCGGGAACGCCGGCGCCTGCCGGGAACAAGAGGGGACAAGTCACAGCTGGCTGCAGCAAGAGCACAAAGCTGGGACCTGCCATGGCTCTGTTCTGTCATCCTGCCCAGGAGAGCAGAGCATCCATGGCCTCATCCGGGAGAGATCCCAGCGGGGCAGGACAGGGATCAGCCCCGTGACTCTGCCAGCGACTGCCAGGAAGTCACAGCACAGGGACCACAACGACCCTCATCATCACAGGAGCCCAAGGTGCTCTTCTCATCGGGACATCAAGCCTTGCAGCCCAACAGGCCACGGAGGAGAAGTGGCTGGATCTCCCCAGCAGGTGTCTGGGAGGGCTGGGAGCCCGGGCACTGCTCAGACTGGGGAGCTGCCCAGGGCATTGACAGCCTGGACCTGCTGGCACATGTTAGTGCCACACACACAGGCATCAGGTCTGCAAGGGCTGAGTGTCAGAGGACTTTGTCCTCATAGGACCCTGCTAGGCAGAGGCACCTCACCACAGAGCACCACTGCTCAGTTCCTTCCTGAATTCCTGAATCCCATCCTTCTCTGGCCCTATGGAGGGATTTTTTCTACACAGTATAAAAGAGATGGGAATTCGTGGTTTTACCCTCAAAGGAGAGCTGCCACTGACCATGTCTCCTCCTGGGGACTCCCGTGGCTCTGCAGTTACGATGGAAGAGCAGGTCCATGGGACCTGGCCACGTACCAACTGCTGGCTCTGCCTTTTGGAGAAGCACGTGGAAGCCAGTCCTGCATGGAAAACTTCAGGCCCGTTCTGCCTCCTGCCTGTGTCCGAGCTCAAGGTGTCCCTGCTGTTTGGCCATGTCCCTCATCTCCACTGAGCTCCTTGGAGGTGGCTATACCTGATGGATCCTACCATCCCACCAATCCCAAAACATTTAGCAGAACAGTGACTCTGGGCAGGGGCTCCTCTGCCAGAAATTCCTGCCCTAATGGCAGCAGCACTGAGCCCCTGGGCTCCAGATCTTGTGTCACATCTGTTACTGGAAAACAGATTTTGCACAACATCCAGGAATTCTGTTAAAACTAATGCCATCAGTAGGTGCTCATTGTTCACTCGCACAGAGTAGCCTGGAGAAAACCTGGAGAGGGAGAAGGTCCTGCCCTGGGGATGGAGTCAGGCCCGGGTGGCAGCAGCCTGGATCTGAGCTGAGCATTCCCCATTCCCCGTCAGGGGCGATCCCAGGGGACACCCCGTGCCTGGGCGCCCCCCGTGTGTCAGGGTGGGCAGGGCGGGCAGGGGTCCCGGGGCCGGGGTCCCGCACAGCACGTACCGTACTTAGCTGCCTTTGCTGCTGCTGCTGCCGACGGCACTCCTGGGGACAAGGGAGACAGGGACCCTCAGCCACCACGGCCCCACACAGCTGGGCCGTGGGGACAGGGCTCCTGGAACAGTCACCTGCCACCCCGGGGACAGCTCCGACACCGGGCACCGCCCCTGGGACACCTCCGACGCCAGGGACCAAGCCAGGGACACCTCCGACTCCGGGCACGAGGCCGGGGACGCCGCCCACACCGACACCGGGAACGCCGGCGCCTGCCGGGAACAAGAGGGGACAAGTCACAGCTGGCTGCAGCAAGAGCACAAAGCTGGGACCTGCCATGGCTCTGTTCTGTCATCCTGCCCAGGAGAGCAGAGCATCCATGGCCTCATCCGGGAGAGATCCCAGCGGGGCAGGACAGGGATCAGCCCCGTGACTCTGCCAGCGACTGCCAGGAAGTCACAGCACAGGGACCACAACGACCCTCATCATCACAGGAGCCCAAGGTGCTCTTCTCATCGGGACATCAAGCCTTGCAGCCCAACAGGCCACGGAGGAGAAGCGGCTGGATCTCCCCAGCAGGTGTCTGGGAGGGCTGGGAGCCCGGGCACTGCTCAGACTGGGGAGCTGCCCAGGGCATTGACAGCCTGGACCTGCTGGCACATGTTAGTGCCACACACACAGGCATCAGGTCTGCAAGGGCTGAGTGTCAGAGGACTTTGTCCTCATAGGACCCTGCTAGGCAGAGGCACCTCACCACAGAGCACCACTGCTCAGTTCCTTCCTGAACTCCTGAATCCCATCCTTGTTTGTGTCTGTGGAGGGATTTTTTTCTACACAATATAGAAGAGATGGGGATCTGTGGTTTAATACTCATTAGAGAGTTGCCATTGGCCATGGCTCTGCCTGGAGATTCCCAAGGCTCCTCATGGAGATTCCAAGAGCTCCACAGTAACAATGAAGGAACAGGTTCTGAGACCTGGCGAGGTAAGTGCTGCCTCTCTCTTTTAGAGACGCCCAATGCTGTGTGAAACGTCAGGGCCAATTCTGCCTCCCCCCTGGGCCCAAGCTCCAGACTACCCTGCTCCTGGGCTATGAATCTTGACATCATTGGAGCTCTGTGAGGGTGCTTATACCCGATGGATTCAACTATCCAACCAATCCCAATACATTTAGGAAAATAGTGACCCTGGATAGGGGCCCCTCTGCCAGAAATCCCTGCCCTATTGGCAGCAGCACTGGGCCATTGGGCACCAGATCTTGTGCCCCATCTGTTACTGGAAAACAGATTTTGCACAACATCCAGGAATTCTGTTAAAACTAATGCCATCAGTAGGTGCTCATTGTTCACTCGCACAGAGTAGCCTGGAGAAAACCTGGAGAGGGAGAAGGTCCTGCCCTGGGGATGGAGTCAGGCCCAGGTGGGAGCAGCCTGGATCTGAGCTGAGCATTCCCCATTCCCCATCAGGGGCGATCCCAGGGGACACCCCGTGCCTGGGCACCCCCGTGTGTCAGGGTGGGCAGGGCGGGCAGGGGTCCCGGGGCCGGGGTCCCGCACAGCACGTACCGTACTTAGCTGCCTTTGCTGCTGCTGCTGCCGACGGCACTCCTGGGGACAAGGGAGACAGGGACCCTCAGCCACCACGGCCCCACACAGCTGGGCCGTGGGGACAGGGCTCCTGGAACAGTCACCTGCCACCCCGGGGACAGCTCCGACACCGGGCACCGCCCCTGGGACACCTCCGACGCCAGGGACCAAGCCAGGGACACCTCCGACTCCGGGCACGAGGCCGGGGACGCCGCCCACACCGACACCGGGAACGCCGGCGCCTGCCGGGAACAAGAGGGGACAAGTCACAGCTGGCTGCAGCAAGAGCACAAAGCTGGGACCTGCCATGGCTCTGTTCTGTCATCCTGCCCAGGAGGGCAGAGCATCCATGGCCTCATCCGGGAGAGATCCCAGCGGGGCAGGACAGGGATTGCTAGACCCAGTTAGATGTGCTTCTGAACCCTGCAAGTTTTTGGAGGATGCTGACCCTGGGCAGGGGCTCCTCTGCCAGAAATCCCTGCCCTAATGGCAGCAGCACTGAGCCCTTGGGCACCAGATCCTACAACACATCAGCTGCTAGAAAATGGATTGGGTACAAAATCCTCGAATTCAGTTAAATCTAAAGCTATCCGTTGGGGCTTATTGCTCACTTCCACAGAGCAGCCTGGAGAAATCCTGGAGAGGGAGAAGGTCCTGCCCTGGGGATGGAGTCAGGCCCAGGTGGGAGCAGCCTGGATCTGAGCTGAGCATTCCCCATTCCCCGTCAGGGGCGATCCCAGGGGACACCCCGTGCCTGGGCACCCCCGTGTGTCAGGGTGGGCAGGGCGGGCAGGGGTCCCGGGGCTGGGGTCCCGCACAGCACGTACCGTACTTAGCTGCCTTTGCTGCTGCTGCTGCCGACGGCACTCCTGGGGACAAGGGAGACAGGGACCCTCAGCCACCACGGCCCCACACAGCTGGGCCGTGGGGACAGGGCTCCTGGAACAGTCACCTGCCACCCCTGGGACAGCTCCGACACCGGGCACCGCCCCTGGGACACCTCCGATGCCAGGGACCAAGCCAGGGACACCTCCGACTCCGGGCACTGCCCCTGGACCTGGAGGGAAGCAGAGTAATCAAACCCCTTGCAAACACCCCACTCTGCCACTGGTGGGGACATGATCTGTTCCAAGGTCACAGGAGTCTCTTGGGCACTTGCTTTGTGGTCAGCTCCTCACTCATCCTAAAGCAGCTCCTCAGGGAACCTGGGTGCACCTGGGTATTTGATTCCCAGCTCCCTATGCCTATCAGGGACCTTGCCATCCAGGATGCTGGGGACTCCCAAAGTCCCCCAAGGTTGTGGCTGTACATCCCAGCTGTCCCAGGGCTGGCACGTTTTCCCTGAGTGCTCTAATGTGTGGTTTGCTCCTCGCTTTTCTCCCACAGAACAGCCAGGGAGGGAAGCAGTGGAGATCTGCATCACCAGCAGCATCCCTCATTAGGGAAGGACAGCTCAGCACAGACACCACGTCCCTGGTCACCCCACTGGCACCTGGCACAGCAAACCCACATCTCATGGACAGACCACATGTGATGGGCATGCTCTGTCCTATGCCAGGATGCTGCATCCCTAGGGGCCTGTCAGTCCTTCATCACTGCTGGAAAAGCTGCTGGAGCCGGGACAGGGGGCAGGGAGAGTACCCAGAGGATGGAATATGGGCTGCCGGGGCAGCTGTGGAGCCACACAGCCCTTGGCATCGATGCATGGCTCTTCCCTGTGCCGAGATCTGTCCGAGGCAGCAGGAACTCACCAAAAGCTCCTGCCTTTGCCGCTGCCTTCGCCGCTGCTGCCGCCGCTGCCGGTCCTCCGACTACCGGGATAGCGGGAGAGAGTCAATGATGTGGGATAAGGGAAGGAGACCCTCCCCGAGCCCCAGGGCAGAGCCCTCTCGTCGCCTCACCTCCAACTCCTGGGACACCGCCCACGCCGACACCGACACCGGGTGCGACTCCCGGGATGCCGCCAACTCCGGGCAGGACACCGGCTCCTGCCGCAGGGGACAGCGCGGTCAGCCGGTGGTGCGGGGACATGGGGACAAACCAGCATTGCTGGGGCTGGCAGGGAGGGAGGGAGGAAGGGAGCAGCTCCCTGCTGGGGCGATGGGTGGTATTTGTGCCACAGAAGGCGACTCACCAAGTTTCGCTGCTGCCTTCGCTGCTGCCGCCTGTGCTCCGACCCCTGCGGAGGACACGGGCACTGAGCCACGGAGCTCTTGAGACCATTCCCACCTCAGCTCCCCCACCCCACAGGCACGCTGGGGGCCGGGCACTCCTGCCAGCAGCTGTCCCCATCTCGGGCGAGAGGTGCTGCTCTCCTCCGGGCTGTCCCTGCAGTCCCCAGACAGTGCCTTGCTGGTCCAGGGGCCAGCAGGGTGACAGAGTGCGTGGTCCCCTGCCATGCCCGTGCCAGTCCCCACCCTGGGGCGGCGGAGGAGGAGTGTACCTGTCCCGGTGGGGTATCCTGCCTTTCCTGCCAGGAGGCCGGCTCCTATCCCGCCGGGCCGGAGGCCTGCAATCACAACACAGCGGCAGAGCCAGGTCAGGCACTGACCACGAGACAGACGGAGCAGCTCCCTTGGATCTCCTCCCCCTGGCGCCAGATGATGCAGGGGGAATGCCAAAGCCAGCTCCTCCCCACTTGAGATCCCAGCTCAAACATCCATGTCTGGAGCTGGAGTGGCTCAGGACGTATCCTGTGGATTAACAGCTCCCAGGGATGCCAGGAAAGTTGAGTTCCCAGGCTGGTTCACAGCCACCATGGGCGAGGCACAAGGTCTCCAAGGAACCATCTTGCCCTGGGAGTGGGATATCCTTCTCACCACCCCGAGGCCACGAGGTCATGGTGGCAGCCAGTGGAGCCACAAGGACTGAGGACACAAGTACTCACCACGGGACAGCTTACCATTGGTGTAGGGCAGTCCATAGCCACCTGGGGACAAGAGGACAGGAGAGAAGGGGGGGTTAACACTTGGCTGCTGCTGGCCCTGTCCCCTCTGCCCCAAGGCATGGCCCTGCTCTGCCAGGGCCGTGCAGCACCAGCCCAGGGGCTCCGTCCATTGTGACAGTGAATCCTCCGGGATACAAACCCCTGTGGTGCAGCTGGGCCAGGAGATGCTGTTCTCCCTCACCTTGAAAGCAGGGACTGAAAGAGCCGCCCCCTCTGAGCCCTGGCCGAGGGCTGTGGCTCCTGAAGCTGGTTCTGCAGGAGCCTCCCATGACCCTGCTCCAGCAAGGGGTCCCACGGGAGCCCCATGGCAAGAGTTGTACCCAGCTGGCTGCACCCCGGCCAGCTCCGAAGGAAAGGTTTTAATTAGATTCAGGGCTTGGGAGCCTCGGCTGAAACGTGACTTCGTTAGGAGGTCGGTGTGAAAGGATGGGGAGGGATTATTAGCTGGAATATCGTGGCCAGGAAAATGTCTCCTTGCGAAAGAGCTGGATCCCGGCACTCGGAATGGTGTGGGGATGCCCCTGACTCAGTGGAGACCGTGGGCTTGGCAGCTAGCAGCTCACAGCTCCCATCACTGCTGGCAGCATCCCGACACCATGGGCTGCCACATTCCTGGGGGGACACCTCGAGCTGCACACAGGGTGGGGGATGCCTCCAGCAAGGGGGCCGTGGGCAGGGATGTGGCTGCCTGCAGCCAGGATGGAATTACTCATGACACAGCATCTCCTCAAGAACTAGACACCATCCCCTCCCAGCAGTCAACATGTGGGAACAAGATTTCCCTCCATCCTGCTGGGCTATCCCATGGTGTCCCACAGCAGCACAGTGGTGCTGGCAGGCAGAGGCTCACAGTGAGCTGGGCCAGGTGTCTCCCACCTTGAGGGCCACCCTTGCCCAACCAGGGGCACCTTATCAGCACCTTGCTCACCCTAAAGCTGGGAAAGGGGTGACACACATGGAGGTGACTCCAAGGGCCAGAAGTCCAAACCTTGGTTCTCCAAGGGTTTTGGCGGGTCCGAGTGCAGCTCCCCACCACCCCCAGCTGGATGGGTAGGCAGCCCCTGCCCTGGGGCTGTGCACATGGCAATGTCACCCACACTGCCAGGGGGGCTCAGGCCGATGCACACACTGGAAGGGCTCTGCACAGACTGATGCTACCCAAGCACAGCTGGACACTGGGGAGTTATCCCCACCCCTACAGCATCAATGGGACCCTGACCTCAGCCACAGCTTCAGACTGAACCTCCAGCAAGGTGAACACCAGGGCCAGGGCCACCTCCTGAGTGGGGACAGCTCAGGAACAAGTAATCTAAAGAGACGATTTTCCACTTAAAATGTTATTTGTCCCGCTGTCCCCTCATCCCCTCTCAACCTGCACATACTGCAGAGGGGACAGTGCAGGGGACATCCCACCTGTGGCAGTCCCGGATGCACCTGCAGCATCAAGACGAGAGCCTCCACAGCCAGCAGCACAGTCTGTCCTTACACTGCCAGCCCTAAGCCCTCAGAGGTGACAAACTGGCGTTCCCCAGCGTCCAGGAAGATCTGGAGACACCCCTGCCGTCCTGGTCCCTCTCCTGGGGCTGGGACCCAGCCAGGCTTTGCCAGCAGTGGGGCCGAGTCTCCTGAAGGATCTTAACTCTGCTGCACTGCAGGAAACCAGAGCAGACCAGGGATCCCTGCTGCTGTTCGTGGTCACTGGCCCTGCTGGGACTGGAGCTGGACTGGGATGTGCTGGGCTAGGATGTGCTGCTCCAGGGGGGCTCCTCTCACCAAGACTCTCCTACCTCCAGTGACTTGTTTGGGTGAATGGGGAAATGCCTGCAGATCCCCAATGTACTCCCCAGCACCCCAGGGATGGAGGCCCTGCCAGATGCACCCTCTTCCTCAGGATGCACTGGGGAGGAGTCAGGTGCCAGCATGGCTCCTGGAGGGCACAGAACCTGCCACTGTCCCTCTGTGGGCACGGCTGTCTGGGGACAGGCAGAGATGACACCTGGCACAGGGCTGGGAGGGGAATGTGTCCAGAGCAGCCTGGGCTGGGAAAGGGGTGCTGAGCTCCCCCAGGCTGACTGGGGCTGGAGCTGAACCCTGTCCAGATGGGCAGTGGGGAGGGACACCTGCCTGGAGCCATCAGGTGGCCTCAGCTACAGCTCCTTGAGCCAGGACAACTGGCCCAGGTGAATGCCCAGCCCAACCCCAGGAGCCACAGAAAACAGACTGTCCCTGCAAGGGCTGTGCCTTGTGCCAGCAGGAGCTGGCAGGGACATCCCAGGGTGGCTTAGCCCAGAGCGTGTCCCCAGAACGTGACCCTTCCTACCTTACAACAACTGGAGAGAGGCACAGCATTGTCCACATGAGCCAGGGCCAAGACCACGGGCATCACCCCAGCAGCTGCCCACAGGGCTGCCACAGGCAGAGCACAGCAGAGCCCCTGGCTCTGTCCTGCTGTCCCAGGGCCAGTACAGGCACTGCCAGATCCGGGGGACCTGTGGGCACTGTGCCTCAGCCCCAGGGAACGGCGGGTCCTTCTCCTGACACTGCTGGGGATCCTTCACCCGCAGTGAAGCCGCTCTGCTGGCTGTGGAGCTTACCTGGGAGCTTAGGAGCTTTGATGGGATACCCCAGAGGGACACCGGGCTGCTGACCTCCAAAACCTCCCAGTCCTGCAAACCAACAGCAGACTCTCACCTGGAGCCCGCACCACGGCTGCCACCAGTCCTGGACAGAAGGGAGTGCCCCAGGGCACCCTGGCAGAGGATAGTGGGTGGCTTGGGAAGCCCTGAGGCATCTTCTGGTGTGGGGATACCATGGCTGTGAGAAACGGGCTTGGGAAGGAAGAGAAGGACAGGCAAGAGAGATGGGACACTCACCAGGGATTCCTCCAAAGGCTCCAGCTCCTAAAAGGAAGCACAAAGAAACCTGTTTGAGCCCTGGGCTGCTCCTGGGGGCCCAAATTAACCTAAGTTAATTGGCTTCCCTGCTAAGTGCCCTGTAGGGCTGTGATCTCAAAGGATGGGCTTAAGTGCTGAGCTGGAGCCACCCCAGTGTTCCAAGGGGATTGAGGGGACGTACCTGGTGCTTTAGGCTTGACTCCAGCTCCAGTGGGGACTCCAGGCAGCACCCCCACACCGGGAAAGCGAACACCTGGAGCAGAGACCAGAGGGGTGAGCTGGGGCCTCAGGATGTTACTGGTACCCAAGACCCCCACACCCAGCTGCCAAATCCCTGTCACCCATGGCACCCTCATCCTCGGGGGCTTGCTGGGACCACCCTGTGCCAGCTGCCAGGAGGGGTTTGATGCAGGCCTGGAGCTGCCTGTGGAACAGAGCCTGCAGGGAACACAGCACTCAAGAGGAGTCCCACTGGTGACAGCAAAGCCCCAGCCAGGCCTGGGCAGTGCTCTCTGCCCTTGTGATGCTCGGTGGCCTGGGGCCAGATGAGGCTCTGCAGCCCTCCAGGGGCAGCAGACAGTGTTTAGGCCTTGTGGTCGTTTGGGTTGGATTTTTGGGTTTTGAGTTTCCTTTTGGTTTGGGAATCTTTTTCCCCTCTTACAAATGTCTTTCATTATAACTCAAACATTTTCAGACATGGAAAAGACATTCCTGACCAGCAGTACACTTCGGACAGTGTCGAAACATCTTGTTTTCACAAGTTTTCCTCCTCCAAATTACTTTGCACTAAGGAATTCCTCTCTCTCGCCACCTCCTCCCCCTCCTTCCCACGCCGCCAGCCCTGGTGGCTGTGCCAGCTCCTCTCGCAGTGCTGATGCTGCCTGCTCCCGCCAAGCTTGGCACGGGATGGAGGTGCAGGGTCCCCCCATGCCTTTGGCACGGTGGAAATGTCACTGCGACCTCAGCCAAGGGGTTTGGGAGCAGCGGGTGGCAGGCGGGCAGCAGGGCAGGGTGCTCTCCCTACAGGGAGTGCTGGCACTGGGCAAGGACCACTAGGGACGTTGGGGTGCTGACGGTGGGGAAGGCACTCCCTCGGAATTGGGGTGCTGTCGGGATCCCCTCAGAAGATGGAGTGTTTACAATGGCGTGGAGCACAGCTCACCTGCACCGGGGAGCACGCCGCCCGGAAAAGCTCCAGGAATCCCAGCACCTGCAGGCAAAAGAAATTCAGGGATGAGGGCTCGGATGGAGTCGCTCCCCGCCCCGGCCCCGACGCCGGGGCCGTCACCTACCTGGTATTTTAGGGGGTTTCCCTGCCGCGCCAAGGCCGGGCTGCACCGCGCCCGGTACCACGGCACCTGCGGGCAGCACAGAGCCCTGAGCCCCCGCTCCTGCCCACGCCGGGGACAGCTCTGCCCCAGGCTTGGCTCTGCTGGGAGCGAGGAGTATTTCCTACCTGTGGAGACCCCGAGGCCACCAGGACCACCAATTCCACCCACGCCTCCAATGCCAGCACCTGGGGGCATTGGGAAGAGGAGTGTACCAGGGGGAGCTGCCACCGCTGGGCTGCGGCTGGCCAGAGAAGGGACAAGCTCAGGCTGGCCCTTGGGGGGTGCAGGGGACACCCTGAGGCAGTCCCAGGGTGGGTCCCCCAAACTGGGCAAAGGGACCAGGCAACTCTGTGGTCTCTGCTCCTGGGGGCTCAGGTTTGGCCAACTCCCCCATCGCCTGGGTCCCTCCGAGTCACTGGCAAGCCCAGTGAGAGCATCAGCTCCTGCCTGCAGCCTCGGCTCCAGGGGAAATCTGTCCTGGCTCAGAGTCCCTGGAGGCTGCCCTAGCCCCGAGGCCGCCTTGCCCAGACCCCCCCAGCACTCACCAGCTTTTGCAGCAGCCTTGAGCGCCGCGGCCGAGGCGGCTCCTGGGAACACGCCCCCGGGGAAGGCAGCTCCGGGGAACAGACCCCCAGCACCTGTGGGGAAGAACAACCAGCATCAGCATCACTAAAAAACAGCTGCCAAGAGGGGGTCCTGCCCTCGTGGTGGGCACAGGGAGTGGTGAGATGTGGGGGCTGTGTGGCAGTGCCAGCGCTGGTGTTAGGCTGGGCAAGGCTGCGTTAGCAGGCACTGGCTGCCCTGTCCTGCATCCCCCAAATTCGTTCTCCCATCCACATCCCATCCGGCACACACAACACCTGGCACCCCTGCAGTGGGTGCTGACACCCCTGGAGCCACTGGCTGACCACCTGCAGGCACCGTCCCTCTGCTGCCGGCCCTGCAGGCACCCCAGGTGCCTCCTCTCCTCTGGGGTCACCCCACTGTGGCGATGTCACCATGCAGGGGGACCTCAGAGCTGCAGTCTCTCAGGTCTGGGAAGGGCACCCAGCCCAGATGGCACCCATCCAGCACACTCTGGAGAGCTGTGGAGATGGGGATAAGGGATGTGCTGTCCCCAAGGTGGGTCTCTGGGGACATCACCCCAGAGCAGGGGTGGACAGTGGTCAGTGCTCACCTGGCTGCAGGCCAAGGGGGCCGAGTCCCCCAAGTCCTCCGACCCCTAGAAAGAGAAGTGGGGTGAGGCGTGTGGTGGCCAGGCCCAGAGGGATAGAGGAGTGGGGGATGGGAGAACAGCCCAGGGACAGGCACAGGGACGGGTGACAAATGTCCTTGCCAGCACTTGGGTCCTCCATGCCGTCCCTTCTGCCTCACCCACCCCCCACCCTGCCAGGCCACAAAGGGATGGAACCAAAATGTTTATGGCTGAGGAATGAGTCCCTGGGTCTCCGGCCAGCGCTGCCTTCCAACATCTGGGGCTCATCAGCCCTCGCTCCCTCCAGGCGCAAATTCCGGAGCCGCTGGCTCCGGGCGCGGACACTGCTCCGGCTGGGCCTTCGCAGCCGCCCTGCGTTTGGTTTTAATTATGCCGAAATAAAGGGCCTTGTTTTTCTTTCCACGAGCTGAAATCTGAGCAAACGGAGGCTGCTGGCCCCCACCTCAGGCTGCAGCTCCCACTGCACAGCCGGGCCGGTTAGGGGAGCCGGGGCCGTGGGGTGCCCCTGCCCTGGGCACAGTCGGGACCCCTGGGATGGGCACGGAGGGGACCCCAGGCAGCATTTGATGAAATGAAGCAGCATTTCTGCATGGGGATCAACAGGCACTGTGCAGAGGGTGCCAGGACAAGAGGGAGTGGTCTGAACCAAAAGAGGAGAGATTTAGACTCAGTGTTAGGAGGAATTCTCTGCTCTGGAGGTGGTGAGGCCCTGGCACAGGGTGCCCAGAGCAGCTGTGGCTGCCCCTGGATCCCTGGCAGTGCCCAAGGCCAGGTTGGACACTGGGGCTAGGAGCAGCCTGGGACAGTGGAAGGTGTCCCTGCCCAGGGCAGGAGGTTGGAACTGGACGAGCTTTAAGGTCCCTTCCAACTCAGGCCATTCTACAATTCCATTATTTCCCTTGGCCCCAGATGCTGCACGTTCAGTCCCTGCTGCCCCAAGTTCCAGCTGTGCCCTCCAGCTGTGCCTTCTCCAGCTGCACATCCTCCTGCCAGCATCTCCCCTCTCTCCTGGTAATCTCCCCTCTCTCCAGCATTTCTAGGCCAGGCAAAGCCCAGCGTGGGCTGAAGGAGCCTCTGCAAAAGCTGCTTGGCCCCGATGGCAGGCAGGTGGAGGTGCTGCCAGCTCCCCACCAGGATACTGGCTCCCGGCTTTGCATCTCCTCCCGGAGCTCTGGCGCAGCTTTACAGGCAGCAAGTACCCCCAAAGGGTGGTTTTGGGGGCTGGGAGCAGAGGGCAGCGCCAAAGCGGGGTGGGGGAGGAAGGTTCCTTGAGGCTGTGGCAGGATTAGTGTGGCAGGGCAGGGCTGGGTGTGCCTTGGCTACGGGGGAGCAGCGTGAGGGCAGCAGTGGCTGTGAAATGTCCCGGCCACTGGCGTGCCTGCAGCTGGTGAGAGCCAGGGAAAGGCTTCTTACCTGGTTTGGGAGGTTTTCCTGCAGCCCCGAGTCCTAGGGGAGAGCGAGCGGAGGGACAGGGGTCAGAGCCCTCCTCCCTCCGAGCATCCCCGGGCAGGGGACACGTGAGACAGGGCCAGCCTCATGGCAGACCCCCTGCCCAAACAAGGGAGATCTCCTGGGCATCCTGCCCCTCTCCCCAGCCCAGTCTGGCAGGGGGTCCCAGCACTCACCTGCTCCCAAACCTCCAACTCCAGCACCTGTGAGCAAGGGCACGGTCTGAGCACTGCCCTGGGAGCACTCAGCTGCTCCCGGGGGTCCCTGGGGAGGGTTCCACGGGTGTCAGGGGATGGGCCATCCCCCTCTGGATGTCCCCAGGATTTTCGCTCTAGGGACAGGCTGTGACCTCTGAGCACCTCCTGTGGCCAGGGCTGGGCAGGGTGTTGGTGCCAGTCCTGGGCTAGGGGCCCCTAGGGTAAGCCTGGCACTGCCACTCAGTCATGTCCCGTGGGGCTGATGCTGAGTCCATGCTGCACAGCCTGACAGGGTGTCCCCATTGTCACCTGATCCTGGCTGGCAGGTCCTCAGCCTTCCATGGTGTCTCAAAGGCATTCAAGGACCCCCCAGGCACCTGCCCGTCCTTGCAGACCGGGTGATGCCCCCTCCCAGAGGTGCCAGGACCCCCTTACCTGGGAAAAAGCCTCCTCCTGGGACTCCCCCTCCTGGGATAGCACCAGGAACACCTGCAAGAGAAGAGTCCCTTGTTAAAATCCCCCCAGAGGTCCAAGGCAGGGAGATGGGGGGTTGCTCCTGGTTCCCCTGCTGCTCTCTGCCAGGACTTGGGATGTGGAGCTCGAGGGCAGGTCCCTGCCTTTCCTTGCATCCCTGTTTGCCCAGGGTGACAGTGGTGACAGGACTCGGAGGTCCCAGATGGGACTCAGGTGTGGCACCTCGGTGGAGGAGTCAGCAGGACCTGGCCCTGCAAGGGAAGGAGGGAGGGACATGGGGCTGGGCGCTGTCCAGCTCTGCTTCCCAGCTACTGCCCCATCCCACAGCCGGGCCTGTCTCCATCACCTCCAGCCTCCCGTGGCTCTGGGGGGTGGGTCCAGGCACGACCATGGACCTGGCATTGTCCCAGCTGATCCCCACAGTCCCTGCTGGTCCCAGCCATGCCTGAGCATCCTCTGGGGCTGCCCCAAGGATCCTTGGATGTGTCCTGTCTGCTGAGGTGCCAATGGGAAGGAAGAACCAGCTCAGGCCAGTGGGACTGGGGTGACAGACTGGAGGGACACTGCTGAGACCCATGGAACTCCCTCTGTGTCCCCCAGCCTGTCCATGTGACATTGGGGTCACCACCCAGGTGCCAGTGCTTTCCAGAGCATCTCAGCTCATGCTCAGAGGCCACAACAAGGTTTTTTGGTTGTTTTGGACGCTGGCAGTGTCTTCTGCAGGCCACCAGGCTGCCACCCCTGGCTGGCCTCCCATCTCCACGAGGGCCATGGGTGGGCTGGGGACTTGCAGTGGGTTGGGGACACAAGGGGACTGTAGTGCAGAGGGAAGCTTCTCTTCTGGCAGAGGGAGAGGGGTTGTGGTGGGGTTTGCAGAACAGAGCCAGGCAGGGGGGCTGCCAGGAGGGTGTGGGGGGGCTGTCGTGGCCACAGTCCCTGTGGGAAGCTGCAGCCAGCCCGCTGCCACAGGGGATGGACTTCAGGGGGCACGGGCACTGGAGACCCTGTGGGGCACGGCTGGGACCTGAGGACATGCAGTGGCCTCCCCAGCAGCCCGGGAGGTGGGCGCATGCAGTGGCACAGCCCTGGCAGCACCACCACGGGCCGGGCAATGCCCAGGGGCTGGGCAGGGCAGTGCCAGCACACAGGGGGACAGGCAGGTGGCGGGGCTGGCAGGGCTGGCACACCATGGCAGAGCACATTGTGCTGCACATCTCCCTCGCAGATGTGGGGCAAACTCTGGGGGGCATCTGTGCCCCCTCACTGTGCCCCACCAATGACAGGGGTGAGGGTGTCCCCTGGGCCCTGCTCACGTGTCCCTTCTGGCCTGGGCACCTGGCAGAGATGCCCAGCCTCCCACAGGGATGCACCAGGGTGTCGGGACACACCCGTGTGTGACAGAGGTGTCGGGCTGTGCACGCACAGGAGATGTTGGGACACTCAGTGGCAGGACAGGACATCCCTGGGGATGAAGCATGCAGGAAGGGGAGCCGTGCCAGGTCTCATCACACAGCCCCAGGGAGTGGGGCCCAGGTCTGTTCCCCCTCTATCCCTTCCCGAGGTTCTGCCAGTATGCTTGGATAGAGTGGGACACGTGCTCAGCCCCTGGCACGGCCCAGCCCGGCCCGGCCCCCAGCCAGGGGGTTCCGGAGCAACTCCTTTCCCAGGCCAGGGGGTGACAGAACGGCTCCTTTTCCCGGCACATTCCGCGCCCACACCACCCGCCCCCAGGCTGGATAAACACAACTCCAACTCCTGCCTTGTTTCCAAACAAACTCCAAACATCTGCACACCGCCAGTTCTCCCTCCCAGCCCTGCTGCCTCTGGGAGCCAGTTCTGGGCATGGCCAGGGACCCTCGTGGCACAGCCAGGCACTGTCTCCAGCCGGGAGGGGATGCTCAGCCCCCATCATACTCCCCAGCCTCAGCCCCCCAAAACCAGGCAAGGTCCCTGGTGCTGGGGTGACAATGGGGGACCCGGGCTGATCCCTCCCACCCCTCTGTCACCCTGTGCCAGTGCTGCCTGATGGAGACTCCCAAGGAAGCTGGGACAAGGATTTCTCACAGCATCCCTGCAGTGTAGGGACCACAGAGATGTCCAGATGTCACCTGCCCACAGCCACAGCTGCCAAACTCAGCCCTTTATCATCACCACCACCCTCCTGGGGTACTGGGGGTCCTGCTAGGAGGATCCCACTGTGGTGACACTGTCACTGCCCCCTCCTCATGCATCTCCCAGACACCATCCCAGAGACAGGGCTCTGGACACATTTGGGAGGGTTGCAGAGGCTGTGGTGGTCTATCTGCTGTTCATTGCCTGGATCAGGAGGTGTGCAGGGGGCAGGTCAGCAAGGCCTGGCAGGAGATGGGATGGCCTGGAGGCAGTGGGATGGGTGGCTGGGTGGTGGTGCCAAGTGGCTTTGGGAGGACAAACCTTTCCCTCAGGAGCTCTTCCTGACCAGCTCTGCTGCCAGGCATGGCCGGATCTGCACTGCCCTGGACACTCCTTCACAAGCTGCTCCCCCAGAGCCCAGCTCGGGGTTGTTCCCTGGTGCAGGCACTGCTGGGGGGGGGTCTCTCCAGATCCCACCAGCATCTCCAGTCCTTCCCCCTGGCAGCACCACCGAGCACAGGTGTTGGTGACAGCCCACACACTGGTGACACTGTGACCACACTGGGCTCTGGCCATCTGTCCTTGCCCAGCCTCAGGTCCAGCAGTCCCCAGCCCCGTGTGGGGTCTATGTGCTCCCATTTGTCCTCTCCACTCACTCCCTTGGCACATCAGGGAAGGGGAGACTGAGTCAGCAGCTTCCCAGAGCTGAAGGAGCTCTGTGCTGCCTCTGCTCTGAGCCTGCCAGGACCCTGGGAAGGGGATTTTCCTGGGCTTCCAGCCTGTCTCCTGGGCTGGGCTGGCTGTGAGCCTGCATCCCACCCCAGGGATGGCTTCTCAATCCCGGGGCCAGAGAATTCGCAGCCACTCGTGCAGCCCCAGCTGTGTCAGGGTGTGAGCCATGAGGTGCTTAGGATCTGGTGTGGAGTCTCCTTGTTTATGGGAATGGGACGTTTTCCCCCCCCAGCTCCATCCACAGGTGTGGATATCCATGCTCTTTCACTGCCAGAGCTGCTTCCGATCCCGTTTGGATCAGCTGCACCATTTCTATCTGCACCGCTGCTTGCAGCTCCCTTCACGAGCCAGAAATGCAGAGGATTTCTCTGTTGCGTAGCTTCTGAGACCAAGACCAGGATGGAGAATCCAGCACAGGACACCCTCATTCCTCAGCCCCTCTCTGTGCCCATGGGCACCCGCTCCCGGAGGAGCCTCAGTGCCAAACCACCATCATTTCCCCTCTTCCCTCATTGTGCTGTTTTCTTTTTCTTGGGAGAAAGTTATGGAAACATTCAGTCTCCAAGCGACTTTGAAGCTGTGCTGCATCCCGGGCCGAGCTCGCTGGTAGCAGCTCGGGGGGAGCAGGGGCTGCTGCCGGGGTCTGGCTCCTCTCCAGCCCCCCTGAAGCTCCAGCTTTCATCTCCAAGCGCTCGCAGACGAGCTGCACCCTGCCAGTTGTGAGGGGAGGGAGCAGCCCTGGCAGGCCAGGCTCCAGCTGGGAAGAGGAGATGCCATCCCAGCCCCACCCTGGGGACCCTGGGTGTCCTCGGAGGGTCCCCACAGCCCCAGGCTGGGTACTGGCACACCCAGTGCCTGCCCCTCTGCACCCACCCCAGCTATTCCCCGTGGGCCCAGAGCCTGCAGGGCTGGGACCTCCCTGGGGTCCCTCTTGTCCCTCCTGGGGGTGTCACTGCCAGGGGATCCCCTGTGCTCCACAGGAAGCACTGAGGGACAGATTCCCTGCTCCAGATGCTCGGACAGGCTGCACTTGGCACCTTTAGAGAATCACGGCACCTTCCCCCTGCAGTCACCTGTGTCTGGCTGTGCAGGTCCACACAGTGCCAGCACAGCTCCGCTCCCCAGGGCCAGATCCACAGGGGCTGATCCTGACCTGCTGCTGGGGATTTCAGCCTCTTGGCACTTCTCTGAGGTGACAGTCTGGATATGAACCCCTCAACCTGGGAAGTCTCAGGGTTCCCTCTCCTGCCAGGATTATTTGGAGCTGCAATGCAGCCAGTGCTGGAGGACACGGGCCTGACCATCTCCAGCACCCTGGCCCCCCCCCCTCACCATGCCACCGTGCCTCTGTGCCAGCTCTATCCCCAAGGGCTGGCATGCCAGGAGCAGGGCTGCAGACACTGCCCAGTCCTCCATGGAAGAGCCTTCTCCTGTGTCCCACCAGTACTGGGACTATCTCCAGGGTCAGTTCACCTCCTCTGTGAGCTGCTTCCCAAACTAGCAAACACCCCTGGGGACTGAGCCGTGGCCTGGAGTGGGGCCAACAGTCCTGAACTGTTCAGGAACTGCTGCGGGGTCTCACTCGGGGTCCAAAGTCCTCCAGAGACTGTCCTAGCTGGCCACAGCTTGAAGGATCAGAACAAAGCCAGCCTGGATCAGCAAGCCACATCTCTCTCACTGCCAGAGATGGAGTGTGCCTGGGACTGAGCACATCCCATCCAGCATCCTGAGCACGATTAGGCACCGACAGCAGCTCGACTTCCCTGGCAGCTCCCAGCTCTGGGGTCCCACTGCCTGCATAGCCAGGACAAGCCAGCCCGGGGTCGGGTCCTGTGAGCCGCAGGGCAGATTGAGCTGCCGAGGGCTATGCCCTTGGTGACAGGTGGCCCAGCCTGTGGCTGCCCTGGTGCCCACCCAGCCCTGGCACTGCCCATGGTATCCTGCCCTTCTCCTCCGGAGGAGGATTGATTGCCCCTCAATCCTCTCTGTGCAGCCAGCCCCGCACGACAGCCCCGGCACCGACCTCGTGGCTCTGCCCATCACACGCTCTCCTTGGCACAACCACCCGGCTATCTGGAGGTGACTGTCCCCTCCCTGGTGGTGCTGTCGCCTCCTCAAAGCCCTCTGCCCAGTTTGGCCACTGCAGTGGGGGCTCTGAAATCTGTGCTCAGCTGTTCTCTCAGCCTGGGTGGGAGCTCAGCTTCCAGTCTGACGCCGAGACGGGGGTCGGCCACCGGGCAGGCACCGGCTATGCTGGCCGGGCTGTGTCACACGGCTGGGACACAGACCCCGGCGCTGGCTGTCACCTCCCCGCCCCGGCCTCGTGTGCCGCACCTGCGTGTGCCTGGGCCGGGCTGTCACACAGCCCTGGGACCGCGCTGTCACACAGCCCTGGGACCGCGCTGTCACACAGCCCTGGGACCGCGCTGGGACAGGGACCCGGCGCTGGTGGCACAGGGGCGATGAGGGCGGTGTGAGGGCCCCCCGGGACCCCCAGCGTGAGGTTCGGGTGGGTCGAGCCGCTCTGCAGCTGCAGCAGCCCCGGGGCTGTCGCGGCCACACACTGAGCAGCAGCTCGCACACAGCGACTGCGGGATGCTGCCACCCACCCACCGCCCTCAGCTCCCGCTGCCATCGCACCGCGGGTGACAGCTGCCACCTCCCCCCGGCCCCTCGCACTTCTAAGTCCCATGGGAGTTTGGTGGCCATCCTTGGTGTCCTGCCTGCGTGTTCCTGAGCCTTTCGTGCCTCCAAGCCTCTCATGTCCCCAAGCCTCTCACCAGGACACCCCCCGCAGCCTCCCCCTGACAAGTGCTTGGTGCAGAGGTGCCGTTACCGACTTCCCCGTGTCACCACCTTCGGTAACATCCCGTCCCACCCGGGCACGGCACAAACCACCCATCGGTTTGGGGAGCAAAGAGTCCTCGGCGGAGGTGGCGCCCAGGGGCCTGCCCACCCACCCTCGGGGATGTCCCCAAGGCAGGGCAAGGTGGGTGACTGTCCCTGCTCGGGGCTGGGCAGCCGGGGCAGGCGAGGGGCAAGTGAGGGGTTGCCAGGAGGGTGGGGGTGTAGCAGCCCCGGTGCCCGCGGAGGGTCCCCGCAGGACCCCGCAGGAGCGAAGCGCTGGCCGGGGTACGGGAAGGAGCCTTTCGTTCCTTACCTCCTTGCTGGGTAGCCGGGAGGATGGAGAGGAGGAGGAGAACTCCGGGGAGGAGGGGTGCAGCTGCCTGCCTTGCCATCTCTTGAAGCAATGCCCCCGTGCTCCCGCGGGCTGTGTGTTTTATCCCAGAGCTGCTTAATTGTTGCTTCCAAGGATGCGAGGGGAAGGGGAGGGGGGTGAGGAGGGAGGGGAAAAGGAGAGGGAGAGGGGGGGAGAGGCACAGGACACTACGTCATGAGGAAAGGCCAAACACACACGAGCCGCTCCCGCCGATTGGGCTGGCTGCTCGGGGAGGATTTTTTTCCTTTACCCCTTTTTTTTCCTTTTCTTTATTTTTTTTTTTTAAATTCCTCGCTGCTCTCTCCAAGCCGGCGCGTCTCTGCCAAAAAAGCTGGAAGAGGGGGGCAGCTGCCAAGGCAGGCGGTGGGGGAAGACGGGGGGCTGCGCCCACCGGCATTGGGGACCACGGGGATTTAGGGTGATGGATGTGTGTCGAGACTGGCACCTGAGTGCTCTTGCATCCCTGGTGGTATCGACCCGAAAGGGGACTGGGAGGCAGATGGGGACCGGTGGGGTGAAGGGATGGGGGTGTTCGGGGGTGCAGGCGGGAGTCTGGGAGATGCGGCTCCAGCCGCAGGGCACTAGGGAAGGGATCGGCCCGATTCCCGGTACCGTGCCAGGTGCCAGTGCCCCGTGCACGGAGTCCGGATCTCGGTGCCAGTGCCGGTACCGTTGCCCGGGGTCCGGATCCCGGTTTCAGTGCCCGGATCCCGGTGTCAGTGCCCGGTGCCAGGATCCCGGTGCCCAGATCCTGGTACCGGTGCCGGTGCCAGTGTCCGGATCCCAGTGCCGGTGCCAGTGTCCGGATCCCAGTGCCGGTTCTGGATCCCGGTGCGGATGCCGGTGTCGGCCGGCGGTGGCCGTTAGGTGGCGGGCGCGGGGTGTGAGAGCCTCCGGCGGGACGGGAAAATCGGGCATTTTGCAGGAAAACGTGCTGCCCGGCCCCGGGGTGCCCTGGGGACACGCAGCGCCCGGCCTGGGCTGGTGATAGACACACGGGCCCCGCGACCCCCAGAGCAGGGTATGAGGGGGGGTCTGGCAGCTGAGCCACTTCCTGCCTCAGCCCCTTCAGGGGCTCTGAGCCCAAATCCGGGCCCTGCATGTCCCCACTGAACTCCTCATCTCCCTTTTCGGGGGGTGGCTCTGGACAGGGCTTGGGGAGCAGCTGGGGTGGCAGTGAGTTAAATGATGGGGTCAGTCACAGGATCATGGAATGGTTTGAGTTGGAAGGGACCTTTAAGACCATCCCGTTCCAGCCCTTGCCATGGGCAGGGACACCTTCCACCATCCCAGGTTGCTCCTGCCCTTGGACAGTTCCAGGGATTCAGGGACTGCCACAGCTTCTCTGAGCACCCTGTGTCAGGGCCTTCCCACCCTCACAAAAAAGAGCTTCTTCCCAGTATCTAATCTCTCACTCCACTCTGTCAATATGAAGCCATTCCCCTTATCCTGTCCCTTATCCTGCCCCCCCTGGAGCCCCTTTATGCCCTGGAAGGGGCTCTGAGCTCTCCCTGGAGCCTTCTCTTCTCCAGGTGAGCACCCCCAGCTCTCCCAGCCTGGCTCCAGAGCAGGGCGGGTCCAGCCCTTGGAGCATCTCTGTGGACTCCTCTGTGGACTCCTCTGGAGTTACTCCAGCATATCCACGTCCTTCTTATCCAGGGGACTCCAGAGGTGAATAGAACAGTGCAGGTGGGCCAGAGCAGAAGTGGAGAATCTGTGTGGATGCAAATGAGAATCTGCTGTGTGGGTGAAGGGCAAGGAATGCAAAATCACCCTCTCCACTGCAGGTCCAACACTGCCCCTTCCCCGCATGCCAAGGGTTTGAGATGCTGCTTATCCCAGGACCTGACTCCTCGTGACCTCAATGTACTGGGGGTGGGAGCACATACACAAAATGCCCTGTCTGCACCCCCTTCCCGCAGGGCCCCTGTCATCATTCTCCCCATTCCCCAGACTTCTTCCACCGCTGCGGAAATTGGCAGCCAATTATCAGCAAATCCACCCGGTTCCTCTCCGGCTGCGCGAGGTGCGAAGGCCCGACCTGGCCGCCCACTTAAAGAAGTGTGAGCTCAGCTCACGCTCGGGACTGGCCCTCCGCAGCCTGCCTATCTGGCTTATCTCAGCTCCCACTTTATTTTAGGGCAAGTGCTGATGGCTACGGCCGCAGGAATTCCGTGAGGTGGAAATTAGGGAGTGTTTTGCCCTCCACACCGGGCGCTGAGACACGCCAAGGAGATGGGGCGGGGGGGCAGTGCATGAGCCCCTCGGTGGGCTCTGCATGGAGGATTTTCAATAGAAACACCTGCACAGGGCAAAGGGCTGGGGGCTGGGGACACGGGGCATGACAACAGGGGACGAGCATGGGCAAGGACAGAGTAGCCGGGCTGGCCCCGTCTGTCTGTCCGTCCGTCCGTCCCGCTGGCGTTGCCAGGTGATGTAATGCTTGAGCGAAAACACAGGCGGTCGTTAAACACGAGCTCCCCGCTCCAGAGGAGCGACGCGGGAGCAGATGGATGCGGGGACCGGCAGCTTTGCAGCGGCTCCAGCAGTCTCGAGGCTGTGATGTGGCCCGCGGGATGCAGCGCCCGGACGGGGCTGGCCCCGTGATGCATCCTCCATGCAAGCGTCTGCAAAACATGCGGAGAGGAGGGCTGGGAAAGCGGCCTCGCTGGGAATCTGAACTAGGGCAGCTGGCCGGCTCCGAGCAGCTCCCAGCCCTTGCCAGTGAAACGGCTCTGACTTTTGAATGCGTGTTTTGTACCTAGAAAGAATAGATGTGAGGCAAGATCTCCCCGCCCCTGGCACTTGTGCCGGGGAACAGGATCCAAACCCTTCGTGATTTGGCCGAAGCGCTCCGTGAGCCGCCCGCGTGGATGGGCTGGGAGCGTTCCCCCGAGCTTGCAAAGCGTCAGGAGAAGTTGCGGGGAAGGCACAGACACGGGCACGGTCTCACGGGAAAGGGACAAGGCAGGGAAACACTTCCCACAGCGGAGCCCGTGCGGAAAAGGGGGGGTTTGCTGCATGGTGCGATACTGGGGTGAGAAAACCCACGACGAGGGCTGCAGGAAGAGCACCTGTACCACAGCCTGTACCGGCATGGGGGGTCCTGGGACCCGTGACAGTTCCGGGAAGGATGGATGCTTCCTGCAGCCGGTCGGGGGTAGGTGCAGGTTACACACCGGCTCCCCCAAAACACTGACGTAGTTGCTGGGGGAAATGCCAAAGAGCCTTACGCTGCTGTGACAAGCGCGGGGAGCTGTCCCGGGGGTAACACCGACATGCAAAACAGAGAAGTAAACACCCCTTTGCTATAGCTACGAGGAGCCCCACACCTGCCCGGCCCCCCGGACCCCAACCCTGCTCCGGGCGCTGTTGACGGCGTTGTCATAGGAAACGGCACTGACGGGGTGTGCCGGGGCTTTGCGGGGCCTGAGCCGGATGCGCTCAAAGGAAAGGTATGTGCGAGGGGCAGGTCACACGCACCGAGTGGCCTCGTCACCGTCCCAGGGAAGCTGAGGCTGGTACGTGGCTTTGGAACAGCCAAACTCACCGCGATCCTGAGGCCCTGAAGTTTTTATTCCTCCTGTGTCTCTGCTGAGCAAATGCTCCGTGTTTGGGGTGTGTACCAGGAAGGTGATGAAGGTGGTGAAGGGACAGGGAAGCTGCCACTTCCAATGCTTAGCTTCCTTAGGTTTTCCTGCCTTGGTTCCTCACTGTTAAGTGTTGACCAACAGATCATCACCCCTGGATATGCTGTAGAAAGGAAGCTCCAAGCTAGAGACAGTCTGAAAAGGATGCCTCTGTCAGACATCCCAGAGAAAATCCTCCCGGAACACGGGGCAGGAAGATTGTGAAGCACGGACAGGGCTCTGTGGTACCTGACAATCAGGACATCTGCTCAGCCTTATTTTCGGCAAGTGAAACCTTTTTGTTTTGCCAAATCCCCCACTCAGAGGTGTTTTCTCCAGCCCACTCTTGTTCCCGTGGCTCTCCTGATGTTAAAACGCTAGGGATCTCTGTGTGCTCTGACATGGTCTGGGAATGAGGTCTCCATCTCTCCCTCCCCTGTCCCCAGCACCTCCCCTGGGGGAACATTCCACCCTATGCACAGCCCATGCCACAGACCCACAGGACACACACAGCCAGGGAATCATCCTGTCCTCAGTGTGAGGCTGGAAATCCCCACGGACATATTCCACTGCCATGGGAAGGATCCTAGGATAGAATCATCGAATCATGTAATGGCCTGTGTGGAAGGGAACCTTCAACATCATCTGATTCGAATCCCTTATATAATCCCAATAATTTGTCCCCATTATCCCAGGTTGCTCAAAGCTCTGTCCAGCCTGACCTTGGACACTTCCAGGATTGGATTTTCCCAGTTGTCTCTGTACACTTGGTGCTGGGGTGTTTGTCAAGGCAGGAGGAATATTGCCAGCTCTGCAGTAGCTCTTTGGGGGTCGGGGGGGTTCACACAGCCTGTCCCTGCCAGGTCCTATTGCCTGTTGGGTTTGAAGGCTC
This sequence comes from Sturnus vulgaris, assembly GCF_052056855.1. NCBI lineage: Eukaryota > Metazoa > Chordata > Aves > Passeriformes > Sturnidae > Sturnus > Sturnus vulgaris. The sequence goes on from NC_142263.1 coordinate 10,395,842, forward strand.
TTGTGATCCCATCTGTGCTCATCTATCATTAACTTCCCATGAGCTCCTCTTTCCCTGGCAGTCTCTTCCCACAGTTGTTACGGGAAGAGATTTTGCCAACACAAGGATGCTGCTTGGATCCACAAGGATCCCTCCTTGGAGGGAGCAGAGCTGCCCAGGGCCATGGGGGGATGCTCTTCCTTGACATGACCAACAGAAACAGTATCGCCCTTCCAGCACCAGAGAGCCACTTGAGATCTCTTGGGAATGTTTGTCATTGGAGTCTCCTCATGAGGAGAAGGGGAGACACCTTCCCCAGCCCCTGGTAGGGACCCCATCCCACGTTTTTGTTTTCTGCTGGGCATGAACAACCAGGACCAGAGCCATATCTCCTCCTTGGTAACCCATCCCTCTCCTGTTCCTCCAGGGCCTTCTCCTTTTCCATCTTTCCACCAGTTTTAGTGCCTGGTTCTGCCCCACTTCAGCCCTCTCTATCTCTCCTGTATCCATGACCCTCTTACTGCAGGCCACACTTGGCTGCAAGCCCTGTTCCAGCTCTCCTTGCCTTGGTCACAGCAATGTTTGTGGTGGTGCCTTCTCTGCAGGCTTTCCTCTCTCACCCTCTGCCCTTCCCTCGTGGAAAACCAGCTCTCCATGTGCTGGGAAGAACCGTGGATGTGTGAGGCTGGGATTGTGTTGGAAGTGGTGCAGCTGTGGGACAGTGGTGGTGGGATCTCCATCCTTGGACGCATTCAAAACGTGCCTGGACACGGCCCTGAGCAGCCTGACCCGGCTTTGGAGTGCTCACTTGCTCCGGGGCTAGGCTGGGGACCTCCAGGCATCCCTTCCAACCTAAATCCTTCTATGATTTATATCGAATTCTCTCTGGTATTTCTGCAGTTCTGGGAAGCCTTCAGTGATGTATCGTTGAACGTCTCTGACCCGACGCTGGCCAAGGAGGGATTTAGTGGTCCTGGCTCCTTCCATCTCATTCACATTGTCCTTCTCAAGGACAGCTGAACATGTGCTGCTCATAGGTAACTCCAGGCCGCTGCTCCCCGCCTGGGTGTGAAACCTCTGCCTGCCTCCATCCCCAGCTCTGACCTGCCCTCGGAGCTTTCAAGTGATTGTTTTCATCCTGCTCCCACTGTCTGGGGCTTTCCAAGTGTTGATTAAAAGGTACCATCACTGCAAAACATGCTGTGTCTGAGTGGCTGTAGCTTTCAGCAAGAGAGACTCAGTGTTTACTGGAACGGTCAGCACTGATTCCCTGCCAGATGTCAGCTCTGACCCCCAGCAGTTTCGGCAGCAGATCCGCTTAAAATTTGGAAGATTGTTTTGTATTCTCGAAAGAAAGGAAAAAAAGCAGGGTATGTTTATCATGGAGATATTGCTTTCCACTGCCTGTGTGCTCTGCAATGGCCAAAGTGTGTTCAAAGAGACTCTCAGACCTCCTTTGTGCAGGGAGTGGGGCTGGAAAATCTCAACCCAGAAGGGGAAAACTGAAGCAAATCGTGGGCAACCGAGCACAGAGATGTAACTGGTTCCACTCAGCCAGAACATGAACTTTAGACACTGCCTGTGCTCCAGTTTGTGTCTGCAGCACAGAGGGGCCCTGAGGAACAGGCAGTGGAGCTCTGTTATCTCACAGCCAGATCCTTGTGGTGCTGAGAGGAAACAGAGCAGGCAGGGCTGGGCTGCCTCCCTCCCCTCCCGGTGCACCCTGCAAATGCCAGTCGATGGCTCCCAGAGCCCTAATAATTCTGACCATGACTCAGAGACCAAAAATCAAGAGCAAAGCTTCAAATTAAGAATTATTAAAAAAAAAAAAAAAAAAAAAAAAGCACATATTGGGTACCGTTTTTTGTGTTCTGCTTTTTAAGCCACAAGGTTTATGCCTCCAGCTTTTCTGTGCATCCAGAAGGGCTCAGAGTTTGGCTTTCAGCAATGTGAAATATGAGCCTCCCTCAGGCACAGGACTCTGGGAGATGGGGATTAGAGAACCTGGGAACGAGTGATGCATTTGCTGATGGCAACAAGGCTGTGGATCCACAGAGGATGTTCTTTTCCCAGAAGTCCCTTGCAGGGAACTGTAACTCGCCACACAGGCTGCAGGACATTGGCCTGTCCTGCTTTGGGGTGACCTGGAGGCTGAAAGGGACCAGCTCAGCTATGGGGTGACCTTGAGAGGAGTTCCCTGTGCCAAAACTCTTGTCAAGGTGGGGGTCTGGCTCAGCAGCCACCTCCAGCCTCCTTGTTTGACTCCCAAAGAGGCACTGTGTGTGTGATTACAAGCCCTGCAATCCTGAGATCTGGAATGTGGTGGTCTCTTTGCTCGGAAATGACAAAAATCCTGCAAAAAGCTAAAAAAGTGCTTTGCCCAGGGCTGCAGCTGGGTACATGTGTGCAGGCTGGTGCCAGGTCCCTCTGCTACCCTCCCAGGGCTGCCCAGGGACCTGCAGTTTCCCCATTATTTTCCCACTTGGGAAAGCACTGGGAAGGTTCACTGTCCATAGCTGGTCTGTCTCTGTCCTGGGAAATGTGACTAATTAATGGCTTTAATGAAATAACAGAGAGGAACCTGGGGAAGTGGTCGAGGTCATGGGTCAGGGGGACTGCCAGGTTGGCAGGGTCTCCACAGCAACGTGGGTGTGGGGACAGGAGGAGAGGGCAGAGGGGACCAGGAGTGGGCTGAGAAGGTGGCTGGACCAAGGCAAGGAGAGCTGGAATGTGACTTGGAGCCACATGGTATGACGTGCAGCAATAGGGTCATGGGTACAGGAGAGATGTAGTGGCCAAGTAGGGGGCACCAGGTGTCAAAATTGAGGGAAAGATGGAAAAGGAGGGATCAGAAAGGGATGGGTAGTCACCAAGGAAGGGATATGGATCTGGTCCAAGATGGGAGACTGAGGAGGAGAGGTCAAACACCCCGTGGGATGGAAGGGACCAGTTCTCAGAACTGGGAAAAGAGGGAACAAGAAGAGCTGAGACTTTGTGCCAGAGGCAGCAGAGGGGTCAGGGGCTGAGCAAGGGCTGATGACACCAAGCAGAGGTGATGGTGGTCCAAAAGTCCCTGCATGGGCTGACATCAGGAATGGCAGCTGTGACAAAGCAGAGGTAGGGAGGCTCCTGCTTTCGTTCCAGCACCAGCCAGGATTCCCTCACACCTCCTGGTGCTCCTCCAGAGCTGCATCCCTGCAGGACTCTGACAATGCATTCCTGGCCATCTCTGGGCCATTCCTCTCGAGTCAATGCTGTTCTTCAATTTGAGCAGCAGCAGCAGAACCAGATCCTCGCTCAGGCGGGCTCTGCCCAGCCCTGGCTGTCTCTCCCCATCGCTGTGGGGTCGCTGGCCATGCACGGTCCCGCTCTTCAGCAGTGCCTGTGCTGGGAACATCCTCCCCAACGCGTGCCAGCCTCTGCTACCCTCTGAGGGACGCCGTGGGAAGGGGAGCCAAGTCACCAGCAGCCTGCAGCCCCCACATCTCCAGACCCCACGGATGCCTGGCACAGCCGGCAGGGATCACGAGCTGCCCCTGTCTCTCTCCCAGGAGTGTGTAAGGGCTGATCCAGAGCCTCTTGTTGCTACATCCTCCTGGAGCTTGAGGAGAGAAACACTGCCGGAGGAGAGAAGCCCCTTGGTTGGGATGATGGGCAGCCTTTTTGGAGCTGTTTCACTGAGCTCCTTCTCTCTCTCTCCACCAAGCCCCACTCCAGGTCTCGGCTTCCCAGGGGCAGCCGTGACTTCGTCCGTCCGCTGGAGCTTGGCTGCGCTCCCGAGCAGCCCCGGGAGCCGCTGCCCGGTGCTGGCAGGTCTCAGCGTGCCGGTTCCCAGCGGAGTGTCTGGGCTGGGAGCAGCCGCGGGGCTCAGCCCCCGGCCCCGCCGCTCGCTGCGCGCTCTGGCAGCGGCTGCGGCACAAGCGCAGCGCTGGCCCTGCCCCAGCGCACGCTGTTTCCTCCCGGCAGGCCGGCCAAGAGGAGTCAGCTGAGGACAGCAGCCGAGCCGGCAGCGCAGGCAGTGCGGGGAAGAGGGGATGGAGCGCTGGGGTCGGTGCTGGGCAGGGCCAGGGAGAAACCTCATGGAAGGCCAGTGGAAATTTGGGAATTGCTGCGGTGGGTCCTGCTGCCGGATGCACCACTCGTCTCTTCCGCCAGGTTTTGCGGTGTTTCTGGCTCCGTTTTTTTGCCAGCGTCCATCAGCAGTCTAGAATTTGGGGCTTTTCCCCAGTGTCGGAACTCCCGAGCTGTCAGACACAAACAGCCCGTTCCCTCCAAATTGTCCCTCTTGCTAAATTTTCCAACTGCCAAGTTTCACCTGTTCTCTCAAGTGCTGTCATCTCCATCCCTCAAGTCCCTCATTCCCGCTGAGATAGCAGAGGCTTCACTGTCCTTTTTATTCCCGGAGCAGAGGCTGGACAGGGGCGATTCCTCCTGCCTCATGCTCCTGCCTGCCGCTGTTTGAAGCTGCTGCTCCCCATGACGTGAGTGCCCTGGCATCAGCCATGTGCCAAAAACTGCCTCAGGGATGGGCAGGGATGGAGGGTTTGAAAGCTTTCCGATTTCTGCGCTGCCACCCAGATCGCGTTGCCCATGGTGATGCTTTGGGTCAATTCGGCCAGTTAAGATGTCATTTGTAACTAGCACATGGATAATGTTTCGATTTAATTAATTCAATTAATCTTTGACTGTATAATGTTGCCTTGGGCCAGGTGAGCTGCTCGCTGAAGAGGCTGCAGATAAATAGAGCATTGATGGAATATTTCACATTTCAAAGGAAAATTGGGGGATTTTTTGTTCCAGCATGGAACTGGATTGTATTTCAGGGCTGAGCACATAAAGCAAACCCAGCCATTGCATTTCAGGCTGAAACAGGCTTTTTTCACTTTGAATCCAAATCATTAGGAATTTAGTTTTGGTTTCAGGGATAGAAATCACAGACATACTGGGTTTAGGTAAAACTGATAAGCATCAGGCTTTTGGGTCCATTGGAATTGCTTAGGGAAGGTGTTTCCCAGTCCCAGAAGTGCTCCAGTGTTGGATCTGGGGAGCTCCAGCCTGATCAGGTGAGAGGATGGGAAGTTGTGTGGTGGCTTCACGAAGGTCTCCACGGGCGCAGATGGATGAGACACCCATAGCAGGGGCTGCAGGTCCCTTAATCCAGGGGGATGCGGAAAGCAGCCAAGCACACAAACAAAGACTGAAGAAGCAGCAGTGACAATAGGAGCTCCCCTGAGGGTGCTGCATGAGAGCATCCTCTGGATCAGCATCACTTTGGCGAGACAGAGGTTTTCAGGTGGCATTTGTCAGGGTAAATATTCTCCCAGGGAACAGCCGGCCAAGCCCCTCCGGAGCTGGGGTGCTGGGAGCAGGCAGTGCCCGTGGGAGGAGGCGTCTCCCTGGCAGAGGCACGGGCTGCTCTGCTGACTCGCCCTGCCATCCCTGCTGGAGTGCTTTTCCTCGAAGCACTTCACAACTCAGCACTCTCGAGTTAATTAGAGAACCATCTGCCCCCTTCTCGCACATCATAAAAGCGTGTTTAAAGCCGGGCGATAAAAGGGAGCATTAGTCTGGGTCACTGCAGGCTCTGAGCCCGGCGCGGCCCCGCCTGCCGCGCTCCCTGGCCCGCTCTCGGACCAGGTGGGAGCGATGTTTGAGGCCATCTGAATTTGCTCTGCTGCCAGCTTCCTTGAGAGACTCCCAAATATTTCACAGCTCTCTCTCAGTCACGCTTTGTTCTCTAACAGTCTCCTACAGCCTGTCCCTGCTTAACTCTCCTGGCTCCCTCTCGCTCCGGGTGCTGAGTTTCCATCTCCCAAAGGAAACCTGGAACCTCGCCCGGTGCCAGCTCGTGGTAGTGGCCAGCAGGTCTGTCCCTGGTTTGGTCTTTAGATGGCTTCAGGCTTTTCCAGGTATCTGTGGACAGCGCAACCCTTGTCCCCTCCCTGAGCACGCAAGATGCAGACATGTCCCGAGAATGGTTTTGGGCACATCCTGAGGGACATAGGGACATGGGACAGTGAACACACAGGGACAGCTGGTCCAGCTGCACTCGTGCTCGTCACTGTAAATATCCATAGAGCTCCTCTTCCCTCAGCTCTGCCTGGAGGACATGTTTCCCTCCCATCCTGGTGTGCAGGGCAGAACAACTCGCCAGATGTTTCATGTTAAAAACTCCCTTTTCCTCCTTTCTGCTTTCTTTAAAGAGTCTCAGACGGGGAGGTGAGGACCCTGTCTGCTCTGCTGAGGACCACCTAATCTGATCAGGTCCCTTCTGGCACGAGGCACATCCAGGCTGCCATCAACCCCACATTTGAATATTGAGATGGAGTGCAGCCCTGGGCACGGAGCCACGGAGCAAATCGGGTGAGCAGAGAGCTGTGGAGCTGCTGAACCAGAGCCTGCAGCATCCTGCAAACCCACAGGGCTGTTTCCAGGAGTTCAGGGTTGTGGAGAGTCCCCAGTGTTGTGGGACCGTGCTGCCTGAGGAGGTCACTGGGAAAGGGAATCTGCTGATCATCTACACAGAGATATAAACTGAGGGGGAAATCCCTCCATATGCTCCCCAAGGAAACATGTGTGCCAGCCCAGCTGAACAGACCTTGGGGTGGGTCCACCACTGGCCACGTGGCCTCTGTGTCCTCTGACCAAACACAAAAGGATGGGGAGATCAGAATATCCTGCTGGTCAGTGTTCCAGGAACCTGGGATTGGAGAAGAGAGATGGCTCTAAGAAGAGGAGATTCAGGGGCTAAAGAGAGGGAAAGTCACTGAATCACAGACCGGCGAGGTTGGCCAGGTCATCTCCAGCCCCTGCTTGAGCAGGGACACCTGCCAGTCACCCATGGATTGGGTCCATTGGACTGTGTCCGTGGCAGAAGAGGTCCAGGGCCCATTGTAAGATGGATAGAGGGGAGGAGCTGTACTCTGGGACACTTCAAGAAGGCCAGGACACTCTCTGGTGGAGCCAATCCTCCTTGTCCTGTCTGGGGGTCCCAGCAGGTCTTTCTCCTGCACACCCATGGCACCGTGACTTCCCTTTCCTGTAGCACCAGGATTGCCACCAGTGTCTGGAAGAACTTTCCCAGTACGTTCCCCAGTCTGCTGAGAAGGCTCTGGACAGGGAGACCTCAGCCCTGCTCTCTTCCAGGGACAGGATGAGGGAATGGGCAGGGGATGAGGAACAAGCAGAGCCCCAGCACATTCCTGGTGTTCTTACAGCCTCTTCTGCCATGGGTTTCAGGATGGCCAGGGCCACTGGTGTCCCAAGGCCCAGCACAGCTGAGGAGGCTTGGAGAGAACTGTACGCTATCCCTGCCGGCCTAGCACGGTGCCTGGCTCCAGGACAGCCCTGGCTGCTTGTGCCTGCCCAGATGCCTGGGACCTGGCTGTCCCAAAGGATGCTGAGCTGTGAGCAGCAGACCCTGGACTATTTTTGCTGTGCCCAGGTCTTGCCCCGCATTCCTGTGTCCTTGGGCTATATTTGGACAACTTTTCAGGATGCGTTCCTACTCCTTCTGCATGACTGAAACCCCACAAGAAACAGGAGCAGGTGGAAGCCAAGGCAAGGCCTCGGGCTCTGTGTGTGTCTGGGCCAGGTGGATGGCACAAGCAATGTTGGTATTGGGCTTCCCTGGATTTAGCAGGGTCCACTTGCTCCTCTCTCAGTGTATTGGGGTGCATAATCCATGTCTCACACATGACATTGCCGGGCTTGGGGCATCCTATCATGGATGGAATTCTGCAGGGGGACAGGGAGACTCTGGCCACCCCACATCCCTTGCTCTTGATCCACTCTTGGAAGAGCTCAATGGAGAGCTCATGGACACGTCTCTCCCGAGCACGGGGGCTCTGCTGAGCTCTTGTCTCCTTCTTGGACATCACCATGGCTTCACAGGTGTCCAGCTCTCTTTGGTCCTGAGGCCTGGGAAAGTGGGGTCACCTTTCAGGGGGACAAGTGTTAAACATTGCCCTTTCTCCCCAGGCTCTGGCACTGCTCATCTCTGTGGTGCCTGAGTGGGGAGGTTATTAAGTGAGTATGAACATCCTTGAGTGTAATCCACACGCAAATCCTAAGTTAAATTGAAACCAGAAGATCCCTTTAGCAACACAATTTATTGCCGTTAACCCTTGGGTGACACCAACTGGACTTCCCATGCAGTGCCAGGAGGAAATGGCCCACCTGAAACTTCAACCCTGGCCTGGAGTTTGGGCATGGACAGCTGTGGCCACAGTGGGTGCCTATGGAGCATCTCCAGCTGCCAAGCCCCATATCCAAACCCAGGAGTGCACCAGGAGAAGGTCAGAATGATGGAGTTCACAGCTGGAGGTCAGCAGCATCCCAAAGGTGAGATCTCCTCCCAGTCCAGGAGAACACCCTGGCATGGTCTCCTGGTGCACCCAGAAGGGCTCCCTGCTGTCCTGCACCCACTGGAGCCCCTTGGAGGCGTCTTGGGAGGAACTGTGAGGAAAACACCTGCCCCAGACAGAAGTCCCAACACACCTTACTACAAACATTTTGGGGGAATCTGCAGGGGATCCCCGGAGATTCTGCTCCTCTCTCCAACCTGCCTGTGCCAGGTGCTGCAGCTCAGAGAAGGATGTGGGGCCATATTCAACCACAGGGGTGCAGAGCTCCCACAGGTACAGGATGGACAAGGCAAACAGCCAAGTGGCCATGGAGCAAGGGGAGAGGGCTGAGGAGAGAAGAGGAGATGGAGCTGTGGTGCAGCTGGGCTGTGGCAAGCGAGGGCAGAGCACTGGCCTGTGGCTCAGGAGGGAGCACAGGATAACCCTGTACCTTCTCCACTCACCGGGTACCATCACCCTGGCCCTGGCAACAGAGCCAAGCTGGGACCATGCCATGGAAGTTCCCCCCTCCTGCTCCACGCAAACCCCTCTTTGCATCCCAAAAACCTGCTTGGGGACAGGATTTCTCTGAGGCTCCAAGCTTTCCCTGCCCCATTTGTGCCAGCAGCTGCACGGGATGTTGGCAGGAGGCAGAGTGACCTCAGAGACGGGGAGCTGGTCCGAGCTTTCCCATTCCAGGGAGCACAGGCAGCTGCCAGCAGGAGCCAAGGTGCACGAGGGGAAGGCTTAGGACATGGTTGGCAGGGCCACGGCCACCCCTGCTCCAAGAACCACAGAAATATGTAAATTAGAAACTCGGCCCCTTATTTATGAGACTTTGTGATTCATTTTTCATTTGGGGAATGCGAACAAATGAAAATATGAAATATTTCTCTGATGACACAGTTTCCACCCAAGAAAGCACATTCCTTGGAGGCGATGTGCATGTGCATGGGGGCCACACAGGACTAGGCCTGGGCCCTGGGGCAAGCTGGGCTCAGTCCATGTTGGGACAGCAGTGAAAGTCTTGGTGAACTGGAGATCCCTTCTGGGGTGCTGGAAGGGCCAGAACTGAGGTCAAGGGACAGAGCTCAGCTGGTCCAAGGAGGGAGGAGGAGGTTGCATCTCATTTACAACCAGAGCAAGGATTCATCTGCCTTCTGCCCACTGAGAGCAGATTTCCTCCTCCCAACATCTACAAAATGCTCACTCTGGTGAGGCCTGGATTTCTCAAGGATATCCAAGTGTTCCCACTTATTGCCTTGACAGCTAAAATTCATTACTCAGCTGGCTCCTTCAGAACGGCCTTTCCAAGGTCAGTGTTTCCATGTCCTTCATGAGCCCCAGAGGGAAAATCCACACTAATAAAATCTATGGATTCAATATCCACACGATGTCATGGGCCAGACCTCGCTGCCTCCCAGCAGCATCAGTACCACAGACCAAGCACACTCCACGTTATGGTCCTGCCTATTCCCACATTTCATTCCAGGAAAGTTTGGCCCAGCCCTTACCTTCTGCTGGTCCTGAGGCATCAGAGGTGCTCTCCACCAGCCTGAATCCTTCTGTGCCTCTTCCAGCAGCATGCCCCACAAGTGTGAGCCCCCAAGCTCTGCAAGGAGCTCCTCCAGTCCCCTGAGTCAGGGACAGGAGACTCACAGAGCTCCAAAGAGACCTGTCCCAGTGCTGGTGGTGGCTGAGGAGCGTCACCCCTGCTGGCCCTCCCCAGTCCACACTGACTTATTCCCATGGGAGCCATGCTGAACTGGAGCCAGTTCCTGTAGGATTGGGGTGGGTGGGCTAAAACTACTGGGTTTGGTTTCCTGGGGACATCACCATGAGCCCCCCATGATGATTGAGTTGATGTTACAAGAAATGTGATGTATTTAGGGTGGGCCCATCCCAAGATCATCTTTAATCTCCACGCATCTTGACCTCTTCCCTTTATTGACCCAGCCACAGAGTTTGTCACTATTTGCATCTTCCTAATGTCCAACTCCACTTCTGGCAGTTCTCATTTCCACTGGGCACTTCCAGCTCCTCAGACAGACTTTTCCCTGAAGATTTGCCTGGTCTCTTTAAGCTCTGCTCATTCTCACTGTGATTTTAATGAGCAAGCCACTGTTATGAGAGGTACCATCAAGCCTTGTACCTTTGCCTTGAAAATCCTGTCATCCCCCAGCATCTTCAGCCTTTGGGCTCTTCAGCTCAGTTGACTTGAATGCCTAAAAATTTCCCAATACAGGAGGAAAATAAGAGGAATCCTTCACCTGCACTGCTGATCTGGCAGGGTTTATTCTTCAGTCTCTTTTAGATGAATTCTACGTGGCCAACGTGCACATTCCACAACTGGCTTCTCCACCGTGTTCCCCCGACAGCAAAGTCCAAGTCTAAAATAGTAAATTCTGGAGCCATCTATCAGCTGCCACGTCCCAGAATAGCCAGTAGCATTTGCTCTCCAACCTATATCTGGAAGTTGAAAGGCTCCCTCGGTGACAGCAAGATTTATGAGCAGTTGTGATCAAGGGACATCTGCAGACTGTTTGCTCCAGGGCCTAAAATGGACTTGGGCACAATCAATGGGAAAAATGCCTGGGGCTGTGCTGGGCTCCTGCTCCACAGCCCCTTGAGCCCAGCTCAGCCAGGACATCCCTCCACAGGGTCTCACTGTCCCAGTCCCCTGGGGGATGTGGACCGACCTCATCCCACCCACCACTTTTCCTCCATGATGTCTTCAGCGACTCCAGCAGCCTCCAAGCAGACTTGAGCATCACCAGGAACTTCTGTCCACAGCCCCCTTTCTCCAAGCTGCAGATCCCAGTCTGGAGGCAGCCACAGTTCTCTGGAGCTGCCCATTTCTCTCTTAGTGTCTCTAATCCTGGAGACACTTATCCCAAAGCAGAGCCTGCAGCCAAAGTCAGTCAAACCTCAGCACATCAGCCCTCAAAGCCCTTTCCTCTCAGCAGGATTCTGGAATATCCCCACTGATACATTGGTTTTCTGCATGGCTTTCCCCATCCCAGGGGTCATCCCATGCCCTCACTCATCCTTTGTGTCCTCTTACATTACCAGGTGTCCTGTGAGGAGCGCTATGGGCTCCTGCTATGGCACACACCTCTCTTCATGGCTTGACCTCAGTCAGGTTTCTCCATAAGCCCTGCCCTCCCTTAGGCCCAGCCCTGCCCAGCCCCTCATCCCCTTGAGTTGGGTCCTTGGTTGGCCACGCTGTGAGCAGGAACCTGGGAGTGACTTCAGTCACAGCCATTTTTACCCTCACAAATTTTTTCCATGCCCAGATCTACTCTTGATGGGACTTTGGGTTGGGATGGCCATAAAGTGACTTACTGGGTGAGTCCTGTCCCTGCCAGGAGGGGAAGGGATTGGAGCACATGGTGTCTGAGGGGACAATGAGGGATTCATCAGTAAGGGACTCTCTAATTGCTGTTTCCAGCTGCCTAATGAGTTACAAAGACAGGGCCAGACTCTTCTCAGGGGTGTGAAAAAGAACCAGGGGCTGCCAGCACCAGTTGTGATGAGAGGTGAAGAAAAAGAAAGATTTGCACAGCAAGGGTGAAAATCCTCTTTGGAGATGTTCACCACTGGCCTGGACAAAGCCCAAAGCCACCTGGTCTCTCCTTGGAGCTGGCTCTGCTCAGAGGCAGTGATCCCTCCCCGCCTGCAGCTCCGTGCCATACTACGATGTCCTGCAACACATGGTCCTGGCTTTCGTTCCAATTAAAGGAACGTTTTCCCAAATATAAACAGTCTGCTCCTTTCAGGGAAATCTGCTGGCCTCTCTTCAGAGCCAGGGAGCCACATCGCCAGTTATAGCCCGGCCATTGATTTATTGGTGTGACCACGGCCAAGTTGGACAGCGTCGCCGTGCCGAGATCCAGCATCCTCGAAAGGCAGGAGAAACCCAGGCTATCAGCCTGTCCATCTCATCCTAATCCAGCATAGGGCCTTCACAACCATCAGCATAATCAGCTCATAGATGAAAGCCACTGGGGGAGTGCATCCATCATTGTTAGGCTGATTAGAGCTAATTCACAACATGTCTGTTTTTGAGAGATTGTGTCTTTTTCTCTGCCTCGCTTCCTGTTTGCAAGCAGACTGCAGCAGTCTTTAATTAATTGTGGCTTCAAATTATGCCGGCACTTCTCAGGGAATAAATAAATCTTCCCTGAGTGAACAGGGCCTTTTGCAGGGAAGGCACAAGTTGGAGGGGAGCAAGGGACCTCTCTGTGGGCAGGGCTGTGCCTCTGTCCCAAAGCCATGCCCTGTGCCAAGGCCCAGGGCTGACCTCCATCCCTTTGGAGCTGAACTATCCTGTTCCTTGGCTGTTCCAAGGGCTGGTCCCTCTCCCGCTTGTGAACGGCCTGTACAAAGCATCTGCAGCCCAATCCTAATCTGCACAAGGAATCCAAGTGAATTTTCCTTGGGAATTACTTTCACTACTTGCTCTGCTGTTGCTGTCAGAGGGCCATGAGAAGTGATTGCCATAATGATGGTTGAAATCCAGTTTCCCTTCTAAGCCTTTTTTCATGTTATTTAGAGCTCAAATCAACTCCTTTTTGGTTGAAAGTTTCCACTTTTGGGTTCAAGCCAAAAGCGAATTTTTCAAGAAATTGGAACCGACTGGGTTCAGTCATTTCTGAGTCACACACATGGAAAAATACACATTTCCCCCTCGTGCTCCACGGAGACACTTTGGACATGTACGACTCAAAACCAGCTGGAACAAGACACTTCAGACTTGGCTTGTTTGAGAGTCCACACTGAGGTGTAAAAATCACGCCAGGTTTGGAGAAGCTCACGTTGGCATTTCCACAGTTCCCTCCCCAAAAGAGCCATAGAGTGGTGTGCAATGGGCAAGAAGACACTCTGTACTCTCCCCCGTTGCTTTACATTGCTCCCTCCAATGGGATAATCCCAGGGGATTAGCATTTAAAGTAATGAATGTTTAAAGTTAGCAAGAGTGGAATTCCAGCAATGTTCAATTCTTCCTAAGCCCCTTAAATGGAGCTGCGCTGAGGGGGCCTCGAACAGGGAGATATCAGTCAGCTCCTGAAGTCCAACGGAGTAAACACAGGGAATGAGCCCTTCTTTGGTCCAGGGCAGACACAGGGACTGTCACCCCAAGTGGCCCAGCAGCTGGGACCTGGACACCTCAGGGTGTCACCACCCTGAGGCAATGGGAGCACTTTGCTCCGTGGCATTTCCGAGGGTTCCATGTGACTCCCTGGGACTGAAGGGCGGCAGAGGCAGGGAAAGAAGCCAAGTCTCAGCCACCAAACCTTTAACCACAACCCTCTTCTTTCTTCCCTAAATGAATTGTGTCAAGATCACACGAATCTCACTGCTGGAATTTTCTGCCCTTCCCCTCCTTGAGACAAGGAATGGGCCTGGAATGAGGAGTCACCATGAGACACTCCCAAGACAAGCAGCTCCCAGGACAAGGGTGCACACTTGGCCAGATGGGTAGTGTGTGTTTGCCACCAAACTTGCCCCTTTTGTGCCCAAAATATCAGCTGGGGAATCACCCCAGGAACTTTTCCCCCCAGCCCACAGCTGTGGGGCATCTACAGATGCATGCCTGTGCTAGAAGGGTTTCCCTAAGGAGATGGCCAAGGAAGGCTTGAGGTTTGAGGATTTCCCAAAAGGCCAACTTTTGAAAGCAGGGTGCCCAGGATACCCAGGACTCCCAGTGTATCCAAGGTGCTCAGGGTGCTCAGAATGCCAAGGATGCCCAGAGTGCTCAGAGAGCAGCAGGAGGGCTGTGGGCAGATGAGCCCCATGGCCTGCCCAATCCCCCATCCCCGTGGGGTGGGTGGTGTGGAGCAGGGAGGCGCCTGCCCAGGACAAGCACTGCAATCCCTGGGGAGCAGGGCCTTGATAAGCTGGGTATTTCACACCATTCCCTGCCAAGGAAGGGTGGAAGTGGGAGGGAGAGGCCAGGAGGTGCAGAAGGGGCTGGGAGAGGAAACCAGCAGCATGAGTCATTGCAGCTGATGGGCAGGATACCCAGAGGAAACACCTTTTCCCCTGGATAAGGTGCAAGGGACAAGCTGGCACCAGCCCCTGGGCACAGCCTGTCCCCAGCTGGGTGCAGAGCACACGTATGAGCAGCAGAGCCAGATAGAAGCTGGCAGAAGCTTTACTCAGCTGTTTACTCAGCTTCTGATGCTCTGCCCCAGGGTTGGAGGGTTCTCTGCAGTGTCCCCCATGTTCCCAGCAGCCCGATGGCCAGAGGACACCTTGCTGTGCAGCTTGTACATGACAAATCTGGGAAAGCTGCGGCTCTTCCTGTGTGTGCCCTGGTTTGGGCAGGGAGAAGGATGATGGTGATGTCCCAGCAGAGCTGGAGAATCATAGAATAGTTTAGGTTGGAGGGGAACTTAAAACTCATCTCATTCCACCCCTGCCATGGGCAGGGACACTTTCCCCAATCCCAGGCTGCTCCAAGTCCCAGTGTCCAGCTTGGCCTTGGACACTTCCAGGGGTCTAGAGGCAGCCACAGCTTCTCTGGGCAACCTGTGCCAGGGCCTCACCAACCTCACAGGGAGGATTTTTTCCTAATATCCGATCTAAACCTCGCTCTCTGTCAATTTGAACCCATTCTCCCTTGTCTTATCACTCCAGGGCCTTGTAAATAGCCTCTCTCCATCTTTTCTGTAAATTCTCTTCAGGAACTGGAAGGTCACAATCAGGTCACCCTGAGTCCTTCTCTTCTCCAGGCTGAAGAATCCCAATTCTCCCAGCCTTTCCTCAAAGCAGCACTGCTCCATCCCTCTGATCAACTTGGTGCCTCCTCTGGACTCTCTCCAACAGCTCAGTGTCTTTCCTTCTGTCCTTCCCAGTAGACAGGAAGGACAGTGTCCCCTGAACACCTCCTTCCCCAAAACACCTCCTGTAAAATGATAGAGCTGGTATTTCAGGGCACATTGTGGAAATCCTGCCCAGTGGGTCACCCCGGGCTTGTCCCTAGACAAGCCCTGGAGAACAGCACAAGGTGGAAGGAGAGCAGATCATGCTGCCTATCAGGGCTCTGCAGCCCCTCTGCCCTGGACAGGCACCTTCTCCAAGGGCTGGGACCACAGAGGGGCCCACAAGCTGTGGACACTCTCTAGTTGAGCCCCTGGATGGTGACAAGGGTCCAGAGCAAGCAAATGTGGCAGCCACAGAAATGTCCCAGACACCACATGGGACTAAGCTGGGATTGCCCTGGCCTTGGCAAAGCTGAGCCTTTCCAACAAGCTCCCACAAGCTGGAGAGTGACTTTGGGCCACTGCATGGCACTGGGAGGAAATCCAGGCTTTGACATGAGCAGGGGGTAAAGGCAGGCACAGAGGGGAGCTGGGAATGGTGCGTGATGCCAGCACAGTGACCCTTGGAGTGTGGGCTCAGCCACTGCTGGTCTGGCTGTGGGACCTCTCTACTGCCCCATTCCAAACTCCATCACCCCCAGACAAAAGCACCTCCTGTAGCTCCCTGGCCAAGACTGTCCCAGCTCCCGGGGGGTGGAGAAGGGGTGATGGAAAAAAAAATGTAGGCATAGCAGAGAAGATCAGGGCAACGAAGCAGATGGCCCAGGCTGGGACTAGAGCAGAGCTGGTGCCCACACCAACGCCCAGGGATGCCCACAGGATCCATGAGGAATGGCACAGGGTACAGGAGGCTCGTGGCTGCTCTGCCATCCCACCCTGCCCCAGTCCTGGGCCCAGGCATTTCGCTGTCAGAGCTGCTCTGGCTGCTTTGCTCTGACTGCTTTTCCCTGTGTTTAACCTGACTTTCCGCCACTAAAGCCCATTTGATATCCTGTCTGCCACGAGAGGAGAACAGTCTGTTCCTTCCCCTCTGGAGTTATTTTACGTCTTTGAAAGGACCAGCACGGCCGCCCTTGCCAAGGCTCTGTGAGCACCATCCCCATCTCCAGAGCACTGTCCATTGTCCATCCCATGGCCAATGCCCTTTTCCCTGCTTTCCTTGCCCATCCATGAGCAGAGGCAGCAGGGGCAGCAGGGGCAGGGCCCTGGCACCCGTCCCACGGTGCAGCCTCACTGACACCTTTGGGTCACTCCACCTGGGCCTGGCATGGGTGCTCAGAGTCCCACACACACCCCAGGGCAGGCACCAGAGGGGCTTTGCTGGAACACCCCAAAGCACGGCATTAATGGGAATGGCTTGAATTCCCCACGCCTGCCAGGCTGGGCTGTCAGCAGTGCCTGAGCAGCCGAAATCTTCAGTCCCTACAGGCGTGGAGCAGCATCTGGCACCAGTGGGATGTGGGGCAAGGGCTGGGCAATGATGCTAAACCAAACAGCCACCCAGGAGCAGCCCCTGAACACAACAGCTCTCCTGGAACGTGGTGGCAAGAGCTTGTCTTGGTGTTCTTGGAGTGAGGGCTGGAGCCAGGCATGGCCAAGGATGTCCCCGTGCCACCACAGGGACGTCCCCGTGCCACGGGCTGCAGCCCTGCTTGCTGGCCTCCCTGCACAGTGCCAGGGGACAGGGCTGGGGCAAGGCAAAGCAGGGCCAGGCTGAGGCCGGGCGGGGGAAATACAGGCACCGTCCTTAGAGCTTTTGGTCTTTTTCCACCAGAGGGTTTTGGGGTGGGGGGTGTTTTATATCTCGATTTTTTTGGAAGGGTTTTGGTTTGATTTCCTCCTCCGCCAAGCACTAAGCAATCGCTCTTTCCCCCCTTGGCAGGAGCTGCCTGTCTCGTGGTGTTGACCTTGGCTGGGTTTTCTCTGCGGCTGGAGCAGACTCACACCATAAATTCCCTGTCTTCTAGGAATCCAGCATGGGAAAGAAAAGAAACGCAAAAGAGAAACGTGGATTAAAATATTTTGCATCTTAGCACATAACAAAGGGGGGTTGGCATGGAGCAGCAGATGACTTCCTCGAGCTGAGAGGTGTTACATGGACACCCCAGGCAGATTCTCATGGCACCTGTGTCTGACACTGGTGTGTGGGGACAGGTGCCCTCTCCTTCGACAGAGCCATGGCAGGGGTGACACTGTGCTCAGACACACACAAAGATGAGCTGTGTCTCACACTGCTGCCTCTCCTGCACCCATCACAAGCCCTGCTGCTGTTTGGGGCAGCAGGAGAAGCTGGTCCATGTGCCTGGGGTGGGATGGGGGCCCAGAAGGGAGGCTGAAGTTCTGTAGGAGAGGGAAGTGCTGCTGGAGCAGGGACTGGGGTTAGAGGTAGGGTTAAGGTTAGGACACCCAAGGTGGCCCATTGCCCAGAGCACACTAGCCCTGGGTGCTGGGAGTGTCCCCTGGCAGTGCCATGGCCAGTATTCCCACAACTCCCAGGGTGGTCACAGCCGCTTTGGCCAGTGTTCCCAGAGCATCCTGGTCCCAGGGTGGTCAATACTACCCTGCTCAGTCCCAGTGCAGAACCCTCTTCAGCAAAGCCCTGAGGTGAAGCAGCTCACACCAAGTGATTGCTTTAAGTGATTGCTTTCCCAAGCAGGTGAGGCCAGCACAGGCCTAACTGGATCCAGCAGAGCCCCCTGGGACAGACAAAACACAGCAGTGACTCAGACTCGTGGTGAGCAGACACAAGCAGCCCAGCACCCGAGGGGATGGATTTGCAGCACCCCGGAGTGTGGGAACAACCTGGGCTGATGCCTCTCCACAGGCCTCAGAATGTGGAGGAGACTCTTTCTGGGACCAGCCCTGAGCCTGGGACATCCAGGGTCCTGTTGGGTGTGCAGGAGTCCAGAGGAGCTGGAGGTGCTGGGGACAGTCGGGCAGTGGGTGCTGCAGCACTGCTGGCACTGCCAAAGCCCGGTGCTGCACAGAGCCAGAGGGGTTTGAAGCCAGGTTGTGATGCCTGAGCAGCCCGGGGCAAGGTGTCAGGGTGTTCCCAAGGGTAACTGTCCCCTACATGGAGGGTCAGGATTCCTGCACCCTGCTAGGGCTTGCAGAGCCCAATGGCAAACTCAAAAACCTGGCTGTGGTCCCTTCCCACCCTGCTCTCCACTGGATATTAGCTGAGTACATCCAGCAGGGAGAGGACAGGGACACCTGAAGGTCCCACAGGAATGGAAGGACATGGCCACAGGTTAGGGGCAGCTTGAGAGCTGACAAGAGATAAAATCCTTATTTGCACATAGGGGAGGAGGCTGTCAGAGTATCAGGGTAAATGATGTGCCTGGGAACTCTGCAGAGCTGTGAATGCAGCACAGTCAGGCCCATCCTGAGGAGGGGTCCCAGGGTTCTGAACCATGACGTGGGGAGAGGAGTGGTGCCGTGCTCAGGGAGCAGCTTTACATCTCCTGTGCTCTGGGAATGCCAAAACACCGTGTATTTGACACTGGAAAAGGGCCCCATTTCCCAGAATTGTAACCTGCTCTAAGCCCAAGCAGCTGGAAGGAGGCCCTGAGTCCCCCGAGCGTGAGCGATGCTTCTCATCTCTCCTCAAACACTTCCCAGCAGCCATCCCCACTGCCCAGCCTCAGCACAGCTCATTCCTGCTTCCAGAGCTTCCCGGGACAGGGAAGGGGAGAGCCTGAACAAAGCCTCCAAATGGGCTGGGAGGAAAGAGGAAATTGATAAGGAATGTGAAGCAAAAGGGTCACACGGAAAAATCTGCAAATCACAGCAAATCGTAGAATCACGGATTCGTTTGTATTGGGGGGAACTTAAACCCCATCTCAACCCACGCCCTGCCCCTCCAAACCCCATCCAACCTGGCCTTGGACACTTCCAGGGATCCAGGGGCAGCCACAGCTGCTCTGGGCAGCCCAATCACTGAGTTGGAAGAGGACCACAAGAATCAAGTCCAACTCCAGGCCCTGAACAGGAGGCTGGGTGGGAATTCCTTTGGGAGCACATCATGAGAGGGTACAATTAGGAATTGTGTAGGATGCTCCTTCCTTGGGGCCTGCAGGTGCAAACACCTGTGCTGGGTTTGCACATTGTGCCACAAATTCTGCACCCCTGTCAGGGGCTGTGCCCTGCTCTCTACTCCCACTGCCCATCCAAAGGGGCTGGGCATCAGGAACAGAGCAGGATATCATCCCATGTGATGGGGAAATGGGGGAAAATGGGAAACCTGAGTAACTGAAAATGCTGAAGGGTAATGATGGCCCAGGAAAGTGAGTGGCAGCTCCATAAGCCTGACCCAAGACAGGCAGGGGGAGGATTTAGGGCAGGATCTCTCTGCCAGTGTGTGTGGCTCTCCCCACACCCCTGCATCGCTGATGCTTTGGGTACTGATGCCTTGGGGACAAATCAGTATGTGGGCCTCTGGCATTCCTGCCAAAAACCTGCTGGGAGCCATGGATGCAGTGTAACAACTTCACCCCTGCCCCTTGAGTGGGCAGGGAGTGGCTCTGGGGCATCCTGACGTGGGAGGTAACAGCACCTGTGGTTACCCTCACCATGGCTTTTATCCATGTCCCACCAGAATGTGGCTGTGGTGGGAGGAGAGGAAAGGAGAACACGGAATAGGGAAACCAGTCCTAGGGAAAGGGCTTGGAGGGGCAGGCAGGTTGGAAAGTGACTGGGTAGCACCAGGAATCCCCTGCACATAGGCAGGGCTGCTAAGGGAGCCCCCAAGGTGGGGCCACTGAGGGACAGGGAGGAGACGTTTGATCCCGGACATGCAGGGATAGAAAATGGGATAGAAGAGGCTGTGGGCTCTGCAAAGCAGTGATGGGAGGAGGGAGGTGGAGGATGAAATGGCACCAAGGAGAGTGGGAATGACATGAACAGTGCCCTCAAGCATCACCCTCACACAGCCCCTGAGCAGAGCCCCCGAGCCCCTCTGGGGCATCAGCTCACGAGATCCTCCTGCAGCATCGCCTTCCTGGGCAGCACAGCTGGGATTCACTCAGTGATTCATTCCCTCTTCCTTCCCAAAGGATGATCCCCAGGACATCTCTGTGGCCGTGGAGCAGCACAGGAGGGAGCAGAGAGGTCCTGCAGGAGGGTGGCCAGCACACTACTCCCCCTGGCCATGTCAGGGTGTCCATGCCTCAGTACTCCAGGCTGCAGCCACAGGTCGAATGCCGGCCTGGGAAGTGCTCCTGAGGGACCCATTCCCATTCCTGCTACCACAGGCATCCGCCTGGGTAAATCCTCCCCATAAATTTTTCAAGCTCCATCTTGAAACCAGTCGGGCTATTTGCAGTGCTGGCCACGTGCCAGGGTTTGTAGTTCACCAGAAATGTCGTGTTTGTTTGTTTTTTTTAATCTGGTCCAAGGCCAAGCTGGATCCACACCAGGGTTTTTTGAAGTTTCCGGTGCACCACAGCCTTCCCAGCCCCACAGCTGCTCCGTGAATTGAAGCCTTCAGATCCTTCCTGGCTCACACCAGAGGAGAGTGATGTGACCTCAGCTCTGACAGCACCCAGGGCTCTGAGCAGCACCCCAGGGCTGCTCCAGGTGACTCTCCCAGGAGTCACCAAGGGCCCACCAACAGGGTCCCCTTCCATGGTGACACAGAGGTGCTGAAACCTGTGAAGATTATTTTTGACAAGGTTGCTGGGCTGCAGTTTTTGGCTCAGTGCAGGTTTTTGCCCTCGCTGACCCCAGGAGAGGCTGTCCCAGGGTTGCCTTTAGCAAGGAGGAGATGGGTCCTCTCTCTGCAGCATAACCACGTTCACGGCCAGCTGATATCCATCTGCTCCTCTGCCAGCACACTCCTCTAGCCTAAATAGCTCTGATCCCTCCTGCTGTTTACTCCCAGATGTATTTATAGACCAGCTCTCTCCCAGCCTTCATTTTCCTAGACTAAACAAGCCCAGCATTTTCATGCTTCTCTCTTAAAACCAACTCTCCTTCCACCTGCCTGTGCCTCCTCTGCCCACAGAGCCCCTCACGGTGCCTGTGGGTGCACAGGGCTAGGACAAGGCCACTTCTTGGCAGTGCCCCCTCGATGGCATGGGGATGAGCCAGTCCCCGCTGTGACCACCCTGCCAACAGGGATTGTCCTTTACAAGGCCACAGTGGTGACTCCTGTGTTCCCACACTGCTCTTCTGTTCCTGTTTCACCTTTCATGGACACCTCTGGGGGGACTGTGCATATACCTGACCTTGCCCTTCCAGGTTATTGTGATCATTCTCTGTGCCTGTGTCAAAGGTAGAGTGGTAGCAGGACCAGGGCAGTGCCTGTCCCACTGTGCTGGCACTGCTGAGGCCCCTCCAGTCCTGTGTCCAATCCTGGGCCCGTCAGGACAGGACAGACCCTGAGGGGCTGGAGCGTGTCCAGGGAAGGGAACAGAACTGGGAAGGGTCTGGAGCCCCAGGAGAGGCTGAGGGAGCTGGAAAGGGGCTCAGCCTGGAGAAAAGGAGGCTCAGGGGGGCCCTTGTGGCTCTGCACAACTCCCTGACAGGAGGGGACAGCCGGGGGGATCGGGCTGTGCTCCAGGGAACAGGGACAGGAGGAGAGGGAACGGCCTCAGGCTGGGCCAGGGGAGGTCAGGGTGGACAGCAGCAGGAATTTCCCCATGGGGAGGGTGGTCAGGCCTTGGCAGGGGCTGCCCAGGGAGGTTTGGACTCTCCATCCTTGGAGGTGCCCAAGGAAGGGCTGGATGTGGCACTCAGTGCTCTGACTGGGGACAAGGTGGGCATCAGGCACAGGTTGTAGTCGATGATCCTGGAGGGCTTTTCCAAGCTCAGTGATTCCATGAGTCTCTGATTCTCTGTGTCTGTTGTCTCTCCCATTTGGCACTTCAGCAAAATCCATTAGGAAGGCCACAGTCTCTGGATCAGCTCCAACACCTGCCTTCAAGCCACAGCTCATCCTGCAGCACATTCTCTTACTGCCCTCCCTCCCAGTTCCTCCCCATCCAACAGTCCAGCCTCTGTCCCTGTTTCTCCACCTTTCTGCTCTATTTCCATGCAACTCTTTCCCATCCCCTTTGCCAAATGAAGGTCAGATGGACAAATCCTGGCAGCAGCCCAGCGGATGTACCGAGCATATCTGTGGGACTGCAGGGGAGCAGGGCTCCTGGGCTGACTGTTCCCGAGGCTCTAAGGGACATCAGGCACCTCTGTGTCCATGGACTGACTGAGAAGGTCTTGCTCCCAGTCATCAGTGCAGACACAGTCCCCAAACACTGGGGACTGATTCCTGATATCCACTGGCATGTGTTGGCTGGAAGGACACTGATGCCTCTGGTCCAACCACCTGCAAGGTCCCTGTCTAGAGCTTGGCAGCCACCGAAGGAGCAGTGGGCTGTTTTGGTGTAGTGGTGAGGAGACTGAGGGCAGCAGTACAATACCCCTCAGTCCATTTATCAGCTGGTTTAGCCCAGATCCTGCAGCCACATCCTGGCAGGATGCGTTTTTAAAGGAAAGCTGCTCCTGGTGTAATCAAAGCCTGGGAAGCTCAGGTTGGGGTTGATGAAGGCTCAAGATATTGCACACAATCCCAGAATGGCTGAGTTTGTAAGCAATCACTGGAGGTCACTAGACCAACCCCCCTTGCTCAGGCAGGGCCATCCCAGAGCACAGGGCACAGGATTGTGTCCATGTGGCTCTGGAATATCCCCGCTGAGGGACACTCCAGCCCCTCCCTGGGCAGCCTGTTCAGGTTGGGCACTGCCCAGGGCAGAAGTTCTGCCTCCTGTGCAGGGGCAATTGCTGGGCTCAGTCCCTGCCCGTTCCTCTGGTGCCACTGCTGGGCCCTGGAGCAGAGCCTGGGCCCTGCTCTGGCCCTCCCTGCAGACCTGCACAAGAAGATTTTTACTCCTTTCCCCTCCTGCCAGAGGAGTCACATCGCAGAGGTCTTGTCACTCCCGGGGGAGAGGGACAGGCACAGCAGGAGATCCTCACAGCACTGCTCCTCAGGGTCTCCGTGCCACCCGGGGCTCACCAAAAACCACTTCAATTCTGAAGCCAAAAGGTTTCTGCCCAGCACGAGGTGGTGGCTGTGTGAACTTCACAGGGACAGCACAAGTGAGGTCCCAGCCTGGCCTGGGAGGCTGCAGCAGCCTGAGGCACAAATGTGGTTCAAGGGAGTTCACTGTGAGCCAGAGGGATAAGGGATACTATCCCAACCAGTAACGGTGCTTTCTGGTCTCAGGAAGAGCCAGTTTCCTAAATCTGAGAACAATTACGACCAAGATTTTATTGGAGGAAGAATTTAAACAGAACAAAATGGGAACCATGGCTGGGAACCATTAAGAAATACTTTCCAACGAGCCCGAGTGCTGGCTGGAGGCAGCGGAGCCTGGACAATTGCGAGACCCATCAGACCTCCTGGGACTGGCAGCTTATCCCTGTTCCCCCCTGCCGCCAGAGACCGCGGCATTGCTGCTCACACGGTGCCCATCTGCATCACTGCTTTCCAGGAAAAGTGGCTCCGAAGAGCAGCAGCCAGCAGGGCTTTGCCCCGGGGCTCACTAAATTGTCTGCCTGACTCCTCACCCAGCTTTGAAGGGAGAGAGCAGAGCTCTGCTCAGCCCTCCCTCTGTGCCCTGAGGCTCGGGCAAAGTCCTGCTCCTCATTAGGAGAAGCAGCCACAGCAAGGGATTTGTTTTCCCGTGTGTTTTGCCCTCCTTTTCCCAGCCCCGGGGCTGCCTGTGCTCCCGCTCCCATTCCAGAGCCCTCCGCCTCCTCCTGAGACACAGCCTGAGTCTGGGACAGCAGGACAGCGAACCAGGGCTGTCCCACCTGGCCCAGGGCTTCCCAGCAGAGCTGATTAGTCCCCAGGGACACTTGGCAGTCACCTGGTGTCACCTTTGTGTGCAGACAGCATGGCCCCACCGCTGCAGGGCCCCCCCTGGATACTCGTGGGGTGGACATCATACAAGCAATGGGAACAGGCTCCTCTCTGAGCTGAAGGTACAAATGCAGCAAACACAGGTCCTGTGGCAGATGGGAAAAGGGACATTTTTAGCTGTCAGCACCTTATGCTGGAAGGAAGGTACGGAGAGGCATCACCCCTGTGGAGGATGGGGAGGGGTGGGCTCAGTGAGACCCAGCTGGTCCATCGGAGTGGCACAGTGGAGAGGCCATGGTGGACTCTGGGAAAGATGAAAGCTCTCTGCACTTCATTTCTACCCCTGCTAAGCTGTGTCTGGGTTATCCCCTGACTGGGAGAAGCAGGGGCAGCAAAATGCCAGGTGGGCATCCAACTGTAGTTCCTGAGGACTTTCCTGTGCCAGGCAGAGCTTACACAGGAAACACTCATTTGCTTTGCCAAAAAAATGTTTATTTTGTTAGGAAAGAGACAGAATGTCTTAACCTCACTAATGCAATATAAGAGTTTTGCTCATAAAATTGAATTAATTTCTATTAGGAAACCCTGCCTCTGCTGTTCTCCGTGGCAGCAGCCACATCCTCACATTCAGTTCTTCCTCCCATCACTGCTGCTGGATTTGGATACAGCCAGGTCCTCCCTGTGGGGAGAGGGAGCTGGAGGAGCTCCAGGTGCAGTGATGATGGCCAAACATTTCCCTCCCAGTGATGGTGCTGTGGCACCAGGATAGGCACAGAGAGCTCCGGGTGCTGCTGCGAGAAGTCGGTGGTGGCTGCCAGCACTGCAACCTTGTGACTTGTCCCTTATTTGGATACAGGAGCAACTCTGGGGCAGGGAGTGCTTCCCGACCACCCATCAGCACTTCCTAGTGCTGCTCCCAGGAGGCTTCAGGGAAATTCAAACAGCTCAAAGGCTGGTGGGACCCAGGTAGGGATACTGGGGGTAGCTCTGTGCACTCAGCCTGGCTACAGCAGAGAGGTCAGAGGCACCCGAGTATCCTCTCTCTACCTTTCCATGCGGACAGCAATGCTGGCACCTGCACCTTGGAGTCTTTTCCCAGGAGCCTGACCACCAGTTGTGCAGCTGCAGCATTTGGTGCCCATGTGTGCTCCTCTGAGCCTTGTCATCTGCAAACGTGGACCAGACCCTCGCAGGGAGACTCACCAGAACAGATGTAAACAGGAAGGGAAGCTGCAAAGATCTGTGTCTCACTCAGCTGCTCCCCAGCGAGTGATTTATTTCGGGTACCCAAACGCAGGTCGGCATTGCGATGACATGAGGTTAATCCCAGCCAGAGGCTCCCTGTGCTGGCGCTGCTGTGTCCCAGCAGATCGATGCTTTTGGACCAATGTCCAGCCCAGCCCAGGGAGGTCAGCAGGTCTGACCTGAACTCCTCTGTGCCTTGCTCCACCTGCTGTGCTCTGGATGCAGGTGCTGGTTGGAAAGCAGAGCTCTGCTGCTCCGGGGAATGCCAGGTGTGCAGAGCTGATTCCCCCCCGTTCTTGGCCAGAGCCAGAGTCTGAACTCTCTGAAGTGGCAGGTTGTGCACTGCAGTCAGAAACAACTCCCCACCACCGTGGTGGTTTTCCTGATTTCAAACACCTCCCTGTTACTTGCAGCTTCGAAGTTTCCAGACAGGCATATCCACCCATTTTTCTTTTCTTCCCCTCCACTTTTCAGGCCCATAAAAATCCAGTGTGTCTAGGATATGTATTCATTGCACTTTTCCATTTCCACCCGCAGCTTTTCCAAACCTCTTCACCTCTGGAAGAGCTACAGAAGCAGCAAAAGGAAAACTGAAACCCAGGAACGCACCACAGCAGGGCTGTGCCAAGTGTAAGGACTTTGAGAGGATCAGCGGGACAGAGGAAAAAGCCTCTTCAGAGTTGTTTGGAGAGAAACAGATCCTCTTCCCCACAAGGATCAGCTGTGTGATGCTGTCATGCAGCCAGATCCAGCCCTTGGCCCCACAGCCCGAGGATGCTGAGCCTTTCCTTGGGGCAGTGGGAGCTGTGGAATGCCCCCAGTGGTCTCGGCCCCTGGGGTTTAGAGGATGTAGGAGTGGCTGCTGACCCCACTGCCAGCTGTGTGTCCAGCAGGACTGGTGTGGGCAGGAGCAGTGCTGCCCATGAAGAAGGAGCTGTGGGCAGATGGGATCCCCCCAGGCTGGCACTAGGGTGTCGTGGGGATGAAGGTGGAGGGAAAGGCAGGGACAGCTCTGTGTGCCTGGAAGTGGACACTGGAAAAGAGAAGTGGACAGAGAACTGCCCTTCTTCTCTGGATCTGAGCTGACACTGAGCACCACCTCTGCACCCCCTGAGCCCACACTCCTCAAGCCCAAGGGTGTCCCTGGAGGATCCCACTCTCATCCTGAGCCATCCCCACAGTGCTCCTGCTCTCCTGGACTGCTGGTGCTGTGCTGCAGGACAGGGCTAAGCTCAGTGCTGCACACAGGACAGGTGCACAGCACACAGACCTGGGACACCTGGAGGGATGCAGGTTGCACATCTGGGCACATCTGGGCACATCTGTGGGTCAGGGAAGTCCTGTGGGTCCAGGGAAAGGGGCCGGCACTCCTGTGCTGTGCTCACATGCTGAGCATGGTGGAGCCACAGGAACCTCATGGCATGTTCTGCACATGGCCCAGCCCCAGGTTCAACACGAGCCATCTGGACTTGCATCAGCACCGAGAGCTTTTCAAAGAGCGTCCCGTTCACAACAACCAGCCTGCAGGCTGATGTTCTCCAGATGACACTGTTGTCTTTGGAAAGCCTCCTAAACACTTGAAAAACACCTTCAGCCATACTCCGACGCGGCCGAGCGGGACTGAGATTAGAAACTGCACTTGACAGTGCTCAGTCTGTCCAGTGGGATTAAAACCAGATCCAGTTCATGTCTCTGCAATTACACACCTCCCTTCCATAGGCAAAGGGCTTTCTCTTTCATCTGACATCAGGGTGTGCACTTTTTATTCCTGCTTAAGCCGCAGCTGAAGGGCTCTTGAGAATATTTCAATGCAATCTCAAACTATTCTGGACAGATGTTGCACAAACTGGTTTCAAAGCAGTGGTGATCCTGACCATGGCAGCCCAGAGTTTAATACTGTTGGATTCTGGAATCCTACTGGGACAGCAGACTGAGGATTTTGACTTCTACTGCACCAAATCCATGAAGGCAGTGCTGATAAGGCCGTGTACTTGCATTCATACAGCAAGAGAAAGCACCTCACAGGGACAATGGGAGCCCTGGTTGGGTTATATAGAGCTGACAGAAAGGTGGAGGGGTTGGAGAGGTGGATGAGAGCTCTAGGATCATCCATTTGGAATGGGGACACTGAGGATATCATCAGCCACCAAACACTCATCTCTCAGTAACTCAGCCACTGAGATGGGCACAGTTGTTGTGTGTAGTCCATACCCCAAGAAAACACTTTGCAAACCATTTGTTTCCTCAATGTTATTTTTTCCTGGATGGCTGCAGAGTTGTCACTGGACATGCTGGCATCATGCTGATCTTTAAAATGGATTTTTTAAGAACCTGATCATCTACAAGTGAGAACTGAGAAATTTCCCTCCAGATCCTGCAGAAATCCTGATGTTTTTTCCAGGAGGGGCTGCAGTTCCTCCTCTTCCCTCTGGGCACCCAGTCGCTTCCCTTCCCAGCAGAGGGACTGTCCCTTCCCTGAGAGGTGTCCCTGGTGCTAGAGACCTTCTGGGACAGTCTGTGCATGAGATTTGGGCCAGTGGTTTGGGATCAGCTCTGGGCATGGATTCTTCTGGGACCCCTCACTGGTCTCTTTGCCAGGGTAAGTGTGTGGAGGTGGAGGGACAAAGCTGGGGGGAATCATGGAATCAAGGAATCATAGAATGGATTGGGTTGGAAGGGACCGTCCAGGCTGGCCTTGGGCACTGCCAGGGATCCAGGGGCAGCCACAGCTGCTCTGCATGGAAAGGAGGGAAGAGGCTGAGACAGCACCGTGGGAATCCAGAGAGCACCAAGGTGCTGGGGGGAAAGGGAGAAGCATCCTGGAGAGAACAAAACTTTGGAGATGTGCAGCAAACTGGAGGCTGTTGAGTGATCAAAGGCAGCACTGGGGGGTATTCCGGCTCTAATTAGGCCCAGGACTTAATGAGGATTCCAAATCAAAGCTGAGGGAGCTGGCTGGGGAATCCTCATTTAACACTCACAGAGTCTGGTTCTGCCAGCCTGGAGATCAGACCTTAGGGGAAAACACCGGAAAGGGGAAGGGGAAGAGGAAGGAGAGAAAAGAAAAGAAACGAAAAGAAATTAAACGAAAAGAAAAGAGAAAAGAAAAGAAAAGAAAAGAAAAGAAAAGAAAAGAAAAGAAAAGAAAAGAAAAGAAAAGAAAAGAAAAGAAAAGAAAAGAAAAGAAAAGAAAAGAAAAGAAAAGAAAAGAAAAGAAAAGAAAAGAAAAGAAAAGAAAAGAAAAGAAAAGAAAAGAAAAGAAAAGAAAAGAAAAGAAAAGAAAAGAAGAGAAAAGAACTCCTGGGAGAGAGGAAAATCTCTCTGCAGGATTCCCTGTGGGCACCCAAGCAATGGCACTCGTAGGGACTGGAAAATCCCCTTGGTGACCATTGATGCAGGCTTGGAAAAACTGCTGAAAGGAGCTTTTGGAAAAAACTCCTCGTGTTGAGCACAACCACGTCAGAGCTGCATGCGGGGTGATCTTGCAGCATGGGACACAGAGGCAGCATGGAAAAGATACTGCTGGAGGCTGTTTTGGGAAACATTTCGGGGGGGAGAATATGCCAGATGGCAGCGTGGGACCGTGCTGACCTTCAGATGGGTACAGAGATCTGGGGGGAATCCCACCCCGGCTCCCTGCTCCATGCCTGGACCTGGCTCCAGTGCCCTCCTTGGGAGGAGAGGATAAGGATGGGGAAGCTTAGGAAATAATGGGTAACATGTAATTTTAGAAAATCACGTTGTCCTTTCATAAGAGCAGCTAAAAATGTCCCTCTGGCACTGCAGCAGTTCCGACAGAGGAACCAGATGGCAACAGGGAAACAGAGATAGCAAAGCCCTGCAGAGCTGCTCTGTGCAAAGGAGAAGGGAGCTCTTCGGTCTGAGATTGAGTTCGGTGTGAAAACGGCTTGTTCTGCTCTGCCTGCCAGGGAAAGGGTTTGGAGCAAGTGGCAGAGGTCAGATGTCCCCATGTTTTCATCTGGATCCTCACCGGTTCTGCTGGACAAAGCCCAACCTTCCTGCATGCGTGCTCCTAATGCCTTATCTAGGAGGTGCTTCCTGGGACTCCCTGGGGCTGGACTGCGCATCCAAAATATTCACAAAAAGATACTGAAAATATTTGGGATGCTGAAGGCAGTGGAGTTCATAGGGATCATATTGTACTACAGGGAAAAATGCCAGGAGAACAGAACCAAAGTCCTGAAAAGCTCTGGGAGGGACTTAAAACAGGCGAATCCTCCAAATTATGAAATAAAATAAATAGTTGAGGGAAGGTTGAGCCTCATCCCCCCAGGAGCTGCCTGACCTTCTCACCCAGACCTACTGCCCTGGTGGCATCACTTGGTCTCCCATCCACACACCAGTGCAAGCCAGCCACACTACCTGAACCTGCTGGCTCATCCCAGACCAGATTCAGTTCATTCCCATTGGAAATGTACAGAAATGGATGGAGTCACTCACTGGGATAACCCCCAACAGGGGCTGCTCCCCTGCAGGGAAGTCAAGGCTCTGCTCAGCCACTGCCACCTCCTCCCTCTGGAGCCACACTGGGAGCCTCGGGGCTGGGGCTACTTGAACAAGCCAGAGGGCACAGGCTAAGAAACCTGGGAAAGTTTCTGTGCTGGCTGATCCTCCTTTCAGAGCCATCAGAAGCCTCGAGGGAGAAGGGAACTGCAGGAGGATGTGCTCTGTGGCAGCAGAACCCCTGCACAGGTGGAACCCCAGCGTGGTCACCCCACCTGTCCCGGCAGCGTGGGAGGACAATGCCCACAGACAGGAATCCTTCCAGGAATCCCTGGCTGGCTCTGCTTGGGATCAGGACAAGGGACATGCACATTCAGGCACCCACTGTCCCAGAATCACCGTGACTGTGGAATGAAATGTCAAATAATGCAAGACCTCGAGTGCTAGGAGCTGTCAAACCAAACAAACGAGGACAGTAGTTCCAGAAATTAGAGACAAAATCCAGCGCTGGCACCAAGTCATTTGTATAATTAATGACACACTAGTTCTCAATTAGCATCCCTGCAATCCAGAAATAGCATTATTAGAGACTGCAGCGCCCAGCCATGTAATGGCACATAAAGAACTGCACTCCCAGCCATGACCCACCTACTGTGCTGGCTACAAAGAATGGCCCAGAATTCCCTGGGAGGAGCTCCAGTTTCTGAGGAGAACAGGCTAATGAGCCTCAGCCTAATGAGGTCATGGAAAACATTGTCAAATGCTTGAGTGGAGGCTTGACACCTTCAGATACCTGAGCCTCCCCATCCGGATCCCGTTCAGCACTGCTGAATTCCTGGAGAGCTGCCTTGAAACTGCAGCCCTCACCTAGAGAGGCTGGGAAAGCTGAGCTGGTTCCAAAACCTACCCTTGCCAAAATGTGGGGAGCCCCACAATCCCCACGGAGATTGCAGACACTGGGAATGGGAAGGGCCGGGCAGGACACTAGGGGGTAACTCCCTGTGGCACCTGGGGGACAGGACCTGTGCCCTCGTGGCTTGGGGTAGCCCAGGACTGTGCTGGGAGTAGGAATCACAACCAGAGGTTTGGGTTGGAAGGACCTTAAAGCCCATCCAGTTCCTGCCATGGTCAGGAACACCTTCCACCAGACCAGGTTGCTCCAGCTGGACACGTCCAGGGATGCACCAGCTCCTGCAGTGCCCTGGTTCAAGGGATACTTCCCCCATTGGAAATTGTCCTGGTGCTGTGGTGGATCTCCATCTAATCCCTTCCAGCCTTTTTCCTCTGATGCTTGCAAATTGTTGTTAGATTAAAGGCTGCTCTAAGTTCCAGAGTTAATGAAGACAAATCCACTCCTCTGCGGGAATCCCCAGGGAATGTCCTGCCCTACTTCCATCTCCTGGGACAGCCCCTCCTCCAAACCCTCCATGGCAGAGGGCAGAGAGCCCTCTCTGCCACGGGAGACCTCCCTCTAGAGCTCGGCATTCCCAGAGCACAGGACACGCCGTGACAAAGCAAAGGAGCAGAAATGAGTCCCTTAAGCAGGGACAGTGGCAGAGGGGACCTGGAAGGGACACGGATGAGTGGCAGCGGGGCAGCAAGGGCTTCCTGGCATGCCACAGCATGGATGGTGCCACCATCCTGGCTCCACTGGGAGTGCCGGCGGGCAGGCTCCAGCCATCGTGCCGGGATAGAGGTGCTGGAAACGGCACCGTGTGGCGCGGTGCCCGCAGCAGCTGCCTCTCCTTGGCTCCCGCACTCGGAGCCATCTGGGCCTGTCGGGGGCGATGAAGGACGAGGGCTCCGGGGCTGGAGGGATCCTGGGATCCGAGCCAGCCAGAGCCACTGACAGCTCCCAGGATGGGCACTGGGAACGTGCACGCCCCGCATTATCAGCCCCGTGCCAGAGCACGGACACAGCCCTGGCATCCCCTCGCTCTGGGCGATGCCAGAGGGAGCAAGGGTGGGGCTGGAACAGGGAAGCGCATGCAGAGACCTCGGCCCCCATCCCTGGGCACTTGAGCCGCACAGGAGTGGAGGTGCGCATGGGGGACCAGACGAGACCTGCACCCCAGGGTGGGGCCATCCAGACCCGGGATGTCCCTGACGGGTGGCTCCTCCCGTGCCACTGTCGCCGAGTGCTCCGCTGGTGCGGAGCTGAGCCAGGCATGTCACCGACGGCGTGTTAAGCCCTCATTATGTCTGCTTGTCTAAGTTTAATGGGTTGTGACGGAGCCCTTTGGAGATATCTAAATAATCTCTGCTAATGGATCCCATCTGTTGGTCCTCGAGCACCAGAACCAGCACTGACAGCCCAGCCCAGCTGCCTGGCACCTGCCCAGCGGGCACTGGGTACCCCCTGTCAAAGAGGAGATGTGCCATGTGCCCCTCCCCGGGCTTCCTCTCCCTCCCAGCCCGGCCCAGACATTGGCACCAGCCATGGGGCTGTGCTGGTAGGGGAGGGAGTGTCTGCGAAGGGTGAGCAGGGCTGCTCTGAGGAGTGCAGGGAAGGCTGATGGTTTCTCTGCTGCTCAGATCTCAGTTTCCCATTTTTGCTCTGGCTCAGCTGTGGTGAGATCTCCCTGGGACTCCCCAGCATGAGCAGGAAATTGGGTGAAGGTCCATGCCCATGTCAAGGCTGGGAACACCTGGATGAGTCCTGGCCAGGGTGTGCAGGGACAGGATCAGCCTGTGGAGGTGGCACAGGGAGGTCAGTGGGGACCTGGGCAGGGAGACACAGGTCCTGAGCAAGCCGTGCAAAGGACGATCTCTCCACGGTGGCAGAAGGGAGCAGGAGGTGACCTTCAGAGCAGAAAGCTTTCAAGAAAGACATAATGGGGCAAACACAGTGACTGGAAATGTCCAAGGACAGGTTGGACGGGGCTTGGAGCAACGTGGGGTAGTGGAATGTGTCCCTGCCCATGGCAGAGGTGGGACTGGATGGGTTTTATGGTCTCTTCCAACCCAGCCCATTCCATGATTTCTGTCTGGCATTCGAGGGAAAGCCAGTTCCTCTGAAGCCAGGTTTCAATGAGTTTTGGTAACAGGTGGCAGAGCCTCCAGACAAAAATTGTTCCACTTCAGTGCTGCAAAATCCATATGGGATGCAAGAGGGGGCTGGGAAGAGGGGAATGTGGCAGTGCTGGATAAGAAAGGCAGCACCTATGGCATGACCAGCAGAGCTCGGCAGAATGGGGTGTGAGCCCTGGCGTGGGAGTGCCAAAGTTGGAGCTATGTGCCCCTCCCTGCTGTCATGACAGGGTTAACACCAGACACGGAGCTGTGACAGGGGCTGATCCCACGATTTTCCATTATCCAGCAGCCCTCTGTCACGCTGGAGCTATTTATGAGGATCTTCCCAAAGTGGTGCTTGCGTGCTCCGGCCATAAATCACCAGAGATGATATCTGAGTATCAGCACCAGGCATGAGACCTCACCTCTGCCAAGTCCCAGCTGCAAGAGGCCATTCCCTCCTCCCTATACACATCCCTTGGCCGTGTGGATGTCCAGGGAACAGCCATCCTGGTGCCTGCCAAGGTGGATGTGTCAGTGGAGCTGTTGTCCAGCTCTCCATGAGCAGTGTCCAGACACAGGCAACATCCCTGTCTTGAAGAGGACTTGGGAGCTTGTGGACCTCTTGTGGAGGAGCTCTCCGTGGTTTTGGGCATTTGCCACACTTCCATAGGGACAATCCTGGTGACCCCCACCGGGAGCACCAAGCAGAGTGTCCTGCCTGTCCCCAGCCTTGCCATGTCAGTGGCTTGACCTCTCCTGGCCCACATGAGCAGAGCTATGGTTAAGGAGGAGGGTTCCATGGGGCCAAGCTCCTAGGGAGTGCAGGCACAGGGCTGAGCCAGTCATGGCATCTCCTGCCTGGCATGGGATGTGTCCATGGCCTTGGGGCAGCTGGAGGTGTGCTGGAGTCTGAGAAGGGGGCATTGGGAAGAGGTCGGTGCTCCTGCCAGAACGGGCTCAGCAGACAGCATCCTTCAGGTTGCGGGAGAGATGTGAGACCCCTGCCCCAGATCTGGGATTGTAAGACAGAGGTGTTGCTCCAGGTGCATCTCCTGAAGCTCCAAGAAGCACTCAGTGCAGGGATGGGGTGACTTCCAAAGCACATGATCATGGCCTGGTCCCACCTCAGCAAACACCGGATCACCTTCCTTCACCCTCACCCAAATCACATTGCCTCTTCCCCAGAGCAGTGCTTCCTCCTCCTCCTCCTTTCCTCTTAGCCCAGGATCTCATCTCCAGGGTCACCGAGAGATGGGCACTGCTGGGCACAGGTCAGTGCCACTGCCAAGGCCAAGGGCACCAACAGCTTCCCCTCTGCACCGTGCAGGCACTCACAGAGGTGGGGACCTTGCCATGGCCCCATGACAAGACCATCATTCTACAGAGCCAGAGCTCCCCATCCCATCCCAGGCACCCTGGGAACACCAGCTGGGCTGTCCAAGATGCTGCTCCAGCCCCTGACCTGCCTGGAATTCCGGGGCTGGATTTCCACACTCTGCCTGCTCTGCTTCCCTGTGTCCAGGCTGGAAATCCCAACCATTGCAGCAGAGTGCGTAGGCTCCTTCCTGCCCAGCTCCACTTGGAGTCCAGCCCTCCCCTCTCCTAGGCCTTCATCCAGCAAAGCACTTAAGTGCTCACTCCTCCCTAAGTGAAACCAGTGGGGCCACTCACGCGTTTAATTCCAAGGCAGGGATCACCAGAACCACTGGCTTACAGATTTCCAGGCCAAAGCCCATGTCCTGCCTCTTGGACACAGATCTTTGAGGACTGGATTTGGTTTTATTTAATTTTTGCTTCGTCCAGACCCATGAAAACAAGGAAGGTGTAGGACCCAGCCATGGGGCACAGCACTGAGAAGCTCAGTACAGCTTCCCTGGTCAGGCCCATGTATTCCATACCCACCTCTAGGGAAGCCTTGCTTGCCAGGCTCCTTGTTGCCTGGTTTCTGTGTTCTCCAGGTGGCTGCAGCTCTCCAAGGATCACAGCTTCTCATTATCCCCCAGCACAGGGGGCCCTACCCCACCACATTTGTGGGTAAGAGCTGGGCTTGTCCCCAGAGCTTCTCCCTCCCTGCATCTGCTGCCATTTGGGCCTGGGCTGTTGTGCCCCAGCACATGTTTTTCACATATGTGTTCCTATTCCCCTCGAAGCTAGTGAAGGAGAAGTGCCAAGATATTGCAGTCACAGCATCACTGAAGCCCATAAATATCATGCTTGCCCTGCTCCCAACGTGGACAAGAAAGGAGCTCTGACTCTGTCCAGCCCCATTTATCCTTCAGACACCCAGACTGTGGAACATGCTTCTACTTTCCACCAGATGTTCTGAGTTCTGCTCCTTTTATTGTTTATTTCTTGAGCCTCTGAGCCGGTCCCTGGCTGCATGTCGTGCTCAGCCCAGCTCCTTGAAACCCTTGAGTCAAGGCTTTTAGATGCGCTCCTTTGGAAAGTGTTGGGAAAGCAAAGGAAAATTACTGCCCTTGAGATTACATCCTTGACCAGAAACCTTGGAGCTAGGTCAGGCCTGGTAGGTTTGCACAAGGTTTGGAACACTTGTCCTGGTGCAGCAGCACAGTGCTGCTCGCTCCTGGTGCTGCCAGGGAATGCTGCTGCTTCCAAAGGGAACATCCCTGCATCCCAGGCAGAGACCCCCATCCCAGCACCATCCACAGGGACAGTGTTTCCAGTTTCAGCAAGGAGGAAGTGAATGTGGAAACCTCTTTATTTCCAGATGGGAATGGAGATGTTCTGAATGAAAGGAGTTATTGGGATTTTAGCCCTAAGCAGTTTGGGGCGTTGCCCTTCTTCCCTGTGTTTTTCCTTCTCTCTCCATTCAGCCACTGCCTCACAGATGTACCTGTGGTCAGTCTGGTGCTGTGTTGGTTTGAAAGTAAAAGCAGTGCGAGACTCCAAGTCAGTAATACAATTTAATAGGAGAAAAGAGAAAAAATAAAATACATGCAATAATACAAAAGAAACAACCACCGACACAGTCAGAAATACGACCTGACACCCTGTCAGTCAGGCTGTTGGTAGCAGTCCGTATAAATGGTGGCTGCAGTCCTCCTGGATGACAGATGTGGTTCCGTTGAAGCAGTGCTCCTGTAGAAGGTGCAGTTTTGCTCCGAAGATCCAGCGATGATGTGGAAATGGTCCGACTTTCCTCTGGGATCCAGTAGAAAGGTCTGCCCTCGGGTCCCAAACCCCAGTTTTTATCTAGGTAGGAAAGGCTTGGCTCCTGCCCCTGGCTGGGGCATCTCCCAATGGGATGATGTAATCTTCTCAGTCACACAATAGGACTTAATGGCCCATTAACGGAATATATCTTCTGGAGGAAGGATGGGTTGTGAAAAGATAACGATGATCACCCCCGATCTTATCAGATGGCACATCAGCAGAGGATATCTCCCACAGAGATAAGGATCACCACCCCTCCTACATTTTAACAGATGGTGATAGAATACACATTTTTGCATTGTACCCCAGGACAGGTGCTCAGACCCTTTCCCTGCACATGGTGAGCAGGTGAGTTAGAGACATCTGTGGACTAGGAGCTGCTGTGGGGACTGTGCTGGGTTCTGGCTGCTGAGAAGTCCAAGGTTATCTCATTCTTAGCCCTAATTCCCTCCCACCCTTGCTCTGAAGGAACTGCAAGGGTCAGAAGTTGTGGGGAGACTCAGGCTGCCCCACTGCTGTCTTTGGATTCCAGCAGCAAGCATGGACTGCCTGTCTTCCCAAAGCTGCAGCCCTGTTTTGGATATGGGATGCATTAAGGGGTGTGGGTGTCTTTGGATGTGAAACCATCCACCCACATTCCAGGGCAGCCAGTGCAGGAGCCCAGAAATGTTGGGCATGGACAGGAGCTCCCCAGGCTGCCAAACCTTTCTTCAGCACTGGCTCTCCTGTTGGCTGTGGGAAGGCTGCAGGTCCTCATCTCCTGAGTTCCTGGGTTTCCCTGGGATCACGGCAGGACCACACTGGTGTCCATCAGAAGAGGAGGAAGAGAATCCCTCACACTGATGGGCACTGGGCTGGGGTGGGCAGCGAGACAAGCTGCCCACTGAGAGAGCCACTGGGTGAGCAGGGTCCTGGTGCCAGCCATGGTACCTTGCTACAGACCTGGAGATCTCCAGAGGCTGAGTTACAACTTGTGAAAATTCAGGCTCACACAAGTGACGTAGACAAAGGGCTGGAGCAGCGTGGGAGGAGCGAGCCCATGGCTGCAACAACATCTGCACGTGGGTTTCCCAAACAAGCAGCACCTGACACACACACAGGGCTGCCACATCCAGCTGGGAATCCCCAGGAGCCACAAAATCAGACTGGAGCCACCTGAGCAGGAGATGCTGGTGGGGCTGAAAGAGCCCAAGTCTGCACAGGATCCCCAAACTCACTGCAGGACAACACAGTGCAGAGCCCAGCCTGCACACAGCGTCTGGCAGAGGCACCGGGTGATTCATGTCCAGCCCTTCCCCAGTCTGGAAACATTCTTGGCATGTGGCAGCTCCCAGCCGCCCCTCTGGTTAACCCTGGTTTAGCCCAGTCTGTCAGGAGATGTGGCACACGTGGCCCCATCCAGCCCTTTGGTCTAGTCCAGCTCCCTGAGCCCTGCCCAGACTCAGAGCCTGCCCAGACCCAGAGCCTGGCCTGACCTAGAGCCATGCACAGACCCAGAGCCTGCACAGACCCAGAGCCCTCAGCTTAGGCCCCAGCCTCCAATCTCTCCTCTGAGCCCCCAGCTTGAGAAGGAGCAGGGCAGATCTGGCACGGGTAAAAAACCAGGAAGAAGGAGCTCTCAGACATCCTAGGGATGTGGTCACAGAGGTGCTGCTGGTGTCCTCTGGAGTTGGGTATGAGACAAAGTCGTGGGAGGGGTGCTGGGATGAGCAAAGGGGGATGTCCTAAGGGAAGGTAACATCTCCTTTAGTCTGATTGCACTGGGAAAATGCTACAAAACAGACATCTAGGCCTGTGCCTGGGCTCCCAGCAGCTCCAACAAAACCTGGTGAGGCCAGCAGGAGCACAAGGGCTGGATGTGCAGATGTGCTGGATGTACCGGTTACCAGCACCCACAGCCTGACCCTCTCACCCCACACCAGTGCTGGCCAGAGGGGATAATGACCCTGGGGTGAAGGGCTGCAGCACCTGCATCTGCCCAATCCTCTGGTGTGACCTGCCCTGCCTGGGGTGGCCCCAGTGCTGGGAGCTGTGCCAGCCCCATGAACTCAGCCCTGCGAGGTGTTAGCTCATCTCCCCACTGCTCACAGGGCTTGGCAGACACCTTCCTTCCTGTCTGTTTGGGATCCAAAGGGATGACCCCAAGCCCAGGCTGCTCTTGCTCCACCCAGTCAGGGAAGACAAGCCCTACTTGGCACCCCATGCTTCCCAAGCCCATCAGTGTGTGGGAAGTCCCTCTGGAAGGTTCCATGCCATGGGTTCAGTGCACCTGCCCTGGAGGCAGCAGAGGGTCAGGCTCCACCATCCCTCCTGGACACTGTCCTGGGATGGAGAGGCCAGTGCCTGGACAGGCACCTGTGCCCAGGGGGGAGCTGGACATGAGCAGGCAGCACACGGACACAGTGCCTGAGCCTGAGCTCTGGCAAAGGTGAAAGCAGAGCATCCAGCAGTGCACAGGCACAGGGGAGGAGTGGCCACTGTCCCCTCCACACCAGCCAGGCCAGGGTGGCCAGAGCAGAGGGGAGCAGCCAGTGCAGGAGGAATGTGCTGTTACATGGAAGGGAGGAGATCACAGCAAAGGAATGTGCTGTGCCACGGCCAGGGCTGGGGAGAGCGCGAGAGAAAGCAGCAGGCAGGAAAAATAAACTCCATCTCTCCCAGGGCTACAGTCCTCTGGTCACAATTTTTTCCCTTCTCCCTCTTAAATAAAAATGACGTCAGCCATTGTTCTGGCTGCACAAGGGCTGCCAAGAGCTCTGGCTGTTCCTCAGTGTCCTCCAAACTGTGCTCATCTCCCCAGGCCAGGACTGAGGACATGAGGCCATTGGTTGGGGTCACCCTCTCTGGTGATCCCTGCAGGTCCAGGATACACCACATCAACCAGGATCATCATCCCACTGCCCTTTCCTTCACCTGATCCACGAGCACTACTCCACTGTGGCAGGACTTTTCACCAGCACCATCTCCTCAATTCTCTTCAGACCCTCAGTGAGCCTGGAGCCTCCAAAACCTCCTGGGCTGGTGGCCTGAGCAGGAGCTGGGAACACTGCCCAGGGCAGGAGTGAGGGGGAAGCTTGGCATGTCCCAGATGGTCCCAACAAGGCTGTGCACAAAGTCCTGCCCTGGCAGAGGCTGCTCTCTCCTCTCTCCACCCCTGCAAAGACACAGGGGCTCTGCAGGAGCCCTCACCAGAACTGAGCTGGCCAGAGAAGCTGGAAGACAGTCACTGGGACAAATTCAGGATAAGAATACAAACCCCTGGGTGTACTGCAGGTGGAAGGAGGGTGCGTGGGTGTGTGTGTATGTGTGAAATGGGGGGAGGTTGCTCCAAAATCCTGATTCAGCCATATAGGGTCCCGTAGATCTCATAGGCTGTGCTTACAGGGGTCAGTTCCCACTGCAAACACAGCCCCTCTCTGTGGCCTGGAGTAAGGGAGCAGCCATGTCACAGCCCCCTGACTGTCACACAGAGACAGGCTGTCACACCCAGGGGACCAGAAGCCCACTCAGAGCACCAGGTCAGCCTGGCCCAGTCTGCTATGAGCTCTGTGGATGCTACCCAGAAAGCCAAAATCACAGGCAAAGAGCCCACAGGGGCTTGGCCCATCCTGCCCCTCCATGTCCACACCAGCTCATCTGCCAGCTCCAGGTGGATGTCAGGAAGCAGCATCCAGCTCTGGAGTTTGGGATAGTGTCACAAGAACTTCCCTGAGACAACACGTGGACCACTGTGCTGGGGAGAAACCTGCTCCAAGGCAGGAGGGACTGAGAGATCCTCCAGGAGCAGGACTTGGAACACATCCACAAGTGAAGAGCCACCACTCCAGGAAGGCTAACTGCAGCCTGTGGCCACAGCAACAAGTCTGGGTGGGCAGGATGCAGGAGGGGAAGGATGCTGGTGGGAGAGCTGGACTGTCCTGCACGAAGGAGAGCTCCGGGGAGCTCTGCTGGTGGAACCCCTCAAGGTGAGAGTTGGATGGAAAATATGTCTGAAAGGATGATGTCTCTGCACAGCTGGAACACTGTGCCACCCTCTGGGCAGGGCTGAGCAGATGTCACTAGACAGGCCAGGTTAGTGCCATGAACAGGGGTCAGGACCGGGCTCCTCTGGCAGTTGAGACAGCACAGGCTGGGCTGCACGAGCTGGCCAGTACACCAGCAGAGGTTGTCCTTGTCACCAGTGGGACCTGTCACCTGTCTTCAGAGCCCACTCCATGGTTGGGGCAGGGGCCAGTGTCCCCTGATCACATCCAATTCTGCCCTGTGCTCATGGGAACGTGGCACCAGGGTGGTGCCAAGCCCACCTCCACTGCTCAGTGGTTTCCACAAGTGCTACCTCCTCTTGAATGGGCATTTCCTTAAAGAAAAGCTCTGTGACACCACAGAATTATGGACTTGCTTTTCCATATCATTATCCATAAGCTGTTAACATTCATTTCTCCCTGTGCCAATGCCAGCTGTGTGCTCAGGCAGCTTTCACCCATGGACACTTCTCTCCTTCTAAAGCCAAGACAGTTTTCCGTGGTTGTCATGAACTTCACTGTCCCCTCCACCTGCTGCCGTGCCACAGGGTTTCTGTCCTCCTGCATCACTCTCAGGGTGGGAACCATCATTTTCAGTCCCATAGGAGCTGGGTCTTGTCACAGCATGTTACAGTTTGTCTCCATTGCCTCTTTTTCATGTCTTGCCCCAGCAGCCTCTCCCATCACCATCAACTCTGGGCATCCTTGACCAGGCTGTCTTCTCACAGCTGTGGGAATTGAGGGTCCTCCCTATGCCTCTTGCTGCCCCATTGTCACCCCAGCATGGGCAAGGGACTCTGTGCAAAGGGGGGACACCCCCAGAGTGCCACCAATCCTGCCAGCACGTCCCTCACCCATTTCCAGCCCATGCCCAGCCCTACATCACACACAGGACAGGTGTCATGTCTCCTCCACATTCCCTGGTCCATCACCACTGCCCCTGTGGGACTCTGGCAGGGAACAGGGACATTTTGCTGACGTGTCATGGTGACTGTCCCTGGCTTGAGACAAGCCAGATCCAAGGAGAGGAACTGGGGAGCTCAGCCACCTCTGGGTGTCCCCTCTGCAGAGACCAGAATATATTCCACAATTTTTCCTTGAGATTTAGTCCTTTCTAGTCCCAAGGGCTCTGTCCTCTGGCCAGGGAAGCAGAACGTTTCCTTCTCCCTCTGCTCACTTGTGCATCCCTGGCAGCATCGGGATGTGTGGGATGGGTGCAGGGCCAGGGTGGATGTGCAGGGCAGCGGGAGCCCTGCTGTGGCCCCAGGCCAGGACTGTCACCCCAGCCCTCCTCCTCTGTGCCCCTAGACCAGGATTGTCACCCCAGCTCTCCTCTTCTGTGTCCCCAGGCCAGGACTGTCACCCCAGCCCTCCTCCTCTGTGCCCCCAGACCTCTGCCTCTGCTTGCATAACTGTGATAAACAATTCCCCACATGAAAACCGGGTGGGAAGCATGGCAAGCAAAGAGAGTTGTTTCCAATTCCAGGCCTATTAAAACTTGTCCTTCCTGGAATGAGAAGAAAAATATGGTCTTGATCCTGGAGATAAGGCCAGCAACAGTTAACATGTGAGATGTCTGCGAGGATTTGGGGCCATCCCAGCTTCTGAAGGGGAATGAGGATGTCCCCAACACATCCTGTGCAGGTCAGCTGGGTGATGTGCTGAGTGCCCGGGGACACATCTGCTCCTGTCCAGGGTAGCAAGGGAAAGGTGGTGGGGTGGAATCCTTCTCCAAGAAGTGAGAAATCTCAACATGGGGAAAGAAGCCTGGAGGTGTCCTTCAGTAGAGAGATTGTTCTGTGCTGCCTGGAGATGCCAAGTGCTCCTCAGGCTCTGCCAGAGCTCTTCCAGAGCCTCTGTCTGCACACTGAGCACATACCAAGCAGAGCAAGCCTGGGGACTGTATCCTTCCTTCTTCTTCCTGGGATGGAGCATCTCCTGAAACTCTGTTTGTGACTGCAGGCTTTGAGGAAGTTAACAATGGGCTGGCAGCACCACTGTGGGCAGCCTAGAGCCTGGGGCTCTGATGTTCCTCACAATGAGGAGCCCACTATGCAGTAGAGGGAGCACATCATCTGCTGTCCCACCTTCATCAAACACAGACACACTTCTCCAGAGCTGGAGAGAAATTTTTGGTGCTCTCCAGTGGTAGCATAATCCCACCCTAAAGCAGAGGGAACACTGCAGTTTTTCCCCATATGTGGCTCTTCCAACCTGCTCAAGGCAGTGTTACAGGCTGAGAAAAGTGATTTTCCTTGATTTTCTTGGAATAACTGATTTTTAGAGTAATATCCAAAGTCTCCAGTCAACTGGTCAGAGCAGGTCTAATTCTCTAGCTGAATCTGTTGGCTCAAGGCCTTGTCCACAAGCAACCTGAACTGGGCCCTGTGCCAGGGCTGCACACACTTTTTGTGTCCATCCTTATTTGCAACTTCTGCTTGTTGCCCATTTTCCCATTATTCTTCACTCCTGAGGAAAGTCTGTCTCCTCTATAGCTTCCCTTTAGACAGAGGAAAACACAATCAGATCCCCCTTTCCACCTCCCTCCTCCAGGTGGAACAGCCTCACCTTTCTGTCTCTTCTCACACATCTTCCCTGCAGACGTTGGCCATACTTTGGCTATCACAGCACACCAGTTGGCTTTTTTC
Source organism: Sturnus vulgaris (assembly GCF_052056855.1). NCBI lineage: Eukaryota > Metazoa > Chordata > Aves > Passeriformes > Sturnidae > Sturnus > Sturnus vulgaris. The sequence goes on from NC_142263.1 coordinate 10,438,421, forward strand.
ACTGGAAAAGCTCACTGCTGATTCACGGTCAGCTTCCCTTCCCTGTCTCCATGTTCTGTGCCACAGAGCTCACACACCTGTGCTGGTTGTTCTCCAGGCTCCCCTGGAGCAGAGATTGCTCCATCCCAGACTCAGGACTTGCTATCTTTCTCCCTCCGTTGATCCTCTTGACTCTCCCACTGTCCGACCCATGGAGCTTGTCAAAGACAGTGGGGCCTCAAGGTCCCTTTGAGTGGTTTGATCTGAACCTGCACAATTGCTCCTTCCAGTGCCTTTTCCTGCATAAAAGCTGCCGGACTATTCCCAGGATCATTGCTACTGCTGTTTTTGCAGACCAGTACAACATTTGCTTCACTCCAGACTTCTGGAAAGCAGTAGCTTCCATGTTAAATTGTCTGCTCCAGCAGACAGAGCAGCTGCTGCATTCCTGGTCTCCCCAAGCTGTCTCAGCTCCACCACGTGGATCTGGCAGTTTCTTTTTTAATGTCTCATTTTGTTCCAGCGCTTTTCCTTCTGCTACCTCAGGACTGAGACCCACGTCTGCATTGCAAACATCTGGGATGGCTTAAGGACACATTTCTCCCTGCTCATGGGATGGATCATGGAAGCACTGCTTCAGCACTAAGTTACCCTGGTTAAGCTGAAGTTTCAAAAGGATGCAGTTGGGTTTCCAGGTGCTGCCCTAAAGCAAATCTGGGGGTGCTCACACATCCTTTTCTATCCTTAAAGCCATTGACAGAATTTTCCAATGGAATGAGGAAGGAGGCAGAGGTTATGATTCAATTTCAGTCCAGGCCAATGTTCAACACTCCCTCTCCAGTTAAATCATTCCTCGGGCCCCAGGGCCCTGGAGATGCTGGTTTCTCACCAGGGTAGCCAAACTAGAGGTGCTGGAAGGTGTCAGGGGATCTTGTGAATCCAAGTGATGCCACTGTTTCAAGGAACCATCTCTGTCTCACAGCAGCTCCAGGATGCTCGTGGTCTTCCCTTGGAGGCACTGAGATCTCCCCTTGCCTATGGATATCCTTTTCTGCTTCTCCAGAATCCAGGTTGGGGACTTCAGTCAAAATCAAGATGTTTCTGGAATTCCCCTGATATAATTTTTTCCCTGCTCATGGTTTCAAAACCTTTTCACTGCTGACAGGCCTCAAGTGATTCCTGTTCCTGCCCTCTTTCTTCGCTTAAATTTTGTGAGCCCTTTGTGACTTGTACAGATGTTGAAGCAGCCTCTACATTCAGCTGGAGGACTTTAATTTAATTCCTTTTGTGCTTCAGGCATTTTTATCAGCTTCCTGATCCTCTCAAAAATTTCCCAGCTCACAACAATCCCTCTCACTTTTCCCATGGTTTATCCACAGAACACTGACGGGACACTGGAGTGCCTGTTCCTGGCACTCGGGGTTTGTTGCTATAGCACTTTGTCTGTAGTTGCCTGAATGTCATTACTTGAACAACTGCCCTGAGTTAAGAATCAGCACTTGGACAGACTTCCCTGGTTTTCTGTAGGTGCTGGGTGAGGAATGACATCCCTGCCTCTGCCAGGCATTCAGGTATTTAACTCCTCTTCCCACTGGGAAGCAGCAAGACCCAACATCTTGGAGACCCTCATTCCACGGGGCACATGGTAGGGTGAACGTTGCCTCTTCATCCTTTTCTGCAGAGATGAAGTCTGAAGAGCCTGGGTCAAGGTCGCCTCTCCACTGGCTTAGTGTGAACTCCTGAAACTTGGAAAATTATCTTCTCCAGCCTTGGAGCTGGGTTTCAAGGATATTTCTGTATTCACCTTCAACAGCTCTGCCCCATCCCAATGATGCTGGAGCAAAGTCTTGACAATATCTGACTCACCCACCTCACCAAGGCCTGGCCTTCCTCCTGCAGTGCCCATCACATCTCTGCCTCTGGGCACAATCTTGGACTCAAAGTGTGTCTCCAAGGCTGTGAGCCCTTTTCCTCCACTTCTCTCCCAAAACCATGATCCACCAAAACCAATGCACAGGCACAGCATACGTGTAGGGAGCAGCTCCAGCACAACCTGCACAGTATGAGCTCCCCTGGAGCTGGGAGGTGGGTGGTGGGAAAAGCCGAGCCTTCCTCTTGCTGCATGGTCTGTGAACAGCACTCACCTCCCCTTCTCACAAAAACTTACAGCTCTTTTCCACGGCCTTGTTCAATACCTGTTTATTAAACTCTCATTTGGCACTGGCCAATCCCTTCTTGTCGAACACTCTTGGAAAATGCCCAAGTGTGATCCAATGCCTCTGAAGATCACCTTTAAGGATGTCAAGCAGCACATGTAAGAGCTGTAGTCCCTCCTGGTTTTCTCACTCCTGAGGAGAGCTTGTCTGGCTGAGGAACAGGCTGGTCCCTCACTGAGAGCCAGGCATGGGCTAAGTACAACTCCTCCAAATCATGTAGCTGATTTTGAGCTATCTGACAGCTAGGAAGGATGAGGAAAATGTTTGAAAATAGGAAAACATATTTATTCTGATGCTTACATAACACAGAAACAGTCAAACTGATTTTGCTCAAACCATCCCCAAATAATTCTTCGTTTTTCTGGGCTGAGATCAAGCATGAACAAATTCAATCCAAAAGGATATTTTTTGAGCGATGTATAAACAACTGCAAACAGGGGTTTCGGCTGGAATGTGTGTCTCAGCCGTAGCTCAAGTGTTGCAAGAGCAGTTCGTGAGTGCTCCTCCGGGGAGTGCGGTTTGGCGGCGACGGGCAGGACTGGGCTCGGCAGTCTCGCATCCTCCCCTGTTGGGGAGGGCTCCTTTACTCTAAACTTAGAAGTATCTTATGGGATCTGTTCCACTCGTGATGGGGCCTCACTGGCAAGCAGCTCCAGTGTGTAATTGTCCCGTCTGGTAGAAATGTTCCCAATGTTTGACTCCAGCCTGGCCCCCGCTCTGTGCCAGCACGTTGCTGCGATACCGTCTGCAGCCACCCCCATCAGCTGCGCCCGGCCACATCCTCGCAGCTCTCCTTTTCCACTCATCGGCTTCACATCTCCCTTCGTCTCTCCCTTCGTCGGCGAGGATCCAGGCCCTGGCTTGCCCTGCTTCTCTGGTTCTTGGAGGTGATGCTGAAGCAGGCAGACAGGCCATGATAGGGGACAGGAGTCTCCCAGAGGGATGGGCTGCCTTGCAGTCAGCCTGCTGCCTCTTCTGTCTCCTGGGAGAGGCTGTTGGCATCATGGACAGGGCTGAGATGAGATGGAGGAGGTCCCAAGCTGTGATCCCTTCTGAAATGTCCATCCACTCGTTGTTGGCCATAAGCTAGCCCAGAGAGCCCCTGATGATCAGGGAGGTCACATCATTGCCTCCACCAAGTCCTTCTTCATCTCACTGCACCCCAGGAGCCAAATCCTTTCACCAGCACCTCTGCCAGGCCAGTCCCTGTCTACAGCCCCATGAAGGCCTTGGGCAGGGCCAGCTCCAGGGACCACCAGCACTTCCCACAGCTGGCCAGGTGTTGGGGTGTTACACACAACCACTGCCCTCTGCACAGGCTGAGCAGGTTCCTCTGTCCCTTCCCCAGAGCAAACACAGAGCAGTCCCGGCCACAATATTTTGCCTGGCATGGATATGCTCTAGACGAAGGCACTTGTTATTCCTGTCGGCTCATCCTGCCTTTGTAAGGGTGACTAATGCTTTTTCTGGCTGTGAAAGGGTTTAGGGGCATGTTAACAAAGTGGCTGAAAGGAAACAGGCAGCTTCTCCCATACCCCATGGCTGGCAGCACCACCACTTGTCCCGTTTATCCAGGCAGGGGAGCTCCAGTCATCAGGCTCATTGCTGGGACCTACAGAAATTATGCTTTAGGGGCCACACAAGGACAAGGCACCCCCCAAGCTGGCAGCCTGTCTCGTGTGGGGCAGCCTGCCCTCAGCAGCACGTCTGGGCAAACACTTTATTCCATGTCTGGGATCTCTCTGATACATCCAAGGACACCAAACGTGGTCTCAGTCCAACGCTGAGATGGCGCTGGAGCCACAGCCTGAGTACAAGGCATGTCCTAGTCATGATTCCAAGGAAAAACTTGAGGCACAGCACTGGAAAACTGCAAACTCTTGGAGCTGCCTCCAAGCCCCATGGAGGCAGCAAACCCTGGCACAAAGTGGGGGAGGTAGGGAGGAGCAGAAGCCAAGAGGCAGCACAACCAAGTGACTCCATGCTGTGTCCTCCTCCTGTGCTCCTGTCCTGAGCCCTGCTCTCCTGGCCAAGCAGCAGGACAAGGAGGAAAGGCTCATCCCAGCAGAGAGGGCCTGGTGGAAGAGCATCCAGATGTCAGCAGGTGTCCTGTCATGGCCAGGCATCCTGTCACGGAGGAGAGATCAGATTTTGTTTCCTGTATCCCTCTGAGAGCTCCTTTGCTTTCCAAACCCATTCCCATTGAGAACTTGGCCTGACAGAGTGACACATAAACATGACATTTTTTTCACTCAGAAGACTGCCCAGCACCACAGGGCAAGGTGAATTCAGATGAAATCCAGGAACATGGACAGCAGGCTGTCCTGTGCTCTGAGGTCATGTGGAGCAGGAGGTGTTGGGGCCTGCCCACTTTCCAGCCAAGGTTTCTCCAGCAAGCAGAGAGGTGATCTTCCTGCATGGAGGGCAAGACAGAATGTTGCCATGTTTACAAGAGCACGTCTCCAGGCACATGCCATGGTCTGTCTTCGGACCCCTCACCCACAGCCCAAAGATGGAGGGGTTGGCTGGAGGGCCCTCAACCACTGCTGCAAGAGCTGGATCAAGAAAAGCCAGCAAAAGCAGATGTTTCTAGATCATCTGCCAGGACCTAAAGTCTGGCATGGGGCCTGGGAAGGATTGAGGCACTGTTGTCCTCAGAGTACAGCCACATGCCAGCTGCAGCTGTCCAGGTGCTGCTGGTGAAATCTTCTCTCTGGTGGCCATTCTTGCCCACTGGTGGCCGCCTCACAATCTGCTTTGGACTGTCCCCAACATGTCTGGGGTTGCTCTGCTGTCAGTGTGGCCTCCATTGGCTCTGGATCACCGCTTCCATTCCCAGTTCCTCTCCACAGAGGCCCATGCTGAACAAAGCCCTTGGCTCTGTGACTGTCTTGGGCTGTCAAAAGATGCACTCCAGCACTTCAGGCCTCCGAGATCAGGATCTGTACTGCTGCCTGATTTCCAGGGGTTTTGTGCAGGAAAGCAGCAGCCCTGTGAATGTAACCATCAGGAAAGCCTGGGAGTCACCATTGAGCCTGATTCGTGCTGGTCTGTGCACCTCTGACCCAAAGCCTGTGCAAAGAAAGGCTCATCTCTGCCTTTGGAGAGAATCCTATGCCCAGCCCTGCCAGCTTCTCCTGGCATCACCTCAGAGCCAGCATCCAGCCAGGCTGTTAGCACCTCTCTCCTCCCTGCAAAGCAGCCCTGTGCCTGGCTGGCTTCTGCTCTTCCTATCTTCCCTCCCAGCATCCCTCCCATGCCCCTCCCAGTGTCCCCCACTGTGAGGACATCAGAGGCAGCTGCCACCAGACCCAGCACATCGCTATTGTACACTCTCAAATAATCCCCGCAGTGCTTAGGGCCATCATGAAAGGCCTTCACACCCACAAAAACTGGCTTGAATTATTCTCCTCCTCTCCCCCAATTCCTTTTTGGCACTTCCAGATTTATTCCTCCCATTACAGAAGAGTTTGGGATTCCTCCTATCTCTGAACACAGACTGCATTCGTATGCAGGGGATGTCATTTGATTACATCTGACCTAAGCTCTAATCCCTCTGTATAAAGTCTCTGTTGTGCTCAGTCTGTTTGCCTATGTTAGGATCTTTTCTGAGTTTCATTAGAGGAAAGACTTGCTTAAATAATTTGGGAAACAATTTGGAAATACTTATAAAAGCACTGAGTTCAGTGCTGTCAGTTGTGGATTTATATTGCCCTTGTTTGTGAACATCCAGATGGTATTCTCTGACTATTAAAATGCTTTTCATGATGTTCACAATGATTATGCACTTAGAAATTCCCACAGGAAGCTGAAAACCCACAATCTGTCAGTCTCCTGCTTGAAAAGCCTGTCAGATGAGGGGCTGAAACCACAGCAGCCCTCCAGGTGACAGGACTGCTGTTACCAGTAGAAACACACGATGCACCTTGCAAGGTCAGTGCCAGGGAGCACCCCGACAGTGACTGGCACCATCAGGCACTTCAGAAAAGAGCTATGAGGGTCAGGCACTCATCTCCTTCACAAATACCTCCAGACACGTCCTCAGGGAGCCCCAGCCAGCTCTGCTGCAAGCTCTGAATGGGATTTGACTTTTTGCAAAGCCTGGCCCCGGCTGTGGTGCTGAGTGCTGGGAAACCTGGCATTGAGCTCCTTGAAATCTGACTCTTGACACTTAATGACTTTCTCTCATCCGACGTGCTCTGTTATTTAACTAGGAATAAAAGTCGGATGTTGACTGCCAGATTCTCTCCATCCTTCTCTTTCTGAAGTGCTCTGCACCACCATCCCTCCCACATCCTGCTGCTTTCACCATTGCTCATGTTTTTATACAAGTGCAGCAGTCAGCTCCTCAGGCACTCTCTGTGCTCCTCCAGAGCCTGTCCTTGGTCTCACTGAGCTGTGTGGAGATGGTTTGTCCATACTCTGCCAGGTTTGCTCCCTGGCAGCCTGCCTGCTGTCTGAGTCAGGGGGAGAACACCTCCCTGCCATTCACACCTGGCCAGGAAGCCCAGAAGATGTCACGCTGTGCAAAAGCCCTATTTCCCCTCCTGAGTCAGGCACAAGGAGCTGGTGGGTGCCCTGATTGCTCCTGCCAGAGCAGGGTTTGCTCCTCCCGACAGGTCACTCCTGCTTATGGACATCAGGAGCTGTGCACCAGGAGCACCTGCTATGCCCTCGCATATGCCCCTGTCCTGGCCCTGGAGAAGCAGGTGGTCCCTGGCTGATAACTCAGGGCTGCCTTACCATACCCCAAGCCCAGGGAGCTGGGAGGGTTTGGCCCAGCTGCCCTTCTGTGCAGCTGCAGGAGAGCTGGGGGATTTTTTCCAGTCCAGTGCATCTCTGCCTCCTCTCCTGCTCTCTCCCTTCTCGCCTTCCCTCAGCCCGGGCTCAGGATGGCTGAACTTTTGCCAGTGCTGGAAAGTGGCTTCACCACCACGGAGACAGCATTTCCGCCTCTCCAGAGCCCTATAAACCCACAGGCTGGATGCTCAATTCCCAGCCTGGCCCTTTCTGTCCAAGACCCAGGTGTGGTGCCGAGATGCCCCAGTGCAGCCTCTCTGCACTTCATCCAGCTCCAAGTGTCCCTGGACCAGCCTGGTCCCACAGGGCCACCCTTCCTCCCTGGGGAAAGTGACCATCAGCCACCACCAAGCAAGGCCTTGGACACCTTGTTTTCCTGCAGCTCTGCTGGGCTGGGAATTGGCTCCAGGTGTTTTTGCTCAGGTCTCACTGCAGGAAGGGTGCTGGGGAGGGCTGGACTGTCTGCTGCGCTCAGCTGCTCACCAGCACCCAAACCCTCACACTTGGTCAGCTCCCTGGGGAGTGCGGCACGGCGGGGAGCACTGGGGGAGCACAAATCCCGGTCAGGGTCAGGTCGTGGAGCGAGGGAGCACGGCCCCACTGTCCGAGGAGTGGCAGTCACATGGGGAAGATGGTTTTCAGCCTCAAATGAGTGTGCAGAAGGAGCAGGGCTCCAAGATGGCTGTGCACATGGGAAGGTGAGCCTCCCACAGCACTGCACGCAGGCCAGGCCCCATCACACAGATCACAGCCAAGGAACGCGGCAGCACCGGGCCTGGGGTGCCAGTGAACACACACAGTGCTGAGTGCACCTCGTTCACAGAGCCCAGCACACACACACACACACTCTAAACACAAACCACATGTTGGCCAGTGCACACCCGCTCCACACGGACCGCACCCTGCGCCCGCGCCCCACGGCCCCACACACTGAGAGAGCACACACCGTGTGCCTGGGAGCCTCACTGGGCCTGGGGAGCTTCACTGTGCTCATGGGGAGCCTCACTGGGCCTGGGGAGCCTCACTGGGCCTGGGGAGCCTCACTGTGCTCATGGGGAGCCCCATTGTGCTCCCAGTGAGCCTCATGCTCCTGATGAGCCTCACTGTGTTCCTGGTGAGCCTTGCCACGTGAGCCTCACATTCTCAGTGAGCCTTGTGTACATGATGAGTCTCACATTCCCAGTGAGCTTCATGTATCCAGTGAACCTCACCATGTTCCCAGTGAGCCTCATGTTGCCAATGAGCCTCGTGTTCCCAGTGAACCTCAGCACCCCACAGGACAATGTGCCTCTCTGATCAGCCCCATGATTATGGTGGAACTGCCGTCCATGTGGGAACATCTCCCCTCCTGTCCAGGTACCCCACACTGTCAATGCTAAAGGGCTGGGACATGGCCTTGGACAGTCCTGGCTGTTTCCTGCTCCCTGGTGTGATTGGTGTGGGCAGGATCACCCCTCCCTGAGGTGAGTGACACCTGTTCCAATAGCCTCCAGGCACTCAGACACCCTGTTCTGCTATGCTGCCCATGCCAGGAGTGACAACTGGGCTAAGGGACATCTCTGAAGAAGCAGCAGGAGTTTGAAGACCTCCTCAGCAGAGGAGGAAACCCCAAGTCCCTCTGATGTGGATGCAGAGAAGCTGTCACTGCAGTGGGAGGCTGGGAATAAACATCTCCCACCAGAGAAAACCCTGGCACCAAGAGCTGGGACTTGTCTTGCTGTGGACAGGGCATATTGTCCTCCACACATCCAGCACACCTCAAGGCTGGCTCTCACCTGCAGCCGAGCATTACCTCAGCTCTTGGGCCATGTACACACACTGAGCCCAACTTCAGGGCTCCTCAGGCTTCACCCCACTGCAGGAAGGGCTGGTGGGACTGACTCCTGAGACACTCACTCCATGCTCCTCTCATGTTCAGTTAGGGCTCCTCAGGCCACCCAGCACTGACAAGGGTTCTTCTGTCTCATCAGACCCCAGAGGAAGAGTCTGGACTTGGGCTGAGACAGCACAGTCACACCTACAGCATCCCAAGCCAGGGCCATGCCTTTGAAGTGTTTTTTCCTTCAGAAACACAGCCAGGAGGAAAAGTGAGAAAGCCGCCGCACGAGAGTTGGTCAGAAACATTTAGACAAGACATTTCTCCATTGGAATGTGCTGGCTCATGGAGATGTTTTGTGGAGACAGTTTGATTGCAGTTGAACACTGCCAAGAAACTGCCAGACCTGCTGCCTGGCAATGCTCCGCCTCCGGAGCAGCTGCCTGGGGCACGGGCAGCTGCCCAAGAGCGTGCAGAGCCTGTGAGCCCCAGGTCTTCAATCACCGCTCCAGGAGAAGCTCAGCTCCCATGGCTGGCTGGGGTTTTGGCTGGAGGACAGAGCAGCAAGAGGAGTAGCGTGAAGTCAGGAATTCCCTGGACCTGGGTGTCAGGGCAGCCGGCTTCGCATCCAGGCACCCCCACCCTCCCAGAAAAAATCTGTGGACAGGATAAACTGGGTTCATTCTATGTCCCAACAAAACCAAGGCTCCAAATGTCAGATTTCTGGGGAAAAGAGACTTGGTTTGCATACCAGACCTTGAGAGGGTCTCTGACTCAGCTGCTCTATTGGTACCACACTCCAGAAACTCCAGCAGCTCCAGCAGCTCCATCCCCAGGGAGAACTGGAGGGACCTGACACGAGAAAGCTGTGCTCTGCCCCTCTGCCAAAGGAATGACAGTCTTCCCCAGACAAGCTCTGGGTAAAAGGTGTGGAAAAGCTGTGCTATGCATTGCTATGTGAGGAAATCCTTCCTTCTGACATGAAAGGAGGGGTCCGTATGTGGCTGTGGCAGTGAAACAGGGACTGGATCCCCCTCTGAGAAGCACATCTCAGCACAGGAGAAAGCTTTCCCTGCCCTTGGTAGGAAAACAGAGACTGCAGTTTGTGGCCAGGATTTGGGGTGTTTGTTCCAAGATGAAGTGTTGACTCTGGAATGGCCCCAGCATGGGGACAAGCACAAGGGGTGAGGGAGCTCTGGTTCTGGAGGCTTTCAAACCTCAGGTAGACAAAGACAGCCACCGCGACTGAGTGCTGGCAACAGGCCTGCTGTGAACCAGACTTGTCTGGAGCCCTCCAGGGGCCCTCTCCCACAAAATCTTGGGGGGTTCTGAACAACTACCCCAAAGGATGCCTTCAAAGCTGGACGTTTCCTGCCAGGAGACGCATGTGCTCTGCACACAGGATAAGGATCATGTCTCAGGCATCTGTTTCTCCACAGGCACAGTCCTGCCAGCTTGACTTCAGTCACGGGCAGTTCCAGACCAGGCAAAGGGACAGTGTTCCCTTTCAGAGGGATGGTGCTCCGTGACACATGGGTGGATGTCTGAGAGCTGAGCGCGAGGATGGCGCTGGATGGTCTGCAGCGAACACGAGGGCTCCGTGATGTCACTGGAGAGGCTGTGCTTGTGTCAATGCACTGGGCTGTTGTGGGACAGGTAATTCATGCCGGCTCCAGATTTCGATCAGAGACTAAACAATACAAAAGCCACATGGCACTGGTGGAGAGGAACGGAGCTCTGGCAGGTTGACAGCTCTCAGAAGCAGCTGAGCTGAGGCCCATCACTTGCGAGAAAGTTCCCGCAGTCCCAGTCCTCTGCTGTTCAACAAGAAGACAACATGATTAATGTTAGAAATGATTAATGGCTGAAAAACATGATTAATATTGGCTGCAGATGGCACAGGCTGCAGTGGGAGAGAGCAGCCACTGTGCCCTGGGAGCAGAAGCATTTTTCTAGCCACATGTGAAGCCACTTTGGCAAGAGCAAGACCAGGGGTTCTGGCCCCATATTTGCAGACTGAGGGTCAAGATTCTCCTTTCCACAGGCTGGGTCTCCATGCCAGGAGGCAGCATGAGGGTCTGGTAGGTGATCACAGCCCCCAAAACAGTGACACAGAGGAGCTGGATCAGAAGCAGGAAGGCTGTGAGCGTCCTGGTGTGCCCTCACAGGGGGCTGGTCTCAGCTCTCCCCCATCACAGGGGAGGGCTGGATGGAAGGTCTGGGAAGAGCTACAGAACTGATTACAGAGGGAAGCAGAGAGAATCGGGAGCCACGGAGCTGTGGGGAACACTTTGTGATGTCCACAAGTGTGTTCTGATGGTTTATGAGGGTTCTGTGCCTTTGTTTGCAAGGGGGTGCTTGCAATCCTTTAAGGGACTGACTGCACCAGGCCGCCCTTCTTGAAACAGAGGGAAAACTGGGTCCCTGGGAATTGACAGGGAGGGAAGGTCACAGGTACAGCAGGGTGGACAGGAACCTGCGCCCAGCAGGAATATGGGAAGAGACAGCCCACTGTGGTCAGATGTCAGTGCTGGAACCCCCCCAGAGATAAAGGGGTTAAGAGGTCATGGAAAATCCTCTGGAGGATCAGCAGTTCAAGGATTCAGAGAGCAACATCTGTCGTGTGAAATGCAACAGCTTTTCTCCCAGCAGCGGTGCAAGGGCTGGAAACAAACAGCTCCTCCTTGGAGCAGATCCGCAGAGGTCCCAGTGCCAGGGGAGCTGGGCTGGCACTGAGCCCCAGGCCGGACCCTGCCTTGGAGGAAAGACACCTGCAGAGCTGCACAGACCTTGCGGCCTCTGCGGCCACCCACCAGCTCCTCCCGTGGGGCAGGGACACATCCCAGTGCCGGCGTTGCCTCCCCGGAGAGCGGGCGGGACCAAGCCAGGTCCCGAAGGGCAGCGGTGGCCGGTGTCGGGAGGTGGCGGGTCCCGGGAGGTGGCCGCTCCCGGGAGGTGGCCATGGGGATTAGCAGCACATTCCAGCCCGGAGCGACGGCCGGGTCAGCCCGGCGTGGATCAGCCAGGCTTTGCCAGCTGCCCCTCGGGGATTATCGGGACACGCTGTCAGAAATCAGGATTCGTCTCTGCAGGAACAGCGAGCTCGGCCCAGCCGTGCCCCGGGGAGGGCTCAGAGCAGTGTCCGGCGGGATGTGCAGCTACCTGGGTGGGATGGGGAGGGTTCCCCCCTCCTTAGACGTGCAGGGCCATCGTGGCGCTGGTCCCCGAGAGCTCCCTGGGGGTGGCCGGGCTGCCAGAGGGAAGCAGACGTGCGTGTGCGGGGAGGAATGTTTGCTCGGGCAGGTCCAGCCCGGCGCTATTTCTGGTCCCAAGAGGCCCCGAGGGAGAGCTGTTTATCAGGGATAGACTGTACCAGATGGACTTGGCATCTTTAAAAAAAAAAACAAAGCTCATTTTGGGGGGTAGGTGGGGTTTTTTTTTGGACAAGGGAACTGCGAGGACGGCTGAAGGAGAAGGAGGTGACACGGGACCATTTGGACTGTAAGGGACAGGACAGAGGGTGCTGGAGGGCCAGCACAGCCAGCAGAGCTCCCTACAATGCGTTTTTGGAGACAGGTCATCAGCATCCCTGAAGAGCAGGAGACACAACAAGGAATACAGTGGGTCAAGAGCCTTCAGGAGAGCCAGGCATGGGTGACACAGGGAGCTGGAGTCAGGAAACAGGCCCAGTGTGATTCTGCAAGAAGGTTTTGCACTTAGAGGTCCATGGGGCTGTGCAGGAAGAAGGGACTCTGTCTGGTGGAAGCCTCTGAGGCAAAGACAGGCTGCAGGTGTCACCCCGCCGCCAGCAATGAGACATGGCTGTGTCAATGGATCAAGAGGATGCTGGGGTGACTGAGACTGGGCTCCTGGATCCTGGGGGATGTGATTTGCCACTTCTGTGCTGCTGTTTGTCCACCACGTGCCTTTGTCCTCTCCCTCTCCTGGGAAGCATAGTACAGCATGGAGCTGTCCACAGACCTCTGTGAAATCCCTCGAGGTCCTGGAAGCTGCCCACTATCTCATCTTCTGTCCAGCTATGTACTGGAGTGGCTGCTGATGTTGGGTGGGAGGATCTGGAGCACTCAGAGGAGGGGACAGAAGTTTTACATGGCCTCAGGTCACTGGAGGGACTTGATGGTTGGGGATTCATCACAGTTTCCAAAGGAACAAGACCGTGGCCACTGCCATGGGAGGTCTCAGGTGGGGAGTAGGTGCCTTTTAAGTGCCCCTGTGGAACTGGAGATGTCTCTGGCCCATGGGATGGATTCCTGGAGGATTCACACCAGGCATCCCAAGGCTGAGACAAGCTGGATTGCTCCCATGTCATGGGGAGGCTGAAACAGGAGACACCTACTTTTATCCCACTGGGAAGGAAGGGTGTGAGACTCCCCCCTTGCTGCTGCAATGCCAAGAGGATACAAGGCACGAGAAGGAGCTACAGGGCTCCAGGCTATGTGACATTATCAGCCACAGGATGTCCTGGCTGGCAGGTACCCGAGCCTGTGCCTGGGACTGGCTCCCAGGCAGGGAATGGGGCCAGAGAGGCACTCGGACAGTGATAACGGAGGTTCTGGGCCACGCATCTGCAATAGCAAAGCCTGGGTGAGAGCTGGGTCTCCTCTGGGAGCTGAGCTCATGGCAGGGATCGTGGGAGCAAGCAGGGGACGTGCAGGGACAGCAGCCACCCCAGGACAGCCCATGCCGGGGCAAGAGCTGGCAACGGGGCAGCTCCTTTCAGGAAGGTTCGCCCGTGTAGCTCTCCAAGACTTGTTCTCTGGCACCAGGAGCCAACTTCCAGGAACTCCTGGCTGCCTGGGAAAGCCTCGGCTGCCTGCATGTCCAGCCTTTTAAGGAGTTTGTCCTCCCCAGCTGAACTCCCTCTGCCCTCCCCAGGCACCCTGGGTGGATCGGGCACAGCCGGCAGCACTCAGCACAGCTCGGGCACGGGCTGCCTGCTCTGCTGGCTCTGCTGGCACTGCTGGCACAGGCAGGGTGAGCCTGCCATACCTGGGCAGCAGAGGGGAAGAGTTTGGGCAGGGATTTGAAGGCTTCCAGTCCTGAGCACATGGAGAAGGAGTTGAGGTGACACTTGGAGCACCATGGAGCCACAGGACTGCTGGATTGAGGCTCAGAGCAGGAGGGCACCCATGGGTGTGTGTGACCACCTTCTCCTCTGCACACGTGGGTGGACATGGTCCCTCTAGTGCATGTGTGGATGCTGCCATGCCCAGTCCTGGGGTGTGTCTGTGTCCTGAGGCAGAGCAGCACTCGCACTGAGACAGGTCTTGTACCTCTGTGTCTGTGTGTGCTGTGGGGATGCCAATGCTGGGCAGGTGAGTGTGAGCAGGGACATGCTGCTCCCTCACCTCGTGGGGCTCTGCCATGGCCACAGGAAGCTGGTCACACTCCTGTGGGACCCTGGCCAGGGTCACCTGGACCCTGCAGTGTGTTCAGCTCCCCACTCTGCTGAACCCTCCAGCAGTGGCTGGGTTTGGGGCAGGGAGGGCACAGACCCTGCCAGTCCCCACGTGTGGCCTCATCCCCTGCCAGCCCTCCCGGCTGAAATCTCAGGGTTTGCTGTGGGACACGGCTTCCTCCAATTGTGCCTGAGCCACTGGGCTGGGCACAGGGCAGCCTTGGCACCGGGGACACCAGAGCCAGCACCGAGCGAGGTGGGACAGAGAGATAAGGGCCCCAGACACAAAAGACAGCAAAGCCAAGGCTGCCAAGGCACACAGGAGCATTCAAGACATGTACCTTCCAAAGGGACACCTTGTCCTTACACAGAGGTCAGGGCCAGAGAAGATCCTGGTGCTGTTGAAGACAAAGGGACTGTGGCCCCGTGTCCTGCTGGTGCTGTAGGGCTGCACAGCAGGGTTAGGGTGTCACAAGATGGTGGAGCTGAGAAGCAGGGAGAAGCCATTCATAGAATCACTGAATCACTGAGGTTGGAAACGCCCTTTAGGATCATTAAATCCAATCATTCCCCAGCACTGCCAAGGCCACCACTACACCAAGTGCCACATCCACATGGCTGTTAAATCACTCCAGGGATGGGGACTGCACCACTGCCCTGGGCAGCTGTGCCAGGGCCTGACCACCCTTTCATGAAGAAATTTTCTGCAATACCCAACCTAAACCTCCCCTGGCACAACTTGAGGTTTTTTTTCTTTTCTTCTTGTTCTCTGGGAGCAGAGCCTGACCCCCCGGCTGTCCCCTCCTGTCAGGGAGTTGTGCATAGCCAGAAGGTCCCTCCTGAGCCTCCTTTTCTCCAGGCTGAGCCCCTTTCCAGCTCCCTCAGCTGCTCCTGGGGCTCCAGACCCTTCCCAGCTCCATTCCCTGCCCTGGACATGCTCCAGCCCCTCAATGTCCTCTTTGTAGTGAGGGCCCAAAACTGCCCCCAGGACTGGAGGTGCTTCAGCAGTGCCAGCACAGAGGAACAGTCACTGCCCTGGTCCTGCTGGTCTCTGCTTCCCAGCCTGTGGCACAGATCCCAGGGCTTGGCCACCTCTCCCAGCTCCTTGTAGAAGTGACCTGGAGTAGTCTGACATTTGAGCAGCTGGATGGGAGCATCCTGTGCCATGAGGCTGCCTGGACTTCAGCCCCTGGCAGGAGTCACCACCCTATCCCAGGGAGTGAGGATACTGGGTGCAAGGCTGTAGGGCAGCCCCCAGCACCAAGGGGGTGTGGAAGTGGGAGAAAGCACTGGATGGGCTGAGCCCCTCCAGCCATGGGAGGACAGGAGCCATAGGCACAACCCAGGTGCAGGGAGTCCATCCAGCAGAGACCACATCCCCTGTGTTTAGAGGCACAAGTCATGGAAAAAGTGACCTGTGGGCTCCAAGTTTGTTTTTCTGCATCTTGTGCATTTTCTGAGGTTACTTTGGATTTTGATCAGCAATTGGGGGAAAAAAAGTTACTAAAAACCATTTCATTGAAAACTGCTTTATTTTGTGTGACTCGTTATAACTGAGCACTTGTGTCCTCAGTCCAAGAAGTAGAAGTCACTCTGGGTCTCCCAGTGGGATTTTCTGTGACTTTGAGCAGAAACCCAAGGGGAGCAGCAGCTCTCCAGCTTCCCAAAGGGCTCTCCAGCCCTGGCACAGCTTCCCAGGGCAGTGGTGGAGTCCCCACCACTGGAGGGGTTTAACAGCCCTGTGGATGTGGCCCTTGGGCAGAGGGGTCAGTGGTGGCCTTGGAAGTGCTGAGGATGGTTGGACTCAATGATCTTAGAGGGCTTTTCCAAACTAAATTATTTTGTGATTCTACTGCCCCACAAAACATATCTGGCAGTGGCCAGGGATCCAGACTCTGGGATCCAAATTCTGGGATCCAAAACCCTGAGATCCAAACCCTGTGCTGCCCCATCCCCAGAGAGCTGGGGATTCCCATCTACTCCTGGCATTCCCATCTACTCCTTTCCCACACTGCTGTTCAGCTTCAGGAATGTGTCCTCTAGCACCTGCTCTTGTCTCAGTCCAACCTCTCCATGCTGCTAGAAGCTTCTTAGGGGGCTGGAGATGGCCCAGCAGTGCTTGGTCCTTCTGGGACAATTTGGGCATCGCATTGCATCCCATCCCATCCCATCCCATCCCATCCCATCCCATCCCATCCCATCCCATCCCATCCCATCCCCACTTCCTCTGAACATTGCCCATCCTGTCCTATCCACTGCTGGACAGTTTCTCATCCACAAACAACTCCTGATAGTAGGGGTGACTCCCGGGCAGAGAGAGCTTCCTGCAGAGCCAGCCATGGGCCGTGGGAAGGTGGAAAGTCTGGAAAGACCTATCCTCTTCCAGGCAGTTGTGTTTCCAAGGCTGCTGGGCCCCAAGGACCCCTCATGCAGGTAGTGGCCTCCTCACCCCGACTCCCAACCCTGCTGCTCCAAAAGCACCAGAAGTTCTTGGGAGGGTTGAGGTCCTGATCCTGCCTGTCAGAGGTCTGCAGGAACAGCCCTGGTGCAATGATGTCCCCAGTGTGGGATCAGCCCCCGGGAACCTGCCAGTGCCTCCATCCCGGCCCCAGCTGGCAGAGGGCCCGGGCAGGGGGGGAAGGCTGCAGGAACTTGATAACGGTGTGGAGGGTGGGGACACAGGGCTGGCTCCAGGCTGCCCAAGGACAGCCCTAGTCACATCAGGGTCCCAGGGCTGGCAGCAACTGGGGGTGCTGGGCTGGGGGGTGAAGGCTGGGACTAGGCACAAGCCTGGCTCTGGCAGGGAGAGATCATGGTGTCCTTGCCAAGCAGAGGAAGGGTCCCTGCAGCCTGGCCTGGCTCAGGTGCACCTGCACCAATGCCCAGCCAGCAGCCTGTTCTAAACAGATGTGAAAGAGCCAGAGCAGAGGGGTCATGCTCTGCCCAGGCACCACCTGCTAATTTTTGTGTCCTGCTCACAGGACCCCATGGTTTGAAGCTACAAGGGACTTTTGCTGGACCCTGATGGTCCCTGAGGTGTCTCAGAGACCAGAGCTTGTTCCCAAGCCCCTCAGAACATGCCTCCAATATTATCCCCACCCTGGTGCCACACTGCCCATGGGCAATAGCTGGCCAAGCAGCCCAGCAGCAGCTGGGAGTGCTTAGCCCATCATGGGCAAAGGGATGGACTGACACCAGAGAATCATGGAATCATGGTATGGTTTGTGTTAGAGCAGAACTTAAACTCATCCAGTTCTATGCCCTGCCATGGGCAGGGACACCTTCCTCTATCCCAGGTTGCTCCAAGCCTCATCCAACCTGGCCTTGGACACTGCCAGGGATCCAGGGACAGCCACAGCTGCTTTGGGTACGTGTGCCAGGGCCTCCCCACCTTCACATGGAAGGATTTCTTCCTGACATCCAATCCCAACCTCTCCTCTTTGTTCCCCCTTGTCCTGTTTCTCTCTGCCTGTGTTAAAGTCCCTCTCCCTCCGTTGTACTCTCCGTGCTACATCCCTGCTCGGACCATGGCTGGTGTGTTCCCCCTGCCTTGTCCCCAGAGTACATCCCGGAGGGATGCCCTGCCCGGAGAGCGCACCGGGCCGTGTCCGCCACCACCTCTCACCCGCTCCAGCAGCCGCAACAGCCGCAGCTTCAGAGCCCGCCCAGCTCCTCCTGTGACCCAGACAGGCCCTGCTGCGAGGGAACAGGGGGTCAGGGGCCACAGCAACATCTGGAGGGAGGCGCAGCCCATTGCACACCCTCGGGGCTCCCCGCGGACAGGCAGCGCTTGGGGGTCAGGGGTGCCAGGGCTGTGCCCCAGCCCCACGCCGAGCCGGCCGTGCTGGCAGCGTCCCTCGGACACAGCTGCTCCAAGGGCTCCCGGCAGCAGCGCACACATGGACACGGCCACCCGCACATCTGGAGCCGCTCAGGCAGGCCCTGGAGCTGCCCACGGAGCGTGGGGCAGCAGAGGCAGGGCTGTGACTCTGCCGGGGCAGGGCAGTGCAGGCTGGGGGCAGTGGGGGTGTCCCTGCACCCCGCTAGAGCCACCCAGGACACGCTGCTGTGCCCACGCCCTCTGTCAGAGAGAGAAGCCACACGAGGAGTGGCTGAGGTCGCTTGGCATGTTCAGCTGGAGGAGATTGAGGTCAGGCCTCACCGGGTGCTGCAGCTTCCTCCCAAAGTGCAGCTCCAATCTCTGCTCCCTGTGAGCAGTGACAGGACCCAGGGAACGGCTGGAGCTGTGTCAGGGCTGGGTATTAGGCAAAAGTTCTTCCCCCAGAGGGTGCTGGGCACTGCCCAGGCACCCCAGGGAATGGGTACGGTCCCGAGGCTGCCAGAGCTGCAGGAGCTGCCAGGGATGCCCAGGGTGGGATTGTTCGGGTGTCTGTGCAGGGCCAGGGGCTGGGCTGGGTGATACTTGGGGGTCCCTTCCCACTCAGGATATTCTGTGATTCTCTAAATCTTTGGTTCTATGTCTCTTGCTCCAGACCCACAGGATCTCATCCCTTTTCCCCAAGGCTGCAGAGTCTGGCTGAGCAGCAGAGCAGGGCAGGGTGCCATAGGGATGCCACAGCAGCCACCCAGGACAGCGGGAACACCCCCTCAGTGCCCACAGGTGTCTCCTGGAGGGACAGATGGGAGGGGTGGGCAGGAACAAGGGACACAAGCAGACTGGGTAGGGAGGAAGCAAGTCATGGGCACAGCTGCTGGGAAGGGTCAGCCTGAGCAGCCCAGTTCTTGTTGGACCTGGATGTTTGTTTCAGCCATCCCTCTGGACCTCAGGATCCTCCTCTCCTGCAGTCAGTGCACTTTTCATGCACTTTTCATTGCATAGTCCCAAGCAAGAAGCCAGGAAGGTACCAGGCAGACTTTGGAGCATCTCCTGGAGATGGTGACCACAGGATGAGGGGCACATTGGGTGAGTGGGGCCACCAGCAGAAGGAAGACATGTCCCACTCCCACCCAACAAATCCACCAGATCCCAGAAGAGAGTCCCATCACAGCCCTTCTCTCCACCACCCCTCTTTAGGCACCCTGCCCTTTCCCCTTGCCAAGACCCCCAACCAGGCAGGGTCTTCCCACACCAGCCTCCATCAGGGGATGGAGCAGGGGGCACCTGGATGCTGTCCTGGAGCCTGGAGGGTCCATCAGCAGCTGTTGTCAGTGCCACGTGCAGCACTTCTGTGTTAGACAGGCAAAGGCACCAATTACACTGAAACAGGGCGCAGACCTCAAGGTGAAGCAGCCCCTCCCCTGCCCCTATATTTTTCTCCTCAAGGAATGTCTGTCTGCTTTGAAGCAAAGGTTCTCCATCCAGGTGCTTTCCCCAAGCTACTTTGGGCAATTTCCATCCAGCTCCAGCCCAGGGAGGCTCCTGCCTGTGCACATGTTGGAGTTTGTGCTGTTCACAGCTGGAGCATCTCCAGAGCATCTGCTGAGCACCAGCCCCTCCCCAGCCAGGGGCAACCACCACTGCCCACCAACACTGGTGAGGGAAGTGGAGAGAGGGAGTGGTGTCCCAGGGCTAGAGTCAAAAACATCACTAATGAAGTATCAGTAGCTCATCAAGGGAAAGCGAGGCTGTTCCCAATTAGTTCAGATCTAGATTAGGCAAGAGAGGTGAGTAACAGCATGGGCTGGACCCATGTAAAGCTGTTGGCTCAACTAAACTAAAAAATAAACAGGGAACAGGAAAAAAAAAAAGGAAAGAGAAAAAATACCATATTCAGGTCTGGTTTGTTTATTCAGAAATAGAGAAAATTAAAACATAAGTACTAGGACAAAATATGCCAGCTCTAAATTCTGCCTGAGATGATGATTTTATTAGCAAAGAATCTGGATCTCAAGTTATGTCTCAAAACAACACAAAACCAGATGCAGAGGTCAGTACTCTCCTGCCTAATAACAATGCTTTCAGTGACATCCTTAAGGAAGAGATGGACTCATCGGCATTGCAAGAGACTTTTAAAACAAATTTGGAGAGCAAAACAACAAGATTTCACTCTTAGAATCTGCAGTTCAAGTTGAGACAGAATAATGGAAGCTCTGTTCCAAATACAATCCCATGACATCACAAAGATTCAACAATTAACATCAGCTGCTTCCCAGGTAGTTTGAAAAATGGAGATGAAGTCATTAGTCATCAGCTAAAGCCATCCCGTAAGAAAAACCAGCAGTATAGTGAAAAAAAAAAGAGGGCTTGAAGTCTCAACCTAAAGCCACTTCCAAGGGGAATAATAGCAAAACTAGAAGGAAATAAAGTAGGTAGAGATAAGACAAATGTCAAAAAAATAAAACTCTTGCAGCAAAATCAAGTCCTATAGAGAAAAGACTTGCTACCCACCAGGGAAAAGATATCCTGAAGGTCAGCAAGAGCAGAGCTCAACTTTCCAGGTTTGGAAGAGATCACCCAGCTCCAGAGAATAATGTGGGCATGACAACATGACAACAGCAACCAACAAAGCCCTGGGGAAGTGGTGGAGTTACCATCCCTGGAAATGTTCC
Source organism: Sturnus vulgaris (assembly GCF_052056855.1). Classification (NCBI taxonomy): domain Eukaryota; kingdom Metazoa; phylum Chordata; class Aves; order Passeriformes; family Sturnidae; genus Sturnus; species Sturnus vulgaris. The sequence continues at coordinate 10,459,161 of NC_142263.1, forward strand.
AAAACACGTGTGGATGTGGCACTGGGGACATGGCTAGTGGTGGCCTTGGCAGTGCTCAGGGAAAAGTTGGACCCAGTGATCTCACAGGGCTTTTCCAACCTTAGCAACTCTGTGTTTTATGATTAAAACAAGGTACTCAAAAAATAAAGCACAAAGACTGTCACAGAAAAGGTAAGAAATCCTGAAAAAAAAAAAAACAGTATGGGGGCACTGGGACCAGCTGGCATCTGTTATTTGTCTGAAAATCTTGTCTTCATTGCCCTCGTTTGTGTGCAATCCCCAAGTGTTTTGCATTTAATTGCAAAACATTCCAGTAAGTCATACAAGAAGGTTGCAAAGTGACACCCAGGAATAAAAATGGAGACAGGGGAATGAGGTTCTGTCCATGGAGAGCAGTGGCTCTGCACGGGTGTGACGTGGACAATTCCATGATTATCCCAATGGGTGTGAGCAGCCTGCAAGCACTGTCAGTTGTGCTGCAGCTTGTTTTAACCCAAAACAGCAATTCCAACCCGAAACTGCAGTCAGGACACAGCTCATGGCTGACAGAACATCTCCCAGGAGGACTCCTTGGCTTTGTGTGCCCCTGTCTGTCCTGGAGGAAAAGTTGATGAGATTCCACCACAAAAACATGCCATTATCAGTTCCTGGCATTTGAGATCCCAGAGTGACACGCCACATACCAAGATACCAAGACCTTTTGGAGTTTGGAACAGACAAATATGGCACTGAAACCATGATAAAGATTCCCAGAGGGAGTGGGAACAGAGTATCCAATGCTATGGGAAACCCTCTCTTATCTTTAAAGAAAGCTACAAGTACATGGCATTTGGCATTTTGGAGAGTGTTTATCAGCAGTGCTGATGGCAGATAGAAGCTCCTTCAACTATTGAAAGATAAAAGTTAAAAAACCCCTGATTTGGACATTTCGTACTTCCAGTCATGTTTTACATGCTCAGCTCTCCCACTCCAGCCCCTGTCCCAGAGGCCTGGCTCTAACAATGCTCTCTTCAATAGAACATAAAACCCACAGAAACCTTTCCCACCTTCAAAATAGCCCCACTTTTCCTGGGGAGGGAAGGAGAGCCCAGAAGATGGGAGGTGACCACTGTTCTGGAAGCACCAGGCAGCTGCAGGGCGCTGATCTGTGCTTGCCATCGTTCAGATGCACCAAATTCAAGGCCATGATACCTGAACATGACTTGGGGCCTGAGAGTGTTGTCCTATGACCATCGAGCCAGGAATGATCTCTTGGCGTAAGCCCCTCTGCTGGAAAGGCAGCCAGGCTTCCTACAGAGCAGCATCCAACCTCTGCTCTCTGCAATTAGTTCCAGTCATGGTCAGTGTTGAAATATGTGGTAATCCACACTTGAGCAGGCCTTGCTTTAACTCCCAGCCTTTGGGTCTCGTTATTTAATTCCTCTGCTAAATAAAAGAGCTCCCAAGTACTTACTTGGTGTTTGGATTTTGCGAGGCTGATGCAATCTCGTGTCTGCCCCTCATCCCTTCCTGATGTGTGCAGCAGGCGAATTTGAAGGACAGCTAGTGGCTCTGTGAGGGAGCTTTTAAGGATTTGGGCCAGGTCAGAAAGGGCTTGGAGCAACCTGGGCTAAGGGAAGATGTCCCTGCCCTGTTGTAACAAGTTCATCTTTGTTGGGGCTCCAGCTGTGGGTGAGGGTCAGTAGTGATGCAGAGTCCCCAGGCAGGTGCAAAGGAGAGATGCTTTATTGCAAAAACCAGGCCTTTGTAAGCAGTTACCCCATTATCAGTTACACAGTTTTAAATCATAACAAACATAATTCAACCAGCCACCATACACCACTATGTGAACATGTAATGGTTATATAAGTTGTTTTTCTACCCCTAATTCAGTTGTCTCTTTCCCATAGTCCTTTTCTACTTAGCCAAAGTAACAGGCCTGAGCCATGATTTTACAAGGCCCTCCCTTGTAAGGTTTTAAATATATGCAGCACGTCTTTAAGGTTCCTTCAAATTCAAACCATTCTCTGATTCTGTAATTTTTAATTTTTGTTTTATTGGGCAAATATGTGTCAGGATAAAAAGCTCACTTGTTTCTCTTCCTACACATAGAATTTCTTCAGGGAAGGATGTGAAAAAAGCTTTCACTGGTGCCCACAGCTTTGTAGAAGAAATGATCCTGAAGGGGATCCATTACTCAGACATCCATTATCTCAGTTAAAATACTGACTCAGCAGGAGACATCGCGTTGGAACGTTGTGCATGGAACAGGACACCCCTGTGCTCCCTGTCACTTCTGATGCACCATCCTGCTTCTCCCACCCAGCCCAGCCACCCGAGATCCTGCTCCTCTGAGCGTGGTCCCTCGTGCCTTTTCTGTCACAGGAGTCACTTGTACCCCAGTCATGCTCACAGAACTCAGGGCCAGGCTCTCTCCCTTCCCAGGACTCTGGTGCCAGTCCCCACTCCAGATCTGTGCATGCATCACTGCTTTTGCAGAAGGGGTTTCCAGGATAAACAGTTGAGATAAACTCATGGAAATCTGGGGCTTGTTAAGCCTGGTTACCGACCCCTGGCCCAAGCCCGGGCACTGGGAAGCTCTCAGGGGCAGGGTGGGGTTGGGGAGGGCTGCTGGGCACAGGGGCTGTGCAGGTGACCGGGCAGAGGGGCTGGCAGGGCTGGACTCTCCTCCAGTCCAATTAACAGCACCTCAGAGAATGAGGTCATTGGAGCGGCCAGACAGTCTGGGAAAACACTTTCACAGCTCCAGGAGGATTTCCTTTTTCCTCTTTTCAATTGTTCCTCTGTGCTGCCTCCCTCTGCTCCCCCCTCTCCATCCATGTCCTCAGGCCTCCTTTGCATTTGGGCAGAGGCAGCTGCTGGATGCTACTCACGCTGTTCCCTCGGGGAGGCAGAGGGGCCACCAGGGTGCTGGGGGACCCCGGTTGCTGCAGTGGGTTCTGGTCTGCCTGTACTGGCACACAGTGGCTGTGGGAAGGAGGGGGCCATAGAGCTGCTCCTGGAAGCCTCTGGCCAGCCCCAAGCCTGTCCCGCCCTGGGACTGATGGGGGGTGGCAGGGATGGCAGCTCTGTCCTTTTCCTCCTCTTGGTCACCTGTTTGGGACAGTGAAGCCTACTCAGCATGGCAGGGAGGAGAACCTCTATATTTTGCCACCAAAAATATGAAAGTCCTTGGAGATGGAAGTCTTCAGAGTAAATATTTATCCCCAAAAGCATCTCTTGCACCAGCATTTGCCAGGATTACAATGAGATTCCCTTTGCTTCCCCACTGTAGCTCTAGACTTGTCTCTTCAGGTCCATCCATGGCTCCCTCCTGAAGTCACCTCTGGAATCCTGTGACAACAGCTGTTGTTGTCCCCTGGGACCACACTCACCTTCCTGGCTCTCCACACACAGTGATGCTCCCACTCCTCTGACATTCCCCCCCAGCCCCAGCACAGCCCCGAGTCCTCCCTGCTTCAACAAAAACACCTGGGAGGGACCTCAGAGTTCCTCTCCCATGTAACGTCCCCCATCCACACAGGGCAGGTGGTCCCTGCCCTGAGCAGGTGATGGGCCATGCAGGATGAGCCTGGAAGGGAGGTCCCTGGAAGAGAGTCCTGGGAGGGAGATAAATTGGCTGTTGAGAAGGAGGGAGGAAGGGTCAGGGTGTGAGAGATGCACTGGGTTGCAGAGCAGTAGAGCAAGGCTGCCCATGTCCCAAAGGAGGTTCCTTCTGCCCCTCTGCAGGCCAGGACTGGGCACTTGGAAAGAATCCTTCCCTGATCTATCACAAACTTGTCCCTCACGTTTGGGACATGACACAGCACCCACTAAGTGTGGACTGGCTGGTTTTGGGCACGGGAAGGACAATGTTAGGAGTGTGTACCTGTGGCTTTCTGAGGGATCAGACGTTTAAAGGGAACTTTGAACGAGCAAGACACCAAGTGAGAGGCACCCTCAGGACTTGGTGTCTGACACTCGTGGGCCAGACTGGCCTCAGAGGGGAGATGGGCCTGCAGGAAAATCCACGCCCCACAGTCACCGTCTGATGCTCCACAAGGCATCCAGGGGAAGAAAGTCTCCAAGTACACTTTTCCAAAGGAGCTGCCAGACTTGTCCAGGGCTCCACCATGGCCCTGGGCTTTTGCACTCCCAAGCCACCGCTGTCTTATCCTTTCTGTGCCTTATCCTTTCAGTGTTTATTCCTGTCAGCACCCACCATCCCTCCTGACTTTGGAAACTGCTCCCATGTGCAGCATCACCCTCCCTCGCCTGCCCCACGCTCAGAGCAAGAATTCCAGAGGGACTTTGCCAGGCTGCCGTAGACATGACCTCAGGCCAATGTGCAACTTGCTCCAGAGGTGCCTGTTTTCCTCTGTGGGGGATCCACAGAACAGGGATACACAAACCCATCTGATATGTTCAAAGAATTACTGAGCATCTGCAAGGAGAGGGAAAGAAAAACAAACACACGGATAAAAGGATTCCTAGAACATGACAAAGAGGAAAGAAAAGGAGACAGGGATGAATAAGGCCACCCAGACAGGTCCCAGGCTTTTTTGGGAGCCCACCATTTCCTCGATGAGAGGGACCTCAGCTCAAACTGTCTCTGCCTGACAGATCCCCTTGTTCTTCCTGCTGGGAGCATGCACTCAGACAGGACATATAGTGCCTATGTGCAACTTCACAGAATCATGGAATGGCTTTGGCTAGAAGGACCACAAAAGTCATCCCATTTTACCCCCTGCCACAAGCAGGGACACCTTCCACTATCCCATGTGGCTCCAAACCCCATCCAACCTGGCCTTGGACACTGCCAGTGATGGGGCATCACTAGTGAAGAGCTCCTTTCTGCAAAGCATGGACATGGCTCCCTAACTCCCAACTGCCCTGACCTCTTGGAGCTGCTCATGGATCTGCAGTTCTAAAATGTGCCCCTTTTGTATCCACCCTGAGTAATTCCCCTTTGTTTTCTTTGCATGAAACACAGCCCAGGGCAGGCTTTTCCTGCTCTCCTTGGCACCAATCACATTGGGCACATTCATCCATCTTCCAGTCCTCCAGGGCTCACTCCACTGACATTCAAAAGTCTTCAACATATTGTTGCTCAGCTGCCCCAATATCAAGCACATTGTTTCATCCATTAAAAAAATTTAAAATATGGGCAACTTGTGATCTTCCAGAATAACCAGAGGAGCTGCAGCTTTCATCCTGCCCAAGGAGAGGATGCTGAGACCAGCTCAGGTCCATCAGGAGATGTTCAGAGCTGTGTGTACACACTTCATGCTGCAGTGATGAGTGGCCAGGCAGGGATGACACCCAGTTCCTGAGCCATGAGAACACCCATGGTCCCCAGGAAGAAGCAGGGATGGGCCTGCTGGTCACCAGGAAAGCCGTGTTTGTCGGCCTGAAGTCCTGCTTGCCCTAGTGGATCTCTCACTGCAGCTCTGCCTTTCCAGGGAACACAAACCCTGCTGAGGGAGGGATGGGTTGAGTGGTGTCATCTGAGGGTGTCCTTATCCCGGGGACTTGAAGTCACTACTGTTTGCTGCTGTGAGGATCAGGCCAGCAGAGAGGGATGTCCAGGTCACAGGAGAGAGGGATGAGGGACGATGATCTCCTTGGTCCCCGAGACTGAACCAGCAGGAAGCTCTCAGGACTGGTTTTCACTCTGGGTGTGATGAGACAAGGAGGTGCAGCTGGGATGGATGGGAACCAGCAGGGAAATGGAGCTCTCCAGGGAAGGGAAAGAGATCTTTCCATGGCTTCAGCCTGTGAACAGAAAAATCACAACTGGCCTGAGAAGGGTCTGTTTGGGATGAGGGATCCTATGGCAGATAGGATTACAGGGCCAGCACAATGCAGAAATTAAAAGAGGAAAGGAGCAGAACCAGAGGCTCTGGGACAAGTGGAGAGCTCAGATGCTCATGTACCACCCCAGGGCTAATGCCAGGTCCTGGTCCAGATCCAGGCTCATGTCCATGCAAAGTTCCCCACACCCAGTTCCCTATGCCCAGATCCATGCCCAGGTCCAGATCTATGCCCAGGTCCATGCCCATTCCTTTTGTCCAGGTCCATGCCCATGTCCAGCTACTTTGACCTCATGAAGGTGAGACCACCAAGGGTCCTCTCCTGGCAGGGAAGGCATGTGGAGGAATCCTGCTTTGATGTGCCAGCACAGGGCACCTCGAGCACACCAGCCCTGGCTGGAGTCAGGGCACAGCCAGCACAGGACAGGGAACTGAAGCTCAGTGGCTCTTGCTGGGCTCCACAAACATTGTTGCTGCTGAGTCCCAGGCTGAGCTCTGGAATCAGTGAGTGCCAGGACCATTAATAGTGCAGTGACAGTGTTTAAATTGGAGCTGCCACCAGTGCTGAAACAATAACTCCCAGTGCCCAAAGAACTGATTAGCAATGGCCCCAGGCTGCATTTTCCATCACTCTCTGCAGAATGAGCAAGGGATTTGGCTGGGGGGGAGAAGGGTGAGAAGTGGACCTCTGGGGCTTTGGTCCACCCTGCCATCATCAGGCCCTTCCCTGAGGCTGTGCCATGTCCCTTCTCCCTCATGTCCAGCTGCTGGAGCCCCTTGTGCAGGGCTCCAGGGCTGCACTGACACTTATTGTCGGGTGTTTATTGTCATTGCCGGGGAGACATTAGTTCAGATTATGTCAAAACAAAGTTATTCCAAGCTCAATCCTAGAGAAAAATATTATTGTAAGCACTGATTGGCGAGGGGCAGCGTGTCCACCGCCAGCAGTCCCAAAGCCCAGGGGGTGGGGGGAGATAGGATCTTTGTTTTCCAGCCAGGCTCCCAGCCAAGAGCAGCCAAAGCCGAGGTAGAAGAGAGATTTTGTGAGGCAGCCAGGAATTCAGGTCAAAGCTTCTCCAGAAAAAAAAAAAAATTCTTTAAACTGTAAAGAGAAAGTCTTGTTCCAGTCCCAGCCTTGGCCAGAAAGTGTATATGCCATATTGTCCAGGAATTGAATGTAAGGAATCCAGATATGCCATGTTATCCAAGAATCACATGTAGGAAATCCAGGAGTGACTTGTTATCTAGGAATCACATGCTGGGAAGCCAGACATAGCCTGTTAGACAGCAATTGTATGCAAGGAATCCAGATGTGGCACATCAGATGGGGGCTGGATGCAAGGAATCCAGATGTGCTGTGTTACCCCAGAGCTGCAGGGAGGGGTGAGAAACAGGCAAACACGTAGAGGCTGCACCTACCTTGGGAGTGCAGGTACCCAGCTGTCCCTGGCCTTAGCTCAGGAACAGATGAAAAGCCAAAAACAGGCTCAAAACCAAGGGCTGCAGTTGGGGACAGGTCAGGGACAAGCCCGTAGGGTGGGGCACTTGGTGGCTAGCGTAGAGAAGGGCAAGGAGGAACTGGCTGGGAGTGGAGGTGGGGTCAGAGATCAGCTCTGGGGATGGGGGTCAGATGGGAGGGGGTCACGTGGTGGATGGCCCTTCTCACCCGTGCTGGACAGTGGCCCCAGGGCCACCAAGAGAGGTCCAGGAGGTGCCTTGAGCATGGCTGGCAGAGGGAAGGGGATGCACTAAGGGGGAGAGCAGAAGATGTAAGGGTATAAATGAGCCCAAAGAGGTGCAAATAAGGACAGCAAAATGCAGACAAAGTCTCAGGAGAAATTCCCAGACAGTGAGATAGAGTGGGCAGTGGACACCTCTCCCGAGGCTGGAAGGGGATGGATGGGAGCTGTGGAGCAGCTCCCTTGGGAGGTGCAGGAGACAGAGCTGAGAGCCCAGTGCTGCAGTCTGGACCCTGGGGAGCTCAGCCTCAGTGGGTGTCACCGAGACCACCCCGGGTCCCATCCCCAGCACAGCTCCCTCACCCAGGGACAAGGGTAGGTGGGAAGCTGCCTCCACAAAGGTGAGCCAGCATGGATGCCACCAGCAGCCCAGCACCCCAGGAACCCTTCATAAACCTGGGAAGTGCTGGGAGAAAAGGAATCTTCCCTAACACTTGTCCCCTGGGGCCACCACCTAGTTTGGAATTCTTTGGAGACACAGTCCCTTCCCATGCTGCCAGAACATCTTCCCACTAACTGGGCAGAGCTTCAAAGCAGTTGGGACCATCTCCTGGCAGCTGAGGCTCGTCTGGTCCCATCCCCAAGGGATACAGGGAATGGGGAAGGGGAATAGGGAATAGGGAATAGGGAATAGGGAATAGGGAATAGGGAATAGGGAATAGGGAATAGGGAATAGGGAAAAGGGAATAGAGAATGAGAAATGGGGAATGGGGAATGGGGAATAGGTCCATGACCCCACTGCTAGGGTGATTCAATGCCAGTCTGGGATGCCGTGCTGTGGGTCCAATGCCCATGATCCAGTGTTTCCATAAAGTGTGTCCTGGGGCTCAGGTGAATCTCTGACACATCCCTCCCCCCCCCCCCAAGATTGTGGTTTCTCATCTGCTCTCCTTTCAGGGTCTATTGCCAATTGAACAAGTGCCATGGAAACAAAGCTCTGGATGGCTCTGGGGACCGGCCAAAGCATGAGCTGTGCAAATGGCACCAGGCAAAATTCCCGGCATTATTCCAGCATGGAAATGGCCTCTTCAGAGCCCTCTCATTCCCCAGAGCTCCTGCAGGAAAGGTGGAGGTGGAACATGCCCCAGCCACAGGGGTGTACAGAATCAGCACATTCTCCCTTGGGTTGGGGGAGGATGGAGCAGAGGAGGAGGGAGTGGGCAGCGGAGGGATCGCAAGGGTACCCCCAGGCAGAAGGGCAGCAAGCATCCAACTTTTTCCTGGGTGTCCTAGGAAAAGATCCTGATCCTACCTATGCCATCCTCTGGGTGATTCCAGGCAGGTGGGAGAACATTTCTCACACACAAAGTGAGCTCCTTCTGCAGACACACAGGTGGTGTCAGTGCCACCAGCTGTACCCTTGTCCCAGCATCATCTGCCGCCTGTCTGTATGGTCACCCGTGGTGGCTGAGATCTCTATTCCATAATAACCTCAATTCCTCTGCACTGCCTTGACCATCTCCTGTATCATATCCAATCTCCATCCTCATCCTGGTTTCGTGGTCCTCTGTGGGTGGCCTGTGGTCTGAGCAGCTCTTTGCTGCTGCACATGGAACTGGAGCCACTTTCCTGTGAGCACTCTGCTCCTTTCTTAGCTTGGTGACTCCTACCAAAGGGTAAAGCCCTGACAGGAGGGGACAAGGAAGGTGGGGTTGGGTTCTGCTCCCAGGGAACAGGGACACGACAAGAGGAAATGACCTCAGGCTGTGCCAGGGGAGGGTCAGGCTGGATACTGGGGAAAACTTCTTCACAGGAACAGTAATCAGGTATTGGAACTGCCCAGGGCAGTGGTGGAGTCACCACCTCTGAAGGAGTTTAACAGATGTGTCGATGTGGCACTTGGGGACATGGGTTATGGTGGCTTTGGCAGTGCTTGGAGAATGGTTGGGCTCAATTATCTCAGAGGGCTTTTCCAACCTCAATGATTCAGTGATTCTGAGATTCTAAGCAGCCATACACTCTCCAACTGGTTCTCCACAAGGGCCACAAAGGAATGGGATGAACACCTTGATTTGGTCCTTGCCAGCAAAGCTTACCTGTAGGAGAATTTCTCCTACAACCTGGCCCCCTGACTCACAGGAAAACCTTGTGCAGGAGAGCTGTGTCAAATCCTCCCAGGATCCAGAATCTCCTCCAGTGCCTGGTGGGCCTCGAAGAGTGGGAAACTGCAGCTTGTTTCAAGGCTGAGTTTGTCTAAATTAGATTTGCAGCCAGTGGGCCGTGGTGTGCATTTGTCAATGCTCCCCAAAGCATCCCCCACCAGGAAATATCTTTATGTGTAAGTACCTATAAAAATGGTGACATCACCGCCCAGGCTCCTCCGAGCAAGTGGGACAAACCACGCCCTGCATCCTGCAGTTCATTTCCAGCCCCTGGGACCAGGGTCTGTGACAAGTGGGCAACCACGTCCGGCTGCCCCTCCCTGGGCCATCAAGTCCTGGCTCATGGCAGGTATCCAAGCCCTCGGCATTGTTTGATCTTTCCAAGACTCGTTCAGTGTCAGTGTCAGCATTCCAGGGACTCCTCCAGCAGCTCATTCCCAGCTCTCGGGTATCAGTGAACTGGGTTATTGGTCTGTACAGCCTCCCTTGTACAGATGTAATTGCTTTACCCTGGTCTCCCTCATTACAGATTTAATTACTTTACCCTGCCAGGATCAAACATGTCTTTGCTTTGACCCAGCAGAGGGTGGAGTCATTTGTTGAACACTGAGTGGTTTGCTTGCTGGGATTAGGCCCCATTTGTTTTACGTAGGGCTGGGATTTGGGGCTGGCTTCACTTGGTTATCCTAAATGCATGTTCTCAAAGCCTTCTCTCTGCCATCAGCCAGTGACAGCTCACTGATTTCTTTGGCTTCCCCTCCTACCACAAGCAGTTCTGTGCATCGCTGGAGGCCTCCCAGTTCCTCATCTCCTTGAGGTGCTCCTCCTTCTCCAGCCCATGCATTGGAGCCTGGGTTTTGACACATAGCAGGCTCTCAGCAAAAACCTTCTCTGTGCTGGAGCTGTCTCCTCCAGGACAGATAGGAGTGTCCCATGGGCCAGATGTACTCTGCTTGAATTGCCAACCCTGGGTATTCCATCACCCCTCCTGCAGCCTTTTCCTGCCTCTGTCCATAGTCAATCTGCTGGAGCCACTCCCAGGTGGGTGGAGAAACCCAGCCAGGACACTGGGTGCTCTGCTGGGTCTAAAGCAGATCCTTCTTGAGGTCTTCACCAGCTGCCATCATCCTGCTGTCCCAGGACATGCCACCAACACATCTTTTCCTATCCAATGGCCACTCAGCTCCTCACCACCATCCTCCCCACCATGTGACACTGCCTGTCAGCATGAGTCACCCCTCCAGAAATCATGGCAGAGGCAGAAGGATGAGGAAGAGGGGAAGGCACACTGCCCTCTCCAAGGCAGCAAAACAAAGTCAACACTTTGGCTTTCGTTCAGTTCCTTGCCTCTGTCCCATATGCTCTCCAGGCCCCCGCCTGGTTCCCACCTGCTGCAGCACTCGGACAGCCTGGTCCTCCCCCTGCAGCTGCAGGCCACCACACTTACACGTCCAAACCGCCTCTGACAGCTTCTTCCCTGGGAGAATTATTTTGGGCTATGAAATCATGGCTTTTGGGGCACTGTTGAGATGTCCTTGAACGAGTCCCAGTTTTTGCTAACACCTCCCACTCTAAATTTACAGTCTCAGTCGGTCACGCCAGCAATTGTTTTGAATTTTAGCAAATTGACCTTTCAGATGTCCAAATAAACATTCTGTTCATTGATGGCCAAGGCGAGCACAGCCGTGGTGCTCTCTGGTGCCTACAGATCCTCCATGCTGAGCCCGGGAATTCACGTGCCACCAGCAGAGCCCACTCACTCCTTACCCTGGCAGTGCCCAGAGCTCTGTGCACAGACCAGTTCTTGTCTGATCTGCGGAAACTCTGGAGAAGTTGTGCTGCTGACTGCACAACAAAGCCCTTAAGCCTCTACGACCCTGTCTAATGAGAGAAGGGCTGCCTGCAGGGCTGCCTTTGGAATCCAGGGCCATCAGCGATGTGTCAGCTCCTGTCCTGCCCCTGGGCTGAGCCACTGCTGCCCGGGGTCACAGTGTTCATCCAGCCTCTTTCAGCTGTTCCAGGCCTTCAACAGCCCCTCCTGGCAACAGCATTTCATTGATTCCTCGTCCCATTTTCCCTCCTTGTGAGGCACTTAAAAATTTTACCTTTGAGGCTAGGGCTTTTTATTCATTATTCACCTCAGAATCATGACATTTTTGGCAGCCTTGGGCCCCCAGTCCCTCCCAGCCACCTTCATTCCTGGAGCCGGCTTGTTTGCCGAAACTCGTGCAGCTTCTGGCTATAGTTTCACTGGACTGAGCTGCCACTACATTTGCAACAAGTGTTCAGCAACAGCACAAGCAGACTTCATGTTTCTAAACCCAGCTATTTTTGGGACTCGTGTACGGCACTGCTGTGGCTGAGGTCATCATCCCACCTCGTGCACACCCTGGACACTCCCCTGCTCCATCCCACCTCGTGCCCTGCACTGACAGGTGCCCCAAACCTGTGCCAAGGGGCTCTGCTCATCAGCACAGGTCACTCACAGCAGGCACCACCCAGCCTGGGGTCAGCCCTCTGTCCACACCATGCTCTGGGGCCTCTGTGGCCTTCCACAGTGGGATCATTTGTGGGACCATTGACAAGGTTTGGGTGCCACACTGGCACTGGGCACACTTTGGAGGTGATGTGGGTCATCCCTGCTTGTTGGTCACTCCAAGATCTGCTGCTCCAGGAGGTTCCAGTCCAGCACTGGCTGTGTCCCACCCCCATGTGAGCCAACTGGTGCATCAGCAGTGGTGTGAACCTGGCTCCAAGCACATTCCACAGGCCATTCCCTCTCAACACATCTCCCAGAGCAATGGAATGCCTCCGGGGGGATCAGCCAGGGTAGGGGTATGGGCACCACCTCCCCGTGGAGCCACATCTCCAGAATGAGGGTCAACATCAGGCCAAGCTTCCTGTGCCGTGTGGAAGGGGGCCAGATCCCACCACTCCAAATGGGTGCTGCTGGCCGGTGTTCCCACAGGTGGAAGGACAGAGGCCATAGCATCCCTTGGATCTCCTTCCCCCCGAGGCAGAGGGGATGGGAATGGCCATAGGCTCCAGCTATTCTCCTCCCGGAGAGCCCTTGTCCCGTGGGACAGCCCTGTCCCTTAAAGATGCTGTTGGACTTGTGCCTTCGGAGGAAGACCCAGGACCAGAGAACGAGGTGGCCAGGGCTCTCCAGGCTGCACAGGTGTCCGGGGGGCTCCTGGATCCCGACAGACACTAGTGCCAAGCTGAGCTCCCTGTGGATGTGGAGCAGCTCTGCTCCAGATGTCCATAGAGGGACGGCACATCCAGCACGGAGCAGCCCCCGGGCACCGCACGGGATGTCGGAGGTGCCGCCAGGTGCCGGTGACTCATGGAAAGGGAACAGGCAGTTCCGCGGGACCGGGGAGCCCGGGGAGGCAACAACAGCCTGAGATTTATTCCACAAAGCAGCCTGAAAACAAACCCGAGGAATGTTTATTCTTTTTCCTATGTGGCAGGGAAATAAAGCCCGATTGTCTCTGGAAATGCTGGCACCCCCACACACGGCTCCTCCGCGGAGAGAGCGGCCGCAGCCGGACACTCCCAGCCTGAGTCAGGGCTGCCCCACCGCGGTGTGCGCGGCAGACAAGGGAGATTTATGGGCTGACCGAATCCCTGGGCCGGAGCCCACTGGGAGAGGTCACACCGAGCCGCGGGAGCACCTGCCACAGCCAGGGACACCTGGGCTTTCCCTCCGTCCAGCACAGCCCCCGGCTACGAGGGATTGACACACACGAGGAGGGAGCCACCACCCCCTCCCCAGAGCTGTTTGTTTGTCCCCTCCCCAGAGCTGTTTGTCCCCTCCCCGTGGCACTGGTGGCACAGGAGGGCTGCAACCTGCTGTGGGGCCACTCGTGCTGGGTCCACCCCTTGCACGCCAGCTGTGCTCTCCCTTGACATTCTCCCCAGCATCCCCAAACACCCTCCTGGCTCCAGAGAGGCCAAGGTAACACTTGGGATCTCCTTGATCAAACAACACCCAGGCCAGCCCAGATTCTCTGTAAGAACAGCCTGCAGTGCAGGAGTCACTGGGTGAGATGTCAGAGACCATTAGGACTAGGTCATACCCAGCACTGTGCCCAGTCACTCCACAGAGAGCACAGAGACACCCCAAAACCCAGCTGATGTCACCCTACACCACACCCCATCCGGATGCCCTCTCGTTCCTCCAATACTCCACTTCCAAGAGCTGCCAGGCTCCCTGGGGTGCTGCTCCCAACAGAACCAGTGCTGAACCATTCCCCAGGGCTGCTCCTTTCCCTGGGACAGGAACACCAGCCCTGAGACTGGTGCAGGTGGGAGGAGTGTGGGGATGGAGCAACCACTGCTGGGAGCAAGGCCACGGGAAAGGCAGGAGTGGGCAGCACATGGACAAGCAGCTCCTCAGAATTCCAGCACATCTCAGATGAGCAGCTCCCCAGAATTTCAGCCCATCTCATCCAGCCTCAGTGGGCCCAGGCTGGGAAAGCAAGGGATGGGCTCCCCAAAGGAGATATTGGAGCCACTAAAAGTGGATGGCAGGAAGGTAGAGTCACAAGGCTCCCAGGTGAGGGAACAAAGGACTGTGAGGCCCCAGCAGCCTTAGGATTTCCAGGGGTGGGCAGGGATGAAGGGGCACTGTGGGCAGTGCCAGCCCATGCCCTCGCTGCAGCCACCTCCAGCTCATGTTTTCCACATGTTTGGCAGGGGCCTTGCTCTTTGATCCTGCCTTGCAAGCTTTTCCAGCTTTGACCTCAGTCCCACTGCAGAACACACAGCCTCTGCAGGCTTGGGAGGGCTGGAGCCCATCCCATTCCCTGCCCTGTCTCACAGGGCCCAGCCCTTTACAAATCAAGAATGTTTATTTAAAATATTAAAAAATAATAAAAAAAAAATTAAAAAAAGGAAACAAAAAAACCCTCTCATACAGTTAGGGAAGCCCTGAGACAACAAACAAACATAAGTGTGATACTGAGCTTCAAAAGGGCAGGAAGAACCAGTCTGTGCCTCATAAAATAATGAGTGAGTATTAGGAAAAGATCCTTAAATACCACAGATAAAAAAAGCAAAAGCATCTGGCACAGACGATTTGCAAAGAACATCTCTTGCCTGAGAAACTTAATTGTTTTGTCAGGAAGAATTACTGGAAGAGGCCAATTAGAGCTGGATTTCAGTTCAGTGCCTGGCCTGATGGCCCCAAAGATTAGCACCCACACGCATCTCAGTGTCCCGAGCAGTGTCACACCAGCTCTGGCCCAGCCTGTGAAGCAATGCCTGGGAACTGCCAGGGACACAGGGATGTGTCCTGGTTTGTGTGACCACCAGCCAACCTAGGATGGGGTCAGGGTCCATTCCCAAACCCCGGGGACACTGGGACCAGAGGGGCTGGGCTGCTATTGAACAGGGAGATGTGAGAGCAGCAAAGTGAAGCCTTTGAGTCCTGGGATCCCAAGGCTGGTCCATGGGGAACACCTCTGAAGGGTCTGAGAAATCAGACGGAGGGGATTGACCCTGAGATCAGGAGAGGCCAGTGAGGGAAGAGGAGCCTTCACCACGATGGGGCAGTGGGACCATTCCAGGGACGCCAGGCACCGTGTGACATCAGCCTGTCACCACCTGCTCTGGCACCTGGCAGAGGATGTGCAGCTCCACCAGCTCCACGAGTCAGGACTATCCTGGAGCCAGGTCAGGTTCTGGAGCCAGACGAGAGTCACATCCCAGGGAAATGTCCCAGCTTTAACCAGAGCCTGCAGTGAACAGCTCAGAGCTCAGCAGGGAGTTCCAGGTCCCAGGGCAAACCCGTTCTGCATCTTGTCCCCTCCTCTTCTGCAAACCTCCTTCACGGTTTGCACCTTCTTTTACAACCCTGCTTGGTGCCATCTCTCAGATGTCCCTCAGCCTCTCAGGGACTGTCACAAGCATTGCTGGGCACACTCAGAAAATTCCAGAGTGCCTGAGGTGGGTGAGGCCCCGTGGATGTGTCTGACCCAGCCCCACTCCCCCAGCACAGCAGGTCCCATGATGTTGCCCGGGGCCAGCCAAGTTCTGAACATGCCCAAGAGCAAAGCCCCACCCACTTCTCCATTCCCACCTTTTGTGACCGTCACAGGGGAAAAAATTCCATCAGGACAAATTCAGGCATTCCCTGTGTTGCAAGCCACAGCTGTGACCTCTGGTCCTGCTGTACCCCAGAGAGGCCAGGAGAAACAGAGCAGCCTCCAGGGGCTCCTCCCTGCTGGATCCCAGCTCCTCGTCACCCCCTGGTCCTGCTCACCATCCACTGAGGGACCCTCAGGGTCAGCTCTGCAGGTGCTTCCCAGGAACCTTTGCCCTGCAGGGCTTGGGGCTCAGGGCCAAGGGAAGTGCAGAGGTCAGCGAGGGCAGCATGGAAAGTGAGAGAGGGCAGAGGAAGGGAAAGCTTTGGAAGAGCCCTAATGGAGACATCCATTCACTCACATAGACCCCAAGCATGAGTGAAACCAGATCCTGGGGGAGAGATAACAGCACAATTACAGCCAAACTGGAATCCAGACCGTGGCTTGCCTGCTCTGCTGGGGAAAAAAGATGAAAAGATAACAAAATACCTACCACAGGCACCAGCTCCTGTCTGCTGGACACAGCCCTGGAGAGCTGGTCCATGGCCATGGTCTAGGAGCCAGGGGCACAAGGTTGTGCCTACAATTGGATGGGGTTGGTGGCACTCAGGGTACTTTTGTGGGGTCCTTATGGCACCTGAGCTCTGCAGAGCACTGCCAGCCTGTGGTGGATACAGGGGCCTGGGATCCCACACACCCCAGCATGTCTCAGAATACCTTGGGATGGGATGAGATTTCATTGCAGCCATGGAGCCCTGGCAAGATGCATCCCTGGTGCTTCCCAGCTCTGGCCACAACCTGAGGCAATTCGCTCTCTTGGGTTGCATCCCATAAGTGCAGAGATCCCTGCATGAGCAGGAGGCTGAAGGCCGAGCCAGGAGGGAACAGGACACCAAGCCCCTGTCACCAGGGCCTGGCAGGATGGGATTTAGAGGCACGTGGAGAAACACCCTGTCCCACATCCCACCTTCAAAGCACCCAGAGACACAGCCTTGCCTCCAGACTGGCTTGGTCTTCCCATGGGATGTCTGGACATGAGGAAACCACTGCTTCCACCAGCTCAAAACACCAGCAAACCCAGTGGCCATCGAGCCTCCAGTGCTCACCTTGCCCCCACTGCCATGTCCAATCCCTACCAATATCAGTCACACTCGCTGAGGGCACCTGGGGACAAGCCCAAGGATGGCAAATCCCCTCAGTGACCGTGGTCCCAGAGGAGGAGCAGAGCAGCTCAGGGCAGCACAGCCCATGGGTTCAGGCTCTCAAGACACGCTCTGGGCCCTGCAGCCAAGCCCAGCAGCCCCAGTTCAGCCCCAGGCAGCAAAGGAGCACTGGCCAGCCTGGTACAGCCTGGCACCCCCTCCACAGGGCACAACCCATCACACCAGCCTGGGAACAGGGCAGCATAGGCTGCCAGTTTGGGATTATGGAGTGTAACCCTGGGATGTCAGACCCCTGGCACTCTCATCATGAGACAGAAAATGGAAAGAATCCCTGGGAAGTGAGAAGGTCCCTCCTCACTCTGGACTCCACCAGCAGTGCTGGTGGGAGCTGCCCCTCTCTGCCAAGGTCAGGGCAGCTCCAGGGGACACCAGCAGCCCCAGACAGCCCCAGTCCCTCTCTGCAGGCAGTGCAGGAGCACAGTATCCCAGGATGTGCCTGTCAGGAGCAGGAATGCAAGCCATAAATCACTGGGGCTGTGATGGGAGCTGGCTCCAGGCCATGTCCATGGCAGCCCCTCGTGCTCCCCTTGCCAAAGGGAACAGGCAGGGCACGGGGTGCTGGCGGCGCTGCCACCACACGCAATCCGTCTGCAATGCTGCAGCCTGGATTTATATCAAGCAGGGCCAAAGGTTGGATGATTTAATTTTTTCATTTTTCCTTGCAGTACAGCAGGAAATAGCTGGGATAGTTACATACCTGGCAAGATGGCCGAGGAGTAGGGGGCCAAGAAACACAGAGAATCTGGCACAGCCCAGAGCATCTGTGCTGCACACAGAGCCTGCAGGCACCTGGGGCTGGGGGGTCTGCACACCTGACCGGGGAGTGGGAGGTCACAGCAAGGACCCCCACAACGGCCAAGGCTTCAGGAACTGGTGGAGAGTGACCAGTATGACCTGGGTGGCTTAGAAGCACAGAATCATGGAATGGTTTGGGTTGGGTTGGAAGAGACCTCAGAGCCCATCCAGGGACACCTTCCACTGTCCCAAGGTGCTCCAAGCCCTGTCCAATCTGGCCTTGGACACTGCCAGGGATCCAGGGGCAGCTACAGCACCTTGTGCCAGGGCCTCCCCACCCTCCTAGGGAACAATTCCTTCCTAATTTCCCACCTATCCCTGCCCTCTGGCAGTGAGAAGCCATTCCCTGTGTCCTGGCATAGAAATCTTCTCTGACACTGGTAGTTTGTGACATCTTGATCCCCAAATCCTTGTCCTACCAGCAGAGCAATTGTTCTTCCCTTGCTGAGGCTGATCAGACCAGTTTCATCCTGATCCTGATCCTGGTCCTGGTCCTGGTCTGATCCTTGTCCTGGTCCTGGTCCTGCTCTCCAGCCTTCATGGGGCTCCTCCAACCCCTGCTCTCCACCAGGGTCAGCCTGAGAGTTTCCTCTTATGGCATCTCCCTTAACAAGGTGGGCTGAAATGATCTTTTTAAAAAGATCATTTTTAAAAAGATCATTTCTTCAACAAGTCAGGCTCACTTTGAGTTGGTCCTTCAAGACTTCTCTCATGGCTGTGGATTCAAGGATGTTGAAGATTGTAGGAACCACACCTGCACATACATTATAACAGTCCCAGGAAAGTCATGGTCCTGTGAAACAGCATCAAAGCCTTTCGTGCAGTAAAGGGTCAGACACGTGTCCTTCCCAACTGCCTTTCCCAGTGCTGGAGGAGGAGGTTCCCTGCCTTGCCCTGTTCTGAGGGGGTGGGGGAGCAATGCCCAAAGCTCCCCTGTACTTCGCCCCCAACAGCAGAAACACAGCACCCACACAGGGTGACACAGCTTCAAATACTTTGCCAGCTTACAGCAGTTTTCATGGACCTCCTGAGCCAGAGCTGAGCCTTTGGCTGTGATAATCCCTGGGGGATTTTTCTTCCATGAACTTGAGCTGAACCCACCCTTTGAACACACGTGAGCTCCCAGTTTAATTGTTACTTAAGATAATCCACAGATGAGATTTCTTCAGCCAATGTTCAAAGTGCTGTAAGGCAAAAGCCCATCATCAGGCTTTTAGAAACACGGGATTTATCCAAGCTCCCTGGGCCTTCAGCCCAGCCTAGGCTGAGCTCAACCATGTGGGAGGACTTTACCTGCACTCCCCACTCACTGTAGAAAAGGAAGGTGACCAAGCAGCCATCCCAGACCCAGCCATGGTCACACCTCCCCAGAACCACAGGGACCACCATGGGTCAGCAGGACCAGCAGGGCTCACCTTCACCTTCCTTTGGACCCTGGGAAATCCATCAGCCACCCCCAGCAGGCCGTGCTGCCTTTGCCCACGCACTCCTGTTACCCTGTCTCCAATTATTTAAAGTTGTTTCCGCTGTCTGGGCTCCTCCTCCTTGTTCTAGAGATAATTCCCAAGATTTCCATTTTGTCAGATTCCTGGCCTCTCCCTGAACTTGCTCCCTGAGCTGTGTCTCTGCAGGAGCGGGCGCTCCCACAGGACCCTCCCTCACCCGTGCTTCTCGGGAGCTGTGACACAGCAGCTCCAGCCTTTGCTTCACTGCTTTGCCTCCCTCCTTTTCCAGGAATCATTGCACACCCTCCTCCAGGTGCAATTGTCAGTTCCGAGAGACTCTCCATCAGCCTGCCTAGCCAGGTCATTTGGATCAACGTAGACTGGAGAGCATTCAGAGGAGCAGCTCCAGCCGCAAAATCCAAAGATGCAAAGTCCTCCAGAGCTGAAATGTTCGGCACAGGGAGGGCAAGACACAGCAGCCAGGATGCTTGACACCAATTCAAAAACAAGCACAGATGTCATTGAGCTCTAAGATGGAGGAACTCAGCAGTGGGGAACGAGTTGGTCATTAAGGTCCCTTCCAACCCAAACCTTTCCAGGATTCTAGGAACTCTCAGTCCATGGTCATCATTGCCTAACCCACTGACACCTTCCCACTCCATTGCTCTCACTCCAAACCACTTGTGTAACTTCTCACCTTGCTTTCCCTGGATGTATGACATAGTCCAAGTCTGATGATTTGGTTCCAGTTGGCAAAGCTTAGCTCAGGTTCAGCTCAGCTCAAGAAAGTGATAATGGTTTGACCTCTGACTCCATTCCCACAGGGCCTCCCCCTGAAATCCTTATTTGGGCAGGATGGGCAGGGGATGAAGCAGCACAGGCATTCTTCATCCCTCCTGCCAATGTCAATCTGTTGGGCTCACAGCAGAGCTGGGATTCGGGGATGCCCCCTGAGAAAGGAGGGACTGGACTGCAAGAAATACTGCAAGAACCTGGGGATAAAATAAATAACAGCAATTGGACACAGGAGCCCATCCTCATTCCTGAATATCCATAGCGTTGGGAGTTGGTGGAGGAAGTTACAAACTGCTTTTTAGGATTTAGATTCCCAAACACCACCTCAGCCCTTCTGCAGAGTTGAGGTGGCTTGACCTCACCAAAGGTCCAGAAGTGCTTTAGGATCATCAGGATGAGCCTCAGCAGGTAAGGTCCAGACTGCCTTGGGATCACCGAGATCATTTGGAGAGCAACCAGCCTTCCCAAAAGCACCGAGTCATCTTTTACAAGTCACAAGAAATCCTTTGTTTATTTATAGCCACTAATCCACTCATTAATTCCTGCTCCAGTGAAAGTTTGCACTTTATTACTGATCTGGGCTTTATTGACTTCAACTTCCACCTCCTGGATCTCACCCAGTCTGTCCCTTGTTCTTCCCAGGAGGTGGCAGTCACTTCCCAAGATGCAGGGACGAAACAGGGGAGTCCCAGGGAGATCTGGAGCAGGGCTGAGTCTCACAAGAGTGCTCTGGGTAGCCAGGCTGGTGGCAGGGCAGGTGGTCGGGAGGATTTGGGGACATCAAGCCAGGGGGCTGTGGTGCAGCCACACCTGGAAACCCAGGAGTGGCAGGGGTGTGACCAGCGAGTCACGTTGTGTCCCAGGGTGGGAACAGGGAGCTCCTGAGGTGGACCTGAGGACACTGAGTCACGAGGGAGCTGTTCCACAAAGGACTCTGAGTCATGAGGGTGCTGTTCCACGAAGGATGATGAGTTTCAGAGGTGCTGTCCCAGAAGAGACGCTGAGTCACCAGCCTGAGGTGTGCCAAGGTGTCAGTGATGTCATGGCACTGCCTGTGGGATTGAGAACAGGGAGGCAGCACCCGGGGAACTCACCTGGTTGTGGGAAGGGCTGTGAGGGACAGGAGATGGGTCTGGGAGGTGATGGGGTGTGACAGAGCAACAGGGGATGTGTGGTGGGTGGGACCTGAAGTCTCTGGGTGTGTTTGATATGGTCAGGGTGGGAAGTCCCCAGTCAGGGGAAAGGAGCAGGTGACAATGGGGGCAAGAGGGAACAAGGGTGAAGGGGGACAAGGAGTCCTCACTTGTGGTGAGAAAGATGAGGAAGAGGATGAGCCCAAATGAGAACTGCAGCCAGAGCATATCCTGTGAATGGAGCCACAGGCATTTGGGATGGGGATAAGGAGAAATGGGAATGTCACCAGTGTGGGAGCACCATGTCCCTGTGATGGTGTGGAGCTGAGGGACAAAGGGGGTGTGGAGCACCAGGGAGGGAAGGTGGAGCCCATACACAGGGAGTTCAGGGAAAAGGAGCACAAAGGATTGAGGATGCAAGAGGGATGGAAGCACTACGCACTGGGGGTGCGGGAGGGAGGGAGCACCGCACATCGGGGCTGCAGGGAGGATGGGATGAAGGCAAGACGCATGCAGAGGCTGGGACTGATGCAGGAGCACAGCGGCCAGGGAATGTTCTCAGCCTGGCACCGACGTCTTGCTGCTGCTGGCCCCGGGTACCAGCCGTGACCAGTGCCCTGCGGGGTGACAGCCACCGTCAGGGAATACCCCAGGGCCCGGGGAACTCGTGGGACATGGGCAGCGTGGCCCGCTGGAGACAGCACAGCCCTTCCCAGCCCTGCGAGACTCCTGAATCAGCTCCGTGAGCTGTCCCCGCCGCTCTGATCTCCGCCCAGCTCCGCGCCGGCAGCGCTGATTTACAGCTCAGCCCCTCCTGTTACCTGGCCCGAAGCCGTGCGGGCCGTGGGACCAGGGCGGGAGGGTTGGTGACAGCAGCCCCGGGCACCATCAGACACAGCAACGCCGAGATTTACAGACTCAGAAATCGAGCAGGAGCCCAGCGACCCAGGCGGGTTCATGCGGCTGAGTGGGGTTCAAGGGGCAAAATCCACGGTCCTTGAACACCAGAGGTTAGGGGAGAAGTGGACAGATTCCAGTCACATTTGGATGCTGGGAAAGCAAAATGCTCTGTCCTCTAAGGATGTGAGTGCAGAGCAATCCCATCCAGGGTATGTGAAACCCCTCCAGCCACCTCGGGTCTGTCCTGCTGTCTGTCACCTCCTCGGCCATGGAAAGATCACAGAATCGTTAAGGTTGGAAAAGCCCTTCAAGGTCATCGAGTCCAACCAATCCTCCAGTACTGCCAAAGCCACCACTAAACCACGTCCCCAAGTGCCACATCCACATGTCTGTTAAACCCCTCCAGTGATGGGGACTCCCCCACTGCCATGGGCAGCCTCTGCCAGGGCCTGGCCACCCTTTCTGTGAAGAAATGTGTCCTGTTCCAACCAGAACCTCCCTCCTGCCTCTGTCTCCCCACGGGGGCTCTCCAGATCCCATCTGGCTGTCACTCCACAGGGTTTTCTTCCCTGCTCTGCCCACTTCTGCACCCAGCAGAGCATTCCACTTCCACCTTGTGTAGCTCAAGTGCCCCACGGGATGGTTGTCCGTGCTTTACCAGTTCAGGAAATGCAGCAGAGAGCTCAGGGGACCATAAAGGGCCCTTCCCAGAGCTGGGAATGTCTTGGGATGCCTTGAGGACATTTTCTGGTGCTGATAGGGTCCTGCACCACCAAGAAACTGTAGTCAGGACAGATGTACAGAGATGCAGCCCATGACCCTGACAGCCTCCAGTGACAGTTACCATGACTGTCCCCAAAGTCCTATGAGCCAGAAGCTGCCAAGTCCACGGTTATTGCCCTCCAAGCATCTGTCCCCTTGCCCTAGGGCCATCCACACCACAGCTGGACCCAGGGGCTGTGTAGGCCATCCAGAAAGTCTCTGAGGCACACAGAGACTGTCACTCCAGCCTGATGAAGAAGCTTAGAGACATTCCAACATCATTGGAATCATTGTCCAGGGGGACAGCATTAGTCCCACTTCAAGGGCCAAGGATGGGCCAGGGCTGCCCTGCACAGGCCCTGGGCCCTGCAAGCCCACCTACCCAGGCACCAATGCCACCACACACTTCACCTGGGGATCCAGGAAGGCTCAGAGGAGGAACCTGCAGGCAGGTTTCATGACAGGTGACATTGCTCACCCTGGAGATGCCTGATCCAAACCCAGCACAGACCTGGGCTTTTCCCATCTCCTGTCCCAGCTCAGTGGCAGATTTGAAGGCATGGGACCCACCTAAGCTGTCCTTCCCCCCCTGCAGCAGCTCCTTGCAGAGGGAGGGCAGGCAAGGTCCAAGCAGAGATATGTGGGCTCGGGGGGCTCAGCCAGGTCCCCCAGGACCCTTTGAGGGGTGGTGAGGACACTCCAGCAGGGCAGCTGAGCTGAGCTCCAGGGCCCCAGCACCTCATCAGGGTACAGACAGACCCCTGTCCCCAGGCAGGGGACAAGGACAGCGCCCTGAGGAACTGCACCATCAGAGAGGAACGTCCTGTGACCCAGTGGGAGCCCGCCAGCACCAGGCCACGTGTCAGGACAAAGTCCAGCCTCACACCGGCACCAGCCATGGGACACTCCAACCTGCCACAACCTGCTGTCACCTCTGTCCCCCGCCCTCAGCAGGGACAGCCCAGGGCATCCAACACTGGCAGCAGGTCTGGTGCAGAGCCCAGCTGGGTCATGCCGGGTCACAGCCGTGGTGGTGGCACGGGGTGCAGATGTTTGCACAGCTGTGCTGTGATAAAGCCAGCCAGCCGCGGGAATGGGGTGCTTGGGAAAGTGACAGTAAATTTGGGACTGGTTCTGTGTGAGTCACAGCTGCAGAAGGCAAGGCCCAGTGGCCCCTGGGGCCAGCAGAGCAGGGACAGGGGGTGTTGGTGGTGCATCCTGGTTTGTAAAGGAAGGTTCAATAAATGATGGGAATCATGACGAGGCTGTGAGAGCCCTTGCTGGAGGCCACAGCCCTCAGCACGAGGGGCAGGATTGGGCCCACACTGATGGCAGCAAAGGGGACGAATCGCCCATGAACAGTGGCAGGAGCTGTCCCAGGGCTGCAGCCCCCGCAGAGGCCGCCCGGGAGCCATCCCTGCGTCCTCAGGTGGGTGGAACGTCCCTGCTGTCACGGGGCCGAGCCCTGGCCGCCCCCCAGCCCCGCACTGTCCTCGGCCACTCCATCAGCAATTCTCCGAGCGCGTCCCCGGGCCCGAGTCCGGGGTCCTTCCCGCGGGTGGAGGGCTCCCTCTCGAGGGTCCGGAGGAGCACTGCCCGGCCGCGGGGCTGGCCCCGGTGTGACAGCGGGCAGGTCCCCAGGGAAGGAAGAGAAGACAAGCAGGAGGACACGGGGACCACAGAACAGGTGACGAGGCCACCACCGCGGCCTCGGGGCAGCCACCAGCTCTGTCAGGACACCGCATTTTCTTCCCGTCATTAATTAGCTGATGAATCCGTCACTAATTAGCGGCTGTTTCACTGCTGGAAACAGACAGAGGCGGTGGGCACAGCTGTGGCTTGTCCCAGAGCGTGTCCCTCGTCCTCGCTGCGACACCAAAAGTTGGTTTAGCGAGAGACTCCCTCAGTGACCTCTCGAGATACCGCTATCTTCGAGAGATAAGGAAGCTGGATACGGAACAAATGTTGGGCACCTGGATCAGGCATTCCAGAAAACTGTGGCCTGGAGGTGACACCTGCCCCTCTCTGCATCGCGCTGGTTCTCGGGGGTTTCTTGCTCTGAGCAAAAGCCGAACTTCACGTAGGTTATACACTCATGGCACACCTCGAGCTGGAAGGGACCCGATAGGGATTGATGCCAGACATCGGGATCGTCAATTCCAGCTCCCTGCTCCTCGCAGGAGCCAGGATGTGCCTCCTCCTTCCCAGCCACTGCCCGCTCCTGTCCTCTGTTCCCACGGGTCAGCGCAGAATGACCCCCGCCCCGAGGGGGCGGGATGGGCAGATCAGGACAAGGAGGAGCTGCCCCGGTGATGGGTGGCCTCCTCCCCGGGGCAGTCCCGGGCTGTCACTGCCACACACAGTGGGACACGGAGGGCTCGGGTGGTGGCCGCGCTGGGTGACGGTCGGAGTGGAGGAAGGAGATGCGTATGCAGGATGGAGGTGACAGAACAGCACTGGGGCCGTGTGTGGCTGGGCCCAGGGGCTAGGCAGGAGGTGACCTGTCCAGGGCCCTGTCCCCATGCCTGGGACATGAGTGACGCAATGGGAACTGACCCCTAGCGGTCAGAGCAGCAGGAGCAGCGGACACTGCTGGGAGACAGTGGTAGCCCTGGGCTCCTGGTGCCACCCCCCGTGAGGATTCGGTGTCACGCCCCCAGGGTATTTGATGTCACCGTTCCTGGACTTGGTCATCCCCCCAGGGCACTTGACACCCCCTTGGGGCACTTGATCACCCCGCAGACATCTGGTTAAGTCTCAGGACACCTGGTCCTTTTCCATCCCTTCCCGGCGCGCTTGGCTGCTCCCAACGCCCCGAGGGGCAGCACCGGCGGCCAATGGAGCTCGGGGGCGTGGCCGGGGCCAGGTCGTGTATTTTATGGGGCATGTCATGGGCGGGGTCATTGGGGAAACGCGCGTTGAGGGCGTGTCCTGGGCGGGCCGAGAAGCCAATGAGACGCTGGGGGCGAGTCGCGAGCGGGAGGCAAAGCCAATGGGCTTTGGGGGCGTGGCCGGGGCGGAGCCCCCGGATCAATGGGTGCGGGGGTGGGGCCCGGTGTGGGTTGATTGGCCCAGGCGGTACCGGACGGTACCGAGCCGTAGTGTGATGGGGCTGCCGGAGGCCGTCCGAGACCGGGTGGCCGCGGTGCACCGGGGCTCGGCGCTGCCCGAACGGCTACGGCTTTACGACGGCTGGGCCGCCCGCTACGAGCAGGTACCGGGGACACAGCGGGAACGGGAGTGCCGGGGGACCGCGGCTGTCCCCGCTGACCGCCGTGTCCCCGCAGGATGTGGCAGCTCTGGAGTACCGGGCACCGCATCTCGCCGCCGCCTCGCTCGCCTTCGCCTTCCCCTCGCCGCACGCGGAGGCGCGGCTGCTCGACGTGGCCTGTGGCACCGGGCTCGTGGCGCGAGAGGTACCGGCGGGGCGGGGAGGGCCGGCGGTAACGGGATGGGACGGGGCGGGGGTGACGGTGCCTCTGTCCCTGCAGCTCCACCGGCGCGGGTTCCGCTGCCTGCACGGCGTGGACGGCAGCGCGGGGATGCTGGAGCGGGCACGGAGCACCGGGCTCTACCAGGAGCTGCGGCTCTGCGTCCTTGGCAGGGATCCACTGCCCGCGCCCGCAGGTAACGGGAGGGGGCGGACCCCCGGGAACCCCGCGGTGACACCCGCCTGTCCCGCGGGTGACGGGCCGGCATCGGGCGGGGGGAGCCTCGGAGGGTCCCCCCGGTGACACCCCGTGTTCTCGCAGAGCACTACGACGCCGTGACACTGGTCGGGGCCCTGGGCGAGGGGCAGGTGCCGAGCACGGTGCTGCCGGAGCTCCTGCGGGTCACCAAGCCGGGTAAGGGGGGGGGGCATATTTCCCCCCCCCGCGCCGGGACCCCGGGGTAGTGGGGGGGGACACCGAGCCCCGGTGGATGTGGGTCCCCCGCTGAACACTGGACCCATGGCACAACTGGGACGTGGCCTTGTCCCTATTGCCAGGGACGGGCGATGGCACGGGGTCCATGACCCTGCCCACCGCCAGGTCTGGGAGGCGGGACAAGGTAGGAGGTGGCAGTAACAGTGGTGGTGTGTGACAGCCTGTACTCAGCCGCGACATCCCGCCCATTCCCTACCCGCTGGCCCCCTGTCCTGCCCACCTCTGCCTGCTGTCCTTTTTATCCCCTGCCCACTGCCCTGTCCATGCCCTCTCTGTGCCTGTCCCCTGCCCTGCCTGTCCCTTGCCCGCTGACTCCTGGCAGACTGTCGGTGCTTCTCTATGTCTCCACCCTTTCCGAGGGATGCCGTCCCCAGAGAGGGACACCCTGTGTCAGTGTTACCTGTCTCCTGTCCCGCAGGCGGCTTCCTGTGCCTGACGACGAGGAGCAACCCCTCGAACCTGCGGTACAAGGCGGAGTTGGAGGCGGCGCTGGGGCAGCTGGAGCGGAGCGGAGCCTGGCAGAAGCTGCTGGCCCAGGAGGTGGAATACTGGGAAAGGGCCGTCACCGAGGAGGAGAGCACCCAGAGCAACGGCTACATCTCCGGGGTGGTCTACATCTACCAGAAGTGCCCTGTCCCTCTCCTCGAGGAAGGCTGAGAGCTAGCATGGCTCTGGAGGGGGCATGAGCACTTGACCCCTTATAAAACTGAGCCCAGTGACCCCGTCCTGCGGCAGGGCAGCTGCTGGAGGTGACAGTATTTGAAGGGAATTTCCCCATTCCCTTCCTTGGTTCCTTCTCACCAAGGTCAGGGCTTGGGGCCCTTGTCTGCTCCTCTGCACGAGAAGGGTCTCCAGGATTCACCAGGGTCACCTGGGCATCACCTTCAGCTCTGACATTCCGGTATTGACCCCAACACCTCAGCACTCACCATGACATCTCACAGACTCACATGGCTGTTCTGAGGCACATCCAGTCTGAGATGTATTCTCCCCACCTCACCCATCTCAGCACTCATGGTCAAAATCTGGATCCTTCTTCATCTCCCACCCCCAGAGTCTTTACCTGGCGACTGTTGGAGGTGGGTTCCCACCACTGTGTCCCGTGGCCTCCTATACTTCATCCTCCCTAGGGACTGACCCAGCCCTGAGGTGCAGGACCCTCCACATCCAGAGTCAAAGCAGCAAGGCCAAGGTGGCTCCCAGCTGGACAGGCTTACACCATATCTACCTTTCATCCCATAACAGCTGCTTGAATCTCTCATTTTCCTACAGCTTTGTATTTAATGGTCTGGGAGGGGAAGTGAGTTTGGAAGGGATTTGGGGAGGTAGTGAGTGCTCCCCACCCAACACTGCCTGCCCAGCCTGTTCCCCCAGCCCCTTGCTAGGCTGCCTCCACAATTCTTCCTCCACTGCTCCCTTGGGAAGTTTTTTACCCAAATTTCTTGCTGGAATATTTTGGGGTTGTTTTTTTCATTTTTCCCTTCCCTCAGACCTGTTCCTGCTCATCCTGTTCCCATGTTCCTGGAGAACAGGTTGCATCCTTCCCCTCAGGAGCTGTTTCTCAGTGTGAGGCAATGGATGTGTCTGTCCTTCACCCAGGGCATCCCATATCTTCCACACTTGCCCTCTCCATGGTTCTTGTCACCCTTCTGTTTTGTTGCCCGTGTTTTGGGGTCCCTGTACCCATCAGCAGCTGTCCTACTGCTCCCTCCCCATTTGTCTCCAACACTGTCTCCTGGGCAGCTGGGGGTTCTGGCTGTCCCCAGCCCTGCACTGGCCTCTTCAATAAACTCCTGTCCCTGCTGTCTGTGTGTTCCCAGAGCAATGGAAATGTGCATCCTCCTGGGTGAGTGGCCAGGAGCCTGTGAGGGGAGATTCAGCCTTTCTCTGGGCTCCCCTTCCAGTCCATGGGGGCTCAGAGCACCTGGTGTCCCCCCATCCCCCGTGCCTCTCTTAGCTCTCAGCATCCTCTCCCTGCCTCAGTTTCCTGCTGCAGGGAATGTCAGGAGTACCCTGGCTGGCTACTGCTGATCCCCATGGGAAGATGGGGATATTCCAGGTGCTGGAACATAGCAGCTGGCCGGGCACAGCACCCCCAGGACGCATCGCCATCCTCCCCACACCGCGCTGTTCAAAATGAGCCCAGGCAGCCTTGGTGGCACCAGGATGTTTATAGTCCCTGCCCTGGGGAAAGGCACATAGGGGGACCGTGCTGGGGGTCAGCCAGAGTGGGAATGGGCAGGAGGAGGCAGTGCAGGGACAAGGGTGTGGTATGGAGATGCAGGACAGGGACAGTGGTGCTCTGCCTTGGGCTGGCACCTAGGCACAGTGGCTCACACATAGTCCTTCATGGCATAGCCCATTGGGCCGCAGGTTTTCACTGCCCTATACTTCTTGGGGTAGGGGTCCTGCTGGGATTGGGATCCTGAGCAGCACAGGACACCCCCACCGAAGAGCTGCAGGGCACTGGAAGCCCAGCCAATGTAGAGGGCAGCCCCTAGCTCTCTCTTGAGGGCCTCAGGCACCATGGGGTTGTAGAAGTTGCTGACAATGCTGTTGGCAGACCAGGAGACAGGGATGAGCAGCATGATGCTGGCCATGATGAAGATGACACCTGCCACCGCAGAGATCCTGGTCTTGGTGCTGTTGTCATCCACGCAGCGGGTGCAGTCAGCTCCTGAGAGGGCGATGAAAAAGGCAAGGAAGGCCACGAAGATGGAGGTGACCACCAGGGCACGAGCAGCTTGCAGGTCAGAGGTGAGCTCCAGCAGGGAGTCGTAGGCCTTGCACTGCATCTGCCCCGTGCTCTCGTAGACACAGTTCATCCACAGCCCTTCCCAGAACACCTGGGCCACCACGATGTTGGAGCCGATGAAGGCAGTCACCTTCCACATGGGCAGGGCACAGGTGAGGATGGAGCCCAGCCAGCCCAGTGCGGCCATCATCAGTCCTCCCGTCTGCATCGTCATCATTGCCATCAACAGCTCCTGCGGGGACAGGCATGGGTGTCACAGGTACAGCCCATAGTCAGGGACAGTATGGCTTCATCTGGGTATATCCTGCTCCCCACCAGGGTGGGAACAGCTGCAGGACAGCATGGGGACATGAGCGACATGGGGACATGAGTGGCATGGGGCAGTGCTGCAGGACAGGATGGGGACCCATGTGGCACTGAGGATCCAGGCCCCAAGCAGGCCAAGGTGCAGGAACCCCATGTGTCACACTGGCCCCTACACTGTCCCCACAGCACAGTGCAACCTCTGCCTTCACCCCTTCCCAAGACATGGCTAGTGTCAGGGAAGGGATGGCTTTTGGGGAGCAGGATGGGGGCTCACTGTGCCCATCCCCCAGTGCTCCAGAGTTCAAATCCCCCACGCTCACCCCATGTCCTGCCCTGGTGGCCATCTCCCAGTGCCCACCCCACGTCCCACTCCACCACAGGTGCTCAGTCTCTTTGGCCACAAGCCTCGTGCCAGGGGCATGGACAGGGAAGGCAGGCGCCCATACCACTCAGCACTGCCTCTCCAGGTTTGCCTTCACCCTCACAGCCATGCCACAGTGCCCTTAAGACCCAGGATCTCCTCTCCAGGAAAAACTGGAAATGGGTCAGAGCTCAGCTCTGCCATGATCCCAGGTCTGGGGCTCAGCACCTTCTGTGATATCCTGGAGCAGCCTCGGGAGCAGCCCCAAGAGGGCAAACCCTGCTGAGGGGCTATAGGGTCACCACAGTAGAATCCCTGGGAGAGGAGTGGCTGGTACAGGGACACATGCTGAGCACACCAGCAGCTCCACCGTGGTCATATGTGACTGCTGTGGCCCTGGCTCAGCCCAAATCCAGCTCAGCCCCTCATGGAGCAGAGTTCACCCACAGGTGCCTGTGCCATGCTTGGCAGCTGGGACCAGCCGGGGTTTTATGACCCCAAGCTCAGCAGGTATCGGTTGTGCCTGGCACACCCCTGCGGCTCTTGCAAGAGGTTTCATCGTCATTTCCCCTGTCCTAGTTTCGGTTTCTCCAGCCTCTCCTCTCCCGTTGTATCCCCACTCCTCACCCAGCACCTTTTGTCCCTCAGGAACCTGATGGACATCCAGCACTGGGACTGTGCATCCCCTGGGCCATGAAAGACCTTTTGGGCCAAAATCACAGCCCTTCCCGCCGTCCTCCAGGCAGGCAGGGGCCGGGATGGTTGGAGCCATCCCAGGCATCCTTCGCCAGCGGGACCTGAGCCACACGAGACACCCAAGACAGGGTGTATGACCGCCAAGTGGTGGCTCCATGGATCCCCAGGGCGTTGTGCTCACATTCCCACCTGACCACAAGCACCACGGGATTACAGGCGTATTTTTCACCACTCCCGTGCCCAGTGAAGGGACTGGGGAGCCCTCCAGCCCTCAGATCCAGATGAGACACCCAGAGGCAGGCGGAGTCACCTCTCGTCCCCACAAATCCCGAGGTGGGAAGGAAGGATGTTCCCAAGCCAGAGGAGCACTTGCCGTGCCGGAAGCAAGATAGGCAAAACAGCCGGCGCTGCCCACGCCGGCCCCGGGCCGCTCCCAGCGGGGGCTGTGGGGTGGCCCCGGGGCCAGCACGCCCCGACCCGCCTCGGCCGGCGCCCGCCAGCTTCTTCCTGCTCGGGTGGGAAGATCGCGGCGGGTCAGGCGTGGGACAAGCGTGGAAACCGATGCCGCCAAGGCTTTGTGCAGTGGAAGCAGCCGCTGTCACTCCCGGGGCGGCCCGGGAGGGGGAACGGCTAGTGATGCCAGGGCTGGGACAGGCGGCGGGGATCTCGAGAGGCTCCGAAAAACTGATTTTGGTGATCTCTCAGGTGGACGGGAGTCCAGGGCACAGGGACATCGGGCTGTCCCACCACCGAGGCGGGTGTTGAAGAGGGTAAAGAACACGAGGCACAGCGGGGTCTGAGCAGCTGCCGTTTAATGCGGGAAGGCTGGACACAGGGAGGGACGGCAGCACAGCCAGGGCTACCGTGAGACTCCCGGACTCCCGGCCCCCGGCACCCCCCTCCGAGGCGATGGATGGGGTCGGGTGCGGGAGTCGCCCCCCACCGTGCGGGGGCACAGCCCCGCTCCGGTCCCGCCTCCCTGACTGGTTTTCCCAGCCCGGCCGCTGCCTTCCCACTCCCAGGATAATGATGCCCCCGCCCTGGGGAGCTGCCGCGAGAAATCACACTCTGTACGGCTGCTCCGAGCCCCGAAAATAGGTCAAAGTCAAAACTTAGGGAACAAGCAGGTGAGAGCCGCTGTCACCCCTCAAGATCCTGCCAGGGTTTGCAGAGCCACCTCGTCCCTGTGACCACGTGGGACAGATTCGCTGTCCCTACCAGCACCGACACCGCCACCCACCCCGAGGGACAAGACACGTCCTGGGGAGCTTCACGCGGGGAAAGAGAGCCCTGTGCCGCCCGTGGGACGGGCTCCTTGGAGCTTTGTCACCACATGGCATACCCCGATACCGGGAGCCAGGAAGCGCTCGAGGAGCAGATCAGCTGATGTCTCGGAGAAGATGCCTCAGCTGGATGCTCCGGGGGGAGCAGGACCCTCACCGCTGGCAGCCAGGACAGGATCTCCTTGTCATCTGTCTCAGCCGAGATTAAAGAACCGGCTTCAGTCCCGGTGGAACAAAGGCGGCTCTGTCTGCCCTCCCTCCGCCCCGGCGCCCGGCCAGTCCCAGCCCAGCCGGGGAGGTTGCGTGTCCCGCGCCCCGGAGCGCCGGGGGGTCCAGGCAGGCGCGGCGGCTCCTACACGTAGTTGCTGGCTGGCAGCGAGCGAGCAGCCGTGAACTTGGCGGAGTAGGGCTTCTCTCCGCGGGGGGGGCAGGTGCAGCACAGGATCCCTCCCCCCAGCAGCAGGAGCACTGAGGCCGCCCAGCCCACGTAGAGGGATGAGCCCAAGTCCCGCTTCTGCGAGTCAGAGACCAGAGGGTTGTAGAAGTCCTGGATGATGCTGTTGGCTGACCAAGAGATAGGGATGAGGATGAGGATACCGGCGACGATGAAGATGATGCCGGAGAGGATCATGACCTTGGCTTTGGCAGTGTCGTCCTCCACACAATTGGTGCACTTGCCACCAGTGACGGCCAGCAGGGTGCCCAGGATGGCCAGGACGATGGCCACCACTACCATGGCACGGGCGGCTTGCAGATCCTGCGGCAGGGCCAGCAGCGAGTCGTACACCTTGCACTGCATCTGCCCCGTGCTCTGCACCACGCAGCTCATCCACAGTCCTTCCCAGATGATCTGTGCCACCACGATGTTGTTCCCGACGAAGGCCGTCTCTCGCCACATGGGCAGCGCACAGCAGAGAATGGAGGCCAGCCAGCCGATGACGGAGAGGGCGATGCCCAGCACCTGCATCCCCATGGAGGCCATCGCTCGCTGCCTGCTCCCCTGCCCGCCTCCCGCCGCGCAGTGCCGGCTGCCGGGACCACGGCAGGCATTATATGCCTTTGCCGAGGGAGGAGCGCCGCCGCAGCCGCCGGCCTGCCGCCGGCACCGGACGGAGGGGTAGAACCAGTTTCCCGGGATTCTTCCACTTGTATTTCTCCCTGCAGCGATGACACTTAATATCCCAGTTGCTCCCACGGAGGAGGACGCAGGAGGTCCACGCAGGGGACCGGGATCAGGCCACCCAGGTTCAGGAGTGCATCCCATTGCTGAGGGCAGGCAGGACATGTCCGGGGCAGCACTGGGAATCAGCTTGGGATGCTAATGGGGAAGGGCCGGTGTCCAGGCACTAGAACATCTCTGCCATCACTGCCAGAATCCTCTGCTCCACCACTTGGATGGGGTCCCCTCATGCCTTCATGCCTCCATTTCCCTCCAGCTCATGGTGACTGCTCCAACATCAGCCCAGCCTCTGGCCCCCCATGGCCCCATGCCGGGGGAGCAGCACATTGTCCCCTCTGGCTGCTGGGCTCCGTGCCCAGCAAGACACAAGCGGCTCTTGTTTGCTCCTTGGCGTCCGTACCAGCACTTCCCAGCCCTCCATTAGGCCTCGGGCAGGAGGTGTCACCGCCCAGACCCACAAACCGGTTGGAGCGGCTGCTAGTTCCCCACGAAGGAGAGATGGCACTGCCTGGGGCAACAGGGGGGCAGACCCCAAACCCGGCTCACCTGTGCTCCCGTGCCAAGCCAGGGTTCACACAGTCACCCTCAGTCCCGGCTCTGCCCTTGTCCCTCTGCCTGCGTGGTGAGGTTGCGTGGGTTGAGGCTGTGAGGGGCAGATGTGGCCTCAAGCTGTCCCAGTGCCATACCCACTGATTCCAGTGCTGATGCCAATACCAGTGCCGGCACTGATGCCATACTGATGCTGACCTGCCCTCCTTTAATCCATGACTCTCACACAGGCCCCATCCCTGCTCCCTTTAACCCCTGCACAGGCGCACCACGACACCAGACAGACGGCACAGATAGACAGACAGACGGACATTGCACTATTTCATCACCCTAGCTTAATCCTGGCCCTCTGGAAAAGATAAGAGGCACTGAGATAATCTTAGTTTTCCCGAGCACTGGGGTTATTATCACAATCCAACTATTTGTGCTTATTGCTTGGTGTGACTCTGGAGCTGCTACTGCTCATGCCAGGATGTCCCTGGGCATCGTGTCCCAGTGTGGTGGGACAAGCCTGGAGGCCCATGCACTGCGGTGCCAGGAGGATGGCTGGGGACACCCATGTCTCACAGCAGACCCCAGGCTAAGGGGATGGTCAGGGTCCAGCCTGCTTTACTTGTGCTGGAGCTGCCCAGGCTCTGTCCCTCTGTCGTGCTGGAATGCCCACATTGCTCACATACCTGTGTGTCCACCCTGCGGCCACAGCCTTGTGGTCAAGGGCTCCCTTTAATCTACAATCTTTAATCTCCAGAGCATCCCCTCCGGGGCCAGACTCTGCCTGAGGCTTTCGCCTCCCAACCGGCTGCTGTAACCATCACATTATTTGGGGTTGGAGAGAGGCACACGCCCACGTGTGTGTGTGGCTCGTAGGGGCCGTGTCTCCACATGCACATGGGGACAAACGGCAAGGTGGGAAACTGGGACTCCCCTGAACGCGGAGCATCAAAGCTTGAGCTGCTCATACTCCCCCTCGGAGGCAGAGTAGGCGCCAGCATGGCCTCTGACAGCCAATTACTGTAATTAATGCTAGAACGTGACATATATCCCACCTGGCAGCTGCCATGCAGGGGCAGCCCCTGTGCCCTTCCCCACATTCCCCAGTGACACACCCACTCGGACAGCTCTGCCAGCCCCGTGTCCCCAGCACTGCCGGACAGCAGGACCAACAGACACCTGCTCAGCGTGGAGGAGCAGCAGCCAACCCCAGAGGCCTTGGAGCCTGAGGATGGTGGTGTAGCAAAGGTGGGATCACCAAGCACCTCAGGACATGCCATCCAGGACAACCATCCTATGGACACCAGCCCCACATGGACACCAGCCCCACAGCCCTGTCCCAGTGCTCATTCCCAGTGCATCCTGCAGGACACCAGTCTCAGATTTTCCCCAGTTTCACCTGCAAAGAGCCATGGCACAGGTCCCGGTGGGACCACAGCCCACTTGCTCAGCAGGAAGCTGCTCCACCCCAAAACAGGCTGCTCAACACACTTAACCCATGCTGAGCCTTCACCACCCAGCACCTGCCCCAGCACCCAGACAGGTGTGGATGCCCTGCCCCAAATCCAGTGAGATTTGAAGGACATGCAGGAGGCTGGGTTCCCATCCCTGTTACACCGTTAAGAGGGATGGTGAGGGCAGAGCTCCTGTCCTGGCATATCCATCAGGAAACACCTTCTGACACTTGTCCTGCGTTCACCAGCATGGGGACACACTGCAGCCCCTCGGCTGGGCAGTGAGGCCATTCTCAGGCAGGGAGGTGATATTAAATGCAGTGTCACCACAATGCTAGGCACTGCTGGGTGCACAGTAGAACCTGTGGAGGACACTCTGCAGAGGGAGGGCTTGGGGCATGAATCTCCGGCCAAAAAGGGCTTGGGGACATCCCTACCCAGGACACGGGTGACAGTCCCACCTCACATACCCCACACCACTGAGCCGAGAGCCCCTCATCCCCCAGGACCCACACATGGACCCACCAACCCGGCTACCTCAAGGTCCTGAAAAGGTAGACGAGACTTGCCAGCAAACGATGATCCAGCGGGATCTCTGGCTTCACATCTGCCAATCGAGGCACTGCCCAGACCCTCCTGCTCAGCCTGTGAGGAGTGGGGCAGCCTCTCCCGCCGGAGGCCGAGGATTAGTTACCGACAGCCCCAGAAACTGAATGTTCCCAAAAAACATCCTTGCCCAACATAAACACCTCCAACTGACTCAAATATGCATAGTCAGGTTGTTTCTCGCTATAGGAAGCAAAGTCTTATCGGGAGGGGA
This sequence comes from Sturnus vulgaris, assembly GCF_052056855.1. Taxonomy (NCBI): domain Eukaryota; kingdom Metazoa; phylum Chordata; class Aves; order Passeriformes; family Sturnidae; genus Sturnus; species Sturnus vulgaris. Next base: position 10,495,257 of record NC_142263.1, read on the forward strand.
GCCGCCCGCCGGGACCTGCGGGGTCCCTGCGGCAAGAGAAGGGACCTTCGGCCTGAAGTCGCTCTGAAAGTCAAAACTCTGTTCAGTTTCTGAGCAACAAGTGGCTCCCATCACGGAAAACACCCCTAAGCGCTGCCAAGGTGGTTGGCGAAGGGATGGGGAGATGATGGATCAGGAAGGGGGTCATGGCGATGCAATGGGGGTGGCCCCACTGGCGATGCTCGGAGGACGGCAAAGCCCTGGGATAGACGATCAGAGCTCTCGGGGTGGGAATGCCCCAGACATGATCTAGCATCCCCTGTGAGCCACTAGCCCCCTGTCACATCCCGCAGGTCCGTGTCCCCTGCCATCCCCAGCCCCCGTGTGCCTCAGCCCCCTCCCCGCCCCGACGGCAGACAGAGCTGCCATTGATGCTCGGAGCTGCCTCACCTGCTCCCGCCGCGCCGAAGGGGCTCCAACAATGGGCTGCCTGTGTGCCCTGGCCGGGGCAGAGCCAGCAGCCCCGCGCCTGAAATATAAGCAGCCAAGGCGGCATTTACCGCCCCGGCCCCGCTCCCTCGGGGGAAAAAGCGCCGGCACTCCCGACCGCAGCGGCGGGGAACACCCCAACCCCGCCGCGCACGTGAGTGGGACGCGGCCCCGCAGCGCCCGGGGCGGTTTCTGCCGTCACCTCCTGCGCACCCCCGGGGTGCTGCCGGGTGCCGGGTGCATGGATGGGGGATGCTACAGTAGGTGTCCCCCTGGTCAGCGCAGCTGTCCTTCCTTTGGGGCCACCAAACTGGTGATGCTTCCTTGACCTTTGGGTCTGACATTTGTTTGGGGTCTCAGCACCACAGTAGAGCAAACCTGTCCCTGTGTCACTACTGAGTTCTTGCAGCTATTACACTTTCTGAGTGTATTACCCATTCTGAGGGACTTGGATACTCTTCATCCCTCCCTAGCTGTGCTGCAGTGCAGAGGGACTGCACCGGGCAGCGAGATGCCACAGTTGGGATGGGGATGTTCCCAGGAATCCCCCAAAGACGCCGGCCCTGCTCAGCTCCTCGGTAAACACCAGTGAGCTGGTTTGCTCACCACAAGAATGTGTCCTGCCGGGGGTGGCTGGCACCCTGAAACCCCAGTGATTTGCCCCTTCTTCCATCGTGAGTCAGGCGGCAGCAGCTGCCCCAGGCCGGCACGACACTGGACACAGCCTGTACTTTGGGCAATTTGGGATGACAAAGTGGGGACGCCGCGTGTGGGGCTCTGATTGCAGGGTTGGGGGCTGCAGTGTTTCACTGCCCTGTCCCACCCCAGCTCTGCCCCAATGGCTCCCACCCCATACACCTGCTTCAAGTATCCTACTCTTCCCCTGCCCTACAGCCCTACTTGGAGTATCGTCCCTGTCCCATATCCCTACCTAGAGGTATCCCTCCCTCCTACCTCCCACTCCTACGTGGCTTATCTCCCCTACCTCATGCCCTGGTGTTGAGTATTCTCATTGTTCCACAGACCTGGGGGTATAACCCTGCCCCTTCTCCTCTGTCCCATGGCCCTGTCTGGGGTGTAAACCCACTTCCCCAGAGCCCTGCCCCAAAACCTTGTTTGGGGTATTCCCACAGCCTACAACCCTCCCTGGGGTCTCCTCCCTGCCAGGGGAACCCCTGCCCACAGCCCCGCAGCCACATGTGCACTGGGGGAGGGTGTGGATGTGTGCACCTGTACCACCAGAATGTGCCTGTACACCTCTGCCTCTGTGTCAGTCTCTGTATGTGTGAGTCTGTGTGTATCTGTGAGTCTGAGTATCTGTGAGTTTGTGTGTGTGTCTGTGAATCTCTGTGAGTCTCTGTGTGTCTGTCAGTCTATATGTCCATATGTCTGTCCATCTCTGTGTCTGTCCATGGGTTTGTCTCTGTGAGTCTGTGTATCTGAGTCTGTCGCTGTGTGTCCATGTGTTTGTGTGTGTGGCTGCATGCCGGGACGTTGCTGCCGGCAGAGGGAGTGTGTGTGTGTGTGTGTGTGCGTGTGTGTGTGTGTGTGTGTGCCTGTACCTGTGTGTTTGTGGTTTGTGTATGTGCGCCTGTACCTGTGTGTTTGTGGTGTCTTGTGTGTGTGTGCCTGTACCTGTGTGTTTGTGGTTTGTGTATGTGCGCCTGTACCTGTGTGTTTGTGGTGTCTTGTGTGTGTGTGCCTGTACCTGTGTGTTTGTGGTTTGTGTGTGTGTGCCTGTACCTCTGTGTGTGTGCTCACCTGTGTGCCTGTGCACTCCCGCACCCCGGGGCCGCGGGCACTCCCCTGCCATGTTGGGGCCCTCAGCAGCCCAGCCTCCCCTCTGTTCGCTGCTGGCAGCCCAGTGGGCCTGGCCCTGTGCCCACTGTCACTGTGACAACACTGGACCGTGGACACCCACCCCGAGGTGACCCCGAGGGCCAGGACACCCAGAACCCCTAGCAACAAGGGCACAGAACCCTGGGGGCTGCTAGCATAGCATCTCCCCAGCAGCACAGACAGGGTCACCCCTGGCTACCCCCCAGCTGTGGGGATTTTGGGTGCCATCAGGTGGGTGATCAAGCTACAGTGGGGTGGCAGAAGCTCACCCAAACAAGTACAGGGTATTTTGGGGATGCCGTTGGTTGGCAGAGGCTGGATACGGGGGTATTGGGGTGTCACAGCGTGGTGGTCAGACATGGGGCGTTGCAGGGAGCTGGAGGTCAGGCTGGGTGGATACAGGGTGCTGGGTGACATGGGGTGACAACAGCTGACCCAGCCATATATGAGGTATCAGGCTGCCGTGGGGTGACCCTGCTGGCTATGGGGGCTCAGAGTGCTGCAAGGCAATAGAAGGTGACCCATCAGATACAGGGTATCAGGGCACTTTATGGCACCCAAATACAACCCCTCTGGCTATGGAGTGTTGGGATACTATGGGGCACCCAAATCCAACCCCACTGGCTATTGGCTGTTGAAATACTGTAAGGGCACCCAATTCCGACCCCTCTGGCTGTGGGGTGTCAGCGTACTGTGGGGTACAGCCAGCCAATTGCAGGGCTCCACCCCCATCCCAGCTGCACAGCGCCAGCTGCCAGCATCCCAACACGCTCTTGAGTAGTTAATAAGTTGTAGAGGAGATTTTTGGAGTAGGCAGGGAACAGGTAGGAGCAAGCCTGTGTCCAGCAACCACATTCCTGGGGGAGGGGGGCTGGAAGCACTGGCACTATCCCCGGCATGCAAGGCTGGGAGCGGGAAACATGCACCCCACTGCCATGGGGCTGTTGCTGCCAGGTCTGAAGGGTTTGCCTATGCCTTGGGATATTTTTCCCTTTGCTGGGTGCCAGCTCAGGTTGTCAGGATAATGCTGCCGGGGTGGTTACGTGCATTATCTGTTTCCTTCAAGGTCACAAGACTTGTGCAGGATGAGTAAAGATATTTATCAGTCAGTCAGAGGATCTCTCACAGTACTCTCGGCCCAGCAGGGTGGGAACAGGAGGGGCCAGGCTGGAGGGGTTCCTGCTGGGCCGGGAGCACCCACAGGTACCCTGGAATGGTGACACAAACCTCATGGCATAGCAAAGGGGTTGCACTTTGCACGGTGATGCAAAGGTGACCAACGGTCACCGAAACCCAGTTAAACGTGAGCACTGACAACACTACAGAAATCAACAAACCCTGACCTGCCAGCACTGCCATGGGGGAAAGGTAAACCCTTGGGACTTCCAGGTCCACAGAAGGGGTTTGGTGGGAATGAGCATGGTGGTAAGTGCTTCCTGATACCCATCAGCCGAAACCAGGGGATGGCTGTGGCAGGTGGCTTTCTCCTCCTCCCGCCCTTCTCTGGTTACCCGGCGCCATCTCTGCAAACAAAGGGGAGGGTGTGGGACGCAGGTGATGGTGACGGAGGAGCAGAGGAGCGTCCAGCAGCCAGCACTGAAACCCCACCCCGGGGCCAGCCCATATAAATAGCACTGCGCACAGGTGTAAGCCGATCCCCCGGCTGCAAGCGGCGGCGGGTGGCAGCAACGGTCTCAGTCCGTGGGTTCTTCTCTGCCATTGCCTGGAGCGCGTCACTGAACCGTCCACCATGTCGATGGGGCTGGAGATCGGCGGCGTGGCCTTGTCCGTGCTGGGCTGGTTGTGCAGCATCATCTGCTGTGCGTTGCCCATGTGGAAGGTGTCGGCCTTCATCGGCAACAACATCGTGACGGCTCAGATCATCTGGGAAGGGCTGTGGATGAGCTGCGTGGTGCAGAGCACGGGGCAGATGCAGTGCAAGGTCTACGACTCCATGTTGGCGCTGCCGCAGGACCTGCAAGCCGCCCGCGCCCTGCTGGTGGTGTCCATCATCTTGGCCGTCCTGGGCTTAATGGTGGCCATTGTGGGTGCCCAGTGCACCCGCTGCGTGGAGGATGAGACCACCAAAGCCAAGATCACCATTGTCTCCGGCGTCATCTTCCTCCTCTCTGGTGTCATGACCCTCATCCCTGTCTGCTGGTCGGCCAACACCATCATCCGGGATTTCTACAATCCGCTGGTGATCGAAGCACAGAAGCGGGAGCTGGGCACCTCGCTCTACGTGGGCTGGGCGGCCTCCGCACTCCTGATGCTGGGGGGGGGGCTGCTCTGCTGCTCCTGCCCCCCCAAAGACGACAGGTATCCCACGGGCAAGGTGGCCTACTCCGCCCCACGCTCCGCTGTTACCAGCTACGACAAGAGGAACTATGTCTGAGACCCCCAGGGTCCCCCGGCACCCCTCGATATCCCCCACCCTACCCACCCACCCTGGGACCCCTCATTGCCCTCCGTGGGGCCTGGGGGCGGCAGCGCCGGGGCGGGGGGGGGGGGGGGGGCGCGAAGGAGGGGACGGGGACGGCCGCGGGGTCAGGGCCGGGCTGTGTAAATAGAGACAGTTTCGGTTAAACACGAGGCAGTTTCGGGTCGGCGGGAGAAGCAGCGCCCGGCAAGGTCCTGCCACGCCGATGGGGCAGGATAAGGACGGGATGGGGACGGTGCCCCCCTGCTGTGTCCCCCCATCGCTGCTGGCTCGGCACCGTCTGTCCCTGTTACGCGTGGTCTGTACCGGTTACATTTGTCAATAAACGTGTCCTGTTTTGGTACCCGAGTGTCCTTGCGATGTGCGGCACGATCGAGGTGGGCACAGGGCGGGGGGACACTTGGGGAACCGGCCCCCAAGGCACCCTACACTGCTACGGCAGCACCCGAGCGGCACGGGGCTGGGGACAGAGGGCTCAGCCGCAGCCCCTCTCCCTCCCGCGCCGGGCGTCCCTGCTCGGGGTGGGGACCCGTTGTCCCCCCGCATTCCAGGGGCAGCTTTCCGGGAACGGTCGGGGCGGGAAGCAGCGGAGGAGCCGCTGGATGCCGCAGGGACACTCCTTGCCCGCAGTCCAAAGTCTGGGGCCGCCGGGGGTGCCGCGAGGCGCTTCCCCCGCCCGGGAGCCGCGCTGGGGCGAGGCCGCCCTGCTCGGCCGCTCCCTCCCGCCCGCTGCCACGCTCCAGCGGGCAGGGACAAAGGGGCAAGAGCCACCGCAGGAGCGCGGAGCCGATCCTGGGAGAAGCGCGGCCGGAGGCGGCGAGTGCGGGGCTGAGCTAGCCGGTCCCGCTGTGCCTGCGGGCGGAACGGCGTTGCGGAACACCCCCGCCGCACGGAGCCGTCCCGCCCGGTTCACTTTCCCCGGGCCCCAACCCCGCCGCCCCGCTGCCCGCTCTGTGCCCCCGGGGGCAGCAGCGGGACGGGCCCCGCCGTGACCGTCGCCGTGCGCGCGCTGCCGCCGTCCTGCCGCGCGGGGGCGCCCGCAGCCGTTGGGCGGGGCAAGGCGGGGCCTCCCGCGCACGGCTCGTCACGGCCCGCGCGCCGCCGCCGCCTCCGCCTCCGCCATGGTGCTCCGCCGGCTGCCCCGCGCCCCCGCCCCGGCGCCCCTCCCGCAGCTCGCCGCCGCCGCCGCCCGCTCCGTGGCCACGTAAGGGCCTGGCCGCGCGCGGGCGGGGCGGGGGCGGTGGGAGCTGTCCCAGGAAGGGCTCGGGGCAGGAATCCCACGAGCAGAGGCGTGGCCGCCACCAGGGGGCTGGCCACGCCTCCTTAAGCCACGCCTCTTGCACGGGGTCCCCACACGGGCGGTGGGCGGGTTTGACCGTGCCCTAGCCACGCCCCCTTCCTCGCCTGCCCTTGGCCCAGCCCTGGCCGCGCTCTCACGGAATCCCAGGGTGGGCCAGGCTGGAAGGGGGCACAGAGGGTCACTGGTGGCACCTCCCTGCTCAGGCAGGGCCATCCCAGAGCACAGGGCACAGGATTGTGTCCATGTGGCTCTGGAATATCCCCGCTGAGGGACACTCCAGCCCCTCCCTGGGCAGCCTGTTCAGGTTGGGCACTGCCCAGGGCAGAAGTTCTGCCTCCTGTGCAGGGGCAATTGCTGGGCTCAGTCCCTGCCCGTTCCTCTGGTGCCACTGCTGGGCCCTGGAGCAGAGCCTGGGCCCTGCTCTGGCCCTCCCTGCACACAGGGACACCCAGGGCTGAGGGTCCCTCTCAGCTGGGGCTCCTCTCCAGCCTGAACAGCCCCAGCTCCCTCAGCCTTTCCTGGGCACCGAGATGCTCCAGGCCCTCCTCATCCTCACAGCCTGTGCTGGCCCCGCTCCAGGAGCTCCCTGTCCCCTGCTGTGCTGAGGATCCAGAGCTGGACACAGCTCTCCAGAGGTGCCTCACCAGGGCTGGGCAGAGAGGCAGGGCTCACTTTCTCTCTGCACCTCTGGCCATAACCCATGCGTATCTCCCTGCAGTGCAGTGCCCGTGGCCCATGAGGAGGTGGAGGGTCGCAGGGATCGGCCACCCCTCGTCTTGCTCCACGGGCTCTTTGGCAGCCATGGCAACTTCAAGACGGTGGCCAAGGCCCTGGTGCGCCGTGGTAGCGGCAAGGTGAGACCCAGGGCTGGCGGGAGGTACAGCACTCAGGGAGGGGTCCGAGGTGATGGTGGGCAGTGCCTGGGGTGACATGCTGCCCCTGCCCAGGCAGGTGCTGACAGTGGATGCCCGGAACCATGGCAGCAGCCCCCACAGCCCCGTGATGACGTATGAAGCGATGAGCCTGGACGTGCAGCACCTCCTGAGCCGCCTGGGCATCACCAAGTGCATCCTCGTGGGACACAGCATGGGGGGCAAGACAGCCATGACACTGGCTTTGCAGCGGGTCAGCAGAAACTGGGTTGGGAGTGGGGTCACAGGCTCGGGAAGTTCCAGGGGGGGCTATAGGAAGTGGATGGCACCTTCCGAGCCTTGCCTCCAGCTCCACAGGGACTTGTCTGTATCAGAGTGGGTGCTGTTCCATACAGAGCTGTAAGCCAGGCTACGGGAACAGGAGCAAATCTATGTCCACCAGCCCGTGCTCTGCCCTGTCCCTCCAGCACTAATTGTGAGGGAGCTTGGAGATCTGTCCCAAGCACAAGGACTGTGGGAAGGGCACATGGAGGTCTCTGCTGAAACAAGAGGGAGCTACGAGCCTCCAGGGAATCTGACTAGGAGTGTAGCCCTGTGCCCCCTCCACTGGGGAGATCTTGGGAGATCCCGGCATCTGATCTGCTCTGCTTGTGTCTCCAGCCAGACCTGGTGGAGCGCCTCATCTCCGTAGACATTGGTCCTGGCTCAACCGCCCCCGTGTCCGAATTCTCTGCCTACATCTCAGCCATGAAGGAGGTGAAGGTCCCAGCGGGGCTGTCCCGCTCCGCAGCACGCCAGCTGGCAGATGACCAGCTGCAGCCCGTGGTCAAGGTAGGAAATGCTGTGGGAGATGGGGGAGGATGGAGAGTCCAGGACATCCTCCTCTGTTGCTCTTACTGAAGAGCACATGATCCCCTTCTATGGCAGCTCCCACAGCTGAGACAGTTCCTCCTCACCAACCTGGTGGAGGTGGAGGGCCGCTATGTGTGGCGGGTGAACCTGGAGGCTATTTCCCGGCACCTGGCAGATATCATGAACTTCCCTCTCTTCCACAAACCATATCCTGGTCCTGCACTCTTCTTGGGAGGGTCCGACTCGCCCTATATCAGGTGAGACTGGAGAGAAGCGGTTCCAGGTCTGTGGTTTGACCTTTTGTGCTCTTTGCAGCTGCTGAGGGTGGGAGGAGTCTCCGGGATGGGGAAGGTCCTGAGCAAGAGCTGTTCCTCCAGCAGCCAGTGACACCGACACGCTGGAGCCGGGGGAATTTGGGGGCCCCTTGGGCTTTCCCAAAAGGGAAGAAGTTATATCTGGGATCATGCTCTGCTTGGGAAGGGTGGGGGAAGACACCAGGAGGGAACTCTGATCATGGCATGTTCCCTTGTCCTGCAGCTCCAGAGACTACCCAGAGATCCAACGCCTCTTTCCCAAGGCAGAGATCCAGTACATTAAAGGTGCAGGCCATATAGTCCATCAGGATAAATTTGAAGAATTCATCACTGCTGTCCACAATTTCCTGCCATAGCTGTAGCACTGGAGACCAGGGTTTCTGCAAGGACCCTGTGGGTCCTGAGGAGCTCTGGTCAGTGACGCAGGGCTCAGGCTCTGAGGATGGTGTCAGCTGGGACTGGCTGTCCTCACTGCAGTCTGAGCTGCCTGCAAGAGCTTCTCCCATCTTGGCTCTCCTGCAGCCAGAGCAGAGAGGCCCTTGCATCCTGCTGAGATCTCCTGGCACCTCACAGGGACATGGGGTGGCACTGGCTCAGGACACTGTCCTGCCTGCACAGGGGTGTCAGGCACATGCAGGGGGGCAGGAGAGCCCTCCCCCTTGTTTTCCTGTTCCCAGACCCTTCCATGGATCTGGCTGTGAATTTGCAGAACATGCAATAAAGCTGAATCTGTGTCACGGCAGAACCAGGGTTGGATTTGGCCATGGAGGGCAGGGCATGTGTGGGCAGTGTAGGAGGAGGTTCTCAGTTGGCAGCAGGAATGCTGGTGGGAAGTGACAGCTGCACTGGGCCCTAATGTGACAAGCTGAGGGAGCAGTGCATGTGAGACTCAGGTTTGAGGATCTTTCTTGGCTCCCAGGGGAAATTGCATCCTTGCTCTATGCCTGGAGCAGTGTAAGGACTGGGGAGTGGAAGAATCTGCCTCCTGAGCAAGGAGCATGTCTGCCCAGGCTGTCCCAAAGACAGGTGTCACTTTGTCCCTGAGCTGCCAACAATTTATCCCCTCCCACCTGCTCTGCATCCTCCCAGTGCAGCATAACACCTACCCACCATGGGCTGGAGGCAGAGGAGCAGAGCGTCTGCTGCAAAAATCCCTTTATTGGACAACTGGTAAAGCTGGGACAGGGCAGGAGTGATTATGGGGCTGCCAGATATCTCTGTCACAACTGGGGATACTGTGTGCGGACAAGAGAGAGAGACACTAACCATCTCTGCTTTTGCTGCTTCAGAGTCCGGTGTCTTCTGCTCCTTGAGTTTGCTTAATTTGGGGTTATTTGGAGGCTGCAAAAGGGAGGGAGAGAAGAAGACTGAGGATGTTTCATTCGAGGTCTGGCTGTAGTTGCCTAGCAGAGCGGGCACCAGGGACTGCTTTGGAGGTTTGGTGTGTTTCTGCAGAGCTGTTCTTGTCCCTTCCCTCTTCCCTCTCTACTTTCCTCTTTCCTTTCCTTCTCTCAGGAGCTGGGCAGCATTGGCCTTGAGTTTTCTGCTATATCACCCTCAAATTCGAACATTTTTTGCTCTCTGTGTATTATTTTTTTTCCCATGAAGAACATAAAACCAGTAAGCTCCAGAGTCACAAGCTACTGAAATTAGTTCCTTGGGTGCCACCAGCTGGGTCTGGCCCCAGCTATCAGCACACAAGACCTTTGGACTGAGCCATGAGCTCTAGGGTCTAGGATCGGTGGGGGATTTCTCCCCACTCCTTCCTGCTGGCCAGGTACCAGGTTTGAGGCACAGACAAAAGGCAGCTACAAGGGGCCAGGTGAAGAGTCTCACTATGGCAGGAAATCAGTGGCCTGAGAAGAGCTAGAGCTTCCGGAACATTGTAGTCTATTCTTGTGATGGCATCTGCTGAGGGAGCATAGGGAAACATTGTCCGACCTGGGGTGAGAGAGACAGCAGGGATAAATGAAAGCAACTCTGTTTCCTGCATGGGAAGGGTACAGGAAATCAAGGGACATCCCAGAGGCATGTCCAGGCATGTGTCTGGTGGTACGAGTGATGCCATGGGCTGGCACCAACTCACTGGGCTCTATACCCATCAAGTGTCAGGGTGCTGATGGCTCCAGAGATCCAGCTGACTCCCCAGGCCAAACCAGACCCGTTTTTGACAACCTGCTCCCAAGGGGCCTGCCAAAAAATGACCTGGCCTGGCCTGAGCTCTACTCCAAGCAGGACGTCTGATCCTTGGCACAGCTGCAGTTAACCACAAACCCCACCTTTAGGAAGACCTCTATGTGGTTGTTGCAGGCATGGTTTCAAAACTGCTCTATCAGGCCTATCAGGGTAGGAATAGAGCCTGTTGGTGACCTGCAGGACATGGTATCTGGGGTGACAGAAGATGTTAAGTGTGACTTCACTGGTGTTCCTCACTGCAACAGTGATTAGTGCTGGGTGCCAGACCAGGAGCCTGGGGTACCTTCTCTAATATCATTGTATTTGGCACATCTGACCAACAGCATGGAAAAAGGACAGGGCATCCTAGGGAAGACACAAGTGATGTGAATATTTTCTCAAGCCTCTGCTCTCCTGTTCTCCCAGCTGCCATGTTGGCATGGCTTGGAGCCGTCTGAGACCCAGCAGGAGAAGCCAATTTCCACCGCAGTGGTTGGCGGGCGAGATAAAATCGGCAGGAGGAGTGGAGGCAGAGCCGGGAGGGCTGCGGGAGCCCCGCCTCCAGGGAGGTGCCAGGGAAGGCAGGCACAAAGCTCTGGCCCTAGTGCTGGTAGGGGGGACCTGCGGGTGTCCTGAACAGCTGCGTACCCCGGCAGTGGGGTTTCCTGCAGTAAAGGCTGGACTCAGTGACCTCAGGGGTCTTTTCCAATCTAACTGATTCTGTGATTTTGTGATCTCCTGCGCTGCTCCTTGGTCGGCAGGCCCCTAGCTCCCTTCACCCCTTGCCTGCTTCATCAGGGTGGCTGGGCTATGCTCCAGCCCTCCTCTCATCTACTCTGCTCACAACACGTGGGCTCCTTCTCTGTCCCTGATGTCGCAGTACTCACTTGGGGAGCACTGCTGGATCCACTGCTGGCCCTGGATGCCAATGGGAGCTAAGGGGGCACCTCGGTGTCAGGAAAGCACAGCAGTAGCTCAGCAGAGGGCCCTGCAGGCAGAGAGCCTCTCAGTTACACTGCGAAGTGCCTGCAGCAAGAGGGGCTGTTGAAGGGCAGGGCCTTTTGGGGGCCCCTGTTCAGGCTCACAGGGAACAGCCACGCCCAAGAGCTCTGTCATCACAGGGTGGCAAGGGGGTGTCAGCACAGTGATACCCAACTGCCCCTTGCCTTTGAGCCTCAGACACTCCCCAGGGCTGGACCCTGCTCCAGCATCTCACTGGAGGCTCTGCTTAGGAGCAGACCACAGCCCTTCATCTCTCAGCTCGCACCCAGCTGCTCCACTATCCTGAGGCTCAGTGAAGATCTGGTTGGCCTTGGTGCCCTTTCTGGAGCACAATGTTTGAGGAGCCAAGCCTTATCCATGTGCATCCTGCATTGATCCTGAACCTCTTCCATCTAACCAAGACTCAGAACCCTTTGGGTCAGGAGGTTGTCCAGCATACCAGAGATCAGTGTGTTGCTCACATGCTCCACCAAACGCTTTCTGCACATTCTGGAGCAGCTGCTCTTCAGGATGGCACCAGCTGCCCCACCACTCCCTCCAGCTGCTGCCTCCTCCCCATCACCTCTCTACCTGCTCCCCCTGCCCTATTGCCAACCCAGGGTGCTGCTCCCGCCTTCGTTTTCCAGCCCAGAGGCCTTTCCTGCCATCACCCACTTCCTCCTTTTCCCACACATTTTTCCCAGGGAAATCGCTCGAAGCAATGCATTTGCAAAGATTCAGCATCTGCGGGACAAAGCTCCCTCCTGCACCTCTCAGAGCCAGGCCCGGGACAGCTCCACTCACAGCTGGCACCAGACAGGGATGGTTATCCTCTGTGGAGGACCAACATCCCTTTCTCCACACCTTCAAACCCTTCAGACCTGTCTGGGGCTGGGCTCAGCTCATCCTTTCCAGGGGCCGCAGAGAGACACCACCTCGGGCAGCAGCACCTCGTGCTGGCAGCTGGGAGCACGGAAACAACTGCCCAGAGAGGGCATAGAGTCTGCCTCTCTGGAGACATCACCTGCTCTGGGTGACCCTGCCCTCGCAAGGGGGTTGGACTGGGTGGTCTCCACAGGTCCCGTCCAGTTTCAACTATTCAGTGATGCAGCCCGCAGGATCCTGGAACGTAAAACCTGGGCTGTGAGAAAGCCTCAGATTGTCCCTAACTACACTGGGGGCTGTCCGCATGGCAGGCAGAGGACGTGAAGGGCAGAAGTAAAGCCAAGGATCGGGAAAAGCAGGGACAAGGCGAGGGGCAGAAGCCATCCAGCCCCGGGGGAGGCACATCCAGGCAGAGAGAAGCAGCAGCTGCTGCCCGAAGCTGAGCGGGGCGATAGAACGGGAGGCCTCAGGATCTTTTGACCATTCAGTAGGATTCCGTAGACCGCGGGGCCTGGCCCGGAGGCGGCCCCGCTGCACCGATGCCCAGGGTTGTTCCCCTGGGCACTGCCTGGGACCGAGGTCCATCGGGGGGGAGAGGGAGGGGTCTGCCTGTCACCGGGAGGTCACGTGACGGGACAGCCCAGCCACTCCCCGTTCCCACCGCCCGCCCGCCATGTCTGAGGGGCGGTGCTGCGCGGCCGCCGATTGGCTGCGGCAGGACGCGCTGTGATTTCTCATTGGCCGTTGGGCACCGGGCACCGCCTCCTCTCGTGTCACGGGATAGGCCTGGCGGTAGGCTGGGTGGGTGTGGCCTGGCCGCCGGTGGCGCTGGGCGGGGACGCGTTCTCTCCGCCGATTGGTCGATAGCACCGGTGGTGCCGGGCGCTGATTGGTCGGGGCGCGCGGGCCGGGCGGGAGCTGCACGCGGCAGAGGCGGGAGCGGCGCGGCCGGAGCCGGGCGGGACCCGCCGGGACAGGTGAGGCCGGGGCTGCTCGGGGCTCTCCGCCCCTGCCCCCTCCCCGCCCCCTCCCCGCCGCCCCGGCACCCAGCGCCGCTCCTTGGGCCGCCGCCCGCCGCGGCCCCGCTCCTTCTCCCTGCCGCCCCGTGAGCGCGGCCTCCCCGGGGCCTGTCCGTGAGGGGCGGCACCGCCCGGTGGCAGCAGCGCTGAGGCGGCAGCGGCCCTGCTGGCCGGGCCCGGGCCGGGCTGCAGCGGAGGTTCCGCGGTGTCGCCGGCGGGCGGAGGCGCGGTCGCAGTCAGACCGAGCAACGGGGTGCAGGGCTCCCGGTGGGGCCGGCCCTGCCTGCTCCGGCCCTGCCGCGGGGCCTGAGCCCTTTCCTGCGCCGAGGCTGCGGGTGCGGCTCGCCTCCCTCCCCCCTGTCCAGCCGCGCTGGGGCCCTGCAGATCCCGCCTGGAAGTGCCTGGCGGGTGGGAGATTCTTGTGTCACAGAGATCCGGAGTAGCGGCACGGACCTGGTTCTTTTTCGCATGCGGTGAGGTTTGCCCGGTGCCTCCCTGGAGGCCACACACGGCTGTGTTTGGAGCAGGTGCCTCTCCTCTGTGTTGGGTAGGAGCTGGTTCTGTGCTGGTTTAGATCTGCGAGTGGCTGAAGTTTGGTGTGGAGATGGTGATGCAGGTTTGACGTTTATTTAGAATCCTCTCAGCTAACTGTGTTGTAAACATTGGCTTCTCTAAAGCAGCTGATGTGATGCTTTTGGGGTTTCCTGCTGAATTAACTGAAGTGGGATGAACTCAAAGTAATCCATGTTAAATTGGCGGTTCCTAGAATGTTATTGGGCATGGTATGTTAACTGTCTCGTAAGGATCTGACAGTGATTTTGGCAATGAATTGAAGGAAGCTGACAGCTAAAAGCTGAGGAACTGCATGAGCAACTCAGAATGCTGAGTAGAAAATTGGAAATGAGATTCCAACACTGGTCTTGGTTAGTCTGGCACTGGACTTTGGGGAGACCACTCATGTTTTACCAGAGAAAGCAAACTTCAGGAAGAATCTGAAATGGGAACAGAGAAACAAGGAAGGGAGAAGTGGGATCTGTCCTGTGAAGTAGGAATTTTTGCCTGGGTTCATGAATGTATTGAACATAGGAAGCTGGGCTGGAGATGGTCTTTGGTACCTCACTGAGGAGGAGGAGGAGTGTTAGCTCCCACACTGATGCAAAAGCTGCTGTGCCCACATTTGGTGCTTGAGTGTGGTTCAAAACTGGGCAGAGTTTGGTGATGTATGAGGTGGGATTAAAGGTGAAAAAAGCTTCCATGTGGTGCTGAGAGAACTCCATCTGCTTCCTCCAGCAAGAATTTGAGAGAAGATCTGGCCAGTCTCTGTCTGCTGTGAAGAAAAGAGGTTGGACACTGGGAATTCAGTCTGGCTGGTCAGGGTATGTGTACATGGAATCCAAAATGTATATCTTTAGGTGACAGAGATGCAAGCATGAGAACAAACTTCCCAAAGTCAGTGATGACTTTGTATTTGCTGCCAACTTTTACGTGGAGGCTTCATATTTTGGGGCTCACAGCCCCAGGAGTTTGGGGTCTGATCTGCTTGGGGGTCTGTGAGGTGGCTGTGGTGTCTTTCAGGGAGTTTGCTGGAAGATGGACATCTAAGTAAACTGAGAAATAAATGTAAAAATTTCACTTATAAATTTCTAGGAATATCTGGGTACCCGTTTTCTTTGCTGTATTCTCAGGAATCTGTTTATCTGGCTGTGACAGTTCTTTAACTTTTCTGAGAGCCTTGACTGGGACATTTTCTCAGAGGTGCCAACTGCTGTGGGTTTTGTGGCAGGGTTCTTCCAGCCCATCTGTCTCAACAGCAGTGTAACTTACCTGTCAGATTTGGTTGTAACAAGCTAAAAGGAAAAAGAAAACAAACCCAAAACCCAAATCAAGGGAAGCTTTAGGGGCAGATCTTGCCGCAGAGACTTTGGAGAATGCTGCTGTGCCAGCTTTTATTGTGATCTCAATCTGCCAAATATGCACTGCCTGCTTTTGTTTTTTGTTTACGTGAGGCTTCTCAAAGTCTCCCTTGTGCCAGTGCTGGGCGAGCACAGGGATGATGTGAGGCGCCTTTCCTCGGCTTGGTGCCTGTGTCTCACTGAGCTTTGTTCACCTGGAAGCAGGTGCCAGGCCTGGATGACTCTAGTCAGCCCTGTTTGTGAGGATTCCTCTGGGAATCGGGCCTTCTTCTCCAAGACACGTGGTTTTAGTCTGTGCTGTGTGAGACAGAGCTATTTCCATTCCTTTTTGCTGTCTCCAGTTTGTTTCAGAGGCTGCTGTCAGTGGAGGGAGAGGGTTGTTCTCAGTAGTACTTTGGTCAGTGAGGAAAAAGGAGGGTCGAGAGAACTGAGATTGTGTTGGAGTGTGTGTGGTTGCACTGAGTGTGTGCAGTGGTGTTGGAAATGACTGAGCATTGTTTCACAGGAAAATCCTGCAGTGTCATCTAACCCAGGTTATTTTTATCATAGAGAAATGTGAACAGAAGGAAAGAAATCAGTGTTGCATACTTGCACATCACACTCAACTTCCCAGGGCAGGCATGCTCCCTTAAGGAATTAATAATTATCAAAGAGTTATGAAAGCTCATACCTTTCCCTTTCCAAGGCAGCTCCAGCCAGCCAGTTTCCCATGTGTTTTTGGATTTCAAGTGGGCTCTTACTGTGAGACTTGTCGCTCTTTGCAGAACTAGATCAGGGCCCTTTTTAGGTAATGATGAATGGAGATGAGAGCTATTTTAAAAATTACTTTGCTCTTAGCAAATTAGCATAACAGATTAATCCCTGGCCTATTCTTCAGGAGGATACTGGGGCTGCGAGGGAGCAGGGAGGAATTTTGTTTGGTCACTTGGAGCATGCTCCTGGTCGATGTAATCGCTTCCCTTCTGTTCCTCCCTGGCGCTCCCCTAGTTCCATGCACTCCCAACAGCCCCAAAGGATAGGATTTCCCTCCGGAGGGATCAGATGATTAGCTTATAAATAGCAAATGCCTGCTCAGGCCTACTTTCCAGGGTGATTTGGTCCCTGTCCTGTTCAAAGCAATGAATACAACTACATCCACACCTTGCCGCCTGGAGCCAAATCCAAGGAAAAGGGGATGTTTCCCTTGAGATGGTGAATTTTTGCCCGGAAGGAAACTGCCCTGGTGTGAGGTGCTTTGCAGCCAGAGCCTCAGAGGTGGGATTGACTGGGAAGCTCTGGCAGCAATGGTGGTGCAGCACTGGGAAACCGACTTGTTTCTGGGAATATGAGCTGAAATGATACTGAAACCTGTTCAGTGGCTGAATTGAGTTTGAAGTGAGCCTGTGTTCCTGCCGGGAAGTCTGTGCTGGTAGTGGGGCACCCTTGTTTCAAAACCTGAGCTCATGGAGTCCTCTAAGAGTTGCACACATTCCTCATTATCTATTTCCTTCCAACTTTCCTTCCTTTCTCTTTAGTTTGGTCAATCCTGGGCTGCTGAGAGATTCTGACACACTTGCTGACGTTTGATGTGCAACCTCTGGTCGCTCTGACACACCTAGGTTTGCTTCAGGGCTGGAGGAGCCCCTTCCCAGAGGGGTGGGAATCGAATTGTGGGGATAGTTTTCATGGGGTGTGTTTTGCAATGTCATTTTGCAGTGATCTGTGTGTGGTGGGTCTGGGAGCAGCCTCGGCCTTTCCAGACAGAGATAACTAGCAGGACAGATCATGAGCAGAACTAAACTGGCAGTTCCCACTCTTAACAGTGGTAAGGCCTTTGTTGTTACTTAATACTTTGTGTTGCTCTTTCTCAGTTGAGAGAGATGCCCTCCAATTTCTTCTTCAAGAGGGAGAAGCCTGCCCAGGGCCTATCCCAAGAAAGAGTTATGTGTCAGTATATTCTGTTTCAACATGTGTCAAGTTTCTGGCCTCGGAGGTTTCCTTTTATGTTGTGAGCATTTGTAGGCGCTTTATTCCCTGTAGTCTCTGATGGAAAGCATTCCTGATCTGCCTTCCCTCATGGATCCTATTGCTTCACTTCTAGGTGGAGTGTTTGCTCAGCAGTGTGTGTGATACAGCTGATGTCAGGCACCACACACCCGGGAAGGTTGGCTGGACTGGCCGTGCACGACGGGAGTTCTGCTTTTGCCAGCGTTTATTTTCCTGGGAGACAGAAACCGCATTTCTTTTCCTGGGGACAGACTGTGCTGTCTCTTTCAAGGGTGTGGGTCTGATCCCACTGCAGAGATAGGCACAGTGTTCACAGCAAGGATGGCAGTTAGGATTGAGGTTTTCCTAAGCCTTGGAAACGGGGTTTGCTAGGAATAAGATAGGTGGGAGTGTTCTGACAGCAAAATATAGGTGACATATTGGGTACCTCTGCCTGAGATGGAGCAAGAGCCAAATCTGGTGACTCTTGCTGAGGCTACTGACCACTGTCAGCTCCTCCCCGCTTCGGAGGAGCCTGTGCTGGCAGCAGGGACAGAGGTAGACACTGCTCACAACTTATCTGCTCGGGGGCAAAGTCTTGTAGCTGAACTTAAGCCCAGAATTGCAACAGGGTATTCTCTGGAGCTCAGCTTTCTGCTGTTTCGTGCTGTCAGAACAGCGCTGGCTGGGAAGTGCAGTCCTTGTTCCTTTTCCAACCTGACCATTTCTTCGCTGCAAAATCAAATTGTGGAATTGTTCTCAGAACGTGCTTGGACATGGCATTGCCTGTGAGTGACAGCTTTATGGTAAGGACCCTCAAAGCATTTCTACTCTACAGTCAGTTCAATTGCTTGGGCTCTGCCAGCCTTTCCCTGATGGTCCCTGCTGAAACTGAGGACCACTCCGAGCCAGGGAGGGCTGCAGTTTGCATTGTTCCTTCTGGAAGCTTCAAAGGGTTTTGTTGGTTTGTTTTATACTAGAAACTTGTTGAAGTAGACAGCTTCCCCTGAGTGGATGAGTGCCTTGTGGCAATCCAGCATGAATCTATTCAGTTGTCTCTCTTGTTTCAACTGTGCTGACTGGATTCACAATAAATTTTTTTTTTAATCTTTCAAAGGATTTGGCAGAAGTCTCCTTATTGCAGGAGCATGACTGGCATGTAGCACTCAGGGCCACCAGTGTGACAGAGCCAGGTGGGATCTGTTTTAATGGGAACAAGAGCAGCCGTTGTCCTGTTTAGAATATCATTTATGAAGCACCTACACCCAGTTTGGAGAACCTCTCACCGAGGTACCCTGGGAGAGCGTGGCTGGCTGCCAGCCTGGAGCCTGGGTCGTGCCTGTGCTTCCTGCAGCTCAGCTTGGCTGCCAGCACCACCTGGCAGCTTCATCACCCTGCAGGTGCCTTGTGACCTGGGGTGCTCAGGAGGAGATTTAGGAGGATGTGAGGAGCCCTGAAATTGTTGCTTCTCACCCCAGTCAGCATTGTTTGGGCTTATACTCACTTCTGCTTTCCAGCCAGACAGCACCCCCTTTTCTGTCTCCCCCAGGTCAGGGCTGCAGCTGCCTTCTGCCTTCCTTCCCAAATGGCAGACTGAACTTCCCAAAGGCTAAAATCTTCTGTTCTTGCTGAAAACTTTGGAGCAAGCCCATGGCATCTGGACACAGGCCCAAAAGCCTGTGCTGCCCTGGAGTTCAGGCTTGGGGCAGTGGAAATGAGTCTCTTCAGGCACAAGGCCCAGGGAGGCTGAAGTTGGATGTGGGATGGAGCAGCCTGTATGTGCCAGAACAGAATCTGTGTTTGGATGGGGGAAGAAAAGATGTGAGGTGCTGAAGTACAGTTCATGGTTTGTGTCCTCTTGTCAACTTTCCTGTGCCCTTGAGTAGGTCTGGACTCTTGTCAACCATACATTCCTTCTCCAGTGCTGCTTCAGGGTTTCTTACAGCCTGAGACTTATGCCCTCTGTATGTGGGATTTATTTCCTTTGATGCTATAACTCAGTGCTGCTTTATTTTGTGAAAGCTGTGGCCCTTGTGACTTGGGGAACCTCTGCTGACTTCTGGTGTGATGTGTCTGTGTGCTCCAGGGCAGCCATTTCCTTCCAATCCCAGTGGACATTGGGATGGCTGGGAGCCCTGCAGAGGAATTAACTCTGACTCCTCTTTCTGGGGTATCAGCTTTTCCTTCTGTGTGTTTGGATCCTTTGTGCTCCTAAACAATGTGCCTGGTTCTTCTCAGTCCTCCGCAAATGTCTGTCTCACCTGCACTAGGCTCTTCATCACCTGCATGCTGTGGAGGGGAGAACTGCTGCTCCTGGAAAGTGCCAGTGCTTAATATTTCACTGTCAGGAAGTCCTGGCTTGTGCTTTTCATATCCACCTATTCACAAGAAGCAACTTCTCTAGGAAAACAAGGTTCCTTGTGTCTGCACACCTCCTCTGACAGCCAGGTGATATCTTGAGGCCATGGATGTGTGTACAAACCCACCCAGGGGAAGTGAGAGGGAGTCTGGGCAATGAGAATTCTTGTCTTGCTTGCAGCAAGGAAACATCTCCTCTAGACCTGGTTTCTGTGAAGTGCCAGGGGCTCTGCCTATTGCCCCATTCCCTTCTGCAGAAAGAGGGAATAACGCCATGTCCAGGGAGAGGGACAAGATCTGAGGTCAGCAGTGTACTTCCCAAAGAAGTAGTAGTCTAGCTGAGCTGATTGGTAAGCAGCTGATTGGGAATTTTGGTACTGATGCCAGCTCTGACACTGCCAGTCCTGGTTGATGCTACAGCTTACAGGGTACAGTTCCGTTATAAAGTAATTTTGTTACTACATTGAGGGAGTTTTCTCATACCCAGGATAACCATATCCTTCCTGTTCCCTCTCCAGCCCCCACACTGCTGCCCTGCTCAGGGCCTTGCTGCCTCTTAACTCAGGCAAAACTCAGGTGAAATTGCATTGGCCTCTGAATGTTTGTTATCACTGTGCCCTGAGCTTTCATATTTGGATATAGCTGCCTATGGGAAGAGAAAGTCTCATGATTTCCCAGGAGAACGGCTTGTTTGTGCTGTGAAGTCCCTATTTTCTGGGGCGTTTTGAACCTGTGGTACATCCTAAAGGGCACATAATGGCAAGAATAGAGGATCTTTTCTTCAGAACTGCTGTGGTGAGGGAAGGGGCCATAGTGGGAGACTCCCAGGCACTGGGGCAAGGTGCAGAAATCCCCGAGGGGACCCAAGGCAAGTCCCAGACGTTCCCTGCAGCTTTGCTGGATTGCACCATCCCTCAGAGCCGTGTCAACGGCTCCTCCTGCGGGGGAAACCGTCCCTTCAGCAAAGCTGTTGCTGCAGCAGCTTTGCTTTGTGACAGTTCCACTTCTGCTCCTCCTGGCAGTTGGGATCCTTGGAGGGGGTGTTCGCCGTGCCTGGTGAGAACACCGGGGGGTGTCTGGGGGCAGCATCTTTCAGAGGGGTGACCTGGGCACAGTTAATTTTTGCCATAAACGTTTCACAGGGATGCTGGCTGTTTCTCTGTCATGTGGTGATACTGGGGATTATCGCCTTGGAAGAGCAGATCCTTTGTTTGTGTCCCGCAGCTGGTTGGGAGCACAAAAAACCGTGTTGGAGAGGAACTTTGCTGCTTGCTGAAGGTGAGGGATGAGTCTTGGTGCAGGAAGGGGTAATTAGTGGAGCTGCCTCAGGCTGAGATTTGATGGTGTAGGGAGGAGCAGGGGCTGCAGGGAAATTCTCTGCAGGACTTTGAGACAACACATGATTAGAAGATCTGAATGAATGGGCCTGCTTTGGCCTGAAGAATTGGTCACCTCCTTTCTGGTGCCTGTGGCTGACTCATACCACTGAGTGTTCCTCAGGGAGCCGGTAGCTCCCAGCATCCAAGGTACTGTGCTCATTATAGGGCAGCCTGGAGACATATTGCAGGCAGCTGCCAGAGGGAATGCCACGTTACCGGCAGGCAGCCAGCACTGGCTGGATGCAGATCCATGGGAAGTGGATGCCAGGGTTGGGATGTGCCAGCGAGCAACTCATATCCCTCCCTGCTGTCCTTTGTACTTCCTTGGGCTGGCACGAGGTTATGTCTTCCTTACCCTGTTCTTTGCTCTTTCCCCTTTCTGGAACTGGAAAGTTAATCTATC
Source organism: Sturnus vulgaris (assembly GCF_052056855.1). Lineage (NCBI taxonomy): Eukaryota > Metazoa > Chordata > Aves > Passeriformes > Sturnidae > Sturnus > Sturnus vulgaris. The sequence continues at coordinate 10,516,420 of NC_142263.1, forward strand.
GGGACTCTCCAGGGAGTGCCACCATTTCCAGTATGCCAGTGAGGAGATGGATCCCTCTCTACTGTCTCATGTCTGCATTTCCAAATGAAAATGAGTAGCTAAGCACCCTTGGATGCTGGATAAGATGATCCTAGACAGGGCCTGTTTTGTTCAGCAAGGAGAGCAAATTGAGATTATTTTCTAATGTGAAACTCTTGAATGCAGAAGTTTGTGAAGATTTGGCTCATTAGGGAACTCTGCAGAGAGCTTTTGTTGCCGTTGCTAAATGAGGCAAAAGAGGAAGTAAAAGTGGTTCTGTGCTGTGGATTCATAGTTTTGTTTTATAATAAACCACAGACATACGGACGAGTGAATCCCCCACCTCCCTTTCCCTTTGTTCCAGTGCATCGTTCCTTCTTCAATAGGTGTTTTCACGAGAGGAATTCCCAGAAGTATGAGAGGGGCTGTTCTTCCTGTGAGGTTGTCTTCTATTGAAATACAAGAGGAAGTTCCTTAGACTTCTGTGAAAAGGTTCAATAGGTCTCATGGCAGAGGAAGTCACATTTTCAGCATGTTTTACTAATGACGAAGTACTCACAACCAAAGGCGGAATGAACAGCCAGTTCCTCTGTTGTAATTCCCTGGGGAGAAGCAGCAGCGGGTGGGATCCCCCTGCCCTTGTCCTGCCACTCCTGCTTCCTCCCACCCTCCAGCAAAGGGCTGATACTGGAGCCATAGAAGGTGGGATGTCTCACTGAGTGCTGCGACTCCAGCTTTCCATTCTGCTCGTTCTGCGGAGCTGTGGGGCTGGAGCTCAGAGTGCTGGCCTGTGTGCCAGCGTGGGCTGGAGTGAAAACACAGTGCTGGGGAAAACCGGGATTCATCTGGAATTGCTGATAGAGCTGCCACTGGTTTCGGTGACCATGGGGTTTCATCAGTGCATGTTAGTGAAGCACTGTCAGGAGAAAGGGAACTGCCTCGTGTTTGGGCAAAGATGACAAAAATTGCAGTGCTTCCTGAGATTTGTCTTTGTGTTAAATAGAGTAAGTCTGATGCATGCAGTCTTGTCCTAAACCTTGTAGAGGTAGGAATTTGATCCTTAATGAGTTTTATTATAGTCAGTTATTAAGGGGAAGAAATCCCAGGCTCTGTTCCCTGTGTGAATTGCAGCAGATGAGAATAAATCATCTGGTTCCTCTCAGTACTGAACTCAGCATGTGGCCACCTCCATCCCTCGTCCTGCTGGAAGCTGCCAGCAGGGAAGGGACAGCGTGTGTGAATTTGAGCAGCTCTTGCTGCTAGATAAGCTGAGGACTTGCTATATATATCAAATTGCCTTCTCTTCCCTTGTATCGATTGGCTGGGGATTTCCCTTTCTAAGAGTGCCTTTGGAGCAGCCAGCATGGCCAGCACTGTTTTTAGAAGCAATTAAGCTTGTGCTTAGAGAGAGCATGAGATGGGAGCACTTAAGCTCAGCTGAACTTGCTGACCTGCCCACATCCTTTGAGGTGAGGTTATTAATGAAAGCAGGTCAGCGTGCAAGGCACTACCTTCATGGGATTTTCCATTGCTGAAGTGCAAACTAGTTTGAAAGACTCCAGATGCCTGGAAATTAAAGACCAAATGCTCTGGTTTAACCTTCTTAAACTTTGGGGGCTTGGGATGGGAAAGGGGAATGGTTAAACATCAGGTGAGGTGTTGCTTGGTTTGGGGAGAGATACCACCTCCAGAGAAGCCTCATGAAGGCCAGGTTTCTGAGTTCATTGCCTGGTTGTGAAGAACAGCTGTGGAAACACAAAGCCCTGAGAGGGTTCCTTGGGAAGGAGGATGTCCATGCTGTTGACATAACAAACCATCAGGAGACAGTGCCTGCAAACCCAGGGTTTCCATGGGAGCCAGCAGCTCTGACCACGCTCAGGTTGGACATGCAATTGGAAGTGAGCTCTTAACTTATTAATTACCCTCAAGGGTTTTCATCTTCTCTTTTGGTCTGCTGTAGCTTGATGGTAAAAGCCCTGAGCAGATGTTCCACTAATCTGTTTTAGAGGTTCTTCCTGTGAAGGGGGGAGTTGGGAACTTAACTTGTGATGATGGTACAGTTATTGCAAGTTTTGGAGAGGAACTGGCTTTCCCCCAGGAGTGGGGAGGAGCGTTCAGCAGAGCTGTGTGTTCCCAGCCATGTTTCAAGGGTCAGTGCTTCAAGGCCTGGCACAGGATCCTCCTTGTCACTTGTGAGGGGGAATCTCGGCTTGGTCTGAGTGAGTCAAGAGAATAAATTCTGATGCTTCCTTGTCCTCTCAGACCTGCTGATGGTTTTGGTTGTAGCTTTTTCACATATGTGTTTATGTGGGTTACTAAAAGATGCTTTATTTTATTCCCATGGAAGAAAACTACCCTTGGAGAAAACAGGATTTTTGCCTACGGTGAATGGTGGCACTTGAGCTCTGCCTCCAGCCATCAGCACATGGTTCCAGAGCTGAGGAGCCTCATCCAGAGCTGGAAGCATGGCTGTTGCAGGGCTGTGAATCCCAGTAGTGTTACAGGACATGTGATCACCTGGAATAAAAGCAGTATTTTCTGCTTTCAGACACTGTTTCCATTGACTGTCCTAGGGGAGATTCCAGATCCTTGCAGGCAGGTGCCACTTTAGATGCCAAAGGTGTCCTGGCTGCCCTTTACCAAGGGTTATAGTTCCCCTCCATCCATCCTGTCCTCTGGCTGCAGGAACATGCCTCACAAACCTTAGGACTCCCACATGGGTATGTTTATGCACCTGTATAAAAGAATAATAGTTACACTTGTAATAACAAAATGGCTGAAGTTGTGTTGCTGCTGTTTGGTTAGAATTATTTTGAAATACCCACATGTTGAATGCCAGGGTGTTAAACATGGTGCTTGGGAAAGCCCTGAGCTTGGCTGGGCAAACCTGTAGTGGGGTAGGGAGGGGAAGTGGCGCAATTCAGGACTTTATCTTTGGATTTCAGATCCTTCTGGTTCATTTGGGTCACATATCTCAGGTTTTTTTCAGCAGTCACAAAGATTGCCTTTCAGAAAAAACTCTGGCTGTCAGAGACTCCCCAGGTTGATGGGAGTTAAAGGTGACTTCTCCTGGTGCACAATAAGAACTGAGTGTTTGCACAGAGACCAGTTTAGACAGCACTTCTCTGGCCTGGAGACTTGAGACGTGACCTCAGTAGTGCAGGCACCATTTCCTTGAAGCTGCTTCCTTCCTGGGAAGTCAGTGCACGGTGTGGAAGGAGGTGGCAGGGCAGCATGAGAGGGAGCCTGGTGCCCACACATCCCTCCTTCCAGAGCTGCAGGACTCCAGGGGCAGGCAGGGGCCTGGACTGCAGCTGGGATGGATCCATCTGCACTGCTTTGGGTAGGGACCAGGCAATTGTAAGTACTTGAATAAAGGCTTAATTGTGACTTGAAATGTCCCAACTGCTTTTTTAAAGAAAAGCAAACAAAGCTGGAGAACAACAGGCTGAAGTTAGAGGGAACTTTGGAAATGTTTGCCAAGGCTGTGCTTCCTGTCTCTGTCAGTTCAATGATTACGGAGTTCAGCTTGGAGCCTTGGCTTTGAATTCCTTCTCTGCCAGCATGGGATGAAAGGCCTGTAGGGTGGGCATGGCATGGGGGCAGCAGGGTTCTCTCCGTCTGTGGTTCCTCCACGTTCCTCATGGAAAAGACTGAGGAGTCTGTCCCTGTCTGCAGCTGCCTCGGGCTAGCTGGGATGGGGAGTGAATCAGTGCGGCGATAGCAGCGCTTCTGCCGGGCCCCGCTCCCGATCCCCCCGCCCCCGGTCCCTCCTCTTCTTGCCCCGCTCCCGTCCCTGCTCCTTCGGAACAGGAGGGAGGCAGACGCTGCCCTGGCAGGGGACCATCCCCGGTGTGCTGCTGCCACCTGGTGCTGCCGGCTGCCCCAGCCGGCAGAGCCACAGCCTCGGGAGGAGAGTGGAGATGAGCTGAGAAATTCCTGCTCCTGAGCCTAGCTCTGCTTCCTTCACCGTCGCTGCGTTCCCCTTGAAACTCCGATTTCACTGTCATTAATGTAAAAAGCAGAGTCGGCAGGCACGCTGCTGGAATTAATTATTCTTAAAACCATGGCAGCAATGGATAGCAGTGCTCGTTAGGGGGCTGGAAAAGTGCTGGGCTCTGTTCTCTTCCCTCATTATCCCGTACACTTTGATGGCATCTGTGTGACACTGCTGGACCCTCCAGCTGAGGTCTGTCAGAATCTGCCTGTGCACCCTCATCTCATAGAATCACAGAATGCAAGGTTTGAAAAGGACCTTAAAGATCCTTCTGTTCCATCTTGCACATGATACAAACTGTTTTCTGGCTCCTCTGTGTATCTATCTCTCCTGACTCCTGGCCGAGCAAGATGTGGCAGAGGAAGAGATAGGACAGACAAAATGCTGCTGGGGACAGGGTCCTGTAGCTTGGATGCACCATAAATATCTCCCCCTCCCCGGTTTCTTCACTCTTCTGCAAAACAAGTTGTCATTAGACTGCTTTGACAATGTCCCCAGGCTAAGCTGTCCCCTGAGCCTGACACAGAGGTGGCTGGCAGGTCTTGGCTCCAGGTATATCCCTAGCCCAGCCTATCGAATTCAGCATTTTTAGAATTCTGGTGGTGTTTTCCTCCCCCAAGTCTTGTTTCCCCCTCCAGCTCTTTCCACACCCTCTTCTACATTCCTGCATCCTTCCTTCCACTAACTTCCACTGCTTTCACCCTCAGCAGTCCTCAGTTCTACACTTTTCAGCAGCACGAACCCCAAAACTGCCTGTACCCCAGTGCTGCTCCTGCTCCAGTGATCCCTGTTCCTACCAGCAACTCTGTCCCAGGGTCTGCATTGTTCTTCTGTGATCTCCAGCCCACCTCACATATTTCCCTTTCCAAAATTTCTCCTGTTCTTTCTCCCTTTTGGCAGTGGTGCATCCATGGCAGCTCTGGGGTCCAGGCCTGCCCACAGCTGTGCGAGCTCAGGGCTCGTGGAAGAGCTACTCTGGGCTTTGCTAAACCAGAGCTTTGCTTTTATTGGGCATTAAGCCTGTGGCTGCTTCAGGCACTCCTCTGATTTCTCCAGCCTTCTTTCTCCTTCTTTTTTACTGTAGAAGACCTTGTTTCTTTAGAGGGGAAAGGACAAACTATGGTGTCACCATCCCCTCCTGCCTCTCTGCATTCCTCCTGGCACTCTGCTCCTTTCCCTGCACCAGGCACAAGTTCTTCTCTGGTTTTTCCTCTCATCTCTGTCCCTGTGCCGTTTGTTCCTTCCTATTGCACTATTCCTCTTCTTCCCTTGCTCAATTTCTCACCTGCCTCTGACTCCTTCTCCACACTGTATAGTTTCTCCCCTGTTAAAAGCAAAGCTCACCTCTGCTCCTACATCTCCTGTGCCTAATTTTTTTCCCTACTTCCATGGTAAGTCCTTGGGACACAGCCCAGTCAAAGTGAAGTCCCTCATCTCCTCAGCCTGGAACTGCTGCTGCAAAAAACCCCAAGCTTGGCAAAATCTCCATGTTATTCTCCTCGCCTTCACCATTTGGGAGACTTGACTCCGTGGCAGTTGTGTTCCTGAAACCCTGAACTCGCTCTGCCTGTTCTCTCCTTTGCTCTGCTGCTCCTCCTGCACTTCCTTGGGGATTTGCAGTCCCAGCAGAGCTCTGGTTTCTCTGTTGCTCTCTGTAACCTTATCCTCTCACACATCTCCTGCCTTCCTTTGCAGCTGGCACAGGCATATTCTGTCCCTCTCCCCCTGTGCCTGGCTGGCAGTTATAGGACTGGATAATCTGTCCCTGTGTCCCTGAATGGCTGATCTCTGCCTCCAGCATCCTCCCTGTACAGCTGTGTGTGCTTGCCCTGGGAATGGGCATGAGGACCAGCCCAGCACTGACCACATGTGGGTGTGTTTTTGAAGGCTTTTCTCCTGTAGGATGGTGCTGTGCAGTCAGGAGCATTCCTGGCTACGGCAGCTTTCCCTGAGCCCTGCAGTGCTGCAGAGAGCCAATTTATGTGTCCTGGCCTGAGCTCTTGAGAGCAATTCCATGTTTGAAACCTAGATGTTCCCACTTGGAATACAACTGGAGCCTCAGCAGCTATCAAAGATGTCATAAATACTTTTAAAGATGAAGTAAAATGCTTTCAAGGTATTTTAATAATGACCTGACTCCTGGGTTGGATGACCAGGAAGAGTTTGCAAGTTGTGACCTTCTCCTGGTGGCTGTGAGTGAGCTGGGGTGGGATGTGGCTCTGTGCCGTGGGCTCAGTGAGGAGGTGCCTGTGTTTTGCTCTGTGTTGGCCTGAGGCCGTCCCCTGGAACTGGGGATGGGCAGTGCAATGGCAGGTGGCCCCCTCCCCTAGGGTAATTCCTCTTGCCCTCCCATCTTCTAGGTAGGATAACTTTGAACATGAGACTCAGTCTGTGATCCCAAGCCACTGATCCTGGGAAGAGCAACTGGAGGTTGGGGTGTGCCAAGGGCACTGTGGGCAGCTCTGCTGACCCAGAGCTTGTGGAGATTCATGTATTCAAACCTGGACTAAAAACAACTATTTAATGGAGTTTTAAATACTCCATTACATCCAAGCAACAAAAAGGACAACTTTTCCCATAAGCTTGATGGAATTTATTCTATTCTGAAACTTTATTTACCAGTAATTGGATTGAGATCTGTCCTTGTTAGCAGGACCAATACTTTGCATAAATACTGCAGTGTACTGAAGAGTTTTATTTTACTATCTTTGGGGTTTTAAGCTGCATAGGTGACCTAGTTTTGCTTTGGAACAGTCCATGGGATTGATCTTCCTGCTCCAAGTGCTGGCTGAGCTCTTGCAGTTGTAGCCATGGTCCCAGCAGTGCTGGGGACAGAAGTGCCACCCATCTGTCCCCTCTGCCATCACTGCTATTTTATATTTTTACAGTAGACTTTTTGCCAGTCCTTGTTGAGCAGCTCATGTCGGGCTGCCTGTGAGATTCTCTTAACTGCACTTCCAGCAGCCCTTCATCCATGGGTAATTCTGCATCTTGGAATTCAGCCCTTCTCCCGGTTAGACCATAAATTATGATCCCTTCATGCTGCAGAGCAATCTGAATACTTTGGCAACTTGTCACCCTCATCTGGTATTGCTGTGACATTCCTGGGCTCTGGTAGCCTGATCTTTTCTTTTTAATAGTTATTCAGCAGTACAAGAGTTTTGTTGTTGCAGAGCAGCTGGTCATGGCCTTCATTAGAAACAACCTCTGAGCTGTCATTTTGTTTAAAATAACAAAGACCGGCCCATACAATCTGCTTTGCATGTAACTGTGGGGTCTGACAATTATATTTTTAGCCTCTAATTAGTCGGGAGGCTTGAGATGGCTGTTTCTGTTTCATTTGGGATCACAATAAGGGTAATAAATTTCCTGGTTTTTTTTCTTTCTAACATCTTCTGTTTAATATTGGACTTGTTCTTCCCCTTTAAGTGCACCAGGACCAACTCTACAATTTTACTCTACAATCTGAAATTAAAGCAAAAATCTCTGCCTGGGGCACATGCTGAGCACAGAGAGCTCCGCTCCAACTGCAAACAATGGCTGGAGTTTTATAAGCAATTAAAATCGGGTCTCTTAACAGGGAGCGAGGAACTGCCAGGGGCCACCCACCTCGGCTGGGGCACCCACAACACCCCTGCAGCCAGGAAGCCTTAGCCAGCTCTTGCTCTCTTTCCCAGCTTTCCAAAGCTCTGTGTGTGTACGTGCCTCCATGGGCAACCTCCTCCCCACAGGATCCCTGCTCTGTGCTGTGCTGGCAGGTGATGGCAGGGAGCAGGTGCTGTTCCTCATTATTCCGTGTTCCCTATGCCCAGCTCACCATCGTTAATTCCACTGTGCTGGAGGCAGGACTTTCAGCTTTTTTCAGAGGTTCCTGTGAATTCACAGCGCTGTGTTTTCATGGCACCTCTGTGAGACCTGGGGAGGCAGAGGGAGAGGCAGTGATTCTCCTGGGCTTTGACAGCCCAGCTGTTCGTGGGGATTGCCGCGATTCCCAGTTCCTGTCACATTCTGCCTTGGATTGCAGCTGAGAGGGGACTTAGGTGTTGCAGTCAGGAGCTGCAGTTTGGAAAAGGAGCAGTCCTTTCCTCATGTATGTGACAGTCTGGCCGAGGCTGAGCATCCTGGAGGATGCAGGCAGAGCTTGGTCCTGGCCAGGTTCTTCCAGCAGCCTCTTCCACCATCTACAGGGAACAGGGACAGAGGTTTCCAGACACTGCTCCAGTCCCTGCCCCTCTCTTTCACACCAGGAGGGGCAAAGATCGCTGGAGGCAGCAGTGTGGTTGCATAAGGAAGTGTGGTGTGAGTCAGGAGAGCAAATTAAGGGTTTTATGAGTCTTCTCAACTCTGACACGGCTATATTATCTGAGGGTTTGTCTCCCAGACTGAGAGTTCCAGAGGAGGTTATAAGCTATAAAAATGCTCAAGAGAAGTGAGTTATTTCCTCTACTTCCCCCAGCCTAGGTGTGTCAAGTGGATCACCTCACCAGCAGCACCAGTACTGTCCTGTGCCACTGAGCGATGGAGAGGGCAGGCAGCTGCTGCCCCACGCTCTGCCTGTGACTGCACAGCACCAGAACAGCCCGAGGCTCTGGGCTTTGGGGTGACTTGGAGGTGAAAAAACGCAACAAGAGCTCTCAATGTGCATAGGCACCCAGAAACCAGTGGCAGGACAAGGAGGGATGGGTTCAAATGGAGAGAGGATCTTTAGGTTAGATATATTGGGAAGGAATTCTTCTCTGTGAGGGTGGGGAGACCCTGGCACAGGTTGCCCAGAGAAGCTGTGGCTGCCCCATGGTCCCTGGAAGTGTCCAAGGCCAGGTTGGATGGGGCTTGGAGCAACCTGGTCTTGCCCATGGCAGGGGCTGAAACAAGATGAGCTTTCAGGTGCCTTCCAACCCAAAGCATTTTGTGATTCAGTGATTCCATCTGTGTGTGAAAGGCCATTGTTCTCTTTTATCTTCTTTCCGGTGCCATCCTTTTTGTCTTGGCTTTCTCTGTCCCTGGTCCCCTCTTCAATTAATTCTGTAGCATCAGCCTCCAACCTTGGCATAGCAGGTGGCCAACCCCATCCCCTGAGACCAAGATTTTAAGGGGAGCTTCTGACCTGGATTTTGGGGTAATTTAGCCTCTTGCATAGGAAGCAGCTCCTTGAGCAGGTGCCAAACCTGACTTCCACAGGAGAAGCTGGTGGGTCCAGCCCAGAGAGGTCCTGGACAACATTTCTGGGTGCAGTGGGGAGCTACCACCTCTTTCCCAAGGACTGGTCTGGAAGCCACAGGGGCAGAGCCAGCAGCCAGTGGGACACAGCAGCCTTTGAAAGGAGGAGGGCCATGGCCAGTCCTGAAACAGGGGGATGCATTTGAGATGCTAGCACAGGAGCACAAGTGCTCAAGTGAGACTGCCTGGTGGCCTGGGCCGAGTGTCATTTGGGTAAGGCTGTGGGTCGCCAGAGGTACAAGCAGCACTTGGGTTTTTGTGGTATCTCCTGGCTTTTTCTCACCCCATAAATCTTCAGGAACAATCCTCAGGATCCTCAGCTTTGCCTCTGCTCCCACAGGAGGAGGGAGGCCCTGGGGACGTAGGAGCAGCAGCATTCCAGCAGGCTGAGCTCGTGGGGCCAGGAGTCCTGCTCCCATAGATTGCCTTCCTCTTGGGCAACTGGCTGTCCAGAGAGCTGGGGGATGGGAGCAAGGAGGAACCTCCTCACTCATGACGAAGCCACAGTTTCAGTTTCTGGTCATTACTGACTTGTACAAGGAAGGAACTGAGAAACTGCACTGGCCATTAGCAGTGATTGGATACATTGGTACAAAGCACACTGCAAGAGCAGTACTCCTGGTGTTCAGTGTTGTCAATAATTCAAGTATCTTCAGATTTAGTGAAAAAAGCATATTTAACATTTTTCTTCCCTTTCTTGCCCACAAACTAATTGTGCTTCCCACATCACTTGTAAGTCACCGGTTGGCAGTGACTCTCCTGGTGGCTCCTGCTGGAGCCTTCTTTCCCCTGTGAAGTCTGATATGTGAGATCATTTGCTAAGTAGTGGGAAAAAGGCTTTTATTGTTCAAAAGAGCCAGACTGATCTGCGTTTGAAGGGTGATAGTGCAATATTTGGCTTTTTCTGTTTTCATAGGAAATTTGATTCCCAGTGTGGGTGGTTTTTTTCACAGTTTCCTGGAACTTGGTGATTTGCTTTTAAATTTAAAGTAATATGTCAGAGTGGTTTGGGTTGGAAGGGACCTTACAGACCATCTCATGCCACCCCTGCCATGGGCAGGGACACCTTCCACTATCCCAGGGTGCTCCAAGCCCTTCCAACCTGGCCTTGGGCACTGCCAGGGATCCAGGGGCAGCCACAGCTTCTCTGGGCACCCTGTGCCAGGGCCTGCCCACCCTCACAGCCAAGGATTTGTTCCTAATATCCCATCTAGCCCTGCCCTCTGGCAGTGGGAAGCCATTCCCTCTGTCCTGTCCCTCCATCCAAAGTCCTTCTCCAGCTCTCCTGGAGCCCCCTCAGGCACTGGAAGGGGCTCTGAGCTCCTTCTGGAGCCTTCTCCAGGTGAGCACCCCCAGCTCTCCCAGCCTGGCTCTAGCACAGAGGGGCTCCAGCCCTCAGAGCAGCCCCATGGCTCCATAAAGATAATAATTAAATAGAGAGATACATTGCACAACTCTGGATTCCTTTCTGACCTCCTGTTCCTTTCTTCTGTCCTTCCCTGTCAAGTGCATGGTGGGATGTGAGAGATGGCCTGAAAGGCCAAGGATAATGATTCCAACCTGGGCATGGCAGGAGCAGGGTGGGAGCAGCTGCCTCACTGTGGGAATCATTTCTCAGCAATGACTCCTCAGTGCTGGCATTCAGCTTGGCCTTCTGACGTGTGGGTGTCAAACCTGACTTAATTCTGGGCTGGGAAGGAAATCCCTGTGCAAAGGAAAGCCTTGGGCAGGTATTCAGAGTTCTTCTGTAGCCAACACAATGTGGTGGAAGAAGGGGGATTCCCAGCTGGGGTATGTTGTGTGAGATGTTTAGATAATCTTTAACTGCACATTTGTTGGCATTCATATTTCACCTGAGGAGGAGAAAGGTTAAAATTAATGATGGCAAAATTTATAGAAGACCTTGAGCATTCCCAGAGTTCTGACATGCTACAGGGGACTGGCAGAAATCAGGTTTGGTTGCTGAGCTCTGAGCCATCTTCAAGCTATACTGAAATACTGAATATGCCTGTTTAAAATACCATATTATTTAAAAAACATTGGGACACACATATGCAGATTTCTGTGCTGCTTCACAGAATCCCAGAATGGTTTGGGTGGGAAGGAACCTTAAAGCCCATCCCATCCCCTGCCATGGGCAGGGACACCTTCCACCGTCCTGGGTTGCTCCAAGCCCTGTCCAGCCTGGCCTTGGACACTGCCAAGGATGGGGCAGTGGGAGGCTGCTCAGGCAGGTGAGTGGTACCAGGACAGGAGTGCCCAGGGCTCAGCCCATCCCTGGTCCCAGTGTTTAATTGTGGATAATTCCATCTCCAGTGTGGGGCTGGAAGAGCAAAGCAGAGACAAATGGTGGGCAGATGAGAGAGATGTTGGTGATCAACTGATCTTGTATTGCATACACCTGAAAACTTTGAGGAAGGGTCTCTTCCTCCATGGAGCACCCAGGGTCACCTGTGGGAGCATCTGGTCCTGTTGGAAAAGATCTTCTTGGAGAAGGACCTTGTTCAAGTCTTGCTGCTTGGCTTTTTTCTTCCTACAGATGCCTCCTGTGACCTCCCTCAAGCGGGGCAAAGTTGGCAGAAGGAGCTGCTGGTTTTTCCTGGTACTTGAAATGTTTGCATCCTGCCCCACCACCTAGGCAAGATCAGATTGGATTTAGAGATGTTTTCCTCCCAGGATCACAGTGATCTTTTCCAAACACTCAAGTCCCCTGTGAATGATCTTCCCCAGGTTCTTGAACCACAATGACCAAGTCTGTCTTCCTTCAGCTCCCTCCTGTATTCCCCTGAAGAGTGGGTTTTGTACCTGTGGGACACAGGTTCCTGTGTGCCTATGTGACAAGTCCTGGGTGCTCTGTTTGTGAGTGACCAAAATGATTTGGTGTCTCCCCCTGATACTGAATCTGGTTTCCAGCAGCTCCTGGAAAGGACACAAAACAGGTTGGCAGGGATAGGTACAGACTGGGCACTGGCCTCGAGGGTCTTGACTTTTCACTTCTATGTTCAGTCTGGAGTACCACTCCTGTAAATTAAACTTAACTAAATTTGAATAAGCTAAACTTCTGCTCCGGGTTGTCTCCTCTTTGCTGCAGGTGAAACTTGTGGAGGAACAAGAAGAGACTGAGCTGTGATTGAACCAGGAGAGTTTGGACAGTGTCTGAGGATGGTGAGTCCATGTCCTGTTTCCCTATTTCCTCTCTACAGGATGGACACTGAGGGGCTGGAGCGTGTCCAGGGAATGGAACAGAGCTGGGAAGGGTCTGGAGCCCCAGGAGAGGCTGAGGGAGCTGGAAAGGGGCTCAGCCTGGAGAAAAGGAGGCTCAGGGGGGCCCTTGTGGCTCTGCACAACTCCCTGACAGGAGGGGACAGCCGGGAGGGGGTCGGGCTGTGCTCCAGGGAACAGGGACAGGAGGAGAGGGAACAGCCTCAGGCTGGGCCAGGGGAGGCTCAGGGTGGATATTGGGGAAATTTCTGCCTGAAAGATTGTCCAGCCCTGGCACAGCTGCCAGGGCAGTGTTAGTGTCCCTGTGCCTGGAGGGGTTTAACAGCCCTGCAGATGTGGCACCTGGGGACATGGGTTAGTGGTGGCCTTGGCAGTGCTGGGAATGGTTGGACTCAATGATCTTAGAGAGCTTTTCCAACACTAGTGATTCCATGATTCTGGTCTACCTCTGTCCTCTCTGGGTGGTCTTGTTCGTTGTATGTCCAAATCTTGTAATGCTGCTAAATGTAGGAAAAGAAATACAAGAATGAGCAGAAGAGTGAACAGTATTGTGTATTATATACAATAATAGAGAGGATTCATCACTGTCATCAACATGCTGTTAGTAGGATACATTTAACCCAAAACCTCTTATTGGAATATATTGGGAAAAAAAGTAAATAAGACTGGAACCTCCTTCTGTCTCCCTGGAGTACTGACATAGTCATCCAGTTTTTGTGGCTTTCTGATTTATTTTTTCTTTAAACATATTGTTGGGGTTTCTCATTGTCTTCCTCTGTCACTTCTCAGTGAAGGATTTCACACCATGTTAATGACAGCTCTGGTGCCACCAAAGGAGCAGAAATTTCGCAAGAATTAGTCACAGAAAAATGTGGTAGCAAAGAATCTGAACCACAGCCAAAGTAGCCAGATTGCTGATAAATTCAGATAAAGGACCTCTAATGCCTCCAGCAAGAAATAACCCAAAATACAAGAGATCTGCTGGGAGGAAAAAGCTGGAGACTGGGAATTTTGAAAGATATGCTGAGAGTGTCCTGAGGGGGGTAGTTTGAAGAGGGGTGATCTGCATGTGGGCTGTGGGTGGGCAGAGCCTGAATTTGCTGCAGTGACATGGATCAGCACCAGCTTCATGTTGTTGTGGGGGAAGGGTTGCTGAGGAGAGCTACAGAGACAGACAAAGGGCTGGAAATTCAGATTAAGGACATGAAAATTTAGGTTAAACATGTTAGAAAACATAAAAGATAAAAATCTGGCAGAGTGCTCGAGGAAATGGTGACGTCTCCTAAGGGATTGTCCCCCATGTGTTTTGTTAACAAGTGGAACAGGAAACGTGCTCTCTGCATTAGTTGACCTCTCAGCTCGAGTAGTTCCACACAGCATTTTTGCTGTAGCCTCTGTCCTCATGCTCCCTGGTGCTGCCTCAAGATCTGTGCTTCCTGCTGGAAGAGCTGATCCCTGCACTGCAGGGTGAGGAACTTGGGCTGGGGTGGGGAGGTGAAAGTCCTCGCCTGTCAAAACCTGATAAAGGACAGGTTTCACACTTCAGCTTGCAGCTGCCCTGGTGTCACATTGGAGGTGTAAAACCCAACAGCTTCTCTGGGTGAGATTGAAGGGAGAGGGATGCAGATGTATCCAGACATAAATGAAAAAAAAAAGGGAATAAACACATGGAAAATGCATCAAAAATCCCCCCAGGAAACACGGAGAAGGCCAACACAGGAGGGCCCCCCAAGGGCAAGGCTGGTCAGACACCCAAGTGCCAGGGCCCAGTGAATGCTGCATGACTCAGGTGTGTGCCCTCACCTGGCAGGACCTGCAGCTCAGGGACTTGGTAATCCAGAAACAATTTACTGGTAGGTTTTCCTTCCATGAATTCGTTAGGCTTTTAAAAACCAGGTGAAGATTTGCAGTTGTGTCAGAGCTGTGCTGCTGAACACCTCTTGCTTTGTTTTGGAAGCAGCTCCGTGTTGTTTTGGCTGGTTGTTGTATTGGGAATAACAATAAAGTGTGGTGCTGCCTGTGAGCATCTCCTGCCCTTCAGGATTTTGTAGATCTCCATTCCCCTTAGATATGTGAAGAGCTCTAGTCTTCTAAATTCTCTGTAGCAAAGCCACCTTTAGTTCTCATCACCCCTCCCTGGACCTGTTTTGTTTTTTGTTTTTTTTTTTTTGAATGGAGAGACTGGAATTTTGGATTTACTTTTAAAACATCGAAGCTTTTCTTTTCCCTCAATTCCTTTCCTGTCCTGTGTCTGGACCTTACCCTGACCTGGTTCTGCTCACCCTTAGGTGTAATCATTGTTTGATTTCTTCTACACGAGAGGGTTTCCTGCTCCTTATCAGTACCCAAAGATACCTTTACTGTTAAAAAACAAAACCACCTTCTGAAAAGGATTTTTTAAAATATTTTTTTAAATGCTCCAGTGATCTTTTGAAAATTATTTTTTCATTTTGGAAAAAATAAACCAACCACCAAAAGTCCCTCCCATTTCACTCACTTTTGGGAAGAGACTACAGGCTTTTTGTCTCCTATGGCAAGGAAGAGAAAGCAACTTGTAATTGCAAGCTGTAGAAATAAGGGCTTACCTCCACCCTCCTACCTGAGCTTCTGTCAGCAGCTGAAGGCAGAGAGCTGATGGAAACTCCTGGCAGCCTCCTTGGAGTCCTTCTGTGACCCCTCTGAGTTAAACACAGGAAGGGCTGCAGGTGGGCTGTGGGTAAAGGGGCCTCGGGGCTGGCTGGATCCCAGTTCCCTGCAGGCCTGCTGAGTGCTTCTGTAATTCCCTGTGCTCACGGCAGGCTGAGGCCACAGCATCGATGCCCTGTGCTTAGCAAAGGCAGGCCCAAAAGCTTTGCCCTTCCTCAGCAGCACCCCAGATGTGTTTCACCAGCTGCTCTTCCCCTTCTGCTGCTCTGGATTCGTGGTCTAGTGTTAACAGCTTGGATTGCAGACTCTTCCCCAAAACTAGCTGCTGATGGGCATGACCTTGAAGACAACACTAGTGCTGGTTTAATCCTTAACTCTGGCTAATGGAGCCCTAACAAGCACTTGGTACTTTAATACATTACTTAAAATTAATCTGGCAGGCGGGTTGGTGCTGGCAGCTCAGTGCTCAGCTCCCACTGCAGCATTCCTTCTCCTGACTGCTGGGATACTGGCACTGTAGGATGGTTCTTACCCTGTGGAGGGGCCCATGACTTTTCTGAGGTGGGCATTTGCAGCCACCCGTCGTCCCCTCATGCTGGTCCATTGAGTTGACTTGTGCTCTATCATCCCTCTCCTCAAAGGTTTCTTGCTGCATATTGAGTTTCATGCTCAACTCTGGGCACCTTTCTGAACAAATACCAAATGCAGTATTACAGATCTGTAAGCTCTTCTATCATCCTATCCAGATTAAAAGATGACACCCACTGTCCCCGTCCTGATTTATGGGGTATAAAACAGTAACTTCTCTTTGCATAGGTTTAAGGTTTTATTTCCATCTCAGGCTCAACAGCTTTTCAGTTCACCCACAAACCTCCCTAGGCTTTGAGGAAATGAACTATTTATGTAGGGGGACCTGAAACAAAGATGCCCTTTGTGCAATAGAAGTAGGGGAGGCAGAACAAGAAGTGTCTTTGGCCACAGCTCATCAGTCCCAGCATCAGCTTATGGAGAGAGAGAGAAGTACGTGTCTGAGTACAGCTCATCTTACCCAATGTAGGCATCTGCCAGGCAGAAAGAGAATAAATTTTAACTTTTAGAATGAGATAAATGATGCAAGTCTCTCCCTTCCCCATCTCACCTGAAAAAAAAATCTAGATAATTAGTCCCTAGCTTGATCTTCACTGAAAATAAATATTCAGATCTGGAAGGATCTAAAGCGGGGTATCCTGATGGCCCCACTGCTGCTGGAGGCCCTGGCTCTGCAGACAGAGCTTCCCTGGCTTCTGCTGACTTACTTCTCATGTCCTGGAATTCCCTTCCCAGGGCAGTCACCTCCTCCTGCCAATTTTTCTGTCGGTTTTCTCCAGCTGGAGGCAGATCAGGACAGTCTGTGCAATGGATGTGCTACCAGGGGCAGGGCTGCGCATGCAGATTTCTGCCAGCCCTTGTCTTCCCTCCCCTCCATCTGGGGGGGTGATGGCCCATGCTGGGTTGAGGAAAAGGCCACTCTAAATCTATAGAAGGGATGGGTGTGGTGCCTTCTGCATAAGGAGAGAGTAAATTTATTTGTGGTGTCAAAAATAAATAGAGGATAAAGCTATGCCAGGGTTGGGAAGGGTATACATGTCTGTGGAAGGCTATCAGGTGTGCTGGCAACTCCCTGCAGTGAGTGGGACCAGTTTTTATTTTAGAATAATGGAATGGTTTGGGTTAGAAGGGACCTGGCCAGGTGGGAGTTAGCTGCTCCCTGACCCACACTTTCCCAAACTTGCAGAAAGCTGGATCAGCTACTAGCAAAATGATTCATTTCAGGATGCTGACTCGCTCCAGACCATGAGAGAGATTTCAGCATCCTGATGCCTGTCCTATGCTCCCAATGAAGATTCAGTGGGACCAGATGTTCCCTGTGAACCCTTTGCTGCAGGCTGGGCTCCTGGTGCATGCATGCACGTCTCCATAGGGAATATCATCTACTTTGGAGGCTGCAGGATGGCCCCTTGAATGCCAGTCCTATCTTTGCCAAGCACTGTGTCATCTCCAAACCTTCAAATCCCTTTTGGGACCTTCAGGAGAAGGCTGCAGCCTGTTTACCTGCAGTGTGGATCCAGGGATGTCTGAAGGGGTGGGAGGAGCAGCACAGGAACAGTGGGCAGTGCTAGTGGGAGGGAAAAGGGACGAATCACTGCCAGCTGCCCTTAAGAACATGCTTCCCACGTTATATTCAGCTCCTCTTCCTCAGAATTGAGAAACACTTGGAATGGTGGTTGGGAGATGATGAGAGAGATTTCTCTCTCTGCCTACATGAACACGCACACTGAGAACACTCAGAGGAGCCCAGTTCTGAGAAATAACCTTCTCTTCCTCAGTGGTTTGTGATAATGGAGCAGAGCCCAGCTGGGGAGGCATCCGAGGTGGTATTTAGGAAATCCCTCTGGCTAAGCCAGCTAAAGAGTCTGGAGCACTCTGTAGTCCTGTGCTGGGCTGCCCAGGACCACTCCTGCCTTTGCCTGGGTCACTGGATGGAAAGGAGGGCAGGTATTTTGGGAACTCTTGAAGGAAGTGAAAGCAGAGTCTGAATCAAGTTCCTCTTGAAAGTCTGTGAAGCCACTGAAATTCAGAGCGAGGTTTCTGCTCTGCACCAGGCTCAGTGCTTGGGCAGAGGTTTCTAAGTCATATGTGTGTCTTTTTCTGATACTAAAAGTGCAAAAATATTTCAGTGAAAGCAGAAGTTCTATTTGTGGATTTCAGGTCAGCTTAGGTTGGAAATTCAGTGTATTGATCCCATGAGCAGCCCTTTAACTCTGCACAGCTGCAGCTTAGGGGGGGTTACAAAGGTCCTTCTGCAAATAATGCCTGTGCCAGGCCCTGAACTGAGCCTTGGCCCTAAAAATCTCACTGTGGGTTGGAGCAAACCTCTTACCTACCTTGTCTGTGGTTTTGTGTGATAGAAACTCTGGTCTTGTGCTATGTGCACTTAACAGCAATGTGTGCTCGCACTCTGCCCAAGAGACTCCTAGACTTCAGCTGTTTCCTGGACGTGCTATGTTGCTTTTCCCCTGATACATGTCAGAAAAATAATAAATATTGGCTTTACAGTGTTTATAGCCACACTTTCCAGTATAGGAGGTTCCTTCAGCTTTAGCTGCTCTGGTTTCTCAGCATTCCCTCCAGTGACCCAGGTAAAGGTCACCTGCAGGGAGCAGGGTACCTCTCCTGCCACTCATTTTTGGCCAAGACAAATCCATAACCTCATCCATAACCCTCTGTCCTTATGTGTAATTCTCTGTTTGTGTCCATACCCTCTGTTCTTGTGCTTTGGTTTATGGGTGCCAACTGGTTCAGGTGCCCCAAAGATGAGCAATGCTTGACATCCACCCACTGTGCTCCGTGTAAATGGTGGAGTGGTGCAGAGCAGGGGTGGAATAGGATTCCATGGCTTATCTCCAGGTGTGGCTATGTGTTAAGTCTTTTATCCTAAGGAGTGAAGCTGATGTAGCCATGTGAGTCCATGGGATTGTTTTGTCAGCAAGAGAGCTCATGGAACTGAATTTTGCCCTGCAAGTGACAGTGGGCAGCATGTCTGGGTGTCACAAAGCTGTCCCTTTAGCCAGATCTGAATAAATTAACTCTGAACAATTTTGCAGAGAAATGCTGATGTCTTTTATCTGACTCGAGAAAAACCGTTTGAGATCCCGTTGGTATTGCTGGGGAGAGCTGTCTGTGATGTCTTTGGGGCAAACAGATCTAAGAGGAGCTCAGTGGCTACAGGCTGTGCTGTGTTTGGATTTGGGTTTTGGGAGCAAAAAGCTGGTGTGATTTGAGCCAGATACTGGGGCCTTTGAGGATTGATGAAGGGTCAGGGTTTAATTTTGCATTTTAACAGAGAGATTCCTCCCTCTGACTCAGCGGTGGGGGTGGAGTGGTAGCTGATGGTAGAAGTGGAGATGGGTTTGCCCAGGAAGCTGCTCCTGTGGTTCCTAGGATAGGCTGTGACGTGGGAGCTGTTTGCTCCTGGGCTTGATGAACAGCGAGTTCATCAAGGTAAGCTTGTAGGGGGCTGGGGTAGGGAGGTTTTCCTGCATTTCCTGCACCCATGGCCTTACCCTGTGTCTGAGCATTGCCAGCGGGAGCTGGGGAAACTTCACATGGCAGCTGAGTGTCCCAGCGGTCAGCCAGAGGAGCCTTGTCCACTCCAGGGCTCAGGCTCCACCACACAGGTGCTGGTGGGAACCAGGGACATCCAACTACTCCCTATGCATATGAAGCTGCTGCAAAGGAGGACTTAAAGTCTTGGGAGTGGTGAGTGGTGAGATGCAGTAGGGCAGGCCCTTTATCCTCATCTCCCTGTCGAGGCACAGAGGCTGCAGGGGAAGAGTGGGCTCAGGGATGTGGTGGCAGATCCTGGCTGAGCTTCTGGGAGCAGGGCCGGGGCTGGCTCGGCATTGGATGGAGGGCTGGTGACAGGGAGGTCAGTGCTGGTGCAGAGGCCTGGGGACAAAGGGCTTGATGCTGGGGTGGAGGGCTCGGCACAGGGTTGAAGGGCTCGGGGCAGAAGGCACGGAGCTGGGACAGAGGTCTTGGAGCAGAGCGCTCAGTGCTGGTGTGGACGCGTTGGTGCGGGTCAATAGGCTCGTGGCAGAAGGCTCCGTGCCGGGGTGGAAGGCTCGGGGCAGAGGGCGCGGTGCCGGGGCACGAAGCAGCCTTCCCGCTATTGTTCCCGGCGCTCCCACCGCCGCCATCATCAGCGTGGCACGAGGCAGGTGCCGGCGGGAGCGGCGCCGAGGCCCGGGAATGTCTCTGCCGGCCGAGGAACGGGCCGGCCCCGCCGCCCCGCGGTCCCGCCGCCCGCTCCATTTTCTGTCTCGCCCGTCACGGAGACGCTCAGATGGCAGAGCCGCGCTTGGCGGCCCTGGGAGGGAGGTGGAGTCTGCCCGTCCTCCGCCCGCCCTCCCTCCATTGTCAGCGGCGGCGGCGGCGGCACCTGCTCGGGCCGCCGGCGGCCGGGATGCTCCTGCCCTTCCCGGCGGAGCGGGGACGCTGCCGCAGTGCCGGGGCCGCAGTTCGCTGCCGGAGGGAGGAGATGCTGCTTGTGCCTGCCCGGCCTTGCTGCCGCCTCGGGAAATGAACATGAGTCTGCCAGGCCGCGTCTCCTGCTCCATGCTCAACTGCTTTGTAAGTGCTGCTTTTTATTCCCCTTCTCTCCTTCATGGAAGCGGGGCCGTAAGCCAGTTGCGCTCTCCAGCTCACATGCCGGTGGAGGCATCCTCTGGATCTGCTCGGGAAAAAGGGATCTGCCCCTTCTCCTAGCTCCCACATGCCGCCGGAAGACACTGTGGCCCGTCCCTGCTGCCCTGGCCGGACCCAAGGGCACAGCAGTGCCCGGCGCTGCGGGCTGAGCCCCGGCAGGCCCTGGTCACTGTGCTGGGCCCCGCAGACTCTGTGCCCTGCCTGGAGCTGGGAAATGACCGTGCGAGAGCAGCCGACCCCCGGGGAGCCCCGCGCCCCCTCCCTGGCTGCGGCTGTGCAGGACCCCTCCGGTGCTGTGCAGTGCTGTGCTGTGCTCTGAGGGTGTCCTGCGCTCGGCACCTTCAGCAAGAGGGGGTTTCCTGCTCTGACCCTTCCTGCAGACCCACCCTCAAGCCCCCAGGGCACTTCTGGCCAGATGGGCTCCGAGGGCTTCAGGAGCCTTGTGGAGAGAGCAGAGTGCTGGCCCCCTCCCTGCCGGTACCCGGGATGGGGCTGTGGCAGGAGAGGATGCTCAGCCTCTGCCCGCCCTGTGCTGCAGGCGAGGAGGGACTCAAGGACACCCAGGCGGATGGAGAGCTCAGGCTGCCCTGTTCCAGTTCCTGCTGCTCTCTGGGATTTCTCTGCAAACTGCAGAGTGATGATGGGAGAGGATCTCTGCTTCCTGGCTGCCACAGTGGCACAAGAGCACACACCTTCCCTTTGTGCTCTCCTGGGCTGGTGCCTCAGCCTTGGAGTGAGGCACTGGCAGGAGGGGCCCCAAGCCTCCTGTGGTTTCCACTGGGCATCAGCTGCTGCTGGAGCCAGTGCTGTGCCCTGTGTCCCTCACAGCGTGGTGACAGGGGCAGTGCCTTTGCCTCCAGCTGGGGCTGATGCTGAGTTTTATGAAGGTTCTAACAGCATGTTACATGCGTGCAGGTTCCTTGGATGTGGGGTGTAAGAGGTCTGGCTGCTCCTGCCTGAGGTCCAGAGAGCACCTCAGGCCAGGCTGTTCCTGCAGGCGCTGAGGCTTCAGCCCCTGTCAGCAACACAAGAGGATTCAGCATAATTTTAAATATTCCTGAGCCAGACTGATTGGGATCTCCTTTCTTCAGTCTGAAATCGGGATTCTAGCTTGGGTAACATATCCAGAAAGATATGTCATTTTAAAATATTACTCAGTGCTTACAGAACACAGTGTTTCCTGGTAAATGCTAGAGCTTAGAGCTAGAGTTAGAGACCAAGCAGCCCTCTGAAGAAAACATTGCCACACCAAATATTTGTGGAATTAGCACCATCCTGGTCTCCCAGCAGTGAGTATCTGCAACTGAATGTCTGGGTGCCACTCCTTTGGGCAGCAATTCAGTGATGTGGCAGGGCCTGGGTGAGGACTGGTGAAAATTGGCACCTAGAGTTCACGCCAGAGCTCAAGGAGCATTGAGACAATGCTCTGAGACACATGGTGGGGTTTGGGGTGTCCTGTGCAGGGCCTGGAGTGGGACTTGATGATCCTTATCCTTTCCAGCTCAGGATATTCTGATTGTATGAGTGAATGGAGATTCTCATGTTCGAAACTGAGACATACACTCCACTTGTCGAGGATGGCATGTACAGGTTCTCTGTGACCTCTCAGACCATCCTGAGGCCTCTGTGGGTTTTCTGGGGTGTCCATCTGAGCAGGCTGGACATGTCCAGCTGCTCTGGGCTCGGTGCTGGCACCAGTCAGTAGTGCCCGTTGTGAATTATGTGCACTGGAGTGCAGTTTTTGTAGGTTGTTCACAGTTGTATCTTCTCCTTCAGAAGATTCAGGCTCTTCCCAGATTTCTTTGGTGTGAGAGTGAAAACGACAAAGCCGTCCTTAAGAGGAGGAAGAGTAGGCTAACACTGGACTGTAGATAGAAACCCTCTGTGTCATAGTGTGTCTGCTCTGGTGCCATGGAGCAGGTAATGGGAACAGCTGACATAACAAGTTACTGTCACATCAGTCCCCTGTGGCCAAGGTGTGTCTGCTTGGCTTTCCAAACACCATTCAGCTGGAAGAGGCGGGACTTGGAGGCTTCAGCATTTCACTGTGCTGTGGGCACTCTGCAACAGCTGAGGAACTGCTGGCGTCTGGAGGCAGAACAGGCATTTCCATGCACAGGTCCCAAGCTCCTGGGGTGCCAAGAATATCCAGCAGGTTCAATTTTTGGCTTTCACAGCATGTGCTGGCTGAGGTTGTCTGACTGTGTGCTCTGTTTGCAATGCAGGGTGAGGAAGGCCCTCCCAGTTTGGAGTACATCCAGGCCAAGGACTTGTTCCCCCCGAAGGAGCTCATAAAGGAGGAGGAGTCACTGCAGGTAAGGAAGTGAAAACACCCGAACAGCTCTGGAATGTGGCATACTGGGCTCTGCAGAGCAGCTTTCCAGCGCAGCACATCCTGGAGGCCATGGGCAGGCGGGTGCCAGGGCACGTTTGTAGCAGCAGATCCCTGTGCATGGGGGTCAGGCCAGCTGTTCCCAAGGCCCTTTCCCTGCCCTGGCCGGATGTGTCCAGCATCACCAGCCACTGGGAGTGTGGCTGGAGCTGCTGCAGGGCACAGCCAGCCCGGGCATTCCCTGTGGGAGTGTGCCTGCCCAGCCCTGCAGCCTGCATCCTGGGAGATTTCTAGGACAGGGGCAGCATGGGGGCCATGCTCTCTGCAGCCACAGCACCCAGTGCACTGCCTGTGCTCCCCTTGAGCGCCTTGCTCCTGGCGTTTTCCTGTTGCACGGTGGCTGGAAGAAGGAACCTCCATATGGTGCCAGCCTCCCGCTGCAGAAAGCCCTGGGAAGAGCCCCAGGTGCTGTTGCAGAAGGGCAGCAAGGGCAGCATTCCCTCCTGGGAACTGGTGCTTCCTTTAACATCATCCAGTGCTCATCGTCCTCCTCCTGAGGCTGGAGCCAGGCTCACCTTTCTCTTGCTGCTGCAGTGTTTGAGTTTGTTCTGAGAGTGCCATTGCCTTGGCAAACAGTGCTGGGGAAAGCAAGGACTGAAGGCTTGAAGGAACAGCCACAGGCTGGGGAGTTGTGCAGGGTCAGGGCTGCAGGGCTGTGGCTTTGAGGGCTGAAGCTGGTGAGGTGACTCTGAGTTGAGACATCTGGAGAAGAGCAGACTCTGCCTTAGTTTGCTGCATGGAGAAGTAAAGTTCAACCCTCCCAAAGGTAATTTCCCTTCAGTAAATTGTTAATTTATTGTGAAGTGGAATGTTCAAGGACAGCTTGGATGGAACTTGGAACCTGGCCTAGTGGAAGGTGTCTCTGCCTGTGGCAGGGCGTGGAACTGGATCAGCTTGGGTTGGGATGTCACTCTCAGCCCAAACCATTCCAGGATCCTGTGACTCTACAAGGATGCCATCAGTTGATAACAAGCTGTATTAGGGCACCTGCTGGTTTATTCCAGGATCTCCCTCCGTTGGTTCTTGCAGCCTTACCAGCTCCTTTCTGTTCTGTCTCCCTTCTGTTGCTGTGTGAAAGAGCCACGTAAGCAGGAGAGACACATGCCAGATAAAAACAGCTCTGGCAAGCGTGCAGAAATCAACTGCAGAAATAAAGAGAGGGTATTCTCTTAGGCAAATGATTAGTATTTTTCAAGAGTGTTCGGACAGATGCCAGGCTAAGGTGGTTATTTTTGTACAAAGGAAGAAGTTGTTAGTGCAGTTGTCACTTGAAGTCTGAAATGCAGGAAATTCAGGTTTCTATACCCAAGCCATAGAAACAACTTTGAAATAAAGAGAAGGTGGTCTGACTTCTACTAATTCAGTGTAATGAATTGTGCCATCAGCTGCCCTGTCTGACAGGTTTCAGCTCTGGCTGAAATGATAAATCGTCCTGACATTTTTTGCATAATTGGTTACTGACATCACCTGGTGTATGTGGCATTCAGGTAACAGGAGGAGCCTGATTAGCCAAGGACAAAGGGGCCTAGTGAATTTTAGGCTGTTCTGCCTTCTTTTTTTTTAATATAAGAAAAGTCAAACTTGACTGTCTGCCAGGATCCCATGTTTTAAAAATAACTATGGCATGTCCAGACTGATAGGGAAAAACGGACACTTGATTGTGGAGATATTTTTAAAAATGGAATACAGGTAAATTTAATAAAGCTTTCTTGAAGTTTAATCAAGACAAGCTTCCTCAGTCATATAAATAACTATACACAGAGAATCCCTGAGAGCCTTGTTAGCAGAAACTGGGTACAACTTCAGTTCATTTGCTTACCTGGATGGTACTGCTGAGTCCCACAGGGCTGCTCAGGGCCTCCCATGTTTAAATGGCACAGCAGGATCACATAGGTGACACTGCACTGGGACAGAGGCTTCTGATCAGTCACAGAATCCCAGAATCACTGAGGTTGGCAAAGACCCCCAAGACCATCAAGTCCAATCTGTGGCTGATGCCCGTGTTGTCACCCAGCCCAGAGCACTGAGTTCCACATCCAGTTGTTCCTTGGACCCCTCCAGGGATGGTGACACCACCACCTCCCTGGGCATCCGCTTCCAGTGCTTCCACGTGGTGCTGGACACTTTCAGGAGATGTGTAGAGCACTCCCCTCATCTCTCTGAGCTGTTCTGCAGTCACGTCCCTCTCCATGCCTCTTGTGCCAGGGCTGGTTTCCCCTCTCCGAAAACCAGGGCCTGTCAGTCCCCTTGTCCCCAGGCCTCCCCTCACTGCCAGGTGTGCATGGCACACAGGTGATCCTTCAGGAGGTGCTCGCTGGCTCTGGAGGTGTCCCTGGGGGTTGCTCCATGTGTGGGGCTGGGCAGTGGTGTCAGTGCTGTCCGTGCTGCTCTCAGGGCACAGGGACCCTTGCTAGGAACAGCTCCGTGGGAGATGCACTGCAGAGACAATGGGAAGAGTGGCTCTGGGAATTCCAGCACACGCAGTGCCTGTGTGACCTGACCTGGTGCTGTCTCCCTTCCAGGTGCCATTCACTGTGTTGCAGGGTGAGGGGGTGGAGTACCTGGGCCATGCCAACGACGCTGTGATCGCCATCTCCAACTACCGCCTGCATATCAAATTCAAAGACTCTGTGATCAATGTGAGTCTGCCTCTGCCTGCACCATCACCTCTCCCAGGGTCTCAGAGCAGGGAGGGGTGGGAATTCCCATTCCTGGGGGCTGTGGCACAGGAAGATGCCTCTTAGAGGATGCCAGGCCTAAGCGTGCAGTTGCTGTTTTGCTGCTGTATTTAAGTGTGAGGATGGGGTTTTCCTTTGGGTAGTAATTAGGTCTTTCCTTTGCTATTTTCTTTAAATTCAGGCAATAACTTTGGTTGTTTTAAGGCTGTTGAGGTCTCTTGCAGGCCAGTTTTAATGAGACTTCTCACCAACACAGAGTCACGCAGTGGGAGCTTGTGACTCTCTCCCACTGCCTTGACCTGCTGTCTCTTACTGCAGCTGTTGTTTGGCTCAGTTACCTGTGCTTGACTGGATGTGATTGAGTCAGGAACTGGCCCCAAGTTGGAGATTATTAAGGGAGAGAACAGAAACCAGAATAATAATCATGGAAGAGCTCTGTGCTGACTCATGGAGCTCCATAACCTTGGGAGTGGGATTGTAGTTCACAGAAGCAGCTTGTGAGTGGTGGAGCTGTGCTGGAGCCTGAGGAGCCTGCGGGCATGGCTGCTGGGGCTGCTCTGGCCTGTGCTGTGCCTTGTCATGCCCTACATTTGTCCCTCCCTCGCAGGTGCCTTTGAGGATGATGGAAAGTGTGGAGTGTCGGGATATGTTCCAGCTTCACATCGTCTGCAAGGACTCCAAAGTGATCAGGTATCTCGTTTATTGCTGTGGTGCAGCTGCTGCTGCTTCAGGCTGGGACTGGCTCTGGTGGCTCCCTCTGTGCTGCAGTTGGAATTGAGCTGTCCATGGTCAGGATTCTAAGGCTTAGGGCTGTGTTCGTTTTCCTGGCTCAGTCCTGGCTGGGTGAACGTCCCTGCTGAGAGTGATTTGCCTTTGGGTTTGCAGGTGCCATTTTTCCACCTTCAAGCAGTGCCAGGAGTGGCTGAAGAGGCTGACTCGAGCCATAGCCCGCCCTGCCAAGCCTGAGGACCTCTTTGCATTCGCCTACCACGCCTGGTGCCTGGGGGTGTGTGTGGATGAGGAGGATCAACACGCACATCTCTGCCGTCCAGGTGAGCTCCTGGCCTGGCCCTGTTGCCCTGGCCAGCAGCACTGCACTGCCACTGAGCTCTTGTTCATAAACCCTGCCCAGTTTCAAATTCGCTTTGCTGGGTCACTCTGTGCCTGGTCTAGAGATCCAGCTGATGGCCAGATGCTGCTGGACAAGAAGCACAGTGAAAGGAATTAGTTACAAACACAACAAAAAAGTTTATGACCCAGCAACACAGAAGCAGCTTTTCCCTTTCTCCTTGTGAAAAACATCCCATTGATGACAAGTTTTGTCATCACAGTGATAGAGACCTCAGGCAGTCCTGTCCTGGAGTGGCAAACAGCATCAGTTTTGAGGCAGCCTAATTAATTTGAGCCCATCTGCATCTCTTCTCCAACACCCAAAAATGCTGTGACATTCCCAGGATCAGGTCTGTGGAGAGCTCTGGCTGATCCTCATGAAGGCACAAATCAAGTCTTTCTCTCCATGAAGAGAAAACCAGAGCTGTGCTAGTGCCCTCGTGTGGACTGGGAGTTTCCCTTCCCTGAGAACACAGCAAAGTTTGCTTGCAGTTGCTTTGTCTTATCAATGATGAAGCTGTTTAAAAACGGAATTAAAATGAGCTTGGCTTTAGACTGAAAAATAAGCTGATCCTAGAGGAGAGAAGCAGCAACCTGAATGGAATGTCCAAAGACAGTCTAGATGGAGGGATGGGGTTCAGTAGTACAGCTATTCCAAAAGAAGCTGACAGGGGAAAGGTAAGCACTGTGTCCTTATCATGCCCCAAACCCCAGCGATTTTTGTTGTTTCCTTTAGGGAAAGTGTTTAGTAGTATTAAACTCACCGGTGCAGATTGTTGCTGCAGCATGACTGAGGTGAAGAGCTTTGCAGTTTAACACTGGAGCACCAAAGGCATCCAGAATTTGTGAGGCAAGGCTAAAACATGAGAGAGAGCACCCCGAGTCAGTATCTGAGAGCAGTCTGGAGGAAGGAACTGCCTGGGGTGGGTGCTCGGTACTCCTTGCCATACAGTTGCTGACGTCCACTTTGGAAGCTGTCTCTGCCAGATGGGCAGAAGTGGATTAAATTAACCCCCACACGCCCCCTTGACATGGAGAGGCTGTTTCTGTGCCCAGAGATGAGATCTCACTTGACAAAACAAGCAGGAGTACCCCTGTGAGGGGCAAGTCTTTCTGGCTTCTGAAGCACAATCCTTGTTGCCATCCAGTTGCCCTGGACTTTCTCCTTACCAAAAAGAGGCTCCCAGGGCTAGGGCTCCTCTGTTCTAGAGCCAGGCTGAGAGAGCTGGGGGTATTCACCTGGAGAAGAGAAGGCTCCAGGGAAACCTCAGAGCCCTTTCCAGGGCCTAAAGGAGCTTATAAAAAAGAGGGAGAGACTTTCTGTATGGGTTGATAGTGACAGGATATGGGGGAACAATGTTAAAGGGACAGAGGGCAGGGTAGATGGGATGTTAAGATGAATTCTTTAGTCAGGGGATGGAGGAGCCATGGAAAAGGGTGCGAAGCTGTGGCTGCCCCTGGATCCCTGGCAGTGTCCAAGGCCAGGCTGGACAGGGCTTGGAGAACCCTGGGAGAGTGGAAGGTGTCCCTGCCCGGCAGGGGGTGGAACAGGATGAGCCTCAGGTTCCTTCTGACCCAAAGCTTTCTGTGGTTTTGTGACTCTCTCCAGCCTGTGGCAGTTCTGTGGAGTTCAGATTCTGTCAGTTCAGATTCAGTGCTATCAGTAACTCCTGTGCTCTGTTCCCCAGGGGATCACGTGAGGTTCCGCTTCGAGATGGAGCTGGTGAGGATGGGCTTCGACCTGCAGAACGCCTGGCGCGTCTCTGACATCAACAACAACTACAAGTGAGTGTTTCATCACCAGGCCCTCTCCACTCTCCTCTTGCCTTACTTTTCCCTTGGTAATCCCTGTGCTGAGCAGTTGGTGAGTCAGACTCCAGCTAATCCTCCTTCTTGGCCTTGACAGCCCTCAGGCAGATCAGCGTATGAGCCAGATCCCTTTTCTTTCTGCCTTTCACATCATGGAATTGGAGAGGGAGTACAGCCCAAACATCAGAGCTAGCAGGAACTGTAAATGCTGACTCAGGTAGTTTATAATGTGGTGGCTCTAATTCCTCGTGGAACACATTTGGGAGTCTGAAGGTCCATCCATTGTGGGTTTGTCTTTTTGGTCAGTTCTTTTCTCTGAAATGTTCAGTTTGATATAACAATCATAGTTTTCATACAATCAGGCAGCTGTTCAGCTCTGTGAGGAGTGGGGTGAGCCAGTGGAGAGCTGTTGGGAGGCTCAGGAGTCTGGGAATGAGTGAGGTTCATTCAGTCTGAGTAGGAGAAGCTGAAGGGTGATCTTCCTCCAGCTGCTGGCAGGGCATTCACAAAGGGCATGGAGTAGAACTCCTGGCAGTGGCACATGGCACAACAAGAGGTGGTGGCCCCACAGTGCAGCTTGGGAGGCTCACAATGTGGAAGGGAAAAAAGCATTCCCTGGGAACATGGTGGTGTGCTGGGCACATCCCCAGCAGGGGGGTCCTCCATTACCGTGGTGTCACATTTCAGGTGCACCAATGTTGGAGGTGGTCCCTGTGGGCATTGGGGTGGAGATCTCTACAAGGTTTTCCCACTCTCACAGTGGAAGAGGCCTTTTGCCACCAGTCAGTGTTTCCAGCCTGCCTTCTATTCCTGCAGGAGCACAGGACGCTTGGAGAAGGGCAGCTGCACTGTTTGCACCAGGTGGCATTAAGCCAATGGGATTTCAGACTTTGATGGACATACTCAATTGTGCATTCCCTATAAATCCTGTTTTGAAACGACTGGTATCCCTCAGCTTTTCCTCTCTGCCCCAGCCAGTCCAGGCATCCCCATCACCTATGGATTGGACAGTTCCAGGTCACTGGTTTCCTGTGGAGACCATGAGAAACCTCAGACACACTGGACTGGGGAAATCCCAGCTTTGGAGCTTGCTGCCTGTTCTCTTTTCCTGAAGAATCTAGGCCACAAGCACTAAATTTGGGGGGTGATTTCCATTTTACCTCTGCCCTACTGACCATGTCATTTAGGACTGTTCACATGACTTTGCTGGCATTTACAGAGTTTCTCCAAGGATGCCAAATAAAAGTTGTTGTCCTGCTCAGTTTTGGAGTGCACAGTCTGTGGGTCCCTGCCCTAGGTAGAGTCTCTGTATGTCAGGCCTTCTTCCCTGCTGGATCCTGGGGTGTGGTTCCCTCTGACTATTTCGGGAAGTTCAACTTCCATTGACCATCTGTGCTTTGCTTCCTGGCCAGTAATCCACAGCCATTAGCCACCTTCTCTGAAGACAGGTGTTTGATTTCCACCTAAACCAGGGAAGAAAGGACTTAAAACAAACCTCAGCAAGCTGGGCGTGGGCCTGGCTTTGCTTCCCTTCACCTGCTGAGTTTCTCCCTGGGGATCCTCACAGGTCCCAGCTTCCTGCAGACATCCTGGGATCTCAGGGATGGTGTAATTGCCTTGTGCAACTCAAACCAGTTCTCTCTTGCTGCTGGGGGAGTGTGGCTTTAAATCCTGCCTTGGCTTTTGATCATAACCACCTGCCTATATTCACAGGGATCAGGTTACTTTTTAACTGTTTATAGTCCTTTTATCTTTTATTTCCCTGCATTGGCAAAACAGTGCTGTTAAAGACAGGATACTCCAAGGTAATGGCTTTGTTCCTTGTCTTTCAAGTCTGTTCCGAGATGTCCTTATCTGGGAGCTATTATCTCCTTCCTGGAGACAGCCATCGTAAAGTGAGAGAAATACAAGCTTATAATAACCACTCCTTCAGTCTTGATAAAAGTATACAGTGATAATAAAATTATTACACGGTCTCTTCCTGGCTCTCACATCTTCAGGGATCTTACACCCAGGGAAATGGGATCACTCCAGCATTGCCCATCTGGTCCACACAGGCTCTCTGAGGTAGTTGTTTCATACCAGCCTTAGTACTGGTGCATTTGGTACATGTGTAGTTCCTTCAAAAAAAGGAAGGAAAAAACCACAACTTTTCTTCCAGTGTTGATGCTCATTTTCAGATTTCATCTTTTTACAGTTGTGGTTTTATTTAACTTTGAGTTTATGAGGTAAAAGTTGCCTGGAGTTCTGTTACTGCTTTAGCCAGATGGTGTTTCTGAGTTTCTAAGACTGCTCTTAATTAAAATTTTGTCTTTTTTACACTTCTTTATAAATTTTAATACTATCCATACCATTGGAAAGTGATAATTACTGTCCCTGCTTGGATTTGCCATAGGAACATGTGGACAATAAGTCTGTGAGGACTGTTAGTGGTACACGTGTTTGCCTTCTGTGAAGCAAGGGCTTGGGACAAGGCCCTCAGGGAGGGGATGGGACTGTTGGGGTGTCCTGTGAGGGGCCAGGAGCTGGACTTGATCCTTGTGGATCCCCTCCAAATCAGGGTGTTCACGATTCCTCTCCCTCTTTGTTAGCTCTGTGGTAAGAAGGTTCTCCACCCATCCTTGTTCACAGGTGCTTATTCCTGTGTCTGTGTTGTTCCAGCCACCCCCTCCTGCCATCAGCCCTCACGGTTCAAGGCTGTTTCCCTTGGTGGTCTGGCTCACCTTGGCTCGGGGCTTTCCAGGCCACCCCACTGCAGGTGGTTTCCTTCAGGACTCCTGTTGTGGTGAAAAATGATCGTTGGGGTTCTGAACTGTTTCTTATCTTCTCAAGAGCAGCTGTTTCCTAAGAGGAGCATCCTTCAGCTCTTTGGGGATGCACCTGTTAAAAAGCCCAGGCACACAAAAACTCTCAAAAAACCCCTTCTGAAAATCCAGATCTGCCCTATCTGCCCCATCTGCTTGTTCACTGGTGCTTCAGGTAGCTCTCACACAAGGGCTGACCTCCCTCTCAGTGGCCGTATTGACTCAAAACCCAAGTGCACTGAATTTACCTTTTGTGTTGTTGTTGCTGTTGTGGGAGCCTTATCCCCTCTAAAAACATTATTGAATCTACTGAGTGATGAATGCTGTAACAAAGGGATTTTTCAGTTACTCTACTTTGGAGCAGCTTAGGTCCAAAGGAAGAGTCAGAGACTTCTGTATAATTTTGCTGGTAGCACCAAGAAACACCTGGGTGTGTCTGAAAATGTCACCTTTGGTTCAGACACTTGTGTGTTCTGTGTGGAAGCAACAGAAGTCTCCCATGGGAATTTCCGCCCTCACAGTCTTTCTGCTTCTCTTCCAGCCTCTGTGGATGTCATTCCTGTCACTGCAGGGGTTGATAGTGTTGCTTCAGTGCTGTCCTGTTTCTCTTTAAGCATGGGATTTGATCAATGCACATTCTGGTAGATGCTGG
Source organism: Sturnus vulgaris (assembly GCF_052056855.1). NCBI lineage: Eukaryota > Metazoa > Chordata > Aves > Passeriformes > Sturnidae > Sturnus > Sturnus vulgaris. Next base: position 10,548,212 of record NC_142263.1, read on the forward strand.
TCACTCTGAGCATCACACTTTTACCCCCACCTTCCCCTGGAATTTGCCCACACTTTGTTCACAAGCTCAGTCTATTTTGGCCTTCCTGTGGCATTCAGGATGCCACAAATATTCTTCCTTGTATCAGTTTATAAGATACTGTTAAGCCAATAGAGTTACTTATCCTGGGTTATCATTTCCTCTACTGTATTCCTCTGGAATTCTAGCCTAGAAAGCCATGTCTCTTTGTCTTGACCTTAGTGCCTGTTTCTATGTGCCCTGCTTGAATTTGGCTTCACTTTTTAAAGACGTCCTGTTTCCTACCTGAAAATTACTGATTTCTATCTTACTGTTTTTCTAAGACTACAGAGTTTTAGTGATTTAACCCTTAGAAGATAACACTCCTGAGCCTCTCTTGGACTGCTTCTCCCCAGTCTGTACTTTTAAGACATCACTCATGTTTCATCTGAGGTGCCAGGGAACTGTTTGCACTTCAGTGAAGCCTGTTCATGTATAGACTCAGCTATTCCAGAAGTTCCTCCAGACCTGAACAGGTGCTAACCCTCTCCCACATTCCTGCATCCTCAGTCACACTTCACTGCTTCTCTAATTTCCTGACCACCTTTATTTATGGAATCTGAGGCATTTCAGAGATGTCCAAGCCCAGACATCCTACCACAGACAACCTAGTCTTCACCTTCTTAACTGACAGCTTTAATTTTGCTTCCTGAATTCCTCATCCTCAACAACCCAGTTGTTTTTATCCCTTAGCCACCCTTGCTTTCTGCCTGGGGCTCTCAGAGGAACTGTCTAGACACTGCAGTGCCACTTTGCAACGTAGCAGGCAGTTCTTCACTAGCACCATAAACTAATACTGAATTGTGCCTGTTGCCATCAGCTGGAATAGCCTGGGCTCAGGAACACCAGACCACCCTCTGGAGCTTACTGGCTGTATCCTTTCACCCCCCTCACTTTGCTCCCCATCTGCCCTGAAACATTCCTTATAAATGATGTGGGGCAGCCTTGAGCCAGAGGGGCTCTTTGATGTTCCCTGCCATGTACCCACCTGTGCCTGCCTGGGCTGCAGGGGCTCAGCTGGTCCAGCTCCCAGGCACTGCTGTGTCTGAGCCTGCCCTTGGCCTGTGCTGGGAGCAGCAGGGGCAGGGGAGGAGCTGCAGGAGCCAGAAAGCCCCCCCTGCACTCCTGGAATTTTATGTGTGCTACAATCCCCAAGTGGTTTGGACTGGAAAGGACCTTAAAGCTTATCCCATTCCACCCCCTCCATGGGCAGGGACACCTTCCACTGTCCCAGGCTGCTCCCAGCCCCATCCAGCCTGGCCTTGGGCCCTGCCAGGGATCCAGGGGCAGCCACAGCTGCTCTGGGCACCCTGTGCCAGGGCCTCCCCACCCTCACAGGGGACAATTTTTTCCCAATATCCCATCTAGCCCTGCCCTCTGGCAGTGCTCTCTGTTCTCTCACTGCTGGTGCATGTTCAGATATCTATAAGAATTTGATTTCTGCCACCCCACCAAACAAGATATGATTTAGATCTCACTCCTGTCACTTTATTTGCATACCCCCAGTCCCCACTGCTAAATTTCTCGGGAAAATTTGTGTCTTCCTCACTGAATAATGTGTCAAGTTGAGCAGTGGTATCATGTTCTGCTGGACAGACAGTGGTAGGCCATTCTTTACCAGGAGCTCTGTGTACCTGCTACAAGAAAACAAAAACTCCATGTAAATTACTGATCACTCCCCTAAACCTTCATGAAGTCTTAAATCCAGAGGTTGTTCCAAAGGCATCCTGGAAAGTACTAGGATACTTAGTATGAGGCCTGAGGTGAAAGGAGGTTGTCTTCTCTCAGCTCATTCCTGACAGTATGTTTTGGTTCACTTGTAGAGGCTGTGCTGGGACAGATATGAGGAGGAAGAGCCAAAGTCCTGCCTGTTGAGTTTGGGGAAATGTGAGATACTCTGGGGCAGATTTTTGACTGCTCAGTCTTCATCTTGCCTTTAATGCTGTCTCTTATCCAGGCTTTGTTCCAGTTATCCCCAGAAGCTGCTGGTCCCTGTCTGGATCACTGACAAGGAGCTGGAGAATGTGGCTTCATTCAGGTCGTGGAAGAGGATCCCCGTGGTGGTGTACAGGTAACTGCCAACTCAAATTGCCTCCCTCAAACCCACAACAGCTGCTGTGTCCTCATAGTCCTGCAGGGCTTTGGGACAGGGATGGCAGGAGAGCTGTCTATCTTTTTGCCTCCCACCTGCAAACGTGGTGCTCCCAGGGCTCTTTCTCCCAGCACTGAATGCAGCAGGGTGTTTTCCAGAAGAGAGAAGCTGTGTTCCAGAACTGTCCTTTGCTGTTTCAGTTAGATTTGAAGGTGTGGGTGACTTTCCTCCTACAGGAGATGTTGCAAGATGAGGTCAAATTGAAGTTCTCTCAAAGTTTCAAAACCTTTCCACACATTGGTCCTTGTCTGGCTGCTACTTTGAAAAGAAATCTGAGCCAAAGGGAGCCTGCTGGGTACCCTGTACTCAGCAGGGTATGCAGGCCTGGACAGACCTGGGAATGCCCAAATCTGCAGCTTCTCACGAGGGGCAGCTCTGATCTCAGCTCTTTGATGGCTAGGGGCGGGACCCAAGGGAATGGCTGTATCTGTGTCAGGGAGGTTTAGGTTAAATTTTGGGAAAGGTTCTTCCCCCAGAGGATGCTGGGTGCTGGGCACTGCCCAAGCTCCCCAGGGAATGGGCACGGCCCCGAGGCTGCCAGAACTCCAGGAGCATTTGGATACCACTCCCAGGGATGCTCAGGGTGGGATTGTTGGGGTGTCTTTGCAGGGCCAGGAGTTGGACTGGATGATCCTTGGGGGTCCCTTCCAGTTTAGGATAATCTATAATTCTATGAAATATTCCCTGACCAGCCTTCCAGAAATAATCTAGAGGGGGATGCAGGAGGCCAGGCAGCCAGTGGAGCAGGGCTCTGCAGGTTAGGGCTGGTTCCTCATTAAATTTGTCTCCTAGGAGACTGATGCATTTGAAACCCAGCAGGAGGTTGATGGAAAGGGGCACCCAGGCAGTTGTGCTGTTGTAAAATGTACATTATGGTTTGTAGCTTTAGACTCTCTGTTAGCAGTTACCAAATCCAAATATAAAAAACTTAAAATATCAGAGCTGGATGGGAAAATACAAAAGTCAGGAAGCAAAACCAGTGAATTTTCAGGTACCTTAACTCTGCACCTTCACACTTCATGGCAAAACACTGTGTGTTCCTTCTAGAACTCAGTTCTGCAGCAGAGTGGGAATGAGCGCAGCTTATGGGATGGAGCCTTTCCCTCCTTGTAGCCTACTCAGCTAAGAAGTTAATTGTATTTGTGATTCCTTTTGCTAAAAATGGCCTAGTGCTGGAGCCTGTCCCACTGTGCCTCCCCACCCGAGGGCAAAGCCATGGCTTTTTCCTACTCCAGCAATTATTTTGTTCCTTGCTTTATATCTGTGTAATGGTACCCAGTAATTTACGAGCTGAGTGCAGCCCTTTGCAGCCTGGGATCAGATTAGAAGACGCTGACAAGTGATGTTACAAGATGGGGCAAGTGTTTGCCCATGTGTCTCTGATTTTCATGCACTTTTTTTAGTCTTTGCCCTCAAGATTGAAGTCTTTGGAGCAGGAGGGTCTTTAAGGGTCGTGGCTGCTTCTGCAGTGTCTTGTGCTGTGTGGAACTGAAAAGCCTGATACTCAGCTTCTCCTCCTCACTCAGAGTTCAGGAGAGAATGGATGGGTGCCTGCATCCCAAGGGACTCTGATAGACGTCAGAGCTTTTGGATAAGGCTGATCTCACTGGGTCACAGTCAGAGCTGTAAAATATGACACCAAATGTACTCCATTATCAGATTTCTTTAAAAAAAGTATAATTTAGCTATTAAGCAAAGCAGAAATTCAGGTCTCCATCTCAGTCCTCCGCAGAGATGCACAGGAGAGATGCAGGAGCCTCCAGGCACAATCCACTTCTAAAGCAAGGCAAAGGATGCAATCAATTATTTAGCTGAGTAGAGAGGCAGACGGGCATGGCATGGCAGTTCTGGCTCTGTCTGCTCAGCCACCTTGAGGAGACCTTGGGCCTGTGGCAGCAGGAATGCTCCTTGTGACGCTCAGCATCCCCTGCCAGGGGACAGCAGGCACTGCTCCAGCCCATGGCTGGGCCTTGCTCTCAAGCTCTCACACCCTGCCACAGTGAGACAGGAGTTTATCCCAATCATCTGGGAAATGGAAGCACTTATACACACACACATCCCAGATTGGAACCTTTAGGCTCTGCTCAGTAAACCCTCTCCAAGCTCTTTTTTGTGTTTTAAGCCAAGCTCCTTTATTTGTTCAGGAAATAACAGAGAGACTTGGGAGATCACAGAATCGTGGAATGGTTTGGGTTGGAAGGGACCTTGAAAATCGTCTACTTACAACCCCACTACTACCTTCCACTAAACGGGGTATTAATCAGTTGTGAACGATTGCTGTGGGTTAAATGGTATGTGCTGACAGTATCAGATGTGCTGTAGCCTTGTGCTCAGAATAAATCTGTGAGGAAAAACTCAACTGATTAACTACAGAGGCACTTCATATTGCAGTTTTGGATCATGAAAGGGTCTTGAGTCATTAAAACTAAACTGAGGATCCCTCAAGAATAATTTGCTCCATGTAAGTTAAAGCACTCTGGCATTTCCTGCCATTCCAGTTTCAAGAAAGGAACTTTATCGTTTGAGAAAAACCTCCCCAAAACTCCTAGGTAAGAAAAGGCCTTAAATGGTTCCTGTGCTCATGCTGGGGAGATGTGCAGGGAAGGCAGAGTCAGGCTCTGGTGCTCCCCTGCCCTGGGAAGCTTCTTGCAAGCTCAGCTGTGATTTTGGTTCCCCTGCTGGCACCTGTTGTACTTTCTGCTTGGTGGTGGCTTCACACTTACTGGTGCTGTCACATTTCCTCGTTTACTGGCAGGTCACCGTGTCCCTTGAACGTCCCCAGCTGTTGTTCAGCGCTCAGGGGTTTGTGTTACCAAGAGTTTTGTGAGTTCAACACAACCCTGGCTTTGCCCAGAGCAGCTGCAGTGCCCTGCACCCTGTCCTGTCCCCCAAGCTGCCTACTGGGAGCAGTCCCTGGCACAGCACCTGCCTTTCCCAAAAACGTGCTCAGGCACTGTCTGGGAAAGTGCTGCTTGGCACAGGCCAGGAGCTGTGGGTGGCTCACAAACAGGCTTGGATGATCACAGGCTGGTGCTTAAGTCCACACCTTGGCTCTGTTTCATCTACTACTATAAACAAAGCCTTTGCTGCTCTCTGTTATCCATCCTTGAGTGATCCTGAAGGCGGGAATAGATCTCCTGGGAGTGACTGCTCTGCAAGTCACCTTGCAAAACAGAGCAGCACTTAAAGTAAAGGGTCCTTGTTCCCTGTGAGGGTGGGGATGCCCTGGCACAGGGTGCCAAGAGAAGCTGTGGCTGCCTCTGGATCCCTGGAAGTGTCTAAGGCCAGGTTGGAGGAGCTTGGAGCAGCCTGGGACAGTGGAAGGTGTCCCTGCCTAAAGAGGGGGTGGAATGGGATGGGCTTGAAGAAAACCATCACAAACCATTATATGATTCTTTGGTTTCCAGATAAATGCTGCAGGAGATGTTGATCTTAATGAAGGATTAGCTGTTGGAACGGTGGTAATAAGACACACAGCAACATGGTCACTTTTCAAGATAGGAAAGGGACGAGTTTATTGTAACACACACTCCCTGCGTATGCTCACTCGCTAACACAAGAACAGAACACAGCCCGTTGGTCAGAGCAAGCAACACCTCCTGCAAGATGTTCTTACTGTAAACAATACAATTTCTCACGGTACACATTCTGTAAATAATAGCAGGTGCATCTTTGTTTGAGATTCTTTCCTTTCCGTTTTTCTCCAAGCTTGTGAGAAAGCCTGTACTTCTCACGCAGTCCATGGGAAATCTCTCCTGTTTTTACACTTTCCCAGACTGTGTATCCACAGGAGGGGTGATGGAATGGTTGAGCATTGTTGGTGTGTGGGTCTGGTTCAGGGCTGGTCAGTTCATTTTCTCATCTCCGAGAAGGACCAGGCAGCTGGAGCCACACCTCAGGGAAACGTAACAATCAGGATAGGGATGCAGGTGCTCCTTCCTGGTGCATCTTTGGAGCATCTGCTATCTTAGATTTCCTACACGCATTTGGGAGAATGGGTGACTGCCTCATGGTCACTTGGTGAACCTGCCACCAGGTGCTGGAACCAGTTAGTAGTCCCACATTGCACTGTGGCTGTGAGTCCATTCTTGGTTTTGTTTGTTGTCCAAGAAATACTTGTGTTTCTGAAACACGGCATGACCATTCCAGTGCTTGCTTGTGTCTGTGCCATCCATCTCTGGAGTTTGGTTGACTACAACATGATCTTTTTTGAGCGGAGTTTGTGTTGTTTTAGGATGGTTGAGATGTGAAGCCATAGTATTTTATGTCTTACTCCTTTCCCAATAACTGTTAGCACATCCTTCGAGCTTCTCTTGAGAACTGAGCTGGGACTTTTGAGAGCTCCCCAGTGACTTCAAAGCCTTTGGGATTCGGCTTCTGATCTGCACCAAACTGCTCCATGTCACAGCTGGGGTTATGCTTTGATCATCTGTAAATACTCTTCACTTATTAATACCAAATTTCACACTCTCTGCGTCATTCTCTATAACCAGAAGCTTTGTCACCTCCCAGTCCCTTCCCTTTCCAGGCCAGTTGGGAATGACTTGATCAGTGTGTTCATGTGAGAAATGCACTGATTCCTACTTCAGGCCTCCTGCCAGGTGTCAGTAAGCACAGCCAGGGTAGGGTTCACATTTAGGGGTTGTTGATAAACACCAGCTCAGGCCTCCACCCAGAAACTCCCTGGTCAGATGCCAAGTGAGCTCATCCTCCCAACTTACAGGTGATAAGTGAAATGGTTTAAGAACGGGTCTGTAATTTAAGGGAGGAAAAAAAAAAGAGAGAGGGCAGAACAGCCTTAAAATTAAGCGGAAGGTGTCCCTGCCCATGGAAGAGGGGTCGAACACGATGATCTTCACCCTCCCTTCCAACCCAAACCATTCCATGATTCTATGAAATAACTATTACTTTCCCAAAATGCAACCATAATGATCTTCTCTCTGATTTAACATATAAATACTGTTGCATCTATATACAATAATATCTGTTTTAAATATTATATATTTATAGGTTACAGGATGTATTAATACATCTAAATAGAACTTAGAGATGGGACTTGTGGTTCTGGAAGGTCTTTTCCAACCTAAATGATTCTATTTTATTGTAAATAAAATATGAGTCTGGCTTAGCCTCTCTCTCAGTGCTGTGGTGATGAAAAATGGTTATTTGAGATTCCCTGCCCTCTTTCAGTGCTCGATGAGAGAGTCAGCGCTGTAGATAGAGCAGTTGCTGCAGCAGACAGAGCAGCAAGGAGTAGCTCAGGTGTGGCTGTGCACAGGGAGTGTGTCCCGGGCCAGCCCTTCACTCCTGGGGGCTCAGCGAGGCTCTGTCCCTGCAGACACATGCGCAACGGGGCGGTGATCTCACGCTGCAGCCAGCCCGAGATCAGCTGGTGGGGCTGGCGGAACGCCGACGACGAGTACCTGGTGACATCCATTGCCAAAGCCTGTGCCTTGAACCCCGGAGCGAGGGCGTCGGGCGCCGCGCCGCACACCGGGAGCAGCGACGGCAGCGAGCCCTGCGACGCCGACTTCGGTGAGATGGCTCCACCAGCCCTCCTGAGCAGGGGGCATCACACGGGGGCTGCCAGGGCTGTCCCAGGGTGGGGCTTTACCCTACTGTCCAGGGGCAGAACCTGGACCCCACTGTGACATGGCTGCGGTGTGTGGGTGGCTCTCCGGGCTCACTCACGGTGGCACTGGGGTGGAGGGAGGCAGGGATGAAGGTGCCAGGAGCTCAGTCCCTGTGTGTCCCTGCTCAGTCCCTGTGTGTCCCTGCAGACTCGTCCTTGACAGCGTGTTCAGGTGTGGAGAATGCAGGAACCCCTCAGAAGCTGCTGATCCTCGATGCCAGGTCCTACACAGCAGCCGTGGCAAACAGGGCCAAGGGAGGCGGCTGCGAATGCGAAGGTACCAAGGGCCAAGAACATCCCAGAGCATCTTCCTCTTGGTCCTGGCAGTGGCTCCTAGGGCACAGCTGGGGGGATCAGGGCAGCATTTTGGTGCTTGGTCTCTGGGGGCATGTTCCCACACAAGGATCTGGATGGGCTGGATCAACAGGTCAAGACCAATTGGATGAGGTTCAATAAGGCCAAGTGCTGGGTCCTACATTTGGACCCAGCATTTATTGCATCGTGCAACAGCCCTTCTGGAATGCTCTAGGCTGGGACAGAGTGGCTGGAAAGCTGCCCAATGGAAAAGGACCTGGTGGTGCTGATTGGCAGCAGCTGAACACGGGCCTAGGTGTGCCCAGGTGAACAACAGGTCGATGACACCTGAGCTATGCCAGCAATAGTGTGTTCATAGGGCAGTGACCATCCCCCTTATCTGGCCACTGCTGAGGCACCTCCAGTCCTGGGGTCAGTTTTGTGCCCATTAGGACAAGAAAGACCGTGAGGAGGGAATGGAGCTAGGGAAGGGTCTGGAGCACCAGGAGTGGCTGGGGGAGCTAGGGGAGCTCAGCCTGGAGAAAAGGAGGCTCAGGGGGGACCTTCTGGTTCTGCACAACTCCCTAACAGGAGAGGGCAGCCAGGTGAGGATCAGGCTCTGTTCCCAGGGAACGAGGCACAGGATGAGTGGAAATGGCCTCAAGCTGTGCCGGGGGAGGTTTAGATTGGGTATGGAGGAAAATTTCTTCATTAAAGCATTAACAGGCCCTGGCACAGCTGCTGTGCCACACAGCTAACACACAGCTGTATTAGAGTACCCATCTCTGGAGGGATTTAACAGCTCTGTAGATGTCACACTTGGGGACGTGGGTCAGTGGTGGCCTTGCCAGTGATGGGAAATGGTTGGACTCGGTGACCTTAGAGGTTTTTCCCAACCTTAGTGACTCCATGAACACCAGGAGTGGTGTGTGAGGGGTGGATGCACTGGGGCATGGAGTCAGTTGCTGCAGTTAGCAGCACAGTTGGATTTGATGACCCTTGTGGGTCCCTTCCAGTTCAGAATGTTCTGTAGATGCTGGAGCTCTCTCTAAATGTTCCTATCTCTCGTATCAGAATATTACCCCAACTGTGAAGTCGTGTTCATGGGTATGGCCAACATCCACTCCATCCGGAACAGCTTCCAGTATCTGCGTGCTGTCTGCAGTCAAGTGCCAGACCCCAGCAAGTGAGTGACTCTTCTCTAGTTGAGTTTGATGCCATATCTGTCAGTGACCTGGGGGGGTTTCACTCCTTTTTCCTTTTTTTATCCCAGCTTTCTACCCAAGAAAATGCAGGGATAGTAAAGTGCTCACAGTGCTTGAATGCTGCTAATTTTGATCCATTAATCCAGAAAGGATTGTGGCACTGTCATAGTGTCACTTGGTTGTGTATGTCCTCTGGGGGTTTCTAAAATGTGGCTGTATTTGAGAAAAATTAAATTCGGGGTTGGATTCTTTGCCCTTCTTTCCAGGCTGCCTGGCTCCGCTGGGGCGTGTTGTAGAAGAGACTGATTTTCACTGAGGACTCCAAGAAACTTGGAGTCCAAGAGTCCAAGAGGACTTTTTCTTCAGTGGAGAGCTAAGCAACCATTTTCTTGCCTTTTTCCCCCCTTTGCAGCTGGCTTTCAGCCCTGGAGAGCACCAAGTGGCTGCAGCACCTGTCTGTCATGCTGAAGGCAGCAGTGCTCGTCTCCAATGCTGTGGACAGAGAAGGGCGTCCGGTGCTGGTTCACTGCTCCGACGGCTGGGACAGGACTCCACAGATTGTAGCACTGGCAAAGATTCTCCTGGACCCTTACTACAGGACCATGGAGGTAGGATTGTGCTCTGCTGCAGTTCATGTCTGTTCAAAGGCAGCTTTTGGCTCGGAATCCCCGTGGAAAGGAGCAGGATTGCATTTGGAAATAAGCTCAGTGGTGTTTCTGAGCTGCTGTGGTGGGTGTTGAGTTTTCCCTCTTCTCTTCCTGCCTGTTTTGGGTGAACTGTTCCTCACTCCTCTGCCCAGCCAGGGGAACTGCTGTGGGAAATACCATCTTGTGTTCAAAGTTCAGCTGCTTCCTACTCTGAATTCTCGGAGCTGATTACGGCATAGACCTACCAACTGTTAGTTTGTTGTGGGAACCTCCAGCCCTGGTGAGCTTTGCTCCCAAACCAGGCATCGCAGCAGCCTCCTTCCCAGCCTTTCCTGGTGGATGGGACTTGCTTTTTCCTGTCACATGTCCTCAACAAAGTCTCTGCAGTTGTTTTTTCTTTTATTCACAGGGTTTCCAGGTGCTTGTTGAATCGGACTGGCTGGATTTTGGTCACAAGTTTGGGGATCGTTGTGGACACCAGGAAAAGGTGGAAGATCAGAATGAGCAGTGCCCAGTTTTTCTCCAGTGGCTGGATGCTGTTCATCAGCTTCTGAAGCAATTTCCCTGCCTCTTTGAATTTAATGAAGCTTTTCTGGTAAGAAATACATGTGCAAACATGTGAGCTGAGACAGAGGAAAGGCCATGATGTTTTACAGTTCTGGAGTGAAAGAAAAGAGGTTTGCAGAACCTGGGAGACTGTGATGTGATCATAGAATCCCAGAATGGTTTGGGTTGGAAGGGAACTTAAAGCCCATCCCATTCCATCCATCCATCCATCCATCCATCCATCCATCCATCCATCCATCCATCCCCTGCCGTGGGCAGGGACACCTTCCACTACCCCAGATTGCTCTGTCCAACCTGGCTTTGGATGCTTTCAGGGATGGGACATCCACACCTTCTCTGGGCAGCCTGGTGCTGGGCCTCACTACTCTCACAGGGAACAATTTCTCCCTAACATGTCATCTAAATCTGTTTTCTTTTAGTTTAAAGCTGTTCTCCCATGAAGGGGTGGTAGAGGGTTTATATACTCTGGTTTTCCTAAATCCCTTCTCCAGTCCCTTTCCAGCCCAGGGAATTCAGGTGCTAGCAGCAGCACTGGTTTGATTTGCATATCTCAGAGCTATATGGGTCGGAAATATTTGGAAAAAAATAAAACAGGGAAAAAAACTTCATCTTTCTCTTACCAAAAAATGCAGGAGAGGGTTCTGGAGAGTAATTTGGTTCTAGAGGGATGGGTTTAGTATCAGTTGAGTGTTGCTTTCCTTTAAATTTAAGTTATCCCTGACGTGCCTAGTGTGGAAGCAAGGACAGCTTGGGTAGGCAGTGCATGAGCCATCCTAGAGGCAGGGAAGATGTGTCCCCTCTAGGCAGGAGCCCCCTTTCCCCCCGGCTCTGAGCGAGGCTCTCCCTCCGTGCCACAGGTGAAGCTGGTGCAGCACACGTATTCCTGCCTCTACGGGACCTTCCTGGGGAACAGCCCCTGCGAGCGCGAGATGCACAACATCTACAAGCGCACGTGCTCCGTCTGGTCCCTGCTGCGGGCCGGCAACAAGAACTTCCACAACCTGCTCTATATGCCCGGATCCGAGCAGGTCAGTAGAGCTCCTGGCCCAGCTTTCCAGGCTTTTCCCCTGGCAGGCACCGGGAGGGGCTGGAGGGGTTCTCTGTGGCAGCTGGGCTCTGACGCGGGTGGTGTCGCAGGTGCTGCATCCCGTGTGCCACGTGCGCGCCCTGCACCTCTGGACAGCCATGTACCTCCCGGCCTCCTCACCACATCCTCTGGGACAGGAGGACATGGACATCTACATGCCCCCCGGATCTCAGAGCCAGGACTTCAGTGGCAGATGTTTGGACCGGTAAGAGCTTAGAGCTTCAGGCTCAGGGTGTTGAATACACACAGATCTTTCTGCCCTTCTTGTAGTTTCTATGTTGTTGTTCTCATGTTCCTTGTGGGAGCAAGAGCTCTGTAGCAGTGTCACTCACTGTAGCTCTGTAGCCACTCAGAGAAGGAGTTGAGGTCCCTGCTGCACCTCAAAGGCAGGAGGCCACACTGTGGTGTTGTGCATTTCAGCTCCTGCAGCTGCACTGCCCCTCTCCATCTACCCTTAGAGCTGTAATGGGGAATTTCCCTGCCCTCATCTCAGTTTTGATTGAAACCAGGGAAGTTTCGGGGGGTTTATTGTCAGACTTGCTTTGCTTTTGGGTTCTAGATTACCAAAGACAAGATCTATGGATGACCTGCTCTCAGCCTGTGACTCCAGCAGCCCTCTGACCCGCACATCCAGTGACCCCAACCTGAACAACCACTGTCAGGAGGTGCGGGTGGGCTTGGAAGCCCGGCATGCCAGCACTGAGGGGGCTGAAGGTGCTGCAGTGGCCACAGGAGAGGCACGGCCCAGGGAAGAGAAGGAGGAGAACCCTGCGCTGCAAGGCAGCAGCCGTGCTGAGCACGAAGGGCCGAGCAGGCAGCTGGACAGGCAGGCTGCTGTGCCAGCCAGCAGTGTCCCTGTGGAGGTGGAAAAGGGAAATGGAACACTCATGGAGGAACTGGATGGCATAGGTCCAGATCCAAATCCTTCTGGACAGGAAAACGGTGACAAGGTTTCCACCAGTTCTGGAAAGCATTTGGAAACCTGTCCCCAGGAACCTTTGAAGGCTGCTGGCGTGGTGTCCAACAGAGGAGGCTGTCCCAAAAGAATCACCACCCACCAAGACATTCCTAGCCAGGAGTCCCTGGTACCAGGCACCCCTTCTCAGGACATCCCAGGCTCTGCCCTGGGTATCCCATGCCCAGATGCTGACAAGGGCAGAGGTGATGCTGGCCGGAGCATGCCCTTTGACGATCCTGGCCGGCCGGGGAGGCTCCTGCTGGAGCAATGGCGCAAGCCCATTTCCCAGAGCCAAAGCAGTGAGTTCTCCTTCCTGGGGTCCAACTGGGACAGTTTTCAAGGCATGGTGACATCGCTCCCCAATGGGGAGCCCACACCCAGGCACCTCCTCTCCTATGGCTGCTGCAGCAAGAGGCTGAGCAGCAAACCCCTGCGGGCCCCGGGCCTGTGCCTCAGTGGCCCGTGGTCTGGCAGGGAAGGTGGGAAGCCCTCGGCCTGCACTGGCCATGTGAGCACACATTTCGGGAAGCCCAGCCGTTTGTGGCTGCCCTGCCACCTGAAACAAGCCTCTGGTCCCAAGCACCTGCCACCAAAATGTCCTTCTCCTGTGCCTCCTCTCTACCTGGACGACGACGGGCTGCCCTTCCCCACGGACGTGATCCAGCACCGGCTGCGGCAGATTGAGGCCAGCTACAAGCAGGAGGTGGAGCAGCTGCGCCGGCAGGTGCGGGAGCTGCAGCTGCGCCTGGACATTCGCCACTTCTGCGCCCCTCCGGCCGAGCCCCCCATGGACTACGAGGATGACTTTGTGAGTACAAGTCGCTCTCACCCCACGCTGGGTCCCTGTACCCCTGCACACCTCCCTCTCCAACCCACAGCTCTCCTTTCCTTTGGGAGGGGGTGGGAAAGATTGTTCCTCTGTCAGTTGTGTCCCTGTCCTGGCCATGTCCTCATCCACCCAGAGGTATCTCTGCTGCTCTAAGGACCAAACTCCTACACACTCTGGGATGCTTCACCCTGTGTCTGGGGGCTCGGGAGCCAGCCAGGTGCCCCTCCCCAGCACAGAGTGAGGGCGTGCCCTGGAGTGTGTGCCCAGCAGCAGAGGGGATTGGTGACCTGGTCTCATTTTGCAGACGTGTCTGAAGGAATCAGACGGCAGTGACACAGAAGATTTCTGTTCTGACCACAGTGAGGACTGTTTGTCAGAAGCAAGCTGGGAACCTGTGGATAAGAAGGAGACTGAGGTGTGTGTCCTATCGTGGAGCTGTGATGCAGTGGGAGGGAATGTTTTTTGCAGCTGCCCTGGGTGGGCACAGCAGCAGAGAGTGGTCTGGAAGTGAGGCAGTGAGCAGCCTCCCATGTCCTTGACATGTTCTCTGCTGCTGCTGGCTCAAGTGGGGTAGGCTCACTGTGAGGTGTGGCCCAAAGCCACCTCCAGCCTGCCCAGAGCTGTCACTGGGGGGTTACAGACGGGAGCTGACTGGTGTCTGCCCTAGGTCACACGGTGGGTCCCAGACCACATGGCCTCACACTGCTTCAACTGCGACTGTGAGTTCTGGCTGGCCAAACGGAGGCACCACTGCAGGTAAAAATGTCAGCACTCTGGGCCCCTCCTCTCTTCAGCCTGGTGTCACAAAATGCCCCTTTGCCAGGTCTGTTCCCTCCAGCTCCTGGGAGAAGGTTTTAGGTCTTTCCACTACATGCCAGGCCTCATCAGTTCCCTGCAGAGTTCCATTCTACATTGTGATTGTTTCTATTTTTCCAAGGCCTTTGATCCCTCTCTGGGACAGCAATGAATCCCTGCCAGCACTAGCAGTTTGCTTGCACGGCTGACCACAGTATAAGAAACACATTTACAGTCCTCAGTCAGGCTGGTGCCTTGCCCTGACCTGGACCCTTTGTGCTTGCCGAAGTTCTGCTGTGGTGGTCCCAGCTCTCTTCTCACTGGTTTTCTTGCTCCTTGACAGGAACTGTGGGAATGTGTTCTGTGCTACCTGCTGCCATCTGAAGCTGCCCATCCCTGATCAGCAGTTGTACGACCCTGTCCTCGTTTGTAACTCCTGTTTTGACCACATCCAAGTATCTCGTGCCAGGGAGCTCATGAGCCAACATATGAAGAAACCCATTGCCACAGCTTCCAGCTGAATGCCAGACAAGGGACCTGTCTAAGCCCAGCCTTTTCTCTCGTGGGTTTGAAGGGTGACTGCCTCCAGGGTAACTGTGAAGGCCTTTGGTGCAACACTTGAACACCAAGCTGGAATGCGCTGTCTGCAGCAGCCTCGCTGCCGGGCTGGAGCAGAGGAGTTCAGATCAGAGAGTTCGCTGTGTCCCCCCCCTGGTGCCGGTGGGCCCATGTGTTGTAGCCCTGATGGCCTAGGGCTGAGAGAGTATCACAACCTCCTCCTTTTGTGGGCTGGAAAGCAACGTTTTCACAGCTCTTGCCTGTGCAAAGTCCCCCCAAAGCAATAGTAAGGCATGTTTAGAACCACCTCTTCCTCTAATGGCAAGCTGCTGTGTGAGAAGGAAGAGGGCAAGCTCCTGATGGTCCCGTGGGTGTTGGAAGGGCCTCAGCTTGGAGCAGATCTGTAGATTCTCTTTCCATGAGTGTGATTTGCGATCAGCTTGGTGAACAAGACTCATTAGCCATCACTAATTGATTTTCTCTCGGGCTCTGAAGAGAAATTCATTCCAGCTGAAAAGGGCCAAGCAGACCGTGCCCATTTTCAGGCTCTGCCGGGATCGGTGTCACACTGGACTTTGTCCCTGCCCCCAGCACCGTGGGGAGATGGGAGATTGGCTTTTCACTTCTGCTCTTCCCGTCTGCTTTGTCTGCGGTCGTGTCACAGCCTGGTGCTAACACAGGAATGGCACCTTGATCCTCTCCTGGCATGGAAACAGAACTCGTGTTCCTGTGTTGCTCCTCCTCCCCTTTAATGCCCTCAGCTCTCCACTTCCTACTGCTCTTTATCCTGAAAACTTGATACCTTGAGGGTATAGGCCATAATGTGTTGTTTTACCTCCTGGAATGTGCTGTCTGGTGTATGTGAGGGTTTCAGTCCAAATGCTGCTATATATTTCTGTGCACTTAATGTAACCCGAAGAAGGGAGAATGAAGCATCAATACCAAAACGGGGGTGGGGAAAAGACACTGGCTGACATAGACACTACGGTCTGTGCTTTTCACTTTAGGATGTACAGCCAAGCTTCAGTGATAACCATGACATGTGGCATCTGTTCAGTGGTAGAAACAATCTCTCTGACTTGCCCCAGTGCTACCTGAAATGCCTCTTGAATTTGACTTCTTTTTTTGTCTCCTGTACAGCGGTCAAAGTTCAGAGTTGCCAACTTGTAATTGCCTCTCTGCTCCTCCTTTAAACTAGAGAGCAGGAATCCCAACTCATCTTAAGGACAAGGAACTGGGTTTAGAAAGGAAGAAAGGTTTATAAAGTGAGCTTCAGTGGGCTTGTAATCCCTAGATCCCTCAGGGAGCATCCATCCTGCCTCCTCTGCAAGGCATCTGTGGATACTAGTCAGGAAGAAGAGTTTGAAAGTGGGGCATTTTTTTGCAGAAATGTAGGTTTTCTTTCCAATGTATTCTGCACTTCAGGAGCTAAGACTCAGTATGTGGCAGGGACGACCTGTGAGGACATTGGTCTGCTAAAAAGGCAAAGGACTTGACACTGTTGTGATCTCCTAGATCTTTCAGTAATGGTTTGTCATCTCGGTTGGAAGGAATGAAATAAGGACTCTTTCCTGCACTTTGACTTGTCAGCCTCTGGTTTTGTAAATCCTGATGCGTGAGTGAAGCTCATCCCCTGAAGACCTTGTACTTACTTAGACTCTGCTTCTTTTCCATACTGGGAACAACCAACATGGGAAGAGAAGGCACCTTGCTTCAGATTCTCCCCTACCTTGTATCTTGCAGTCATTGCCAGACATGGAAGCATGACCGTTGGCCTGGCAGAAGAAGCTGGATTTGCTCCTGTTTTGCACGTGTTGGAATGACTGCAAGTGATGAGGAAGCCAGAAACCAGGTACTGCTGGCCCTTCCGTTGAGGCCATTAGTCCAAACTGCTTTTAGCTCTTGTGAGTTTCAGTGTCACAATGTGCTGGCCAAAAACTCTCCAATCAGTTCGATGGCATTGTGACAAACAAAATGTGCTGTACAACTCGATACAGTCGAAATAAAATCTCTATATTAGTGCTGCTGTGTTTGGCCCCTTCTTTCTCTGTGGGAAGTTCTGCTTGCCCAGGGGGTTTCAGGCTGCTGTTACTCATCAGCTTTTACCTTGTTGAAGGTGCATTAGGGATTTAATATCCCTTCTCACAATCAGAATCACAGGTAGGGCACAGAACACCTCTGTCCTCTTCCAAACAAACCTGCAGGATGTCCTTCCCAGGTTCACCAGGGCCTTCCAGCCTCTCCTATAAGGATTCAAGAAGTTGTTTTCTTTCTAAGGAAGCATTGTTAGGCAGGATTCCCTGCTATGAGGAAAGGCTGAGAGTTGGGATTGTTCACCTGGAAAAGACTCCAGGGAGACTTTAGAGCCCCTCCCAGTGTCTAAAGGAGCTGCAGCAGAGCTGGAGAGAGACTTTGGACGAGGGATGGAGAGACAGGACACAGGGAATGGCTTCCCACTGCCAGAGGGCAGGGCTAGGTGGGATATTGAGAAGGAATTATTCCCTGTGAGGGTGGGGCGGCCCTGGGAAAGGATGCCCAGAGAAGCTGGGGATCCCTGGCAGTGCCCAAGGCCAGGCTGGACAGGGCTTGGAGCAGCCTGGGACAGGGGAAGGTGTCCCTGCCTATGGCAGGGGGTGGCACTGGATGAGCTTCAAGGTCCTTCCAACCAAACCATTCTTTGATTCTCTGGTCCCTTTACTCCTCACTGATGTGTTCCTACCACCTGTTCCAGGTAAGTGTGTGGGTGGTTCCTCTGTGGATGGTGAGTGGGAGAGTTGTGCTTTGTCAGCTGGATGGTGCTGCAGGTCAGTCTTAGTTTGTGATTGGAGCCAGAGAGAATCTCCTGGAAAGACTGTCCTCAATTCATAGGTCCGGGGATACTGAAATTCAGCAGATCCCTGGTAAACTACTCCCTCAGTTCAGCTCAGATGTTCCTGTCAGACAGGTGATACCTAAAGGCCTCATATCAGAAATGTGGGGAACAGGACAGTTTGTCATATTGAAACGTGAACCATTGTTCCTCACAGTTACATCAGGTCAGCTCAGGAGGCTGCTTTCTCTGGAGATTGTAAAACTCCAGGGAAAAAAAAAAAAAAAAAAAGAAAGAGATTCTTTCTATAAATCAGTGAAATTGCAGCCCTGCCAACACTTGAATACAGATTTGTGATGTGAAGTGGAATTGGTACTACCCAACATGAGAATTATGAGAATTATTTAGAGGGGTTGCCTCTCTATGGAATGTGCAGTCACTGCCCCAGTGAGACGAGGGCTCAGCTTTGAGGAATTCCCTCAGGCAGCTGCTGACCCTCAGAGAGAATCCCTGACTGCTGACCCGAGGATGAGACTCCACTGACCCTCGGCAGGGCTCCAGTCCAGTCTGATCTGTGGTCAAACGGTCACATTAACTGTGGCTGGCTGGGGTCTGACCTGACACCACAGCCACCACACAGGTGTGACAGGCTGGTCACACTGGGACTGCCTGTGGCAGGACACTGACTGGAGGGGCTGGTCCAGCTGTGGTGGGTGTTTTGCCACAGCAACACTGCTCAATATTAGTCATGACCAGCATTTTTACAAGAAAAGGCCGTTTATTATTAACTTCCATCTTTAGTAGTTCCAATGTTATCTGGAGAGGCAGAGGAAGGCTGACTGGTAGGACATGGGTGTGACCTGTTGGCTTCTAATCCCCAGCAAGGAAAATACCACAGCAGAATTTCCCCATGCACAGTTAAAAGATAAATCATTATTTATAAATAATATTTATTAAGTAACAAGCTGCTGTGACACTCGTGGCTAGTGTCACGTCAGCCTGGCCACCCCAGTGAGGGGCACTCTCCTGGTTATTAGGCAGGGAGGGAAGTGTTATCACTACAGGAACATAAAGCCCTCGTTGCCAACACGTTCAACCTGATGTAATCGATATCAGCCAAAATGGGTCTGAACCCAGCACAAACAGGTACATCAAAGCCTTCCCCATCCATGCACCAACTGCCAGGAATCCTTGGTGAATTAACAACCGGGGCTGCGTGTGATGTGCCACGCTATCTCAGCAACCACTGAACAAAATAAACACATTTCGGTGCTTATTCGGTGTAGTGAGAAGACAGGTCAGGCTGGTGAGGGCTGGGGTTACTCAGGTGTGTTAATGGATAACGCTGAAACGGCTGGGGATGTGGAGGAGGAAGAGGAAGGTGATGTGTGGCCTTGTGAACCCTGCGAACACTGTGCAGGAGACAGTTCAACGTGAAAGACACAGGCAGGAAGGATTTCCAAGCTTTCTGAGGTGTGTGAGTGTCTGTCTGATTCATTTTCAGTGATACTTCACACATTGCACTTCCAAAATCTTGGGCTTCTGTGAAAGTGAATTTGGGGTGCTGCCATTTGTTTATGGGACCTCGGGGATCTCTCTGTGTCCTTAAATAAGACAATTATCTGTAGATGAAAAATGCTGCACGCAGCCTCCAGTATGTTTAAAATTATCATTTGAAACAAAAAATAAAAGTTGCCCAAAGTAGTGTACAGCTTCAGTCTCACCAAGCTTAGGCTGCTCATGCAGGTTTAGAATCACAGAATAATTAAGGTTGGAAAAACCCTCTGAGATCACCGAGTCCAACCATTCTCCAGCTCTGTCAAGGACATCACTACCCCATGTCCCCAAGTGCCACATGCACAGAGCTGTTAAACCCCTCCAGGGATGTGCCAGGAGCTGACCATCCCTTCAGTGAAGGAATTTTCCTCAATATCCACCCTGACCTGCCCTGGCCCAGCCTGAGGCCGTTCCCTCTCCTCCTGTCCCTGTTCCCTGGAGCACAGCCCGACCCCCTCCCGGCTGTCCCCTCCTGTCAGGGAGTTGTGCAGAGCCACAAGGGCCCCCCTGAGCCTCCTTTTCTCCAGGCTGAGCCCCTTCCCAGCTCCCTCAGCCTCTCCTGGGGCTCCCATTTCCCGCCTTTTTCCCTCAGCCCCTCGCTCTGGCCGCTCCCATGGGAGTGGTGTGAGGGGGATGGCTGAGGGGGATGGCGGGGCGGTGAGGGCTGGGGGAGCTGAGGGGGGCCTGCCCGGTCACCCGGGGTAGGGAAAGGGTTGTTCTCCGTGAGGGTGGATGTGTTGGTTCCCGGGTCTGTCTGTCCGTGCCGTACAGCTCCATGTGCTGCTCTGACACCCTCGCCCTGCGTCTTCCAACACCATCTAGCTTTAGGACAGGTCAGGGGATCCCAATCCTTATTTTTGGTTGCTGTTTAAAAGCAGGAATTGCCATCTGATTCCTGAGGTGTTTTCTGTGGTATATATGGGACTTCACCTGTAATACCCAGAAAACAAAACTGAGCATTTGAGAAGGCAAAAAACTCACCTCAACAAGAAGTTGGGAAGAATTGAAGTTAAGATTTGATATTAACATTGTTAAGACGAAGATGAGTCATTAGAGACTTCTTCAGTGCAGCCTGCTCGGACTAATGCACTGCAGGGCAATGGTAGAGCAAACATGGTCTTTTGATTTTTTGGCCTCTCTTTCTATGGGACGCAGTTTTAGGGAGCTTTGGTTCTTGGAGTCTCAATCTCTAGAAAGACAGAACAAGGCAAACATCAAGTTTCATAGGCAGCCTAAGTTCTGACAGGCTGACAGTTCCCTGTCCTGATGATGGCTTTGCTGTAAATGTGAGGTAATTTGAGAGATATAAGATATTTTTGTTTGCAAAGCATCAGTCTGTTCCAAATGTCTTGCATCATGGAACTCTCCGTTAAACATCCAGGAACAACTTCTGTCAAGCAACTGTGTTTCCTAGCTTGGCATCCTGTAGTGCCTTGTTGATATGTTAAGACTAGACAATCATAGTTTCCCTATCTAAAGGTAAAATATAAACAAGGGAATTCTCAGATGTCTGGTCATTCTCTGTTAACATATGGTAAAAATACTGATTGAAATAAAAATACTTACTTTCTGCTCTTTCTGAGCAGGAAATGATCAGTCCTAAATGTTAATTCTTAATAGATTTTCAGGGCCAAGTTTTATTTATTTAGTGATTTTTAATTATTTAATGTGAATTTGCAGAATGATGACTAAGTTGTCCATCTTGAATTAGTTCCCATCATAGAATCATGGAGTGGTTTGGGATGGAAGGAACCTTAAAGCCCATCCAATTCCACCCTCTGCCATGGGCAGAGATACCTTCCACTAGACCAGGTTGCTCCAAGCCCTGTCCAACCTGGCCCGTCAGAGGACAGAAAGAGGTAAATGTGAGACTATTTCTAAAAATTCTCTTAGAGTGAGAATTGGGAACTCCAGGATGAGAAAGCCTGGGTGCTGGATGAAACATTTTGGTGTAAACTATCTTGAAATTTGTACTTGTCATGGGACATCTCTGCAGAAAAGGCACAAATGCAGGTGTGTCGTGGCTGGTACCAGGGGTCAGTCTGACCCCGGCTGCCACAGATGTCCCAGATAGCGAGGTCCCACAAGGAGCAGCCTGTCCTGGGGTCCCAGGCAGTCTCAGCTGCAGGGGACCAATGCAAGCAAGGCCTGGGCTTCAGGTGATCAGCTCTTTGAGTGATTTCAGCTCTGAGTGATTCCAGCTCTGAGTGATTCCAGCTCAGCTCGCACGGTACCCCGGCTGACTCAGGGACAAGGGAAGAGCTGTGTGGCTGTTCCACATAGTCCTTTATTGGCAGCTTCTGCAAAGGGTCTGGTGACAGCTCCATTCCACTGAACTGGGCACAAGCAGGGGTTTTTATAGGGAAGGTATGGCTTGACAGAAGGGCCAATCATTTAGGGCCAAGGAAATAGGACCAATAGTTTTACAAGGAGATAAGATGGGGTCCCGAGGTGGGAAAAGGGTCTCTTAGCCCAGTCACCATGGCTAAGCAATTCTTATCTAGGCAATAGCTCGCCAGGGAGGCCTTGCAGAGGGCCCTGCTCCCTCCACACAGGTGTGTTTGTAGGAATTCAGTGAGCACAGGGATCCTAGCTGTTGCTGTCAGTGTCTGAACAAATTCACTACAGCCTCTAATAGGAATCACTGTCACAGCTTATAAGCTAATTTAATGACATAATCAGCAAGAGAGGAAGCTAAGAGAAAAATAAAGAGAATATCTACAAAAATTACAAAGTGGCAAAGTTTGGGATATTTTTGTCTAAACTGAACTAGTTGAGCTGACCAGAAAAAAAAAGTTAACTTTGAATTATTATTCTTGACAGAATGCCTTGTCATAAAGTGCTTTCAGGGTAACCTGGAGGATTTGGACAATGCTCTTCCCCAAGTTGTTCAGGAGCTGCTAGCACTGGAGTTCTGGTGAAGCCTGGCTTTGTGATTTCCATGGGTTTTTACCATATTGTCAGGTTTAACACACAGCACTTTCTGAATGACTGCTTTGGTTTAGTGGCTCCTGCACACTGGATTTCCAGTGCATTTCTGAGCACTGATGACTTGTTCCTGAGTTTGGAAGAGACTGAGCACTGGACAGAGGTGTGCTGGCACTGCCCTCCTGCCACTGCAGCAGCACCGTGTGCTCAGGGTGGGGACACAACCTAGTTCTGGGCCAGCTGTGCTGCAGCAAAGGTGTTACTGGTCTCCCAAAATTTAGTGGAGCCTCAGCTCCTCGTGCTGCCTTTCACTGCTGGGAAAAGTCCTCTCTCCAACACTTGTTTCACTTTCTTGTGTACCCCTGCAGCACTGCATATGCAGGGCACTTTTATCACCAAGGCACTTTCTTTCCATGCTTTTACATAACAACCTCATCCCAGAGGCAGGAAGACTGCCAAACTTTTCCAGATAAAGGAGTTTCCACTCTGGCTGTTTCAGCAATAGACTCAGCCTACTGCCACTTCTGTTCTCCAACCCTGCACATCCTCAGTGCAGGACTCAGGTCCATCAGGTATAAAAAGAATTTCTGTACTTGCTGGTCAAAAGAGAGTGAAAAGTGATACTCTTACATGTATTTCTGCAATGCTCTGTCGTGTATATATCTCAAGTGAGAATTGGATAGAAAGTGGAAAGTCTAAATGGAAGAGAAATCTTTAAAGCCAAAAGATTCTCTATTTGGTGTTCCTGTCCTTCCTCCAGATTTTGAGCATTCCCTGGTGATTTCCAGACAGTCCTTGCAGAGGTTAAAGGACGAGGAGAAAAACGTTTGTCCACAACTGGTCACTGTTAGGCGAACATTCATATATTTTTTTAAATTAAGCAAAATTAGGACAATAAAGAACTGATGGTGTTCAAAAGTTTGCGGGCTCATGTTTTCCCAGATTATGTTTTTAAAGGCAAAGATTAGTCAAAAATATTGTGTAGAATAGCTCGTTCTGCTCATTTTTTTTCTTGCCTAGCTTCTTTATGTTGTTTCGGGGTTTTTTTGCACTGAAGAGCAGAAAGTATAAAAGTATTGACTATTTCCTTTCGTCCAAAATGATTCTGCTAAAATTTTCAGTCTCACTGAAATATTTTTATTCTTCAGAAGAGAAGATGAAGCAAGTTACTAGAAAAAAAATTCTTCCCTGTAAGGGTGGAGAGGCCCTGGCACAGGGTGCCCAGAGAAGCTATGGCTGTCCCTGGGTCCCTGGAAGGCCAGGTTGGACAGGGCTTGGAGCAGCCTGGGGCAGTGGAAGGTGTCCCTGCCCATAGCAGAGGTGACACTGAATGGGCTTCAAGGTCCCTTCCATTCCAAACCATTCTTTAATTCTGTGATTCCGTGTATCCCTTAATCTCTCTACTCTCCTTCCTGTCTACACTGTAATATACAGAATGCTGAAAGCTTGTTTCTTCTTGTGTCTGCATAAAAAACATCTTCCCTTCATTTTAAGGGCACAGCACCAAGATTAGCTTATTTGCAAAGTGATACTTCAAGTATGTATTTCCTAAGTGAGGAGACTAAAGGATATATTTTCAACCTTGACTCTTTTCATGTCATTGTTGAAGTCCCAGTAAATTGATTCAAAGTAGAACTTGGTCAAAAGGTTTCTTGTAATATATGTTCAAACTTCTTTTTTTACTTCAGAAACAAGATTTCTCTGAGTTTTTCCCTGTGAGAGCAGTAAAAGAAAAGATGCCCATCTGGGTCTTTTGGACCATAATTATTTGAAGGATTTAGCTCTGTTTGCTTTCTACTACTGGCAAAACCTTTGCTAGAGGTAGGGCTGGATCAGAGAAATGCAGTGAAGCTTTATTATCAGAGAATAATGAAAAATCAGTCAAGGAGGCTGTGTGAGAAATGGGAGTTATTGGTGCCACCTGACCTTGCAAGTCTAGTCATGCCTTCAAATGCATCAGTGGCCGAGGGTTCTTTTGTCCATGATCACCTTTATGGTGACTGGTAACCTCAGAACAGTCGTGGTGCTCTGAGTCATACACCCCCCCACCTTAAGATAAATAATTGTCTTTGTATGCAGGGCTTAAAATTCACATGCCCAAAAGGGGATTCTTAAAATAAAAAGCAGCTGAAAACATCTGTTTTAACACAGCGTGAAGAGCACCACATTTTCCCTTGAGAAAAGCAGAGTAGCTGCATTAGTAATGCACTTGCAAAACCCGTTGTAGGATTCATCTTGCCTAAGATTCATCTGAATGTGTAATAGTCAGTTGGATGTGCCTGGGCTTGCACAGAGATTGCACAGAGAGTCAGTGGAGAGAAACAGGCACCTCCCAGAGCTTGAGTCACTCCAACTTTCTTAGACGGATGCCTTTGGAAGACGATTAATTTCTTTCTGATGAGCCTATTAGTTCATCAAGTGTGCAAAGAGTTGACAGCTGCCAGACCTCTGGGGCTGTGGCAGGAAGGCTTTAATCCCACCTGGATGTTGAAGTGCAGACAACACTGTCTCTCCCATTTTCCCTTCTTGAAGAGACTTCATCATTTCAGTGATCATTTTCATGAGTCCTTTAGTTGGTACAGGACCAGAGCTTGCAGATTTTGTATCCAACACCGTTCCAAGTGTTCAGTGATTGGGCAGGAGCAGGCACAGCTGCATTCCCTAATTTCCTGTGCAGTTTTGAGTTCTGTTGACCCCAGATGAATAACTGCCTCCCCTTAAGCATAACTTCTGGGCCTGACTTAATAAGTTCCCAGTGAAAGAATGGTCTTAAGTTGCTTCCTTGGTATTTCCCATATAGCACGTGCTCAAGTGGGATGGGAGATGCTGGAGAATGTCAGTCTCGTGTCCTTTGGCCCAGCTGAGCTGGTGATAACTCCTTTTGATGCCTATTCCTACCCACAATGCCTGGAAATGATCCAGGCATTCCGTCAATTTCCAACAGATCTTTGGAGAAATGATGTAGCACATGCTCCTTCAAGCTTGGAACACATCTGATGCTGGTTATTGGATTAGTCTTTATTTCATAGAACCATAAAAAACACGGAATGGGTTGATTTGGAAAGGACCTTAAAGCTCATCCCATTCCACCCCTGCCCTGGGCAGCGACACCTTCCACTACCCCAGGGTGTTCCAAGCCCCATGCAACTCGGCCTTGGACACCAACTCCAGGGATGGGGCAGCCACAGCTCCTCTGGGCACCCTGTGCCAGGGCCTCCCCACCCTCAGAGCCAAGAATTTCTTCCCAAAATCTCATCTCTCCCTGCCTGTGGCAGTGGGAAGCCATTACCCCCTGTTCTGTGACTCATGTAAATAGTCTCTCTCCATCTTTCTTGTTGGCTCCTTCAGGCACTGGAAGGTCACACTGAGGTCACCCCAAAGCCTTCTCTTCTTCAGGCTAAACAATCCCAATTCTCTCAGCCTTTCCTCCCAGCAGAGCTGCTCCATCCCTCTGATCATCCTGGTGCCTCCTCCGGACTTGCTCAAATAGGTCCATGTCCTTGGTGTGCTGGGACCCCAGGGCTGGATTTCTGGGCTTTCCAATTTCCTGAGCTTGCAGGTAGCCCTAGGACCTGTGAAAGTCCTCAGTATGAATGTGAGCCCCTCCTGAGTGCAGACCCCACCAGGAAAAGTGCCCAAGGGT
Source organism: Sturnus vulgaris (assembly GCF_052056855.1). Taxonomy (NCBI): domain Eukaryota; kingdom Metazoa; phylum Chordata; class Aves; order Passeriformes; family Sturnidae; genus Sturnus; species Sturnus vulgaris. Next base: position 10,573,930 of record NC_142263.1, read on the forward strand.
CTTGCTCAGCCCCATCAATGGACCATTGGACTGGTGAGAGCTCTCCCCAAAAGTGCTGGGCTTAGTTCAGTGTTTGGCATGGGGCCATTCCCACCAGGCTGTTTGGATGTGGCAGTTCTGAAATGGAAGAGTAAGAGATTTTCCCAGTATTAACAGCCTCTGTGCCAGAGAGTGGAACTGGATACAGTCACTGGTAAAGCTGCAGCCTTTGTGACTTCAGCTAAAGTGATGATTGATTTGTTCTTTACTGGAACACTGAGAGCCACAAAATTATATTGTCTCAAGAGGAGGGTATCTGTAAGAATGTGGTGTTAGTGTTATCACCCCTCCAGCTAGATTTCACATGCTTATTTCTATCCAATTAATCCAATTCTTTTCAGTTTTGAGAAAGCAGGATTTAGTGAATATCTGAATAATTCTCTAATGAACAGATTTCTGCTTTGAAGATAAGAACACTGGCCTTGGTCAAACCAAAATCCCATCCCAAAGCTCACTGTCTCTTCTGACAGCAATGCCCAAAGAGCACAGCAAGCAGGGACCGATGCATTCCCAAAATACTTCCAACAGAGCGTATTTCCTCACTGACAGGATGGTCAGGCACTGGAAGGGGCTGCCTGGAGAGTTGGAGTTCCCATCCCTGGAGGTGCCCAAGGAAGGCCTGGAAGTGGCACTCAGTGCTCTGGGCTGGGGACAAGGTGGGGATTTGGCACAGCTTGGACTTCATGGTCTGGGAGGGCTTTCCCAATCCAAATGATTCTGTGATTTCTTGTGGGCTGAGAGTATAAATAAACCTTGAGTTGTATTTAATAGCCTTTGGCAGTCTTCATTCCCATGAATTCGTTTGTCCCATCTGATGCAGACAGTGGCACATGCATGACTGTGAAAAGGACTTCACCATGGGGCTGCTGTGCCCAGAGCCACCTTCCCCTGTTTCTCTTGAGCCTCCTGCATTCAATCTCCATTTGGCTTTGATGTGATTGGGTCTCCATCCATGTCCCTCTCACTGCCCATAATTTTAAACACTTCTGTCTCGGTTCCCTCAGCTGCATTTTCTCTGGAATGGAGAGTCCTGCCCCACTTTGCTGTTCTTCAGGACAGTGTTCTGTCCACCATCCATGTGCCTTCCCTGGTATGTTCTTGCTGAGATGCAGAGTCCATCCAGAGCTTCTGTGGGCCCAAGTACATCTCCTTTCTGACCGAATCCAAATTTATTTTAAGGCTGATCTGTCTTGTTTGGAAGAAGGAAGGGGCTGTGGTTTTTTTCGTAATTTATCAGTAAATCTTTATTTATTCCATAAAATGCCATTCATCTCTGTTTCCATAGTACTCAAAGGAGAACATTGTTCCCTGTCAGCTATTTCATAACAGCTGGTGAGAGAATGGGCTGTACCTGGTAATTTCTTCTGGGTAGGACTGGATCAACTATATCTTAGACAAAAGAGCTTAGAAACGTCTCTCCAATTATCAGGGCAGGATGAGAGCATGTGAGTGAAGTCTCCTGGGTCTGGTTGTTGACTCTTGATTCCATCTTGAAGTCTCAGAAATGAATTGCCACCTTCCCATTTGCCCTCAGAAACATTTCCTTCAGTGGTTTTGACTTTTTACTTGTAGCTTTTAATAGCAAATGATCTGGATCTGATCTCTTACACTTACCTCCTATTCCACACGCACTTTTTCCCTTCAGGTCTTTCCTTTTTTTTTCTTAGAAGATTGGGTTTTTCTACAGTATCTGTTTGTTTTCCCTTGGAATCATTCCAACAAGGTACATTAAATTTATCTTTTGCCATTGCTCACTCACTTTGTCTTCATTGGAGCCCTTCAAAGGTTTCTTTTGTTGGTTTCTCAGGTTTGCAAACACACTTTGGAATTTTCAGTGAGAGATTCACAGGTATAATTTAGGAGTTTTGGCAGTATCCAGAATTGTGTTCTGTTCACAGGTCACAGAATGTTCTCAAATTCATCATAAAGCTGCTCAGAATTAGCTTTTGGTTAATGTGAATGATTCCCATACCTGCTGCTTTGGAATGATGGCTACCAGCTCCTTCTGTGTTGTTCAGCTCCCAGGTTTGTTGCTCCAAACAGCACAAAAATACAGCAACATCCTATTAAAAAGGGCAATAGGCAGAGATATTAAAAACCTTCTTTGTTATTGTAGCAATGATCTCATGAAAAATCCCATGTAAGTGCCAGGCATTGCAAGTTAATTATCTGAGCTGTTTTCCATCTCAAGTTATACTTGTTACATTTACTGATTATCAACATTGGGCTAAATTTGCTTTCGTCAAGGATTTCTCTCTTGCTCAGAACAATTGCAGATTATAAAGACTGTCTGTCCTGCAAATAATTCCTTTGCTCTTTTAAATTATCTCTGTGTGTCACCAAGTGATACCTGCAGAAAACTGCCTCATCTACAAAGTTGATTTTTAGAATAAAATCAGTGTTTAATTTCACTGTGAAATTCACATTCCTATGTGAATCCACTTTCTGTGGCTTGCTGTGAGGATAAAGTCAAGCAGCCAATCAAAAGGCTGACAGTAAAACACTAAAGACTGTGGTTATGGAGTTTCTACATGTGTGTAGATCAATTTTCCAATGTATACTTTTAATATTTATTAGAAAATATATAAAATAAATACAATATGAATATATAACATGTATTAGAATAAATATTTTTGAAGACAAAGAAATCGGTCTTCAGATCACTTGGGTAAGAATACATTTCTGGAATTTATTTTACTTCATGACTCTTGACATGTTTAATCAAAGTAAGCCATGGCACTGTGCAAATTGAGCACAAATTCTGAGGGTCTGTGGCTGTGTTTGGATCCTCGAGCCCCACCATGGGGCTGTTCAGCCCCCAGCCCTCTCAGTGGCTGTGCTGGCTCTGCAGCTCCCCTGCCATGGCAGCCACTTCCAGGGGAGCCCAGGGAGCAGGGGAGAGCAGGGGAGATTGCAGGAGAGAGCTGGAGGCTTCTGGACTTCCGGAATGAAGGCTATGAATTTGAAAATGGATCCTCTTGAGAAAGGGAAAGCATTGTGGGTTACAAATATCTATTTCAAAGAAGCCCTGAACACGAAACAAGCAGTTCTGTAATTCAAGTGAGGTTCTGCGGCAGCAGCATAGTGGGTGTCCTCATCAGTGCAGTGGTTTGTTCTTCAAAAGTTTTTGCTTGACTTCACCAGAATTTATCTTAGTTAACGAGTCTATGTTTATCTTTGAAAAATGTCCTTGCCTGGACAAAAAGAGATTCTTTATTATTATGAAAAGACTGGCTCCACTTTTTTTTCCCAGACAGATTTGTGCAGCCCTGAATTAAATTTGATGAATGAGAAAAACTACAGTGACTTTTGGAATCGGCCCCACCTCCAAAGTGCCTTATTAAAGAGAGCTACAGGACTTACTCTAAATGTTTTATATCATTCCAATGGCAAGTTCTCCTTACTTGGAGGGCCTGGCTTATCAGATATCAAAAGATCTGAAGTAAAAATGCAAGGGCTTCCTTTTCTACTACAGCATAATTCTTATCCTCTTTTTTCCCTCTCACAAAGGACAAGCAAAGCAAGTTATGCTTATGTGTGTTGAAAAAGGCTTGACCTACCCAAGCTTGATCATCCAGTTTCCTGCCTTGTAAATATCACCCTTTGTCTTTTATTAGTTTTGTTTGGTTGGTTGGTTGGTTTTGTTTGGTTTTTTGGGGTTTTGGGCTTTTTTAATTATAAGTTTATCCAACTTTGTCTAACCATACCCAACTTGGCCAGTCCATAGCTAGGGTAACATGTTGGTGTAAGGATGGGAATAGCCAGCAGCCAGTCAAGCCATTGACATTCCAATATTTATTTCTCACCCACCCACTTTTGTCCTCTCACTTTCATCATGACCTTTTTTTTCATCCAGGACTTAAGGATTCGAGTAATGGGAGTCACAATCACAAAACTTATCTCCAAATGGATGTTTGGGATAGAAAATTATTCCAAACCTTTTGGTTTAGTCACAGCAGTCCCTGAAAAAAGGGCTGGTTGTCAACGAAATTCCCATCTTCCCTTTCACCACTTTGGCTAAATTTGACCATTTTTCCTCTTGAGCTCAAGTGACCAGCAAACCATCAGTCTTTTGAGTCCTGACTTCTCCATCTTTTGTCCCTTTTCATTGTTTCACCACTGGCCCTCGTCCCATTCTTGTCTGTCCTAGCTAGTGAAACTGAAATTTTGAAACTCATTTAAATTGCAATTTGGGCACTTTTTCCAGTTTGTAATGCATGTGAGATCCTGTATTGCATCCCAGAAAATTACCTGTGTTACAGCAGCTGCAAGCTGAGGTCTCTGAGAAGGGGCAGAAGTTGCAGTGTGGATAGGTTTGGTTTTCTCAGGATGAGCTTATCCATCCCTGGACAGTTGAATTGGGAACCAGGATCTTACCTAAAATCCTGGCTGCTTCAGAGAATAATCAACCAGTGGAGCAAAAGTGAAATGCCTTGTTCCTGGTTTTAAAGATACAGATGAAAAAAATTAAATGAAAGAAACTACATTTAAATCCAGATCACAATATAAAGGTGGCTTGCCTTTAATGGATAGGCTTTGCTTAACTTCACCCCTAAACTTCTCTAGTTCCAGCTTTTCTCTTCCTCTCCCTTCCCCTCCCCTTCATCCACAGGTGATGGCTGGCACATCCGCATGGGTCACAGCAGGACTTGACTCCCCTAATAGGTGATCTTGTGGCTTCCTGTTTCATTAATTCATCTATGGAATTAGCTTTTTATTAACCATTACCTCAGCCAAAAAGTCGGAGGATAATCAGGCACTAAGGACTAATCCTTCATACCTACATCTCTTCCAAAATAAACCTGTATTTTAAGTATACCTGAGTTTCTCTTAATCATATTTATATGACTCATCATTATCAAAATAAACTACCTTTCCAGTGTCCTTTAACTCTGATTTATCTCCAGAAGGAGAAGGATAGACACTGATTGTTAAAATGGGATTCATGGTTTCTCTTCCTGGTTTTGAAACTTCTCCTTGTCTTCTTTCTGCTTTGAACGTTGTTTGACCTATATGAATTCTACTAAAGAAAAGGGCCATTGGATGTGACTGTGCCCTGTCAACTTGTGATCACAGGAGAGCATTTCAGGAGCATTCTGACCTACTCTATAATGGCAAAAGCATCCTTGGGAGTCATTCCCCTGTAGACGTGGACAAATGCTTGAAGAGGAAGAAAATGTTATTGGCAAGTAACCGAGTGCAGGTGAATTCATGGTGATGAAGTGGAAGCTTTTTAAAGTTCTATTAATCTTATATAGAAGAGTATTTTGAGATTTGCCACTGAAGGCAAATATTTTCGCTGAAAATTTAGATAAATGGTCAGATTGTTTCTGATAAACAGATCTTAAGTTTCTGTTTTCTTTGGAAAATATAATTTAATAACATTTGATCGCTATAAAGCATCCTCACTGCTCAATATTTAGTGGTGCTTGACAAGCTGCAATTGCACTTTGTATACCTGTGCCTGCTGCTCCTGTACACAAAGTTTGGAGAGCCCTGTGTGGTGGGGCTGTGCTGGGTGTCCCTGACACAGCACCAACACAGGCTCCAGGAGAGGACTTGTCCCTGTGCTGGTGCTGGAGCTGGTGGGATCTCCCCCAGCCCCCACTTCTATGTGTGCAGAGCTGGCCAGCCCCAAACACTGCCAGCTCTGCCAGCTCCTGAGCTGCAGCTCCAGAACTACATCACAGAATCACGGAAAGGTTTGGGCTCAAAGGGGCCCTGAAAAAGCTCATATCATGCCACCCCTGCCATGGGCAGGGACACCTTTCACTATCCCAGGCTGCTCCAAGCCCTTCCAACCTGGCCTTGGGCACTGCCAGGGATCCAGGGGCAGCCACAGCTGCTCTGGGCACCCTGTGCCAGGGCCTGCCCACCCTCACAGCCAAGGATTTGTTCCTAATATCTCATCTAGCCCTGCCCTCTGGCAGTGGTAAGCCATTCCCCCTCATCCTGTCCCACCATCCCTTGTCAGTATTCTCTCTCCATCTTTCCTGTGGGCTCCTTCAGATATTGGGCATTTTCTCTGTTGCTGAAGGTGTTTGGAGCCCAAATTTTCTTGCTGGGAACTGAAGAATCAGGTGAGCCCCCTGTTTTGGGGGGAGATGGTTTGGTTTTAAGGCCCTATGTCTTGGGTAACTGGTGAGAAGACTGATGGTGGTCCTGGCTCAATGACTGGAGCTTATTTTGTGTTGATGAGCAGTTCAGGGACTATCAGACCTTTTGTTTGACAGATTCTCTCTTTTTTTCAGAAATAACCTTTTTCTAACTTTTCTCCTCTTCCCAAACTACCCTGGAGTATTCCATTACTATATTCACACAAGTCTTTAGGAATATTGTTATATAACACTGTCAAATGCATATGTAATTCTATTCATATGATACTCATATTTTATATATTTATATACATATTTAACACTGGGCAGACTCACAGAACTACTAAGGGTGGAAGGAACTACACTGGTTTCATCTGGTGGGACTTATGAGTGGGAAACATGCAGTGCCACCTCCCTGCTCAGGCAGGGCCATCCCAGAGCACAGGGCACAGGATTGTGTCCATGTGGCTCTGGGATATCCCCGCTGAGGGACACTCCAGCCCCTCCCTGGGCAGCCTGTTCAGGTTGGGCACTGCCCAGGGCAGAAGTTCTGCCTCCTGTGCAGGGGCAATTGCTGGGCTCAGTCCCTGCCCGTTCCTCTGGTGCCACTGCTGGGCCCTGGAGCAGAGCCTGGGCCCTGCTCTGGCCCTCCCTGCACACAGGGACACGGGATATTCCAGAGCCACATGGACACAATCCTGTGCCCTGTGCTCTGGGATGGCCCTGCCTGAGCAGGGAAGTGGCACCAGTCACCCTCTGTGGTCCCTTTCAGCCTGACCCATTCTGGGATTCTGGCTTATTTCTTCTGGCCAGTTTGATGGCTGAGGGCAAAGTTCAGACTGTGAGGACATGTACTCTAACTTTGTGTATTCTGCTTTTCTGACTTTGTGTTTAGCTTAATTTTGTAAGAGCTTGAGCTTTAATCTGGCACCCTCAATCCTGAGTTATGAATGTATTATGTAACACAATCAGGCAGGGCTCACCTCAGTTTAGATGCCCTTTTAGGGTGGAGAAAAACAGTTATTATTTTATGCTGAAGTGATTACAGGGAAATATTGAGTGATCTTTGGCCTTCCTTCCTTCCTTCCTTCCTTCCTTCCTTCCTTCCTTCCTTCCTTCCTTCCTTCCTTCCTTCCTTCCTTCCTTCCTTCCTTCCTTCCTTCCTTCCTTCCTTCCTTCCTTCCTTCCTTCCTTCCTTCCTTCCTTCCTTCCTTCCTTCCTTCCTTCCTTCCTTCCTTCCTTCCTTCCTTCCTTCCTTCCTTCCTTCCTTCCTTCCTTCCTTCCTTCCTTCCTTCCTTCCTTCCTTCCTTCCTTCCTTCCTTCCTTCCTTCCTTCCTTCCTTCCTTCCTTCCTGGAATCCTTCCTTCCTGGAATCCTTCCTTCCTGGAATCCTTCCTTCCTTCCTTCCTTCCTTCCTTCCTGGAATCCTTCCTTCCTGGAATCCTTCCTTCCTGGAATCCTTCCTTCCTGGAATCCTTCCTTCCTGGAATCCTTCCTTCCTTCCTTCCTTCCTGGAATCCTTCCTTCCTTCCTGGAATCCTTCCTTCCTTCCTTCCTTCCTTCCTTCCTTCCTTCCTTCCTTCCTTCCTGGAATCCTTCCTGGAATCCTTCCTGGAATCCTTCCTTCCTGGAATCCTTCCTTCCTGGAATCCTTCCTTCCTTCCTTCCTTCCTTCCTTCCTTCCTTCCTTCCTTCCTTCCTTCCTTCCTTCCTTCCTTCCTTCCTTCCTGGAATCCTGGAATCCTGGAATCCTGGAATCCTGGAATCCTGGAATCCTGGAATCCTTCCTTCCTTCCTGGAATCCTTCCTTCCTTCCTGGAATCCTTCCTTCCTTCCTTCCTGGAATCCTTCCTTCCTGGAATCCTTCCTTCCTGGAATCCTTCCTTCCTTCCTGGAATCCTTCCTTCCTTCCTGGAATCCTTCCTTCCTGGAATCCTTCCTTCCTTCCTGGAATCCTTCCTTCCTTCCTTCCTGGAATCCTTCCTTCCTGGAATCCTTCCTTCCTTCCTTCCTTCCTGGAATCCTTCCTTCCTTCCTGGAATCCTTCCTTCCTGGAATCCTTCCTTCCTGGAATCCTTCCTTCCTGGAATCCTTCCTTCCTGGAATCCTTCCTTCCTTCCTTCCTGGAATCCTTCCTTCCTGGAATCCTTCCTTCCTGGAATCCTTCCTTCCTTCCTGGAATCCTTCCTTCCTGGAATCCTTCCTTCCTTCCTGGAATCCTTCCTTCCTTCCTGGAATCCTTCCTTCCTTCCTTCCTTCCTTCCTTCCTTCCTTCCTTCCTTCCTTCCTTCCTTCCTTCCTTCCTTCCTTCCTGGAATCCTTCCTTCCTTCCTTCCTTCCTTCCTTCCTGGAATCCTTCCTGGAATCCTTCCTTCCTTCCTTCCTTCCTTCCTTCCTTCCTTCCTTCCTTCCTTCCTTCCTGGAATCCTTCCTTCCTGGAATCCTTCCTTCCTTCCTTCCTGGAATCCTTCCTTCCTTCCTGGAATCCTTCCTTCCTTCCTTCCTGGAATCCTTCCTTCCTGGAATCCTTCCTTCCTTCCTGGAATCCTTCCTTCCTTCCTGGAATCCTTCCTTCCTTCCTTCCTTCCTGGAATCCTTCCTTCCTGGAATCCTTCCTTCCTGGAATCCTTCCTTCCTTCCTTCCTGGAATCCTTCCTTCCTTCCTTCCTTCCTGGAATCCTTCCTTCCTTCCTTCCTTCCTTCCTTCCTGGAATCCATCCTTCCTTCCTTCCTTCCTTCCTTCCTGGAATCCTTCCTTCCTTCCTTCCTTCCTTCCTTCCTTCCTTCCTTCCTGGAATCCTTCCTTCCTGGAATCCTTCCTTCCTGGAATCCTTCCTTCCTTCCTTCCTTCCTTCCTTCCTTCCTTCCTTCCTTCCTTCCTGGAATCCTTCCTGGAATCCTTCCTGGAATCCTTCCTTCCTTCCTTCCTTCCTTCCTTCCTTCCTTCCTTCCTTCCTTCCTTCCTTCCTTCCTTCCTTCCTTCCTTCCTTCCTTCCTTCCTTCCTTCCTTCCTTCCTTCCTTCCTTCCTTCCTTCCTTCCTCCCTCCCTTCCTTCCTTCCTTCCTTCCTGGAATCCTTCCTTCCTGGAATCCTTCCTTCCTGGAATCCTTCCTGGAATCCTTCCTTCCTTCCTTCCTGGAATCCTTCCTTCCTTCCTGGAATCCTTCCTTCCTTCCTTCCTCCCTCCCTCCCTCCCTCCCTCCCTCCCTTCCTTCCTTCCTTCCTTCCTTCCTTCCTTCCTTCCTTCCTTCCTTCCTTCCTTCCTTCCTTCCTTCCTTCCTTCCTTCCTTCCTTCCTTCCTTCCTTCCTTCCTTCCTTCCTTCCTGAATCGGGACAGATTCAGCTGGAAAACATAGTGGGAACAATTTCCTCTCCTTTGGTAAAAAAGAGTTGAGACTTTTTTTAAAGAAAACTACTTTGAGACTATTGAAGAAAAGGGAGATAGGAATAGTTTAGTTATTGGCGGCAGTATGAATCCTCAAACATTACAGTTAAAGTAATACACTTGTACAGCCTCTCAGTGTTCTTATCAACACACTTCTGCAGAAATGCTTACACTAATTCCTCCTCCATGGAAAAGGTATTAATTAATTTAGTAATTAAAACCTGAAGTTCTGGGAGTTGTCAGAAACGTGGATGTCACAATTTGAAGCTGATGTCCACAGATGTGTTTGCTGAAGGTGACAGTGCTCTAAAGGAAATGCTGAGTAATGAAGTGACTATGGAATTAACTGGGAAAAACCCCACCAAACCGATGAAGTTGATGTAGAAGTCCAAATATTTCATCTCAAATCACAAAACAAATGTTGTACCAGCCTGCTGATATCTGTGCTGGAGCACATGAGAAAAACCAGCAGCAGAACATCTGAGGTCAAACAATTCTCTAATCTAGTAATGAAAAGAGAAACCTTAATGTCCACAGATTAGTGAGACATTAAGAGGATACCAGGAGCTCTCTGGATACATTTTAGAGCCAAAGTCGGTGCCACCTTCTACCTTGTAGGAAGCTCTTTCCCTCCCAGCTGTGCATCCAGGAGCTGGTGGTGGAGCTGGGAGAGCTGTTGCTCACTTTAAAGGGGAGTGTAGATTCCAGATAATAGTTCTGTTAATAATTCAGCTCATAACGCCCATCAGTTTGAAACATTTAAGGAAGGGATGAAGTGTCTTTGTCAGTAAAGAAAAAGAACAAGGGCTGCAGTTCTTTGCCTCAGATGTGAATGTCTCTGCTGAGAGATTAAAGCTCTCCTGGGTGCCATTCCCAGGTCTGCTGTGGGGACTTAAAGGGTGTGTGTTCACTTTCTTGACCAGATACTGGAAATATCCCCATATTGCCTTGAATTAGGGTAATTTCCAAAAAAAAAAAAAAAAAAAAAAGGGAGTTTCTTCTTGTGCTCTCTGTCACACCTTGAGTTTTCTGTAGGATCTTGGCACCAGCCTTGGCAATGCTGGTTCATGGATTGGGTAAGGTGTGTGTGTCACAAGTAGGACACTCCTGTAGGTCCTGCCAGTCTTTGGAGTAATTGATGGTGGGCAGCTGGTATCCATGGAAGGGAAGGCAAAGACCTTGGAGCATGGGAGCACTTTGGTGATAATTTGTTTTGTTGTTGTTTTATAGTTAAAGTTTGAAGAACTAGAAGGATTCCTGTTCTTTCAACTGCAGGCCTCAAATTCCCAAGTTGGAGCTGTATTTTTTAGTCCTTGATAGGAGCACACTCGCCATGTGTGTGCCAGGGGACACACACAAGGCACCAGATTTACTCAGCATTCCCGCTTCTTCCTAGATCTCCATCTGCTGGCAGATGTGCCTTTCAAGTGGAGGTGCTTTGGAAAGGAAGGAACAAGAGAGAGCATGTGAAAATGTGCAGCAGCTGCCAGCTCGGCTCCCTATGTATATAGTTATATTTATATGTGTGCACAGCTCTATTTATATATGTGTATATAGCTATAGTTATATATGTCTACAGTTATGGGATAGTTATATTTTTATATATAGTTATATAGATACATGTGTATACTTACATATAGTTATATGTGTAAGAGTTAGATTTACATATTATAGCTGTATGTATATAGTTGTATTGATATTTCAGGTGTATTGATAACGTTAGATAAGTATATGGATATTTAAATAGGTAACTTGGCATTTTATACTGAATCTGCAGTAAGTTTTTAAACAGAATTGGGTGTTGATTTGCGTTTTCTCTGTTTTAAATTGCAGATGATCGAGTGTTGTAGTGGAAAACATGCTTCGTGTTTCAGTAGTTGTGGCTGTCACGACAAATAACTCTCTCAGAACAGCGACAAGTTTACAAAAGAGGACCGACTCCTCGTTTGCATCATTTTTTCATTTCCTTGAGTGACTCCAGGGGTGTCACAACGCCGCTCGCTGACCAGTTTCGCTTTCCTGGGGCCCTTTTCCGGGAGCAGCGGGCGCGACCCCCGGCCCGCGGTGCTCCCGGTGGTTTCCCCGCGCTCTCCCGCATCCCCGCTTCGGCCCGACCCGCGGCTCCGGCCCGCGGTGTCCTGCACCTCCCCGCGGAGCCCGAGCGACGGAATTCCACACCTCTGACATCAGCCCGACCTGGAACGTCCCCGAGCCGGAGCGCGGGGGCAATGGGCAGCGCCTCGAGGGGCAGCGCGGCCGGCCCGGAGTCGCGGCGGGCCGGGCCCGGCCGGGTGTCCCCCGCCCCCGCGGGCCCGGGCGCTGCAGGCGGGCGGCGGGGCGGGAGGGGGAGCCCGCGGCCCGGCCGGGGGCGGTGGCTCGGCTGCTCCACCCGCCCCTGTCCGCAGGTACGAGCGCCCGGCCGGCCCGGGGCTCGGCCGCCCGCCCGCCGGGACCTTCCGCCGCCACCGGAGCCGCGCTCCGGCCCCCGCCCCGCCGCCCGCGCCCCCGGCAGCGGCTCCGCCGCCGGGTCGCTGCCCATGTCCCAGCTCTGCTCGCCGTCCGCGCTCGCTGCCGGCACGGCCGGTGCCCGCCTCCGCTGCGGGGACGCCGCGCTTTGGAAGCCTTCCCGGAGCGCGCGGGGGTGCTGGTGCAGGTCGGGCGATTACATGCGGACACTTCACTTTCAGCCATGCCTGCCCCGGGAGCTCTCTGTCTGCTGTAATTTTCTCCCTTTGATCTCCCCGGATCCTCTTTCGGGCTGTGGAGCTCCGCTTGCACCTACCTGCCTGCTGCGTGTGTGCGAGAGTTTTCCTCTTTTTTATAATACTTCTTTTTGTTATAAGTTCCAAATTTTTTTTTTTTTTTTTTTTTTTTTTTTTAAAGACTGAACCCAAACATCATCAGAGCCTCATGGTTTTGTTAAGCTACTGGAAATAACTTTTGCCTGGGATTTACTGCAGCATTCCCTCCCGGCCTGGCCCCTGCGGACTCCAGCAGGCTCACTGCCTAACAGGTTTGCAAAGCTTTTTTTCTTGTAAATCCCCTTTTCTCTCCAGAGCTGTGCGATCACTATAACTTCAGTTTAATCAAAAACGCTTTCTGTCTTAATTCTCCCAGTTACGAAGACTCCTCGATGCGTTTCATGTGACCTTTGGGCAGACCGTGGAGCTTTCTATTTTATTTTGTGAGGCCTTGAGTCGGGATCTTCTTAACGTGTGCTTGGAAGTGGTCATACCGGAACTCGGGCACGCACAGAAATAGTGCGAGGGAAACCAGATACGCCGTAACTTTCTGCCTGATACCTGTTGGGCTTCGTGTCTAAACTTTGGTAGTGTTTGGGGTCCTTTTTTTTTTTCCTGGAAACTTCCAACCATGAAGAGGAGCTCTGTGTTCTATTAATTATCTTTTAGAACTGTACCCGGAATCAGACTGTGAGCATGGATTTCTAAGGGAAAAGTGAAGCTGATCTCCAAACTTGAATGAAGTGCTTCTGGTATGAGGAAGATGGAAGGGATCAACTCCATTTGGAAGGGAATGGTACTGGAGCAAACCTTCTTGTCGCCATAAATTCAAGGAATACCGCCTGCCTAATTTCTGGGAAGGATACCAATCGGTGCAGATAACATTAAGGTTGTGCTGTGGGAAATGCTAGCAAGAAGGTGAGGTGTTTCTCGAGGGTATTTGGGATGGATGTTTTGAACCTCTGGATCTTCCTAACTTTTGGCCAGGAGACAGGAGGCCTCCACATCCGCGGGGAGACCTCCCCGTGCCTCATCTCCGTGGGACCGAGGAGTTCCTAATGCTCCTTGCGCACCAAAACTGACTTCTTGCTTGCAACCTGTTTTGCTGATCCTTCTGGATTTATCTGCCGGAGGAGAGACTCACAATTTAGGATTTTTTTTTTTTTTTTTTTTTTTTTTTTTTTTTTTAGTTTGTTTGTTTAAAATATGCCTCTGAGCTCCCGGCGGCCTCTGAGCACGTGGCACGGGGCGAGAGGAGCGGCGATGGCGAGAGCCGGCGTCGCCGGGGAGCCGCGCTGGCGGTGACCGAGCCCCGCTCTGCGGCCCCTGGCTCTGTCCGGAGCCCCGGGAGCGGTGCCGCCGGCCGAGCCCGCCGCGCTGAGGACGCGTTCCCGAGCGGTATGAACGGCCGGAGCCCGCTGCTGGTAGCATGAGTGCTGGCCCCCAGGTGCAGCTGGCTGTTCTCTGGCCTTGGCTGCTCATGGCGACCCTGCAGGCAGGACTGGGCCACACCGGGCTGGCGCTGGCGGCGGCCGTGGAGTCAGAGCGGGCGGCGGCGCAGAAAGCCATCATCAGGGTCATCCCGCTCAAAGTGGAGCCCATCATCCTGGAAGGGGAGTTCGCCAACGTCGCCGAGGTGACTCCGGCCGAAGGGAAACTGCTGCAGGTAAGAGCAGCGGTGCCTGGTCCTGCTCCGGCGGCCTCGCCACCCGCTCCAGCCTGTCCCCTTTCCCTCCTGGCTGCCCCGGCTCCCCGAGCGGTGCCCTGGGCTCTGTGTCCCGGCACGGGTTTGTGGATTTGCGCCGTGCTCCGTGCGCTGTCCCCGCAGCGTTGGTCACAGGGGCCGAGGGGCGGCATCGTGCAAAGGGCTGAGCCTTCCTTCGGGGCCGAGCTGTGGCTGCGCCTTATTACTGCTGAATTGTGGATGTGGTCGGTGATTCCATGGAGATTATTTCGTATCTTAATTGATGTTATAAAGCTGAGTGTGTCAAGTCACATGTCTGGATGTGAAAGATCTGACAGAAAACAGGATTAGTATTTATTTCTCTGAAATTCATGAGGTTTTCCATCCTCTGCTGAGGTCGAGGTTCTGTTTTAGCTCCAAAACCCATCCTGGCTTTGCCCACCAGAGTCCCTGGGCCTGCTTGTTGCTGCCTGTACCTGAAAGGTGAATGTTACCTACACGGGAGTTCCAGTGGTGTCACCACCAGGTATTTTTATGTGTGAATTAATGCTGTTCTCTGACCTTTATTATGGGGAGAGTATCTCCACACCTGGGCAGGTGGTGCAGGTGCTGTACAGCCAGAGCTGAGCCATTCACTGAACAAACGCATCTCCTGCACATGCTGAGTTTGGAGCTCGGTTTCCTGAGACCTGGTGTGCATTCTCTCCATTCTGTGGCTCATCTGCCTGGCAATTGTATGCAATAAATTTTGTGTTGTTTTTTAAGAAGAGACGGACAGTTGAGACAACTTTAGAATATGGTCACCTGTCTGAAAGTGAACATGGACAATTTGTGACATGAATAAAGTGTGCTTTTCCATGCCTTTTGAACTCCTCAGAATGAAATATCTGCTATAAAATTATATTACCAGGCTAAAAAAAATATCTGAGACAAATGCACTCAAGGTCCTCTTCTGTTGTGAGGCAATGTCCAGGAAAGTCAATATTTATTCCTTACAAAAGCTACAGTGGTGTTGCAACCGAGCACAAAGTATAGGGTAAGACCTTTTGGAAATGGAAGGATGATAACCTCTCCTGAGGGATGTGTGGAGGTTTCTAACCAAATGCAGCAATACCAAGTGAGAATTTTGTGCTATCACAGCAGCACCAACCAGGTGTCTGGAATAAAAAGCTGTGAATAGTGTCCAATTTCATCCTTTAAGAGTCATCCTCCAAATGGAGAGGGCTGGGGAAACTTGAATCCAGCCTGTTAAGTTTGGGCACACAGACACTGACGTGCCCTGGGTGCGTTTTCAGGCCTTGACTCTGCCCACTCCATGTGCTCAGGTGAGCTCCTGCTCCACATCCCACTGGATCCAGTGCGGGAAGTCCTGGTTTCAGCTGGCAGCGCAGGGACAGGGGGTCAGGCTGTGCCTTCTGCAGCAGGATGTTTGCCCAGTGCCAGGCACTGTGCTCTGGGAGGGCTTAGCCAAGTGTACCCGTGACCTCTCCTGCAGATCTCATGCTGTGGTTTCTAATTTTGCTGCTAAATGCTGAAACTTGGCCTGTAAAATGACATTTAGAATTGTTCGGATCCTGATCCTGCAGTGGGTTCTTACCTCTGGAAAGAGAAAACAGGAAATGGGGACGTAACTCTTCAGCTACAAAATAAGTAAGAAATTAGTGGGACGAATACTTTTCTGTTTGCTTTTAGATAGTGGGATATTAAACACACCAGAATAGACTTTATTGGGACATCTCATTTTGCACATGGTTGTCAGCATCCCAGTCTTGCAAAAACTTTAGGTCACGTGCTTAACTTTGATGTCACTGGAACTCCTACTTAATAAATAAACTTACGGCTCTGCATGCATACCTGCACAATTGCTTCTTCAAATGTCGTTTAGGGACATAACATGGTACATTTTCAGTTAGTGAGTCAAGAAGTGGGGCTTTTACAGCGTTGTTGTATAAGTCTTTAGGTCTTGGTTATGTCAGACTCTGTAAGGTGCAGTCAGCCTGTCCAGGAGAACACAAATTGCAGAACTTAGTTTGGAAGAGGCATGGATGGCCCAGTCCTCTTTCCAAAGCAATACTCTCTTCCTTCAGAGGTAGAATAGGATTGCCCAAGGATCAGTGGTGCAGAGAAGGCCCTGTAATCAAGTCAGGTTCTCTTTTTTATGACTTAAAATGATCTTCATAGTGCGTAGATTTTAGAAACACATTCTTAATTTAATACAGAAAATCCTGCATGTAAGTGATGGAGCCTCATCAAAGTACTTCTACCAGAATGTTTTCCTGGTTTCGTTTCTCCTTGCCCTATTTTCCAGGATCATCTGCAGAATTGGACTTTGATTGTGGTGTGTTACATCTTAGAAGCCAACTTTAGCAATATCCTCTTTATGTACAATAAAAGAGCCCCAGCACTGAATTCCCCTTCCCAGCCTTTGCCCCTGTGGGCGGTTTTGTGGGAAATCTCTGTATTTGCACTGTTGCCCAGTGGGTGAGCAGGAAGATGCCAGGGAACCACCACCCCTGCCAGTGTAACCCCAGCCGTGTTCCTCTGGCACTCCAGCTCTGCTGCTGCCGTGTGATGCAAAGGGAGAGGAATTTCTCAAGCAGGCAGAGCCACTTAAGCCTTTATAGGTCAAAAACCAACACCTCAGATTTCTTGCAGAAATCGTCTCCAGGCTTGTGCAGTGCTCCAGCTTGTTCAGGGAGCACCTGCTCTGAGCATTAACTCTTGCTGGATGCAGGAAGCACCTGGGGAACTCACTGGCAGTTTCCAAACTGGAAGTTTAAGTTTGGAAGTTTAAATTGGGAAGGAATCCTTCCCTGTGAGGGTGGGCAGGCCCTGGCACAGGGTGCCCAGAGCAGCTGTGGCTGCCCCTGGATCCCTGGCAGTGCCCAAGGCCAGGTTGGACATTGGGGCTTGGAGCAGCCTGGGACAGTGGAAGGTGTCCCTGCCATGGCAAGTGGTGAACTGGATATGTTTTAAGATCCCTTCCAACCCAAACCAGTCTGGGATTTTGTGATCTCTGCTGGACTCTGCAGGAATCTGAACTGCCATTAAAAGTCCCATGGAGTTAAAAACTGGCCGTTTATTGCAGATGGAGGAGCCAAAGCTTTTAGACAAGTAGGTTGGAAGGACAATGGCCAATCCATGAGCAGCTCGGGATTCAACGTGCCCTCGGAATTGCAGTTTCTGTGGCTGTTCACAGATTAACTCCCTTTCACAGGATTACTATAGAGATTTTTCAGCTTCTTTTTTTTTTTTATACTTCTGCTGCTCTATTGGCTGACTTCTGAGGAATAAATCTTGGTTTCTTTCTTGTCCTTGACTCAGTCTCAACTGGAGAGAGTTGGTTTTGGTTTGAAGGCAGATAGGAAAATAAGGAATGTCTTGGAAAGGAAAGGAGAGGGTCACTGGAGCGAGTTGAAAGATTTTTCTAATTTAAATTACAACACGTGAAAATCTAATTGTGGAAGAAAAGAAATCTTTTTATTTGAGATACAGTTCATCACTTACAGTCTTGTTTAGGACAGTTCAAGGATGATCAAGATTCAAGGACACATTATTAAATGAGCACTAATATCTCTATATTTAAGTTTGTATAACCTCCATCTTTTACAGAGGGGAAAGGATTCTTTCTTTAGTCTGTGCAGAGTGGCAGGGCTTGGTACAGTTTCTAGTTCTAGGGCATTTGAGAATAAGTGTTAAAAGTTTGGGAAGAGTCCCTATTAATGATATTTTAAAAGAGATGGATAACCTCCCATTACTACAGGGCAAAGTGATCAGCAGTCCCAATCCCTTCAGCTGCTGACACATAGAAAATTCCAGTGCATGTGTGGGACAGTGGCTCTGTCTCACTGAGCAGGCAGTGTGTAGAACTAGTTTTCCCAACATCCACGATTTCATTGCATGTCTCAAAATACTTTATTCCATTTCTGTACAAACTCAGCAGTTTAATGAGGGCATTGTAGGAGAAAGTCAACTTTCACTTACCCATGGAGTGCATTGTTTTAATTTTTCACTGCAGGAAAACACCTTGAAGAAAATAAATTAAAAAAAAAAATTAAAAAACCCACAGAAAAAGCTCCCTAAAGCTCTGAACCTCAAAACAAGGATTATCCTCATTCCCCCTCTCCCTCCTGAAGAATAAATTATGTTAAAAACATTCAAATTGATATATTTAGAATGGATTGAATGAGAATTGGAGGAGGAGCCTGAATCACTTTTTTTTTTGGTGATATGTACCAGTCAGAAGGAGAAAATCAATCACAGATCCAGTTAAAGGAGGAGCGTGGTGTTCAGAACAGCAGTGAAATTATCCCTTGGAATTGCTGCAGTGAACTATGGGATCACCCTGGACAATGGAGAGTGTTCCCAGTGTTGCAAGGCACATGCAGTTGGAGTTGGAATCACCTCCTTAAGTGGTCGAAGAGGTTTACACTCCCAACCCATACCAAAGTAAATACCTTAGTAGTCCTCTATCCTCCCAGCTCCTGCATCAACACAAGGATGTTGAGTGCATAATGTTGACAGAGATCAAAGAAGTGGGAAAGTCGAACCAGATGATAATGGGGACTTAAATTACGTGTGAATAAACTGGTCAGATAGCACAATACGAGGCAGTTCAAAGGAGCAGTTTATGTCTCGTGGAACAGCTCGTACTCAAGTACACAGACTTGACTTAGCGTTAAGTAATGTGCAAGAACTGCCTCAGAAGCAGCAATACGGGAGCCACTTGGACTGACTGCAGCACAGTAAAAATGGGTGCCTAAGTACCAAAAGGTGTGACTCTGAGAGAAACCATTCATGGGAAATTGTGCTGAAACACTGAGACAATGGCTCCTACAGAGGAAAAAAACCTGCCTTTTGACATGGCACATAGACACTGCTCAGGAAAGGCTGAGACATTTGAAATTATTTAACCTGGAAAAAAGAAGTTCCAGGGTTACCTGATCATAGCCTTCCAGTACCTGAAGTAGCTGACAAGGAAGATAGAGAGAGACTATTTACAAGGGATGGAGTGACAGGACAAGGGGGAATGAATTCAATCCAAAAGACAGTAGGTTTAAATTAGATACTAAGAGAAAGTTCTTCCCTGTGGGGGTGCTGAGGCCCAGGCACAGGTTGTCCAGAGGCTGTCCCTGGATCCCTGGCAGTGCCCAAGGCCAGGTTGGATGGGGCTTGGAGCAGCCTGGGACAGTGGGAGGTGTCCCTGCCCGTGGAGGAGGTGGAATGAGCTGAGCGTCAAGGTCTCTCCCAACCTAAACCATCCTGGCGTTCTGTGGTTCTATGAGAGTAGAAGCTGTCTTGGGCAGTACACGAAGCAGTGACTCAGAAAAGCTCTAGTCACCTAGCACGGGGACATTGGTAGTGTTGAAGAAGCCCAAAGAGATTTCTTAGAAATTGGACATAGAGTATGAGCGCAGTTTTGGCAGTGTCCAGTGTAACCCACAGAGTGGATTAGTTCAGTATTGGTGCAGGATTTAAGTGCAACTGAAAGGTGGGCCGTTAAAATCCAAATGCAGAGTAGGAGCCTCTGTTGGGGTTGGCTGCAAGAAAAGGCTCTTCTCAGAGGCTGTTTCTGAACCTCCACCCCTCTCTTGAGCATATACAGAGGCTGAGCTGGAGCTTTCCGTGGTGTGTGTTCTCCTTTCCTCACCCAGAAAACACATGCCTGGAAACTGTTCCCTGTTTAAGGAGTTTAAAGGACTTTAAACCTAAATCTCCCAGATTCCCAGTGCACCATCTGGTGCTGGTTGTAGTTGCAGTTGAATTATTTATGACGGTGGGCACAGATCCATCTTGAACCGAAGATTTTCAGTAGTAAAAAGGTGACAGATCTGGAGGCTTCCGACTGGAGCAGAGCAGAGATCTGTGGTCAGGAGACTGAATCCACAGGGCTGGAGTGAGTGACAGTCAGAGGATGCCTGGCCAGGCACAGACCCTGGAATACATCCAGGGAACAAGTGGACATTTCCCAAAGATAAGCTGGCAAAGGGGTGAGATTACAGGAGAAGAGAACAGGTCCCTGTGGTGCTTGCAGGCTGCAGCCAGGCAGAATTTGTGGTAGAATGGTTCTGAAACATTAGAGAATATTTTTTTTTAGTGCTTCCATTAAGTGAAAGCTTTGGTGGGCATTTCCTATGGATTAAGGAAGGCTGTTTTAAACTGCATGTGAATTCATTACATTTAAACAAAAACTTGCATAATTGTCAAAGTAATGTAAACAACACCAACTCAGTATGATCAAAGAGGGCTCTGTTGTATCAGGCTGGATTTTGGACAAAAATTGACATGCATTTTTATTTGATATATCTCAGTGGTTTTCCATGCAGTGAAACATGTCTAAAAGCCTAAAATGTTCACAACTTTGCTTAAAAACTTTCCGTAGACGTTGCCTAAAAGTCATAGTATGAAAAAAAGCAAGTTTTATCCTAAACTGAGAAAAGTAACAAGTAAGTACAATGGGAAACACACAGTGTAGTTGACCTTCAGGTCTTATATCATCAGTATCACAACAATCTATATTGCAGGGATTGCCAAGGATCAAATTTTGGTTATAAACAAAGCAAAAATGTAAAATGAATCTCAGTATAAGGGAATATATCACACTTGAGTAATGCACATTCATATTTTACTACCCTTTTGGTCTTCCCTCCATTCAAGGTCTCAAGCTTGGCTGCAGCAGGACAGGTATAAAGTAGACAGAAATGGTGTGGATGGTCACGGTGGTCTCTTCTAACTTTGAGTCCTATGATTTATCACTAAGTTTTAATACCTATTTATTTTCCCCCTTATTTCCCTGACTGCAAAGAACAGGAAGCTCTGCAGAGCCTTTCATTTGCCCACAACACTTTCAGGCTGCATTAAGGAATTGTAATCACATCTCATGCTTCAGAGCTTTGGGCGCGCTTCCAGCACGGCTCAGGCGGGACTTGGCCAAGAATTGTCTTGGGACCTTTTCATCTTGTTTTTAGGAGCATCAAGGATTGCCTTACCTCATAACAAGGCACTCAAACATGTAGGTCAGTGTTCAAAGGTAGTAGAGAGAAGATTGTTTTGGATGTGCTTAGGTTGTATGGGTTACTCCTGTGCTGCCAGATTTCTGTGGAAGACTCTTTCCCCCTGCAGCCACCCTCTTCAAATTATCTGAAATTCTGGAGGTGTGTCCTCTTCCTGTGCATGTTGAGATCTGAATCATCTGCCTAAATCAATGGATGTATTCTCACTTCCCCATCCCTGAAGGGGCTGGTTAAGGGCATTAGTGGCCCTTTGATCTCTCTTTTGTTCTCCATCTCAGTAATTTGGTCTCCAGTGATCAAATGGGTTAATCTAATGCTTATTATTGTGCTCAGCATCAGGGTAGTGGCAGAGATGTACTGGATTGTCAAACACAGCAGTTCAGACTGGGGAGTTGAGTAAATTCCTTTGGCCATAAACTCTTTGAAACAAATTAAAAGCTTTTGACTGAGTTTGGTTATGACATGTTACATCTGAATGTAAGTAAAGTAGTTTGGGGATTAAATTTGCTTTGTTTTGGTAAAAGGTATGTGAATTCTAGTTCAAAATTATATGAAGGGATAGATTTCAACTTCCTACTTCCAAAGCTCCTCAGCAGCTGTGTTTCCATGGGGTGTGTGTTGGGCAGCACTGTTGGTATGGAACTGTAGGAGGGGTATGTCCATTGCAGAAACTCGGGGAGAACGACCCTGGGATTGAGTTGATCCAGATGTAAAAAATGAGCAGCACTGCAGTCTTGTTAGAGATGTGAAACAGTTCTTACAAAGGCCACCAAGCCGAAAAACAGCAGGGCAGGCACAGTGAGGACACTGTCTAGAATGGGTATGGGGTGATGACCATGTGGCAGAGCAGAAGAGACAAGTTCTAGGGAGTGAGTGGAGAACACTGGTTCTTTCCTTAATTGAGTTTTGTGCAAGATCCTGGACCAAGATGTTGCTTTCAGATTGTTTAAATATAGGAAACGTCTCTAAGGCTGTGAAAGTCAACTAAGAGAGTGAATTGTGATAATTCCTGTAGCTTCCTGTATGTGAGTTTGAATCAGAAGTTAAATCTTGGCAGGTTGGTCTCTTTACACGACCATCCAGTGTAGAGATAGAGCTCCAGAAACCCAGCCCTGACTACGTTTTAGAGTAGTAAGAGAGATAGTGTTTGAGTTTATGTTACTGCTCCAGTCCTGAGTCCTGTTCCTTGCAAAATAATCTGAATAACTTTGTATTTACTAAGACAGTTCTATGCCAAAATAAGTGGAACCTCCCCAAGATCCTGAAGAGATAAGAGTTCTCCTTCTTCTGCTTGTGACGCTGTAGTGCTGCTGTTCCTTTGTTCCCTCAGTGTCCTGGTGGATGGTGCTCCTGCAGCCATGCTGTGGTGCACATTGTCCCCGAGTGTCAGTGCTTCTCTCCAAACATTTCCCTGAGGCCACCAAAATGCTGCTGTCCTCCCCATGACCTTGTTTCACCTGGTCTCATTCACATAACATGCCTCAGACTGTATAATCCCAGTCAGCTATTTTTTCCCTCATCTGCTGTCCCAAATGTCTTTTTTAAATCCTCTATAATTTTCATCTTGCTTAGAATAATGGTTACTGTTGTTGCTTTTCTTGTATTGTTCTTGTTCAGTAGCAGTTCACAGAAGGGTTTAGGCTGTTGCCTGTCAGCATTTGCTTCCAACACTTTGCTCTCCTCAGAGAGATAATCTGGTCTTTCCATCGCCTCCTTCAGAGGACCTCTGACCTCTCTTTTGTCACTCCAGGGGACTAAAAGCCGCTGTTTGTAAACTTTGCACAACTTCTCCGTGAGAGAAGCACGTCAGATTTGAGTGATGGACGAGCCCCACGTGCTCATACAACACGCAGCCCTTATGTTAAAGAAGGTCATCAAACAACTTGTGTTAGTTTTTGGTTGAGAAAGCACCATTTCATCATTTCTGGCAGTTGCCCTGGTTGTGGCCAGAGTTGGTGGCAGCTCTTTTCTTCATGGGCCTTCTCTGGCTGCCTCTTTTGTGGTTGCTTTCTCCACTGAATAAACTAGGGAATGCCATGCTGGCCTTGGCCTTTTCCACGTCCTGATTCAAAATCCTGCTTCACTCTGGACAGTTATAATCATGTACTTTATTCCTGGTGAGATGCTAAGAGGCCAAAAATCACCTGCAGTTGTGTTTTAATTTAGAAAAGAATGACATGAAATCAAATAAGGTCATTAAAAAGAAGCTGAGAGGGCAATCAAGAGTTACATCCTTTTCATCAAAGTGTTTGAGGACACTACAGTAAGAACTTAGATAAAATGTACCTATGTACCTCTCAAGAAATACTTGAAAAATGAAAAAAGCATATCAGGATACCTAAACGTAAGAGTAAGAAAGTATATAAAAGCATCCTGGAAAAGCAAGAAATTTGGTAAAATTAGAAAAAGAGGAACAGCCTAAAAGTACATTAAGACAGTGAAAAGAAAAGAGCAATAACTTGGAAATGGTAATGCTAGATTCTCTTCAGTCACAAGCAGAAAGCTCACCTGGCAATTAGTAAGATCTATAAAAAATTAAAAGTCTAAAAGCTGTGCTTAGGGCAGCTAAACTCCCAGCAGAAAAATGAATGCAATTCTTGTGCTTTCGTCTATCTCAGGCTGAAATGTCTGGAGATGAGATGGTGATGGAGATAGACACAATTACCACAATTACCACGCTGGGATCAGGTGGTATTCACCCGAGGACTGGGGAGGATGAAATCACTGAACTGTTAACTTGTCTATGAACTCTTGTATAAAATCTCTGGAAGGTGGCTGATGGGATTCCAGTTTTTCTCTGAGCTCCAATTCATCCACAAAAGTCCAGAGCGCTGTGTTGTAAAATGATAAGTTGATAGAAATTGTAACACAGAGTGATACAAGTGGATGTAAAGGATTCAAGTGCAGCATCAGTTGGGCAGGTCTGACTGAATTTCCCAAATGCAAAGACTTCCTGGGAAACTAAGGCATGGATTAAGAGGGAGGGTCTTGGATAAATAATTATTGGAAGGTAAGAAGCAGGTGGAAGGAGTGACTGGCAGACTTTGCCTTTGGAAGGAGCCCATGGCTACAGCTGTGTGTGCTGTAGCTGTGCTCTCCCAGATGTTGATGAGCATGTGAGAATGGGAATGCTTGCTAACATTCTATAGCTTTCCAGTACATGATCTAATTAGAAGTCATGAAGATAAAGTTCATCTATGAATCATTGCACCACCTTATGAGACCAAATACTTCAGGAGAACATGGAAAATCCGTAATTTCTTCACATTCAAATAATGGGCTCTGATTTGCCCATTGCCTCAACTGTGTCTTGTGATTTTAACACACTAGTCTGTGCAAGTGTCAGCTTGGTATGTGGTGGTTGTCGTGAAGACAAAGGGAACATTAGCAATGAAAATGAGAGAAAAACCAGAGAATCTCTCTGAGCTCCTGTGAAAATCCCAGGTACATCCAGATGTTGAATCCTGTGTAAAGTTCTGTTCCTCACAGCTCTAAAAAATCAGTAGCTGTATTGGAAGATGTTTGGAGAAAAACACAAGGATAAAAGGAAGCATAAGATGTGTTTTATCCATAGAACAACAAACTGGACTAACTCTCTTCTGGCTGGAAAAGAGGCAGCCAGAGGGTGATACAGAGGAGATCCAGAGCGTCATGAATAGGGATTGACTGTTACTTTCTTTCCATATGAAAATAATGGGGCATCACATGAGGCTACAAAGAGCCAGGTTCAAAGGGAAGTGCTCTTCACTAACTGTACAATTAACTTGTCCAATCCTTTGCTGCAGGAGCTGCTGTGGATGCTGAAAGTTTATAGAGGTTCAAAATGGAACCTCTGGAACTAATGAATGGGCAAAGGCTCCATCAATGGCTGTGAAATAACCAGTCCCAGCTTTGCCTCAGGGAGTCTATAAAATGTTGAAGGCTTGGAGAATGCCTGGGGCAGAAGCCCTACAAGCTTGTCCTGTTCTTACTTCTTCAGAAATCCACTGTTGGCAATTGTCAAGGCAAAGATGCTGGGCTGGATGGGCCTTTGGTCCAAATCAACACTTGCATTCTCCTCTCCTGCAGAGAACTTGAGGCCAAACCTCACTGGCCTCAGCACCAGCCCTTCCAGCCCCCCTCTGCTCTGTTTGAGCAAGTCTGGGTGGAAAAACTGCATAAATACCTCCTTCACTCTCCATCACTGACATGGAGCTCAGCTCTTTGTTTACATAGAAAGCACTGCAAGGTTCCTTATGTTCAAATATTGAAAATCTCACAACATGGCTTTCAGCTGGTGCTGTTAATCAGCGTTTGAAGCCCTTGGCACTTTGGCCTTCATATCATGGAATCTTGGGATGGCCTAGGTCAGGAGGAACCTTAAATATCTTCTTGTTCCAACCCCCTGCTATGGACAGAGACAGCTTCCACTAGACCAGGTTGCTCCAAGTTCTATCCAGCTTTACTGAACATACCATTTTTATTCTTTGTCACCCTCATCATTCATGATTCACTCAACTGATGGGATAATAACTCTGTGTGCATATCTCAAGCAGCAGAACCTGGATCTTTGATATCTTCCAGAGAGTTTGGATACAGCAGATACTCTCAGCAGTTACCTTCTCTTTATAAGAGCTGTATCTCAATAAGTCAGATATTCCTGCATTTGAAATAAGATTTTTTTACTTATTACAGAATATGTATTTTTTGAAGGTCTGTTGGCATATTCCCCTTTCCTTGCCTAGGGAGTGAATCAAGGTAACCTGCAAACATCACATATTTTATCCCCAAGAAAACCAGTTGATGTCAAAACATAGAATCATTTAAGTTGGAAAAGATCTTTAAAATCATTGATTGAAACCATAAACATTTATCTTGACACAAATGGGATTGAGACATCATACTACTGGGAAAAAAACTCAGCCATAATCCTATGGCTATCAGCTAATTTCATGAAGCCCCTAAATGTGCCATGAATAGCCATAAGTACTTTGTGCATTTTAGAAAGGTATGTTTTATTTAGAGATATCAGATAAATAAATCAGGTAACTACTTCTGGGACATAAATTCTTACCCCAGCTGGGAGGTGTTAAGTCAAAAATAGCTTCAAACCCTTGCCAACCATACCATTTTAGATTGGATTTTGGGGCAGATATCTTCACTGAGGCGTTGGTCAGGCACTGGCAGAGGCTGTTCAGGGCAGTGGTGGAGTCCCCATCCCTGGAGGGGTTTAACAGTGCTGTAGATGTGGCACCTGGGGACATGGGTCAGTGGTGGCCTTGGCAGTGATGGGGAATGGATGGACTTGATGATCCCAGAGTTCTTTCCCAACCTAAACACTTCTGTGTTTCTATGATTTGTGTTTTTAGGTCTTCTTCCTCAGCTAATGTCAAATAAGGTATTTTGAGGTCCTGTAGTTTCTGTCTCAAGCCATGGAGGCAGGGAATGCAGCGTGTCTGATGGAGCCCAGCACTGGGAACTCTGGCTGTTCCAGGGGCAGAAAGATGATTTAGCTGACAGGCCACAAATGAGAAATGTGGGATAATGTCCCAAAGGGCAGCTTGCAGAAACAAGGGGCTTTGCAAAATCCAGTTCTTCAGGTGCCAACGAGTCCTGGCCCCATTGCCTACAGGCCAGCCTGTTCCTTGGAATCCTGGTATCACGTTCTTGATTTTGCAGCCTGAAGGATTAATTGATTTTGCAGCCTGAAGGATTAAGTGACATGTGTCTAATCCTTCTTCCCCAAAAGCTGAGTACAAGATAAGGAAAGGTGGTGATTCTGCAGGTTTCAGTCTGGCTGGGACAGGCTGAGGGAAAGTTAAAGCCATGGGACTGGAGCATCTTTCCTGTTCTCCCAGCCTGACTTGAACAGAAGACATTTGCTCCAGTCCCTCCTCTGAACTCTCCCCTCCAGATTTTCGTGGTTGTTACTAGAAGCAGCTTCTCTTCTCTTGACCTCTCATCCCTACTGTGTTTCAGTGGTCCTGGGTGGTTCACTGGCCCTGGTGAGCTGTGATGTACAGATCACACCAATGCAGACACCTGAGGGATTTTCAGTTTTAACTCTGTGGTCCTAAAATTCTGTAGGAAGCTTCGATAAAAGAGTGTTGACTTATACCCCAGCATGAGATCTTAAGCAGAATCTCACAATCCATACCACAGGCCTGTGGCAGCTTGTTTGTTATTCTAACCATGTTCCTAAATGTGACACAAAGTTCTGCCAGAGGGTGAGAATGACCCACTGCCAAATTTTTGACATCCAGTGTCTTTGGTTCCTCTTCCTCGATAAGGTTATAAGGTTTCTTGTTTTCCTGAGGCCATACCTAAATTTTGCTGGAGCCAGAAAATAGCTCTTCTTTTCTCCCCAGTAACCCCCCAGACCTCCATGGACAGAGAGCTTTGTTTCCTCAGGCACTGATGTCAAACAGAACATCTCCTTCTGTCTGCCCAGGACCAAACCCTGCAGGAGGCCTCTGTCTATTTGTATCACGAGGTGGGAGATAAAGAGGTGCAGTGATACCGATAATTGCATAACATACTGTATCAGGAGATGCCCAAGTGTTGTGCCTCCAGCCATCAGTAAATTCCATCAGGGGTCAGTTCAGTGGCCTCTCCAGAGGATGACTCCATTCCTGATGTCTGCATGGCTGTGGAGTTCCATGAAACTCTATACCATTGCTGATGCTTTCAGGAATGCTACCAAATTAGGCAGACTGTGGCCTGCAGACTACTCTAAAGTGCTTGAGATGCCCCATGCTCTTACTGTGGAGAGAGAATAAATGGAGTAGCTTCCTGAATGTGTATGTGGGTTGTCATTTAGAGGAGAAAAGGAGATAAAGGGATAGTAACTGGGCTGTTTGGAGAGGTACAAATCCACATGAGCTACTCTCCCTGCTTCCACTGGAGTATTGTTCTTGGGGTGAATTGTCATAATGGGGTGTCTGTCCCTGCTTCCCATTCTGAGCACATACACATGGAAGTGTGCATCCCAAAAAACACTGCTTAGTGCCAGGAACATTTTCCTTCTTCCATGGCAGGACTGGGACCCTTGTGCCATGAGTTCTGAGGTGAGGACGAAAGAAGGTGGAATGAAACCGGTGTTATTTTTGGGTGGCCACAGTGCTTTAAGCAAACAAAATGAATGCAGGGAGTGAGACTGATGTTTCCATGAAGACAAACTTCCTTGTGTTTGTTTAATTCTGTTGACCATGTTGAGAACTTTGAGAGATTTTTAATGCCTTCTAAACTCCAGCTAAGCATCTGTGTGAACATGGGTTTAAGGAGGTAGGCTGGAGAACTGTGGGTGTTTTGGGAGTATTCCTTTGCTTCCCGTGAAAATCCTGTGGAACCCAGGTGAAAACTGCTGAATCTTAAGACCTTTGAGGATTTTATTTTTTGGACGTCTGTATGTTAGCACAGACTGGAAGGACATTTTGTATTGAATTGTAGCGTGTCTGTGTCCTGGTACAGGGGTCACATTGCCTGGAGAGGTCAGTGATGGTTTGGGTGCCTCGTGGCCGTGCAAACCAGTCCACAGTTTGGGTGTTTGTTACGGATTTCCTTTAATCCAGTCTGGCAATTCCTGTGGTCTTTGATATCCTCCATCTAAATTGTACCCAGAGGTTCACATCTGACCTTTTGACCATGACATCAGTCTGGCAGCCTGTGTTAATTTGTTATTTCATCATGATATTGTCCTTTCATTGACCTTTGGTTGTTTTCAGTGTCAGTGCTTTCACAAGTACAAGTCCCTCATCCTCTGTATTTTCTGAGTTCTTTGTTCTTGGATTATATTGGTGTCTGAGGCTGTGTCTGGTCATACCAAAATGTGCATTTCTCGTGTGGAAGAGACATCAGAGCTGGTGGCAAGCATTGGTTTTGACGTTATTTGTGATGGTGCAGGTTTGTTTTCTGCAGTGAGATTGCCACAAATAACTAATATAAGTTCCTCCATTTGATTGACTTTTCCAGTTAAATAGGTAGTTATTAAATAGTTGATTGATTAGTGAAGGGTGAAGAGAACAGAACAATGCATGAGCATCTCAAGTGCGTTTCTGGTTTATTCTTCGCCTGTGGAAACTTCAGTGTGTACAGTCTTGCCCACAGGAATGTTTGAAGCCTGACTGTTACATGTAGCTGAATTATTCATTAAGCAAATTGCTACCAAACTCCCTTTTCTGAAACATCTTGGGGTAAAAAATGAACTGAAACATCCTGCTTATCCAATATTTCTGTACTACTTTTTCTCTTACACAAAGCCCAGTTCGGTGATCACCCAGTGAGTGGTGGTGGAGGGGGAGAACTCTGAGTTTCAAAGTAATTTCTTTTTCCTCTTTAAATTTGGATATTCAGTTGTGTTTTGCCAGAGTTCAGAGTAACTTCAGGAATTGAACTGTCTTTCAGATGTATTTACAGGGAAAATCTATCTGCCATTTCCACACAGACTGCACCTGTAAGCTGATATCTTTGGGTTTTCTCTGAGCTTCACTGATTTGTTTTGCTTTGTTTCCAACCATGTTTTAACAAGATAAGCATCTCTCCATATTTTCCCTTCATTTCAGTAATTGCCTTCTCTAGTGACCCATTTCCTGTGCTCTTCTGTTCAGGTATCAAGACCTCTGTGCACAGCCCACAGTGCATAAAGCCCGCACTTAATCATATTATCATCTCAGGCAATTCATTAAAAGCTCCTCAGAGCAGCAAATGGAACAAAAAAAAGCACTTACTTCTCTCAACTCCCTCCCCGAAGACACATCCCTTGTAAACAGAGCTGCTGACCAGATACCTGGAAATTTGACATCATCAGCCACCGAGGTGGGAATTAAGCTTCCTTCAGGTTTTCAAAGTTCTTTCACTGAAATAATTTAGCCCCCTCCGAAAATTCAATCCAGTTGTTACCAACTCAATGTTTGCCACTGTTTGGACGTGCTACAGAGCAATAAAGAAAAAGACATGGGTTTGAGTATATGTAAGATTCAAACTATAAAGCCATTTGTAACAAAAACACAATAATTGAGGTTCCACATCAAAGAAATAAGGAAACAACTCTGTTTCTGAAGCCAGGTGTGATGTGTTCTCTTAAAAGAAGCTGAGCAAATGTTCAGGTCTGTTCTGCATCCTGAGAGCTCACGTTCATGATCTTGCTTGATAAAAATCCCGGATAACTGTGATGCAATCTCCTCAAGAAGCAGGGGGATGGCTGCCTTGCAGGAACATGGGAATGCAATGTACTTTTACCTGTGATTGACTGGAAGTTCAGGCTCAAATGAGAAATCAAGGTTGTAAATTCAGATAACTGAACAAAAGTCAAGTTGATAATGCTTTTTCTCCTTCTTATTGCCTGGCAATATTGTTTTGGTCTTAACTGGGACGTTGTTGGGTCAGTGCTAATATTGGTGTGATCCTGCCTGGAGCCAAGCAGACACAGGTTGTTGTGTTCATCTTCACTCTCCGAGGTGTCCAGGCCCTCACAGGTGTGCTGCAGAGGAAGGTGAGCAAGGCTGAGCTGAGCCAGTCCAAGGGCAGCAGGAGAGTGACTGTGCTGTCTCTCTCGGGGAGCCTCCCCCAGAGATACCCATGATAAACCCAGCCTTGGATTTTTCATCAAAGCCTGGAGCCAGGTTTAAAGGAGTTATGAAATCCCCAGCCAAGAGTTTAATTCTGTATCAGCTCTGCTGCCTTTTTTTTTCCAGTAAAAATAAACCAACAGTAATCAATTGAGATACTTCAGCCAAGAGGAGAGAATTGACCTAATTGTGGCCTTCCAGCACCTGCAGGGAGCTGTCAAGGAGGATGGAGAGAGACTATTTACAAAGGCCTGAATGACAGGACAAGGGGGAATGGCAGCTCAGTCCCAGAGGGCAGGGATGGATGGGATATTGGCCAGGAATTGTTCCCTGTGAGGGTGGGCAGGCCCTGGCACAGGGTGCCCAGAGCAACTGTGGCTGCCCCTGGATCCCTGGCAGTGCCCAAGGCCAGGTTGGACAGGGCTTGGAGCAGCCTGGGACAGTGGGAGACGTCCCTGCCCATGGCAGGGGGTTGGAACTGGATGATCTTTAACATCCCTCCAATCCAAACCATTCTGGAATTCTGTGACTCCATGATATTGGATAGTGTTGAACCTCTCCCAGCAGTACTCTGAGGTCTTTGCATCCATAAGTTGTTCTATCATCATCTCCATAGGGTCAGGATTTTTGTACAGACAAGAAACTTGCTTTGCTGGTTTTCAAATAACAGTTTTCTTACTTTTATTGGAGAACATGAAGCCAAAGGTGCCTTTACTTAAAAGTAAGGAAAAGATTTACCTAGAAGTGAATAATAAGATCTGAGATGGTGATTCTTTCTTCAGGGAATCCTG
This sequence comes from Sturnus vulgaris, assembly GCF_052056855.1. Classification (NCBI taxonomy): domain Eukaryota; kingdom Metazoa; phylum Chordata; class Aves; order Passeriformes; family Sturnidae; genus Sturnus; species Sturnus vulgaris. Next base: position 10,605,223 of record NC_142263.1, read on the forward strand.
CTGTTAGACTTACCATCTCCAAAAGGTTGTTTTCTGTGCAGAGGAGTTTTGTGTCTTTGGTAGAAAGTCACTGCAAAGGACTGGGACTTCTTTGGGTCAGCTGCTTGAACACAGTGTGGGTGTCTGTCACAGGGCAGATGAACCATGGAAGGGCCTGGGAGTTCTCTCTAAAGGGAGATAGGGCGAAGCAGCTCAGCAGGTGTGGTGTACACATGAAAGCCCAGTAGGAGAAAAAGATCAAGGTGGGTCCATCCTCCCAAAATCCCAGCATCAGGAACTTTGGGGTCATCCAGGCTGGAAATGATAAACAGGGTACTTGGATTGGTAGCTGGAATAGATCTTGCCCCATGGTTATCTGGATCTTTTATGTCTCCACATCATCTGTCATCAGGGAGCGTTATTCTGAGCCTGTGAGAAGAATTCTTGTTTATTTTACACCTTTTCCTTGGAAGTGGTTTAAGGTGACACCTTCCTCTTTGTATTATGAAGAATGGTGAATAATTAATCTGTATTTGCATAATTTCCAATGTTCACAACTTTACAAGGCACCATCCTCTTCTGGGTGGAGCACCCTGGGCTCCTATTACTCACAAATTTCCCACCTTGCTGCCACCTGTCTGTTTTTGCTACATGTGCCCTTTTTCCTATTTTCCCATTTTGAGATAGAGTCACCATTACCAAAAGGACTGCTGGGCTGTAAATGTGCCACGGACAGCATTTCCCAGTCTTTTTTTCACATAAATTCCTAACTTCATCTGCTTTATTGGGTAGGGCAGGAATATATATATACATATATATATATGTAAATAGATACAGTACCCACCAACAGTGTGATGCTTTCAGAAAGTGTTCTAGAATGATTCCAGGATCTCCCCCGAGTTTAATGAGCTATTTTAAAGTCTATATCCTTGTCTTTACAGCTCAAATAGTTGTTCCCAGGCACATCCCTTTGTCCTCACTGGTACTGAATTTCCCCTCTCCTAGCACAGAGCCATTTCAGCGGCAGTTACACACAGGGCTGATCGCAAATCCTTGCTGAAGAGGACTTGCTCTTCTTTTTCCCTAATTGCTGCTTTTCCCCTCTCCTACTTTCTGTGCCATAACTCATCCCTCACTTGCTGTGACCCCAGGCCTTGAGAGACCCTTACCCAAACCTGTCCAACTCATTGCAACCGCAGCAAATGCTCAATTTTACTTGCTGGGTTCATTTTCTGATGTTTTCATGAGCTGAATGAGCTCATGGAGGAGTCAAGGACAGGGTGAGCAGTGGGGAATGTGTCGCCGGGAGCATGGGAGGAGGTGGGAGCTGTTGCCATTTTCTTGCCTAATACACCATCCACTGGGTAGCCTGAGATCCTTCATGCAAGTCTTCCCAGTCAGTCTGAGATTGGATAATTTGGATTTTGAGATGTGGATAACTCGAAAAAGAAATTGTTTCATCTGCAAATTTTTTCACCTGATTAATTCACATTTTCCCAAGTAATTTATGACCATGCTGAAATGCTCTGCATGGGAACTTCCTGACTTCCTCCATGGTGCCTCATGATGCAAAAAATTCATGTAGCTTTTTTTGCAAATATTTTTTGAATGCATCTTTCATTCCCTGAGTTATTTGTTGGCCAAAGGGACTCACTGATAGACGTCCTGCTTCTAATGTGTTGAAGAAGGTTTTATTGTTTGTAAGGGAGGCCCTGGCATATTTTTCTCTTTTGACCAGTTTCCTTAACTTGCCAGAATTACAGTCTTTGCGGTTCTCATCCTTTGGATTCAAGTTCCACTTTGGAAATGTTTCCTTTTCTTTCTGGTCTTCTTCTTTCCTTTATTATTCACCGTTGGGTTTTGGGCTCAATGGTGTAAATTTACTCCAAGCATCCAGCAGGAAATCTCTCAATATTTTCTGCATAACCCAAAAACATTTTGCCTTTTAATTTGGTTTCTAAAATGTTTTTCAAACTACTTTTCTTACTCTTAGACTTTTAATGGTTTCACAATGTTTTATTTATTTATTTTTCTTTCCTACAAATAGGGGAATTTTAATATAAAATAGGCACTATTAGAGAAATAATCTGTCTTCAACCAACACCGCCCCATGCACTATCCAGGATTGCACCTACTTTGGAGGTTGCTCCAAAGTTTTTCATAAAGAAGTTGATAAAAATACCAAAATCTATCTTTTGATTGGACTTCAGTACAACATCTGCCTTGCTGGTATGGCCATGATTGAAGTCACCCATTAATTATGGGCTGCCATCCCCATCCCTGGAGGTAACCGAGGAAGATCCCGACGTGACACTGCACTCTGAGCTGGGGACAAGGTGGGGACTGGGCACAGCTGGGACTCCATGGTCTTGAAGATTTCTCCAACCCCAGTGATTCTGGGTTAATACTGTGCTTTTCTACTTCTGTAACCTCTCTCACATACCTTTGCCTTTCCTGATCTCTGGCATCACCACGGAGAGACCATCAGTTGGTAGCTTTGGTATTTTTTTTTCCATACTGGCGTGGAATTTCAACCTATAGATCTTTAAAACGGTTTCATGTAATTAAATACACTTTAGTGCAGCCCACTGTATATTCCTGTATCTCTGTTACCACAACATCTGAATTAACTGCTTTACCTTGAGTTTCCCAGGTGCTTATGAAATTAATTTTGTAATTTGAAATTAGGCAATTTGGTTTACCCATCTTAACTTCAGGCTTGGGTTTTGTGTTTGCAGTACAGGTAAATATTTATATATATTTATACATACAGATGTATATCTGTACTATGTACACATATAGATATATATACACACACATATGTACATATGTGTTTACACATATGTGATACACATTTATTCATCAAACCAGAAAGGTTTGGTTTGAGAGGGACCTTAAAGATCACCCAGTTCCAACCTCTGCCATGGGCAGGGATATCTTCCACTACCCAGGTTGCTCCAAGCCCCAGTGTCCAACCTGGCCTGGAACACCTGCAGGGATTATTGATACCCAGAGCATTCTTGCATGTGATATCAGTGCACTATTCAGTTTTTTAGGTGCAGAAATTAAGAGACAAATTTTATCCCCAGATACCAGCTACGAATACATAAAACCTGTCCTGCAGAATGACTTTAGGGATGTGAGGGATCAGCGTGGTGTGAGGGTGCTGCTGGAGGGGGGCACGCAGGGAGCCCCAGTGCCTTGGGAAGCGCAGTGGGTTGGGAGAGGCTCCCTGGAGTGCCTGGCCCAGGGCTGGAAGCAGGCACAGACGGAGGCAGCAATGGAACGTCTGCAGTGCTTGATCTCTGCAAACGTTCATCAAAGTCTGAGCAGGCAACAAGTTTCCTCTTGTTGTGTCCTGGTTGGATCTCGCTCACAGACCACGATCCTCATCTTCCCTCGCCATCCTTCACTCCAGCAGCAGCTTTCCCGAGCCTCAGGCACCACAAGCTCTGACTCATTTACTTAATATTCCTCTAATGAAACTGCCCAGAGCTCTGGACCTATTCTCCTCCAAAACAATCCTTCTCCTCCCTATTTTTCCACACCCTTCACTTTCTTCTCAGCTCCTGTCACAGACCTAATCAGACTTTAGCTGAGCTCCGCTGAGCAGACTTTCCCTTCCATTCCCTGCAGACCCCTCATGTCCTGCCATGCCAAGGGAGGATGTGAGTGGCAGTGGAGGGGCCACTTTAGATCACTTCCACTTTAGAACAAAGCCAGGAGGGCCAGAATCAAGTAGGAGTTTCTTCAGCTGCGGTGCAATGGGGAGAGAGGGATGAACATCCCGGTGTCCTCCCCACCCAGGGTTTGGAGCAGGACCCTGGGTAGCTGGAACTGATTCCAGGGCAGCCTTCACTGTGGCAGGGGAGCTGGGACAAGCACAGGTGCTCCTTCCAGAAAGGATGGGAATGGCAGAAAAGGCTGAGAATGAGAAATCTCCCCCAGTGCTGTCTGTACTGCTTGGGTGGGCTGAAGGGCACTGGGATGAGCAGAGCCCCAAGGCAGCGGGGTTTGGGGCTGCCACCAGAATCAGCTGGACAGCAGCTGTGGAAATTCTTGCCCAGCCTTGTTGAGGACCATGTTACCACCGTAATTCAAACATGACAAGGTGGTAGCTTTCCTGAAGTCCTGATCTTTTGATTTCAGGACCTGAAATCCCAGATAGCAGCCCCTGACTGCTCAAGGGGAGCTGGCTGAGATGATTTTTCTCTTTTTGTGGAATCTGCATCTTCCAGGATCTACCTGAGACACCTCCCAGGCATCTCCTGGAGTCTTTTCATATCTCCTCCAGGCAGCTGATATCCCAGGTACCATCTTCCAGACTCTTTTCATCTCTGACTGAGGCACTGGATATCGTGCATAGCAGTCCCAGACTCCTCTAGGGAAGTAATCTGAAATGATTTTTTTTGCTTTCAAGGAAACCTCATCTTCCAGGATGCACCAGTCATCTCCAGGAGTCTTTTCACATCTCCTCTTTGGAGCTGAGATCTCAGGTAGCAGCCCCATACTCCTCCAAGGAGCCAAGGGGCTCTTTCTCTTTTGAAGGAAATTGTATGTTCTGGGATCCACCTGAGCTGAGCCCCTTCTCAAGCATTTCCTGAAGTCTTGATCTCTGATTTCAGGGACTGAGATCCGAGGTAGCAGCCTCACAGTGTTGCACGGAAGTTTCCCAAAATTTTTTTTGCTCTTTTAGGAGTAGCTCTCTGTTCCAGGCTCCACTTGAAACTCCTCAAATATCTGCAGGGAGAGTCAGAGCAGAATCCAGGCTCTGCTCCAGGGCCCAGCAGATTCCTTGCTCCTAAGGAACATGTCCTATCCATCCTCAGGATGTCTTTTTAAAAGTGTTGCTATGGCATCTGCAGAATGGCTGCATCCAGGACAGAGGATTTGGTGGAGTATTGGTAAATAGTAAAAAAAATTGGTAAATAATAGGTGTGTGGATGTTCCTGCCCAGATCTGGGGTCATTGTGTGGAGGATTTCTTTCTCCTGAGCAGCTCTGAAGGATGCACAGGGTGGTTCTGAGCAGCAGGAGAGAAGGATTTGGGTTTGGGTGGATGATGGGGCTGCTGAAGGGTGTGTGGGGCAGGTGGGTAGGGAGGTGATGGGAAAGAGGTTTGGCTCTGGAGGAGGGGATTAGTGGGGTGAGGGACAAGGTCTGTCCAGGGGAGCTAATGGGAGGAACAGAGCCTGTGCATGAGCTGGAGCAGGTCCTGAGCAAGGCAAGGCAGGGCTGGTGAGTGTTGTTGGAGCTGCACACACAGAGCTCTCCTGCTCCCACAGCCTGTACAGACAGGCCCGTGCTCCTCAAAGGAGGGATCGGATTCTTGCCCTCCGGGGCTTTCCAGCCAGCTCGAAGTTCAGAGGAGTCCTTTCTTTCTCCTGCTGTTCACGCCCTGCAAAGAATTTTCTATCAACAAAATAAATTGTTTTATAATCAACTTGATGTTCATCCCCAGTTCTGGGCTATGAAAGGAGTTTTGAAGAACTAGGGAAATGGAGCCTGGAGGTTGTGGAAGCAGAGGACAGCAGACAGTGGCACAGCCCAGGTGGGACAGGGTGGAAGAATTTTCGGGAAACTCAAGAGCCAGTGAAACTCTTGGGTGCATCTCTGGGAGTGGGAGCAATTGGACAAAATGCAAAGCAAAGGAATAATCCCTGGAAAGAAAGCATTGGGGGATCCCCTGTGTGTGGCATGGTAGGCTGAGAAGATTCTACTCCTGGAACTTTTCTGGCTGGATTTAAAGTCTGTTGTGTGCTCCATGGTATGAAGGTCCTTGAAATATTGGTTGTAGCTCAGGCTGTACTTCAGCCAATATGACCATGTCAAACTCGGAAAGATTTTCTTTGAACACTGTTTTTTATCATTCCAGGGAAAAACCAGTCCTGTTAAACCCTACTTGATGGCAGCCCTGTTGTGAACCTTCTTTGGTCAGGCTGGTCAGAACAACTGTTTTGAATTACCTGACCATGCCTCAGGCTTTTGGAAAGCAGCTGTTGTGTCCCTTTGCAGTATAAGTTTCCCTACCTGGATCTGCAATTGTGGAGTCAATATTTTTAGAGAAAGATGGAAACATGGGCTGCCTCAGGAGCTGGACTCGGTTACCTGACTGGTTTTCTTGGCTTCCATGAGTGTGTCCAGAAGCCAGTGAGTTTGGAAAGAAATTTTTCGTGCTTATGGAAGGCAATTTTTAAATGTCAAAGTTGAAAGTACTTTTTCTTAGTAAAAAAAAAATCACCACCAAACCATCCCAAGCTGGCTGGGCACGAAACTGCATGAGCAGCTGAGCTGAATCCATGGCATCTTCTGGACGACTTTTTAGGGATTTAAAAGGAGCCCTGTAAGTGTTGTATCTCCCAGGCAGGAGCTCACACTGACCGACACACCACAGCCTTTAAGCTGTTTGTATCCAAATTCTTTGGTTACTTAATTCTAAACCGACCACATCCCCATATTCGGAGGAATTGCCACATCATGGTGCTCTAGAAGTGATTGATTTACTTGATTTACAGCAATGAAATAGCTGTGGGGTCAGTGGCCAGCTGGCCACTGAGCAGGAAACTGGATGACAAGAAGAATTAATAATTTTCCATGGAAGCTGGAGTGTCTGACAGCACTGGAAACTGTGAGGATGGATCAGCCTCCAGGATATTAGCCATGGAGTTGGCTCAGCGTTTGCTGCCAGTGCTGATGGCCTGGGGAGCAGATGGCACGTGGATTCATATGCCCCATTGCCCACTGAGCCAATGAGTTTGGCTGGGGATGAGGGAATTGATATAGTTGTTTAGAAGCAGCATCTCTGCAGGTTTCCAGAGCATGAGAAACAGCCACCCCTGGACAGATCTCTGAGAGAAGCAGCAGTGTTTGGGAATTCCCCATCTCGTAGCAGAAGTGATTGATGGGAGCTGGGAGATCCTTGGGTTGGTTCATGAGGAGAGGTGTTTGGGCTGTCAGGCTGCCCACGCTGCCAGGGGAGCTGTCAGAGAGCGGACGGGAGGGATTGATCACAGAGTGGGGACACGGCTCAGGCCAAGAAGAGCAGGAAGGAGGGGCTGTGCTGCTCTCCATCTCGATTAGATTCAGCAAGGAAGGTCACTTCCAGCCTACTTCTTGGTATTAAAGGAGGATTTGAATGCTCCTGCAGGAAAAGTGCCACCCCCACTACCCCACAGCAGTTTGTCCAAGTTGACCTCGGTGGTTTCCTGCCAAAAATACCTGTGAACAATAATGACTTGTTAATGATTTATCCCTGTGTTCTCAAGTGCTGCACTGATTCCGAATACCACAGAAACTATTGGGGCAGGCTCTTGAGGTTTTGGCTACAATGGGTTTTTGTCCTTCCCCTGTGACAGGATGCCGGTTGCATGAGGGAGCCAAGAGCTCAGTGTACTGGGCAGTGTAAGTGCACATTGTTCAGTGTGACTGTAGGGAATATTGGTGGGAAAAGCAACTGCATTGGATCAGGGGAGAAATCAGCTGAGCTGTAACGAAGGATTGGATTGTCCCTTGCAGAGTTTGCAGAGTCATGAGCAGACACCAGCAGGTTCCCTGTGATGCCAGCAAGGCCCAGCAGTACAGAGAGTGTGCTCTCTGCAAAGATCTGCAAATCCACATTGCATGGACCTGGCGTGGCTCTGGACATGGGATCCAGCACAACAAGCTCTCTCCTTGCCTGGGACATGGGCACCTGCCGTTTTCTCAGGCCATCAGAGCAAGAGTATGGAGGTTTTGTGGCATAGAGGGGTGAGGGACCACACCAAAAAGTTCTCCTGTGCTTCCAGCAGGGCTGTGCAGTAAACCATTCTCAGCCATCCTGCCTTGGGAGTGGGAGCACCACAAGATGAAAAGCAGCAGATAAAGAGGGAGAATCTGTGATTGAAGCAACCACCTCCACCCTGCAGAACCAGGAGAAAAGGCAGTGGAGCCCAGGAACCAGAGTCTGCATGAGTGAATCAAGCCAAGGTGAATGAGCCAAGGTGTTCATGGCTCAATTTACACAGCAGAGTTTCAGTGCTGGGCAGCCAAAGGAGAAGCTTCACGCAGTGCTAGACTCTCCCAGTGGTCTTTGTAAGGCAGGGGTCGGTGTCATTCTTAAGAAAAAAGCAGAAAAATGCAGAATTGGCAGGTGGCAATGGACACTCTGTCCATTGTGTGTCCTTCTCTGCAGGAACCAGGGTTGAGAGCAGGAGACCTCCCTCCAGTAACCAAGAGGACTTTCTCCTTTCTGAACTTCTTTTGGTTTCAACTACTGTGGCTCCAGATGTCCTCATTATCCCAGCATTGATCCTCCTCTGTCCCCTCTTGCAGAGATCCAGGATGTCAAGGGCTGGATGTTCCAGTGGAGGTGATGTCACAACTCACCTCCTTTCACTGCCCCAAACAAATGGGCTGTGAGTGGCTCCCTTCCTATTCCTTGGAGTAAAATGGCTGGTAGAGCTCAGTCATTTCAAAGGAATATTTGATCAAATTATTGGGGCCCTTGAGTGAAGACAGTGGGTAGAGCATCCACTGGATCTCACTCTGTTGAGCAGAGAAGTTATTTCACTTCCTGCCCTGTCCTTCATCCTGCGTGTTCACTGCTTTGTGCTGCTCTGGACACGGCAGCAGACATGCCTGAAAATGGAAATTTCTCCACATTTTAGCCTCAGTCTCTTGAGTCCTGGAGCAAGACCTCTGTCATCCCTGTCCCTAAGAACCTCCACATGGAGACTTGCCCTTTGGTGATGAATGCTGGAGTCTCCAGAGGCTCCCAACAGGCTGAAACTAAGGGAAGAGTTTCATGCTTACCTGCTTCAAGCTCCTTCCAGTGTGCCAGCTCAGCTCTTTGAACGTCTGTGACACTGTGGAGCCACCTGGTCTAGTGGAAGGTGTCCCTGCCCATGGCAGGGGGTGGAATGAGATGGTCTCCAAGGTCTCTTCCAACACAAACTGTTCTGGGATTCTGTAATCTTCAGTGGCTGGAGTCCGCAGGATGCAGCAAGGGTGGTAACAGAGCTCACTCTTGGAGTCTCCTGTGAAATTACCTTCAGTCCAAGAAAGAGTATTTTATTGACTTCTCTGAAATCCTTTGTTGAGATCAGTTGCAGGGAATGTTGTGGAACAAGTATAAATGGGCTAAAAGGAAATAAGGTGTGTTTGTGAAATCCTTCAGACTGTTCAACAGCTGGCTCTGTGTACAACTCCCAGATCAGTAACTCCAGTAATGCTGGGAAGGTATCCCAAGTGGAACACCAAGTGGAAAACCACTCTTTGAGTGGTCTCTGCTGGCCTGTGATAGGGGTCACAGATTCCGAGAATCCCAGAATGGTCAGGCTGGAAGGGGCCACCGTGGGTCACCTAGTGCCACCTCCCTACACAGCAGGGTCATCCCAGAGCACAGGGCACAGGATTGTGTCCAGATGACTCTGGAATATATCCACCCCCTCCCTGGTCAGCCTGTTCAGGGCTCGGGCACTGTCCAGGGAAGAACTTCTACCTCATATTCAGATGGAACTTCCTGGGCATCAGTTCCTGCCTAAGTCACAGGGTTATGTTAATTTTGGGTCTGACTCCTTGGGCCTGTGCTGAAATTCTTGTTTCTGCTCAGCATCTGAAGACGTCAGTGAAAGAAATTTTCAAGCAATTTCACTTCTGCTGTTTAAACTGGTGCAGCCCAGGTGTTGTGTGGTCTCAAGAAGAGCAGTGAGTGTAGGCTGGAAGTGAGGCAGAAGTGCCACGCAGACACCCCATCTTTGGTGCCTCCTGCAGCAGCAGATGAGCTCAGCATCCCCAGGAGCTCGCAGCTGCATTCTCGGCATTCCTGCAACTCCTTAGATGTCAGTGATGTCATTGATAGCAGCCAGGGAATTGCAGATCCCAGAGGGCCTGAACTCATGTCTTAGCAAGTAAGCGTAGGAGGAACCAATTTCTGTCGTGTACTGCACTGTACCAGCAAGTTTCATTGAATCAAATCACAGCAAATGTATTTGCATCTACATTTCCATCTTCTGGGAATGCAACAATGTCCAACAAGAGAGACTCATGTCCTCCACCAGCCACTTGCTCGTCCCTACTACAGAAAACTACATCTGAGTAATAAAACAGTGGGAAGCCAGAGCAGAGTAAAATTGAAAAGCAAATAATTTATTCCTTTAGCTGTTCAATCATTGTCCTTGTCCACAGGACCTGCTGACATAAAACATATTTCAAGACAGAACTGGCATGGAATGAAGGCATCCACACTTCTCTAGAAAGCATCCCTTGGAAACTCCATCTCTTGTCAGCCTGTGAAACAGATGAGTTTGCATTTTTTTGTGCTGGACAAAATAACTTGTTTTAGGAACACAGGAGCAAAATTTTAATTAAAGTTTCATAGTTTTATCACCTGTCATTCTGTACCAAGAGCTTTGGGGTGATGGCAGGCTCTTGGTAGGCACGGGATGCATCAGTTCCTGCTGTTGGTGTAGCTGGGAGTTTGGAACTCTGGGATGGACCGAAGCAGCACTTTTTAAACAATGGTTTGGTGGTACCTTGAAGATGATGGCCCAATCTGCACATGAATGGCATTAAATAGCATTTCACAGCCTAAAGTTTGGTGGTGAGGGAGACTGATGGACCCTGAGACAAGTTTCCATTTGAAATGGAAATCTTATTTTTTTTTCTAGTTGTATTTAGGAAGTTGTCTCTGACAGGACCTTCCAGGGCAGAGCACGGTGCAGAGATGAACTTCTGCTCTCGCTGAGCCTTCCCAGGTGGCCGTGGGTGCAGGACCGTGGGTAGAGCAGACCCTCCTCTGCAGCTGCGGCATTTCCTGCTCGGAAGCAGAGTTTGCTCTGCAGCCTCAGTGCTGCTTGAATGTGGCTCTGTGTTACTCAGCTGTAATTAGGGCAGCTTGCCAGTTCCTTATTTCATCCCTTCATTTCAGTGGGATTTCCAGACCTGGTGCAATTTGCTCTAGAGAGCTGGGGCTTGTTTTCAAGCCCAAATCCAGCCAGACCTTATACCTACACCTGCATTTCTCCATCTACAAATAACAATGGAAGTGATTTTATCTAATCTCCCACCACCTGGTTTGTTCTTGTCCTCACTCTTAGGCATGCATGAGGGTATTGAAAATGCTTTTGGCAGGAGGAGCTTTAAGCTGTGTAACCACCAGCATTAACATAACCACCCCGGCTATGTGTAAAGAACCAGGTATGGATGGCAGTGATCTCATGCAGGGAGGGAAACCTGGTCAGCCGGAGCTCGTGGACTGTGTGGTGTCCTCTGAAGGCCGGGAGGCAGCACAGCGGAGCCGTGCCCGTGTCCTGCAGGCCAGGGCCCACCCACGTGCGGCCCTGGGCACGGGGAGCTTCAGGGAGCCCTCGGGCCTTCCTGTGTCTCTACGTGACTTGGCGCCCGGATCCCAGGACACCTCTCCAGAGCAGATCTGTGACTTTCTAGTTTGGATTTCACGAGGGAGCGCGCAAGGCCCCTCCTCTACGCCGGCATTTTGGCGCTCTGCTTTGGAAGGACTCCAGGCCAGCAGTGAAGGGCTCTTTGATAATATCTGACGGGTGGGTAAGAATTTTGGGCAGCAGCCAAGGTACACATTGCCTGTAATCGTTAACTCGGTCTGTAAACAGTTCAAACGGCACTGAAGAGGCCGTCAGTTATTACATTAGAGAGAAGCCTTTCATGTGCCCGCGCAGGAGCCGAAGCAGCGCAGCGCCGGCCCCTGCGGAGCAGCTCTGGCTGCAGGGCTGCAGCAGCCTGGCCCTACCGCGGCTGCTGTGCTGAGCGCCTGACCTTCAAACCCTCGGCGCTGCAGCAATAACTAAATCATTACTTTCCTTTTGTTCTGCACCTGGCTCGCCGGTGGAGCCCAGCGAGATGGAGGGGGAAGGGATCAGGCAATGCTCCCCCCGGCGCCAGCCAGGGAGGTTCAGCAGAGCTGGCTCCTCCGCCCCAAACCCATCTCCTGCCTACAGCTTTTCCCTGGGGTGGCTCCTCCGCCCCAAACCCATCTCCTGCCTACAGCTTTTCCCTGGGGTGGCTCTTCCACCCCAAAGCCATCTCCTGGCTGCAGCTTTTCCCTGGGGTGACTCCTCCATTCCAAGCCCATCTCCTGCCTACAGCTTTTCCCTGGGGTGGCTCTTCCACCCCAAAGCCATCTCCTGGCTGCAGCTTTTCCCTGGGGTGACTCCTCCATTCCAAGCCCATCTCCTGCCTACAGCTTTTCCCTGGGGTGGCTCCTCCACCCCAAACCCATCTCCTGCCTACAGCTTTTCCCTGGGGTGGCTCTTCCACCCCAAAGCCATCTCCTGGCTGCAGCTTTTCCCTGGGGTGACTCCTCCATTCCAAGCCCATCTCCTGGCTGCAGCTTTTCCCTGGTGAGAACAACTCCTTGTGCAATTCTAATAAATATTTCACTCGTGAACAGGTAAAGCTTCACTGGACCGTTCCTGGTTTCTCCAGAAATGGCCAGTGCTAGTTCAGGGTCCTGATATTTCTGGGCAACAACGCTGCTGAGCTTCTTCTTCAGGAGAGTTTTAGAGAATTTCCCAGTCCACATCAACCTCTGGAGAGCCCTTTGGTCTCTTTCCACAAGCAGTTCAGCCCTCTTGGTGATGTATGATGCTTCAGAAGAAGTTGTTGCTTAATTTGCCCGAAAATTAATTTTCTTATCAGTCTTTGCTCTTCTAGACCTTCTTTCTCTTTTCTAGAAGATGAAGAATGCTCTTTCTGGCATGAGTTGTCAAGGTTTTAACTTTGAAATCCATTGTAAAAAGCTGGTGGTTGATGAAGAGTACGCAGTGGCTGCAGTAAAGCCATCTGGGCTCAGGTGAGTCTCTGTATGTGGCCCATCACTGCAGAGCTGCTTTCAGGGTCAGAACTATCTCAGGTGTTTCATGGACCAGTTGTGGGAGTCCTCATGTGTTTGTGCCACTCCTCAGCTGGTCCCAAGGGACCTCTGTGCTTGGAGAGGTGAGAGAGCTGCCAGCATAGCTTGGCCTTTGCCAGTGTTTCAGGGGCTGCAGAGGGACAAGACTTGTGTGAATTCTCCCAGCCACTGCCAGCACGGTACAGAGGGTCGTGTCAAAGAGAGTCTTCAAGGATGGAGATGGCTCCAGAGTGGGGACAGGCTGGGCTCTCCAAGGTGTGTGAGGTGAGCAGGTCAGCATGGGTTGGGTGCGCTCCATGGGATTTGGGATCCAGACTACCTGCAGAGTGCTTGAGGCAGAGGAACATGAGCTGTTCTCCCGTGACTCGGGCCAGCTTGCCTTTACTTCCATTTAGTGCTGTGAGTCAGGGCTGACCAGACTCCCTTTGTATTTGATACTCCATCATGGATGTGTGGAGTAGACAGATACAGTTTAACCAGACATTGTTATGGAACTTTTCCAGAGGTTTCCTTGCCAGTCCATACGATCCTCACATGGTGGCTGGGCCAACAGGAGTGGCAGTTGCTTCCCTCACGTGGGACTTCTCTGTCTGCAGGAGAGCAAACTTTAGCAGAGCCATCAGTGAGAGGGGTTTGAGAGTTTTCTCCAGCCCAATGGGAATAATTTAGATTGGAAAAGCTCTCCAGGACCATCAAGTCCAGCCTGTCTGTGTCTGATGCCCATCTTGTCACCAGCCCAGAGCATTGAGTGCCATGTCCAGGCCTTCCTTGGGTTCCTCCAGTGATGGGGGCTCCACCATCTCCCTGAGCAACCCCTTCTAAGGCCTGACCACCCTTTCCATGAAGAAATTCCTCCTGATGTCCAACCTGACCTTCCCCTGGAACAGTTTGAGATCATTTCCTCTTGTCCTGTCCCTTGTTCCCTGGGAGCAGATCCTGACCCCCCACCTGGCCCTGAAGTCCTTTCAGGGAGTTGCAGAGAGGAACAGAAAAGATCCAGACTTCACCTAAACCGTCTAATCTTGCACTTGTGATAATCGAAGAAACATCCCTCTTGGTTTCAGCACTGCTCTTTGTTGTACACTAGCTTGGTAATGAAAAGGAGAGGGAAAGAGTAACTTCTTGATTAGGGACTGATTTGTTGTATGAAACCCTCAGGCCCTGCTGACCCTTGACTCAGGCCAAAGGTAGTGAAACTCATGAGCATGAGTAAAGAACACAAGCACAGGAGTATTGCACTGGCACCTTGTAGGTCCTTTGTCTCCTGTCCCACCTCTGGCCGTTCCTTCAGGGGACTTGGATGGTTGTCAGAGCTGTTCACACATTGAGGTAGGACCTGAGTCTCTCTAAGAATAATGCATCTGTTATCAGTGAATGTGTTTGTCTCTGACTCACATGTGGGTAAGGTGTGTTTGCTGTTATAACAGCTCTTGAAACCTTTTGCAGGTAAATTTAAAAAGCATCATATCCTGATGGCTGAGCTTCATGCCCAGGAGTCATGGAAGTGGCAATTTTTCCTTGGGCCTCTTGGAACACTCTGCTGTTCTTTTCCTTTTCCAACCAGCCATTTTCATCTTCTTCCTGGCTAAAATCCATTTCATCTCCCTGCCCCGTCCCTCCTCATCCTCCCATGTCCTTCTAGCAGTGTCCCACAGCACTTTCCAGCTCTGCTCTCGCTGTGTTTCAGCCTCCTGGCAGCATCTCCTGTGGTAGTGTCCTGTCATTCCTGCTGCTGTCTCTGTGAGTAGAATGGAATGGTCTTGGGCTAAGAGTGGCTTCTGTTCAGCTAGTCAAGCTGGAGAGTTCAGGTAAACTGGGAAGAGCCTTTCTTACAGCAGTAAAGACATTCATACACTATTATTCACAAAGTCATAGAATCACTGAAGTTGGAAAAGACCTCAAAGAGCATCAGATCCAATCTGTGACCAATCCTCACCTTGTCTCCCAGCCCAGAGCACTGAGTGCCATTCCTTGGACACCTCCAGGGATGGGAACTGTACCCCTTCCCTGGGCAGCCCCTTCCAATACCTGACATAAAGAAATTCTTACTAATGTCCAACCTGACCCTCACTGGGCACAACCTGTAGCTATTTCCTCTTGTCCTGTCACTTGTCTGGGAGAAGAGTCTGATCCCCACCTGGCTCCAGCCTCTTACCAGGTTGAGCTTTGGGGCAGGCTGGAAGAGGAGGATCTGGTGACTGGGTTGTCCCAGCAGGGCAGTGTTGCCATAAGGAGCATTCTGCAGTGACTAAGAAGTGTACATGGCCTGTTCCATCCCATGGTCCCTGGAGATGTCCCTGGTGCCAGCAGTTTGGACAGTGCCCACCCTCTGACACCTCTGGGAGATGCACTGTGCAGATGCACATCTGTCTTTTAGAGCTGAGACATCTGCCCTGCTCCTTCCCACAGGAATCCTGTCTCAGGTGCCCTGTTTCCATTTCCATAGACCCAGTAGAGGATTTTGCCCAGTAATTCTTACAGCCAGGCTAGTGTTGGCAGCAAAGAGGGAGAGTGTGGTAGGAGACCACTTCCACTTGCCTTTTGAAGCCTACAAAGGAATATAAACCCTACTTAGCTCACTGACAGAATTCCATCAGGGAAGAGGTGTCTTGAGCCAGACATACCCACAAATCCAGGAATATCCATATCCTGCCTCAGGAACTCATGCTGGGTGACAGTGACATGACACAGCTGGGTGAAGCCAGCAGGGCAGGAGGCAGTAGGTGTCTCCCATGGATGTATGGACGTGGCACAGCAGTGTCCAAGATGCTCCATGTCCCCAAAGGTGCCATTGTGATGCTGTAGGCCCCTGGCTCATCTGCTCACTGCTGCTTTGGCTGTAATTCATCTGTGAAAGTGCTTTTCACACGGCATTTCATCCACTCGAGGCTGTGACACCAGTGGCATGTGGAGAACGGTCCTGCCAGGAGGTGGAGAATGGTCCTGGCATAAGCTGTGTCAGGGGAGGCCTTGCTGTGCTGGACAAAATCCTTGCACCCTTTTTCTGGCCCTGCATGTGTGAGCATTCCCTCAAGGTCTTTCATGGATTCCACCTGCTGCAATACTGGTGAAAGGAGGGGAAGGAGAAGTGGTGCTGGGACACAGCCAGAAGTCACAGTACTGGACTTTGTTTCCTAGCTGAAATATTCGTGACAAAAGTCTTCTGGTGGGGAGGTGAGTGCAGAACCCCGTGTGTGCAGTTCCCCTGCAGCCCCAAAATGTGCAGAGCACAGGCAAATCCCAATAGATGCTCCTCTGCAGCCCCCTGACTGCAGCAGGCTGTGCCCACAGCCGGGCTGGTGTCCCCACCTTTGCATTTAACAGCTCTTCCTGGTGATTTGATCCGTGAATTCTTCATATTTTTAATGAGTTTTTGTAGCTTTAATATATCCCACCTGTACTAAGCTGAAGTATTCTTGTTCACTTAATCATTTGTACAGAAATCTCTGTTTAAGATGGAGTGAGAAGGACTTCTTGTAATAGTCAAAATGTTGACACACTGCAGCTTTATCTAGTGGATTTTCATTTTTCATTTGTTTTTTACAGTAATGCCTGTTTGCTTTTTGACTGCTCTGGATGATTCAACATTGGTTTCCATAAAATTCCCCACAAGTGACTCCAAGCTCTTTCCTGTTCACTAACAGCTCACCTAGAACTCATCCCTGTGTAAAATACCTGGCTATATTTTTTCATATTTGCATTTTTTAATATCTTAATATAATTTTTTAATAGTTTAGTATCTTGTATCACTCCATCATTCAGTATCATGAGATCCTTCGCTAGACAGTTTTAGTATTTACCAACTTGGATTTTTATGTGTTACTGAAGAACTCGGTCGTTTCACCATCCCTCTCATTTTCCATGTGGTTTGTGAATATTTGGACAAGACAGTTTGCCTTGGGACTGTCCTGGTGAGTTCGTTGTAAGGGCTGCCCTGCTTTCTTCTCTTTTTAGTTCTGAAGATCATAGAACCTTGGAATAGTGTGGATTGGAAAGGACCTCAAAGGCCATCTCATGCCACCCCCTGCCATGGGCAGGGACAACTCAAGGTGCTCCAAGCCCTGTCCAACCTGGCCTTGGGCACTGCCAGGGATCCAGGGGCAGCCACAGCTGCTCTGGGCACCCTGTGCCAGGGCCTGCCCACCCTCACAGGGAACAATTCCTTCCAATATCCCATCTAACTCTGCCCTCTGGCAGTGGGAAGCCATTCTCCCTTGTTCTGTTGCTCCAGGCCATGTCCAAAGTCCTTCTCCTTGGGCAGTACTGCACAATATTCCATTGTCTTCCATAACCTTGACCTTGCAGAAGAACAAGAGAGGAGACACCAGAGTCTGGCATTGGTAGAACTGCCTTTAATCCTACTAAAGCAGTCACTGACTGCTTTGAGGAACCCTGTGGCTCTGTGAACCATTCCTTTCCTTTTCCAGAGTTCTGTTAATTCTTCCCTTCTCTTCATTAGCCTGTTTATTTAGCCTGGCTTTTCTTTTGGCAGGGAAGTCAGGATTATCAATCTGCCATTCCCTGCATTGCTCTCGACTTCTTCAAATGCATTTTGGTATTTGCTGCCTGCAGTTTTTCTGGGATTGTGGTGTAGTGAAGAGTTCAGTCCAGGATTTTTCTCAAGCCCTTTGGTGAACACTCTCCTGTCCTGTTCTCTTCCTGTCTTTTCCATGCCAATCCTATAGGTTGGTCATAACATTTCTCCTGCCACTTCAGATCAAATTTTGATTCCTCCCCCATGAAGAAAGCGTGGGAAGTGCTCTGAATTCCCTTACAGAGAAAACTGAGGACTTTCTCCGAGTCCTTTTTCAGCTCTTGTCCCTCAGGACTCCTTGGTGAACAGAAATATTTCAAGGCTCCTTGGGGAGAAAGAAAAAAAAGTACAAATAATCTCTTTTCCATGGGCATGGTTGATTTAGTGAGAATTAATAGGCTCAGGATGGAGCAAAAGCAACTACAGTGAGGCACTGGAATATACTTTCTGTTGTGGAGGAGAAGGGAGTCCTGGAGTGGGTGAGGAGTCCCCCTTTTTGGAGGTCTTGAAAACAGATTGAGCAAGTGTCTTTGAGGAATGTCTTAGGTCTGGCTGATCCTGCCTTCAGATGTAGCTAGATGACCTCTCAGGGTCACCTTTTTCTTCCTGTTTTCTACATGAAGCTCCCAAGTGGGAATTGGGCACCTCTCCATGCCTGATACCCCAGGACCTTTCCCCATGTTTCTGCTGCTCAGTGCAACCTGTGAGTGATGCTGGGAGGGACAGGTTGGTGGGAAGGTGGTGGGACTAGTGGGAATAAAGTGGGAAAGATGACAAGGGGGAGTTAAAAAAGTGAAATTCATTTTAGGAGTGGTACTGTGGACATAAAAGGTAGAAAATAAAGACAAGCCATAAGATAAGGAAACAAGAAACCAAAAACGTGATAGCAGGAAGATAGGGATGAGGAGGAACTCTGTGTCTTCTCTGAAGGTGTGACAAGAGGGATGGGGTGACAGAGACAGATGGAGTGACAAAGCCAGGGGTCACACTTTGACAGTGTCTTACCAGGGCCAGCGTGTGGACAGAGCTGCAGGCGTGAATCCCCCAAGAGTGGGTCCAAACCCTGCCAGCTGATCCCAGCCCACCCTGGGATCCCGGGAGCACAGAGCCAGGCAGGGATTGTCCTGAGAGAAGGATCTGGCAGAGCAGCAATGTGACTTCCACCGGGGAAGCCCAGCTGGGACAGAACTGTGGGGTCCAGCATAACTCCTGAGGTCCCTGTGCTGACTGGGAGCCCCTGGGAGTGAGGAACAGGAGTGTGGTCGGACTTACACAGCATGAAACCTCTCTGATTTTGGGTATGAACATACCCCCTCACTCCAGCAGTGAGATTTTGTTGTCTCCTAGGTCAGATAAGCAGCCGTGGTCTGTAGCTGTGGCAGTCAGTGCTGCAGAGGTGCCCAGCCCAGCAGACAGAGGCATGCCCCGCCTGGGAGCCCATCTGCAGCCACAGAGCCAGGAGGGAGCAAGGGATCCTGACTCTGCAGCCACGCATGGGGCACGAGTCCTCTGCATGAGAAGTCTTACAATATTTGTTTTTCCACATCATCCTTGGATTATTTTTCGGTCTGCTCTTGTCCTGTGAGCACAATGTGCAACCAGGATCCCTCACTCATAATGCCAGGGACAGGGCAGTGGAATGCCAAGAAATTACATTGAAGGATGTAGATAATAAGAGCCTTGCTGCTGTGCTGCTGCTGGAGGAGTTGCCTGTACAGCAACAAACAGTAGAAGGAGCTGAGGAGAGGAGAGGGAAGAGATCTCTGGAGCAGAGATGAGTGGAGTGTATGGCTGTGGTGAATGGTGTTTGTGTCCCTGTCCCAGGAATGCCCCTGAGATGACCCTGGGCATTGCAGGGTGCTGAGAAGGCTCCCTGTGTCTGTGAGGGACTCAGCACAGAATAACGAGGGGCCACTACTCTGCCTCAGCTCCATGGACAGCTGCCCACGTGGGAAGGGTCTCAGGTGCAGGGACAGCATTCCTCAGCAGGTCTTCTCCAGATTTATCATCTGGGTCTTGCTCCAGAGCAGCTGCCAGCATTTTCTGTGTGCTCCACATGCACATTTGGAGGTGCAGCAGCTTGGCCCATTGCTCATATTCCTGGTGTTCATCATTAATCATGGAATGGCCTGGGTTGGAAGGATCTTAAAGCTCATCTTGTTTTCCACCGCCTGCCATGGGCAGGGACACTTTCCACTATCCCAGATTGCTCCAAGCCCTGTCCAGCCTTGTCTTGGGCACTGCCAGGGATCCAGGGGCAGCCACAGCTGCTCTGGGCACCCTGTGCCAGGGCCTGCCCACCCCCTAATGCTGGGATGAGGCCCAGCAGTCCTGGTTACAGAGAGGCTGCTCCCAGCTCAGCACACATGACTGTCACTGCCTCGTGAGTGTCACAGCCAGGGTCAGACACAGCTCCAAGGTCCTTCCCTGCTCCCCCAGGCTCCAGGAGCAGCCCAGAGAAGGCTCGGGTGGGGTCCCTCTGAGCTGTTGGAGCTCCAAGGGAGCAGGGGCTTTTTGGGAGCTTCTCTGACTGACCATAACAGATCCGATTGCTTCCCTGAAAACCTGGATTTCTAGAGTTTGTGGTGCTTGACTTGGTACAATTGCATTCTGTCTGATGTCCTGAAGTCTGGTGTCTAAATTGTAGCATCCCAGAAAGGTTTGGTTTGGAAGGGACCTAAAGATCATCCACTTGTCTCCACTGCTATGGGCAGGGACACCTTCTAGTAGACCAGTGTTTTGACAAAAGGATACGAATTTTTATTTTAAAATAATTCAAATTTAATTGAAATCCTTTGCTTTTACTTTGCTTTTAAGCAGTTCCAGACATGACTAGGAGTTGGATAAAAACTCACAGCCACAGACATTTGCACTAGACATTAGAACTTGTTGGTTTCCATGCTGTCATCTTAGGAGTTGATGATTTTAACTTACTTCCGTGGTTTTGTTATACCTGTTCTTGTTTTGATGCCCAAGACTTGGTGCTACCAAAAGCATCTCTCTGGCTTTTTGGTGCCTCCCAACTTTGCAGTGCTGAGTGCTTGTGGATGTGGGATTGGTGCTGGGTTGTTTCACTGCACAGGCAGCAAAAAGCCGCCCTGTTACTGCCTGCAGCATTCCTGGCACTTTTCTAATGGGTATAACCCTGGGATTGAGGGGAATGTCTGCCAGCCACCTTCCTGGGAAGCCCAGCGCCAGGGGCATCAGTGGGGCACAGCTGGAAGCCGTAGAACTGTGCAGCTCCACAGAGTCCAGCCGGGCTCTGTGGGGACTGTGGTGGTTGGAGTGGCTGGGGTGACAACCAGTTGGGGCAGTGGCTGTTGTTTTGTGTCATTCAAAGCCTCCCTGGCTCGGGCAGGGCCATGGTGTGTGGCAGTGTTGTGGTGGCACCCAGCAGCAGGAGTCCTACACCTGTGGGCAGGTCCAGAGGGTTTGCAGGGTGGGTTTGAGCCCCCTTTACAGTGCTGAGCCCCAGGATCTGAGTTTCCCCTTGCTTTTGTCCCGCAGTCCCACCCGTTATCCCTGTGCAACACCAGCGAGGATGAACACACAGAATCGGGATTCATCACCATCGTCAAGCTGGAACAGCCGGATCGGGACCCCAACCCCTGCCTGTCCCTGGCCAACAAGGTAAGTGCAAAAATGCCTGAAATGGCATCAGTCTGGGAGGTGAAACCTGTGATACAGCAAAGGAAAGGGGAGGAGGAGGAAGCAGCAAGGTAGGAAAGAGCTGTTGAGAGGTGGAGAGAAGGATGAGGACAGAGCAGGGTCCTTGGCAGAAGGATCCTTTGGCAGAAGGGGTCCTTTGGGAGAGATGCTGTGCCAGCCATCCCAAACACCCATCCCTTGACCTTTTGGACTGCCTGACTTCGTGAAAGGTGTGGAGTTCCCCCTAGCCTGGCAGCTCTGGGATGCTCAGTCAGACCTTACCCAACATCTCACACTCTTGGCTGCCTCCTGTTTTACAGCCTCACATTGCTCTCTGGTCTCTGAGGAGGTTTGTGTTTCTCTGTGTTCTCTGGCCTGTGGGAAAACATGGACACAGAAAACATCTTCTGTGACTCTGTTTCCAAAAATAGTGCTGTAATACTTCACTGGATGAGGCAGGAGAAGTGTCAGTGCTGAGCAGTGAGATGAATTCAGAGCAGCTGAACTAGTGGTGGACCATGACTTGTTAACAGTTCAGGCCCTGGGAGATCTCAGCGGTCTTTGGATCAGGCACCTCAATGAAACAGCAGTTCCTGTGCCAAAAGCTGAGGTCACTGATCCAATTCTCTGGTAATAAGGAAGTCAGGTAGGAACAAGGGTCATTTTAAGCCTTAAAAATCCTTGTGACTCTGATTAAGTTGCATGGATAAGGATGGCATTGCCTTTTTCTTTCGATTGTCTCTCTACCAGATGTTGGGCTATTTTCATGCTTGTACAAGTGTTGTACAAGCATGAAAACCCCCTTGTTCAGCTCTTCTTGGCTTTACCTGGATTGCCTTCAGGTGATTCCACCCTGTTGCCTTCTTCCTGCTGGTGGTGACATGGTGGGGATGGGAACAGGGTCCTTTTCCATGGTCCCTGCAGCTCAGCTGAAGAAGGCAGGCAAAACTGGACTCAGTTTTTGCTCCTGCACAGCAGGGTTTTTTCACGGAGGCTGTGGCATCAAAAACAAGGAAAGGGATGTGATGCCATGGTGGATTTGCCATCCCAGGGCTGGTTCCCCCTGTCTGCATGGGCAGCCAGGTAGCAGTACCTGTCTCTTCCTGAGTTGTCCAAATTTGGGATGCTGCTGCTCTGGATCTGGTGCCAGCTGTTGGCATAAGCCAGTGTGATGGAATTGTCAACCTGCTGTCAGTTCCCCCACACCTGGAAAATGGCCTGGGCCCACCTTGGGCAGCTTGTGACAGACATGAGGAAAAGGGCTGGGTAGGTGCCACCAGCTCTCCCATGTCCGTCAGATATGACCATCACATGACAGTGGTGCCAAGATGCCCAAGGATGTCTGGTCAGTGCAGCTGCTGTGGAAGATCATGAACAGGAGGACAAAGCAGCTGCAAAGGCCCATCTTCCATTTCAGAGCCTTAAAAGGTTTCAAAACTTAGTCCATGTTGGATGAGACTTGGAACAATCTGGTCTAGTGGAAAATGTCCCTGGCCATAAGAGGGGGTGGAATGAGATGAACCTTCCAGCCCAAACCATTCTGGGATTCTGGGAGTCTAACTGTTTGGCTAGTTTTGTCCTTTGAGACTCTGATCACAGCACTGGAAGTACCAGTGTGTTACCGAGTCCAAGGATCAGCTGAGGAAGGTTGGCACAGGGGGGAACATGACATGAGGCATTGCTGAACTCTGCTAATCCACCTTGATCCCTTCTCCAGGACCCCTAAACCCCCCAAAGCAAACAAACCCTCAGTTCACCTGGTAGACTGAGCTCACTGGCCATCAGTCATCACTACTCTATTACCAGAGCCGGATCTAACACTGGATTTTTGACATCCAGCTGTACATGGCAGCAGTTGCCATCCTGGAGATGTTCCTGCTCTAAAATCTCACCAAGGGAGGCTCATAGTTCTTCTCTCACAAATAGAAGTAGTTTAGCCATGAAATAGAGCAGATGCTCCTTAAGCTGGCCACATCCCTGGGCCCTGCCTTATATCATGGATCCTCTACCCCCTGCAATTCCTGCCTGTCTGCTTCTTCATCCTCCTGAAGCCTCTGCCAAGCTTCCTCCCTCCAACATCCTACAGATCAGAGAATCACAAAACGGTTGGGGCTGGAAGGGACCTTAAAAAATCATCTCATTCTAAGCCACTGTCACGGGCAGCTTAGAAGTCTCTTCCTCAAAATCCCAGGACCACACGCCTCCTCTGGAGCAGGGGTGTAGCTGTGGGATGTGGCTGGTGCTGGCTTCAGCAGGAGCCTTGTTTTCCTGGCAAGTGTGTCTTGGGGCAGAGCTTTGCATGTGGAATTGCAGAGCTGTATCAATGATGATAAAAATAGCCATGTGCAGAGTGTTATCACAACCTCTGCTTCAGCTGTCACCCAGCCAAGCCCTGCACACAGACAGCCCTGGCCAGCTCAGCACGAGAACTCCACCAGCCACCTGAGGCACTTCCCTGCTTCCTAAATTCTGTCACTGCTTCAGCATCCAAAACTGAAACCAGCAGAGAAAGCATTAGAGGAGAGGAAGGCATGGGAAGGACCTCTGGAATAAATTCAAATTTATTTTTCTTTCTGATCATAATTTGTAAATTTTTGTGGGGCTTTTTTTTTTTTTATTTCTGATTGAACCAGTGATTGCAAGTCTGGTTGACAGACTGCTGAGATCTCCAAAATCATCCTGTATGTACCTATGTGCACCAGAAGTATTTCAGTCCTCAAAGAGGGAGCTCGGCTGTACCATGTGGCTGAAGAGATACAGCACAAAGACAGCAAACACTGAGAAAATTATTGTATCAAGCAGGTAGTAAAAGGCTTGAACAGAATTACAGAATATCTTGAGTTGGAAAGGAACCCCAAGGATTATCAATCCAGCCCCTGGCCCTGCACAGACACCCCAACAATCCCACCCTGGGCATCCCTGGCAGCTCCTGCAGCTCTGGCAGCCTCGGGGCTGTGCCCATTCCCTGGGGAGCCTGGGCAGTGCCCAGCACCCTCTGGGGGAAGAACTTTTCCCTGATATCCACCCTAACTCTCTCTGGCACAGCTCCAGCCCTTCCCTGGGCCCTGTCCCTGGTCACCAGAAGTTGTGTCCTTTGCAACCCGAGTTAGAAAGGTGTTGGGAAAAGTCATTTGTCCAGTTCAGTTGTTCATTGCCCCATAGTCAGTGTCTTCAGCAGGATAAAATCTCTGTGGAGCTGTTTGTTGTTCATCAAAGCCTGACTATCAGATGGAATTCACTCCCTGAAAAGTCCTTTTCCCCTGAAAGTGCTGGCAAAGACTGAGGTTCCTTCAATCCCAGGCAGGACCTCAGTCTCTGACCCCTGTCCTCAGCCTTGATCCTACTTTTCCACTTTCCCTATAAGTGTCAAATCCCATCGGCAGCTCAGAGCCTCCACCTCTGCCTGTTCCCGACCATGTGCAGCTCCATTCCCATCCCTGTAGCCTTGCCGAGGTGACCCAGGAGCAGGGCTGGAGCTGGGAATGCCTCATCCCCTGTGGCTGCCAGCACGGCTGGAGCAGGGCAGTGCCCCGTGGTCCCCAGCCAGCTTTGGCAATGCTGCTCCTGTTTGCTCAGCCTCGGGACACGCGGATCAAAGGGCCCAGCCCAGCCCTCTGCTCATGTTCCTTCTCCTGCCTGCCCGGAGGGCTCCAGGGGCTGCCTGAGAGGAGGTGGGTGACCTGTGAGGTCCTGGCTGATGACCTCACCAGGGTGGCATGTGTGCTCAGCTAGGTGGGTCTCTGAGCTGCCCCTCCATGCTGGAAAGCCATCGAACTGCTAATCCTAGAGCAGACCTGCAGCCCTGGCTCCATCTGAGCTTCTCCCTGATGAGCAGTGAGTGGGAGTCAGGCCCTCTGACAGCCCTGGTGCTGCCAGGTGACAGGGGACCTGGGGGAGTTTCTGCTGTTGGTGCAGGTCAGCAGGGCTAACAGGGCTGCACGTCCCTCCCCAGCAGATCCAGCTCTGAAACAAGGGAGCACCTGGCACACGGGCAGCTGGGGAATGGTTAGGTTTGTATATTGCTGTGACTGCAATGCCATCAACTAGTTCACCTGCACAACTTTGGGAGGAAACCACCCGTGAGCAGCAGGGCTCTGGCAAGAGCAGGCACTGCAGCCCAACGCAAGCTCGGGAGCCAAGGTGGGAATGGTTTCCTCAGTCCATGCAGGTGCTTCTTCCTCCTGACAAGAGCCCAGGTGGCAGACACAGATCCCATGGCAGGTGTGGACACAGATTACAGTACAAAATGTCCACTGAAGCTTCTGTTGTTTTGGACAGGCAAAGCTGGCAGGGGAGCGTGGAGCCCGTGCGATCCTTTTCGACATCACTGATGATGAAAGTGCTGCTGATCAGGTACAGATCCCAGTGATACCCTCAGCTAAAACACAGTGCTTTTGTCCCATCCTGAAATGTGCGCAGGGCAGACCCCCCCAACCACCAGTGGGAGGTCCCAGGAGGATGCTGCTGGTGTTGGGTGTTGGCCCTTACCCCACACAGACACTCTCCATGGCACATCCATGCTCTTAAAAGACATTGTCTGGTCAATCAAACTTTTCTCTGAGGAGCTGGATGCTTCCTCTTGAGAAGTCATGCATTTCCCCATCCCATCTAGTCCAGACAGCCCAATGTACCTCCAGAAGGGTGATTTCTCAAGTTTTCAAGCCAAAGTCACAGTCCCCAGCATTGCTGTTGGTGCAGGTTTAACCTTGGTTTAAGACACCTCCAAAGGTCCCTTTCCACAGCACTGTTGTCATCTCTGGAAGGGAATCAATTCCCCATCCAGATAATCCAGGGATATGAAAAACATCCAGCTGTAGGTAGGGAACAGACAGGGGAGCTGGTGCCTGACCTCCTCCAAACTCTAGGCTGACTCCTTACTGGATCCATCCCTTGTGGCTCTTTCATGCACTTAAAACTTAATATCTGGTACCAGAGAAACACAGCAGCAAATGCAGGTCCATGAGGTGATGCCGAGGTTGCTCAGATCCCAATCTCTGATCCCTACCCTGAGCCTTGGCTCCCACTTTTCCAGCTTTCCCATTTGGTACACCAAAGCCAAGAGTATCAAATCCTATCAACAACTCAGAGCTTTCTGCCTTGCCTTCATGGTCTTCCTGCCCATCTGCACCTCCATTCACATCTCCATCCCTGTCCACTGACCTTTGGATTCCCCCAGGTATCCCTCCAGGGTACAGGAAGGGGTTACTGGATCTGATGGTCACCCTGATCCAGGTCAGTCTGGAGGAAAGCTGGCTCGGACGCTTGCTGAGCCAGCCTGTGCCAGGCTGCCTGGACCACAGTGGAAAACTGCCAGTTTGACCAGGAGCAGCAGAATGGCCTTAGGGAGGAGGGGAACTGGATGGGTCCAGTGCAGAGGAAGCATTTCTGTGGTGAAGGCAGCACTTGGCAGTGCTGTTGGCA
This sequence comes from Sturnus vulgaris, assembly GCF_052056855.1. Classification (NCBI taxonomy): domain Eukaryota; kingdom Metazoa; phylum Chordata; class Aves; order Passeriformes; family Sturnidae; genus Sturnus; species Sturnus vulgaris. Next base: position 10,631,669 of record NC_142263.1, read on the forward strand.
CTTCCACAGGGAAGAGGAGAGACCAAGAGCTTTTGCAGAGGGGCTTGAAAGCAGCTCAAGAGACACCAAGCAATGACCAGCTATGCATGAGGAGTCACCAGCAGGGATAATGAAGAAGTCCATGCTGGAAAATTGATGAAAGAGAAGCTTCCATCTGATTCATCATAGAGGGATAGTGTAAACTTGGAGGAGCAGTCAGTCTCAAGAAGCATCATGAGGAACAGACATGCCTGGGGAGCTGGGATTGTCCTTGTTTCAGGCTGTTCTGGATCAGCCTTCACTGTATTTGTTTCTTTGCAGCTGAGGAAGCCCAGAGGCCTGAGCCAGCCCGTGGTCTTGATCAGGGGCCACGATGCTGAGCTCCTCATGGGTGTCGTGAACAAGAACAGAGAGGCCCATGTGAAGATAGAGGTCAAGGAACCACCAGCTTGGGTAGGAGACACATGATTCTCACTGCCTCCTCTATCCTCCCTCCCACCCTGTTGGGCTTTTCCAGAGAGGCTGAGCTTTCCTCCTCGGGTGGAGATCACCATTGCAGGAATCGCAGGAGTTGTCTGTAGCATTCAGACCTACTGCAAGTAAAGGCTCAAAAGCACTTTCAGCTTAGTTTCTTTTGCTTTAACATCATGAGTGATGCAAGGGGATTCTGTCTCTTCAAGTAAGACCAAGCCTTGATTTTCTCATCTTGTGCTACCTTAGACCAGGGCCTCAAGGGAGCTGAGATGCTTCAAGACAGAGATATTCCATTCTTGTATGGATGTGCAGAAAAGACTGAACTGTTTTTTCTTTTACCTGTAAAGAGCAAAGAGGAGGAGCTTGGCCAAGAATGATACTTCCCAAGGCTGATGGTCCAGAAGAGATGGAGATTCCCCTAGCCTCTAACTCCCACCAAGAGCAATTTCCACACAAGAGTAATTTCTGTCCTGTTTTATCCAACAGCCAGACTACGACGTGTGGATTCTTCTCACGGTGGTCAGCACTGTGGTCGTCATCATTTTAATTTTTGTTGTCCGCACAAAGTGCCAGCTGAACAGGACTCAGGTAGGGATCTCATGGAGTAGACATGTCTGAGCAAACAGGAATACAGGAAAAGCAGGAACAGACACCTTTTGGAAGGGGAAATGGGCAGATAGTGATAGGACAGGGAGAGCAGTTTTAAACTAAGAGGAGAGGCTTAGATTAGATGTAGGAAGAAATTCTTCCCTGTGAGGGTGGTGAGGCCCTGGCACAGGGTGCCCAGAGCAGCTGTGGCTGCCCCTGGATCCCTGGAAGTGTCCAAAGCCAGGTTGGACGGGGCTTGGAGCAACCTGGGATGGTGGAAGATGTCCCTGCCCATGGCAGGGGAGTGGAATAAGATAAGCTTTAAGGTCCCTTCTAATCCAAACCATTACAAGATTTTATGATTGTACGATTTAGTATTCTTAATATAAATTAACAAACGAAATAATCGTCTTCCCAGAGTCAGATGTATTTCCATATTTGACACTATCCCGTTTGTCCTATAGAGAGACAGTCCTTTGGGGATCAAAAATTCAGCACTGCTGAGTGATTTGAATGTCTAGGGCCAGATGTCTCCTGCTGGTGACAAAGCCTACTCTGGCTGAGTCAGCTTAGACAGAAAGTCACCTCTGCAGATGAGTATCGTCCCCAAATTTTTGATAATCCCATTTTGAATATGGGAGGGCAGAGTAAGGCTGAACCTCTCCTCAAGCCCTGTCTGTCTCCACAGGACTCGGTACAGCAGCAGACCCTGCAGGCCATCGGGCAATTGGCCACGCGCCGCTACCAGCCCCGGGCACGGCAGGCCCCGCGCTGGGACTCGGCCAGCAGCTGCAGCTCCGCCCCGGTCTGTGCCATCTGCCTCGAGGAGTTCAGCGAAGGGCAGGTAGGGTTTGGGCAGGGCTGTGGCACTCGTGGCTCTGGCTTCCCAGGTGGAGGGGTCAGCAGCGGGAGCTGAGCATGGCAGGAGCTGGAGGCCTGTGAGATGCTTCCTTCTGAACTCCTGAGTTCAGAAGTCCGGAAAGGGACTGCATCCGTGGAGGTTCACCTGCCCCTGGGCCATAAAGCCTCTGCTGAAGTCATGTCTCCAGGCAGGTCTCCAGCTTTAGCTATGGGGTAAAGTGTCCATGTTGAGATAGGGTAAAATTTGGTTTGCTGCTCCAGAGCACCCAGCCCAAAATCTCCCTATTCCTGAGGGCTTGCATATCTCTGGATGTTCACAGAGCAGAACCAGAGGTGCTCCACAGCCTCTTCCATGCACAGCTGAGCTGCAGATCCCTCACTGTTAGACATCTGTCCATCCTTCAAGGCTCACTGCCATCAAGAAGGACCCACCACGTCTTGGAACATGGTGCTCCTTGCTCATCCTCCTCCTCTCCAATTCTTTCTAGGAACTGCGGATCATCTCGTGCTCCCACGAGTTCCATCGGGAATGTGTTGACCCTTGGCTGCAGCAACACCACACGTGTCCACTTTGCATGTTCAATATTCTTGGTAGGGCTCAGACACGGCATGGGGACAGGGTTGGGTGCAGGATTGTGCCCAGGAGCTCCAGTTACTCTTGGGCGATGGATCAGCAGGTCCTCATGTCCTTGTGCACAGAGGACTATGTGCATGGAGGGAGGAGTCCCTTGCCTGTGAGCCCACCAGGGTATAGCAAAGTGTTGGGCTTGAGCTGGAATCTGCCCCAAGAGGAGGGATTCCAGTCCTGGGACCTGTGGGGAAGGGAAAGTGGGATCTGGGAGTTGCAACAGCAGGGAGAGTGTTGAGGATGCAGGACCATCAGGGTGGTTTGGTCGTGGCAGTGAGGGGCCATAGTGGGAGGGCAGGGGAACATCACTGATGGGGGTTGCTGCAGCTGGGCTGTGGGACCTATGCTGGATACTCCCTTCTGGGCTGTGAGACGTGTACTGGATAATCCCTTCTTTCTCCACAGCCAGAGACTCAGGGGACCAGGCCATGGCTGCCAGCTCCAGGCTGGTCCCTCAGGACATGGAGCCTGGGCGACGGCTCCACCTTTTCCGTCAGCATCCAGGACATGCCCTTTACCATCTCCCACACGCATATCCTCAGAGGAACCTCAGGAGCTTCCCCCCAGAGCCAGCCCACGGCAACCCCTTCTTCCACTCTCCAGAGCTCTCCCAGCTGGATTTTAGCACCATCCACTACATGCCCTACAGACCAGCCACCTCCCTGCTGGCCTGCGGCCATGTGGCTCCACTGGCCCCGGGCTTGCTGGGGCAGCAGCACCCCAACCCCTCTGCGTGCGGACAGGCGCTGGCACCCCACAGGACGTGTCCCCTCCAGCCTCAGCCCCCGTGTCTGGCGCCCAAGGCAGCCCTGGCACAGAAGCAGCACCGTGCGCCCGCCCTGCGCCGGGGGCTCGGCCACGGGCACCAGCACAACAGCAGCGGCTCTGGGGAGAGCTATCTCACAGAGCACAGCGGGTACCTGGCCGACGGGCCAGGCAGCGACTCCAGCTCGGGGCCCTGCCACGGCTCCTCCAGTGACTCCATGCTGAACTGCACGGATGTCAGCCTGCAGGGTATCCACGGCAGCTGCTCCACCTTCCGCAGCTCCCTCAGCAGCGACTACGATCCCTTCGTGTACTGCAGCTCTGAGGGCCCCACCACGGACCACGGCCAGGAGCAGCTGCGGCCGCCCAGGGAGAGGCGGCCCCGGTCCTTGGACTTGATGGTGCCCGGGGGGGCTGCTCCGGCCAAGCCTCAGGTGCTCAGCCACGTCCACTACCACCACCACCAGCACCACCACTACAGGCGGGATGCAGAGTGTCCCCCTGGGCGGGCCAGCCAGGGGCCGGGGCCACGCAAATCCAGGTACTCCGGGGCCAAGGTTGCCTTCCACAGTGCTCGGACACAAAAGAGGACTGAGAAAAGCCATCACTCTCAGCAGCCTCTGGAAAGCGGTGGAGTGCTGCAGGAGGCAGCTCCAGCAGGACAGCCAGCCTGTCCCCAGGAAGGCCGGGACCCCCCTCATGCCCCCTCCACTTCTCCAGACAGGTTGGACTTCAGTGTAGATGCCAACAGACAATTGGGAGCAGCTGGCACACCCCCTGTCCCGCTACCCCCCAGACACAGCTTACAGAGCAGGCATCACCGAAGGAAAAGAAAGTGTCCCCTGGAGCCCAACCCCACTCTCCTGGCCAAGGACTCAGCCGAGCCCGGAGCCTGCGACACTCACCTTCCTCCTGGCCATCCTGCTGGCTACCGCTGCTCTCCCGAAGCCCAGCCCCTGATCCCAAGTGCTCCCCTGCCCAGCGGCTCCCGGCTGCTCTGGAAATGTTTAGTGCCACAGTCCAGCTCTGAGCTGAGAAAGCAGGAGGAAGGGTTGTCGGGACGGGAGAGAAACCGCTCAGTTCCTGCAGATTTCTCAGGGACGGGCGCCCCCAGGCACAGTCTGAGTGTCCGCCTCCACTGCCCATCTCAGCAAGGTGGTCAGGGTAAGTCTGGGCTTCAGTTCTCCTGGCAGCGAGCAGGAGCGGGAGGGGGTATGCTGAAGGAACTCCAGCTGCCAGGACAGCTGGTACCTTCCTGATGGGTTTTCCTACAGGAGCACTGACTGCAGGAGCATTCCAGAGCTCACCTGAATGATGAGCAAGTTTGTTAAAGAGTGCACCAAACCTTGAAATACTGCAGCTGAGAAATAAGGTGGCTAATTTTAATTAAACATCTCTAGCATCTGGAATATCTCCCAAAGGAAGGGGTGGGACCACGTTTTTCAGTGTCCTTGCCCCAGTCTCTGTGTCTTACTGGCAGAGTCGTTTTCATTAAGGCATTTTGGGGCTGCAGTTGTTTTAGCCAAGCCCAGCTAACTGGAATCGGTGAGAAAGGAAGTGTGTGTGGCCCGGGGTAGTAGAACAGACTAATTGAGTTGCTGGATTTGCACATCCCTCATTTCTCACCTGCCTCTGTTGCGTGGGAGTTGCTTTTTAGTGTCTTTTGGAAATCAGATGTAATTAAAGTTTGGCCCTCTGCCTAACTGCTGCACGTCTCTCACAAAGAGAGGGAAAATGCCTTTGAGACGAGTGTCTTTGAAAGAACCTGAGTTTAGCTCCCAGGTCTTGCTCTCCTAGGTCCTCTGAAGGCAGCAACCTGCGAGTCAACAGGGGCAGGTGCTGGCTAGGAGCAGAGCCTGGCTCCCTTCCTCACCCTGCCACTGACTCATTGCAGGTCCTCGGGCAAATCCTTTTGATTTAGGTACCAAACATAGATCTGGCTGTCTAATTTGTGTTAAAACACTGGCCTTAAACTCATGACTCACTGTGCCCATTGTGCCGCAGAGATAATAACTTCCTCCCAGTGCTTGTCTATCCAGCCCCACCCCACGCCCAGGCTCCCGGTGCCGTGCAGGCAGTGGGGCCGGGGAGGCTGGATGGGCACGGTCCTGGCTCCCTGCAGCCTTCTGGCCTCCCATACTCCCAGGAACAGATCCTTTTCCCAGGTGCAGAAGTACCTGACACTGCAGATAGGTGATAGGGAGGTTCTTCCAAGGCCTGGAGGGATGCTGGTGTTCGGAGAGATAAGGAGGCATCAGGGCAGAGATGTCTCTGGTTGCAGGGAGCTCTGAGTGCTGATGCCCTCCCAGGGTACCCCACATGGAGAGAGCCCTCCTGGCTCAGGGTAGGCTACTCAGGGCTTGCTTTGAGCTCCCAAATGAACCTGGGAGGGCTCCAAGAGCAGGAGTCTGTGCATTTAACACAGGGTGCTAGGCATTGCAAAGTCCATGCTGGGATGCTTCTGTCTCTTTGGAAACGGTCTGTGCCCACCTCCTGATGACCCTCTGACCCCCACCCAGAGCCAGTGCCGCTGCTTTGCCAAGCACACCAAGCCTTCATTCCCTGTTCCCTCGCCATTCCAGCAGGTAGAAGGACCAAGAAGGACCAGTGTATCTAAAGTGCTGTGAATCTATCTGTTTACTGTAGTAGCTTCTGTAAATGCTTTCACAGCCAGCCAGAGAGTCAGAATTCCCTTGCAAGATTGATAGACTACACAGATTCAGGATTTAATTTTATTAAGAGCAGAGGACAGATCACAGAGCTTGCAGAAAAGCCGCCAAGCTGAAAACATTGGTTGACATAACACAACCTCTGAGTTACAATCACATTGGTTCTTTATCTTGGGAAAGGCATAAATCAATAGAGAAGAAGTAAAAAAGAGCAAAGAACAATCTCAATAGACAGTCCCATGCAAGCAAGACATAAAACACAGACAAGGAGACCAAGGAAAAATGCATCTCTGCCTCCAGATAAATGGCATAAGGCTAAAAATATAAGTGGATGAATTAGAAAGCCCAGCTTTAAATTAAAGTTTTGACATAAACTTTTCAGAAATCTAGTTTAAAAGAAAAACAAACAGTGGGACCCTGTAATTCCTAGGTGAAATTACAGAGAGGAGAAGCGTGTGTCTCTTCTGGTGGCATGGGAGAGACACTGCACTAAGGAGAGTGTGAAGTCCAGTGACGAATGACACAAAAATCTCCAACTGCCCCCAAGTAGAAGGAGGGTGGCATTAGGGTTATAACACGGCGTCAGCACAGGCTGCAAAGAGGAGCCTACATAGACAGGAGAGTCTTATGAGAATATTGCTAAAATAAGAAGTCAAAAGATGCTTTTGGGCACATGGATCATTTACAGCCCCAGAAAAGGGCTGGCCAAGCAGCAGGGCAGGGAAGACACTCGGAAACTGCTCTTCCAAAGCCAAGGTGTGGCTGGAGAAGGAAATCAGGACAGAGCTGGATGCCAAGTGAAGTGCAGAGCCATGGAGAGACAGGCCAGGGAATATTTCTGTGAACAGCTTGTGTAAAACAGACTATTAATGCAAACATTTTCAGCTCCATCAGAAGGGAGAAGGATGCCTGGGGTTCTTCAGATCTAGGGAGTAACACGGATCTGAGGGATGTTCAGGAGCTATAAGTGCAGAGCAGAGGAGCAAACTGCCTTTATTGCATTAGTGAACACCAGAGGAGTGCTCAGGGAGGTTCTCACCTGGCACAGTTCCATTCAGGGCAGGGGAGCAGGATCCCTCAAGAATCAAATCACCAGTTTGAGCACTTCTGAAATACAGTGGAAAGTTACAAATTGCCAGGGGTACAGATTACCCACTGGGCAACCTGCAGGGCTCAAGCACACAGCTGATAAATCCTGAATGTGGACTGCAATCTCTTAACCATGCCCAGAGCCAGGAGGAAGAGCTGAGGGCAATATCAGCTGGAAATAGCTGAAGCCACAGAACGATGAACCTGACTTTCCAGCCAAGCAAATTGCTGAAAATTCAAATACAGGGTCTGACCTGTAGGCACATGGCTGAATGTGAAAACCAGGGGAGGAGGCAACCCAGTTTTTGTAAGGAGAGATAACACCTGGCAGATCTTTTAGGGGAAGGAAGCTCTGAAAGGATAAAAGGGAAGGTGCTCCCACAGGTAAATAACTCACTGAGAAAGGAGACAAGAGTGCAGATCAGACTTAATGGAGGGGAATTACTTAGAGGAGGAGAAAAGTGGAGTTCTCCAACTGTCTGAACCTTCCAGCAAGCTCATAAATATCCTGGACAAGGAGAGGAGATAGCAAAGCATATAACATATAAAATCCATCAGGATGTTAGCATTAAAACTGGATACAGAGTGTTACAGGAGGATGTCCTGCTGCTGAGCTGTGGGGTGAGAGAGTGGTGGGTAAAATCCCCTGTAAGTAGCACAAAATGCCACACACGAGCAGAGCCACTTTTAAGTAAAAATCACAACAGTATTGTTGTCATTATTGTTGTTGTGATCATCATCATTAGCATTAGCTGGCTAGGAACTATGTGGGACAAGCAGAAACTGCCTTTATGCAGCTGTGTAAACTTGTGGTGATCTCACAGCTTCTGATCACCAAAAAGGGTGGAAAAGAAAGGGAAATCAGGCTTGGAAGAAGGGCAGAAAGATATCTGGTACAATCCCAGTGATGGGTTTTTCTGAGAAAATAAAAAGAATAGTGAGACTTTCATGTGGGAAAAAAAAGTGATTAGCAGAGGATATGAAAGAGAGGATATAAAATTAGGGGAGCAGAGGAGAAGGCAGATAAGAGATTACTTAGAACAAAGTAATTGATGGCATCAAACGGGAGCCAGAAGCTTTAAAACACCCAAAAGGCAACACATGGTGTGTAGTGAAACTGGCGCTGGTTGCCTAGGGGATGTAGATGCCAGAAGTAAAATGGTTTTGAGAGCCCAGATCAAGAGGTAGCAAATGTAGAGATGCAAATCCACCCTCTGGCTCAGGAAGTTCCTAAACCAGGGCTTCCAGAAGCTGCTGGTGCTCCTGTGGGATGCAGCAGCCTCCAGGTGTGTGCTTACCTCGCCCAGCTGCCAGCTGAGGCGGAATCTTGGTCCACAGCCCCTGGAGAAATTCCACTTGTGCAGGCAGTGCCGTGCACTGGCATCACAGGGAATAACGCTGTGGATGATCCCAAAGAACCTTGCATGATCTTGGAGTTTGTGCCTCTTCCTTGAGCATCTGCATCAGCTGTTCTTGGCAGGCTTTGCATAAAGCTCCATCCCTGACACTTCTGTTGCCTGGGAGAGACCACAGCTGGGAATTGTGTCCCTGGAGAATCAATCCTGGAGCAATGCTGATGGATTCCCTTAAGGGAAGACAGACAACTGGCAGTGAATTCCAGCTGGATGGCTTCCTGAACTGCCCCGGCACACCCAGAAAGCATCCCAGAACAGCCACATTGCTCCAGCACAGGCTGATGAAATCTCTTGATTTCTCTCCCTGGGAAATCTCGCGTCCTGCAGTGCTCTCAATATCCTCCCCGTCTCGTTCCCTCCTGCTCATCCTGAGTCCCTTTCATGTCACATCTTTGATCTTTACTAGGGAGGGGGAAAGGGATTACAGGGCAGAAAAAGACCACCCTTAAAACCCTAACACCCAATGAACACAAATTCTGTGGTGTCATCGAGGTATGCTCCAGGTCATTGCCCTGCCTTGGCCAGTCCAGCAGCCGACGTTCTTCTACCTCTCCCAGTTCAATATCTTTTCTTAGCACAAGCAGGGGACAGTTACGCAGGCACAGCTTTCAGAAAATATTCTAGTAATGCTATTTAAGACTGAAGTCATGTGAACACAGAGGGTTTGAACCTGGACAGTCTCTTTTTGGGTTTCACATAAGCTGGTGACAAGGGAAGCAGTTAGAAATGGCTTATTCCACATACTTGTAACTCAAGTCACAGATGCAAGATATGCTTAAATTCCATCTTCAGGTACTATGGCTATGCTTGCACATGTGTACATGTATAACACCATGGACATTCATTTTCCCACATCGATTAGCTACGCTTTTCCAAGCAGAATCTCATTTGTTTTCTTCCCACATATTTCATTTTCAAGGCTCTGCTCCTACAGCTGGTGATATGTAACAAACAAGAATTTGTTGTGACTGTTCTGAAAAGTTGTTTTAAATTGTCCTTGATGAGTCTCTAAGGGGGCATTTCTTTTCTTTGATCTCAGAAACATTCAAGAAAAGGGAAATAGGAAAAATAATGCCTGTATGCCTTTGCTAGGCTATGCTGACCTTGTGTAAGAGTTCTGGGCAGGCATGAGAGACATTTGGGAAGGGACCGTGGTGTGTGTGACAACAGGCAGTGACTTAGAGAGAAACGGGCTGTCTGGAGCAGTGACTCGGGTGCACCTTTTTAGGCAGCCCTTTTGTTGGATGGTTCCAAGTAAACTGCTCAGCACCTGCCTGTCAATAATTCTCCAGGCAGAAGGGGCTGGGGAAGAACCCAGGCCTGAGCTAGGTTCAGAAACAATTTGTGCAACCTCTTGAACACTGTGGAACATGTGTCGTTCCTGTCTTGCATCACTGCTCTCTGCTCTTATTGCCTGGAGTCTCTGTTGCCCCCAGCTCTGTGAGATATGAATTGGTATTATTTTCTGTTTCTAATAATTTTTAAATCAGCTGCACAGATTTTCACAAAGAGCAAAGATCAAAAAGCCTCAAAAGCAAACACCTAGTAGCAATGTGAATCCTGGGGTGCCCTTAGCCTGCCTCTTCGGAAATATATAAAGAGTAGCTTGGTATCTTATCTTACTTACCTTAGAGGAATAAACTGGCTGGGAGGTGGCCAGAAAATTACCATTGCAAAACTGGGAGAAACTTCCTAGAATCATTGAATGTCCTGAATTGGAAGGGACCTGCAAGGATCATCCAGTTCAGTCCCTGGCCCTGCCCAGGACACCCCAACAATCCCACCCTGTGCCTGTAAGCATTGTCCAAATGCTCCTGGATCTCTGGCAGCCTCAGGGCTGGGACCATTCCTTGGGGAGCCTGTTTTAGTGGCTTTTTCAGCTTTCACTTAGTGGTTTTTCCTGTAGCATCTGTTTTCTGGATTGCAGGGTCAAGGCCCCAGCCTCTGCAGAGCCTGGGAATGTTCAGCCAGGTGTAGCTGACACTTTTCTTTCTCCTTTTCTTTGAATGCAGGATCTGAAGAGGAGGTCCAGGATGTCCATGAACACTCAGTTTAATAAAACACTGGCCTGTTTGCTCACTGGGAGCTGGAGTGGACACAGATGTCGATGGAGCTGCTCACATCTGGCTCTGCCCAGCCCTGCCTGCTGAGACACGGACTGCCAAGAGCGATGGGCCACTTGTGGTCTCCTGACACGTCCCCATGCCCTGATGGTCACACCAGTAGAGCCCCGCTCCTCTGAAGGCACAGGCAGCCCCTCGTCAGGCCCTGGCATCGCTCCGAGCCGGGCAGGGCTCCCAGGGAGAGCTCACCGAGTGAGTGCAAGCTGCTATTTTGGCGTGTTCATGCCACAGAAGGTTTTGCTAAACACTGCAAAAATAAACAAGCCTTCGAGACCAAAAGCTGCAGAAGTTACTCTCTGTGGCCTGGTAGCTCCTGACTTCATTTCCTCACTTAGGTCAAAAGCCAGATTTCTTCAATTAACTTTTCCATGCTTATTTCAGACACAGGAACAAGCTATTCTCCATCTCACCGCTCACAGGGCTGCCCTGCAAGGTGCTGCTTCTGACTTCAGTGGAAACCAAGAGCTCTCACCACTTTTGAGCACCTCAGTGTCCCTCAGCTGACGCCGTCTCGGCCACTGGCTGTGTTTGCCAGCAGCAGGAGAGGGGAAGACACAGGGACATCAGCATTTCTGGGAAGGAGCTGGGTCAGACTCTTTCCATTGCAAAGAATCCACCCTCTCATCTGGCAAAGTGAACAAGTCTCTCACTCACCCTCTTAATTCCTCCACTTACCCTCAAATAGCTGTCATGGCCAGCCCTGTTAAGAGCATATTTCAAACACATCCCAGATGTCCCCATCACAGGAGTCAAGGAAAATCCTGGAGTTCACGTGGCTCCTGTTTCTCTCCTTCCTCTCTCATTGCCCCAACACACAGCAAAAATTCCCAGCAAAGGCCACCTTAATAAATACAGATCAGAGCCCTATCCATCACCCAGCCTTAACTTCATATTCTGAGACCCCTGAAATCCTTCAAAAGGATTTTTCTGTCTTTTCCAACATTTTGGTGATTCAGGGACAAAACTTAAGAAATCATCAGGCTCTGGTTTTATTACGTTCCCCCTCCCCCCCATTTATGAATATTTTGGGTTTTTCCGAATGTCACTAGTTCTTATTTCCTACATCTCATAATTTGCAGACATTCAAGCAAAATACAACCTGCCAAATTCAGAACATATAGAACCCATGCAGCTTTCAAACGGCAGAGAATTCCTGTTAAGTTCATTGCCCTAAATGATCAGTCAGGCCAAAGAATCAGCCAGATTCCCATGTGAAGTACACATTTCTGTGGCACCAAGTGCTTCCAAGCACAAAGAAGCATTGGTGAGGATACAACATCGGAGTTGAAGATAACTGCTGACAGTTTGAAACTTAAGGTAGAGACGGACTTTGCCATCTCCTCAGTAAAGCTTCCTGTGTCTTCCTTTGAAGCAGCAGCTTCTCAAGAGAGTGCTCCGGTGATGCAGTCCCAGTTCAGGATAATCCTCTGCCTTCTTTTGTTGGTAGGAAAGCTTTTTACGGGGTTTGCTGCCCTTAATCCTTGAAAAAAGCATCTTTGTCACAGCTGCTAATCAGTCCCTGACAGTCAAGTGATCAGCCAATAGCACTGTTTTAAACCCAACATTATTCCCTTGTAGTGCTCATTCCTTGTCTCCTATGACAGGCCCCTGTGGGACCTTTCAGTCTAGGGAAAAGCTGAATTTCTTTCATCAAAGGACCCAGCAGAATTACATTTAGATCTTTCCAGGCTCTTGCTTGTCCTACAGCGCAAGCAGAAGACACAAGCTCAGAAGTTTTCTCCTGTGCAGGGAAGTCAGTCTTAAACTAGAGGAAAAATCCAGGAGCAGATATGAATTCACCCCATTTGGCTTCTTGTGCGCCTGGTCCATGGCTTGTCTGAGCCAGCTCCTCACATCCTTTACCATCCTGAAGAGCCCAGAAGCTTAACGGAGGGGAGGGTAATGAAGTCGGGGTGCTCCCACTGCTTTTTTTTTTAGGAGTCAGGAATCCAGAGAGCCTCCACAGATGTATTTCATTGCTCAAATGAACAAGTACAGCTCTAAAACTACTCTCTTTTCCTCCTTATCCCTAACAAAAGAGGAGATTCCTGAATTTGTGAGCCATGAGCTTCCCTGGGAAAGTGGTCAGCACTTGTGTACCGTCTCCACTCCCCACTGCAGTATTACCAGGCTGCCAGGGCAGCGCCTGCTTCCAAGTGTCTCCCTTTCCTGACTTTATGCTGCTGCTCCTGTTCACATAGAAAATGCTGGAGTGCAGGTCTGTCTTGGTGGGGGCTCAGCAGGAGAGGAGAGGGAGAACTCTCTGGGAACTTGGGTTTGAAAGATCCCTGTAGTGGATGGATGACTGTCCTTGGCTGCCTGGAAGGGAAGAAGCAGTATCTGAGAAAATAGGGAATGGTTCCTCACAGTTCTTTACCTCTGGCTTCTGAGTGATGCTTTTGAGTGCTCGGTGCCTGTGGGATCTACCATGGAGTTTCTCCAGCATCCCTGCAGTGACGCAGAGTTAATTTTCCTTCTTTGCATCCAAAGTCACAGCCGAAAACTGATGGAAGCCAGAGCATCCCAAGCTCTCTCTATCCAAACTGAAGCCCCATCCCTTCCCCAGGGATCCCCTTCCCAGGAGCTCCCACCCCCTGAACTGGGCATATGGTTGGGCTGGCTGGATATCTCCCCTCCTGCACAAATCCTTCAGATCCTTTAGAAATGTGAATATCAGTTCGTTTTGTTGTTGCTTTTTGTGTCGTTTGTTGTTTGTTTGTTTGGTTTTTTTTTGTTTTTTTCTGAGTCTGTCCTGGCTCTCGGGGCTTGGGAATAAATTATGGCCCAGGGAAAAAAAAAAAAAAGACCACACGCAGAAAAAAAAAAAAAGAATACGAGAATACGTTTTATATATATGCAAAACTGTGTATTTATGTCCGATAAACACAAAGATGTGTGAATATGCTGATGTGCTCAGAAATATATTTATTTACTAATATATTTATCCATGTACCGGTCTGCTGCCTGCTTTTGTTCTTTGTGCGTGGGGCTGCGCTGGCTGAGGAGCCCACGGGGATGGGCGCTCGGCCCGGCCGTGACAGAGCTCGGGCCCGGGGCTGACCCGGGGCGGGGACGGCCCCTTCCCATTCCCGGGGCTGATCCGGGGCTAGGGTGGGCCCGTTCCCGTCCCCGGAGCTGGTTCAGGGCCGGTTCCCGTTCCGGGGAGGAGCCGGGGCCGATTCCCGTTCCCGTTCCCGGGGCGGGGCCGGGCCGGGGCCGCGGCGCAGCCGCAGTATGGGGCCGTAGCAGCGATGGCCGCGATCTCGTTGGAGACCGTCCCCAAAGACCTGCGGCATCTGCGGGCCTGCCTGCTCTGCTCCCTCGTCAAGGTGGGACCGGGAATGGGACAGGGACAAGGGCTGGCATAGGGATTGCTCCTCGCCGGCCCCGGGCCTTTCCCCGCCCGGCTTAAGCCTTGCAACCCCTGACGGGCCTTTCTCCTCGGCTCCGGCATTCCCTGTCCCGGCCCCCGCATCTCGGCCCGGGCCTCCCCGCTCCGGTCCCGGCACTTCCCTGCGCCGCTCTATTCCCTCTCGCCCAGCCCGAGCCTTTCTGCCCTTCCCGGCCCTTTCCCTATCCGTTTTTCCCGGCCCACATCCCCCTCCCCGGCCTGTACCTTCCCAGTCTCCCCCGCCTGGTCTGTCCTTCCGACTCCGGCCCGGTCTCCCCGTTCCTGCCACGGCCCTTCCCCGTCCGGGTCTCTCTCCCTCCCCTGCCTCCTGCCTCCTCTGGCCGCTTCCCGTCTGCCCTGGCCCTGGCCCTGAACCTTCCTTCCCCGGGGTTCCCTCCCTTTTCCCGGCCCCGCGGCCACTCAGCTCCCGGCTGCTCCCGGTCCCTGACACCTTGTCCCCTTAGACCATCGACCAGTTCGAGTATGATGGCTGTGACAACTGCGAGACATACCTGCAGATGAAGGGCAACCGCGAGATGGTCTATGACTGCACCAGCTCCTCCTTTGATGGGTGAGTGGGGCCGGGACACCAAAGTGGCACTGTGGGGTCACCCAGCCAGGAGACATCTCCTCACTGCCGTCCCTCCCGCAGGATCATCACCATGATGAGCCCTGAGGACAGCTGGGTCTCCAAGTGGCAGCGGATCAGTGAGTAGTTTGGAAGCTGGAGATCCCTTCTCTGCAAACCCTTCTCAGGGGCAGTGAGAGCTGCTGGTTGGGCTGTGGAAGGGGTTCTGCCCCCCAGTGAGAGGACATCTGCACAGGTTGAGGATTCCCACCTGGCTGCTCCACGTAGGGTAACTCGGGGTTTTCCTTCCCACAGGTACCTTCAAGCCAGGTGTCTACGCAGTGTCCGTGACTGGCCGCCTGCCCCAAGGTATACCTGTGTGATGGAGTCAGGGTTTTGACACAGGGAACATGCATGTGATGATGGGATCAGCCAGATGTGACAGGATCAGTCCAGTGTGATGGAATCAGCAAAGGTGACTGCAAGGAGGTGCTGGACTGGAAAGGGAGTTTCAGGGTTCAGCACTGCACCTGCCAGAAGTTTATATTGTAAACTGCTGACTAAAGCCTGGCTATCAGAGGCATAAACTGGGATTAATGAATGATTCTGGAAATGAGCACATATCAAACCATTCAGCTCCAGGAAAACATGGAGTTTTGTTCATAAGAAAGGGTTTTGCAGGCTGGGGTGCTATTGTGGCAATCCCAGTGAGCACACCCCTCCTCCTGCACTAAGAGCTCATGCCATGGTGGATCTGTGTGTTTACAAATGGAGTGGAGGGTGCAGAGGATTTGCTTTATCTCTGGAATGCAGAAAGGGCATCATCCATCCGGCTGAGTTCCTCCCCAGTATGTAGCCCCAGAGTAGGCTCCTAAGCCAGGAGTGAATCCCAGACCTCTGGGGTAGAAGCTATGCCTGTTTCTGAAATCCCAGTTTCTCTATTTTTGACTGAGCTCTGCGCTGGGAAGGAGCTGGAAACATCATGAGGCCAGAAGCTGAGGCCTTCTGACACATCTGAAATACCCAGGGTTAGGGTTTAAATGGGATATCAGGGAAAGGTTCTTCCTCCAGAGGGTGCTGGGCACTGCACAGGCTCCCCAGGGGATGGTCACAGCCCTAAGGCTGGCAGAGCTCCAGGAGTGTTTACACAATTCTCCCAGGGATGCACAGGGTGGGATTGTTGGGGTGTCTGTGCAGAGCCAGGACCTGGACTCCCATGATCCTTGTGCATCCGTCCCTCCCAACTCAGGCAATTCCATGATTCTGTGAAACGAAGATGATTGTCCAGTTCTACATGACAGAACCACCAGATGTTCCCAGGGCTTCTCATTCCAGGAGAAGACTGAAATGTGTTTGTCTCCTTGCTACAGGGATTGTCCGAGAGCTGAAGAGCCGGGGCGTGGCCTACAAGTCTCGGGACACAGCCATAAAAACCTGAAGGGCCCTTGTGCTGCCTGGAGATCCCAGTGCTGTGTGGAAGAGGCAGTGAGCACTGCTCCAAAACCGCTGAGCTTTATCCTGTAGGGAAGTGGGCCTGGATTCGGAGCATGCTGGATCAGCTCCCCTCGCTCGGTACCTTTGGGCTCTGCCACACCACAGACATTTATCTGAGCCTTGACGAGGCGGGGGGAGGGTGTGAGTAGAGCTGGGAAGGCGTGTTTAATCATGATGCCCAAGCTTTTTTACAATTGGGGTGGGAAAGGGGGGATTTGGGAAATAGCTGTGTAAATAGTTTAATAAAACTCACTGCCTGGTCAGGGCTGGGTCCAGCTGTCACTCTGTCACTGGTTTCAGCACTGCAGGGTGGTGAGGTGGGGTCTCACACTTGCCCCTCTGCCTGTGCCACACCGTTTGGAGCCTGCGATTGTCACTGCTTGTGCCATGGGCTATATTCCTGCCTCGAGGGGGAGATCCTGCCCTGTGGGAAATTTACAGCTGGATGGAGCAGATGTAATGGCCAGTGCTTCCTGTGGAGGTGGTTACATGGAGGTCACGGAGTCCTGGGCCTACGGGTCCTGTACAAGGGATGCAGTAGCAGGATGGAACTTCCAGGAACATCCACTGGCTATTGCTGGGCTCCAGGGTAGGCAGAGCTGGTGTGGCTGGGAGGCCGCCCCAGGCCTTGGGCAAGGAGGGGGAAACGCACACCCAGCCTCCTATTCCGGGGATCTGACTGCAACAAGTGTCAGCTTAGTGTCTGCAACACTTGAACTCCTGAGGGATTCGGCCTCCTTAGCTGATGCTCTTGCTTGAGTTATTTTGTTTCAGTTCAGCAGCCACTGACTAAGAAGGGCCTAGTCCTCTATTAGTAGCTCTGTGAAATAACTTTTTTTTTTATTATTATTCCTGAGATAGTCCTGGAGCTGGAAAGCTCAAGTTTTGTTTTCTGGCAACAAATCGTGGAAAACCAGCAGAGACTGAAAATTGCACATTGTCTGGGATGAGAGTGGCTGCAGCACAGGGAATTCAGGACTGGCTGAGGAGTGACACTGCCAGGAGTGCAAAGATGTCTTCTCTGCACTGCTCTGGTACTCTGGTTTGTAGAGCTGGCAGTGAGAAATAAGTCCCAGGTCAGATAGAGCATGGCCTCCTGTGGAGATCTGGAGCAGATGTGAGGTGGGAGAAGCCTGGAACACAGTGGGGCTGGAGGGGAAGGTGCCTTAAGCCACCTTTTGCATGGGCCCTTGCAGATGTGGTGCTGAAGTAACGAGTATTTGCTCAGTACAGACCAGGGCCAAGTCAAGTCCTTGCTGGGCTCTGAGCTCCAGCAAACATCTCCAGGTGCAGATCACTTTTTGTGGAAAGAGCTGAGAGCACATCGGCCCCTGGTCTGAGGGTTGGACCCTCCTCTTGGGTAGATGGAGCAGCGGGCTCAGTTCTGCAGTCAAAAGGGGGAGTTGACCATGACTTTCACACATCCCCAGTGAAATCAAAGCCCTTGAGTTGCCTCGTGAATCATCTTTCAGGCTTGCTGAGTTGCAGTCTGGGCAGGAGATGGACCTTGGGAGTTCCCAGTAGGTCAGGCCTGTGGGACAGAGGTGTGACTGTCCCAGCAGCCTCTGCAGGATGCTCAGTTTTAGGCATTCTGGGCATGGACCTCTGGGTTCTGGAGGGCAATTTTGGCCCAGCTATGCCATGAGCAGCACAGGGTGACCTGGGATCCCCCCAGATGCACTAATCCCCTGTGGAATGGTCTGGGAAAGCTGCATCCAGAACTGTCTGGGCAGCCTGACACGTTCAGGATGGAAGAGGACAAGGAGGATGAGGTGGGTGGCTCTTTCTCCAGCTGGCTGGAGATGGGTTTGGGGAGCAACGTTTGGCTCCAGCCAGGCTGGGACGATGCTGGATGATAGATCTACTCCCCTGCCATGCCCAGTCCAGGGAGCCTCACGCTGGCAGTGCCACAGGGTGGCAGCACGGTCTTGTGCTGGGGCTGGAGACCGACTGAGGCACAAGCTCCATTTTCTGCTGTTTCACACCTTTCTATCCCACTGCCTTCCCCTGGCTGTAGGGAACGGCCATGCTGGAGATCCTCCAAGGCTGGAGCCACATCAGGACCCAGGACCCTTGTCCCCTGGCCCATGATGCAGAGGAGGTGACGAGAAGGGCTCTGCACAGGACCCTGAGCAGGATGGGCTTCTTTGGCTGGGGTTGCTTTGAGGCTGAGGCTCCATGGTTCCTCCCTTCCTGGGAAGTTGCAGTCACCACTCAGGGCTGGGAACTTTGCTTAGGAAATTGTCCCCAGGGAGCAGTGTGCACTGTCACTGTCCCTGTCGGGGAAACTGAGGGGGTTTGGAAACCCTTCAGAGACCTCACCCCTTGCTAGAAGCCTGAGTGCTCCAGGATATGTAGAGTTAAGGCTGGCAGGAGCTGCAGTGCAGATGCAAAGGATCCACCCCAGTGCGGAAAATGAAAGTGTGGTGGTCTTTGAAAGCTGCAGGAGCACCTGCTGTGCCTACAGTGCTTCCAAGAACGCGCTGCCTCTCACCACACTGGCCTTTGAGCCCATTCCCCACGCTGGGCCCGCATCCCACACCTCGGTGATGCTCTGCTCCCGCAAGGCTCCCAAAAGCAGCCCTTCAGTGAGACTCCAGCTCCGGAGCTGTCTGGGGCTTGTACCAGCAAAAAAGTAAACGATGCGGAGCTTTATTCGCTGCAAAAAGTAGGGCAGGGAGCTCTCACGTTGAAGAAACTGGAGGAAAAATGTGCGGCAGCAGCCAGAGTGGGAATCGGGAGAGAAAAGCGTCAACGGGCTGGGAGCTGAGATATGAGCCAGGACGGCTCCTCCCCCTGCACCAAATGACGCTCAAATATTTCAGCCAGGCCCGAAAATGCTGCAGTTTTGGCATCCCAAGCAGCCTGGCAGCTCTAGGCGGCCAGGGCAGCCCCAGCAGCGGGGCAGGAAACACGAGCCAGTGGATTTTCGTGCAGGTTTTGAGAACCGATACCCCGGCTCTCCCTGCGGACCAGAAAAGCGACTTTCCAAACCGCAGAGCCCTCGGTGCCTGTGCAGAGGCAGCTGCCGGGAAATGCCTGTCCCCACCTGCGGGGCCCCTGCGGCGCTGCCCGGGACGGGCCCTGCCACAGCCGGGGCAGAGCGGCCTCCACCTCTCCCGGGGGCCGCCCGGGCTCCGGGGAAGGGGGACGCGTACAAGAGCACATTGCACCCTGCCCGAGGTCAGGGTGACCCCCCATTCTGCCCCTGTGCCTGGTACATTGAGGTGCTGCCGGGGCTGGCAGCGGAATCATGGAATGGTTTGGGTTGGAAGGAACTTTTAAAGGCCATCTCGTCCCCTACCTTGCCGTGGGCAGGGACAGCTTTTGCTGTCCCAGGTTGCTCCAAGCCCTGTCCAGCCTGGCCTTGGGCACTGCCAGGGATCCAGGGGCAGCCACAGCTGCTCTGGGCACTCTGTGACAGGGCCTGCCCACCCTCACAGGGAACAATTCCTGCCCAATATCCCACCTAACCCTGGCCACTGTAAATAGTCTCTCTCCATCTTTCCTGTAATTTCCCTTCAGGTACTGGAAGACCAAAATTAGGTCACCCTGAAGCTTCTTTTTCCATGCTGAACAAGCCAAATTCTTCCAGCCTTTCCTGATAGGAGAGGTGCTCCTACTCTCTGAGAATCATTCCTGCTTCACCCTAAATCCACTTTCACCTGCTTCACTGGCTCCCAGTGTGGACTTGGACTTTTCCAGGTGCCTTTTTGGCCACTCTGTGTGCCTGGGGGAACTAGTCACCTCAGGGATGTGGAAACCTTTGGGAACATGTGGTAGGAGTGGGGGAAAAGCCCCAAACAAACCCCAGCTTAAGACTGTTTTTCTTGGAAACTGGCTGAGGAGATCTTGACAGGTGGAGGTGATGGGGAAGATGACCTGAGTTGTCCTGGTACCTGGAGTGAAATGCTGCTGTAGTGAGGATGGCAAAGCCTGGGGCATGCCAGGAATGGGTGCCCCATCCTGTCACCTCTGCGTTGGGGCACATGGGCAGAAGCCACCAAGACCCCTGTGTTTGATGTGGCGGGGAGAGGAGGGGCCCAGGGCCAGATCTGAGCAGCAGCAGGAGGGTGGCAGTTTTGGGGGGAATGGGAGGGGGAGGAGGACAAGCTTCCAGAGCTCTCAAAGCATGGCAGGAACAGGGCCCAGCTGTCACGTGCCCATCCCAAGGGATCCCTGGTACACTGGGATGGAGGCAGGTGGGCAAGGATCTGAGATGTGCTCCCTGCTCAGGGGAACTGCAAGGAAACAGGGAGCTCCAATGCATGATGGGTCCTCTGGGTGCTTTCCCCTCAGGAACTGCAGTGGAACAAGGAGGATCTGCTTTGTGAAGAGGAGACACTGGTGGGTTCCTGACAGAGGCCTGCAAAGGGCATCTGGAAGTAGAACATCTACCCCTTGTGTGCTCAGGGCTGTCTGCAAAGAGCCCTAAACTGCTTCATGGTGGGTACCTCCAAACCCATCTGCCCACAGAGATGGCGTTCTGGAGTCTGGTGGGGGGTCCCAACCCTCCTCTAGTCTGAGAGCTTTCACCTCCCTGGTCTACTCCATCATGGAAAGGAAGATGTCAAGGGTGGGGAGGGGCAGAGTGGAGTCTCAGCTCAGCAGTGGAGGTGGCTGCGAGTGCTGAGGACACATTTCCTGAGGGCACATGGCAAAGTGAGAGAGACCACAGCTGAAGTCCAAGGAGGGATTTGAGAATCTGATGGTATCTCCCCATCCCCAGCTCTCCCAGACCTCCTGCTGCATCCCAGGTGGCAGCTGTCCTCCCCTCCTCCTGGCCAGCTGCATGCCACCCAGGCTGATGCTGGTGCTGGGCTGGAAGGGGCTTTTCCCTTCCAAGGGAATGGTCCTTCTGCATAGGCAGTTGCAGGAGAACCCCTGAGTGCCCTGAGTCCTGGGACTTCTTCTGGGAAAGGACATTGCACCTCTGGTCCCCAAACAGCCCAGGTGTGTGGTACAGGGCAACACACTCCAGTGGCTGCAGGATCTGTCCCCTTGGCCAGGTGGGGGCTTTGGAACTGCACAGCTGGCCTAGAAAGGCGCTGGAAAGGTGTCACCAATGCCAGCTTTGGGGAGATGCTTCCTGGCAGCCCTGAGTGCCTATCCCCTGTCCTCCATGTCTCTGGCCCTCAGAGATGCTCAGCTATTCCTGCCCCTTGTCCCAGAGGGTCAAGGTCAAGGGACAGCAAGGTCTGTCACCACAGAGCTCAGCCCTGCACCTCCTGAGCCCATCCTGCCATGGTGGTTCTCATCCCTCCTTCCCGGTATCCCTGCTGAGCTCTGTCCCAGAGCATCCTCCATCCCAAGAAGAGGGGGAAACACGAGTGGCCCATCTGCAGCACCGGCTGCCGAGGGGGCCCCTGCAGACCCCGGGCCCGCGGGGTCGCTTCCCGGTGGAGCAGGTGCCTCGGAAAGCGCCGGAGGAGCGCCGGCCCCGGCCCAACCGCCCCGCGCCCGCCACTGGCGCAGCCGGGCCGCGATTTTGGCCATATTTGGGCAAAGCCAGCGCCGTGTCCCCCGCCCGCCCGCGTCACTTCGCCTTTTTGAGGTTTCCCTTGGCGCTCTCATTTGCCTCCCGCCCGCCGCCTCCCCGGCCCGGCAGTTTCTGGTTGAGTCACGTTTAACGGCCCCGCTCCTGCCCGGCTCCGGGGCACCGGCGGGGCACGGGCAGGGCAGGGGGCTGCGAGCACTCGGGGAGCTCCCCCGAACATCCCGCTCGGGGCCCCATCCCGTGCCCCGTAGGGAAATGGAGCTCGGCCCACGCCGGTAACACAGCCCCTCTTTTGGGTGCAGAGGTGGCCTCTCAGCCGTGCCACAGGTGCTGCAGTTCTTCCTTGAAGGTTTGCCATTATGGTCGCAGACAATGCTCTTCCTATCCAAAAAGCTCTCAGGGGCAGTGCTTGGCACTCCTGATTTTTTGGTGCTGCAGATGTCCCTAGCACCTGCTCTCCTGGAGCATCCCTGCTCAGAGCCCTCTGTCCAAGGGGTCTTTTAGGAGGTCACCCATTGCACGGTCAAGCAGAGAAGCTGTTTCCCCATCCCTGTGCCCCTGTGCTGTGTTCTCAGAGAGATGTGGTGCATTGGGAACATTGTCATTAGGCTTCAGTGTTACCAGTGGCCTGACTGAGATACTGTGGCTCCTTTGGAGTCTGGCCAGGAGATGCTGCAGCTTGGCTGTGGATCCAGTGGCTCACTCGGCCACTTTCCTGCTTGCCCCAGGGCAGTCGAGGTGGCTCAGGGAGGGTTTGGGTTGAGACCATCCTGTTCCTCTTTCTCCTCCTCCTGTTCCTCCTCCTCCACAAGGTGCCGGTTGGATGGAAGCTATCGGCTGCTGGATGGATGGGAATCCTGTGAGCGTGGCGGGGCAGCTGCCTGTCCCTAGCAGCGAGCGGAGCTCACAGGCCAGGCTGAGGCCCCGGCAGGAGCTCGTCTCCCAGCGCTGGGGCTGAGAGCAGCACTTCCCCCGCCGGCAGTGCTAACCGCAGGCGAGAAGGGGAAGTTGCTGCAAGGCCGATAAGAAATATCAGCGCTTTCGCAGCGCCTCGGCTGCACAGCCCGACAAGGGCCCTTCCCCCTGCCGTGCCTGGGGCCAGCGCCGTGCCCCGACCTCGGGCTCCGGCTCCCCTGCGCTCCCCGATACTGGAGAGTTACTGGAAAAGGAACAGCCCTGCGGGCCGAGGGGACCTCGGTGCTGCAGGGTGCCAATGAGGCACCTGCGGTGCTTCTTTCACAGGAAATGTTGGGGTGCGTGGCAGTGTCTGACCTGCATCAAAGTGCCCTTAGATCAGGGCAGGGCAGAGTGGGGGAGCAGTGCTTTGGGGACATAGTTTGTCTCAGGGAGCACCCATCAGCAAGCCCCCGGAGACACCAAGCAGGTGGGCAGAGTGTGGAGAGGGGCCTTGGGAAAGCTGGGGACCGGATATTCTCATGAGGTTCCCAGGAGAGGAAACACAGCTGTTTCAGCCTCCCCCAGCCCCAAAAAGCTCCTGGAGCTCCTTCAGACAGACATGAGTGGAGCAGGACCAAATGGTCCAGAGCCAAGGGCTGGAGTAGGAGTTCCTCCAGCCTTGTTTGCCCGCCAGTAGAATTAACCAGTGGCTGGGGAATGTGGTAAGTTCATCATCAGAGAAGATAACTTTCAGAGACCTCGTCAGAGCCCAAGGAACCAGATATGCTGATTTCTTCCTTTCTGAGACCCGTGCAGGCAGAAGGAAACCAGCTCAGGACTCAAAATGTCATATCTCCCATCCGTGCTGAGCTGGGGAAAGAGGAAGCGTCGCCTCCCCCCACTTCTCTGCTGGGAAAGTGCCTGTGGCCCCCCTGCATGGCCCCTCAGCAGCACAGGCAGGTGCTGGGCAGGCCTCTGCTGGGGACCCCATTTTGGAAGGCGCAGCTTCCTCCCCGCTGCCATCCGGCGCATCCCCAGCTCTGGCCACGTGTTTCACTCTCCCCTGACATCTTGTCCTTGGATGCAATCTCCCCCAGCCGCCTCTGTTGGGAAATATCTTTATCCTGCTTTGCCCCATGGTCAGCCTCAAACTCGAGTTTCCTCACTGGGCCTGACTTCTCACCCTGTCCCCTCCTCCCAACCTGCAGTATTTAGCAGGGACCAGTCTGTCATTAGCCAGAAGCATGGCTTTGACCCTGGGTCACAGAGGGAAAGTCCCTCAGTAGCACCTCTGGGGCCAAATCTCTCTCTGGTTGCCCTCCAAAAGGCTCCTTTCTCTGCTGTAAGAGCATGGTTGCCTGTACCCTGTGCAGCTTTCACCCCCTGTGATGGCACCCAGCACTTCTGGGGACTGTCTCATGGCACTGAGGTGGCTGATGGCACTGGGGGATGTCTCCAGGATGGTCTCTGGGTTGGCAGTGATCTGCTCTCAGGCACGGGGTGGGATTGTTGTGGTGTCCTGTGCAGGGTCAGGAGCTGGATTTGATGATCTTTGTGGATCCCTTCCAAATGAGGATATTCTGTGGTTAACACCAAAAATGGTATTTACATGTTTCAGGTCCCCAGGAGGGCCAGTCTGGGAGGCACCCAAAGTCACCTGGCATCAGGAGGCCACCCCATGGATCCAGCCTGCACGTGGTGGCCTCTGCCATGGACGAGTGGCTGCTACCTGAGGCAGCACCATGCACCTGGCCTCAGAGCTGCCAAAAGGGCCCCAACTAACAGCATTTATGTTCCTTGCTGAATTTCTCTCCAGCACAGGGAACGCAGTGTCCCCAGCCCCATGACCATAAGGGATGGAGATGGGCACAGCACCAGGGAAGGGTGGGAGACAGGGCAGCCCTTGAACTTCCACCAGTTCAGCCTTGGTGTGGAAAGGGCTTCCCAACCAATTCTCTCTCTCCTAAAGCCTCCTTTACCTGCTGCCATCAGCACGCGTGCAGCTCAAGTCAAATCAGTTCTGCCTGTGCTGCTGCTTGGTTATTTTTGGCTTTGCTCTCCCCCTGCCTCCTGCAAACCTCACCAGTACCGGTTTTTTTATACATTTCCGTCCAGATTATCAATGTTGAGAGTGAATTGCATTGGCCTAAAAAGAAGCCTTTTGCAGAGGCACGTGAAAAACAGTGCAGGGACAGACATGGCCCCATTTAAGGTCACTTTTGGGGATTTAGTTTGTAGGTTTTGATCTAGTTTAGTGGTGGGCTTACCCTGGCGCTGGGATGGGGTGGTGCTGGCTCTGCAAAATCCTCCTGCTCTGTGTCCAGCACCATCCTAATGCTGTCACCAGGGCCCTTGTGACCTGGATATGCCAACCTCCAAACCCACCTTTCAATTTTCTTCTTGGGGCCTCACATCCCTGTTGGTCACTACAGCTGCCAGGGGCCAGGGGAAGTCTGGTGTTGCAGAGCCCTGATGGGGTGAGAGGCTTCAGGAAACCTCTTGTGCCTTGTGTTTCCTAAAGCACAGGTTTAGGGCCTCTGACTCACTGGCCTCTGTGTCCCCACTGCTTCACCCCAATAGCCAGGCAGCCCCTGAGTCCTGCAGCCCCCGCCACAGGCTGCTGCACCCTCCACGGGCAGGAATTGCCCCCATGCAGGTCGCACCACTAGGATGGGGTGAGGGGCCACGGTGCAGCCAGCAGCCGTGGGAGGTGGATTCAGTTAGTGTCACCCAGTGCAAACACCTTTCTTTTTTTTTTTTTTTTTTTGCACAAACATGTTTGTTGCTGTCAGCAGCAAAGCCCATGAGAGCGTAACCGGCTGGTGCTTCCTGGCCCGGTGCTGGGCCGGCTGCGGTCGGGCTGCAGGGCGGCGCTGGGTGGGACCGGCACCGTTATCGGCTCCGCAGCGACGGCTCTTCCTGTGGTGGGGCCACGTGGGCAGGATGGGGTTAAAAGCAGCCCCGCTCCCCGTAGGGGCCCATTGCTCCCCAGCCAGCACCCCATGCAGCACCTCACAACACCGGCAGCGGCACCCAGCATGGGCCACCAGCACCTGGCTTGGGCCACCAGCACCTGGTACTCACCTCCATGTCCGGTGTGGACCACCTGCACCTGCGTGGGGCACCCACACCCAGCGTGGGCCACCGGCACTCAGCGAAGGCCACCCGTGCCCCGGGCCGGTAACGGGGACACAGCGAGGCACCCGCGCGGTGCCGGAGGAGCAGCACGGGGTGGCCGGGGGCGCTCGCATCTGTGGCTCTGATGCCACCGCGAGGGGGGCAGTGGGTGCCAGGGGCCAAATGACAGGTAAGGGGGTCCTCCTCACAAGGGGGGCACAGTGGGTGGCAGAGGAGGAGGTGCCGTGCTGACAGGTGGGTGGAGGCGGGAAGTGCCCAAAGCAGAAGTGACGCCCAAGGGGTTTTTGGTGGCAGCCAGGACGAGACCGGGTGGACGTGGAGGCTGGTGTGGCAGGTGAGGCTCTTGGGACTGGGTGGTCTCAATCGTGGGGACCTGCAGGTAACCCCGAAGGGCTGTGGAGGCATCCGAAGGATCTCCTGTGTCTGGCAGATGGGGTGAGGGGGCCCAAGGGGAGAACCAGGACAGGGAGCTCAGGGCAGGGGATGGGCAAAGGGGAGTTTGGTAAGGGATGGGAGAACAAGCAGGGTCCCCATGTGTACATTTCAAGAGGGACCCATTGCCATGGGATCTCTACCATGGGGACAAGGCAGTGCAGGGGGTCCCCGTCACACGGATGGTGTTTGCCATGGGCTTGCCACAACAGGGACAAGGCAAAGGAGCCCTCTGTGGCCAGGGTGCCATTTAGGTGGGGTCCTCTCATCGGGACATGGCACGGTGAGCTCTCTGTGATGCAGATGGCATTTGAGGGAAAAACATGGAGTCTGAGGTGGGATCTCATCCTTGGGGTCCAGACATGGGGGTTCTCTGAGACCAGGGTGGGGTCTGAAGGGCAGCAATGGAGTTCAAGGTGGAATCTCCCCTGTGAGGACAAGGCAAAAGGGTCCTTTGGGAATGGGATGGGATATGAGGTGGAGGCATCCCCATGGAGTGAAAGCAAACACACTCTCTGTGTCTAGGATGAGGTTTGAGAGGGAGTGATGGGGTTTAGGGTGGGGTCCCCACCAACAGGGACCAGGCATTTGGGTTCTCTGTTACCCAGATGGGGTCTGAGGTGGATTCCCTCCTTGAGGGACAAGTAAAAGCTTATTCCGGTGACCAGGAATAGGGTCTGATGTGGGGTCCTTCCTTTGGGAATGAGTCAAAACTGTCCCCTATGACTAGGATGAGATATTAAGTGACCTTCCTGCCTTGGGGAAAAAGTAAGGATGTCCCCTGTGCCCAGGACAGGGGTTGAGGTGGGACTATGGGGTATGATGTAGGGTCTCACCTATGGGGAAGAGGTGAGGATGTCCCCTGTGCTCAGGTTGGGGGTTTTGGGGAGAAAAGGGAGGGCAAGGCAGTATCTCCCCCTGGGATAAGGATTTCCCCCATGCTTGGCGTGGCTCCCAGGAGGTGACACTCCCGGAGGGGTCTGTCCCGGGGCCAGACCAGACCTGCCATTCACGTCGGTGGCCACAGCAGGGCCAGAGGTGCCGCATGGCGGGGCCACGTGGGGCATGGCAGTGGCCCCATGTGGGGGAAGGAGCTCCACGCCGGAGGAGAGCGGCGCCGACAGCGACTCAGAGACAGTGCAGTCACCCATAAAGTAGAAAGCACTACTAAACAGCACTGCAGGGTGTAGTGTTTCCTACTTTATGGATGAGTGTACTGTGGGCTACGGAGAAGAGAGCACGGAGCAGCACCGGACCCACGAGCCATCGGGAGCCACTGAGGGCCAAGAGCGGGCAACAGGCCCCGCCTGGCCCACGGCACCCACCCAGAGCTCCACCACCCTCCTGAGGATGCTCTGCTTGTCCCCATGCGTCCCCCTGGCACCTGGGATGGCCACGTGGGCAGAGGGGCTGCCAACCCAGTTTCCCATGAGTGCCACTGAAGGGACCCATCCCACTGGAGTGAGCCTCGCACTGGGAGGCCAGGTACACAGCAGAGACTCCAACGCACGTTTTTTCCCCCATCCTCATTTTCCACGTGGTGAAGCCCTGGGAAGAACTGGGCAGTGGCAGCCATGTGCAGCGGGGGAGGCAAAGTGGGGTTCCTGGTGATTGCTGGGTTCAGCGGGGCGAGGGACTGCTAAATAAAACTCTTTTGGTATTGACTTGTGGGTTTTTTTAATGTAATTCCTGGGAAATGCAGAACTGGGGAAAAGCTCTTTGCTGTGCCCAGGGCCACGTGCAATGGGGTCGTTCTGGATTTGGAGCCTTGGGGAGCCTTGAGGACACCACAGCTGGGGGTGGTGGCCAGCAAATCTCAGCCCATTGACACAGGACTGTCCCCTTCAGCCCCTCGAGGGTCACCAGCAAAGCTGTTGTGTCCTGTGGCAGCCTTGGCCATGGTCACAAAGCCACGTGAAGCCAAAAAATCCCCCTCCAATCCCCACACCCCTCTATCCACACACCCCTGTCCTGTGTTTCCTGGAGGTCTAAAACCAACCCAGCTTCTACAGAGGAGATTTGGACCTTGTTCCCAAATGTCAGCTCTCAAAACCCCTTCAGGAATCTTCCCTTTGTCTTTGACTCCCCATGTCCTGCCTGTGGGAGAGAGGATCTAAAAATCGTAGAAGAAAATATTAAAAATACTGGCTTTGGTTTTGTTTTGTTGTTTTTTTTGTTGGGTTTTTTTTTTTTTTTTAACTCAAATGTCAGTGGAAAGTTTGTACGTTTTGTAAAACTTCTTATGCTGGTCTTGGGATCATTTGCGGGGATTTACTGAGCTTTTGGTATTTTTCTTTCACTGAGCTATCCAGAAAGGACTCGGTGTTTTACTTCTTGCTGTCCCAGCTTTCCCATGTTCCCTGGCTTTGTGGCTGTTCAAAGGGGATGTGGAAAGAAAAAAAAAATCAAATCAAAACTGTCGTCATGGTCACAAGGAGACAAGTTTTTAAACAGTAAAAACGAAAAAGGGCTAAAAAAAGCCCCAAGCAACCACCGCGGACTGCCCTAAGCAGCTTTCGGTTTGTGAGCACCAGGAGGGAAAAGCAAATTCACATTTTTAAAGTGCAAAAGCGTTGAAAATTTACATCCTAATAATGTGCATTCAAGTATTAGGAAGGATAAACACCCAATTTTCATGACCAAGGTCTATTGTGGTTATAGCTACTACTCAGTGATCACAGCTGAGAGACACGGTTGGAAACGTGGTTCTTGCTGAGAGCAGCAAAACAGAAACTGCTAATTTTTTCCTGTTTTTTTTAAAATAAAACCCTCCTTTTTTCCTAGCCCCTCTTCCATCCTGAAGGTATTTTAGCAGGTTCCTGCAAGGAAACATGTCCTGTCCCTGTTGGGGTGAACTCCCAGTCTCCACAGGATCTTGCTGTGTTCATCCATTCCCTGGTTGGTGCCACACAGGCTGGGTGGCTCTGCTGACCCAAAAATGCCCTGAGCAGGGCAGGGTTTGGGGCTGAGACCCCTCTGGGAGCGATGGGGGGTAGCCATCCCAGCACACTCAGGATGGCTCTGGAAAGTCCTGTAGGGACTGACAGGGCCCAGCCAGGCTCTCGCCAGGCTCTCCTGCACTGGTGTTGCCATGCCACACCACACTGTCTGGGGCTACCAGGCTGGAGCTCACCATCACCCCTGCAGGGCCAGCCCAGCACATTCCTCTTCTAGGTTATTTTTAACAGGGCTTCCATCCCAGTGCTGCTCCAGAGTGTGGATCCACTCCCTGCCGGTGTCCATGTGCTGCTGGGGATGGCAGGATCAGAGGGGATGTGGCCATGTGCATCTCTTCCTTGGAGATGCTCCAGGACACATCAAACCTCAGGCTCAGGAGGTGGGAATGGGAGCTGGAGGGCTCTGCTGGCAGAGCAGGTGCCCATTTGTGTCACTGCACATCCCTGCAACCACCAGCGTGGCTCATGCACAGAGACATAAGGGATCATGTGCTGGAGCCATTCCCAGGGAACTGCTGGAAAGAGGGTGGGAATGGGTTGGCACCCACCAATCACCTCAGCCTGGAGGTGCCCCTGAGTGCTGACACACATCGCTGTCCCCACAACCTGGGGACCGCCCCTCAGGGCTGCCTTGGCCCCTTGTGCTCATTCTTGTGCTTCTTTCCCAGCCAAAAAGACAGCAGAGCTCCCACTATCCACTCCAGCCCCTGCTGGAATCCCCAAAACCAGGGGAGGACCTCAGGAGGACTCACCAAGCACTAACTGGACTTAATTGCCTGTAGGACCTGCAGGTGCTGGGCCAGGAGCATCAGTGAGGCTCAGCCCTGGTCCTTCAGGCCTTGGCTGGGCTTCTGTGTTAGGTAAAGCTCTGTTGGGTCTGATCTCCTCGCTGGTCCCTGGATCTTCACTGCAAGAATCTTGTCTCCAGCCACATTTGCTGGCTGGAGCCCAGACCGACCAGTTTGTCTCTGGCCCTGCACCTGGCTGGACCCACCTTTGCTGGAGCCTTATCTGTAGCCCCTGCTCTGTCTCCTCCTGATCCTGACTGGGGTCCCTGTCCTGGTTCATCTGATCTTGTCTGGGGCTGCCCAGGGATCCCATCACCACTGCCCTGCTCAGACACCCTGGGATGGCCCCTGGCTTTGAGGACACTGTGTGTTCTGGATCACACTTGGGTTCCCATTTGCTGCCCACCATGGAGCAGCCCTATCCTTGCTGCTCCCTGAAGGAGAGCACAGGGAGCACCATGCTCTGGATCTCTGTCCCTGCACAACCACTCACAGGCCTGGCTCCCTGGAGACCTTTGGAGGGCAGTGGGAGCTGCTGGAGGGCTCTCCTGGGATCCTTTGTCATCTCCCCACATTTGAGCTGTTGATCTTGAGCTCTCCAATGTCACGTTTTCTCTTCCTTTTCTCTGTATCATCATCTCCTTTCCCTGAGCCTGTGGTTCCCCCTGTCCTGGGGGACTTTCAAGGATCTTTCTTGGTCTCCTTTGCAGGGAGCACAGCCCCACAGCAGATTCCTGGGTGATTTGGAGGACCAAGGGGATGTGGAGCACCCCATCCCTGTAGCCCTCATGAGAACTTAGTGGCTCACACCTCAGGGAGCTCTTGACCCATTGATTCTTCAATACCCCAAATGATTTTCCCTCTCTCTTTTTAAGGAGACTTAATAAGACTTTAAGGACTTATCCAGCTTTTGACTAGCCAAGATGTGAAAGATGATCTCCAGTTTCCCTAGCTCAGGGCTCCAGGAGATTCCTCTCCCTGGGAATGGTATGGGGGGGGACACCCCGTCCTTCACCTCACCTAACTGGGGCTTCACTGAAGGCTGTGGGTGGTCCAGACTTGAGCCTGGGGGATCCTTGGCCCCTCTTTCTCCAGAGCAGCAGGTTCCAGCAGCGCCCTGGAGTCAGGTGGGCCTGGCACAGATGAGTGGGACAAGGGGAATGATGCTCCGGGGACAGTGGTGGCAGGATGTTCCAGATGAGCCAAGCAGAGCCTGTGAGCAGCTCAGGGCAGGGGAAGCACAAAGCCAGCCGGGGTTCTGAGAGGGCCGCCAGCCACACGAGATCTTATCAGGGCACTTTTCTCCTCCCACTGCTGCTGCCTTCTCCTAATGAAACCTGCTTGTTCCGTCTCTGGGGAGCTGAGCAGTGCCTGGGTGTTCTTCCACACTGGTTCAGCACCTGTGGAGCCTGCCTGGTGCCTTGCCAGGGGGAACAGCCATGGGGGGGATCTGAGCAGTGGGAGATGGTAAGGTCTACCCTGACTTGTTCCTGCAGCAGAAGGAGCCACATAAGCTGGTGGTTTGAAGGTGGGACTACCATGACTACCAGAACACATAGGAAGGTGGGACGAATTTTCTGGAATCTTCCGTTTAGTCTGTTGGCTGCATTTTCTGCTCATTGCAAGTTTGGGGCTTCCCCCCACCACACACAAACACCCCTTAGCTCAGAGATCTGGGATTCAGGTGGGATGGCAGAGTCTTGCACGTTATGAGAGATGACTTCTAGCCACACCCAGATGTGAGAGAGACACTGCCAGACCCAGTGATAACTCCCCACACACAGGATCCATCCAAGTGGGTCTTACACCCATGGCAGTCAGCAGTGAATTTACTATCTTGATGATGACTTGTCTGTGCTGCCTGGGCTCAGGCAGATGTGACACACATCTGATGGCATTTTGTTCAAGTGGTGTCACATCTGGATGGGCTGGAGAAGCTGCTCAAAGGAGGTGCCTACAAAGTGGTGTCTGCCCTGCAGGGGCACTGAAGGCCTCCATGATACCTCCCCTGGAGAAGGTGGCCCTAGGCAGGTTCTCCTGGCGGCTCCACAGCCACACAGGGACCAGGAGGTGTGAGATGCCAAATGCCACCCTCACAGCAGGGAGGCACCAGCAGTGGGACCGAGAGCTTTGCCATATACAAAGATGTGAGGAAGCAGAACCTGTCCCAGCTGCTCAGGGGTTTGGGGATCATCAATCCCTCTTGGGTTTGGGGATCGGAAAACCTTGCTCTGCAGTGGGTCAAGCAGAGAGTGGGACTGGGGAGCAGGGCCAGACAGATGTCCCCCAGGTAGCCCAGTGACTTTCTTTGAGCATCACTAACACTGTGCAGCCTGATGTATGATGTGATCTTCATCAAAGCCACAGCACGGCAAGAAAGAGGCAGGGAGAGACAGAGCACACGCCTGCCTGCTCCGTGTGCTCAGGGATGGCAGTGCCTGCGTGGCTGTAGCATTATGCTGCGAACTCCTGTCGCCAAGGGTCACATCAACCACCCTCTCCCTCTCTGCCCTCACCACGCTCTGCCTCTCGTCCCGGCCGTGCTGCAGGTGAGGCTCAGCCCTTTTCAGAAGAGGGTTGTTTCCAGGACGGTGTGTCCGGAAGATACCGAGGTTTAGCTCACATAAAGGAAGGTGTGCGAGCATGCCTGGGAAAGAACCAGGCATCCTAGGGCAGAGCTGAGCATCCCCAGGACAAAATCGGAAATGCCGGGGGCAGAGATGGGGGCATCTTTGCAGTAAATCAGACATCCTGGGGCAGAGACGGGCGTATTTGCAGTCAAACAGGCATCTTGGGGCAGAGCTGAGCATTCTCGAGGCAGAGATAGGCATCCCTGGGGCAGAACCGGGCACCCTGGGGCAGAGCTGAGCATCCCCGGGACAGAACTGAGCATCCCTGGGGCACAGCTGGATATTCTGGGGCCAGAGTCGGGTATCCAGGGCCAGAGCTGAGCAGCCCTGGGGCAGAGCCGAGCAGGGCTCGGGCCGGTGCTGTCCCCAAACCCCCATCCCGGCGGCCTGCGGGGCTCCGAGGCTCCCCGGCCCCGGTGCGGGGGGGATGCGGTGCAGGGGGACGCGGGCTCAGCCTCCCCCGCCGCCGCCGCCGCCGCCTCATCAATAGGCAGCAGACCCCGCTCCCGCAGCGTTGCCGTGGAAACCGGCGGAGCCGCCGCCATTGGAGGCCCGGGGTGCGGCGCAGCCCCCCCGGGGTGCCCGGCCCGGCTCCGTATTGATGACTCGGCAGCGGCTGCGCCGGGGGCTGCCCGGGGCCGCGGCGAGGGGCTGGCAGCTCCCCCGGCCCCTCCGCTACGTCATGGGGCCGGGGGCGGCGGGGGGCTGAGGGCGGCGGGAGCAGCGTCCGCACGGGGAGCCACCGATCCGGGCGGGGACGGAGCCAGCCCCGGTGCGGGACGGAGCCAGCCCCGGTGCGGGGATGTCACCGCTGCGGCCGCCCCCGGTCCCGGCGCGGACGAGCGCGGCCCGGGCTGCTCCCGCCGCCGCTCTGATGCCTTCGGCTTTCCCTTGCCGGCTCCCGACGGCCCGGGCAGTCCTGGCCGGTGCGGAGTGAGCCCAGCCCTGCCCCAGCCATGCAGGAGCCGGAGCGCGGCGTGCCCAGCGCGGCCCCGGGGCAGAGCGGTGCCTCCGCCGCCTCCGCCCGCCCGGACCTGGAGACGCGTGAAGGCGCGGGGGGTGACACGGCCAGCTGCCAGCTGTCCCTGGGGTCGGAGCGGGACGGAGCACCCCAGCCCCAGGAAGAGTCCTCGGGAATCCCCCGCTACCCCCCGCCGGACCCCCAGCGGGTTCACTCCGCACCGGAGCTCGTCAGGCCGCTGCGAGAGATGGACCGGACAGACAGACCCCCCCAGGTAAGGCGGGGGTCGGGCTGTGTTTGCTCATTCTGGGGGAGAGGCGGGAGGATGTCACCTCGGTACGAGATGGGCACGGGGAATTGGGATCGCGGGGCTGCGGCTGAGCCACCCACAAAACCATCCTGGTGGGGCTGGCACCTGCCACAGCCGCTGCCGCACACCCGCAAGAGAGAAGGGAGCTTTTGCTGCCCTTCAGCAGGGATTTCCAGCTGCCTCTGCCCTGGAAGACGTTGGAGCTGGTGCAGGGTCTTGCCGGAGCCCTGACGGGGCCAGCACTGGGCAGAGCCCACTTGGAGCAAGCACAGCCCTGCACCAGCCACAGCTAAGCCATCCGTGCGGCATCGCCCCGTTCCGGCAGCAGCAATGGCTCTGCAGGTAGTGGCAGGGACGTGATTCACTGCCACCCTCTTCCAGAGCATCCCCTCTCCTCTCTGGGGAGCCCTGGAGGGCTTGGGCCACCTCCACTGCAGGAATCGGCCCCTGCAGGCAGCACCCGGGCACCTCGGGGCAATGCAATGCCCGGCCCCTGCAGCATCTCCCTAAAAACAGCCCAAAAGGCTTCCTCAGGGTTTCACCGCCCTGATCTAGATCACAGAAGTTCATCGGCTCACCCTGTTTAGGACAGCTTGCCACCTTTTGCCTTGGGGAACATCAGTCATCTTCCTGGGGTCTCCTGGGATCTTGGGAAGCTCTGTGGTGCTTTAATAACAGGGGAGAAAACGGCTCTTGACCTTTTCATCTTAAGCACAGGGGAGAAGAGCTGACCAGCGCTGGTTGGGGTTTAGCATGGGTGTTTTGAGCAAGGCTGTGCCGTACTGCTGAGCCCAGCTGGAGAGCAGCCTGGAGCAGCCTGCAGGAGAAACGGCACCCCTGGACACCCATCGAGGAAGAGCATGATTTCACTCCAGCACAGTTTGTTAAGGCTCTGTTCTGAAGGGCTGTTTATCGTGATGCTTAGGGAAAGACCACGTTAAACCTTGGTCTGACCCCAGCCCTGGCTGTGCCAGGAGCACCACAGTCAAAACAGGGGACAGCAGAATGGGATGGATTTCTGTTCCCACCCCTCTCTTGTATCTCAGGAGTCCAGTTGGTTCTGCCAGACTTACTGTCTTCAGAAAATCCTGGAATGATTTGGTTTGGAAGAGACCTTACAGACCATCTCATTCCAGCCCCTGCCATGGGCAGGGACACCTTCCACTAGACCAACTTGCCACAAGCCCTGCCCAGTGTGTCCTGGAATGCTTTCCTTTGGAAGAACCAGCTGGCCAGGGAGGGAGTAGGTACTGTGTCCTGGTGGGACCCTGGGTGGGAAGGCTGGGATTGGAAAGAGGGCAGGTGGTTGGTTCAGAGGGGTGTTTGTGGGTGCTCCAGCAGCTGAACTGCACCTGTGGGGTGGGAGCTGTGCACCAGTTCTTGCTGATCCCTGCAGTGGGTCCCCCTCATTGGTCTCTGTGGAGGTGATTGCTGAGCACCTGCCATCTAGTTTGCCTTGGTCCTTGGGCTGCACCGAGTGTTTTCCTGTGATTCTGGAGGGTCCTGGCTGTGTGGGAGCCTTCCCATGGCATTCTGGCAGCACCACGGTAGTACCACCATAGCACCATGTACTGGGGCAGCACGGTGGTGAGATTGGTGGTGCTGTGATGTGCTCTGGTGCCAGGGTGATGGTGCCGTGGAACCGGTGTTACTCTGCTGCACCATGGCAGTGCCACAGTAGCACTGTGATGTCATTGGGGTGGTGCTGCTGGTACCATGGCAGTACCATCCTTAACATTGATGTTGATCTCCAGAAAGGTTACCTTGTGTTTTCCCGGGAAAAAAAAAAAACAAACAGCAGTTTCTTCTGGAGCCAAGTGGCTTTAGGGATATGAAAGGCTTCCAGTTCAGCCCTAGGAGGGAGCTCAGTGCTGCTGTCAGCAGCAGAGCAGGTGCTGGGGTGTGGAGCAACACCCTCCTGGGTGTCAAGGGGGACACCTCAACCTGAGGATAAGGTGCTGTGTTAGGGCTGGGGCCAAGACAGGCTTGCTCAGCTCCCCTCCAAAGCTTGGCTGCTCCTGGCCAGGCTGGGAACACACCCTGCGAGTCATGCTACCAGAGCCAGGCTTCCTTTAGGACATTTGTTCTTGGGATGTCAGAGCTGCATAATGTGAACAGGACAGCTGCCTCCAGGGAGTCCTCTCCTGGTGTGGGGAAGAGCCTCCTGAGGGCTCATCACTGACAGAGGTGATTAAAGATGTTGATTTCATGATGAAGCTCTTGCTGTGTGTCCCAGCCTTTGCCACCACTGCTCAGCCATTCCCTCTGGGACAGGCTGTGGAGAGGCATTAAGACTGTCTGTAGGTCAAGTTAATCTTGGCGTTCTTGCCTGGGTCTCTCCTGAGTGCAGTGTGGAGAGCTGTTGCCCTTCTTCCATCTGGGAGCTGGCAGAGGACCTCTGGAGTTAGGGAGGTGGGACAAGGGGGACACACCTGGAGCCTGCCTTCCAGCCCCTGCCCCCAGAAGGCTCCAGAGATGGAAGAGGCTGATCATGTCCTGACCATGCAGGAGTTGAATATCTCCAGGGACTGGGATCCCACCAGAGGAATGCTCTCTATAGCCTGGTGGGAATTTTCCTTGTGATTTGTGCCCATGTCTCTCCATCCATTTGTTACGTGTCCCTACATCCTGCAAGGCACTGCAGTCTTGCCCAGCTTCTCAGCAGATCAGTGTGTCCCACCATGGCCCCACTGGATAATGCTCTCTGGGGGCTGTCACAAGTGTATCCTTCCTCCTGGGCCTTTGGAATTTTTCTGGTCCTGCTTCCCAAAATTTCTGTGTGGACATGAGACATAAGAAATTACTTTTCTGCTGAGATTCTCCAGGCACTGCAGGGGTAGGATCCCAATCCAAATAATGAATATCAGAGAAGCAGAAAAACATTGTCTGTGTAGGAAGAATGGAGTTAAAGTGGCACAGATACAGTCTGTCTGGAAATTGGAAAGTTCCCAGAATGCTGTCAGATGGATTTTAGAGCACTTCCCACAAGAGTTCAGTTGCCTGCATCTCCCAGGGTATGCTGCTCCAGAGGGATCTGCTTTGGCCCTGGAAAACTCAGGGTAGTTTGGGAGTGGGTTGCTGAAGGGAAAGCTCCCTCCTGGTGCCCTACATTGGCAAGGGAAGAGGATCAAGGTCGTTCACTTTCTGTATATTCCCTGCATCCTTCCCTTCCAGGATTACTCATCTCCCCAAGCTCCCCAGATCACTCATGGAAGGGATGAGCTCAGCAGCTGACCATTCCCTGTTCCCATCCCAGAACCACACAGGCAAGGGGCACAGTTAGGGTGTTCTGAGCTGGTTTTCGTGACTTCTTCTCAATCACAAGAGGTTGCTTTGGATCTGAATTTCTTAAAATCCAAGCCTCAGCTTCCCTTGAGGTCATGTGGAGCTGAAATCCATAAACCCAACTGAAAAAGCTTAAATCAAGGAGCCCTCCAGTGAGAAGGAATTTAAATAGCCACAAACCTCCCCCGTTGGTCCCAGTGAGGCTTAATAAAACAAAGCAGAGAGACAGGAAGAATTATAAAATGCTGATAAATATCCTCCATGTCAAGTGCTCAGGCCAAGCTGCATTTAATGATAAGTTCAGTGCCTTTTGCAGGAATTTGTGGTCTTTCCAGAGCTTCAAAATTTCCATTGGCAAAGCTTGAAAGCTGTTCATTTAGTGTCTGAGGGTATGTAGAGCTGCACCCTTGACTGCAAAGGATAGGTCAGCAGAATGAAAGATGGCAGTAGGACAGGGAGACCTTGGGCAATGGAGCCAGTTCTTGCCATTTCCTGCAATCTCAATTAGAAGATTGTATTCCATCATGCTCAAAATCTGAGTAAATTAATTTTCCTTGGTTTGGCAGTGCTCAGCCTCATGCAAATGCCTTAGTACTGCTTGCTGCAGTACTGTGGATGCATGGCCACCTCAGGCAGCTGTCTGCCAGGAGGAGCCAGTGCCTCTATTTGTAGGAGTGAATGGAAAACAAGGCAAAGTGAGACTAGGAAGGAGAAGGTGATGCTCATATCCTCATTTTAGCTCCTTTTCTGATTAAATTCACACCTTTCTGTGCAAAGACATGTCCAAATGGCTCGGCCAGGTCACTTGTGTGGGACATGGAGGGTGAGGGACACCAAACATTGCCTCCTTCTTGGCTCCTCTGGGCTGGTGGGATTTGGGACAGGGCTGTCACACTGTGTTGTGTTGGCCATTGCCAGACCATGACCAAGATGAGCAAGACCACTGATCCCAACCTAGAATCACAAAATCCCAAACTGGTTTGGGTTGAAGGGACTTTAAAGCTCATCCCATTCCACCCCTACCATGGCAGGGACACCTTCCACTGTCCCAGGCCGCTCCAAGCCCCAATGCCCAGCCTGGCCTTGGGCACTGCCAGGGATCCAGGGGCAGCCACAGCTGCTCTGGGCACCCTGTGCCAGGGCCTGCCCACCCTCACAGGGAAGGATTCCTTCCTATCTAATCATACCATAGCCTAGGCAACTAGAACAGGTTTTTAGCTAATGGGACCCAAAATAAAAGGTGTCCTTGAGCCCTGGGAAGCTGCCAGAGATTTGGAAAACAGAAAGAAGTGGGTGAGAAACTGCAGTCCAGATTTCTGGACAAAAACTGACTTGTACATACGAAATCTGCCCCTCAGGTCCCTGATGTACTCTGCTAGGTGGAAGAGCAAGTATACCTCTTCAGAACTGGACATGGTGAGGAATTGAGTATTTCCACTTAATCAAAGCACATCTGTGATCATGGATGTTGCTGCTGAGGCCCTGTGGTGAGAAGGAGAGTTAGTGTTGACTTTGCAAGCCATGATCCTCTTAGAGGGCTGTGGCTCTTCTTTATGGGCAGGGGATTTACTGAGCTGCAGCTCAGTGGCTTCCCAGGGTGAAGGCAGAAGTCTCATGCCTTTCTTGGGAGTGTTTTTTTTGGATTAGAGTTTCTGTTACAGGGAAGATGAGATATCAGAGAACAATCATCACTACTCCAGCCATCAAATACAAAACCTGGAAAGAATTAAATTTTATCATTCTTCACCAGGAGTTTTGGGGCTTCTTGCATGTTCACAAAATAGAATTATCTGACACGTGGCATCCAGAAAGAGTCCAAATGCTCCACAAAGACCTCAGGGTGCTCTGGGCCTGAGCCTGCAGTGCTGGGAGCTGCAGACTGACCTCTGCTTGGAGATAAGAAACAAAAAGCTCCAAAAATGTCTTATAGTAAGCCAATACACATTCTAGCTCAAATGATTTGCAATGTGCATGAGTACACACCAGCAGAGGTTGCGAAGTCTTTCTGTGTTTGCACTGAAATTTTTCACGCATTGCTTCCCACATCTTCTACATTTTGCATTTTTTTAAATATAGTGGAAATACTGTTGCATGAGCTACTTCTCTGCAGATTCAATGATTTGTTCAGCAGCAACCAGAAAATTCTGCAGTGGGGGGAAAAGACAGCTTAGCTGTTGTGGATTGAGGATGTTACAGCCTGAGCAAGTTTTATGGTGCACAGCCTGTCTTCCACACGTTCCCCAGGTGGGCAGCGACGTCCCCTGAGTGCAATGGGGATGAGCACAGTCCTGTTTTACCAAGAGTGGAGCTTGGCCAAATCTTTTTGGAAGGTGGTAAGAGACAAGGGAGATACTTGTATACCAGTGTTCAAAGGGCAGTTGGTAGAACAGGCATTTTACCTTTTTTTCGCCTTACAAAATGCAGATATCTTTCTCATAAGGTGTGTAGGGGGCAAAAAACCCCGCAGGGGACACAGGGGTGGCCAGGGGTCACATAGTGGCCCAAGAGAAGGAGGGTGATGTTCCTGTACTTGAGGAGTGTTGCACAACCTGGTGCTGCTGCACATTATCTGATGGATCAGCTGCAGTTTGTGGCCGCACACAACCTGGGATTGCAAAACACTTTGTGCTTAACACCAACCTGGGATTGCAAAACACTTTGTGCTTAACACGGAGAGAGCTGGGTCACAGTTGGGGAAAGCCTGTCCAGGGCCACACAGACCTTGTCGTGCCTCTGCTCCAGGTGGGTCATGGCCATCTGGAAGCAGGGACACGTCTCCATAGCCCACTGGAGAGCAGGGCCACGAGCAAACTGGCCAAACAAAAGAACTGGTGATAGCATGAGTGTTCAACCAGATGAGAACCTGCACCCTGAGCAGCACCTATCCCCTGCCAGAGTCCCTCATGGCTTCTCCAAACCCTCCATTCCTCACAATTCCCTGCCCTATTTTCTGTCTGATGGTGAAGGATGAAGAATCACATGTATAGCACCTCAGGAGCATTTCTGAGCCACCTTCCTAGCAGCCATGAGGTATTTCAGTGTCATTTTCTCTCATCTCCTTGCAAATCCTCCTGTCTTGTGGATTTGCTGTCAAAGGTGAGGAATTGTGCCACATTGCACCCTGGACCCAGCTGCAGCCTTGGATTTTGGAGAGCTGATCCACTGCCTTGGGAGTTTATTTTCCACTCAAATTCCTCCCTGTCTCAGTTTTGCAGGAACATTAATTTCTCCCTGTTTGGGAGGCTGGAGAAGCTGAGCTCATCAAAGGACAGTGAGCCAGGGCCATCAGGGCTACTGAGCTGATTCTTCTCCTCCTGGAATCGCTGGGTTTGTGTTCCTGGGATTCATAATGGTGCTTCCATGGAGGGTTTAAAGATAGAGAGGACCTGGTTTTGCAATACTCCAATTTTAGCTGCATCTCATTTTAAACACCCAGTCGGGAGCATATGAAGAACTGGCAGTGGTCAGAGGGTGTGCAGGAGAGGATGCCTGGGGAAATGCAGAGAAAACAGCAAATGTATAGTGACTACTCCCACGAATATTCCCTCAATATCTTCCAATTCATGGCTCCAGCACTCCTCATGCTGGAGGCAGGATTTTTGAAGTTAATAGTCTTGGATGGATGTTTTCTTCCGTGAATTTGTTACATGGGGTGATAAAAATCAGATAAATGAGGAAATGACATAAATATGGGCAAGTAGTGGGCTGGAAGAGGAATGAGTAGCAGGAGAAAATGCTGACTGATGGAAAGGGGAGTTGGCAACACACAGGGCTGTGGGGAAGTGCCCTAAAGGCAGGGGCACAACAGAGATGTTTGTGTCTGAAACCAGGAACGGCACAAAATGCAGGAAGGAAGCAGGACAAGCACACTGGGACACGCTGCGTGTCAGAGGAGTGGCAGGATAACAAAGCTTCATCCCAAGCATCCCAGGTCTCCTTCTTCTCCCATACCTTTGGCAGCACTGTCCCTGTTCCCTGGGTGGGGATGTGCTGGCTGCTCGCTGTGCCTGCAGCGGCAGCACTGGGGCTTGCTCTGCTCACTGACCGAACAGGAGGTGAGGCTATTTTTGTCTTGCTTTTGACATGCAGTGAGGACACTGCAGAAGAGCAGCCTATGGAAAATAACTTTGTCCTGTGAGGTGGCTGATTCCCTTGAAACTGTCTGGAAGAGGAGAAAATGGATTGGCAATGACAGGCTTCATTTCCAAGTGAAGAGGATTGAGAAGTTAAGGGAACTAATTACTAAAGTCAGGTGGAATGAACAGCTAAAGGGCTTTGACATGGTGGAGGCCTGGGGACAATTATTTCAAATGAAGAAGAGGTAGTGGATTTAATATATCCAAGATAGCAGGAGAGCTGGGATAGCTTCACCTGGGAAATCACTCTGCAAGGTGTCTGCAGAGGGCTGTTGTGTTCAGAGATGGCTCCTGCAAAGCAAACCCAGGAACTGGACCCTGGATCAGCTGCAGATGGAGAAGTCAGGGCATCTTGAAATTGTCAGTGATTTATACACCTTCAAATTATGTGTAGTTTCTACACCCTCAAATTAGGTTTGTTTTCAAATCATCTGTGTGCCCGCCTGTTTCCAAAGGCCACCTGAGACCTACTGCTCATGGGGTCACCTGGTAAATTCCTCCTGCCTGTCTGGCTTTCAGCAGGGATTTCAAAGCAAGGGTGGGTTTAGACTTTGGCTGTTCCCCGCGATGGCTGGGGGAGCCCTGGCCGGTGGGTTCCAGGCTGTGGTGCAGTGCTGCCTGATTTACTGCCCCCCGATGGCTTCCTGCAAGTTTTCTGCAGGACTTTAAGGACTGTGCTGGATGCTGGGTGCTCCAGAGGGATTTTGCTTGCATGACCCATTTAGCAGCCTGGCTGGGCACCTCTCCCTGCAAAAAAGCTGTTACAGCTCTCGAGTGCATTTGAAGCTTTCAGGTGAAAAAGCAGCAGTTTTCTGGCAGCTGCCATGCTGAAGCTTTTTCTTTCTTTGTTGTTCTCAATGCATCTTGGAGAAACTTTGGGCTCTACCTGCCAAAAGGCACGACAGATGAAATAGAGGCTTCAAAGCCATGTGCCTGCTGCTCTCCTCCCTCAGCATCCCTGCTGTTCTGCTCCTGCCTTCCTCTCATTTTAGAAACTTTCCCCGTGGCAAAAGACCACGTCACTTGCATTAATTTTTAGGTTAATATTTTAGTGGCCAAGGATGCTCCTGATCTGGGGAATGTGGCTGCCTGGAGACCCTCTCTGCTGCCCCGTGGTGTCAGCTCTGCCTTGACTCATGGAAAACCTTCCTAACCAATGAATGCATTTGGATTCCAGCTCCTGCTGACATTTCTGTATGTCTTCATCTGGATGAGTCACTTTGGGGGGAGCCTCTGTGCCTCTCCTCCCTAATGACTTCTTCCAGCTCTCCATGAAAAACACCGTGAGAACCCTGAGTGCAGCCAACAGCGAGGTTGCACCGTGCAGCGCAGGATCCTTAGGAAACTGCAGAGCGGTTGATAAATTAAAAGCCATTTCATTATAGGAAATGAATGTTTAATGAGCGTGGGATGACGTCTAGACAGCCCTTTGGTTCCAGGCTCGCCGTGGTCTTGGAGGAGGGCTCAGCTAACGCAGCCAGCACTGTCTCAGAGCCAACGGGAAGGTTTGGCAAAGCTTTCGTGGCAGTGAGGTCCCGGTGTGGGACAGACGTCCTGGCACAGCAGGGATCTCCTGCCTCCACGTCTTCTCGCTGCTGCTGTCCCTTGTGTCTCTCTGGGCAAAGCCCCAAGGAGCTGCGGCCACAGAGGGACATGCTGGCATAGGAGAGGCTTGGCCCCGTGCCTGGCCCCAGCCTGGAGCACATAGCCACACTCTCCTGCTCCATGGCACCTTGCCTGGGGAAGTTGCAACATCCACGGAATGGGAAGGGACATGCCAGCCTTTGCCATGTCATGGGCTCTGGAGTAGTGACACGAAACCTGGGCTGAGCTGAGGACAGCCTGGCCTGGTGGGGGTGAGGGGTTATGAACCTTTGTATCCTG
This sequence comes from Sturnus vulgaris, assembly GCF_052056855.1. Lineage (NCBI taxonomy): Eukaryota > Metazoa > Chordata > Aves > Passeriformes > Sturnidae > Sturnus > Sturnus vulgaris. The sequence continues at coordinate 10,674,628 of NC_142263.1, forward strand.
CCCTGACGAAATGGGTCTGGCTACAGAAATGGGGTTTCAAATGCAGAAATTTGAATGTAGGTCCCCAAAATATCCCCAGGCCATGCTGGAGGTGCTGACTGTCCCCTACTGAAACCCCATGCTGCTGATGTCAGAAGTCCCGGCTGGCTGGTGGCGGGGGCAGGAACACAGAAGCTCTCCTGCTCCCATCCCAGTGCAGGGGCTGCTGGCTCACGGTACTCACCCTGTCTCACCCAGGGCAACCGCAGACAAGAATTTTGAGGCCTCTTCGCAGTGGCAAGGAGATGGAAATAATACACTTTGACTTCATCACAGGGCTGCCTGTTTGGCTCTGGGAGTGGCAACAGGGAAACATCCTGAGGTGCTGCCATACACAGGAGATGCTGGTGGGACCCCACTCTCCATGAACCTGCCTTGCTTTGTCCCCTCTGTCACCTGCAGTGTCCCCTATGTGGATTCCCAGGCTGAGAAAGTGCTTTGCTGTTCCTGGAGCTGGTGACAGGGAAATGGTCTCCAGGACACCTCCCTGTCCCTGTAAAGCTGCAGGGATGGGACTGATGCAGCAGGAGCTGGTACTGGGCACAGAGCTGTGCACATGGCTCCCAGGGGAGCTTCTTGGCATCCCTGTGATGCTGAGTTCAGGGATTTCCTTTGTTCCTGGGCCTACCCTGACCATCCCTGGGAGCGGCCCTAAGTTGCTGGAGAGCAGGAGAGGGCACCCAGGTGCTGCAGTGTGATGTCCCCAGGAACGGTGGCCTGGAGTGCCTAGGAGAGAAGAAAATAGAGGAAGATATAATCTTGCTTTCCCACGTGTGGGTAGCAGTCTCCTTCTAGGGGACATATTTCACTCCAGCTTTCACAAACTGGGATTTCTGTGGGGAGGGTGGGCATCTACAAACCACTCTGCCAAAGGCCTGTCAGCTCATGGCACACCTATCCTGGTGTCTCAAGGAATTGATGGAGCTGGGAACACCACGTGAGACTGATGGGAAGGGCTGGGTGTCATCTTCTGATTATTTGTTTTGTTTGTTTGTTGGTTGTTTTTGTTATTGTGGTTGTTTTCAACCTCCTTCAGCTGTATTCCCCCCCCCGCTTTGTCAATGCATTTCCATAGAGGTGTGAGAGGTTGGGAGAGCCATGGGCATGTCACCACGCTTGAGAATTCAGTGGGAGGGGACTTTGTGGCACTGGTCTCCTGCCCTATCTTTACAATAGACATGATGGAGAAACCAGAATTGTTCAAAAGTATAGTGAGAACTCCTAGAGCTGAACTCCTGTCTAAGCTCTTGCTACCCAGAAAGCTTGGGCAGCATTCCTTTGGGAGTGAGGGATGCTTCCCCCGTGGCTTTGGCTGGAAAATTGCAGGGCAGAGCTGTGCACACCAGGAAGGTTGCAGCCATTCAGCAGAGACTTGCTGGGCTCTGGGAGTGGGTCCTGCAAGACCTGCCTGGCTGCTGGGAAAACATGTGGCTGGATCTTCCTGAGGCACTGCCATATGGCAGCTGTGAAGCAACAGCTCAGCTCCGAGCTTTGCTAACACCCAGAAATCCTTGCTGGGAGCCGCTCCGGTGGCAAGCCTGTGCTGAGCTGCTCTCGGCAGGAAGCAACAACCGCAAAACTCTATATACAGCTCCCGGCAGAGCTGCTGCTGCTGCTGCTTTTGAGGTGCCAAAATGAAGGTGGTGTTTGCAAAGAATCTTGCATGTCACCTTCCGGAGCCACAGACACAGAGAGGAAGATCTGGGGTCTGGCTCCTGGGCACTCTCCTGAGTCACACTAGTGCTGGTGAGGGGAAGAGGGCAAGGAAGTCTGGTTGCCTCCAAAGCCATGTGGTGCTGGAAGCCACTGGGTCCCTTAGCTGTGAGGAGCAGCACACATGTCTGGAGTGTCAGGGGTTGTATTCTTCCTGCTTGGGTCTTGCTGGCTCTGCCCGTGCTTCACCTGAGCCGGTTTGGATAGTGCCATGGCTCAGGACAACTGAAGGGTCTGGGCTTTTTCCCTGGGTGAAAGTTGAAAGAATTCTGAAAGCTATGGAGATGGCAGTTGTCACCCTCAGGGCGACCTCAAAGGCCAGTTATCCCCCACTGGACATGCAGCCCCTTGCCTCCTCCTGAAACCAGCCCCCACATCCCACCCTTTGCCACCAGCACCCTGACCCTGCCAAGCACTGGCACAGGGAGGCTGAGCTCATTATGGGGCTGGGGCTGATGTGCGGCTGTGGCCCCTCTGCCACTGCCCCTGGTGAATCCCTGTGGTCTGCAGGACGTGCCTCAGGTGGGTGAAGCCCTGCCTTGCCTCTCTGTGCTATTTTGCAGAGTGGGGCTGACTACAGCTTCCTTGTGAGCCAGAACACAAAGCTCCTGAGTGCGCTGGAGGACCTGCGACACCGCTGCTCCAGCCTGGCTGAGGAGAACAGCTTGCTGGTGAGCAGGAGATGCTGCCATGGGATGCTCTGTGGGGAGGGAGTTCTGGACACAGAGAGCTGCTGTCTGCTGCCAGCTCTAAGAGGTCACAGAATCACAAAACATGCTGAGTGGGAAGGCGTCCACGAGGATAATCGAGTCCAAGTTGTGGCCCTGCACAGAACCATCCCCAAGAGTCACACCATGTGCAGGACTATTGTCCAAATGCTCTTGAGCTCATGGGATAATTGGGCAGGGCCAGAGGACAGAGGACGACTGTGCGCTTTGGGTCCCCTGGGTGCCTTCACGCTGCAGCCGTCAGCTGGAGCTGGACCCTTCCCCGCAGTGCAGAGCAGGGCTGGGCAGGGGACGGGAAGTCACTCTTGTTTCCTCTTTAACTGGAAAAGCAGAAACACTGATTCACTCAGCCTTGGCTCTGGGTTACAGTGCAGCACTGCCTCCTGCTCCCATGAGAGACCAGCACCAAGATCCTCCCCAGCTGCATGCCAAAGCCAAGCCAGGCTGCCACAGCCTGGGCCCTCTGCCTTCTGCCTCCTCCCTCATCCCTGACTCCCCAGGTGAGCAGCCAGGACTCTCAGGAAAGAGGGGATATTCCCCTCCTGAATCCTCCCTGGAGAGCATCATCCCTTACCCAGCCCTGCAGTGTTGGGGTGCAGCCCAGCCATTCTGGGCATATTTGATTGCTCAGCATTTCAGATTTATATCTCCCCATTCAAAACGCTTATTTTAGGTCTTTTTTATGCACTAAAAGCATAAATTCAGCATGACCTGTACCCTGAGGGGTTACCCCTTATCAGTCATCTGGATTTTAGTGAAGCACAAGCTTGTGTGTTAAATTTGACTCTCAAAAATCAGGCTCAGCCTTCCAGCCCAGGTGCCCATAGTGCACTTTCACAGGGGGAGGGAGGGAAATAATTGTGAGGATCAGTCGACCTGACATTTCTGCTGATGTGAAAAGACAGCACAACACATCTGGGTTCGACCTTGGGAGAAGGAGCCATTGGCAAGTGGCAGTTTATTAGAACAGACAGATAACAAATAAAAGGAGATTAAGAGTGAACAGAATCAATAGGAAGAAAAAAGAAATTTGCTTTGCAAATATCATAAAGTCCTTTGTTGCCTTCTCCTGCTCATGCTTTGGTGTCAGGACAGAAAGGACACGATAAGCTTGCTGTGGTGGTGCAGTACAAATCCTCAGGGATGTGTTGAGTACTGTAATCCTGGGGAAATAAACTGGGAAGGCTGGAAGAGAAAGCCCAAAGGGTGAGTGGCCAGGATACCCTGATGGTGGAGACATGTTGAGTCCTAGCAGAGCCTGCAGCAGGGAGGTTGTGGATGGAGATGGACCATGTGGGATGGTCTGGGGTGGGGTGAGGGGCATTTTATGGCAACTGAGAGGTCAGATTAACAAAAACACCAGGAAAACACAGGTTTCAGGCACTGGAGAGGCAACACAGATTGGTATTCAATAGTTGGGATAGTTCTAGGAGAACCGGCCAAGCCCTGGCTGGGAAAAGGCCTGTGTGCCCTATGTAGGTCTGGTAGAGGCAGCGATGTTGGCTCCTGAGCAAAGGCTTCACCTCTAACTTCTCCTTCTGCTCTCCAGCGCAGGAGCTGCTTCCCGCAGACAGAGGAGAAGGTGAAGCACCTGAAGAGGAAGAACGCGGAGCTGGCGGTGATTGCCAAGCGCCTGGAGGAGAGAGCCCGGAAGCTCCAGGAGGCAAACCTCAAAGTGGTGGGTGCCAGGACCTGCTGCAGCTGGGGAGCTGGGCTGGGAGAGCGCCTCACCACCAGGACCTTTGGTTTTCTGCTTCCATCGAGCTAGAAAGACCTTTCCTTTCCCTTTTTCTTGAACCTACAGCAAACATGCTTTGCATGTCATAGCAGAGCAAGAATCACCAACCCCAGCCATCATCAGCTTCTCTACTCCTCTTGGGGGCTGGTTTGAGGAATTTCTTCCTGCTTGGTTTCTTACTGTAAGGTCATAGTTTAAAGTAATTAACTCAGCTTTCTTTGGGCAAGTCATGAAAATAATTCATCTGACTTCATCAAAAAGAAACAGGAAGGATTTGAATAAGAAAAGGAGTGTGGTGAAGCAAAACAGGAAGGGGTGAGAGGCAGCTCTGTCCCATCCACACCTCACTGGAAATGCTGTGCAAAGCCACAGGGCTACTGCCTTTCCCAACCCAACAGCAGCTTGTTGTGAACCCTGGAGTGTGTGACATGGTGCAGCAGCAATGAGAGGTGGCTGTAGGGTGTGGGATCTTGGGCACAACTTCCTGAAGGAAAGCAGGGATTGTGATGGGTAATTCAAGCCATTTAGGGTAGAAAGGAGGAAGTGAAAGCTGTGCTGGAGAGAAGGTAAGGGGATTTCCTGGCATTACTGCCCTCTCTGTCCCCAGGCACTGTGTTGCCCGTCTGTCACGAGATTTTGTTACTTGCAGGGCAACAGATGGACTTGTCAGATACTATGTTAAGAGAAACCATTTGACATACTATGCAGACCCTCCAGCAACTCTACAAATACTGTTTTATTTGTTTCCCCAGTGAAACTTTGGGGTAGGGACAGTTTAGGGCCTGTGCAAGTCCTGGAGAACTGACTTGCTGGGTTCCTGCGCTGGCCCAGTTGTCCTGACAGCAGCAACTGCTGGGATGGCTGAGCCTTGTGGAGGGTGGGCTGGAGGCAGGACCGGAGAAAGGGACCTGAGGAGCCAGGGTTAATTTGGCACCAGGTCCCCTCAGTGCTTGCTACTCAGGTCGTGTGGAGCCAGGGCCACACAGCTTCTGCATGTGCATGAGATGCTTGGGAAGACCTGGGGAAGAAAATTTCGCACAGAGGATTCCATGTGCCTGATCTGGCAGCAGGGGATCCCCTTCCCAGACTGTCAGGCTTTGTGCAGATGAAAATAGCTGGGCAGAGAGAGGCAGGGTTGGATAAACCCAGGGACTGGATGTATCATCACTGCCCATAGGGCTGGGGTAAACAGAGAGTTTGAGCTGCCCCTTCATCCATCTGTGGTGCTGATACCCAGAGGGAGAGCCAACTCCAGGCATGGGGACATCCCAGGGACACTGTCCCAGGCAGCCTCAGTTCCTGCCTGGGCAGAGCCTGTACTGAGCCAGCTGCCTGTTCCTGCCTGCCCCACTCCCTAAGCACACTGCCATCCCCACCTTACGCTTTCCTCCATCCTAGGGAGCATGTGAACCCAAACTGCTTTTCTTCCAGTCCTGTTTTTTTTCCCCAGTCTTCCCTGCCTGTGCTGGACCTGGCTCTCCTTAGCCTCTGCCTTTCTCTCTATCTTCTGCCCATCCATGCTGAGGCTCTTTCCTGCTAGAAACCCATGGAATCTCTGTTTCTCTTACTGGCCACCTCTATCCCTGATCCCATGCTCTATTTGATCCCATGCTCATCTTTCCTGCCATTCTCCCCTCCTCTCTGCTGCCTTCTTTTGTCTTTTTTACCTCATCCTGTTTTTCTCTCCTTCCCCTCCCCACTTCTGCCCCGCCTGCAGCCCCTGTGCTGGCTGTACCTATTGAGTACCTTGTCCTTCCCTCTTTGAACCTCTTTTTGAGCCACTTTTCCATCCAGCCTTTCCTCTTCTACTTTTCTGTAGGCCTGTCCTGCTCCTCTGTCTGTTTGTCTGTCCTTTGCGGTCAGGCTGCATTTTTGACAGTGCTCCCTGTGCTGGGTGATGGGGTGGTGGTTGTTGAACACCAACGGGTGATGGGGTGGTGGTTATCCCACATCAACACACCTCACTGCTCTCTGGTGTAGGTAACTGCTCCAGTGCCTCTGAAGGGCTCCAGCCTGGAACTGTGCAAAAAAGCATTTGCCCACCAGCGTGCCAAGGACCTGACAGAGCAAGCCAGTGCTCTCCTGGCAAAAGACAAGCAGATTGAAGCTCTTCAGCAGGAATGCCGGGAACTGCAGGCTAAACTCTTGGCAGGGAAGGTGAGATGGTTTGTGGGACATCAATCCAGGGCTGGGGACAAGCACGACAGTGGTGATGGGAACCAGACTCTGGGAAGTGGTGTGAGGGGAATTATTCTCAAGCGGAGGTTGAAATAGGGGAGGGGATTTGATGTGTGAGCTGAATAGGGACACTTGGGGGAGTGTGTGGTGGAGACTGTCCAGTTCTCTCCAGAAGAGTGTGTTGCGGGACACCCTGCTTGTCCCTCCACCAATTCATGGATCTGAGCTGCCATTTCCAGCAGTGACTAAAACTCCTTCCCTGGAAACCCCTGAGAGGCCACAGACACAGGGTGACTTTCCAAAGGGCTGAGCTGCAAGCTCAGATGTAGAAGATGTAGAAGCAGGGCCTCCTTTTAAAGTGCTTCTTTGAGAAGCCAATCACTACATTTCCAAAAACCAGTCTAGATCCCCAGCTTTGAGCTGCAGCTTTCTGAGGAGTCACAGCCATCATGAAACTGGGGATAACTCAGTGCCTCCTGATATGTTTATGACAAAGGCTACAAATCACCAGGCAGGGCTGGGTCTTAATGAAACCATCCCCAGTGCTGGTGTCTGCTCCTGGGCTGGTGATCTGCATTCCCCTCAGTACCAGCACAGGCTATACTAATAAAAATGGTGGGATAAAGTGGTAATTCAGCTCATCCTGAGATCTAGGACTGGTCAGATGTATTGTTCCTGCAGAGCTCTTCTCTGTGATGGCTCTGAAAGGAGTCTCTGCAGATAACTGGGGCTGGGTGAGATGGTTCCCACTAAAGGTGACTAAAGCAACATGTTCCAGGCATCTTAGTTGCATCCTTGATTCCCAGACGGGATGTTTGCAGTTTAGGTCAGTTCAAATCTCCAGAGGATCTCAGTAACACTTGGGCCCATGATGATTTTCCCGTTTTGCTAATGCAAATGTGGTCAAGTGCCACCCTACCTCCCTGCTCCCAGCTGAGCTGAACACTTGCACTTCTACCTGTCCTACTTATGTGGTATTTAGGTGACAAATACTTCCTCACTGAAAACAGCTTTATTTTTGTCCCTGACCCTCACATATGTTCAGTTTAACTACATGTTTGAAGGTGGATTCTCAGTCTTTCCCTAATGTAGATCTAGTCAAGATTAGAACAATGGGGTGTACTTGGTGTTTGTACAGAGCTGCCCCATTGATCTTTCCTGGCATTAAACCACAGGACAAACTTATACAGGTCTTTCTGTGCTCTACAGTGTCACCAAGAAGTTTCCTTCCTATTTCTTTGATTTCTCACCTCAGGCCCCCACAGAAAGGGGAACAGACCCTTTTGAAAGCACTCTGATTTTCCTACTAGAGTGTGCTGGGCGACCTGAACTTGCTAGGGACAGGAGTGACAGATTGCAAAGGAATGCGACAGAAGTGGGTGAGCAAGATTCATTCCTGGCCAAGAAAAGGCACAGGAGTGCAACCCCCAGGGCTGACAAATTCAGTAACTGCCTTCCTAGGCTGACCTGTGTGACCTGGGTGACTACCCTGTTCCAGAAGGTGACCCTGCTTGTGCCACCAGCAACTGGGACATTGATACCTGAGCAGGGAATCCACAGAAAAGAGAGCAATATAGATCATTCTGTCTGATCTTGTTTTTCCCATTTCTCTTCCAAGCAAACTGCTCATTAAATTTTAATTTCCAGCTACTTGAAATTCCAAATTCCCCTAATCTGTCTGCAGCATGCAAAATGCATTATGCCAATGAAGGGTGTTTTATGCAGAGATATGATGTTCATGCTCAGAGTTTGTAACCAAATCAATTTTAATCTTGGGTATTTAAATCAGTAGAAATTTTTCAGTAGCTATGAAATGTATCCACTCAGTTTTCTGGCAGTAGCAGGACTTACAACCTGCAGCCTGGGCTGCAAATGCATTTGCCTTGTTTTGCAAAGCCAGGGCTCTTAGGATGGAATAAAATAATTTCCTGAGATCATACTCCAGTGATCTGCTTCCAACCAAACCCCGGCTCCAGCTAAATCCAGGCTGCAATTCCTTGCAGCATGGATTCTTGGAAGTGGAGGACAGGGGGGAACAGCTGCAGGGGATGGATATAATAGAAACTGAGGGGAGGACTGAGCTTTTTTTCTACTCCCTTGTTCCCCCAGGCTCCAGAGACTGTCTGTTAGGAATAGCTGCCTTTTTGTGGTGGGGGAAGGGAGATCTTGTACATGGCCCCAGCCAATTTTGTTAAAAGAACTACTGCCCTGATAGCCTGAACACGGGTCTGGCACAGAGGGGGCCCAGCTGCTCACTTCTTGAATCTATAATCAGTTCCCATTAATGCTGCCTCAGTTTCCCCCTTGCAGTGTGAGAGTAACCATGGTTCTCTCCACAAATTGTATTTATAAAGCACACACTATTTTTAGGGCAAAAAAGAAGCAAGCAGGGAAGCAGATTAAATTTGTCCTGGATACCAATTATGTCTTGAATTCTCTGGCTTAGGAGCTTTCCAGGGGAATGAACAATGTCTTTCCAGCAGCAAATTTTCAAAGACAGATTTTCATAACCTGATTTTGTACGTATAGACATGCAGGTATGTGTTTCTTCAGCTTCCTGAAATCTGGAAACCTTCTCCCTGGTTTTGTGAGAGTCAGATTGTGCTGGCTTCCTTCAAAAGCTGCTGTGTTTGGGTCATGAGTGGATGGGAATGATCCCTTGTGCTGTAGATAGGTGTCCATCACGCACACTGTCTTGAGAGGAGAGAAATCAAGAATATTAGGACAGCAAATATTATCCTGAGGAAGAAGTGACCAAATCTCAGATGTTCTTCATTCCTGCAACCTCTCAAAGCCCAGTGCTTATCAGCACCCACACCAAGGAGTAAAGAAAGCAGCGAGAGCTCTGGTTTGGCTGGGCTGTGAAATGACATTATCCTGCCACGCTCTCTGCTGGCATGTGCTGAGATGGCCCATGCTTGCAAAAGCCCAGGGAGAGCTGCACGAGCATTACAGGCTGCGTTTTATCTTCACGAGAAATAATGTATTTACATCAAGGATGTAAAGTGAGTTTTGGGGCGTTGGAGACCCAGGAATCAGCCATGCATATGTGCCACACTACCTGGGTTTTTCCAGCCTCTCCTCTTTGGGAGTTTGCATGCTAAATGTGACATGTTTCACCTTTTGGAGCCTGTCAGTGCATGGTGCCATGGTTGGTTTCCCACAGGACGACCCTCGCTGCCTGAACATCATCGAGTTTGACCGCCTGCTGCGGGAATCGCAGCAAGAGGTGCTGCGGCTCCAGAGGCAGATCGCGCTCAAGAATTTCAAGGAGTGTCTGCGTTCCTCCAAAATGAGCTCAGGCAGTGCCATGCCCAGTGCTGCCACACGTCTGGGACCGACAAAGTCCTGCCTCAGAGGTGCACCTCGACTGAAGGAGGCCTTGGGAGACCCAGCACTGGGAGGGAGAGCTCGCAGGGAGGTGAGACAAGTGGGTCAGCGATCAGAAAGTTCGGCTATTTAATTTCTCAGTTAATTGCTGTTCTTAGGGAACTTCACTCAGAGAAGGTGAGGGCTGTGGTTCACATCCACTGCAAATAGGTGCAGTGCTGGTTTCCAAAGGGATGGATTCCAGCACCAGGTCTCAGGGTGATGAGGGACATGGATACTGCTGGCAGCCCACACCAGCACAAGGACACTGAGCCGTGGCAGGAGCCCAGTCCTGCTTATTTTCCCTAGCACAGGGTTCCTGTGCTGTTTTCCCACCTAGGAAACCAGGTAATGTTTCTTCTTTATAGAGCCATGGAATGGTTTGGATTGGAGGGATCTTAAAAGTGCATCTCATCCCACCCCCTGCCATGGGCAGGGACACCTTTCACTATCCCAGGGTGTTCCAAGCCCTGTCCAGCCTGGTTGTGGACACTTCCAGGGATCCAAGGGCAGCCACAGCTTCTCTGGGCACCCTGTGCCAGGGCCTGCCCATCCTCACAGGGAACAATTCCTTCCCAGTATCCCATCCATCCCTGCTCTCTGGCAATGGGAAGCCATTCCCTGTGTCCTGTCACTCCATGCCTTGTCCCCAGTCCCTCTCCAGCTCTGCTGGAGCCCCTCTATGCCCTGGCAGGGGCTCTCAGCTATCCCTGGAGCCTTCTCCTCTCCAGGTGAGCACCCAGCTCTCCCAGCCTGGCTCCAGAGCAGAGAGGCTCCAGCCCTGCAGCAGCTCCGGGGCCTCCTCTGGACTCGCTCCAGCATCGGGGCGTCCCAAGCTGGAGGAAGCTCCAGGGGGTGTCACCAGAGCAAAGGGGCAGAATCTGCCCTCGCCCGGAGCCGCCGGGACCCCGCCGGCCCCTCCGCCCGCAGTGGTTCAGCCCGGGGGGGGGCAGATCCGGGGCCGCCTCAGGGCACCGCCCCCGCCGCGGCCGCGCAGCCGCCAGGTGAGGCCGTGCCGTGCCGTGCCGTGCCGTGCCGTGCCGTGCCGTGCCGTGCCGTGCCGTGCCGTGCCGTGCCGTGCCGTGCCGTGCCGTGCCGTGGCTGCGCTGGGCCGGGGCTGCCGCGGGGCCTTGGAGGGGGCCGCGCCGCCGCCAGGTAAGGCCGGGCCGCGCCGGGCGGCCCCGAGGCCCCGCCGGAGAGCGGCTTCCACCGAGCACTGCCGTTCGGGCCGGGGCCTCCGCGGGGCCGGGACGCCGGTGCCGCTGTGCCCCCAGTGCCGCTGTGCCCCCAGTGCCGCTGTGCCCCCGGGCCGAGGGGTCAGGTCTCTCCGATCCGCGAGCTCCGGAGGATTTGGTGCCTGGGGGCTCTGCTGGCTTTTTCCCGTGGTAGAATCCCACATGCCCCGGTGGGAGATCGGGCTGCGCATCTTTACCCCTCCTCCCCGCCAGCTGCTCTTGTTTATTGCCCACCGGCTCTTACAGCGGATGCGTTGAATATTTATGCCTTGTCCGTCTACTCCAAGTCACTCCTGGATTTATAAACCCCTCTCCTTCAGCTTTTGTTGTTGTTGTTTTGTTTTGTTTTGTTTCTTCCCAGCCTCTTCCATTATTCAGTGTTCATCATCTTTGTCTCTCTCCTTTGTGTGTTTTCTCAGTCAGTTTTGTGTTGGGGAAGCAGTGTGCAGCAGCATCCTGGACGCTGTGGCATTGATTTATATGATAGTATAAATGAAGTTTTCTCTCCCTTTCCCAAAAGATCTCTACCTTTTTGTCTAAGCACTCTGTATTAAACCATCGTTAGTCTCTGTAATCACTCAGTGTCACGAGGCCCTTATCATTGTTTGTCTCTGCTACATCAGTACTTGCAGAGCACAATTCATGCTCCCTCTTTTCCAGCCCTCTCATTTTTACTGAACATTTACCCAAGAGAAAATGTTCCCCTCACCATGTGGTGGCTCAGTGCCTGCAGACACCTATGAAAGGACTGCAGCTGAATGCCCAAGCAGGTTCCTACTGGGTCTCCCTCACCCACTTACTTTCTGACATCTTAAAAAAAGTCTCTTTATAGATCTGTGAATATGTTTCCCCCTGCTGCAATATAAGTTTTTTTTTAAAGTATTTGCCTTTTATGCAATTTCTATCAGTTTGCCCAGAACTGGTGTCAAATGTACTGGTCTTTGTATAGATATCTAGTGGAATATGCTTAAAACTCTGGAATACTCTTAAAGTATGGCATTTGCCATCTTCCAGGTATTTCATGTTAAGGCAGTGTTAGAGAAATTACTTGCTGCATGTATTGATTCAGTTCCTGCTGAAGTGAGGGATTCAGTTCATGCCAAAGGGTTTTTTTTAACCCTGAGGTGAATATTATACAATCTTGGTGGTTTATTGGTGTTTAATTTCTTGGTTTCCACCGTTCTTATAGACAATTCAGTTTCAGAGAGGTTCTCAGGCTTGTTCTTCATTGAGATTTCAGCCCCCATTTCCCCCCCTCCCCCCAAAATCTGCTGTGATGAAGAGGGATGCACAGGTGGTTTTTTCCCCTCTGCCATGCCCTTACCTTTCTTGAATGACCCTTCCATACCTTGATTTCCAACTCATTCTGCAGGTTCTGTCACACAAGATGACTTTTCTCATGCATGTGCTTTGTTTCTCTGACTCAGGAGAGTCTATCTTCACTCAGAAGATTTTCTGGCTGACAAACAAGTCAGCTAAGCTAAATCTGACAGCACTGGTGAAGGGAGGAGGCTGTTGCCAGTCCTTTGGCTGAACCCTGTACCATGAAGCATATGTTATGGGCTGTGTTCTCCCTTTCCCTCTCTGTGTCACCTTGGGGAGAGCCATGAAAGGTGTTGCTGCTGCCTCTCATTGAGTCATTAGGTGAGGCACAAATCGAAGCTTGGATCTGAGAGCTTCCAGGAGCCCACTGTTCCTCGGAGGTGCTTCAGTCAAGCTGGGTTGGTTGGCAGTGGGCTCCAGGAGATTCCCACCACAGAGATCCCTGGCAAGGTGTCCAGCTTTCTCCATGTCAAGTAGTGCAGCTCAGAGATCAGAAGTTCCCTGTGGAGCACTGCTCTCCTGGGTGGTACTGCCAAAAAAGTCCCTTTTCCCTTGGTATGCTCTGTAGTCTCAGGATGTCCCTGAGCTCTCTGGCATCTCTTCTGCTTTCAGGTGGAACCAGGTGTACAACCACTGGGACCTGCCTCTGAAGGACATGAAAATTTTCCTCCCAAAAATGCAGTAACAAACCAGGAGAGCAGCAAACAGATACAGCAGCTGGTGAGCTGTGAACCTGGTTTGGGGGAAGGAGTTTGCTACTTTCTTGTTTTTGTTGGGGGCTTCACATGTGCAATCCAGGTAGAGATTCTGGGGGCTGAAGTGTTTTTAGGTGCAGTTGCTCTGCAAAAGTGGGAAGCTCGGGGAATCAGAAGTAAAACACAGGCCATGTGCATGCAGAGTGTTGCTGAGCAGCAGTTCCAGGTGCTGGGCTGTCAGGGGAATATGTCACACTCAGATGAGAGGGAAACATGCCACTATGCCAGTAGGTTCTGTGCTGTGTTTGGTTTAGACTTACTTGAACTGGGGACAGATGTGGATGATGAATGTATCCCTTGTTAATTATTCCAGCAATTAAGACAGTGCATAGGGAAGTTTAGCAGCTCCTGTCAGTCTGAGGGCTAGTGAGTAGCTGCAGATCAAGAGGATGTCCGTGCTCTGTTAGGTGTCACTGGGATTAGAATAGGAGCTAAAATTGCGCAGCTGGTGTTTAAGGATGAAAATGTTATACAGCTCTGATGTTTTGTCCCCCACACCTTGTCCTCTTCATTGTGTAAATAGGAACAGTCCATGCATGTGGAAGCAGAACTGTTTCCAGACTGAAGGCTTGGGGAAGAGAGGAATAGTTGTTTTATTTTTTGATTTTCCTAACTTTCAGAAAAATCTCCCTTGATTTCTACACTGTTTAACTGTCACAAAGAGATCTTCATAAGAAAATAAAAAATTACTAATGCAGCACTGGGTCTGAGAGGCTGGGCTTGAATTTCATATGCATTGTAAGAGCCCCACAGGGCTTGCTGATCTACTTCTGCTTGTTTCCTGCAGGAAGTTGAACTCAAGAAAAAGCGCAAAAAATGTGAAAACCTTGAGCATGAAGTGAGGAAAAAGCATAAACGATGCAAAGAACTAGTAAGTGTTCTTGTTGCCTACTGTTGTTACAAACAAAATTGGAGGAGCTGAGTTGTTGTATGCCTCTCTTGGATTCTCTTCAGTTCATCTTAATAAGGAATCACCAGTGTTTTTGTTCATTTGAACAGTATCACAAATCTGGGGCTCCAGCCCTTAAGGCTGGGATTGTTTATTTAGTCTTTCAGCTACCTGTGGGCTGAATACAGCTACACAAATCACTGGATGAAATTCCATGACATTTGCTAATTTGGGGAGATACTTAACCATTTTCACAGGCACTCCTGACAGGTATTGTTGAAATGGTAGTAACACCATCGCACTGCCATTTTCTTGGCTTCTTGTTGACTGAAATCTTGTTTAGTTCCAGGGAGGTTTTGCAGCTCATAGCAGAACATCTGGGTTTCTCCCTTCTGTTTCTGCTCTGCTTTGCTCAAGAGATCACAGACTGGATTTGGTTGGAAGAGACCTTAAAGGTCATCCAGGTCCAACCCCATCATCCAGCCCAGGGCTGGGTTCTCTTGGAGCAGTGCTGCTCATTGTTGCTTCCCTGCTCTTGAGCAGCATCCCACCAGCATCCTGCACCATCAGGAACCAGGAGCAGTGGAGCTGCTCTGCAGGATAATCTAGGGGAGTTAGACAGAGGACCTTGGTGTAATTCCTGCTCTTTTTGGACAGGAGATCCAGCTGCAGGAGGTGCAGAATGAAAATGCACGACTGGCCGAAGAGAACTTGCAGCTGAATGAGAAGGCTGAGTGGGCAGGACAGGTAAAAGCAATGTCTTTGTTAGGTTGGCATCATTGGCTGCTGCAAAGCTCTCCTGAGAAGAGCATGCTATTCTCAAGTTTCCCGCTCAGTTAAGGTTGTGTGCTGATCTTCTGTTCCCAGCTGCTTCTCTGGACAGAGAATAATGCACAAGAGTTAGAAAGTAATTTGTCAGTCCCATGTGTCAATTTGCCACCATGCATAAGGCTTCCTATGTCTTTAATAACTGCTGTAAGTGGAAATGTTTGTTTGCACTGCTGGTAGACATCAAGCCATAGTGCACCTTGGAACCAAAAATTCCTTGTGGTAAGTGGAGGAGGTAAAGATGATTTCAGCAGGCTACTGAATTTTCTGTCCTGTTCTGTGTTTAATCCTCCCATGTAGGATTAAATATGCTTACAGACCTTGTGCTTTTTTTTTTCCTCTCTTCATTATGTAGCCTGTTCCTATCCTACTCTCTTCCTCTTGCAAAAGGGGAGATGAATCTAGGAGAGAAACAGTGTGCAAATAAGGTGTTGCACCTTAAGGCCTGATAGAAATCTTTATTTGTTTTTATTTGTTTTAAGTGAAAACCTGGGGGAGAAGAGGCTTGTGATTTTGGTATCATCGCCAGCAGAAAGCACAGAAGTAAACTGGTCTCTGTTGTTTTTTACAAGGAGCACCTATGGCTGCTTGTGCTCACCGAAAATCCTTTCTCTTCAGGTTGAATCCGAGAATGCTGACCTGAAACTGCAGGTTGTTTTAGTGACTAAAGAACGGGATTCAGTAATTCAGACTAATCAAGGACTCCAAACCAAGCTGGAGAATCTAGAGCAGGTGCTGAAGGTCAGTAGGATCTGCATGGCTGGAAGGACTGTCCAAACACCTGCCTTTGAATGCACTGGTCGTCTGTTCACCTTTTTTGACCATTTTTTTGTCTCTATGCTTCCACTGGAAATTCTGCTTTTGCAGGATTCTGGAACATAACTTTCCAGAGCAGACAGAGGTGCTTTGGAAAGGCTGCTTCACGCTTTTGGGTGGGAGATAAAGTGGCCATCAGAGATTTGAGGGTTTTCTGTGACAGTGTTATTCTGCCTTGTGATGGGACTTTCTTACTTTGTGCAATGATGACATGAAATACAGACCCTGGTTTGGCTTTGTGGCTGTTGTTAGAACACAGGACAGAGTTTCAGTAGTGTCACCCCTCAGCTGCGTGTGCTTTGTCCTGCAGCACATGAGAAATGTGGCTGAGCGGAGGCAACAGCTGGAAGTGGAGCACAAGGAAGCACTGCTAGTCCTGCAGGAGAAGCAGGAGGAGGTTCGGCGGTTGCAGCAGGTACGTGGGGCAGGACAGGGGCGTTTTCCTCTCAGAGTGGACTCGTTCACCTTTGGAGGTGTGCATGGACTAGGTAGATGTGAGTTTACAGGGTAAGAGTGTCTGAGTCCAGGTGCACTCTGGTACCTGAGCAAAGTGAAGGTTTTGCTTGTGAATGTCAGTTCTGACCTCTCACTGCTGTATGTCTAGAGCCCAGAGATATTTCCAGACTGTACAGTGGTTTGAATCATATAATCATGGAATCATGAAGGTTGGAAAAGCCCTCCAAGATCGACTCCATCTGTTCCCCCAGCATTGCAAGGCCACCACTGACCTATGTCCCCAAGAGCCACATCTACACAGCTGTTAAACTGCCCCAATGATGGTGACTTCACCACTGCGCTGGGCAGTTTGTGCCAGGGACTGTGAAGAAATTTTCTCAGTATTTACCCTGACTCTGCCCTGGCACAGCTTGGTGCCATTTCCCCTTGTCCTGTCCCTTGCTCCCTGGGAGCAGAGCCCAACCCCCCCCGGCTGTCCTCTCCTGTCAGGGAATTGTGCAGAGCCACAAGGGCCCCCCTGAGTCTCCTTTTCTCCAGGCTGAGCCCCTTCCCAGCTCCCTCAGCTGCTCCTCCTCAGACCCCTGCTCCAGTCTACAATGGACTACCAAGGTAGGATGACAGTAGAAGTGAACTCAGGTTGGCTGCTTTCTGATTTACTCCCTTCCTTATTTTTCTTTAGGCTCAGGCAGAGGCAAGAAGGGAACATGAGGGAGCAGTACAGCTTCTAGAGGTAAGATAGAAAGAAACAAGAGGGATTACTCCAGATTTGGTACCTTTTGTTTATAATACCAGTTTGGATGCCTTGGGTTTTGTTGGTTTTTGTGCAAAATGTTGTAGTGCCTTGATTGGATGCAACATGTTGCTGCAGTGAAAATAATATTTGTGTCAAAGTTTGGGGAATTACATGCTGTCCTGCTCAGTCCTTAGAATGGTTACTTCATTCAGATCATGCCTAAAAACTCCTTTAGGGGTGCATTTAGTAATCAAACTCAAATCTGCCTGTTCCATTTTCTGGCATAATTTGAAAGGAGAATACTTGTGTCCATGGGATTTAAAATTTCTCTTGTGTATGTATGCTCTATTTGTTTTATTACGGAAAAATAAGAAAAATTTCTTAGATAAAAATAAGAAAACCTGAGCATAAGGAGTGGTGAAGCTTGAGGTATTTCCCTTGTCCCGTTTGCTCTGACATGCACACAGGGAATGTGCTTTGGCTTGTGGCTGACAGTGTACCAGTGCAGGCTGGCAGATGTGCTGAGCACTGCTTTGTGGTTGATTGGCATCAGCTCAGTGTCTGTCAGGGTGACTTTGGAGAAAACATTGGATTCGTGGAGCTGCAAAGCCACAGCACCAAACCTTGCAACCTGATGTGACAATTTACTGACTGCCAGAGGGTTGGGTGTCGTAGCAAGGGGAGGATCTTCTGCTCTCTCAGAGGTTTTCTGAGCACTGAAACATCTGAGATGAGCAGAAGATCTTACTGTACCCACCCCCCCCGACAGTGAGATCCCTTGGGGCCCTGCTGCTGTCTCCAGTAGTTACAGTCAGGGTTGTCAGAATGAACTCCCTATGCCCACTGTTGTGCAGTTTTGTGGCTCTTGGGAGCCAAGGACTGTTGATGCAGATGAGAAGTGTCCTTGATGGAGGAGATTGCTCCATGAGTGCAAATAGCACCAAATTTGGATGGGGCCTGGCCAGTGTCTGAGCTGTAGAGCCCAAGAGTGCTGGGCTCCTGCTGAACAGGATTGAAATGTTGCAGGCTGGGTGAGTGGGGCATGTGACATTATATCTTGTGCCCTTGCCCATCCTTCAGGGGTCCTCTGTGTTTGGCTGCAGAGCTGAGATCAGCTGATACAGGTGCTGCTCTACATCAGCTGGTGTTTAGCTGGGTTCTGAGCAGCCTTTAGGGGGAGGAAGGGTTGTTGTGTTCCTGTTTCAAGACCATTGGAGCAGCACAGTAGTGAAAAGTGTCCCTGTCCATGGAACAAAATGAGCTTTACTGTCCCTTCCAGTTCAAACCATTCTGAGATTTGATGATTCTATGATGTTTGCCAAACATTTTCTGAACTAACTCAATGAAGGGTTGGAGAAGCTACTTAGGTTGTAACCAGACATCTCCCTGTGCAAAGGAAGAAAGACACAGTCCTCTTGTTCTGTGTTTGAGGGTAATGTTCTTCTGCAAGGGCCTTATCAGTGAAATATTCTTGCTTTCATGTTACTGGTACAGAGATGACAGAATCATTGAAAGATTTGGGTTGGAAGGGACCTTAAAGTTCATCCAGTTCCACCTCCTGCTGTTGGGAGGGATACTTTCCACTAGACCAGGTTTCTCAGAGTCCAATTCAACCTGACCCTGTATTTCATAAAGTAAAACAAAGAAAGAGGAGCTGTCATTAAAAGCCACTTTAATGCAGAGCAATAGTCATTTAAATTACTTAACTATAGTCATACTCATTCCAGAGCATCAGTGTATGGCATAATTAGGGGTTTTGTGATGCCTGTGCTATGTATTGCTTTTTTTACATGTGCTCGAATTGCTTTTTGATGTTATATTAATGAAGAATGAATTTAGTCCATTTTCCTGTTTGAAGAGTTCTGTCCCATGATTTTCATAAGTGGAGTCTCTCTCCTTGGAGATGTTCAGAACTGGACAGAGCTCTTGGCAGCGAATCATGCTCTGAGCTGAGGGCTTGGATCAGGTGATCCCAGTGCTCTAAGTGATCTCCTTCAGCCTCAGGTGTTCTATAGTTCTGAGATAAGGCAGTGACAGAGGTGAGGAGAGTATGGAATGGGGTGTGTGCAGAAATACATGGAGAGAAGCAGAAGCACTGTCTCAGATTAGGAAGAAAGGCTTGAGAGTTCTGGTCGTGGGAGTGAGGGAGTTCAGAGGTTCCAAAGTACGAGACAAGATTTCAGCTGCCTTTGGCACTGCATAGATACAAAAGGAGGCAGTCTCCTTCCAGGAATCCGGTTTTATTGAGAAATGAGGAGACCAGAGCTCAAGTTTGTGTGTTTTCCCTGACATAGGAGGAGGATGCAGGACTGAGCAGGCTTAAGATCCTGTCACAGCCAGGTTCTGAGCTGTGCTTTCGATCCCAGAACTCCATGATCTCAGACCTGGGGAAAGATCTGGGCACAAAATGTCCATTCCATTCATTTTTGAATGGGTGCAATGTGCTGGGAAAAGGGGGCTTGAAATTTAGCAGCCACTCTAAGCATATTGTCCTTTATCTCAAAGCACACTATGATTTGGAGGCCCTCAGAAAGTGCCTGGTTATCGTATTCATGCATTTGGTGTGTAGGATTTAGCTTTTGTTTGGCAAGCAGATGCTTCTGGGAATGAGGTGGGAATCTCAATATGGAACAAGGCAGACATTAATTTGGTGAGAAAACAATTTCCTTCAGACTGAGGGTTGGGTTATCTTCGGCAGAGTGTTGTAGTGTAACTGCTCATGTGGTTTGTTATCTTTTTGCTTTTCTTCTTGCTCCCAGAGTACTTTGGATTGCATGCAGGTACTGCTCTAATGATGTCAAACAGGACATTTTTTCCCTCTGTTCTGACTTTGACAGTTGCTTGATATTCTTGTTTTAACTATACTCTGGAAAAGATTGCAAGAGTGTTACTGCCAATTAATGTAATTAAAGGAGTTACACTATGAGTTTGATGGAGCAACTACTTCTGCTTTTCCCTCTAAGTGCCATGCTTTCTTGACCAATTAGAATTAAGAGCTTACTTTTGTGTCACTTCCAGATTTTTAGAATTGTCCAGCTGTGCTCCCTCTCCACATTTA
Organism: Sturnus vulgaris; assembly: GCF_052056855.1. Lineage (NCBI taxonomy): Eukaryota > Metazoa > Chordata > Aves > Passeriformes > Sturnidae > Sturnus > Sturnus vulgaris. Next base: position 10,694,486 of record NC_142263.1, read on the forward strand.
AGTGTCTTTGCAGTCCAAGAGTGAAGTGTTTCCTTCAAAGCCCAAAGGCAGTAGTGACACCATTGCAAATGAGTGTCACGGAGAAAAAGATGGGTCCTGCTGGCTTTGTAATTGAGTGGAATATGGGAAGCAGAGGTTGTGGATAATAGTTTTCCCAGAAGAGGTGGTAACTAATGAAGTTCCAGCCTGGGAGCTGTGCTAGCTGGCCTGTTCACAGGTGGTTTGGAAAGAAGGCTGGTATAGAAGTGCTAGGATTTGTAGCTGATAGAAAACTTCTTTAAAACCTTTCAATCTGGCAGAGATCTCAGGAGGAATGGGGAGATAAAATGCAGGTGATACTGACTGTGCAAAGGCATGTGGAGGAGAGAGAGCAGGGACTAATCATGCCTGGTGGTGGGCTCAGAATTCCCTGCTGGCATAGCAGGTGCTGGGTTGGAGGTAGGGGATTTTTAAAAAAAGTCTCAGCCACAAGTTGGTCTAAAAGGTAGTAAAATGGTGGGAAGTCTCAGGAAAGGACTTTATTGGGGTATGCTCACATCCTGTAGAAGTTGTACCCACATTGATGTGGAGTTAAGGATGTTCTTTTAATTCCTTTGGCATCAGCCCTGCTTTTATCAAGAGCTTGGACTGCACACCTGTAGAATTCCCTTCTAGCAAAATGGGGATTCTCTGATCTCAAAACTACATAGCAGAAGATATGGAGAAAGAGAACAAGGGACATCTGAAAGGAGAGCATGAGCTGGAGGAGTGGAACAGACCAGCCAAGAATTAGAGTGTCTTAGAGGATGGGTCTAAGCTAGTGGTGGTTGGGTGTGGAGAATCAGTTCCTGAGTTGGTGGTTAAACTGACCCCACCAAGTTCTGCTCCTGCTCTTGCAGCCTCTTCTGGAAGTCCAGTCCCTGTTGTGGGAGACTCCCTGTTTTGGGTTGGGCACAGACACAGAAGCCTTCTCTGTATCTGGAGCTTGATTCCTGCTGGTTCCCTGAACCTTCTGGCCACATCATCGGGCCTCCTCTTCCTTATCCTCCTGCCTCCCAGCACTGCCCTGGAAACCTGCTGCTTCCCAGCTGTCTGCAGTCCCCTGCAAGTAGCTGCTAGAAGTACACCTTGTGTATGATGTGGCAGTAGTACTTAAGGCATGTTTGTATGTTGTTTGGAATAACAGCCTGAAAAGACACCTGACTAATTAGGTGTGTTAGAATTAAACTGTGAATTATCTGGGCTATTGGTTTGGCCGCCAGTGTAAATGGATTTAAACTGTAGTTTATAAATTTACAGGACGAGGTACTATTATGATGCTATTAAACACAATGTCCAGGTGCATCTGCTACCTCATGTCTCCAGAGAAGACAGGAAATCCCCCTCTGGTTCTGCAGTCATTCTGTACTTGTCTGTTGCAGGCTCTGTCCCAAGGTGGGATCAGGGATGGATATTGGACTTGAGGAAGTTTTCCTTTGTTCCAGTGCAACTGTTCTTACTGTTGAGGGTTTCTTTTCTCTATTAAGATGTAGTGTTGTAGGGGAGAAGTCTTTATGTGAAAAATCCGAACTGTAAGTAAATTCCAACTCTCATAATGGCAGAGGAGTCCTGTGCACTGTGACTTAGTAAACAAGGAGTTGACTCTGAGCATATGGATAATACAGACACTTCTGGAAGTTAGTCCTGGCATCTGAATTCAGTTCAGAGATAGTTCTTGCCAAACTTGAGAGACTTCACCAGGCTTTCCTTAGAGCATGAGAACACCTTTGGACTTGTGGAGGGAACAAGTAATAAACTGAAATGCCTAGAACAGACAGGTATGTCACAGTCAAATAAAAATGCATGACCCCCCCTAAATCCTTGGGGAGTGGCTACAAAGGTTTTGTGTTACTCTGAGACCATACAGAGGGCTTTCTCCAGGTCAGAAATGTTGTTTCTAGAGCTGCTTAAAAACTTAGACTTTCTGTCTCATGTATTATTTCAAGGCATCGTTTATTTTTTGAGTTGGAGAAAAAAATACTTCAAATACATTTTGTAGAATGGAAAATTTTGAAGAGTGCAGTGCAGTCATCTGTTTTGGTGCATCTTATCTATAAGAAACATTGAGAGGAGAGAAAGGAGCAGGTGCCATCACCTGGGAATTGATCTGCCTACAACCTGGGGCAATGTGGGAATGTGTAAAGCCAGCCAGGAATCAGCAACGTTTTGTCAGAGGAAGTTCTAGAGATGGTGAAAAGAGAATATGGGAAAATACAAATGGTTCTCTGGCAGGAATGTGTCCTTCCCTCTCTATTGTGTTTCCCAAGGCTCCTTGGCACCTCATCTTGGTGAGGTGTAGCTTTCTTGTCCTCAGCATGCATTTGCCTGGAGTAAATCATCCCTGTAGGACCAGGGGGGAAAGATGATGGGCTTCCCACATCAAAGGAGAATTCTGCAACGTGGACCTGTGTGCTCTCTGCCCTTCCTAGTGCCTGGAGGAGCCAAGGTCCAGAGGGACAGTTGGCAGTCCTGCCTGGAATGGTGGGAAGGGCAGTTTAAGGTTTCAGGAGCTTGCTGGAGCCTCTGGAGTGATGAACAAAATTGGGAGAGCAATTCCTTTTGGAAACATGATTTTGATGCTCCAAAAACTATGCAAAGCCTTTTGAATCTTTTTAAGGCTTATTTATCTCTGACCTGTCTCATCTGGTCTTGTGCAGGGCTGAGAGAGGATATTGAAGTTCAAACCCAGAATTTTAGGGATAAGTCTTAATGGAATTTGTAGTCAGCTTCCTCAGAGATGATGAGCCTCAGCTTTTCTAAGATAAGTAGACATATGAGGCTGCCAGTTTCCAATGACAGTTGCTAGGCAGGGCATTTAAAAACATCTTTTAGCTCCTTGGTGTCTGGGAAAAGAGGCAGCAAAGGCAAATCCTGTTTGGAATCTCAGTGTTTCAACAGGGCTTTGTTCCTCACCTTGTTCTCTCGTGGCAGGCCCGGGTGAAGGATCTGGAAGACCAGTGTCGCAGTCAAACAGAGCAGTTCAGCCTCCTGTCACAGGAACTCCAACAATTCCGGCTTCAAACAGGAAAAATCGACCTTCTCACCTCCACTCTGGTGACTTCAGAGCTGCCCCTTGCTCTGTGCAGCTCCGCCCCGCAGCCCCACTGGGAGAAGGGTAATTGCTGGACATGCCTGAGAGGGCTTTGACGAATGGGTTGGTTTTTATGTAAATGAAAAGGGCTGAAGGAGATAATGCAAATGTTTAGTGAATGTTTGACATCTCTGTCCCTATAGGAAATAGGGTTCATTCTTGTTCATTTTGTAAAGAGAAGTTAGCATTTCTGCAGCCAGGGAGAGCTCGGGTGTCCAGCCTGTTGAACGAGGCACGTTTGAAGAGACTTAGGCTGCTCCCTGGGATGGTCGTTGCTGATCCTGCATCCTGCCTGTGGCTGTAACTAATGGACAGCTGATTTTATTGCAGAGTCAGCTGTTCCTGGGTTGCTCCATCAGAGTACAAAGAAGGTTCACAATGAAGAGAATGACAAGCTGGAGCTGTCACAGCAGGGGCCAGACACCACCATGGGCTCCCCAGCTGTTCCCACCAGTGCTCAGAAACAATCTAAGAAAGGAGAGTCTCAGTCCAGCTCTTCAAAATCTGAATCCATGCAGAACAGCCCCAAATCCTGCCCAACTCCAGAGGTCAGTATGGGAGTTCCCTCTTCTGCCTGTACTTTCCAGCCAGAAGGGAAATAAATGCATTGCTGAGAGCACTAGTAAAGTTGAATTCATTCCCCAGTAAGGTCGCATGCATTCACCAATAAGGTTGCATTCATTCTCTTCTGGCTACCTGAAGAAAATGGGATAAACAAGAGAAAAACTGTAGGAAAATTCTGAAATTACCTTGGATGCCATGTCTGTAATGCTCATGTGAATACATTGCTGTGCTTCGTGAAGGAAACAACTAGTTAAACAGTGCCTGGGAGCTTGGAGAAGGAGTGGGATGGGAGGTGTGAGATAGCTCTTGCTAAGCTTCCTTGTGGCATCTCAACTGTCACTAAAACACATAAAGGCTACAAACTGGAATTTTTAGCGTGAAGAGAAACCATCCAGACTATTTTTGGCCTTGAGCTGTGAATGAGGAGCTCAAACTTCTTATCTGGTGTTTTTAATTACTAAGATATTATTTGGTGAAAGAAACCATGAGAAGATGCCAAGTTTGTGCTAAGAAGGATGGAACTAACAGGCTTTGCATGTTTGTGTCACCAAGATCTCCTCAATAGTTGTTGCTGCTTCTCCCCAGGAGCCCTTTTGTGGTGTTGTGGGGTTCACTTGAGCAGGGGTTGATTCTCTCTCCTATGCATTACTTGAGGGGATGGTTTAGGGCAGAGCAATGCTGTGAGGGCCAGGTGTGGTGGCCTGAGGGGGACCTTTTGTTCTTTTGGGGTTTCCTGAGCACTATAGCCACTGAAGTGCTGAGGTGCCCCGGTCAGGACACCCACAACATCAGTGCCAGGCAGAGCCTCCCACTGTGTAAGAGCTCAGGAAAGTGCCATATTCAGAGCCAAAGTGAAGGTCACACCTGGGGAGGAACAGGTATGGAACTGTTAGCAATTCTATAGCAGGAAAAATGCCTACATTTTAGTTCAAGAGAAAGCTTGGAAGCCACTGTGCCTTCCTGGAGAGATAGATCCCTGCAGAGATCAGTGTGGGATCCTTGGAAAAGAGCTAATGCCTGCAGTGTTTGGCTTCCACAGCACATAATTGTGAGAACATTCCAGGCTAAGCCCCTTTGTTTGAGTGTTACAGGTGTTTGTTCTCCAAGGACACAGGGCAGGATTGCATTACAAGGAGTACAGTACCTTGAAAAGATACTCTGAACTCTTCCTGAGATTGACTCTGGCTCTTCATGTGTTAGAAAAAATACTTTGTGTTCTGGTGCCTGCAGAGGGTCTTCATAAAAAATACATTTGCCTTGAGGTATGCTTTAAAAAGGCAGCTTGAATTGGTTCATTGGCACAAGTTTAGACAAAACCCAGGGACTGCATTGCTTCAAGAAGAAGGGTTGCATTACACAGCCCATTGCCACTGGATATAAAATCCCAGAATTTCACCAGCATCAAAGCAGCTGAGAGAAATTTCTCAAAGGTGCTTCACCAGTAGATACCAAATGCCTTGACGGTGCAGCCTTCAGCTTAGGAAGTGCAGAAGGAGCTGCTGGCTAGAAAGGGAGAGGTTGTAACAGGAATGGAGGCTTCCTGCCCTGACTCTTGTATTTCGTTCAGTATATGCTGTTAGCAGAGCCAGCTAAAACCAAAAGTTCCAATCAAAGCTCTGTCTAAAGTACACAGACATCCTACAGAAAATGTACAGGTGTTGGAGAGGACACAAGCAATTAAAGACCCCAGCATCCAACAGAGCTCTTTTGTTCAGGTTGGCATTTGTGTTGGACACAGGCACAGCTACCATGTAGAGGTAGCACAAAATCAACATGCTGAATTATGTATACATGGAGTGGAAGAGGTCTCCAGAGCCTCTAGTGGGACTGTCACCAGCTCTAAATGAGTGTGGCCATGGCTTTGCTGAGCTCAGGCTACAGCTTCTTCAGAATGGAGATCCCTTAGTGTTGGAAAATCCCAGCTCTACAGAGATGGGGCAACTGAGAGGTATTTTAAAATATTTTATTCCTTTATCAGTCTCCATGAAGGGTGAAACGTAAGAGATGTAAAACTCAATGCCATTCTATTAGAAGCCAAGTTATTTCCTGGTTACAATACCTTATAAATGTTTTTAGTCTTTTAGTCTTACTAGCTTTTGCCACACAATGGTGCTAATACTTCCAACACCAATCACCTGTTATTCTACCCCATGTGATCTTGCCACAATGCATCTTTCACAGTTCTGATTCTCCAAAATATCTGGTCTTTTTGCAAGGCCATCATTTGAAACTTGTTTCTAGTTCAGTCTCTCTCTCAGCAATGTCTTCTCTGTTCCATGGCCTTTCTAAGTCAGCACACCTTATCTCAGAGTTTGCATACAGATGTACAAGACTGTGTGAGCTTTCAGTCAGGCTTTGAGAATGCTTTACAAGTCCATTTCTCATATCCCAGCTCTAAGGCACTGTTCCCAAGGCTGTGTCACCCACCTGGGCAAGGAGTTTTTGCTGATGTCTGACTGGAAACCCTGAAGCTCCAACTTGGGGCTGTTGCCTCTTATTACTACTTCCTCACTAAAAAGTCATTCTTAGAGATGGTCCTTAGTCCAGGAGCCAGACTGACACCAGCCATGTGTTTAGAGAATGTGTTCACTATGTACAAACACTGAGTGTTCCTTTACTTAGATCCTTATCTTTAACATTTTTAGGTGGACACTGCAAGTGAAATGGAAGAACTGGATGTTGACAGCATCTCCCTCATGCCAGAGCCAGGCAGCCAAGGTGCTGCAAAGCTCCAGGTGTTCTTAGCTCGATACAGGTACTGAGAGATCATTGCTTGTGCTGTATGGAGTTACACTGGTTATCCACATTTCACTACTTCACAATCTTCTCTTGGATTCACCACTATTAGGAGTGGATAATAGTAGATTAGACCTTTTATTTCTCATGGGATTTTCACACTGGGTGAGCTGAGAGTGTCAAGCCTGAAGAAGACAAGGCTCGGGGGAGACCTTAGAGCTCCTTCCAGTGCCTAAAGGGCTCCAGGAGAGCTGGAGAGGAACTTGGGACAAAGGCCTGGAGTGACAGGACAAGGGAATGGCTTCCCACGGCCATAGGGCAGGGCTAGATGGGATATTGGGAAGGAATTGTTCCTGTGAGGGTGGGCAGGCCCTGGCACAGCGTGCCCAGAGCAGCTGTGGCTGCCCCTGGGTCCCTGGAAGTGTCCAAGGCCAGGCTGGATGGGGCTTGGAGCAACCTGGGGTGGTGGAAGGTGTACCTGCCCATGGCAGGGGTGGAATGAAATGAGCCTTAGGGTCCCTTCCAACTCAAACCATTCCATGATCGAATGATTTGAGAGCTGGTTCTTCCTGCACAATCCAGGCTTAGTTCATTAAAAGCACATTAAGCTCAGCAGCTGTTCAGTGAACAGCACTGTGTGAAACTTTGAATATTGTTCTCTGTTGAAAATTAGTTCAACATGACATATTCATTGAATTGTCTATTTTTTTCAGAATAGTGCAAGAAGTTTTCTCCAAGAAATCTTATTCCAAAAATTAAGAAAATTTAAGCTTAGAATTCCATAAATATTTGGCCAAAATGCTTCTGGCTTCTGGTAATTTTTAAAGGACAAAGAAAAAAAAAAAAACAGGTTTTTGAGATAACTGTTACCATTCACTGAGCCATCATGGTCAAGCCCAAGTTGCTGCGGTTCAGTGTATTACCTGTCCTTCAGCCTTTCCATTGGGAATTGGGAGGAAGAGAACGAGGATGATTCCATTCTTGTGTGGAGCACATCAGATGTGGTCTGTGTCTTCATGTCAGTCTTGGGCCCATAAGATCTCAGTCAGATCACAGAGAGGTAAACATTGCTTTGGCATGAAATCCCTTTTAAGGGTTAAAGAGCAGGAATTGGCAGTAGGTGTTTGTAAAGATAAAAGTTTTTCATGAGGCATTTTCCTGTGAAATGAGACCCTCTGATTAGTTTGAGTATTCCTGGGTAGGCAGGTTAGAACTGCCTGGAATCCAAGCCATATCACTGATGTATTTTTAAATTTCTTGTTGGTGGAGTTTTTGGAGTGCTGTTTAAAATGTGGGGTTAGAGCAAGAGGAGACACCACAACCTCTCTCTGCAGCCTCTTTCAGTGCTTGCTCAACCTCAAAGAAGTTTTGCCTCAGGTTCAGGTGTAATTTCCTGTTTGTTTGTGCTCACCACCCCTTGTTCTGTTGCTGGCACCGGTGGAAAGCATCTGGCTCCCTTCTCTTGACACCCACCCTAAATATACCTGTGCATTGATAAAACTCCCTATTCTGTTGCCTTCTCTCCAGGCTGAATATGCCCAGCTCCCTCAGCCTGTCCTCAGAGAGATGCTGTCTTGGTTTGAAAGACAGGTATCTGCTAAGGAAAGGCAAGAGCCCCTTTCCTGAGATGCGGAATGCAACCCCCTCCCTGTTAATTATTTTAGGTCCAAATCAGAAGCCTTCAGGCAGGAGGTGTGGGGATAAGGGTAACAGTTCTTTACTGATATCCAACAAGGAGAAAAAAACAACAACAGCTATAAAAATTGACAACAGAACAGAACAGTCTAGCTCCGCTCCAGTCCCTTTTGGCCGCAGGTCGTCTCCCTGCGCTCAGTTACCGGTGCTGGGGGCAGGGCAGGTCCCGCGCAGTTGAAGAGGGCTGGGTGATGGCGGCCGCGGCCCAGGGGTGAGAGGGATGGGGAAGTGACTCCCCCTCACGGTGTCGGTCGTGGTGCTCAGCAGAGTGTCCGGAGATAGTAGGGTGAGGTGGGAGAGCAGCAGAGCGATGTCCAAAGGCAGGGAGCGTGGATCTCAGTGCTGGGATGGCAGGGGGAGATGCCAGACCGGAGCCCGGGCCGTCCTCCCACTCCACGAGCCAAGCGAGAGAGAGTCCCCCGCTCCAGACCCCCATCCCACCTTTTCTTTTCCGGTTTCCTCCTCCCCCTCCACCCACCCCCCTACGAGAGAACATTATCTGTCGTTCTAAGGTGTAGCCACAATTACTTAGCATAACAATGGGAGAAAATTCCACAGAAAGAAAAGGGAACAATTCAACCCCCAACAGATGCTCCGGTCCCTTCAGCATCCTCATATCTCTGTTCCTTTGGATGTCACAAGACATCTGTTTTGCTCTTCAGAAATTATCTGTTATTAAATATTTTCATATGTAAACTACAGTCTTGACTTTTGTCTGTGGAATTTGCTGCTTGCCAAAGTGGACTCATTCCCAGTGAATTAAAAGCTTATCAGCATCACAGCTGTAGTGTGTTGCTGGGAAGGTTCCTATGCAAATTAAATCTTCCAATTGTAAATATTTCAGCTACAATCCTTTTGATGGACCTAATGAAAATCCAGAGGCAGAGCTTCCACTGACTGCTGGAGAATATATTTACATCTATGGAGACATGGATGAAGATGGCTTCTTTGAAGGTGTGTTTTAGTCAAATGAAATGGGATTGAACTGCTGTGGAGAGTTGTTCTCTCCCCAGAAAATGAGAGAGAAATTTAGTGAATCTTGGAACCTCAAGGTAAAGGGTTTCTGCCCAAAGTTAGTTTGTTAGAAGAACAAGCGGATCCTGTTGGAACCAGCTTTATTTATGTTATGAATAAACTAAGTGTAAGCTATGAAATCCTTATCTAGTGATCTCAGAGGAAATTTTGCCGCTACGTTCAGCAAGTTCCAGGTTTCATCCCCGATGGTTTCAACTCCCACATGGTTCCTCCCTCACCATGGAGAGGAACATGTTCAGCCCCTTCTGCAGATGGGGTGTTTCCCTCTTTCCAATGGAAAAAAGTGAACCAGGAACTGCAGCAGGTGATGGGCTCCATTGCCTCGTGCTCTCTTGGCAGAGGAGGGATACAGTGATCAACCCAGACTACAGTTGCTGATGTCACACAGTGTTTCTGTTTTGACCCCTTTGCAAACATGATCCTGGTTGACTAAGAGGTGGATGGAATTGAAACCAAGATTCGTGGGCTGTAAATTTGTGCTGAGGTTTCTTTGTGGAGCCGCTTGCTTAAGGGGTAATGGTTCCTGATTTCCTGAGGTGCTTTGCAAGAGCTGAGACAAATGCATGTGTGTTGCACTGCTTGCTCTGTGACTGCTCTGCCTCATTTTTCTTTCTTTCTATTCCCAAGCTTACCATTTATTTGTTTGTTTATTGTTTAAAAAAGTTATTCTTTACTAACCTTTTCTGCTTTCCCTGCTTTCAGTTGATTTGTTGTAGGTAGAGTTTGGAAGGGGGAAGGCAGTGCAGTCCATATGTGATGCTCATCCTTGGTTTGATGGGTCTGCACAATTGCTGTGTATCTTTTGTGGCCCCACAAGACTTTTTGGGGCACCTTTAGTACAGGAGTTAACTTAAGAAAGGAGGGAGCAAAAAGGAAGGCCAGAGCTAAATACAGAGCTGGAAAGATGGACTTTCTTGAGGAAGTACTGCAAACCCCAAATCTGTATGGCTGGGAGAAGATGTAAAATCATCCATCTGCATAGTTCAGGAAGGCTAAAGAAGTTAGTGAAAGAGCTGTGATGAGGAAGAATGGGATAATGAAGAAGGAGAAAGCCTTTAGCTAAGTACACAACGCAACTTTTTACTTAGCTGGTTCTAAAATGTGTGGAGCAGCGAGGTTCCTCACTGTGTCCATTGGAACCTAACAAGGGAAGCCCTAGGAAATCAGGAAACATTGCCAGGAATAACCTTCCTGAGGTTTTTTCCACTCCTGACTGCAGAGCAGTTGTACCCTGGCATAGATGTTGTCCCATAGTCCTCACAGCTGAGCTGGAAGGCTCAATAGCAGGAGCAGTGGTAACAGGTGTCCTGTTTTTTGTTTAGGGGAGCTGATGGATGGCCGGCGAGGGCTGGTCCCCTCCAATTTTGTTGAGCGAGTTTCAGATGATGACCTCATGACGTTTCTGCCTCCGGAGCTGAATGATCTCACCCATAGCTCATACCAGGAGAAAAGTTTGGTCAGTGCAAGCACCAGCAATGGAGATAAGAGTGAGCTCTCCATTGAAGAGGGTAGCATCAGTCCGCTTGCCAGCAGAGCAGAAGGAGATCAGGAGGAACCCGTTAGTCACACAGCAGTGCCTTACCCAAGAAGACTGACTCTTATCAAGCAGCTTGCCAGAAGCATAGTTGTAGGCTGGGAACCACCTCTTTTGCCAGCTGGCTGCCCAGACATACAGAGCTACAACATCTATGTGGATGAAGAGCTACGTCAGAACGTGAAAAGTGGCCTTCAGACCAAAGCAGTGATAGAAAAGCTGGATTTACACAGCAGGGCTTACCGTGTGTCCGTGCAGACGGTGACAGAGCACGGCAGCTCTGATAAACTGCGCTGCACTTTCTTCGTGGGGCAGGATTTTGGCATGGCACCCACGATGCTGAAAGTCAGAAGCGTCACGGCCACATCAGCAGAGGTCACATGGCTTCCCTGCAACAGCAACTATAGCCATGGGGTATATCTCAACGGGCAGGAGTGTGATGTGACAAAGCCAGGCGTGTACTGGTACACCTTCCACAACCTGCAGCCCAGCACCCAGTATGTGGCCAAGCTGGAGGCCCGGCCCATGAAAACTCCTTGGGAAGAGGTGCCCGAGGGGCAGGAGCAGGACTCAGCCGTGATACACTTCACTACCCCTGTAGCAGGTACCACAGGCCTCTGCACATGGACAGGCTGTGCTCAGCTGGCCTTTTGCTGGGAAGCCGTGGGGTAAAGGGAAGCGAGGTTGATTAGGTCCCCAAAGCCTGAGGTGCTGCACTCTTTTGTCTTTATGTTTTTCTTCCTTTATTTTAAAATTTGATTATCCCTTTTCCTTTCATTTGCTTTGGGAAGACGTCCTCTGTGCTGGTTGGAGCAGCTGGTTGGGCAGGGAGGAGATGGTTGGCCATGACTTTGCTTCAAGGGTTGCTGCGTCTTGGCCTCAGCTACTTTTGCAAAGTTCTGTTTTCTGTGCATTAAAGCTTTCGCAGAACAAGAGCATCTTATTTTCTCTGGTTCTGTCTGTCATTTCCCGGAACTGGCCTGGCTGTTGTAGTTCAGTTCTGCAGGGACAAGTCTGGTTGGGAGTTTGCTCTTTGATTCTAACCAGGATTGAGCTTTATGCTGTAGCCAGATAAGCAAGAGGAAATTGTTTTTGGTCTCTCCCAGGCACACCTGATGCTCCTTTGGATGTCCAGGTGGAAGCTGGTCCCTCTCCAGGTATCCTGGTTATCAGCTGGTTGCCTGTTACCATTGATGCTGAAGGATCTTCCAACGGGGTCCGGGTCACTGGATATGCCGTGTATGCGGATGGACAGAAGGTACTGGCTGTGCAGGGGGCTGGGGATGCTGCAGGGGTAGCATGAAGTGTCAGACCTTAAGACATGGAAAGCTGGATCCAGGAAGGTGTCCTGAGGAGGCAGTGACAGTCCTTGGCCTGGAAAGGAGTAACATCAGAGAAGGGACATTGCTTGGGCTGTGTGATGCACACCACAAAAGACATCTGTTGAGGCTTTGGAGGTGCTCCTGGAACCCGACCCTCCAGCAGCAAAACAGCCTCCTCTGCTCAGGCCAGGCACTGGCCTGATCCTTTGGCAAACAGTCCCTAAGGTATGGACAGAGCACAAGGATAAGTACAGAGCCACCACCTGGGGCTTTCTCTCAGTGTGAGGAATGAGGGGTAGGGATCCAGCATGAGCTTGGCATCCCCACAGCATGGGCAGAAGGTTAGGGGGGGAATCTGCCCCTCTGCCATGCGTAGGTGAGACCTCACCTGCAGAGCTGCCTCCAGCTCTGGGTCCCCCAACATCAGAAGGATGTGGAGCTGCTGGAGTGAGTCCAGAGGAGGCCATGGAGATGCTTCAAGGGCTGGAGCCCCTCTACTCTGGAGCCAGGCTGGCAGAGCTGGGGGTGTTCACCTGGAGAAGAGAAGGCTCCAGGGAGAGCTCAGAGCCCCTGACAGTGCCTAAAGGGGCTTCAGGAGAGCTGGAGAGGGACTGGGGACAAGGGATGGAGGGACAGGACACAGGGAATGGATTCCCACTGCTGGAGGGCAGGGTTAGATGGGATATTGGCAAGAAATTGTTCCCTGTGAGGGTGGGGAGGCTGTGGCACAGATTGTTCAGAGAAGCTGTTGCTGCCCCAACCCTGAAAGTGTCCAAGGCCAGGTTGGACAGGGCTTGAAGCAACCAGGGATGGTCCAAGTCGAAGGTGTCCCTGCCCGTGATAGGGCTGGAATGAGATGGTTTTTAAGGTCCCTTCCAATCCAAGCCATTCCATGGTTTTAACATACAAACACCTCAGGGTTCAGTATTGTTACTGATATAGAACATCCAAGGTCATTCTGTACTAAAAATGTCCTATGGTCTTGTGCAAACATGATGTTGTTTGAAATAGCACAGTTGCTCTTTTGTCATAGAAATGCTTTTTCCTCTTCACAGGTGAAAAAAGGTGGAGTCTGGGAAGGTAGTCAGAAGAATAGCCTAAAAAAGGGAGAAACTTTTTGAAGCTTATAAAACAAGGAGGGTTAAAATCTGGAGTGAGAGTGAATATATTCATATTTTGTAGACTATTCAGTTTCTCAAATTTCTTTTTAACTGTTCGTTCTTCAGAGATACTATGCAGAAGGGTGGGAATTCTTCACCACTGCTCTCCAGAGCTTTGAGTTCTGTCTTAACTTTTGGTTGGGAATTGTTCTACTCAGAAGGGCTGAGCTGTGCACAGCAAATAATTATTTCCTGTTCTTTTGCTTACAGGTGATAGAAGTTACTTCTCCAACAGCTGGGAGTGTCCTGGTGGACTTGTCCCAGCTTCAGATGTTCCAGGTGTGCCATGAGGTTTCTGTGAGGACGATGTCTCAGTACGGGGAGTCTGTGGATTCAGTTCCAGCCCAGATTTCCTCACTGCTGCTGCGATCCTCGCACTACACTTCCCCTGTGTGCACCACTGTCCCCTTCGGACTGCCCCGGGGGGGCCCCAGGGCCTCGCTGCCTGCTCGCAGCCCACAGCACACGCCTGCACTCCTGCTCCGACAGAAAACTCCTGCTGAGAGCTCAGATGCCAAATTGGCTGATCCCTCCTTCAGCCCTGTCAGCTCAGCACGGCCCCTGACAGAGGAAGCCTCTTCCCCGCTGCACCTCCCCTCCCCTAGTGCTTCCTTGGCTCCAGCCACTTCCCCACAGGGCTTGGACACTGTGGGAGACAAGAAATACCTGAGTGTGCCTCCCCAGCAGGCTGGCACAGTGCTCCTAGGGCAGGGCACAGAGCCTGGCCCTTCCCAGGAACTGGGATTGCAACAGCCAGGTGAAGGGACAGAGGTGCAGGTAAGTGCTTACATCTTCTGCCCAGTGCCAGCTGTGCAGGGAAGGGCAATGGATGGTTTTTGGAGTGTGGGATAAGATGCCTCTGAGCACCTTTCTGTGACACAGTATTGTCTTTGGGTCAAGCGGTGGCAAACTGTCAGAGGGTTTGGCTGCCGTTGTATATTTGGAAGATGCAGCTCACCTCTTGATTCTGTTTGCTGGCAGATCAGGAATAGAGTGAGGAAAGGAAGAACTTGCAGAGTTAAAAGATTAAAAGGATGTTTTTGTGTTAATTTGGCATTGCTGTGCTCTTTGTCTTGAAGGGACCTGGTGGGTTTTTACAAGACAGTGGTAGAGCACATTAGTGGATGGCAGAGTGGGGCAGCCATGGCTGCAGAACTGGCAAACTATTCTGACACTGGCTATTTGGAGTTCCCAGTGGGTGAGTGGAATTCCCAGTAGGGTGGGTGAGTGCTTTCAGAGTTCTTTTAGGACAGAGGTGAGGATGTCTGAGAGCCATATAATGATCGTGAATGATTGCTCTGTGACCATGGGGAAGTGGGCCCTCCTGGTGTGGGATGTATTTAATCGGGGAAAAGGATCTATTTCCCATTCTGACTTTTTGACATCATGGGAACTCATGGGAGTGCTTCAAACTGTTAAATTCAGCACAACTTTATTAATCATGGCAGTGTGACCCTGTGAAGGCTCAGAGTTAGGCTGAGACTTCTGAGAATTGCTGAAGCAACAGCAGCATGGTGGGCTCAAGCCCAAGAGCCAGCTCAATACCCAGAAGAACTGAAATGTTGAGTCCAGAACTTCAGTGATCAGCTCCTGGTCATTTGCAGCTCACAGTACCTTGAGTCAACTGCTGGATTCATTTACCCACATTTCGTAGAATCATGGAATGGTTGGGGTTTGAAGGCACAATAAAAATCATCTGGTGCATGACAGGGACACCTTCCATTAGGCCAGGCTGCTCCAAGCCCCATCCAACCTGGCCTTGAATGCTTCCAGCTTCAGATGTTGGTGGTGTGCCAGGAGGCTTCTGTGAGAATGATGTCTCAGCTGGTGGATTCAGTTCCAGCCCAGATTTCCTTGTTTTTCTGTGAGTCTCTTACTGCACTTCAGCTGTTTCCAGCATTGTTGTCTCCATACATTCAGATGTCTGGTGTAGATGGCTACGCTTGTGGTGGTTGCTTTGCCTCCTTTGTGGAGAAGAGTGAAATGGGTGCTCCCAGGATGCAGATCATCCTATCATCCTTCTCACTTGAGGTGTCTCTTCACTTGGCTGTCAGCAAAGGGAAATAGGGCAGGAAATCTGAGCTGTGAGATTAGATATGAGATCAGTACTTGGCTGGCTTTTGTCTGAGCCCAGGGGACATTGAGAAGCTTGACACTGCAATGTCTCAGTGTCTCGGGGTCTGATCCTTCAGTGTGTTCAAAGTGTACCTGGTACATAAGGACAAGGTTGTGCTCCATTGCAAAATGCAGGGAGGCTCCCTTGGTTAGAGTAAGAGAAAGGGGTGGTTGATGAAGTCTCACCTGCCTTACCCTTCTTTTTTCTGGAGCTCCATTCCTTCATCTCCCAGAGGTTTTCTTGGACTGATTGGAAAACACATGAAGACTTTCTTTAATTCTCACTAGGTGAACTAATCAGGAGCTTGTTGTATACTCTCTGTGTGTATTATTTTTCATCCATATTCTTCCCCTTTTCTTCACAACCCAGGAAGTCCTGAAGTAGGGTCGTCATTTCCAGCTCAGCCCAACATGCCAGTTGGTGTCTAGGCCATTCCTCTGATCCTCAGATGACAGTGGGAAATGATTGTGCTGTATAGCTTGGCTCTTCTTGCTGCTCTGAGACTTGTTACTGTCAGTACCTTTGTGGGCCTTTGCTCAGCTACAGACACTGTGTCTCCTGGGAGCTGAGGACAGGGAGGGGTTTGTTCCAGGGCTGGCCAACATTCCCAGCTGCAAGTTGCCTGCCAAAATATTGATATGCCTACAGCCCAGAACACATCAGAGGGTCAGAGTTTGGGGTGGTAGGACTCCATTTTGATGCATAAGTAGTCTGAGAAGCTTCCCCTTGATTTCACTGTTGGTTTGTTTCCCAGATGGAGCAACCAAGAACCAAAGCACTGGAGCTGGGAAGCCCGAATGACAGCAGGGTGAAGCTCCAAACAGAAACCTCTGTGGAGGAGGCACCCAGTGCTGACACACAGAGAGAGGCAGAGAAGCACCTGAGCCCAGAGCCTCTGTCCTCCCCCAGGCAGGCTGGGGGCACACAGGACACCTTCCCAGATGGAAACACAAGCGGGAGCAGCTGCCAGGACTTCCTGAGGTTGTCTTCTGGCAAGGAGGTGATGAAAGAAATGTCCAGAGTGAAAAAAGAGGTTTGTTTAACCTTGCTTGAGTGTGTGTGCCCATGGAGGGATGTGACCTATACCTGATCTTCTGAGTTTTCCAGCCTTAGGCAGTGCTGTTCTGCAGGCTGTGAAGTGAGGCTGATGGTTGTGTGTGTCCACACGTGCTTGTCACTCCCTCAGGTGCTGCCCACTTCCTTGCCTACCACACCTGAGCTGTGTATGTGCTCAGAGAAAGGGAAAATGCTCCTTTGTTGCTGAAATAGTCTGGGAGAACTGAGAAAATGTGTTTTGCTTTTCAACAGCAGGACGAAAAACTGTCGGAAATGGGCCGCCGACAGTTGACCCTTTTCGCTGAGCACAACCGGAGTTCTGACCTTTCAGATATTTTGGAAGAGGAGGAAGAAGATGAGCTGTATTCAGAAGCTCTGGAAGAGAAAAAATGGGAGCAGAGAGAGCCGTGTTCCCAGGACAATGGGGAAAAGGTAACTTGTGCTGAGTGCTGCTTGCGGGGAGCGCTGGTGCAGCCATCCCATGCCATCAACTCACAGGAGGAGGGGCTGGGCTGAGCTTTTCCCGAGGTCCTGCTGCTCTGCTTTTCCTCCCAGTCTTTACTCAAGGTAGTAAAAACACAAGTTCTTTAGGAGAGGGAAGGGTGTTTGTTTAAATGAATGGAGCCAGGATTTAATTAGTTGGCAAAACACACAGTGTGATGTGATGTTTAAAATCCAGGGTTAAAATCAATGATCAAATTGATTGAGTTCTTAAAACAGATAGTAAACAGGGAGCAGTCAATGCTCTCAGGCACAGGGTGGGATTGTTGGGGTGTCCTGTGCAGGGCCAGGTGTTGGCTTCAATCCCTTTGGGTCCCTTCTAGGTCAGGATATTCCCTGATTCTGTGATTATTTGGCTTAGACCTTGATACTTTCTCTAGCCATGGATGGCATGTCGGAGCAGAGTTATGGCTTTTCTGTTCAAATGCTGCAAGGGATGAAATCCTGCCTGAGCTGAGCTGAAAGTGACGAGCTTAATTTGTGCTCAAAGAGTTAAACCTGGTCTGAATGCAACCATGGGAATGTGATTCCAACTGCATGACCTGGAACTGGGTGTGTAACCATACAGATTACAGCAGTTAGGATGAATGTTTGTGAGGGAAAGCACTGAGGGTGAGAGACTGGAGAAATAAAAAGCTTTGCAGGAAATCTGATATGTCTGGATGGCAAGAAAGCACCCTCTCTTGAATTTCTCATGTGGCCTAGGAACATCTGTTGTTGATGGTGTTCTGTGGCTGCTGATCTGCAGGGATGGGGCTGGTGAGCGCTAAATGGTAGCAGACAATGTAGTGACTCTGGAGTAAATTTCCTCTTCTCCTGAAGGGTCTTCTGCTTCCCAGGAGAGGAATTGGACCTGCAGCACAGCACATCAGGGGCCCCAGGAGAAGCCTGGCGGCAGGAGAAGCTGGGGCTGCCTCTGGAGGTTTTGGAAGGGCTTCCAGTTGTTGGGATTGGACTGGGAAAATGGAAGAAAAATAAGTTTCCTGGAAAGAGAAGGAAGGAAATAAGAGCAATCAAGAACACTATTCTTTCTTGGGGTTTTTTTGGTTTGTTTTTTTCTGGGTGTTTTATTTGCCTTAATGTTTTTATTTGGTTGGGTTTTTTTCTGAAAAGAAAAACCAAAACCCTGCTCATGTCCTTTTGAGCTGAGCAAACTGGTGCTTCTTGCCTAGATAAAGTGATTGTTTTCTATGCTGGCAGTGATAGAGTGAGGGTGACAAGATGCTGAATGGGGAGAGGACATGAGGGGCAGGAAGCTTTAGGGCACAGAGCTCCCATTACTACCTTGTGGATTGAAGGGGATATGACTGGGAAAGGCTGTTTTCTAGGATTCTGCATATTTAACTAAATTTTCTGTTACCTCAAGACTGCTCAATTAATTCTTTCAGGATCCAGAGGATGAAAACATGGAAGGATGCTGCTTTTAAAATGTTTATCCTCAAATAAGTTGTTTAATTGCTGAAAATATTTATTACATTAAAATTCAAAAGCAGAAGCCACAACTTTGCAAACAGCTAAATAAAGTCTTACTGAACTTAATTTTTGGTTGTATTTATGAATTCTCTATATTCCTAATTGGTGCTAACAAGACAGGAGCCTTGAATATGTGTTCTGTAAGGAGAGTTCGAGAAAATTGAGAGGTTTTTGGTCTAGAGGAGTTGAATGGGAGATTTTGTAACTGCCTATAACTATTTGTGTGATGTTTAAAAGGATGAGAGCCAAAGTCTTCTTGTTTCTGGGAGATGATACATTAAAAGAGGCAGAAATAATGAGCTGCTGTTTGCGATGTTCATGTTGGAGCTGAGTTCAAACCTCGTTCCCAGGAGGACAGTGCAGCCTTGGGATTGGTTCCCAGAGGGTTCTGGATCTCCATTCTTTGGTGTCCTCAAACCGCATCTAAGGAAAGACATGGATTTATTGTTGGCAACAGTCCTGCTGCAATTAGGAGACTGAACTGGAGACCTCTTGGAGGTCTCTTCAACCAGTTCTAAGTATAATTCAAGACTAACTTTTGCTTGGAAAAAGCTAGAGAGGTTGGAACTATTAGTAGATAGCTTGCAACTGCCTTTGTTTATCCCCCCACAGTGGTTCAGTTTTTAATTATATCTGAACAGACTTGCTCATGGCTGTAGTTTGAAACATGAATAGCTACACATGCTTTGTAAGCTATTTGTAAGTGCTTTTATAACACATAATGATATAACTTGTGAGGGAAGTTGAACAAGTGACCACCAAAGCTATCTTCCTACCAAAATGACACTATGCACCTGGGATTTTGCCTTTTATGTTAGTGCTAATGTAATAAGAAATAAACCTATAAATTCTACAGCTGTCCACAACAAATCTTAAAATTCAGCAGTGTTGTCCCCAAAACTTTCTCTAACCTGGTAGGCTCTCACCCATCTGCAAGTGAAGCTCATGTTTGTGTGGCCCTTAGAGGTGAAGGGTTTTCCTTTGTTTTTGTGGGAACTCGTTCCCTGGATTTGCAGGCAGAAGCCTGCAGTCGGGCTATACTTTGCTAGAAGATAGGAAGGGCCGAGGCAGCAACATCTCCAAGGGCCATTCCCTGTGCTCCAGGGAGAGGACAGGGCTAAGGGGGACCCGTGACTCCATGGGGGAGCACAGGCTGAGGCTCAGCCCTGTGGACAGAAGAGCCCACTCAGCTCTGCTGTGGAGGGACAGTGCCTCTCCTGCCCCCATCCCACCCCGAGGGTGCCAAGCCATGAGGAATCATTCCTGTGGCAGGATGAAAGGTGCTGCAGGTAGCTGTGTGTGCACAGGAGAGGCTGGGAGGGAGCTCTTCCATGCATTTGCCTTCCTTGCTTCCCACCACATTGCTGGTTCATGTGATTGCTTTTGCCAGAAGATCCATCGCTCCCTCTGCCCCCTTCCCTTGCTTTGCTGCAGCCACAGCTCCATCCTGCTCTGCTGGGAGGGAATCAGGGTCACTTTGCCTTTTGTTTTAATGTTTATTTCCTCTCTTTTTTCCTTTGCTTGTCCTGGCTGTGGCTTTTCTCGGGGTCTGGGTACAGATGGATCTTTGTGATACTGACAGCGATGAGGAGATTCTGGAGAGGATCCTGGAACTCCCACTTCAGAAGAACCACAGCAAGAAGTTGTTCAGCATCCCTGAAGTGACCGAGGATGAGGATGAAGATGAGGATGAGAAGGGTGTTCTAGAAGAAAAGATAGACCCGCAAGACTCCTTGGAAACACAAACCTATAATTCAGGAAGAACAGAGAAACCACCCAACAGCAAGGAGCCATTTCTAAAGGAAGATGGGAATAACACCTCCATGGATGTGTCTGCTCAGACTCCACAGGGGGAGCCTGGTGCTAAGGAGAGCAGAGTCGATGCTGACCATGCAGATCCTGCCTTTGACCAGCTGGCTTGCAGTCAAAAGAAGGTGCACTGGAACTGGTGCTATCAGGAGAATGATCCAAAGTCTGGGAGTGGGACAAGTCCCTCTTGGAGCAAGAAGAAGGGAAATAATTATCAAGAGAAGATCCGGAGTCGGCCTGAGTCAAGTAGGAAGAGACAGAGTGATCTAACAGAGCACTGCAGTCGTCTGCTGAGCAACTGCAGCCAGATGGGGAGTGGGTTATACAGAGCTCCCAGTCTCAGGGAGGAGCTGAATGTTGTCAGCAGTGCCGGTGGGAAGGAGGGGTTGGATTTGTACAGCCGGGCCAGACAAGGCACCTTAAGGAAAAAAGCCCCAAGAGCAGTGGGAACAGGGGGGGCAGAACCTGCTGTGATGGCAATGCACTGCCCCAGGAGCCTGGAAATAGACATCGAATATGACTCTGAAGATGATCAGGATTCAACCTGTGCATCCTCTCCAGAGAGCAAACTGTGGCCAGAGAGGTTCCAGAGCTGCCAGGGCGACTGGAGTGACTGCTCCAGTCAATGTGAGGCTGCCCACCCGGGTGGCAGAAGGCACCTGACCAGGCTGGAGATGATGGAAGAGCAGGGTATGGAGTGGGCTGGGTCTCCAAGCCGGCACCTACGATTTTTCTGCCGGGAGAAGGAAGCCCCGAGGTGTGAGAGCAGTTCTGAGGAGCAGGGCTGGGAGCTGGACTGTAAGTCACCTGGCTGGAGAAGGAGGTTCGAACATTCTTCGAAGGGGATACGTAGCACCTCCTTGCACAAAAGGGTTGGGTGACTTTTCCTATTCTGGCTTTGAAGCAACTTGCAGTGGTGCTGGCTTCCCTCTGCTTCCCTGGCCTGCCTGTATCTTGCTTTGTTCAGTGTTGTCCAGAGAAAGGACCCTCCTCTAGGATTGTCTGGAAGAATATCTAAGAGATTCTGTAGTTCTGTGCTGCTCCATGGCTTTTCTTGTAGTAGCTGCTTCTGCTTTTCCTGCTCCCTGACCAAGTGTCACCGATGCAGTATTCCTTTTCACACTGGGTCTTCCTCCCCACGGCAGGAGGCTGTGGGACCCAAATGAAAATCCCTGGTGCAATAAGCTGATTGTTGAAAGCTTTGTGTAAATGCTGACTCTAATGTCATTGCCTCCCCTCGAAATGCGCTTTCCTGCATCTTCACCCTCATCAAGGGGATCATCACGGGTGCCTGGCAGGGTGCCTGCCTGTCCTCAGTTTTGTTTTCCAACTCCCTTGGTCTTTCCAGCTCTAGAGTGTCCCTGAAGAGGAATGTTGCATTTGGATGCACTGCTCTTTGTGGAGTGCGTTTGGGCTGAGCGCTGTTCAGGGAGTTGGAAGGCAGAGGCTGCTACTAATTCTCTGGTGGTTCCAATTGCAGGCATCGAGTCATAAAGATTCCAGGGGCTCGGAGCCACCTGGCACAACCGCCTGGCAGGCTCCTAGCAGGAGGCGGAGCAAGAGCATAAGAAGCCAAATGCAGAAACCTTTGCTCTCTAGTCCAGGTGAGCAGGAACAGGGAGAGAGGTGGGCAGCAGGAGAGATGGAAGTTCCTGGAAATAAGTGGGGAGAGGCTTGCAGGCAGTACCAGGGCAGGGCTGACGTTGTCTCTGCTATGTTCCCTCTGTGCACAGGCCCTCCAAGGAACAGTGCTCCCGAGAGCTCTGGCAAAGATGATGGCATTCGGATTTTTGTGGCTCTCTTTGACTACGATCCTGTCTCCATGTCCCCTAACCCTGATGCAGCGGAAGAGGAGCTCCCATTTAAGGAGGGACAGATCCTGAAAGTAAGAACTTAGTGAACATCTACTCTATGGATCTGCCTGGTGTTCCAGGGGCAGCATAAACCTTGGGAGGTCTGCAGCTTCCTCATGAGAGAATTAGAGGGGCAGATGCTGTATCTTCTCTCTGGTGACCTTATGGAATGGCTGGAGATCAGGGAAAGGTTCTTCTCCCAGAGGGTGCTGGGCACTGCCCAGACTCTCCAGGGAATGGGCACAGCCCCGAGGCTGCCAGAGCTCCAGGAGCTGCCAGGGATGCACAGGGAGGGGTTGTTGGGGTGTCTGTGCAGGGCCAGGGGCTGGACTGGATGATCCCTGTGGGTGTTCTCCAGTTCAAGATATTCCATTATTCTTTCTCTGTGTAGCTCAGTCCCTGCAGCATAAACAGTCTATTTCCCTTTGCAGGTTTGTGGAGACAAGGATGCTGATGGTTTTTACAGGGGGGAATGTGCTGGAAGGGAGGGATACATTCCATGCAACATGGTGTCAGAAGTCCCTGTGGAGAGCAGTGAGCTCAAGCAGCAGCTCCTAAAGCAGGGGTTCCTGCCTGCAGACACAGAGAGCCCAGGTACTCTGTGTGTGTGTGTGTGTGCATGCATGTGTGTGCCCTGCTTCTTCAGTTCTTTGCTGGAATGTTGGAAGCTCAGTCCTGCTGTCTTATGTGGCCAGTACAGCCACCAAACCCATCTGGAGGAGTGTCCCTGGATCTGCAGCCTGGTTTAGTGGCTGCTCCACAGCAGGGGGAACTGGCTGGATGTGGGGATTCCAAGCTCTCAGTTATCCTCACTCCACTGCAACATTTGCAGCTGCTCCTTGCCTTGTAGTGTGTGAATTCAGCACAAAGTGAGGCTGAGCCTCGCTAGGGACAGGGAAACAGAAGAGCAACTGAAGTATACAAACAAGAGCTTTCAATCTGTTTCTCCTTTGTTTTGAAAGCCTCTGACTGAACTCTTGGGATGACCCTGCTCTTGGGTGAGAGAATTTTGTGACTTGGGAATGGAGATGGGGAAGGGGCAGGAAAGGTGTGAGGCAGACAGGAGTGTACAAGGAGACCTGGGGTTTGGGTTCCTCCTTCCTTATTCCCTGAAGTATGTGGTCAGTGCTTTGTGTGCTGCAGAGGCTTTCCTGTTCCTTCCCACTCATGTACTCAGAGAGGAGAGGGAGCAGCCCTGGAATGTGCAGCCACTGCAGCTCAGGCTGAGTCAGGCTCAGTGGCTGTGAGCTGCCCCTGCTGTGAATACTGCTGTCCCAGTGCCTGTCCCTCATGCCTCCCACTTCTCATCCTGCACTCCTCTGTGCACCCTCTACTGCCAGTGCCAATTGCTGGATCTGCTTTACTTGTTAAAACACCAGGATATTCCTGGTTTGACTGGTCCCTTTTTCCCTGCCAGTTCAGCACTGAAATACAGCACATGTGTTGGTAATGGCAAAGGTAAGCCCTGACATTGCCTGAGCTGGGAAAAAAAGCCCAAATCAACCTAAAAATAAGAAAACTCAAGGAAAAGCTTTGTTCCTGTTTCCATGGAGGGAGACCCAGTATCCAGCTCTAACAGACCCTTAAGGTCCCTTCCCACCCAAACCATTCTATGATTCTGAGGGGCTGACAGTGCCCAGCTCCTAAATTTTGGTCCCTGGAAAGTGGTGATCCTGAGGAGCACAGGGATTGAAGGAGCTTGATGCTTTCACTGTGTGATTTCTTGAATATGTTTGCCCTTTGGCCTCTCCCATGTCTGAAGAGAGGAGATTTGAGTAAGATGTTCTTCACATACATGCTCTTTCTCCTGTCTGTTTGCCAGAGAAGGCTGGATGCCTGTGGTGGCCTGTGTCCCTTGGTGGATGCACAAGGCTCTCTCTGCCCTGCCCCACTGCATAGTCTTGGAAGAGTAAAGGATTTTAATAGCTCTGAAATTCCATTAAACATGATGGGTTTGAAAGTTTTGAGGAAGGTGGTGATAGTCAATAAGCTGTGTGTGCAGGGAGGGGCTGTAGGTTTGGCACTGATGGGGACATACCTCAAATCCTTGGGGCAGTTCTGGGCCCCTCTTGGCAAGGACACTGAGGGGCTGGAACGTGTCCAGGGAAGGGAACAGAGCTGGGAAGGGTCTGGAGCCCCAGGAGCGGCTGAGGGAGCTGGAAAGGGGCTCAGCCTGGAGAAAAAGAGGCTCGGGGGAATCTTCTGGCTCTGCACAACTCCCTGACAGGACAGGGCATCTGGGTGCAAGTTGGACCATATGGTCTTAAAGGTCTTTTTCCAACTGTGGTGCTTTTCTGATTCCTTTGCAGTTGGGCTGGCTGTACCTCTGCTGTTTTCCTGCTGCCATAAACCCCTATCACAGCCTTCTAACTAAGAAAATGCCTTGGAGGGGTTGGTCTGGGCACTCTGCAGGTTCATTTGGGATTTCATCAAGTCCCGACCCTGCTCACTGCAGAAGCTTTAGCTAGAGACCTGGGATTTTTTAGGTGTTAATTGTACAAGGTTTTATTTTGTCCTTATGGTGCTGCTTCTGAAAGCTAAGGAGCAGCAAGGTCTGTCTGCTGTGAGCTGTGGAGTAGCTAAAATGCATAAGTACAGTGGATTTCTCTGTGTATTTGGTATACATACACATATGAGGCCCAGAGGGCTTTGCCCACAGAAATCCAGTTGTCAGCCTCCCAGGGGAGGCATGTCATCTCCTCTGTCCCCTGTTCACTATTCAAGATGTTTCTTGCTTTCCATTCACTGTCTGTTTCGCTTGTCTATTTATTTGCTTTTTTGGTGTTTTTATTAAGGAAATGGCACATTTTCTCCACCTCCACGCCGCCAAACTGTCCCTCCTCCAAAACCTAGACGCTCCAAAAAAGGTCTGTGTCAGCCACTGCTTCCTCTTTGGTTTTTGTTATAGGATTACAGACTGCATTGAATTTTTACTACTTGTTTTCAGGACCTTCAGATGTTTGTACAACTGCTAGGAAGTGGAAAGAGCCCATCCCTGTGCTGGTGTTAAGTTTTTAACAACAGTGATGCCTTTTCTAGTTTGGAGCTTGACCTCTGCTTCTTGTTATGTTCCTGAGTCCTGGTTACTGGTGTAGACTTTAAGTTGCATGAACAGTTTGCTTCTGTTGTTTGCTGTCTTGGCGTTCTTTTTACTGTTTGTCAGTTGTGTTGTGTGGTCACTGTTGGAGATGAGCTCTTACTGGTGAGGCATTTTCTTCTCCCAGCAGGGCTGGACAAACAGGAGTACAAGTCTCAGGCAGGTGAGAAGTGCTTTTACTGGGGAGTAGGTAATGCATGATCGGATTACAGATGTGTTTTGTGGCCAGTGTGACACCCTGTGGTGCTGCTTCAGAGCACTGTAACAAAAGGTTTTAGTTCTTTTTGTTTAGTGGTGGGTGCAGAATACTTTGGTTGAGGAGGGAGTGCTTGCAGGGGGAACACACCTGTTGTTGTGCTGTGGGAGGAGCAGGGCAATCTCCCACTCATCACACACTATAGTCCCTACAATCCGAGGGACACAGAGAGAGTGCTCCCTCTGCTGAGGAGCATCTTCTGTTGGTATCCAGAGAGGCCAAGTCTGAAAACTCTTTGCCAGCCCATCTGTGCTGACCCAAAGCAGAGTTTAAATCCATTAATGTGTATTTTCTCTAGCACCAGACTTGGCTTTTGTAGGCTTAGGGTAGGTCCGTAGGTAATGGGTCTGAGCAGGCAGGAGATTGTGGAAGGCAGGGCCTGCACTTCCCTGTATGTGGTCCCTGGCCCTTGGAGGATAAATTCTATAGCTTAATAGCAGAACACTGTGTAGTGGGAGGAGAAATGTCTTTCAAGACACTGTAAAGAGACAGCTATCCTCTGTGTGTGTATGTATATATACATATATATATGTGTAAATAGGAAACGTAAAATAAAACATTCCTGTACTATAGACAGAGTACTGGGATGAGGGGATGGGAGGATGTCCCCACTTTAGTGCTTAGGAGGCAATGAACATCAGAAAACTGCTTTACCAAATGCCTCTAAGGTCTCTCTCAGCTCAGTATCCCTTAGTATTCTCTTTGCTCAGACCACTACAAAAATGGTGAAGGAGTTGCTGTGATTTGGGCTTTTGTCCTAGTGTTACCATCTAAGAATATTTTATTTTTCTCCTGCAGGGCAGAAACATAAAGACATTGAAGCAGAGCTGCTGGTTCCTCGCAGGATGGTGGCTGCCTTTGACTACAACCCTAAGGAGAGCTCTCCAAACACAGATGTGGAGGTAACTACCAGCTGCTCCCCCCTTTCCAGAGGTTTCTTCTCCCTGTCTCTTTTCTCCTTCTCTCCCAAGGCACTCAACAGTTTGGTCCAACCAGAGTCTCAGTGAAACTCTGAGTATTCATTGCATCCTTTAGCAATCAGACAGGACTGAGCAGATCTGGGGTGGGAGGAAGCAGCTCCTACTGGTAGCAACTGATCCAGGAAAAACCTGGGAAAAGGAAAAACCTGATTAAGGGTTTAAAGCACTTCTGACAATTTGAGCATGACTTTTGTGTTAAGTATCTGTGTAGGTCTTTGTTCAAGCAAAAAGATTTAGCTCCAGTTTAATGGACTAGTTTGCAAAGTTCTTGTTTTCAAGCAATTCCTATATACAGGATCATGGAATGGGTTGGGTTGGGTTGGAAGAGATCTTAAAGCCCATCTCATCCCACCCCCTGCCATGAGCAGGGACACCTTCCACTAGACCAGATTGCTCCAAGCCCCTTCCAGCCTGGCCTTGAACACTTCTGGGAATAGGAAGGGATATAATCTAAACAGGAAGGATACAATCCAAACAGTAATTTTGTGGATAAGTCTGTTCCAGGTAGAAAGGTAGCAATGCAGAATCCTTTCTGCAAAAAGAGATGAGCACATTCTCTGTTCTCTGTTCCTCCAAGCTGTGTTAGCTGTTATCCACAAGGGTGTCTGACCAACAGAGGGCACAGTTCAGGGAATTCTTGCCTCCCAAACTGTCTCTCCTGCCCAGAGAGGTGCAGCTGAGGATAGAGTGTTTTAGGGATGATGGAATATCTTGGGAGAGACGCAATGTAAGCATGTATCCAGCCACTTGACACTTCTGAACCTTTGTCACTGAGGAGATGACTGTACTTTTTGCAGTGATTTGCTCTTGTAGAACTTTTTTGGACAAGGGCTCAAATTACAGAAACAAGCTGGTGGAGTTCTGTGAGAGATGCCCCACAGGAGTGACCTGCAGCCTCAAGAGATTAAACTGAGGACTAGGTGTGTAATATGGTAAATATATTGAAAGTAGCTCCCTTCCAGCTGACATCTGTGAAGTGCCAGAGTGTCTTGAGTGGGACTCAACTTGTTAGGAGCTTCTACTGGGCAGCTTTTTCCATTAGAAGAGACTGGTGACACCTTTCTCTGTACCCTTGTGCCCCATGGAGCATGTGCTGGGGTGTCTGACAGGACAGAGGGTGTGACAGTGAAGGGTCACTGTGTGCTCTGCTCCTGTTCTGTGTCCAGGTAAAACTTCCCTGTTTGTATGCATTCTTGCTAGTGACTAATCCCTGAGTGCTGCATACAGAACAGGCTCATCCAAGGGAGCAGGATTTGTAATCATATTTCAAGAAATTGAAGAAGAATTTCTGGTGCTTGCTGAGCTTGTCCTCAGTGCACCTTTCCAGAGCAGGTGGTAGATACTATTTTGAAACCTTACTAAAATTAGTTTAAAAATGGGCTTTGCTCTTTTCTTAATTTATGTAATGCTTCCCTAGCAGTGAATTTCAGGGTTACCCACTTCAGTTTCCCTCCTGCATCTTAGTCCTGCAAGACTAAACACAGTGGGCTCCCTCCCTTGGAGTGAGACTGGGCAAGAAGCCAAGGGGAGCCTGTGTTCCTGCTGAGAAATTCCAGGCAGTGCTTCTCCTGTGACCTCTGTTCTCTGGCTCTTTGCAGGCTGAACTGACCTTCAGTGCTGGGGATGTTATCACTGTCTTTGGGTCCATGGATGATGATGGATTCTACTATGTAAGTGCAGGGCTTGGGAAGGTCCTGTGATTACACTGGAAATTGTTGGAGATCATGGAATGGCAGGGAAGCAGAAATCAGGGATCAAAATATCCTGCTTTTGGAAAAAAAATAGACCCCTCTTACTTAATGCAGGGCAGCCTGTTTCTGATGCTCATTCCTTCTGCTGTAAATGCAATATTACAGAATCTTGGAATGGTTTGGGGAAGGGACCTTAAAGCTCATCCTGTTCCACCCCTTCCCATGGGTAGAGACACCATCCCAGGGTGCTCCAAACCCTATCCAGCCTGGCCTTGGACAACTCCAGGGATCTGGGGCAGCCACAGCTGCTCTGGGCACCCTGTGCCAGGGCCTGCCCACCCTCACAGGAACAATTCCTTCCCAATATCCCACCTAGCCCAGCCCTCTGGCAGTGGGAAGGACCACTGTCCCTTGTCCTGTCTCTCTGTTCCTTGTGCAAAGTCCCTCTCCAGCTTTCCTGAAGCTCCTTTAGGCACTGGAAGGGGCTCTGAGGTCTCCCTTGGACCTTTTTGTCTTCCAGGTAAACACCCCGAGGTATCCCAGCCTGGCTCCAGAGCAGAGGGGCTCCCGCCCTGGAAGCATCTTTGTGGCCTTTAAATGTCTCAATGGTTCTGAGTTTATTTTTTGGCATCAGTTGCCTGCAGGTTTCCCAAAGCCTTGCTGGAATTTTTCCATGCACACAGCAGCTGAACCAGCACCTGCTGTGAGCTAACATTTCACCAGAGGCTGGAATGGTGATCCAAGTAAGCAGACACATTCCTGGGGCTGTGCCTGCCCTCCAGCTGTGTGCTAGACTTGAGCTTTGGCCCTTGGACCATCCACGTCTTCCTGCATGGGAAACAGTGTGCCTTCACACATAAGACTTGAGGTTGAGCTCCAGGTTAAGTCTGAGTGCATCACTGGGAATGTTTTGTTTGATCCTTTTATATTGGACAAACATCCTTGCTGGGGTGGGTTTTGTCTCACCCAGTCACCTTCTGTTGAATTGGATACATATTTTTAGGAATAGAATACTGAAGCTCTGAGCCACTGTGATCATGGATGCAATGCCTACAGGACATTGTACTGCCTCATTCTTTAAAGACATCAGTAAATACCAGGGCAAATCAAAAGCCTCTAGGGCACCTGTGGCACAGTCATATTCCAGTATGGTAGTGGAGATTTTGAGTTTGTAGGAATCACCTTTGTCACAACTTGCTGTCATCTCTTCTTCCTTTACTCTCTTCTGTGTTTCTGTGCTCTGAATTGTTCCACAATTAAGCAAGAATAATATGAGTTAGGAATTTTCTTAGGATCTTCCCTATGTGGGTGTGTTCTGGACTGTCTCAGCCCGCAGCCCAGCCTTCTCTGCAAGGCGCTGCACCTCGAGTTGTTATTTATTTCTCCAGGAAAGCTGATGTGACAATTGAATGTTGATCTTGCAGGGAGAGCTGAACCAACAGAGAGGGCTTGTCCCTTCCAACTTCCTGGAAGCTGTCCCTTTGGATGGAGACATGGCTGAGGAATTCCACTCAAAAGATAAAGAAGCTCCTCTGCTGAGTGCTGAGAGCCAGGTGAGATGTGTCACTGCATGGCACTGCCATCCAGGCTGGGATGTGTCTGGAGCCTGGGTATTGCATGGCATGCAGCACCCATGGGATCACTGAACTTACTGCATGCAGCCCATTCATCCCAAGGGAGTGCTGGGAGCACTTCCCAAAGACTTACTTGTAGTGCAGAAAGTGGCACAAAACAACACATGCTGGGGCTTCAGTGTGGTCAGGTGGGCAAGGAGCATTCAAATCCCACCAGCAAATTGTTCAGATCCACTGAAAGGTCAGTGGGAAAATCGTACTGGAACCAGCTCCCCAGGCACATGAAATCCCTTAAATATGATTATATCCATGCCAAAGAGTTCTGGAATTAGCAACGCCCAGACACCAATGTTCTTCCATCCACCCCAAGTTGGATATATCTTCATCCAGGCTGAGGTGCTTCTGGATAAATTCAAAACACACTGAGGAGTTTACCAAACTGATCTGGGGAATGGATCCTACGGTTTCAAAAGCATCCCCCAGGGTCAAGGGATGCAAAGGTTCAATTAACCCTTTGCATTGTGTTGCTGAGACTCTTGGAATAAAGGCTTAAGTGGGAGATTGGGATCATGTCAGAGGCTGAGGCTGAAAGTGTAGCAGCTCCTTTATCATTCCTGCACCTCCTGTGCTGCCTCACTGTGGAGTGGGAGGCAGGAGGGGCCCAGCTTGGTCCCAGCTCACATGGGCTCAACTTTCAGTCCTTCTCGGGAGGTTGTTGGCACTGCCATGTGGTGCCAGACTCACAGGAGTCACCGCAGGTTGGCTTTGAGCCATCCTTTAGGAAGTAGGTTGCCCTGAATCCCTGAATCCTGCTCTGTTGAACTCCTCGCTGGTACCATCCCAGCTTTCCTGTTCTCTGCAGCATTTCTTGGCCTTTTTTCACGCTCAGCTCTTCCTGTTCTCTGTATCCATCTTATCTTCAGCTGCTGCCTGGTCTACCTTCACCTCAGCCCCATCCCTTGCTTCCAGGCATTCCAGGCTTTGTGGGTACAGTATTTGCACTCAAGCCTTGATGCCTTCTTGGGCAGAGCAGCCTGGCTCAGATAATGGGCAGTTTGTTGGATCATCTGCTGACCTCAGCAGCTCTCTGGGGCCCTTGTACTTCCCTGTTGAGGATGCTGGTCCTTGCTGGGGAATCCCAGGTTGATCAGCTGTTACTGCCAGGGTTTAAGAGCCCTGGAGTCACTCAAGTCTAACCTCCCTGGGAATTAACAAGGGTGCAGAGTGGGGTTCTTCAATTTCCCTCTCAAAATTATTTACTCTTAGCAAATTATTCATCTGTTGAAACAGAGGGTGCCAAAGGAGACTGCAACCAGTAAAATAAAGGTGGAATTCTAAGTGTAATTTATGGCAGATCTTCCCTCTGGCATCAACCAGCAGCCACAGGGCCTGTTTCAGATTCCAGGGGTTATTCCAGCCCCAGCCCGGATCCTCCCAGCGACCAGAGGGAGTTCAGGTAACCTTGTCTGTCACTTGCAGGTGTGAAGGGTTTGCAAAACCAAACCCACTTTCCTCTCTGCTGCTGAGTTCAGTGTGTGACTGATTCCCTGGACAGCACTTTGGCCCACATACCCCTGCATGCTGAAGGTTGGAAGCTCTCTTCCTCTGTTTCATGACATTTTTTTAAACAGAAGCGCCGTTTAGGAGTGTTAAAAACAACCCATATAAGATAGACATGTTTCAGGCTTGCCTGCCCTTCAAACCTTTCCATTTGTCTCTAGTCCTCTGTGCCTGAGATCCAAGGGAGCCTCCCCTTACACTGGCTCTGACTTCTGGGTGCACAGAGCAAAAACCTGTTTGGTTTGGTACTTTTGGTACTCTCCTGATCCTGGAGAGGATTTCTGCTGCTCTCTGTCTGTAATTGGGAGACTGGAAAATTCAGATAATGATGATTAAACCAATTTTATTTCAGTGGGAATCAGCTTGAACACCCTAGGCATGACTCTGCTTTGGCTGCATCTGCATTGTGCCAGCCTGGCTCCTATCCTGCTGCCTCCCTGCTTCTCCTGGACACCTGTTCCAGGGGATTCTGGCTCAGCACCCCCAGCACTCCTCCCACTTGTGCTTTGCAATCCAGACCTGTCTAAACATCTTCCAAACAGGAAGGGCATGTTTCCCCCCTGTTAAAAGTGGTATATTTACCCTACTCAGATCCAAACTGGTATTAATTAACTGCATTTAAGTGTGTTTTGTGATTCCTGAGGAGACAGAACCTGACCCCATGGTGGTTTTGGCTGTCACAGCAATCACAGCATCCCAGCCTGTGGGCAGAAAACCTCATGGGGAAGGCAGAAGAATTACCTCCTGTAAAACAGACATGTTCCATATCCATCCCTGAGCTGGAATGAACTCTCCCAGTGATACAGCCGTGCCTGAGGCTTTCCAAATTCCTGTAGCACTTTCACCCCACAGAGTTAAGGAAAGCTTGCTTGTTCAATTTGCTGTTAGCAGAGCAGTCTCCCTGCACATTCCCAGTCCCAGCTTGAACCCTGCACCTCCAGGGGGGGATGTGTGTGCACCATGGCAGAGCTTTGGACTCTTGTTACAGCTTGTTCCAGTTGCAATAGAAGCTTCTCCATGAGTAATTTTTAAATCACTTGTAACTTCTTGGATGTGATGTTCTTATCGTACCTGTTCTTCACACTTCCCTTCTTCCTGCTGTCCTCCCAAAGGCCTGAAAATAAGGACAATTTATTTCCAAATTGAACTGGG
Source organism: Sturnus vulgaris (assembly GCF_052056855.1). NCBI lineage: Eukaryota > Metazoa > Chordata > Aves > Passeriformes > Sturnidae > Sturnus > Sturnus vulgaris. Next base: position 10,726,759 of record NC_142263.1, read on the forward strand.
GAAGGTGGATAATTTATAATTATTTCTGAGTAAATCTTAAAATGCTGGCAACGGAATAGGTGAAGCAGTTGAACTTACAAACTGACAACATTTGGGGATTAGAATAAACAAAAACAGCACAAAGAGAAGGATCCAAGAAGTTCTGGTCACAGCCAGGGCCCAAAACGCTCATGCTTACCAGCTCAGGGCAGCTGCATTAATGCTGTTCCTGTTGATGGAATATTTTTCTATCGGTAACATGCAGTTTCTGTCAAAGACTGGTTATAAAGCACCTTCAGAAAGTGTTTGATTCTAATTGATTTCATGTATTTATTTCTGCCTGTGTTATGCACCCGGGACGGTTCTTTTCTTCAGAGAATGAGGAAGAGAAGAGTGCAGTGATAGATATGAATGATACATAGAGCAACCATGTAAGTGTGTGAGACCTTCAACCTCCCACCCAGCCCCACACCTCAAAGGCTCCTGCACCTGGAGTTGACTCCTTTTCTTGCTTGTAGTTTGACAGGCTGTTTTGAGGCTGTGGTGGCAAATCCACCTTCAGGTCTGATGTCAGACCTTTCACTGCCACCTGGGTTCTGTGGCAAAGGCAAACCATTTGGCACGTGAAGTGCAGTTGGTTGGAACAATTATCTGGTGATTTTGGGGACCAGGATGGGACTGCGCTGGATATTCAGGTTTGGGAAGGACCTGCTTTGTAATTCAGCTTGGCCCTTCTGTTCACATCAACAGCCAAAGCATCGTTTGGCCTTTGCAAGATCCTCCTCAGTCTGAGCACACGTCTTGTTCAGCCTGGGATTTTTCCTTCTGGATTTTACTCCTTCCTGAGAATAATCCTGAAAAACCTCTGCCCACCAACCATTTAAGAAAGTAGTAACATTTAGTCCCTAAAACCAACCTTGTGTGGATAATTGTTCTGGGTCTGGGTGGGTGAGACCCCTGGTTTTGGGGGTCAACGGGAGCAGTCTTTGTTTTCCTTAGTTTCAATTGTTTGTTTTCTAGAAATTATGTTAATCAGTAACACCTGAGAGAGCTCTGAGACCACCCCTGAAAACTGACATCACTCTTGTGTTTATCACTCTAATAACTTGTATGAAGATTTTGGCAGAGCAGTTTTTCTTCTGTTTTCCTTAGAGAAGAACCCCCAACTTTGCTATGATTTTTCTCTTACCACATGAATCTGTGAGCTGATTCTGTTGCTTACCTGCCATATAGAGACCTCTGAGGAGGAATTGTTTGTGGGGCAACTTCAGGTATGTCCTGAAACTGTTCCACCTTTACCCAAAAAGTGTTTTTCAATGGTGCATGGACAGAGCCTCCACTGCTCTGGCTGCATAGGGGCCTTTACATCCCTCCCACATCACTCCCTGAGTGTTGGTGAGCCCCAGCTTCTGGTGCTAGCCCAGTGCTTTTGGGCATTTTATCCAAGGATTCCTTGTTGCAGAAATCATAAATAGTTTCTGGAGCAGAACTTGGGGATTCTTTATTTTGCTCCCAGCTAAGAGAGTGGGCTCTAAGTTAGCCCTGGTCTGGCTTTCTTTTTATCTTTGCCTCCATGAATCTTGTATTTCTGGCTGCAAATGGTTTATCTGAGTTTATTTGGATTTACTCCCAGACTTCTTAGACCTGACTAACACTGGGCTTATCAGCACCAAGAGCTGTTCTTTGCCCAAGGGAGCTGCCAGGATAGACAGAGGTTGCAGCTGCTGCTGCAGCATCGGTTGGAGCGGACCTTGCAGGCAGAGTGCAGCTTTCCCAAGGGCCAGCCTGGGCCATCCATCAGCACGTGTGACATCCTGCAGCATGTCCTGGGCAGCAGCTGGCCTTAGGGCACAGTGCTGCACACCTGGAGTGTTACAGGAGTGCCTTGGAAAGCAACATTTTCAGGTGAGCAGAGAGTGTGAGCTGAGGAGAAGTCAGTGGTGGGATTGGTTACTGTCATAGAGAGACAGAGAGGAGCTCCAGCTCTGTCCTGTAGTTCAGGTAAGGGAGAGTCCGATGGCTCTGGCACACCCCAGTGATTGCTGTGAGGCAGAAGTTGACTCTCAGCTTTGTGGAGTTGGGAGGAGTCACAAATCCACGTCAAGCTGGAGCTCCCTGTGCTCCTGCCCACTCAGAACTGGCTCTATGAGTACTGTAGGTGCTGATTCTGGCTCAGAGCAGAGATTTGTGCTCATCCTGGGCCTGCAGCAGCCCAGACCAGCACAGCTTCCAGCCGTGAGGGGAGGAGAGGTCATAGCCACTGGGTGCTCCTCATCCCAAAGGAGGTGGGAGCAGCAGTAGGGTGACAGAGCAGAGCTGTCTTTAGAACCCAGGATACTCTAAATAAAGTCCCCACAGGGCAGGAGCATCGCTGTGCTAGAGTGAGGGAAGCAATGCTCTCGGCTCTGCCTTATTCAGCTGCTTGCCCTGGACACAGAATGAGACCAGGACCAGGCACATCCAGTTCTGCCCAGGGGTAGCTGGGATCCTCACACACTTCCTGCCTGGAGTCTGATCTTCAGGAGTGCTTCCACCTCAGGCAGAGGGTCCTGCTGCCACTGTCACCATCTCACATTCTCTCTGGGGGCTGTGGCTGCTGCAGAGCCATGAGGGACTCGGTGGGACCTCAGCCCAGGGATGCTGAGGGTGTGATGTTCCAGTGTCCAGAGGACTTTCCTGGCACAGCTCCAGCCACTGTCACCTTGTGTTTTGAGTAATGCCAAGACAGGATGTACAGCTGGAGCTTGGAAGCTGCTGGTTTGTAAAAGCTGTGTGGAAGAGAAGGCAGTGAGACTAAGGCTCTCTGACGCCTCAGAAACCCAGAGCCTCTTCCCTGACGAACTTCACAGCCTGTTGGGATGTCTTGGTAATTTTCACTGCCAGGTTGGTAATTTTCACTGGCTGGACACCTAAGCCTAGTGAGAGGAGATTGTGGAAGGAAGGCTGCTGCTAGGAACTGACCTCTCAGCGCTTTGAAGGGGAAACTGAGCCCAGGACTAGGGCACATTCTGATTTCTAAAAGCCATTTCCAAAGGGAGCAGCACTATTTGAGAGTGCTGGGTCCCAATTTTAACTGTCTCAAACACTCAGGGGATCAGGAACATTCCTGTGTGCCACTTGATCCAAAATTTCTCTATATCCTGCTCCACTAGTGCCACTGCAGAGCACCAGGCTTGGCTTTTTGCCCCTCCTGCCTCTGGATCTGCTGCATGCTGAGCAGCCTTGCAGGACCCCCAGTTCCTTTCCTACCAATAGGCCACTGTTGAGAAGCCTCAGGGCTTAGCATTCTCCTTGATCTTCTGGATGTCTTGCAGAGCACTTGTTCTTAAAAAATTTGGTTTTGTTAATGTCCTGCCTTCTGTCCCAGAGCATGCTGGGATCCCAACAAGTTCCATGGCTGAGGCATCCATGGATTCATCAGTACCTGTCTCCATCCATGTTCTCAGGGTCTACTTCACTTATTTAGCTGTGGAGCATCATCTTTCACCATGTCCTTAGTGGGTCTTTTGTGCTGTCCAGTACTTAGCTCAAAGTTCAGGAGTTTCAGGAATTCTTAGCTAAGGAGGGGTCTGGGTTTAAGTACAAAATTTAAATCCATTGGAAACTTTCTAAGTGGAACTGCGCCTGCATGGAGGGGAGAAGGCCAGGTTCTCTGGTTGAGGTTTATATTGGTGTCATCTCCTTCAGCAGCTCTAACTTGTGCTTTTGTCTTTTGTTTTCTCTCTTTCCCACCCAGCTAAATCCAGATGATCAGAGCGACTCCTCTCCATCTCCTCCTCTGCCAGCACTTTCCTGCCTTGTCCCAGGAGAGCAGTGTCCAGAGCAGGCATCACTGGCCCTCCTCCCCTGCAGTGATGCACCTGGGCAGAGTAAAAAGAAGAGAGGCTTCTTTTTCAAAGGGAAAAACCTCTTCAAAAAACTTGGGTCCAACAAGAAAAATTAACAAGGGGTATTCCATCCAGGCTGCCACACAGCCCCAGAGACTGAGAAGCCCTCTGCAATAAGCAGATTATTTTCATAGAGAAGTATGTGTTGAATAGAGAAAAACTCTGGAGAGTGTGGGAGCTGAGAGCCCTTGGGGAAAAAGTGGCTCTGGGGTGTGAGGGCTCAGCTCTGGGATCCAGCATGTCGTGCTCCATGCAGCCCTCAGTGCATCAGTTCCCTGTAAATATTTTAATTTAAGGATTATATTCTGGCTGTAAGTTAGCTAACTGGCTTTTCCCAGCAAAGCCCTGGCCCCTTAGGAGAGATCCCTTGTACTCCACACCCTGGTATTTCTCTGCTCCAAAGGAGGTCATGTCAACTCCTTCACTTCCTGCAAAGAAAATTTGCACTTTTCTGTTCCCGTGACTCCCCTTCGCTGTCTCTGGGCTGATGAGTGAGTTCTTACATGTACTGTAACCCTGTAAATATGTGCAGCTGTGCCTGGAGCGTCCCACACTGCCTCAGTCAGCTTCCAGCACGAGGATTCCCGGCGAGGAGGGAGCGGTGCCCGAGCAGGGCTCGGTTCTTCAGCGTGGGGGTGGGCTGCTGTCAGCTGCTCTTGCCTGGTTCACCTTGACCACGCACTGGCTGGGGACTCCGCCTTATTATTTATTTAACGATTTATTTATCGATTGATTTATTTATCTACCTATTTATTTATTTATTTATTTGTCCGTCTGCCTCTCTCCACGGTTCTGTTCAGCTGTGTCTGTGAGCTGCTCCCATGCCAGAGCATGTTTGAGAGCAGGGCTGGGGCTGGGCAGCTTGCACTGTTTTTGTAAGAGATAAAGTGTTTTTGCAGTTGAGACACAGCCCTGTCCAAGCACTGAGGGTTTTGTATGCCATGGTTTCTGTCCCTCCCCGTTTCTTTCTCTGCATGTTCCAGTGGGTCCTTGATCTGAGCAGGGCAGTTCCATGAGCTCCGTGAGTGGTGCCAGCACAGCGGCCACAAGTAGTGGTGGTATGGTATGTTTTTATTTAATATCAAATTTTATTATAATAAAATCTATTTTCACAAAAATACATTTTCCTTAAAAAAGCCAAAGATTCAGTTATGCTTCTTCTGGGGGGAGGGGTGGGGAAATTATACCAACCACCTGCACCTTGAGGATGTTCTGCACTTTCTGTGTCCCCTTCTCAGAGGGACACACTTGGCTGTGGATGCCCTGGGTGCCAGGTTTGGGCAGGGGCTGAGGTGGCAGCCCTGGGCATGCAGGACATGAGGGAGGACTGTGGGCATGAGGCTGCCCAGAGTGCCTGGGCTGGACCCCTGTGCTCCCAGCACCTCTGGTGTGCGAGTGTTGGGTCAGGGGTGTGGTTCCTGCACCTGGAGCCTCTGGGAATCCAGCCAAGGTGTCCAAAGTCACTCTGGGATTTTGAGGGGATTCTTGCAGGATTCCCCTGACAGGAAGGACTTGTTTGGGAAGCTGCTGCTCCCTAGAGAGAAATATTCCATGAGGATGTTGATGCTGCAGTAAGGCATCTTGTCCTGTGGTGGATGGGAGTCAGGGCAAGGACAGACCAAAGGCTTTGAAAGGATCAAGTGCTGCAGCTCTGCTGCAGTTTCTGTGGCTTCTGGAGTAGCCTCAGTGGTGAAACTCATCAGCAACCCAGAGCTTTATCTTCAGCCTGTCCTCCCATGGAGGAAGTTGTTGCTGTTCTAACTGAATTTGCCAACTGGAGTTTCTTAAAAGGTCTTTTGAAAGAAACTGTCATTGCTTTTATCAGTTCCTCAGGGGATGAAGTGAAGAACAAAACCTTTAGGAAGAAAAGCAGTTGCTGGAACATTCTGGGGTATGCCCAGAGCCAGAGGTCCTGTGAAGCCAGTGCCTGCCTGGCTCCCTTGCTCCTGGTGCTTCCATCCTCCCTGCCCAGCTGAGCCCCTGGGACCACAAGGTGTGTGTTGTGTCTTTATGTCCTGTAAATTTTGCTCTAATAGACTCAGACCCATCATTCAGTAAAGTCTCCCTAGTTCAGCTGGTTCCCCAACACCAGACAGGCTGTACAGCAAAGATCAGAGAAGTCTCCTTGAGAAATATTTAATGTTAACAGCTTCAAGCTGTTATAGCTAAACTTGAAAGGCTACAATAAACAAAAAAAAAAGGAGTAAAATAAAGATATAATCCAGATGTTCTGCTTTGCATCCTCTGCTTCTAAACACTGCCACAGCCCAGGTGTGGATGGCACCTCTTTGCTTGGGGGAGCCACTGGTGGCATATATTCCTGTTTCAATTCTCCAGATAAGCAGCATGTGATCTCTGAGTGCAAGCGTTTGGTGGCAAGAAGGCTCAGCCAGACCTGTGGCCTTTCCCATTCACCCTGATCTGGGAGCAGGGTCACAGCCTCCAGGGAAAGTAAACATTCAAGGGACAAAGCATCTCACAACCCTCCACTTCCATGGTTTCTGGAGCAGAGAACAATTTCTTTTTGAGAGCAGTTTGGTGTGGTGTTTCTTAGGAGTTGGTGTGTTTAACATCTTTTCCAGTGATAAAGGGGATCATGGACACCCTGATGACACCAAGTTGTGTGTTGGGGTCACACACTGGAGGGAAGACATGAGGCATCCATGAAAGGCTGGGGAAGTGGAGCTGTGCAAAACTCATGACACTTAACTCATGACACTTAAGGCCTAGTAAAAGGTCCTACATGGAATTGGGGCAATCCCAAGCTCAAGTACAGGCTGGGAAGAGGATGGATGGATGGATGGATGGATGGATGGATGGATGGATGGATGGATGGATGGATGGATGGATGGATGGAAAACTGCCTTGAGGAGGACTTGGAGGTGCTGATGGATGAGAAGCTCAACACAAAATCATAGAATGCCCAGGCCTGGGAGGGACATTAAGGTCATCTGGCTCCAAACCCCTGCCATGGAAGTACCCAGCCCTGGGCTGATGGCCCACTGTGGGCAGAAGGGGAGTGGGGAATTCTGCCCCTCTGCCCTGCTCAGGTGAGACCCCACCTGCAGAGCTGCTTCCAGCCCTGAAGAAGGCCCCAGAGCTGCTCCAGAGCTGGAGCATCTCTGCTCTGGAGCCAGGCTGGGAGAGCTGGGGGTGTTCACCTGGAGAGGAAAAGGCTCCAGGGAGAGCTCAGAGCTCACAGCCCCTTCCAGGGCCTGAAGGGGCTCCAGGAGAGCTAGAGAGGGACTTGGGACAGGGGTGTGGAGTGACAGGACAAGGGGGAATGGCTTCCCACAGCCAGAGGGTGGGGATGGATGGAATATTGTGAAGGAATTGTTCCGTGTGAGGAAGAAATAGCTTTCCTGGCACAGGGTGCCCAGAGCAGCTGTGGCTGCCCCAGCTCTGGCAGTGCCCAAGGCCAGATTGGACAGGGCTTGGAGCAGCCTGTGACAGTGCAAGGTGTCCCTACCAAAGGCAGGGGGTGGAACGGGTTGGTTTGTAAGGTCTGTCCCAAGCCAAACCATTCTGTGATTCTCTGAATTAAGTTCCTCATTGTGAAACACATTTATCAGCACTGACACACACTAACTGTCCATGGCCTTTGAAAAATCCTCATCCTCCTCTATCTGATGCTGACACAGCAGGGGAGGGACCCACCAGCTCTGCCCCTTTGCACAAGAGCTGTGCTGTGGTCTCTGTTGTTCAAACTGCTGGTTCTGGAGCTGCAGCTGGATCTGGTTCTGGTACTAGAGCTGGAGCTAGAGCTGGGGTGGATGCTGAAGCTGGGACCTCAGGCAGACACTGCTTCTGACACACACACTGAAAGGGGTGGGTGGGCTGGAGGCACCTCTTGAGTCTCTTGGGTCAGGGTCACCTTGAAGGCCAGGGGAGGTTGTTCAGGGTCTCATTCAGGGGAGCATTATCCCAGGGATGCAGGCCCCACCTCTGCTCTGGGCCCTGTCCCAGCACTTCACCACTATCCTGTGTGTGTTTTCTTACATCTGTTGGGATGCCAAATTTTACATCTGTTGGAAATTTTCTTGGCAGTGCCACGTGCCATTGCCTCTTGTCCCATCCCTGGGCACTCTGAACAGCTCTGTCTGCTCTGCAGCCCTTCCATGAGACACTCAAAGTCAAGAGAAAGGCTTCCAGAGCCTTCTTCCCTCCAGAGTGACCAAACCCAGCTTTTTCCTGGGCTCCAGGTGGATTTCCTCCTGGTTGTCAAAACCAGTCTGCAAACAGGACCAACCTCACCTGGGCCTCACTGCAAGATTTGTAATTTGCTTTGCTGATTTTCTTTAAAACATTAAAGGACCAGGACCAGCATCAGTTCATGGCTCCACTTGCAGGGAGGCAGCTTTGGGGATAGGAATGGTGGATCCCAGTTTTGGGGATGGGCACACCTTGAGTCACTGCCAAAGGCACTGCACCACCTGTACCATTCCACAGCTACTGTGGGTCCTGGGGTGTCGGGTGTCCATGCAGGGCAGAGTCCAGGTCAAAACCTTCATCCAACCAGCCCTGGGGAGCCCTGGCAGGAACTCGGTTGGTTTCAGTCTGTGCTGCTGATCCAAGGAGTTTTGATCCATGAGGGCAAACACAATTGCAATGTGCAGTGAGGATGAGCTGAGGAGCAGCTCCTCCGCCTCCCTGTACATCTCCATGCTCAAACACATCCCTCTGCCCTGTCAGCATGGCAAGCATTTGTCCACCAGATGCTTTTGCTCTGGGAGAGGGGCTTTGTCCCGCAGCAGAGGAGATGTTTGCCAGCTGAGCTCCTGGTGTGACAGCACTTTAGGCAGGAGCCAGACCCACCCGGGCTGCCCCGTGCACCAGACCAGTAGCTGGAGGGTTCAAGCCATCATCCCAGAGCTCCTTCTGCACAGGAGGAGCAGCTCTCGTGGACCCGCAGGGGATGTGGGGCAGAGCAGATCAGGAGGTGGATGGGGAGTGCTGGGCACTGCAGGTGTCTCCAGGGGTAGATGTGAAGGCGTTGTTTCGACCTTTAAAAGCGTCAGAGAATGAAGAGCACCGTGGGGGAAGGAAGCCCCAGACACCCCCAGAAGGGCTCAAGACTCTCAAACCACCACAAAGTGGTCACATATCCACCTTCAAGAATCCGAGGAAAGCTCCGCTGAAGCACCGGGCTGTGTATCCAGTGCAAGCACAAGAGCCTCCCCGGCGGGCACCGGGGTGGGAGGTGGGTGCTGTGCCGGCCTGGCCGCCCCAGGGGGAGTTCCCGGGGCAGCCCCTGCTGATAACGCCGGGCCGATAAAAGCGGGCGCAGAGTAGGAGGAGGAGGAGGTGGTGGTGGTGGAGGATCGCAGGTGAGAGCCTGGCCCAGGTACAGCTGCTTTTCTCTTGTGCAGAGTTTGTTCCTCTGCCGGGGGTGGGAGTGGGGATCTGGGGCTGAGTTTGGGGCTGAGCTCTGCAGTTCCCGCTGCTTCCATCCTCTCCTGGCACCGGGCGCGGCTGGACCGCAGGGAAGCGCCTGGAGCGGTGCTGCTGTGGCCAGGGCTCCTGCGCAGGGACGGGGCTTAGCCGCGGATTTCAGTGCCCCTTTGAGGCCGCTTCACAGCGGCTGCTCAGCCCACAGCTCTGGGCTCATTCTGCGAGATGATTGCTTGGAGCAGCCTTGGGAGGTGAGGGGGTCAGCTTTGGGAAAAATATCCCAAACATCTATTAAACGGCTATTAAATACTTCCCATTCCTTCTGCAGCCCATTTTAAAGGAACAGCTAGTTAATAACTGAATAAATTCCCATTAAAACACAAATATAAATGCCATATTTTATAATTATGGAGATAGAGTGATACCCAGCTCATGGTTGTCTTCACTCTGACTCTATGGAGGAACATAAACAGTTCACTCATAGTCATTTTTGTAGCAACATTCTAAATATTGAAGTATTATTTCCTAAAAACTTTTGGTATAATTTTTAATCTGAATATCTCAATCTCAGGCTAATAGGAATAATGAGAATACAGTCCTTATGTGTTTTCATGTGACATCTAAAGTGACATGACTACTTGCAAGGAGGGCTCTTGGAATTTAAGGGCAGAGTAACAGAAGTGTAGAGGACTACCGTGCTGTCCTGGCTCTTCCTTCTTCCCCACCAGCTCTCCCTTGCACGCTCTGTGTGCTGCCCTGGCAACAGATTCTGGTCCCTTTGTGCTGCCCCCGAAGTCCCAAGTGCCGGCAGGCCTTGGGACAGGAGGCTGCTCCTTTTCCATTGACAGGAGCTCCCAGCGAGTGCACTCCCTCCTGGAAGCGTTTCATGGGGAAGGGGATGCTCCGTGAGCTCCCTTGACACCCACCATCCTCCACCTTCCTGATGCATCCACGTGTTCTTGGTCTTCTTCACTTATATTTCTTTGCAGGGATGAAGGCAGAAAGCTTCCTGGAGTCGCTGATGATCCTCAGCCTGTTACAGGCATCTGTATCCTCTTCCTACGGTATTGTCCCTCCCTCAGGCTTTGCAAATCAGGAGATTTTCTGAGTGGGAAAGATAAAGCTGTGTTTGGAGGAGTCTGTCATTCAGCAGCACAGCCCTGAAAATGTGTCAGGAGGAGCACAGTTTGTACCTCTTGTGGCACCACTTGGCTCTTTTAGGTTTTTACCAGTTCACATCCTGCCTGATTCATTAAAATCAGGTAAAAGTAGATCAGTTCCCAGCACTGGTCCGTGCCCATGGAACCAGGGTCTCCCTCCCTGTGCCAGCACCTGAGAGAGGTGGAGTGTGGGGAAGGGGCAGTCACTCCCCCTCTTCCAGCCCTGAATCACTCCTCCAAAACATATAGAGACCTCCATCTGTTAATTTACAATGTTAAATCCTTATGAAAAGTACATGCCTGGCTTTTCATTTATCTCAAATTGTGCTCCGGGCAATAATTTTTCTCATCAGGATTGTCCAAGAGCTGAGCTCTGGATTGATCTGCGAAGATATTTTAAAGAAACTGGGGAGATTTGGGAGCTATTTATCCCTTTGTGCTATTTTCTGAAGTTTTCCTCTTTCCCAGAAACTGTAGGGAAGTGCTGTCACTCAGAGAAGCCCTTGGGGCTGTCCCCGCCCTTTCTGTGACCCACAGCCAGCAAATGATGGAGATAAAATGAATTTTGGGAGCTCCCCCCGGGGCAGGAAGGGGAGCAGTGAAAACGGCAGGAAGGTGCAGGAGGGACTGGGGAAAGCCGTGGGGAAATTGAGCTGCTTATGGAATAAGAGAATCCCAGAATGGTTTGGGTTGGAAGGCAGCTTGGAGTTCATCCCGTTCCACTCCCTGCCATGGGCAGAGACACTTTCCACTATCCCAGGTTGCTCCAAGTCCTGTCCAGACTGGCCTTGGGCACTGCCAGGGATGGGACAGCCACAGATGCTCTGGGCACGCTGTTCAAATGCTCCGCTGTGAAAGGGCAGGACGGACGGCGCCCGCACCTCTCACTGTTTGCGGCTCTTTGAAGCCTCCACTGACGGAGGAATTCTCTTAATGGCCAGGAGAGACTCTCAGACTCCCCTGAGGAATATCTTTATATGCAGATCTCTGGAGAGTGAGCAGCACTTGCCTCCAGCGCTGCTGTGTCCAATCCCCGGGTGCCGGAGGCGCAGGGATGCTCCCTGCAGACCCTGACCTCTGCTCTCCCTTTCCCTGCCCAGATGTGCCGCTGGAGCTGTCGGACACGTCCCTGCTGAGCAGCGTGGCCGAGGCCCGGCAGCTCGTGGATGCTGCCTACAAGCGCACACGGGACCGGTGAGAGCCGGGCTGGGCGCGGCGGGTCCCTGTCCCTGTCCCCGTTCCCCGTTCCCCGTTCCCCGTTCCCCGTTCCCCGTTCCCTGTCCCCGTTCCCGTTCCCGTTCCCTGTCCCCTGTTCCGGTTCCCTGTCCCTGTTCCCGTTCCCTATCCCCGTTCCCGTTCCCCGTTCCCTGTTCCTTTCTCCGTTCCTGTTCCCCGTTCCTGTTCCCTGTTCCCTGTCCCTGTCCCCCGTTCCCCGTTCCCCGTTCCCGTCCCTGTCCCTGTCCGTGTCCCCGTTCCCTGTCCCCGTTCCCCGTTCCCGTCCCCTTTCCCCGTCTCCCTTACCCGTCTCCCTGTCCCTGTTCTCGTCGGCGTCCCCTGCTCCCGTTCCCTGTCCCCATTCCCGTTTCCTGTCCCCTGTTCCGGTTCCCTGTCCCTGTTCCCCGTTCCCTATCCCCGTTCCCTGTCCCTTTCCCCGTTCCTGTTCCCTGTCCCCGTCCCCGTTCCCCGTTCCCCGTTCCCCGTTCCCCGTTCCCCGTTCCCCGTTCCCCGTTCCCCGTTCCCCGTTGCCGTCCCTGTCCCCGTTCCCCGTTCGCTGTCCCGTTCCCCTTTCCCCTTTCCCGTTCCCCGTTCCCGTTCCCCGTCCCTGTCCCCGTTCCCCGTCCCTGTCCCCGTTCCCTCTCCCTGTCCCTGTCCCTTGCTCCTGTCTCCTGTCCTCTCCTGCACCACAGCTTCCCCCGCCTCTCCTCCCCGCAGCACAGGGGCTGCGGGCTGGGGAGCTCCGGGAGCACAGCGGGCTGGCATCCAGCTTTTGTCTGTTCACCCTGGTTTTACACCAGTCTGTTGGGTCACCAAGAGCAGTGACCTCTCCTGTGCTGTTCCTCCCAGCTTGGTTTTCAGAGAATCGCAGAATCACAGAGTGGTTTGGGCTGGAAGGGAGCTTAAAGCTCATCTCGTTCCAGCCCCTGCCATGGCAGGGACACCTTCCAGTATCTCAGGGTGCTCTAAGCCCATCCAGCCTGGCCTTGGACTCTTCCAAGGGCTGGGTCAGCCACAGCTTCTCTGGGCAAGCTGTGCCGTGGCCTCCCACATTCACAGCTGCACCTGTTGCAGTTGCTGGGCTCTGTTGCACCCCTCATGCTGCTCTGAGCAGGAGCCCAGAGCTGAGACCAGCACAGGCTCCTGCTTATTTCCAGTGGTTCCCTCCCATGGATGCAGCAAAGAGCTGGATGCTGCAGTGAGGACATTCTGTGGGACTCCCAGCCATGGTTGGGAGTGTCCAGCTTCCTACCAGCCTATACCTGTCCTCTGCCAGCAGCCACACTCTGAATCACCTCCCTGGCCTGGGGACTCTCCAGCTGAGAGGAGGCTCCGGCCTCTCCCAGTGACTTTCTCCGGCAGTTCAGACTTGGGATGTGTTGTGCCTGATGTTCAGGTGTGCAACTGCAGCATCCCTGCCTCGTTTCAGATTTTGGTTTCTTGTCCCTTGCAGCATAAAGAAGAACCTGCAGAACAATGCCTTGACCCCAGCAGAGCTGCTGAGATATTTCAAGCAACCAGTGGAGGGGACACGATCGGCCGTCCGGGCAGCAGATTATCTGCAGACCACCCTGAGCCTGCTCAAAGAGAGGCTGCGAGGGGCTGTGAGGGGGGACTTCAATGTCACAGGTAGGACCCCCTTTGCTGGGAGGAAGGCAGTGGAAGAAGACACAGGGCTTGGTCACTGGGGCTTTGGAGGAGGGAAGAAAAGGGGATTGTGATGGGCTGTGACAAATCCCTCCCATGTGGCTGTAGTGAAGCAAAGCTGAGTTATTCTTCTGTGCTCTTTTTCCATTTTAAATACTATTTGGGGGGTTTTCAGTCAGTGAAAGTGTTTTGTGCGCTTTCCTGGTTCCTTCTGCTATATTGAGGTTCATGGTCTGATGGGTCAAAGCTTGGAAGGCTTTGGTAGATATTCTGCTCCTTGAGTAGGGAATGAGCAGACCCAGAGGTGACTCCCAGCAGCTTGGCCCCAAGGAAGGAAGGGAGTTCTTCAGCCAGACCTCAGACAGCACTGAAGTCACTGTCCAAACAGAATGGGGAGATGTGAGAAGATATTTCAGTGTGTGTCTGGAGGAGCAACATCCTCTGTGAGATGGAGTCAGGCCAGGCCAGGCTGCTGAGAGAAGGAGGCAAATCAGGGCCAGTGAGAGGAACAGCTCAGGGATACACAGGGAGGATTCCTGCCATATAAATATGAACTCATGGAGATCATGGAATGGAAGGGACCTCAAAGCCCATCCAGTGCCATCCCTGACATGGGCAGGGACATCTTCCACTGTCCCAGGATGCTCCAAGCCTCATCTAGCCTGGCCTCAAACACTTTCCCAACATTACTGTAAAGCACTGGCAGGATAAGACACATCATGGGGTGCTCTGGCTTTGCTCCAGGACAGGATGAGGTGGAAGGTGATGACAGAACTGGCTGTGCACAGCTCCAGCCTCTCCATCCAGGACTGATGCTCCAGCACCACTACAGAGCTTTGCAAGGGCCACCTGGCTGGCACTTCTCACCCACTGCCAGTGGTTTTTTAAACCATGCTGTGACCCAGACTGTTGGTGGCAGCAGTGACCAGGAAACCTCCGAGGGACAGGACGTGGAGTGAGCAGCAAGAGCCAAGAAGAAGCATCTTCCCTATGGAGACAGACAGGGAGAGCTGGGGATCAGCATGGAGAAATGAAAGCTCTGGGGAGACATTAGAGCCCCTTCCAGTCCCTAAAAGGGCTTATAAAAAAGAGGGAGAGATTTTTTACATGGGTAGATAGTGACAGGAAAACAGGGTATGGTTTTAAACTAATAGAGGAGAGACTTGGATTTTATTTTAGGAAGAAATTGCTGGCTGGGAGCATGCTGAGGCCTTGGCACAGGGTGCCCAGAGAAGCTGTGGCTGCCCCATGCCTGGAAGTGTCCAAGGCCAGGTTGGAGCAACTTGGGAAGGTGTTCCTGCCCTGGCAGGGGATTGGAGCAAAATGTTCTTTAAGGTCTCTCCAACCCAAATCGTTCCATGATTCTGTGATTCTGTAAGACTTTTCTTGTTGAACTCTGCCACTTAGCTCCCCTGCAAAGGGTAATGAGCACAGCAAAGCACAATGCCCTGGTGAGCCCAGCCACGGGATGGTTATTTTCCAGGCAGCTCTGAGCAGGAGCAACACACACTGGGATCTGCTTCCAGGGGGCAAAACTTGTAACAACCCCTAGGATGGCTGTGACTGCATTTTATAGCAGAGATAAAAAGGGAGAGGAGAGGAAGTGCCAATACTAGAAAAGCATTCTGCTGCTACATGAGCCTAATACGTGATTACAAAGAAGATCTGACCACAGCTTTGCTGGGTTTGATGCTTTCCAAATCAGCAAACGCATCTGCTGCTTAAAGAGCACCTTCGGCAGGTCTTCAAGCAGGAAGATTTAAATGACAGCACACAGTGGTTGTTCAGATGCTGCTAGGTACATGCAAGGGTATAGGAAAACCTTTTCCTGAGCAAACCCAGAAGGGCCAGTGTGTTCCTGCATGTTTTTTCTCCCTTGTTTCCTGCCAGACTTGCTGACTCCAGCTCAGGTGGGGGTAATTTTCAAGGCCACTGGATGTGATCAGCAGGATAAGAAAATAAATTGTATATCTTCTGGCTACAGAACCATCACTGGCGAGTGCAACAACAGGTGAGGGGCTGTGTCAGCAGGAGAATGGGTGGATGCATGGGACAGGAAGAGAGGAAATGGCCTCAAGTTGCACCAGGAGAGGCTCAGGTTGGATACCAAGAGGAATTTCTTCCTGGAAAGGGTGGTCAGGCATTGGAACTGCCCAGGGGCCTGATGAAGTCCCCATTACTGGAGGTGTCCAAGGAAGGACTGGATGTGGTATTCAGTGATCCAGACTGGAGGTTAATCTAAATTATTCTATGGATGGATGCATCCTCCATAAGTAGACCCCCTTCCCCAAGGATGATCCACATAGACACCTCGTTTTAGGGTTTCAGTAATGCGTGGAGCTGTTTGGAAAGTTCCTGGTGTTGTGCGTGAACCTGCTCTTTGCCAAAACAGAAAGAGCTCCATGTTTGGGACAGACTCTTTGTCTGGCCCTGACCCTTGGCAGGGTCTCCAAGGGTTTCCTGGCCTAAATCCATACTGGGCATGATCTAGCCATCCCCTTGCCCTACATTGTGTGTGGGAGGAAATCTGGGCATATGGGCTGGAAGAGCACCTCCAGCACCTCCCATGGCTGAAACAGGGAATATGGGAGACCTAGGAAGCTGCTGAGCATGGGGTGTTTTATAGGGACAATTCAGAAATATTCCCTGTAAAAACAGAGCTGGGAAGCTCCTGGGAGCAGCTGAGGCAGAGGAAGGAGTTCAGCCAGCTCTTCCTGCCCCAGGATGCTTTAGCCTACAGGGGGTTGTATAAGACCTAAGGAGAGACTTTCCTGCCTCCTTCCACTCTGGGGGGGGATGTGGGCTCTGGGATAAGGACAGGTCCATTACACCCAATCCGGACCTGAGGCCCTGGGGAAGGTGGACTCAGCAATGCTCTGCCTCTCCACTGCCCAGGGCAGTGCTACACCCCCTGTGGGTGAGAGGCCACCACAGAACACACTGGATATGCACTCCAAAGAAAGTTAGTACTCTAATTAAAGTTTTAATGGTCTAATCAAACTACAATCATAGAGCCACAGAATGGTTTGTGTTGGAAACGATTTTGAAAAGGCTTAAAGGTTATCTAGTCCAACCCCTGCCATGGGCTGTGATATCTTCAGTAATGACCTTCAAAAAATCACCCAGCACAGTAACCTCACAGTCCAAGTCCCCCAGTTTCTGTTTGAGACTATAGGTAATTCCATTCCAAGGCTCTTCCCCTTTTTCCGGGTGTTCAGCTTCCAACTTTGCTTTCCAGCCAGTCTGAGGTTGAGGGTTTTCTTCAGGCTGGATGACATCAAGGGCAAGTTCAACCTGAGTTCTTATCTGGGAGAAGCTGAGGCTTGGGGCACATTATTAAAGCTCTTTTCCAACCTAAACAATTCTATGATTATTGTTGCTATTGTTATTAGTCCTGAGGTTTACTGACAGCACCAAACCTATAGAGCTGCAGCAGTTCCCCAACCACGGCGTGCTCCCATTCCAAGGTCCATGTCTCTCCGTATCCACAAGCTCTTGGCTCCAACTGTTCGCTGTTTTTCCATTGCCTCTGACAGGAGGAACCCATCCCTAGGAGCCTCCAACAGAGCCCTGGCCAGGTGGCTCCCAGCAGAATATGAGGACGGTGTGTCTGTGCCCCGTGGGTGGACGGAAGGAAAGCGTTTCTCTGGATTCCCGCTTCCACTGGTAAAGTTTGTAACAGTCTCAGAATAAAGTGTCAGGCCTAGGGATTGTCAGTTCTAGGACAGGCCACAGGCATCAGAGGGGTCATCCACCAGCTGGAATTGTGGATCAGGTTGGAGAAGCTTAAATTCACCAGCTGCAGGGTGATGGCCTGCGAATATCCAGGAGGTTCTATTAGGAATGGTTTCTAAGTCCCACGTCTTCAGGAAAAGCAAAGGAAAATTAATCTGATTGCTGCAGAATCACAGGAGGAATATAGAATTACATAATATATTCTTTTAAACGGAGTGCATTTAAACCAAATTATTTTACTTACCTTTTTTTGATTTGGTTTGTGGCAGTTATTGTTTCCTGAAAAGTAATTATGCCAGAGGATAAAGTGAGCCAGGAAATCCCCAGAACAAAATATGTATGACTAGAAATAGTATATGGGGGTCCCTGGGTGGATGAAGTGCAGGGTTTGTGGCTCTTGTGGCACCTGGATGTGAGCGGGGCTTCTGGTCACTTGAGCTTGGTGCAACAACAGCTCTGATGAGGATCTGGGGTTGTGTTCATGGATTTGTTGTACTTCCTAACCCTCCTCCACAGCACAGTGTCCTTTTTCTGTAGTAATACATGAAGGTGAGGGAACTGTGATGGCTGGAGAAGAGATGAGAAAGGAGGAGGACTTCGAGATAACTTTCACAAATTCCCTGGGGCTATTTTTTCTGCACTTCTATTCAAAAAAAGGTTTTTAAAAACTTGCTTGGTCTCCCTTTCCCAGGCTTGCTTAGCTGTTTTCCCAAGTCCATCAAGGGGCAGTCTTGGCCAGGAGGCTTAGAACCCTGCTAGAGCCAGAGCAGCAGAGTGCACAGTGAAGGGCACTTGGTGGTGGTGACACCTTCCTGCACAGACAGATTTGGGGTTTTTTGTCTGCAAAGCACAAGAAGTGCCCTGGGAATTTTTGCAGGTGACCCCGCAACTGGGTGCAGCCATTCACACACATCATTTCCCAGCAAAGTGTTCTGCCTCCATCCCTGCAGGTCCGACAAGTGTCCAATGAGATTGTCCGCTTCCCCCCGGAGCAGCTGCGCATGGACCAGCAGAGATCCCTCATGTTCATGCAGTGGGGCCAGTTTATTGACCACGACCTGGATTTTAGCCCAGAAACCCCAGCCAGAGTCCCCTTTGGTGGAGAGACAGACTGTGACACCAGCTGTGCCAAGAAGCCTCCCTGCTTCCCCATCCAGGTACAGGAGCCTCCTTCTTCCAGGGGAGGAAGGGTGAGGGTATCTGCCTTCTGACCAGGAAATGCTGGTGGCTCTCCCAGTCCTTGGCCATGGAGGAACATCCTCCCAAAACAGGCCAAGGAGGCCAGAGCACTCTGTGTCGTGGCACTGCTTTGTTCCAGTGCTGGGCTCAGGCACAGGCACAGCCTTTGCCAGGTTTCCAGGCCTTTGCCCATCTCCCTCAGCAATGTGGCTTTTCCTTGGAGCTGTAGTGCAAAGGTAGCACAGGTGATGCCTGGAAAACAGGAAATGTCACAGACAGGCACTGAGAAGTGTCAACCTCAGAAAATCTATGGGAATTAAGCTCTCTTTGCACAGGACAAGGGAGTGCTGAGATCTCAGTGCCTGCAGCATTAGCAGGAATCACATCATGGTCCCTGCCCCAGTGGATGACAGAATCATTGGGGTTGGAAAAGACCTCCAAGCCCATCCAGTCCAACCTGTGCCCAATTCCCACCTTGTCTCCAGCCCAGATCACTGAGTGCCACGTCCAGGCCTTACTTGGACTACTCCAGGGATGGGCACTCCAAACCTCCCTGGGAAACCCCTTCCAGTGCCTGACCACCCTTTCCATGGGGAAATTCCTCCCATATCTAATCTAAACCTCAGATTTAGATTGGATCTGGCCCAGCCTGAGGCAGTTCCCTCTTCTCCTGTCCCTGTTCCCTGGAGCAGAGCCCGACCCCCCCGGCTGTCCCCTCCTGTCAGGGAGTTGTGCAGAGCCACAAGGGCCCCCCTGAGCCTCCTTTTCTCCAAATCATATCCCTGTCCCTCCTGCAGCCCCGCTCTCCTGCCTTTGCAGTCCTGCTGCAGCTCTGGCTCCCAAATGTCCTCCTAGTTCCTCTCAAGGAAAACTATGATGGGATGGAACATCAGTGAGTATTTCCCTGACATGCATTTGAGAATGCTGAAAGGTTCACAGGTTCTGGATGACAGCTGTCTATGGTGTAGATATGGAGATAAGAAAACTGAGCCTTAAAGATACAATCCAATTTATATTTATTTTCATGGGAAAAACTTCAGGAATCCATAGGACTTTAGGGAAATCTAGGTGTCTCCAGGCTGTTTGGGACTTGGGCTTCTACAGCAGCATCTCAGCTGTCAACCTGACCCTTCATCTCAAGATTTATGCCCTGTGAGAGGGCTGCAGCCTAGCTCCATCTCCTGAGCCACCGGTGAATTTTCCTTTTCTCTGTCTGCAGATCCCACCCAACGACCCCCGAATCACCAACAGGAGGGATTGCCTCCCTTTCTTCCGCTCGGCCGCCGCCTGCACGCGGGGCCCGGTGCGGGAGCAGATCAACGCGCTCACCTCGTTCCTGGACGGCAGCGGGGTGTACGGCAGCGAGGCGGCCGTGGCCGAGCGCCTGCGGGACCGCAGCAGCCGGAGCGGGCTCCTGGCTGTGAACCGCAACTTTACCGACAGGGGCAGGGCGTACATGCCCTTCGGTCCCATGAGGAAGGAGCCCTGCCTCAAGGCCAGCGGGGCAGCTCGAATCCCCTGCTTTTTTGCAGGTGAGTTGGGTGCTTGCACCCCAAACCTGGAGTCTGGAGCAGACAGTTCCAGCAGTTCCAGCGCACTCCTTCAGTTGTTTGTTTTTCTTAGTTAAGTAGAAAATGGAATGAAGCAAATCATGAGAGACTGAGACAGACTGTGCTAGGTAGGAGGAAAGCCTTTGCCATCTGCAAGTCTTTGTGCAGATAAACCTGGAGTGAAGGGGTCCCATCCATGCTCAGCAGCTCTGATGTAGTGTGGTTACTGCACTGCAAAGAGAGAGAAAGGACAGCAACACACACGGAGCTCTTTGGGGAAAAAAGGCCAATTTATTGTACGGACAGCCCGTATTTAAAGTGTGTTACATGCAGCTAGGACGGGACAGTAGTTCATTGGACAATTGGGAAAAACATCCTTGGGACAGCACCTCAGGATGCTTTCCCACGGGAAAGACACCAGGTGTTAATCTTTATGATGAATTCCACTCTGTTTGTCACCATGTTATCACCCTGGGAGACTCCTCCCTAACTGAAGCTGCAGTCAGCTTGTCAGCCTGGGAATGGAGCTGAGAGTCAGGAGAAATCCAGGCCTGAAAAGAATTTCCAAGCTGTAATTCCCCAGCTCTCTAAATGTGTGTGTCCACAATGTAAGGCCCAGAGTGACCTAGGAACCAGTGCCATGATGGAGCCAAGCAGGCACAGCAATGGCAGCCTGGCCTGGAGGCAATGGCTGGACCATACTTGTTCTTCCACAGTTGTCCCTAGCCCAGCAGGATGGGAACAGGTGTGTCACTACTGTGCTGGGTCACAGGAGGAAACCTTTGGATGTCCCTGCTGCACTGTGAAAGGAGCTCGGATCCCAGATGGAATGAGAATGAGGCCAATACCAGACCAAGGTGGCCTTTTAAAGTGTGTTCCCACCACTGTGAAGGCTGAGGGAGCACTGGGAGCACTCCAGCCAGGCCAGTCCATCAGGACACCCTCCTGCTACATTTATGCTTTGTCATGCTTTTGGTATACCCTTAAGCCCTTCTTCAACCCAAAATAACTCATTTGGTCCTGGGCATGGGCTGCCAGAGCCAGACAGGCTCCCAAAGCCAAGCCTACCCTCCAGCCAAAACCCTGCACAGCTACCACCCTCTCCCCCAGTGCTGCCCTTTGCCATATCCTGTCCCCAGCTCACAGAGACAGAACTGACCTTAGGGATCCTTAGCACTATTCCCTTCTCCTGGTGCTGCTACTGAGGACCAGGGTGTTTCCACAAGCCTGTGGGACCTCTGAGAGGGATGCTTCTGATACACCTCATGAATTAGTGTCTCACTCCCTGGCGTATTTTTTTTGGAGAGCAGTACTTCCCCAGCTGGCTCCTGCTGGCTCTGGCCACACCAGGCTGCTTGTGGCACTGCTGGAAGAAGCTTCAGGGCACGACATATCTCATCAGCTGTGGAGCTGCTTTCTATTCCCTTGGCCCCTTTCATATCTGGCCAAAGTTCCTCTGAACATCCCCATGGTCCTTGGAATCCATCAGCTCCCTCCTTTAAGGCTCATGGTGTTTCATGGTCCCTCCAGGCTCCACGGCATTCTACCTGTCCCACATGTTGTTTCATATGTTCACCTGCTCCCCCAGTTCTGTGCAGGTCTCTCCTTGGTGAGGACCACGCAGGACCTGTGGCCAAAGGCAGGTGCCCAGTGAGAAGCAGAGCAGGAAAGAGTATCAGATGCTTCCCAGGAGGGGCTTCTGGCCCCCTCAGACTCTCAGCAAGGAGCAGTTCCTGTTCCATGGCTGGAACAGAGACATCAATTCTTTTATAGCCATCAGTTCAGGCTGCTTCGGAAGTGCCTTTGAAAATTCAGTGTCTTATTTGTGACTTTTCCGGTCCCTGAGAACTGGGGAGTTTTACATGTGCTGTTGCGTCCCAGGGCTCAGCATTTCCTCCCAGAGCTCTGTTGGAAGCCCTGGCTGGATGCATTCTGCTCATGGAAACCTCACAGTGCTGCTTTTGTTCCTCCTTCCACAGTCCTTCACAGGCAGCCTTTGAGAGTGGATGAAAAGGGCTCTGTGCCAAGTGCAGGAGCAAATCCCTCTATTTACTGTGGGACAAGGGGACTAAATACAACGTATTTACTTTTCTCTGAGTGCTCATCACCTGCTTGCTCTTGTGTTTCCTGCCCCAGATGTTTGAAGAAGGATTTGATATTTCATTGTGATGCTGTTGGTAATTTCCAAAAAGCAGTTTCCAAAGTTGACTAATTTTGCTTTTCCTTTTACTCCCCAGAGAGCCTGTTCGTGACTGTCACCTTGCTTTGGCCACAGTTTCAGTTGGTTTGAAGGAGACCTCTAACTTTCAGAGCTTCCTTGTCCATCTTGACTTCCCTCTGTCCATTTGATTTCTCTCTCGAGCTGTGAGACCAAATGTCTCTGATATGGGAGCCTGGAGAACACCTACTTGTATTTAACTTTTTCAGTTAATGCTTCCAGCCCTTCACTGAAACTTTCCCCACCTCTTTGTAATTCTCAGCACAGCCAAGACAGCACCTGGCTTTTGTTGCCTCGGCAGAAATTCAGCTTGTGCCTGGTGCTGTCCAACCCTTGGTTTCCCTCTCCTCCTTTGTGTTTCTTACCCATTTTCTTCACAACACAAATATTGAGGCATCTAAAAATTCCTGTGTGTGTGCTTCCCAATGTGAGATTCCCACTCCAATGTCATGTGTGCCCCTCCCAGGTGACACTCGTGCTAGTGAGATGCTGGAGCTGGCCTGCATGCACACGCTCTTCCTGAGGGAACACAACCGCCTGGCTGGAAAGCTGAAGAGACTCAATCCCCACTGGAATGATGAGAGGCTCTACCAGGAGGCACGAAAGATCTTGGGAGCCATGATCCAGGTACCAGCCATCATCCCACCTGTCCTGGCTCTGCCTGCAGTCTCACAGGGTTCATATGTTAGGCTGTGCTAGTGTGGAGTGGCCAAAGGGTGCAAGATTTTGGGGTGAAAGGACCAAATTCATTCCACCAGCCCCTTTCGACCAAAGCAAAATCACAGAGATACCTGAAATGACAAGCACAGAGGGGTTCCCTTGAATCTTTGATGTCCTTCTACTGTTAAATTTACAAAGTGCTTAATGAAGTTTTTAACGGCACATTTTTGTTTGAGGAACAGACAGAAAAGTCAGAGGAAAAGATTTTGTAACTGTTGTTTTGTACCTGATAAAAATGGTACTGGAAATTTGGATTAAAATTCCTTGGTTTGTGAATCCCCTCCTCTCAATTATTCCCTGCCGATGGCAGGGGGTTGGAATGAGATGATCTTAAAGGTCCCTTCCAATCCAAACCATTCTGGGATTCTGTGACAAAGCCCCATGTGCTGGTGAGTGCAGCCAGTCATGGTGTCTCCTTGGGACTGGGCTCTCCCAGACTTGACCCTGAATAGGGTCCTGGGGTCACAAAAATACCTCTGTGCTTGGGAGGGACCTCCCAAAGTCTCTTTTCCTGCTTCCAGTTTGGAGCAGGAATGGCCTCAAAGCCAGATGAGGTTTTACAGCTGGCAGGAAAGTCTGGATCATATGAGAGAAAGGGATATGGGGTTTCCAAAGGCACTGCACCTCCTTTGAAGCCTGTCTTCTGAACTGGATAAACAAAAACTAAAAAGTAGGAATATCAAAATATCTATGGTTTTATGCTGTCAATTTAAATATTATTGTATTGTTGAAACAACATAGCAAGGCAAACACTCAAAGGATTGTCCTAAAAAACATCATCTCCATCATTGTGTTTACATCAATGGTTTCATCTTCATTCAGTATTCAGATAATTAATCCATTTTCTCATACTGACACAGAATTTGATTTTTTTTTTTAATTATATTGTGCTGCCTCCTCAATATCTGAGAGAGACATGAGAGCAGGACTGGAAATCTCGGCTGTGGGAGGACTTGGGAAGCTGCCTGTGGGTGGTGCTACTCCTGTTATCTTTGCCATCTGAGGCACACGGGGTGCAGTTCTGCCTGCCTGATGGGAAGGTGACAAGGAGCCAGTGTTTGGGAGGATTTGGCAGGCTTTTATCTTCACAGAATCACAGAACCAATTAGAATGGAAAAGACTTCTGAGATAATTGAGTCCAACCTACTATTATGTTGCTCTCACCTGCTAGATTGTTGTGGCAGAGAGAACATGAAAAACAACTTTGCTTCCACAGAAACAGATGCTGAGACATTAACAGTTCACCCTTTTCTTGTTTCCCCCAAGATCATAACCTACAGGGACTACCTGCCCCTCCTGTTGGGATGCAGGTACCGCAGGTTCCTTCCTCCCTACCGGGGCTACGACGAGTCTGTGGATTCTCGGATATCCAATGTCTTCACCTTGGCTTTTCGCTTTGCTCACGCCTCAATCCCTCCAACTGTTGGCCGCTTAGATGAATATTACAGACCCATAACTCCTGAAATTCAACTCCGAACCTCCTTCTTTGCTGTCTGGAGGATCATTCAAGAAGGTAAATCCCTTTCTGCAGCTCTGTGGTGTGAGTTTACTTCATTCATCCTTTCCTGCCCTCTCCAGATGAGCTCCTGCTTCAGACAAATTTAAAAGCATTTTGTGTTCAATATATTAAGTGGACCTTACTACCAGGCAGAGTTGTCCCAACAGAGCTGTCCCCTGTAGACAAGGGCAGCCCATCATGTTCCAAAATGGTCTGAATGCTTCATTGCTGTGGCCTCCAAGAACGTTATTCAAAGTATTTTCTTCTCAATTCTTTAAGCGCAGGGAAATTGATTCTCATGTAGTAGCAGCTCATAATTAAACATAAGCTGCGCTCACCTCTCTGGGGCCTCTTAGCCACACACTGACCTCCCTGCACTGCCCACATGTCCCTGTTTCAGGAATTGATCCCATTCCCCTGTGCCACCTCTGCAGGTGGGATCGATCCCTATCTGCGGAGCCTCATGGCCAACCCGGCCAAGCTGATGACGCAGCAGCAGATGGTGGTGGGTGAGCTCCGGGACCGGCTCTTTGAGCAGGTTGAAAGGATTGGGTTTGATTTGCCTGCACTCAACATGCAGCGCAGCCGAGATCATGGCCTTCCAGGTAAGGCAGCTGTGGGAGCAGAGCTTGCAAAGAAAAACAAATGGAAAGCAGGCATTTTTGTGATTAAACATTGAGAAGCTTCTCCAGCCCACGTTTGGCTGAAATTACTCAGGCGTTGGATTCAGTGATCCTTATGCATCTCTCCCAATGCAGGACATACAGTGATTCTATAATGCTCTTTCCCAAACCTTTTCCTTGTTTCTGAACAACCTCAAATAAGTGGGTGGAGGTTGAGCAAAGGCAAAGGCAAAACCTGGCTGAAGCTGCATGAGAGACGTGGAGGCAGAAGAACGTGGGGCATTGCACAGACCAGAGTTTGGTGTTCAGTGACTGACTTATTTCCATGGTCCAAGTGAAAAAAACTGGTAAAATAGTATAGCAACAAGTTTGCAGGAGTGGAATTAGGGCTGTAAGTCCCCTGTGACTTCTCTGAAACCATCTGTAGTGATCCAGCCCAGCCATGCATGACTGGGAGAGCAGATTCCAATATGTAAAGAAAATATCATAATTTTTATATTAAATCTGCGTCCCATAGAAAAAAAAACCAATCAAGCATGTCAGAACCACTCTCAGGGCTCTGCAAGGTGCAAAACAAGTGTAATGGCATTGCAGGGTGGTCTTGAGAAATATATTGTTGTTGGCACTTCATGGCTGGCTCCTGGATGGGTCCTTGCCCAACAGTGTCATTAGGCTGAGGTAAGAGCCTGGAGCAGCTGTGTCAGCAACATCCTGAGAGATGCAACAGGGCTCCTGTTTGAAACTGGGATGAAAACTGAGCTGGATCCATGGCTTGTAAGCCCAGACAGAGGCTTTGGAGTACATCCAGGTGCATCATCAGCTCACAGGATTGCTCTGCCTTGGCCACAACAGATGGTTGTGATTTTTCCATGGTTTATTGAGGAACACCATCATGCAGAACCTGATCAGAACCAGAAATCCTGGGTTTCCAGACCGGACATGGTAGGACTGACATATATTTCTAGCGAAATTGGGTTTAGCTTTAGGTCTCAACCTACCTATGAATGCTGTACTCCTTTATATTAGACATCCACGTATGTGGTGATGGCATAGCAAAGTCAAAAGCCCTCCCTAATTAATTTTATGATTAAGCAAATTCTCAGTGTCCTGGAATTGTTTGATAGTGGTATCATCCAGGCACCATATGCTGTGTCTTTTGCTGCCAATGCTCCCTGGTTTTTAGACATAAGACAGTAGGTTTGGATTGAATATCAGGAAAAAATTCTTCCCTGTGAGGATGGGGAGGCCCTGGCACAGGGTGCCCAGAGAAGCTGTGGCTGCCTCATTCCTGCAAGTGCTCAAGGCCAGGCGGAGGGGGTTTGGAGCACCCTGGGAAAGGAAGGTGTCCCTGCCCATGGCAGGGGATGGAATGAGATAATTCCAATCCAAATGGTTCCACAATTCCATGACATCCTGCTCACAGCAGAGGTGCTTGCTGCAGCATCGTCTCGTCTCATCTTCTCCACCAAGATGCAGAATTATGCACCAGTTGTGGCCTGGTGGATTTTTGGCCGTTTGCAGTCCAGAAAAATTAGTCCAGCTGGCAAAGTCTGGTGGCTGAAGTACCTTGGGCTGTGTGGAGTGGGTGGCTTGTCCCCTTGGCTGGACAGGGACCAGCTGTGGAGAAGCAGTTGGTCATTCTCCTGTGGTACAGAGAGAGGGCCCATCAACATCTTGTCCAGGTTCACTTTCAGTGAAGGCAACATCAGTTGCATCCCTGCTGAGTGGAGCAGAACATTGCTGGAAGGTGGTGGAACAAATCCCATGTGCAAAGACATGGCTCTCCCAAACCAGCATTGAAAGGCCAGGCTGTGAAAGGGGGAACTGGCTGTGAAGGAGGAGGAAGGCAGTAGCATTAACAGAAATACAGAAAAATGTTTTAAACATTTTGGTACCCTACCGGTGTCCCAGCTTTGGGAAAGAGAGGGAAAAATCTTTCCAGGAGGGGATAGCAAATTACTGTTCTATCTGCTCTGACATCCAACTACTTGCAGGTTACAACTCCTGGAGAAAATTCTGTGGGCTCTCACAGCCCTCTGGAGTGAAGTCACTTGGTCAAGTGTTGAGGAATAAGAACCTGGCAAGGAAGTTCCTGCAGCTCTATGGGACACCAAAGAACATTGACATCTGGATTGGGGCCCTTGCAGAGCCCTTTGTGAAAGGAGGTCGAGTTGGGCCTCTCATGGCTTGTCTCATTGGCACCCAGTTCAGGAACATTCGTGATGGGGACAGGTAAGAGGGGAGCTGGGTATCCCAGCCCCAAAGTAGAGGGAGGCTGGAGTTTATGCAGATTTCTTCATGCAGATCTGAAAATTACTTCAGTTGTTTGTTGCTTTTTTTTCAGTACTCCTTCAAAAGTTTCATTCTCTTTGTAGTGATGTTCTTATTCCCTGTCTGATGGTTGAGATCCCGGGCTGAGGTACCTTCCCAGCAAAATGATATCTCACTATATTTTCTTCCCTCCCCCAGTTCTGAACTGGACCCCTCTGCTCTGACATGTGGCAGGGTTTGGTCTTTGCTGTGATGGATGTGGTGGGTTGGGGTTTTCTTGTCAGCCAAAATCACTTCAGCAGTGCTGAGGTTTCAACACACCAGGATTCCTCCTCCTCCTTGAGGTTGCTCAGGGGCTTCAGGTGCAGCAATGATTTACATTCCCAATTTTAAGCTGGATTTCTGAAGCAAGATCCCTGTGCCTGCCAGCAATATTGCCTGAAAATGGGACCAAAACCCATGTTTCTGGGAAACAGTTCTGCTGAGAAAGGATGAACTAAAACCCCAGGATGAGGAGCTGAGAGTCAAACAGCCTGTTGCATGTCTAGAAATCCTGTTCTTATGGCAGGAAATTAACCATTTTCTAAAAAATTGAGTAATTACTGGCCTTGTTCTAACATGGCAATCATTTGGCTGTAACCACCGCCTGTGCACAGTCTGTGCAGCCTTTCCAATTTGAAAGAGAGTACCTGTGCCTCATCCGAGGACAATTAATTCAATTGCAGCTGTGTTACCTGTCCATGGCCAAAAGAAAAGCAAGATAATTATCCAACTGGTGAGTCAGGGCTCTTGCTTTAAATAACAGAAATTCAAATTTGTTCTTGGCAGAAGAAATTAGTGTTAATGAGAATTAATATTGTGGGAGTCATCAATGTTAGGAAGGCAAAAGGCAAAAATCTGTTGTGTCTTCTTTTTTCTCCTGCAGGTTTTGGTGGCAGAACCCTGGGGTTTTCACTCCTCGCCAGCGCTGTTCACTGGCCAAAATCTCCTTGTCACGAATAATATGTGACAATACTCACATCACTAAAGTATCAAGGAATATCTTCCGGGCTAACAGATACCCCCATGGCTTTGTGAGCTGCAGTCGGATCCCTAAGCTGGACCTCAGACCCTGGAAGTCACGGCACACTGAGGAGCAAGGTATGATCTGCAAACAGCAGCAGGTCCTGCCTGCAGACCACTGAGAAAGCCAGACCTTAGGGTTTAAAACTGAGCTGGGGCTGGACCTGTGTTCCAGGTACAGCTTTAGATGCCCCAGTTCACCAGGTGCACTTGGAGTGGCCCCTACAAAATGCAGATTTTCTGGCAGATCAAGCCAAGTGCCCTATTCTGGGAATTTTTTCTAATGAAGAAAGGCTGAGGGAGCTGGGGCTGTTCAGGCTGGAGAGGAGCCCCAGCTGAGAGGGACCCTCAGCCCTGGGTGTCCCTGTGTGCAGGGAGGGCCAGAGCAGGGCCCAGGCTCTGCTCCAGGGCCCAGCAGTGGCACCAGAGGAACGGGCAGGGACTGAGCCCAGCAATTGCCCCTGCACAGGAGGCAGAACTTCTGCCCTGGGCAGTGCCCAACCTGAACAGGCTGCCCAGGGAGGGGCTGGAGTGTCCCTCAGCGGGGATATTCCAGAGCCACATGGACACAATCCTGTGCCCTGTGCTCTGGGATGGCCCTGCCTGAGCAGGGAGGTGCCACCAGTGACCCCTTCCAGCCTGAACCATTCTGGAATTCTGGATTTTTTTTCTGATTAATAGACTTTCCATTTAGCACTTCACTGTTGATGCCAGGGTTTCCTGCAGGGGAAACAATGCCCGGACTGGGAAGGCTGCTCTGTCAGTTTGTCTGTCTGTTGAGATGCTGTTTGTCAGCACATTCTTGTAAGGCCAAAAGCAACTCAGCATTTGAAAATGAATTCCCTGTCTATGAAAGGGTTTCTGGTTTTGATCTCTGCTTGTATAATTGTTGCCTATTTTCACACTATTTCTCTCACGTGCCTTCAGGATTTGAAAAATTTTTGAGGTCTAATTCTTTCCAAAATGTTCCCTGAAATCTCTGGGAAGTAGATGTAGGGAAGAGTGGCTCTCCCTGGAGAAGGCCAGGCTGTGCCAGTGCCTTTTCCAAACAAAACATCCTTCATTTCCTCTGACAGGTCCTGCCACACTCTCATAATACCAGTTTTTGATCCCTCCTTTCCAGCCTAACCTGTGGAAATACATCACACAAGGTATCAGGGAGCTATGGCAGGCTCTTTTCTGTTAACACAATGCTTTTTGTCTCCTCTAGAAAAAGATTCCGATGACTTAAAATGCTGAACGTTGAGGATTTCCCAGATGTCCAGACTTGGGAAGCTGCTGAGGTGGATTATTAATTTTTACTGTGTTTATGCTTTTACTGCCTCCAGTGTTTGGGCACGGTTCTGTTATTTGCTCAGCTTGATTTGCATGAAGCCTTTACAGTGGGATGGAGCCCAGGAATAAAAGAACTTAATGAAGAGATACCCCAGATCTATGAAATCACTCAGTATCATAAGCCACATGAAATGAGTTGTCCAGAGGCTGATCCCAAATCACACCAGCTGCTGGCTTAGGCCATAGAACCAATGCTTCGCAAAGATTTATGGCCAAACACATGTTTTGGACCTTCCTTTTAAAATTTTCAACCCCCACAGAATGATGCAGGGCATTGGAATGACAGTTGATTTTTGTTATCTGATTTTTTTTGTTTGAAAGAAATAAATCTTTCGATTTCCAGAGAAAAGGTACTAATGGCAGGATGCCTTTGAGAAGAAGAAATAGTTCTCCTGCACACTGTCCTAAAATGCCCTGGGTCAGGTTTGGCTCCAATATGGAAGGAAGAAATCTGCCACATGGATTTTCTCACTATTATTTCCCCTAGTCCAGAATGCCCAAAACATCCTCTGATGTGACAGAAGCCTGTGACAAGTTATTCCTGAAGCCTGGTATGAGCCACAATGACTCAGCACTGGCTGGTGGGATGTGGCCTGGAAAAGATAAGAACAATCTGAACATACAAGAAAGTAAAAACAATTTTGGTTTCAATCCAGCTTTTTCCCTTTTCCTGAAAGGGATCAAACCCACTTTCTCCTCCCTCTGTAGCCTGCTACATTTCTGTCATTGCTTAATAAATTGCAATTTTGGGCTGAGGCCAAGATGTTCTTTGCATTTCATAAAAGGTGCAGCAACGATACATGAGTGGAGGATGCTGGTAGGTTTTCTGTGGGATATTGGGGAAAGGCAGTTCCAGAAGCTGTGTGTTATTAATGAAAGAAGGTATTTCTTGCTGAAGCCTCTGACTTCAACTCTGTGTGATGCAGAACTATTGAAAGTCAGCCCTGAAGGGTGGGAAGTATTGACTGGGAT
Source organism: Sturnus vulgaris (assembly GCF_052056855.1). Lineage (NCBI taxonomy): Eukaryota > Metazoa > Chordata > Aves > Passeriformes > Sturnidae > Sturnus > Sturnus vulgaris. The sequence goes on from NC_142263.1 coordinate 10,757,201, forward strand.
GTCCCAGTCTCTCCAGCTCTGGTTTGCACTCCTGGTTGTCTAATGGTGACATAGCCCCAGGTCTGCTCAGCCCCTCGGGGACAGAGTATCATTCATTACCTGTTGACTTCAGCAGTTCCCCTCTGGAGGAGGATGTGACTGGCTCAAAATCACCCACAACCCCTCTGTGTGCACTGAGCACAGACAGGTGATTTTTTCTTTTTAGCCAAGCTGAAATTTGGACAATTTTATTTACTTTATCAGCTTAATCAAACATATGCAATATGGTACAGCAACATGGAGACTGTCTATAGGGTGCCTGGCATCTGCCTGCCTTGGCCAGTGGAGCTCCTGAGGTGGAGGATGCCTCGTGCAGGAGCTAGGATGGGATGGTTTGCCCTGATCAGCCTCTGCTGCTGGTTTCAGAAGAGCAGCTCTCCCTCCCAGCTCTGTTGAGGCCTCTCATTCACTTTCTTTCCCACCAGCAGCCTCCTCCATCTGTTTTAGCTCAGATCTGGATGTCCATCCCGAGTTCACCCTGTCAGGTCCTTCTCCCAGTGCCAACTGCATTTTATCTCAGTGGATGCCCACCAAGGTGGTCAGTGGGATGCAGCACATGGGGTCAAAGACAGCCTGAGAAAGCTGGATCTGCTTGGTCTGGAGAATGGGAGTGGAGTGATTTCAGTCTCTCTAAGGAGCAGCTGTGAAGGTGGACACCTCCCAGAGGTTCACAGGGAAAGGACAAGAGGTAACAGATGCAGGTCACAACAAGGGAACTAACCTTTAGACAAATACAGACATTATTCCCTGTGATAGCGGTGTAATGCAGACATAGGGATAAGAGAAATCTTGGGATCTCCAATCTTGGGTATTCTCCCAAACTGTCTAGGCCTTGAGCAAGCTCTCTGGATTTTCTGTTAACCCTGCTCTGAGTAGCTGATTGACCTGCAAACCTCCTGGTGTCCTTTCCCACTTCAATTTTGCTGTGATTTACAGTGATAAACTGTTTTACTTCCTAGCCAGAGTTCATCTGGCTGGGCTCAAAGCTATCCCATGTACACAAGTCCTGCAGCCCAGGCTCTTCTATGCTGTTTAATTCTTTTCTGTCAGGCCTGTCGTGATACCACAGAAATCTTCATGAGTCAGAACACCTTTTCTCATAAAACCACTTCTCTTGTCATTACAAGCACTTCCAGCCATGCCTTTGCTCATAAATTGGTCTCTGAAGTGAATCTGTGCCTTGTAAAACTGAGGGCTATATAGATTCATCATGGAGCTGCAGCCAGAGCATCATAAACAGTTTCCTAAGTCTTGATGACCTTTCTCTATTATATTTACCCTGGAATCCCTCTGAAGGTCTTAATATCAATGTTCATGCCTCTAAGTGAGGAGTAAATGATGAATTCCCTTTTAACCTGTTCATGCTCTGGAGGCTGGTGACTGATGCTGTCCTTGGCCGGACCCAACATTGCCCTTTGGTAACTTATCATGGAAACATGGAATATCCTGAGTTGGAAAGTCCAACCCCTGGCCCTGCACAGACACCCCAACAATCCCACCCTGTGCATCCCTGACAGCTCTGTCCAAACACTCCTGGCAGCCTCGGGGCCGTGCCCATTCCCTGGGGAGCCTGGGCAGTGCCCAGCACCCTCTGGGGGAAGAACCTTTCTCTAAAATCCAACTAAATCCCCCAACACAACTCCAGCTTTTCCCTCGGGTCCTGTACCTGGTTACCAGAGAGTAAAGATTGGTGTCTGCCCCTCTGCTCATTCCAATGTGTTTCAAAGTAGATAGTTATGCCAACAGCTTTCAGTGGGAATCACTCCCATTTCAAAATCCAGTCTTCATATTTTGTGCTGGAATCTTTGCTCTGGGAGTCACTTGTGATCTTCAGCTTCACCAACTCCTCTCTCACACATTGCTGGGCTGACAACGGTCCATCCTCTTCTGAGCCTTTATATGGTGAACAAAACAATTTTCTTGGCCTTTTCCCACCACATGGGATCACTTTCCCTGCCTCCCCACTCTCTTCTGGCCAGTGTGTGTCTGAGCAGATCTGGGGAGGGATTAAAACTTTGTGACAAAAGCTCAGGGTGTGAGCAAGTCCCTTCTCTCCCTATCTCAGATTCACTTAAATTGAGTCAGGTTCTGGAAAGACCCGGGGGCAGAAGGGAGTCAACTGGGCAAAGTGAAGACATACTTGGTCTGAAGACTGGGATTTTGATTAGAGCTGCAGTTTCTGAAAACATCTTGCAGGTTAGGCAAGAGCCGACATCTTCTAAAATGGATGTAGGATGCAGGATGGATCCAGGTGCTGGGGATCCTTGCAACAGTAGAAAATGATAGCTGTGGATTTTGGTATCTGTGGATTTGGAGCCTGATTGTTGTGTTAGATCTGAGCTGCCTGTCTGTCCATGGTGAACTGGGAATGTCCTTGGCTTTCTCCATACTCATCGGAGACACTTACCAGCTGTCGGAATCAAAGACCTCCTTACTCTGCACAACTCCCTGACAGGAGGGTGCAGCCAGGGGAATTTGGGTTCTGATCCCAGGGAACAGGGACAGGAGGGGAGCGAATGGTCTCAAGTGGCACTTGGAGAGGTTCAGGTTGGACATCAGGAGGAATTTCCCCATGGAAAGGGTAGTCAGACACTGGAAGGGGCTGCCCAGGGTAATGGTGGACATCCCTGGAGATGTCCAAAGAAGGACTGGACATGGGACTCAGTGCTCTGGGCTTGCGACAAGGTGGGGGGGATCAGTCACAGCTTGGACTCAATGGTCCTGGCGGTCTTTTCTGTGAAGTCTTTGAAAATTGCGGACAGTGACTTAAAATAAACCTTTTCAGTGTTTGGTGAACTGCTGTGAACTTGCAGGCTCTCTTGTCCCCGACATTCTGGGTGGGCTTCTATGGGCATAGTTGTGTCAAAGGTTTCTTCTACAGCAGGAGCCTCACAACAGCACCCTGGTTTGGAAACCACGGCCATGATTGCAGGGCAGCCATTCCCCTCCTTTCACTGGCATTACATTTTAGGAACCTCTCTCTGGTAGGCCAGGATGAACCAGTTGTGCATCAAATCAACCTTCCCCTAGTTGCAAAAGGCCATAATTTTGTACAGATGAGATACAAGAAAAGATGACAGGCATAGAAAGGGAACTGTTTGCTGGATCAAACCCTGGAGAAGCAGAAAGAAGCCATGGTTTTTCCCTAAGCACTGGCTCCCACAGGGACCTGGTCCCTGCAAGCACCAGTTCAGAGGGTCCCACTGTGCACACATGAGTGTACACACATCTTGTAGCATCCATGTGCTGGTGAAGGGACAGTTCAGACTGTGGAGAAGCTCTTTGCTTTGGCTGCCTCTCCTGTGGTTGCAGGAAAGCCTTGGGAGAGCTTACAGTTGAGGCTGCAGTCACCTTTCTCTAGTTTTGCAATGAAAATCAGGAGAAGAAGGGTCCCTGGCTAAGCCAGAGGAGCAGGGAGCACAGGCAATGCCTTTCTATATTATTATGTCTTTCCTCAGTTTCTTCAGGAAATATCACTGAGTCTTGCCATTTTACTGTCCTCAAGGATTTGACTTTGTTCTTTAGGTTGTAGGTGATGGTCATTGTGGTTTTATGGGTCCTCAGGCTATTCCCTTTTGAGAATCTGCAGCTCTCAGACCTGGCTGGAATTGAGAGTCATTGCTCCTTTGAAGTGCCAGCTGCTAGAGCAAGGTCTGGTGCGCAGATGAATCATGAAACATTTGTTTTTCAGCTCAATCATTCTAGCTATTGCAAAGCTCCTTTTCACAGAGTTGTTTTAGGAGATGAAATGCAGTTGGAGCCGTCCCAGGTTATACCTGCATTTCCCTGATTTACTCCTTGCTTATGCAGATGCCGTCTGAACATGTGCCTGCCTCTGGCCAGGAAAACATCAGGAGTCGCTGCTCTTGCTTTGTTTTTTTTCTCTAGACTTGTGGCACTTTTCCCACTTTTCCCACTGTGCATGCAAAATATCCAGCTGCTCAGCTTGGTGCCTCCAGTGCCTGGATGTGTAGGGCAGGGTCTGGCTGCTCAGATCACTGTTTTTCTCTTTCTCCCCTCTAAATTACTGATTTCTGATTTCCTGGACATCTTGCAGCCATGTTGCTTGGTGAAGATCAATGTTTGCACAAAGTGAGACAGCCTGGGTTATAGAATCATGGAATCATGGAATGGTTTGGGCTGGAATTGACGTAAATATCATCCAGTTCCTCTCCTGCCATGGTCAGGGACACCTTCCACTACCCCAGGTTACTCCAAGCCCCAATCTGTCTTGGACGCTTCCAGAGATGAGGCAGCCACAGCTTCTCTGGGCAGGGTTTGTGCTGTCTGATACATCCTGCTCTTCCCCACTAAAGATTTTCTTAAAATTCCTCAGAGTTCCTATTCCCAGAGCCCCCTGAAGGGGCTCTCCAAGCACTGCCAGCCCTACAGCCCCTGCACACGGACAGGGCAGGGGGTGTGTGTTTGTTGCTGTGTTTGCCCTGTTGCCGTCCAGCCCTCCTGGAGCTCTTGCAGTGCTGTTGCTAAACTGGAAGAGAGCACAGCCTGGCTGAAACCTCACTCCCAAACCTCGTTCCAGCTTTGCACCACCCACACACAGCTGATGGAGGAGTCTTACCTTTGCTCTACATCACCAACTGCTCGTGACTCGTTCACTGCTCTGCTCAACATTCTCCGGGCTGGAGGGATGGAACTTTTCATCCTTCACTACCCCTTTACCTGTCTGCTCGTTGCCTTTCTAGTCCTCTACCAGGTGAAACCTGCATTCAGATTCTTCTGCAAGATGACCTTCTATAAGTTGTGGCTCTTCACCATAAGCATTGGGGTTGCCATCCTGAGTATTCCTCGTGGACGTAACGTGGACAACATGATGTAAGTTGTCTGTGGCTCCTTTCTACCCTGAGCATTGATAGAGTCCACTCTATCCAGTGCTTTGATTTGGGGGGTCCTGGGGCTGTGCTGTGGTGGGGACGGATCAGTTATATATTGATGTGGAGAGATGACAGACTTTGTAATTCAGAGAACGGGTGTGGGTTTTAATACTGGGTTGGGGTTGATAAAAAGAATAACAAATTATTGAAAGAAAGGATGTAAAAGGTGACACAGATTTGCCAAAGCAGGTAATGCCGACAACCTGGATGTAATGCATATTGTTATTTTTACTAGAGCTCTTTCATCTGGTCTTTGGAGCTGTGTTTCCCTCCTCCCCATGGCTGAGCACTCTATTACTAAGCTGTGTTGAGAAAGCCATGCCAGGGGCTCTTCCCATTCTCTACTCTGAGGCAGTGCACACCTGAGACATCACCACAGTGCAGTGCTGGCCCCTGCATGGGCACTGGTGTGCCCATCAGCTCAGTGACAGCCTGGTTTCCCAGGTCTGCAGTTCCCCAGCCCATCTTATTGCTGCCCATCCTGTCTCTCCAGATTCCATTCAGACTTTGCTGGCTTTGGATTCACCTGGAGGCTGCGTGGGGTGTCCAGGAGTGATCAGTGGTGGTGGCAATCACGAACCTGGACTGAGTGGGGACAAGAAGACAACTCTGCCACATGGCACCACGGTGCTTGAACCCTCCTGAAGTGCTGCAGAAGCAGGATTTACTATTCCATTTTATTTTTCAGTGGGAATTCATATCTCCTAACTGAGCAACAGCCTTTTGCTTTAAGAAATTTTGTTCTTCACCTCTTGACTTTGGTGCCTGACCTTTTTTCTTAATTATTTGTTTTAGATGCTGTTTTACAGTATCTCTTCAAAAAGGTCTCCCAGCACTGCAACCTAATGTAACATAGAGGCACACCCCTCTCTTTCCACAGCCAGCAGGGTTAGGCACAGGTTTACTGGTTTACTGCAGCCCGTATTCCCAACCCAGCAAGGTGGAGAGGGAAGCAGAGTACAAAGGTGTGCTGTGAATCTGGATATTATCTAATATTTTGTTGATCTGTGGAACTTCTGGAGCTGTAGTTGCTGGGTCATTAGTCATGTATGGTTGGAAGGAAACCTGCAAGGTGTATTTGTCATCTGTAATTAAATAATTAGCTGCGGAGGGACATTAATTGTTCTTCTCCAAGTCATGGTCAAAGCTGTGTCTGTGGGAAACCAGCAGAAGCAGTGTGTGAGGTGGGCTGGTTTGGATGCAGAGTTTGGTCCCAAATTTCAGCATCTCTTTGGCTAATTTCCACTCCTTTTTTCCAGGTTTTTTTGCATATTGGTCCAGCCACTCAAATACATCTTTGGCATTCAGATTGTGGTGAAGGGCAAGGAGAACCTCAGGACTAAGAAACCTTTTGTCCTGGTGCTGAATCACCAGAGCTCCCTTGATATCATGGGTATGTGTGTGGTGATCCTGCCTCCTGCTCTTGGCCCCAGGTGTTTGTAGAAATGGGTTGTATGGAATCCAAGGTGCCACAGGCAGAGGGGCAGGAGTGGCTGCTACAGAGCCCTTCACCAGCCAGCCCCAAGCCAGGGCTGATCTCCAGGATATCAGAGGCCTTTTCAAGGTACATCAGCTTCACCCTCTCCAAGGGAATGGGGACAAGGCTCTCAGCTGATCACAGCCCTCTCATAGCTCCTCTCCTTCAGTGCCAGTCCTGAGTGGATGGTCTGGAGACCCCCAAAATTCCCCAGGGATTCTATGAAGCTTCAGACATGGCACCCCCTAGAGCAGAGGGCTGTCACCCAGAATCTAGAGGGACCCTGAGTGCAGATGACGACTTGTTCTGTCCTTGCTGTCCCCTTGCAGTGATGATGGAGCTATTGCCGAGGCGCTGTGTGCCCATTGCAAAGAAGGAGATTCTGTACATGGGCACATTTGGCCTGGCCTGCTGGCTCGCAGGGGTCATCTTCATTGACCGCAAGAGGAGAGAAGAATCCATTGGCACCCTGACAGAGGTGGCAGACTCCCTACACAAGGACAACGTGAGTGGGGAGGAGTCCAATGAGGAGCCACAGAAAAACAGGAATCTGGATGTGGGTGGAAAGAGATCTTTGTCTCTAGGCTGGGCACTGAGCAGAGCTGCGAGAGCATCAGTGTGTTCTGTGCTCATGAATGGAGGTCGGGGGTACAGAGATGAGCCCCAGGGCACCATCGCTCTGCAGTGGCTTAGAATTGTACCTGGAGGTCCTTCTACCCTAATGTCTTCTCCCTCCTGCAGTTGCGTGTCTTGATCTTCCCTGAAGGAACTCGCAACCATGGTGGTTCCATGTTGCCCTTCAAACGTGGGGCCTTCCAGCTGGCTGTGAAAGCCCAGGTGAGACCCACCTTCCTCCTGACCCTGGAGTGCCATTTGCCTACTGTCGTCCACCAGCAAATCAGGGTCCTGATCCCTGGCTTCCCTATGGATTGAGTACATATCCAGGAGCCCTCGGGGGTTTGCAGATGGCACAGGAAGGGTCTGTTCCTGTGACCAGTGGAAAACCTTTGTTACAGATGGAGATAAAAGTGGGGAGACCTTGACAAGAGTCCTGGAACTGCATAGGAAAGCTTCTGCTGAGTTGGCCTCTGTAGATAGTAATTCAACAATCCACAGTTGTTGGCCTAAATACAGAGATGAAAATACAAAACACAATAGCAAGGACGTGGGGTGATACAGTTAAATGATCTAAATATTCAAATAATCCTCTGAGTGTCTGCTGTGACACTGATGGTGATAATTATCAAAAAGCTGCAGGATTCACCTGAAAAGACGAGTTGACTTTTGGAGGAAGAATAACGAGATGTGTATATTCACTGTAGACTGCCTCCCTTCCAGGTCCCCATTATTCCTGTAGTGTTGTCTTCCTACAGCAGCTTCTACAACCAGAAGGAGAAGAAATTTACACCAGGTGAGGATGACCTGGGGCAAAGAATGCAATGCACTGGGCTGAATGCAAGCCCAGTCCTTGGAGCCATGACGGGGGTGGGCAGAGGACCACGTGTGATATGGAGATGGCACACAGAAAACAGCGGTTTCTGTCTTCTTGGGAAGAAATGGGACATTTCAGGCATCACTTTTTCCTCTCCCCTTGGATTTCTCACTGTTTGTCCAATACCTGTCCAAGAGAGCTTGGAGAAGCAGCAGAGTCCTGGGGTAGGTCCTGCCCCTGACCCCCCCATGCTGCCCTTGGATCTGCAGGTGCATGGAGAGCTAGGAACCATCTATGGTAACAAAATTTCTACTGGCCACTGATAAAATTTTAGAGGAAAAAATAACAAGTCTTTGGCTTCAGAAGGAAAATGAAGAAAAAAATGGTACAAATTCCAACAGAGAAAAGTGACCCATCCTGTTCCTTTGCTCCCTTAGATGTGGCCTACCTTAAAATGGACTTCTGCCACTTCCCACTCTTTCCCAGGCAAGCCCTGGTGTTCCCTGAGTAGAGGATCTGCATCTGAAATTCTCATTCCTTCCATTGTTGTGCCTGGGTGCAGTCATTCCCTTGCAGGCAGACACCTGAAAAGAGGGAGTGGTGCAAATGATAAATATGGAATTGCCTGTTTCCAGTCATCTTTCATCTGCTGGGTTTATCCTCTCCCTGTTCATACACAAAAGTCTTTCGGATCTGGAAGTGTTCTCCCACCTGAGAGTCAGTAGGACCACGAGGAGGGATTTTGCCAGCTTGTTTCCTTCCCTTCACATACCTGCTCTGGGAAATCAGAGAATAACCTCCTGGGGAGGGATCTTTGAAGCAGCTGATCATTTTGTTTTAAGCAAGGCCAGATCTAAAGACATATGAGTTAGCTTTGTGACTAGTCCAGAAAAGGTTGTATTAACTCTAAGGATGGAGATTCCAAGAATTCCCTGAGCTTTCTAGGAAAGACTTTTTGCAGTTACATGTACATTTGCCTATGTACAACTTCAGTGATCCTGGGAATTAATGGTTAGCTAATTCCATGCTCAGGTGATCTCTGAGCCCTTTTCCAAATGGCTGTTAAACAGGCAGGTCTTGCATTGCTGAAGAAAGAACTCTAGTTAGCTTTTTCTTGTACTTTCCCACTTTACCCAGCTGGAAATTTTGCCAGAGATGATTATGAAGATGGTGGTCAAGATTCCTGCACACTGAGCAGGTCCCTGGGTCAGAACAGCTCCCCATGTCTGCAGTGGCTCTGGGTGTGCTGAGGAACCTCTCAAAAGTCCTGCTCCATGCCTGGTGTTGGACACTGTCATTCATGGACCATGTCTGGTGCTTGCTGGAAGTCTGTTCCCAAGAGACCTGAATTTTCAGCATAGGCTTGTCATCACTCTGCTCTTTCAGTAGGATTGAGTGAAGTGAGGTACCAGCCTGGCTTTGGGTGTAAGATGTACAGGGAGGTAACATAGAATCATGGAATCGCAGAAGGGTTTGGGTTGGAAGGGATTTGAAGCTCATTTCATTCCACCCCTTACCATAGGCAAGGACACCTTCCACTAGACCAGATTGCTCCAAGCCCCATCCAACATGACAAACTCTTTTCTTTTGTGAAGTTCTCTATGCTTGTTTTGCCTCCTTCCCACAGCTTTGCTGCCAGCACTGCTGGATGTCATTCCAGGCACGCATGTAAAGTCATGCAAGAACATTACGACACATCACAGACTCTCCCCAGATCCCCAGATTCCTGTCTGTGCAGGCACTGTCTTGTCTCCTGGGCCAAACTGGGCCAAAACAGGGGACTCTTGGTGCCAGAACAGAAGAGCATTACGGCAGCTCCCCAGTATGTTCTTCCAGTTTACACCAGTCCATTGCTTAGGTGCTTCCCCCAAGAAATCTGACATACCAGGGAATCCTGGCCACAATTTCTCTCATCTCAAAGTGTGTTTCTGGAAGGAGGGACAGGGCTAAATTTGGTATGCGTAGACAGAGCACAAACACTTTGGATGTGTTGTATTAAACATCTTCTCTTTGCCCATGATATAGACAATCTGAGATCTTTGCATTGTGAAAACTCATCCTATATAAAACATTGCATTATGTTGGAGGAGAGATTCACCAGTTTCCATATTTATGATTCTTGTGCTCTCTGTGGATGGGAAAAGTCCAGGTTGGATTTTTGCTGTGTGCATTTGGGATGTGGCTGGGCTCCCACACCACTGGTGTGGGAATGAGGGCATTTCCTTGGTTGGCACCAACCCTCCTGCTGTACCACCTCCAGCTCTTCTATACCACTCATGTATTTCTTTTTCCCTATGTCACACCTTCTTCCAGGAAAGATGATCATCCAGATCCTGCCAGAAGTGGAGACGCTGGGCCTGGGCCCAGATGATGTTCCCAAGCTGACGGAGCAGGTCCGTGACTCCATGCTCTCCACCTACCAGGGGATATCAGGAATGATGAATGGATCTTCACAGTAGCAATCCCATCTTGCAGCTCCAGCTGTGTGTGCCCCAGCTGAGGGGAGCCCATGGCAACCACAGGAAGGTTTGGCAGCAGAGACAACTGTGATTTCAACACTGACATACCAGAGACAGGCAAAACATCCACCAGGGAGAGAAGCTTCCAAGGAGAATGTTGCTGTATTCCTCTCAGACATCTGTGCCACCCAGTGGGACAGACACACAATGGACAGCTGGACATTTGTGTGTAATCTTATTGCTGAGAAAGTCCCACCAGCTGGACCCCAGGCAGAGCTGGGCCCTTCCTGTGATCATCACTGCCTGCTTATAACTACCTTTCCTTGCTCAAATCCAACAAGACGAAGGCATTGATCCCAAGCCTGTGACCATGCTGCCTTGGGGTTTGAGGGGTGCCACATTCCCCTGAAACACACTCAGGAGAAGGCACTGTTTTCATCCTCTTCCATGGGGAGGATTTTGGAGGTACCCCTGCCATGAGAGACAGAAACCAAGGCAGCTTTGGGAGAGGGGAATTAAAGACCTTACATGTGTCTACAGGGCTTGGTGGGTTCTTTGGCATATTTAGCCTTGCTTTTAAGCTGTGGAAGGTTTTGCTTTCAGGGTTGGGCACATCTTCAAAGTGTGAGAGGGACATGTCTGGGGATTCAAAAACCAGAGGTAAACAGCAGGAGTAGGGTGCCTAGCATCCTTGTCGTGCCCAGATGGAATCATCATCCCTGGAAAATCTTCAAAAAAGTTGTATATATCTGGTGCTTAGGGACATGGTTTAGTGGTTGACCTGGCTGCGTGGGGTTAATGGACTCAGTGATCTTGGAGTGCTTTTCCAGGCTTCCTGATTCTGCAGTTCTATGATGATTCTATGATAACCTCATGATTTTTAGCACAATCTATATATCTTTCAACTCAAACACACTCTGGGAGCTGCATCTCCTGATTTCTGAGTCCAGCCTTCTGCCATCTCTGTCAGAGTTTGCCCGCTGGTGGCAATGTGACTTGCTTTTTTGTGCTGGTATGAACCAGAGCCAAAGAATATTTTGGACACAGGTCTGACTTACACAGAATCACACACAGATTCATAGAGTCATTTGGGTTGGAAAAGCCCTCTAGGTTCATTGAGTCCAATTCGTGGCTGATCCTTACCTTCTCAATCAGCCCAGAGCACTGAGTGCCACATCCAGTCCTTCCTTGGACACCTCCAGGGATGGGGACTCCATCACCTCCCTGGGCCCCTTCCAGTGCCTGACCACCCTTTCCATGGGGAAATTCCTGCTGATGTCCACCCTGACCTCCCCTGGCCCAGCTTGAGGCCGTTCCCTCTCCTCCTGTCCCTGTTCCCTGGAGCACAGCCCGACCCCCCCGGCTGTCCCCTCCTGTCAGGGAGTTGTGCAGAGCCACAAGGGCCCCCCTGAGCCTCCTTTTCTCCAGGCTGAGCCCCTTTCCAGCTCCCTCAGCCCCTCCTGGGGCTCCAGACCTTTCCCAGCTCTGTTCTCTTCTCTGGACACGCTCCAGCCCTCCAATGTCTTTCTTGCAGCGAGAGGCCCAAAACTGAACACAGGATTTGAGGTGTGGCCTCAGCAGTGCCAGCACAGGGGGACAGTCACTGCCCTGGTCCTGCTGGTCACACCGTGTCTGGCACAGCCCAGGTGCCACTGGACTCTTGCCCACCTGGGCACACTTGGACTCTTGTTCAGCCACAGTCAACCAGCTCCCCCAGGCCCTTTTCTGATGGAAAGATTTCCAACCCCTCTGCCCCCAGCCTGTCATTGATGCCAACTGTAGGTGAGTGCACAAGGATGTGTTCTATTACTGCCCAGAACACCCAAACCACACAGGTTCACTGTAGGATTTAAATAATACTTGTTTCAAGGCTTCAAGATGCAGCTGCCATGCTTCAGTGTCTTCAAAGGCTGAATTCTCTGATTAGAAGCTGTTGATTAGATCTGCTGATCCGCTGATCTGCTGATTAGAAGCAGCCTAAACAGCTTCTTCTCTTGTGCAAAACCAGGAGATTGGGAAAGTTTTGGTGAAGATTACATAAATGTGCTAGTATTTGAGCAGGTATAAAGGATTAGGAATTTGATTTTGTAATGCAAGCATGCCAGCCTGCAGGTTTGACACCCATTCAGGATGGGAAGAAAAAAAACTTGTCATAATTACACTTTCAGAGGGTCAGAAAGCCTCTGATCAATTTTTTTAGGGCAACATAAAATAAAATATCATTGCACTTCCATCTGAAGACTTAGATTAGTGGAAGTTTTTAGAAAGAAATTATATTCTAAAAAAATCACATTACAGGAAATAAAACAGATTACATAGTCTTGAGCTCCCCTCTTGGAAACCATGCACTGATGTTCAGTCAACAGCAGCCAGCAGAGCCTGATGTCCAGGCAGGAGTTTCCCAGGAGCAGCTCAGTGTCACCATTAGGGGTTTGCAACGCTGGTCTCATGAGTAGGATTAGAAACTGTCAATAAAGCAGAAAAAGCTGCTGAGAGGCAGAAAGTCTTTCCTGGACACAGTGGTTTTGTCCACCTTTTTGTCATCCCTGTATCCTTGTACCTCTGAGACATGATGATGCTTCCAGCCTTAGAATGAGTGGTTTGGGGGCAATTTCTTGCCATTTCAAAAGGTTAAACTTCAAGCAGCTGCTTTTAGCTCTGGAATGTCCCTCTCTCTGGGTTACACAAACACTTTGACTTCCCGCAAGCCTGGTGAGTGTGCTGGCTTAACACTAAAGATAAACCAAGAAAGTAATTTTTTCTGAAAAAAACAGCTAGGCTTCCTCTATGTCTGACAAAAAACAATCAGTGATTGGTTTTGAAAACTAACGACTGGTTAAACCACTAAAAGCAATGGACACACCCCTGTGAGATTCACATTTCAAAACGAACAAACCCCGAGCAAGTTCTCTTTCCCCTCCAGCCACAGTCCAGGCACCGCCAGCCTGGGCCCCTTCACGCCTTGCCTAAAGCCGGGGCCAGGGCACGACTCTCTGGTACAGGGCTCAGAAATGGTATATTATTATATTATTGGCTTTTAGCAAATATTAAAATGAATGCTATATGTATAATGTTGGAAAACCTTGCTAAATGAATATAGTTTCTTTTAGATCTGCTATTAATAAAACTTAGAAATAGTAGTGGGATAAATATATATTTTTCTTGGACTGTAACATGGTGATGTAAAAAAGCTTTTGTTCATATAACTAACTCAGAGAATGGTAAGAAAAAAACAGAAAATTCTTCACATTCTTGGATTGTCCTATCTGGATGAAGACAGAGGTGATGATCACCAGAACTCCAGGGAAAGGATTTATTGATTTCCGTTATCAGGGAGTGCACCGACAAGAAGGAGTCACAAGGAAGAAAAGAATATAAAAAATAAAAAATGTTCATTTACAGGTGGGGAGGGCGGTTGGTTTTGAATAATGCATGAAGGTCTATGAGTATGCAACATGTTGATGCATTCAGAGAAGTGTTTTCTGAGTGTGTTCTTGGCAGAATGCCAAGCACCTGCTGTTGTAACCTTTTGTTTTATTGTCTCTTGTGATAATTGATAAAAGATTCGTGTTAATCACAAAAGTATTGGGCTTTGTATAAACCAGAATACTAAGGTCTGAAGTGAAGCATGGACACTAGATAAAGAAAAATATATGATTAAATCATTCTGTTATTATTTTGTTTTCCAAATAAGTTGTATCTAATTCCAGCTTGCAAAATCAGACTTCCCAATAGCTCTTCCTGCCTTTGTTTGATCAATGCCGCTTATCTCGAAGACCAGACTTCCAGATTTCACTGATGGTTATCTACAAGGACCAGATGGTTATCTGTGACTGACTATCGCCCTGAGACTTTGTGAGTTGGGATATGGATGTTTATTTGACCTCCACTGCTTACCTGGCAAAATTATGAGAGCAAAGAATCAAAAATTATTGATTACAATGAGAAACCATAGTATAAGAAGAGGCTGCAAACCAAGGTTGGGTGGAGCGTGGAGTGGGCGGTGACCCCTCACGTTCCCCAGTGCTGCTTCCTCCATCTATATCAAACAAAGCAATCTAAATTTTGCTGAATATTGAGACTTTTGTTTCTCATTTACAACACTCTTATTGTCTTTTAGTCAACTTTTAAAATTTAGAGTTTTAAACTTTTAAAATTTAAGTTTTAAAATTTAAAAGGGCCCCATTTTTGGCCAGGACCCCCCAGTAAAAAAAGAGAGGGGAGGCCCGCATGGCTGCTGAAATCCCACGGCTCAACAAAACATTGAAGTGCCATTAAACCCTGCCCTGCCACCGTGGGGCCTGCTCCATGGGGCCTGCTCCATGATGCCTGCTCTGTGGGTCCTGCTCAATGCTCAATGGGGCCTGCTCCATGGGGCCTGCTCTGTGGGGCCTATCCCCGCCAGGAGCAGCTCTGGGCAGCCAGAGCTCGGCCTGGGGCAGAGACAGCTGGGCCAGTCTGGCAAGACCCCGCCACCCATGCCTCTCAACAGGGGCAGGAAAAGCCATCAGCCCACGGCTGAAATTAAATATAACAAACGCCAGAAAACAGCCATGCAGCCAAAAAAATCACCACCACTTTCTGGCTAGGCCCTTCCAATCCTAGCCCAGCCCCAGCTCGGCCTTGAAAGACTCTCATAAATAACTCTGGGCTGCTGCCTAAAAAAAAAAAATCACATAACTATCCGCTGCCCGGACAAAATATTAATTTTTTCATTATCCAAAATAAGACTTACAAACACTTTAATTCTCTTTCCTAAATATAAGGAAAAAAACCGCAAAAGAATAATATGCACAACAATAACAGCAACATAAAAACACCAAAGTCAAGCAAACAAACAAAAAAGTCAGGTCCCAGATGAGGAAAGGAAAAAAGTTGTAGACTAAAATTTCTCTTTTTCTAAGCTATAGAGAAAAGACTCTTGTTTCCCTATAACACATAAAAATACATTATGGGGTAAATAAATGTTTTAACTGTAAATTAAAAACAAAAACATTAGCACTAAAGTAAACAAATGCTGAAATGTCTGTAATCCCATAAGTTTGAATAGAGAGAAAATAAAAACCTCTGCTGCCCCCCAGGGAAGAAGAAAAAACCCCCTGTTTTCAAAAATGGAAAAAGCTTTTGTTTAAACTATTATAATCCTTAAAGTGTGCCCCATAAGTTAATATAGTCCTCAATAATGGTTGTGGGAAAACTATGACTCAAAAAAAAGATTTTTACATAGTAATCAGATTTCCGTTCTTCCAGGCAGCTGATCACTGTACCATCAAGACCACAAGAAAACTATGTCTTGTGTAAAAATCTCCATAAACTAAACAAAAGGTCTCTTCTCCCAAGTAAATTGGTGACTTTTTTTTTTAATGATAAACTGACTAATTAATTTTCCATATGTTGTCAATGGAAAAAAAAAAAAAAGAAGCTGTGGGGAAAGGAGAAGTATTCTAAAAGTTTTATTCTAAGTTTTTATAATTTCTAATAATAAAGCTTTTCTTTGTACCCTTTAAAATTTAAGCCTATTTTGCCTTCCTCCTAATTCTATCTCACAACAAAAAATAAGTAAATAATACTAGTAAGTACACTGACAATTTTGCCAATGCTAAACTCATAACAGTGAACAAGGAACTACAGGAAGCAGCTCAGCACATTTTAGTGGCCATAAGAATATGATAAAAAAAGAAATGAAAAATCTGTTGTTTAGCAAGAAGGTGAGCTGGACTCAGGTCCTAAAGAATGGGGTGAAGCCACCATAATTTAGCCTTTAAGTGCAAATACCTGTCTTAAGCAATAGTGTTTTCCTCAACTAGTTACTCAAACTCAATACAGGAACTGCATGGAGATGCTTTGTGGTCTGTGCCTTGCAGAAGGACAATGTAGGTGATCCCCAGGTATTGTGATCGTCTATAAATGGGTTGTCAGAAGAAAAAAGAATCCAATCCAGGCCATTCTTCAAGTCTCTGTTCTCCCACATCATTTCCGTTGGGGGAGCCCTAGTCAAAAGTGTTTCAGTAGGACACTGAGTGTCCACATTGCTCAAAGACACTGTTTTACTGTGGCACATCATAACCTTTGATTATGTGTGTTCAGTTACTGGTGTGTGAGGCCATACAGTGGCCATATAAAACTCTACCTTAAACTGATATAAAGCTTTGGGGAAGATGAGGGGAGAGCAGGAACTTGGAGCAGCAAAGACCTTGGAGCAGGTTGGCTTATTCTAGTGGATTTTCTCATCATCATCTTTCCTGTCAGGAAAGACTGTGGTTGTCCTGGAATATGGTCTTTTGAGAACACATTCCCAAGGTCCAGAATAGGCTAGATTTTGAGGGATTTCCCATCTGCTTGAAAGGAAGAGGCAGGGAATAAAGGATGATGAAAGTGATGGATTGCCTGGAAACTCAGTTAACAGCACCTCTGCCTCAGTGCTGAGTGTAGCTAAATGGACAGCCATGGTCTTTTGGGGGGCACAGTCACTGTGGAAACCTTAATTCTTTCATTTCTTTAGGCATGGAAGAGACCACATAGCACATTTATTATTTTTGACAGATCTCAGACTACTGATACCTTCTGTGGCACTCTCAGGCTCATCTTTCCAGGATGAGAGGTCAAGCACATCAATCTCCTGGCAATCAGTGAAGTCCTCAGGATAAGTGTTGATCTTGAATACATCCTTGGGTATCTTTTTGATATGAGTATTGTCACAGATCACCCTTGACACTGAGATTTTTCTCAATGCTTGCAACTGTTGTGGAGTGAAAACTCCTGGGTTTTCCCACCAGAATCTGCAATGAAATTGTCAGAAGCAGTTTATAATCTCTGGTTACTTGCTGATGTGGGAACCTGACCAAGGTGGGTCTGAGTGGTGCTTAAATCCACCTTCTCCAGGAACATTCCTTTAGAAAGAGGTGGATCTGGATTCTGCCAGTGCAGAGAGCCTGCCTCTTCCACACAGCATCAGCAGGCTTCTGGGATGCAGGGATTTATGCCCTGATAGCAAAAGTCACCTCAGGGAGAGGCCACAGCATATCCCCCATGATCTGGAGCTGGTAGTCCTCAGCCCCATGAATCTAGAGAAACAGGCTGCAAAAAACAGTCCTTTGGCAACTGAGTTAAAATCAAAGGGTGAGCCTTGCTGGGAGCACTCGTTGGAGTGCTGTAGATGGGTTGGATTAGTGTGTCAGAGGAAATGTCAGCATTTCCCCCCCACTAAAAAATGCCACAGGGAATGTATCTCTCACCTGTCCCCATCACGCAGGTTCCTGAACTGGGTGCCAATGAGGCAGGACAGGAGGGGCCCAACTCTGCCCTGGGGAACCACGGGCTCTGCAACTGCCCCAATCCAGAGGTCGATATTCTGTGGTGTCCCATACACATTCATGAACTTCTTGGCCAGTTTGGGATTGCCCAGCACCTCAGATAATTCTTCTATAGTCTGGGGTTGGGAGAGCCCACAGAAGCCCCTCCAGGCATTGTAACCTGCAACAGCAGGAGCAGCAGATGGTAAGGACTCACCACCACAACTCCACAGCACTTTTCTTGGCCCATGAGCACTGCCTGCTTCTTCTCATGGCATTAAAGGATCTGGAAGGCACTATTGTCCAGGCAGTCCCAACAAATGACACATTTTCAATGCTCCTTCTCATATGTACACTAACAGTTTGGGTTGTCTTTGTGACTATACCTCATCCTGTTGGTTATCTTTCTACTGCTGAGGGTGAATGCATCAGTCCAGGCAGCTTTGGGAGGCAAAATTTCTAGGATCAAATTCTTAGAAAAGAGGATATTTGGCTGTAATTAACCCAAGAGTCCCCATTCTTCACTAGCACCTGAGGCAGTCCCACCTATGGGTGCAAGTCACTTCTGCTCAGAACTCTGGCTTTTCTGGAACACAAGACAAGATTGATGGGCAAAGAACAAAGCCCAGGGCACCTGTCCAAGCCCATGTGAAAGCTGAATTTGGTCATTTGTGTCTGTACCTGCTGTACCACACATGCTCTCTGCAATACATCACTGTCTCTCACCTGCTTTCTTACGTTATCCCAAATACCACCTTTGATTTCTAAGACTTTTGTCCTCGTTATAAATGTCTCACAAAAAGATTTTTATAATACAGAAACCTTTTGTTCCCTGAGTTTGACTGTCTGTCCATCCTTCACCCTCAAATCAAGGTACTGTTTCTTCCCATTAGCGCAGAAAAAGCTTAGTTCATTCATGGAATAAGCAGTAGAAGGAAAAAAATATCGCATTCACGGGAGATGTGGACTTGTGTCTCCTTACCTGGAAGGCCGTGGTCTCTTCCCCGTTGCATGTTGATGGCTCCTAGATCCAAACCCATCACCTCTATTTGTTCAAAGAGGTGGTTCTGGAGCTCATCAACGAGCAGCTGGTTCTGTTTCATGAGTTTTGCATGATCCACAACCATGCCTCGGATCAGAGGGTCGATGCCTCCTGCAGCCATTGCAAATCAAGGAAAGATTTTTTGTGCCAAGGTGCAGCTTTGATGATCCCTTTCATGCAGCTGAAACAGTCTGCTATGGGCTCAGTGGTGTTTTCATCTCTGTATTTTCGTTTCACCATGTGTATGTGGAATCATAGAATCACAGAGTGGTTTGGGTTGGAAGGGACCTTAAAGCTCATCCCATTCCACCCCTTGCCATGGACAGGGACACCTTCCACTACCCCAGGCTGCTCCAAGCCCCAGCCAGCCTGGCCCTGAACACTTCCAGGGCTGGGGCAGCCACAGCTGCTCTGGGCAACCTGTGCCAGGGCCTGCCCACCCTCACCGTGGTACCTATATGAATCTGTACAGGTCTGCAGGTGCCAGTAGATAAAGCCTCACACAGTAACAAAATTCCTTATCTCTCCCATCCCTCAGACTTTCCTTCACATCCCTAAATCCACTTGCTGTCCACCAGTCCCTATCCAAGTCTGTTCCTCAGCCTGCCAGGCCCCATTGTGTCGTAGTGCTTGAGGGTCTATCCAAGGTTTTAGGTTTCGCAATGGATTTTGTTTATAATTCACTATTAGTTGACAGACTTTTATTAAAGCATTAAGTGTTGTGATAGAATTAATTAATGTCTGACTGTCCATGTCTTTTTCATAGCATTTAAGGAGACAGTATGAGCAAAACACAGGAAAATTGGCTGCATATGTGTAATTACATTTCTCACCATTAGTTATCACATTTTGGAAGAGACATTTGTCTTCCTCGGAAAGACTCATCTGGAGATCTCAGCTGAGTAATAGCAGGACCCCATAATTGCAGTTAGAGCCAGTAAGAGGGATGGGCACCCCTAAGAAGGAATGATGCTGCTTTTGCTCAGTTAAATTGGATGCATCACCCTCTGCCCATGTCTGCTGATTATAGGGGGACATAAGAGCTTTGGTTGGCATAGACTTTGTTGGGTTGATATTTGGCACAGAGAGTCTCCTGCCTCCTGGAGCAGGAGGAGCAGCAGGAGCTGCTGCACCATCTGAGTGGATGTGGAACATCCCACTGTCAGGTCTTGCTGAGCTGGAGGTGTCCAAGCAATGACTGGACACGGTGCTCAGTACTCTGGGCTGGGTGACAAGCTGTAGGTCACAGGTTGGACTTGATGGTCTTGGAAATCTTTTTCAACCTAAAATGATTCTGGGATTCTGTAATCCGTGTGCCTGACCAGCTGATCTCCACCTCAGGACCAGACCAGGACCACTGCCCCATGTTCTTACCTTCCATTACAATTCTCCATGGAGCACAAAAGGTCAAATGCAGAGGGACATGGGAGGAGGAACCCAAAGGCTGAAAGCTCTCATTCAGACGGGACACAAAAGGCTGCACCGATGTGTGGCCGAATCGGAAAGCCAGGGAGAAAACATTTGAGGCCCTTGGATCCACCTTCTCATTATAACCACTGTACAAAGGGATCCACTTGCTGGTCTCCCCAGCCAGCAGGAGTGGGAGGTAATCTCTGTATGTTATGATCTGAAAAAGCACAAGAGCACAGCAAGTTACCAGCAGCTGCAGCAGAAATAGCATCAGAAGTCAAGTGCAGAGAATGAACGTAGACTCTGCAGCAGAATTCATATAGATCTTCTGAAAAAAGAGCTGTAGCAATGGAATAAGTTTAGCATAATGGGTTTAAATTACTTTCTAAATGTGAAATTATTTTCTCTAATAATTAATTTATACATTAATATAATAAATGAATGATAAATTAGTAACACAATGCATAAAGAAGCTCTGGATATCCATGCTGTCTCAGATGGACCATCCTCATTTACAGTTTCCAACTCCCACAAATAATTTCCCTGATTCGGCAAAACCTTTTCCTCCTTTTGCCTGGAGAAAAAACCGTTCTAAGAGTGTGGACAATAAACAGCAAACAGTAATCAGTACCTGGTTTATGGCAATCACAATCTTTCGACTCTCTTGGTAAAGCTTTTCCCCATCCCAGTGGGGATTTAATTTCCTCAGCTCTGTAGCCAGGCGATTGTGCTCTCGGACAAAGAGAGTGTGCATTGCAGAGAGTCCCAGGTTTTCTGTCACCCGTTTGTCACCTAAAATGAAAATATTTTAGGAATTTTGTACATTGTTTTCAACTTCAGAAGCAGGTTTTGGTGTTAGGAGAGACAAGTAACAAGTGGTGATGTTCCTGGCAGTAATGCTGTGTGTG
This sequence comes from Sturnus vulgaris, assembly GCF_052056855.1. Lineage (NCBI taxonomy): Eukaryota > Metazoa > Chordata > Aves > Passeriformes > Sturnidae > Sturnus > Sturnus vulgaris. The sequence goes on from NC_142263.1 coordinate 10,778,152, forward strand.
CCTCATCCCTGCAAGTGTCCAAAGCCAGGTTGGACGGGGCTTGGAGCAACCTGGGCTAGTGGAAAGTGTCTCTGCCCATGGCAGGGGGTGGAACAGGATGGTCTTTAAGTTCCTTTCCAACCCTAACCCATCTGCGATTCTATGAAAACAGGAGGGGACTCAGTGAAGACTCTCTGTGAGATGATGGAAGAAGCACTGAGCATCTCACTCAGTAAGGAGCCCTTCTCATGGGCAGAGAATGAGGAAATGAGAAAACTCTGCATTCTTATGATTTATTTTGCAAGATTCACATTTACGTTTTTTTAATGTTATGCCTGTGATGGATCACTTCAAATTTGAATAAATTCTGTGTTTGTCCTCAGTTTGTTTAAATTCCAGACAAACTTCTAGACTTTTCTTCTGATGTAGGGTGGATTAGTTAATTAATCAACTAACCAGATTGCTTAAGAGTGTTTAATTGTTAGTCTTGATTGTGTTGAAAATTGAACCAGAATTACAGAATGGAAGGGACTTTAAAGCCCATCCTATTTCAACCTTCCACTACCCCAGGTTGCTCCAAGCCCTATTCAGCCTGACCCTGGACACTTCCAGGGCTGGGGCAGCCACAGCTTCTCTGGGCAACTTGTGCCAGGGCCTCACCACCCTCACAGGGAACAATTTCTTCTGTCTATCTAATTTAATCTACTCTCTTTCCGTGTGAAGCCATTGCCCCTTGTCCTCCCATTACAGTTACTAATGCAGTCCCTTTCCAGCTTCCCTGTATTCCCTACAGATCCCAGAAGGTCTCCACACAACCCCCTCTTCTCCAGGCTGAACAGCCTCCACTTTCTCAGCCTGTCAGTGCTGACAATCTGACAATTTGCATTCAAGTAATGAATGCTGAATTCTAGGTGGAAGAAAAAAAGCTCCTGAGAAGCTTAAAGCACTGATGGCTCTTTTATTGAAAATTTCTCCTGCTTTTGAAAATACTTTACAAAGGAAGAACAATTTGCTGTAATTCTTCTGAGAAATTAAAACAATTTTTATGTTTATTAGTCAATTACTGCTTGATTATTTTTCTTTTCTAACTTAGGGGAGGATTCCCTGTCTTTCACCTTACGGAGTCATGTCTTGAAGTGCCTCATTCAAATATCACAGAATATTCTCTGTTGGAAGGGACCCACAAGGATCCTGTAAGGAGATATTTGTCCCTTTTTGACTTTATGACCCACTAAAAACAACTCCCCAGTGTGGACACACACATTTAGAGAGCTGGGGAATTACAGCTTGGAAATTCTTTTCAGGCCTGGATTTCTCCTGACTCTCAGCTCCATTCCCAGGCTGACAAGCTGACTGCAGCTTCAGTTAGGGAGGAGTCTCCCAGGGTGATAACATGGTGACAAACAGAGTGGAATTCATCATAAAGATTAACACCTGGTTTTTTTCCGTGGGATACATCCTGAGGTGCTGTCCCAAGGATGTTTTTCCCAATTGTCCAATGAACTACTGTCCTGTCCTGGCTGCACTAACACACTTTAAATACGGGCTGTCCATACAATAAAGTTGGCCTTTTTTCCCCAAAAGAGCTCCATGTGTGTTGCTGTCCTTTCTCTCTCTTTGCAGTGCAGTAACTACCCCCCAACTGCCCCTTACCTGCTTTAAAGCAGGGGATGTTGGCACTCCTGTTGGTGAGAACACAAACACTGTGCGCCGCGTTCTCGAAGGGCAGCAGTTCCAGCCCTGCGTCCGTGAAATCCTGGTTGACAGCCATCCAGCCCAGCTGGCTGCTGAGATTTCTCAGGCTCCTGGCCAGCGCGTCGTCACTGCCGTACACCGTGCTGGCGTCGATGAAGGACGTGGCAGCGTTGAGCTGCTCCCGGCGGAAGGTGCCGGGGCTGCACACTGAGGCTGACTGCACAAAGGGCATGCAGGTGTCGGAGCTCAGCATCCGCGGGTCGTCGGGGGGGAACTAAAGCAAATGAGCCAAGCGATGCTTCAGAAAGTCCTGTGGTTTTATTTTTGCTGCTGTAAGAGAGCATGGCACGGGTGAGAGTCATGTTACCTTAATGGGGAAGCAGGGGGGCTTGAAGGCACAGCTGGTGTGGCACTGGAGTTCCAGGCTGGCTCCTTCCCCACTGGCAGGGGCCAAGTCGATGTCATGGTTGACCCACTGGCCCCAGTGCATGAAGACCAGCGAGAGTTGCTGGTCTGCAGTGATGTTCTCATTAGCCGTGTGAGCAATTTCATTGGATACTTTTCGAACCTGCAGAAAACCAAAATGAAAATGTGTCTGTCTCTGCCATGGTGGATTTGTGTGTCACTTGAACTCCCACTGTGAAATCTTGGAATCACAGAATTACGAAGTTCAGAAAATACCTCCGAGAACATCAACCTTCAACTGAGTATCCTCATTCCCTCTAAACCATATTGAGAAGTGCCACATCTACCTGTTTTTTGAAAACCTCCAGGGACTGACTCCTCCACTGTCCTGGAAATCCTGCTCCAGTGCTCAACCACTGTGTCAGTGAAGATATTTTTCCTAATATCGTGACTTCCTCTAGTACAATTTGAAGCTATTTCCTCTTGTCCTGTCCTTTGTTCCCTTGGAGAAGAGGCCAACACCCACCTACTCCTTACAGGTAGCTGTAGATCATGCACAAGATGATTTTAGATAAATTACTAAGAGTTAATTATGGCATTACACAGCTCCATGTCATTCCCCAGCTCCCTCCAACCAGGTGTAAAAGTAGACTACACAGTCTTTCAGCCAAACCCAGCTTCATGGAAAGCCTGTTCCAGGTAAAAGTTGTTCATGAACACCAGAAAATCAGAACATGGCTGAGGAACTCCCAAGCTTTGTGGTTTGTACAAACCTCCTGGTGTCCTTGAGCACTGACTGCAGCAATCCTTGGGATGCACACTTCAGAAACTGCTTAGGGAAACATCCACAACCTTTTTGCTCATGTCTGTCATCAGCAAAAAGTATTAACCTGAGCCATAACTCAGGTGTAGAAATGTAGCCTGAGATTAAAGATTAAGCAATTTACACTCTAGATGTTGCCACTGCTTCCTTCTTGATGGGTGCATTAAGGGCAGTGTCCATTCTCATGGCTGGATTAGGATAGCAGCTCTCACCAGTGGGAGTGGGAATCCGTTGTAGCGCTTTCCTTCACTCGCTCCTCTGGGAACAGACACTCCATCTTCGTACACGGCCGGGAGCCAGCGTGCAAAGGCGCGGTTAGAGGACCCCAGGTGGGAGTGATTTCTGCAGCATCACCAGAAAAACAACTTCTGTTATTTGTTCAAACATCAGAGATGTACAGACTAACATTTCACAGCCCTTTATTCCATGTCTGAGCACTCTGGTAACAGGGATGAGACTGGGAAAACACCAAGAAGCAAATTCTACCAAGGTTATTACTGTGAGAAAATGCAACTTTTTCTAAAAAGATGCCTTGTGTCACTCTTGATTTTATCTGTCATTTAAACCTACATTAATTTTATCTGGCATTTAAATCTCTGTACCACCTCTGTCTTCACTGTCCTCTCAAAATCAGACACACAGCAGGGCCATCAGCATGGTGAGGGTGGCCATGTCATGTCCAGCTGGGGGCTGGAAGCCTACAAGGATGAAGATTCTCCACCTCTGTGGGCATCTGTGCCAAGGATGCCCCTTGACAAAGCTTTTCTACAGATCCTCTCAGCCTGCAGCTGTGGCCATTGTGGTGTAGCCTTACATTGCTCCAAAAAGTTTGAATTGCTAAAGTCAGCATTTTGTGTTCAGAAGAACAATAATCCTGATTGAGCCAATGATCTGTGGCCCTGTGGGCACAAAACTTAGGCCATGTGTGTCTATATGATGTGGCACTCAGGGTTCTGGTTCTGTTGACAAGGTGGGGATGAGTCAAAGGTTGGACTTGGTGGTCTTGGAGGTCTTTTCCAACTCAGTTGATTCTGTGATTCAGCACTGGAAAAGGAGAGGAGCACCCAGTGTTTACAACAGCGTGCTGTGAAATAAGAGCATGTCCTAGGAAAATGATTGTGCCTGAGCCGAAGCAATTCCATCAAATATTAAGGACTCAGAACCACCTGGGTCTTGTTCTGATTGCTATTACTGTCCTTGCAGGCAAACTATTCTTATGGTGTGTGCCTCAAGCTGAGCAAGATCCTTGGGAAAATATTAACACCAGAGGGATCCCTCAAGCCCAGTGCCTCCTCATCTCTCTGACAGCCCAACAAGGCCAAGGACAGCCCTACCCTGAGGCTCAAATCAGCATGGACACAAAATCCCACAATGGGTCAGGCTGGAAGAGACCACACTGGGGTCACCTGGTCCTTTGTCCCTGCTCAGGCAGGGTCATCTCAGACCACATGGCACAGGCCTGTGTCCAGACAGTTCTGGAATATGCCCAGTGAGACAGACTCCACACCCTTCCTGGGCAGACAGTCAATGCTGTCCTTGTGGGGCTGGAGGCCCTGGAGTCCATGGGAACAGACTGGACAACTCCAGTGAGTGTGAGCTCCCTGCACACTGATGTAGAGCTGTGCTATGTCATCACATCTGGCACATCTGTTTCATGCCAGATGCACACTGGATGCAAATCCCACTCAGATTTGGGGGCTGGCAATGACACAGCAAGAGAAGGAGCCTTGACTGCTCTTGTCAGAGTAGGAATTTGGTAATTTTCTGGTTAAAAAAAAAAAAGTGCAAAAGGAAATAAATGCTTGATCCCAGCTTTGAACCTGGAGGGAAACTATATACAAAAAAAGCTGAAGAACTAATTTTCTCAGATAAAGGATGTACAATACACAAAGCTGGAAGAGCCTAGAATTAAAATCTTATTTAATTCCCACCCTTACTCATTACAGAGATACATCAACAGCTGAATATTACCATCTGAATCAGCTGGGGAAATTAGTATTATCCCTGTGGAAGAGTGGAGGAATGATTTCCTGTAGCCCCAGCAAAATGAGAGGCTGAGTCATAGCCTCAAAATTTCCTCAACTTCTTGCCTGCCCCCACCCCAAGAAGTCATTTTCTTCATCCAAAGCAGCACATAAAGGGCAATGGGCACAAATCTGAGATTTTCAAGAAATTACATCTTTTTCCTGACAGACAAAGGTAGAAATGAATCCTCTGTTTTAGACTCATTAAATGGATCATTTCACTCTTCTTGCCCTTTCAAAAGGCACCTTCACAAGTCATCTACCCTGGGTCAGAATACAGACCTGAGACTCTCACTGTGCACACACAAATCCTACCTGTTGTTGCACTCCCCAGTAATGGTCCGGTAAAAGTCCCTCTCTGGGCATTTAATGGAACGAGTCTGGTAGTCACAGCCAGTGCCCTTGGAAATCATCTCCTTTTGTCTCCTGCTAAGCAGGTCTGCAAGAGAAACCCTTTAGAGTAACATCTGATCCTACTCTTCTCTTTTTGTTTCAGCTTCTTAGTATTCTAGGTCAACATTTGAGCCAGCTGAATTGGAGCTGTAGGTATAAAACATCTGGATTGTAATTGTTAATTTGGTGCCTAAACCCTTTTGTGGATCAGCCATCCTCTCTGGACTAGGGAAACAGGGTGGGCATGAAGCAATTTTCCAGGGGAATGGGAAGAGCATTATCACCAGAAAGGCTTTAATCAGCTGGGAACAAAATGATGAGTTTGCAGAATGATAAAACCCAGGTGTGAGGAGCAGAAGTGGAAGGTGGAGGCGTTTCAGTGGTTACAGTCTCCAGTGGGTTTTGTCCCAGGTTTGTCCCAGGTATTGTTAGGCTGTTTTTACAAGGACAGGAGAGATGCATTCTCAAAGATGATGAATAAAATACCCAGGGGTCTGATCTGTCTCTGAGCAACCTTCAAATCGATACCCCTCGTGGGGAAGGTTTTATCCCTGGTTATTTGCTGCTCGCTGTCCTGCTGTGGCACATTTCCTGCTCTTAGCCCTTGGCAAGACATTTTGGTCTAAATTACATTACCTGTGACATTGAAACTCTGTTTTCCAGAGAGATGCAGCTTCCTTTTGAGGAGTTTCAAAGTAGTTTCCAAGTAATCAGCAGCACGGACTGCAGATCTGGTTCTTCCTATGGGGTCCTTTAGGTGCTTCAGAAAATCCATCGGGTTGACAGTCTTTTCCTCCAGTTTTCTTTTTAAGCTGAACATAGAAGAGTTCCATGAAGCACCTTCTCTGAAATCAGAGCTCATCTGCCGTGCTGGACTGAGTGTAATTAACTGTGACAACACTGCAGGGTTGCACACAGGCCCTGCCCAGTAGGACCAGCTGTCTGCACATCAGCACATCCACTCAAATGGTTTTGGCAAACAAAGCACTGTAATCCCCTACTTCAAGTTTGCAGTCACACTTCCTTGTCACAATAAACTTTGTTCTATCATGTGGAAATCCAGATCAATGAACTGTGACTGGATAAAATTTTACATTAATTAAGTTGCAAGGTGTATTCTGTGAACAGAGGGACAACCTCACTCCTGTTCCATCTCTTTCTGGTCCCAAGGCTCTGTCTTGTTACTTCTGTAGGATGAGTGGAGAGAGTCTCCTTCCCAAATCATCCCACTTCCTGGAACCAGCCTTTTGGGACAATCACAGAGGATACCCGAGGTCTGACTTCCACTGACACGTATCTGGGATAGGGTGTCCATCTGCACAACTCCAGTTCTTCTGGAGGGGCAGAACTCCTGCTGCCAGGAGTTGTCTGGCATGTGTCTGGCATGTCTGAACCATTATGGACCAATGAGAGGTGCTCGTGGCAGTGTAGGTGAGGAAACAATACTTGGAGGTCATGGCTGCTGGTCCTGCCAAACTGGGCAAAAGGATCCCTCCAGCTACAACAAGGAGAGCCAGAGCACTAAGGCTTCTCCATAATAAACATGCATTGGAAAACAGAGAAAACATACATGTATTTAATTTTATTTCCTTAAAATATTGGGGCTGTCATGCAGGAAGAACTCACCTTTTTCGAGCCTGTAAATATGTGGTGTCTACCAACTGCTTGGCCTCAGTAATCGTGCTCAGGAGAGATGAATCTGACAGCACCTCTGAAACCTCTGCTCAAAAAATCAAAAGAAGAAAAAACAGAAATTGAGGATACTCAATTATAACATACCTCACAAGCTTTGTTCTCGACTAAACCACATCCCTAGCTGCCACATAAACAGGTTTTTAAAACATTTTCAGGGATGGTGACTCCCCCACTGCCCTGGGAAGTCTATTTCAATGCTTCCCCATCCTTTCCATTGAAGAAATTTCCCCCAGTATCCAATATAAACTGCTGGCACAATTTGATGCCATTTCCTCTCCTCCTGTTCCCTGGAGCAGAGCCCGACCCCCCGGCTGTCCCCTTCTGTCAGGGAATTGTACAGAGCCACAAGGGCCCCCCTGAGACTCCTTTTCTCCAGGCTGAGCCCCTTTCCAGCTCCCTCAGCCTCTCCCGGGGCTCCAGACGTTTCCCCAGGGAAAGTGCACACAAGAAGCCAAAGATACAATCTCTTCCTCAGGTTCCCTGTTATAAAAGGATGATTTGCACAGATGGGCTGTTGGTTAAATAGAGAGTTTCCTTAGGCAAATCTTTCAGGTATCAACTTCATTTTTAGTGAATCAATCTACAGGATACTTCAGTTCTTTATTGGAGCTATATCTAACTGGGAACTCAGGCTGAGTTTTGATTCACAGCCTTTCCAGTACAGCAGCAGCCAAAGGACAAACAGGAACCTACCATTCCCCGAGGAGCCCATTGCTCCAACTATGCAGAGAGTGATTATGGATCCCAGGACAGTCATTCTTGGGTTTGTGCCTAGAGAGAAATGCAACATAAATCCTCAATGGGCAGGGTGTCAGTGAGGGGTCAGAACAGATTGACATGTTTGGTTTCAGGATCCAGGAATAAAATCGAGCTGTCCTCTGTCCAGATCTGCCAGAGGGCTCAGGCTGGGGCTGTAGGTGTTAGCAGGACACAGGGACACCACTAAGGGGCAGGACCCTCAGTAACTGGGCTGGCTAGCTGCCAAGGAATTGGCAGTCAGGTACAGCCCAGCCTCAGCGGTGGAGAATATGGGGAAGGTGAGTTGGAAGAGGGCAGTGTCCTGGGGTCGTCTTTGGCAATGTCCACAAGCAGCTGGTGGAAAGAAGCCTGACCCCACACATCCCTCTCTGCTCCCTCCGTCTTGATGCTGAACAAAAAAAGCCACCATGTCTATCATTAGTCTTTCAACCACCCCTGCCAGTCCTCTTGCTGCTCCCCAAAATTCGTCTCTATTGCTGTTTCACTTTGACATTATCAGCAGAAATGTGTATGATCTGTTCTACCAGTGTCTCCCACTGTGGCACAGCACCTTCCTCGAATGAAGGTTTTTAGCCCAAATGTTGCAACTAGATTTATTTTAAGTAATTTAGTCAGGTTTTTAATTGTTTAGAACAGGACAGAGACAAAATTTGGAAGAACTAACAGACTTCTCACAGTGGGAGAGGTTATCATACAATTACAATCCATGAAAATTTTTGGACCATCTTAATGGGGATTGAAAGCTGCTTATTCCTTGCAATCATATATTGCAGGATATTTCTGCATGAGGAATAAATCAGACTGTCTTTGCTCACTTCTCACAATAAATTAAATACACATCAGGGGAAAAAGCGGAATGAAGCACCACCAGGTCCCAACACCACTCAGCCTCTCATCTCCTTGAGTTCACCCATGGAATGCACTAATATCCACACCAGAAATATCAGATGTAGATATAGAATGAAAATGCACTGATCTTACCTGCCATCTCTGCAGCACTGGAAGGGCTAGGAGAGAAGTCAGCTCTTTATACACCTGCACCAGGACAGAAATTAGCTGGGTCTAAGATGGGTGTGGTCAAAAAACTGGGACCAGATTGAGCCAAGAGGAAATATCTACTGGTTTGCTTTCCTGGAATGATCTAGAAAGTGCACACTTCTCCATTCCTTCTGACTTCCTGCTTGAAAAATCAGATTAAAAAAGAATGAAGACACACCTTTCTTTCCTGCAAGTGAAAGAGATCAGCTTAATTTTATGATGGTAAAAGACCATGGTGGAATTTGGCTCCTTTTTCCTAGTTGGTTGACATCTCTGACGGTTTGGGAAGCCAGAAATGGATCGTTTTGCCAATTCATTTGTGGAGCATCCCAAGATGCACATACAGCACGTGTGAATGGTGGGCCTGCCACTATTTGTGTCCAAGCAAAACAAAGTTGTGTTCCATCAGGGATTTGTAAATTCCTATAAAATATTTGCTGATTACTGAGGATGACACAGACTGGTCAAGGAATGAGGCAGTAGCACAGGGCAGGGTCAAGTTGTCTCTAAGAAAATCAAACTGAAAGAAATATGGACAATCCTAAAGTTGTAGCTGTGCCAATACTTAGAAAGGAACAAAGTCTTGAGCCAAATGATGTAATTAATTTCAATGTGAATTATGATAGATGGGTAGGAGGAAATTGTTCCCTGTGAGGGTGGGCAGGCCCTGGCACAGGGTGCCCAGAGCAGCTGTGGCTGCCCCTGGATCCCTGGCAGTGCCCAAGGCCAGGCTGGACACTGGGGCTTGGAGCAGCCTGGGACAGTGGAAGGTGTCCCTGCCATGGCAGGGTGGGACTGGGATGAGCTTTAAGGTCCCTTCCAACACAAACCACTCCATGATTCCATGGTATGCAGGAGGGAAAAGGACTGTACTTCAGTGGACCAACAGGAAGGTAGTAGAAATAATTTAATCCTTTGAACATTGGTGACGCTGATAACAAAAGACAATGCTGAATTTTCTTGCCATCAATCAACATTTTATACCTCCCAGGATTAGGGAGCCAATCCTTCCTACTGTTCAAATATTTTCACAGCTCTAATTAAGCCAAAATAAATAAAAGAAAAGCACATATGATAAAGGAAAGTGCTACCAAAAAGATGTCATTTTAAATCTCTGGGGAAAAAAAAAAGAAGCAAAAAAGAGAAACATGTATGAAGGTCAGGTTTCAGAAACTGAAAATGCAAAGTCAATATTTCTCCCCTAAAGAGAAGTTTGAAGCCAAAGCAGAAGGTGGCCCCCAGCACCAGAGTGACTCTGATCACCCTGCCAGGTGCTCCACTTTATCTATCCAGTTTTCCTTGCAAAACGTGCATAGGCAGAAGTCCAAGTACCTGCAGGGTGGGTTTGCTACTTTTTTTTGTGTTTGTGACAAGTATCTTTGCCACTAGTGACTTAAGGAAACTTCCATGTCTGACCCTCTGGAGCCACCCTGGCAGTCCCAGTGGCACCACCTGAGCTGGGACCAAGGCCCCTTCCCAGCACAGGCGAACAGGGACCTGGGCACAGCCAGGGACACAGGGACATTCCGACACCTGGCAGGAGCTGATGACTCCAGACTTTCCTGTGCTTGGATTGTGGGAGTATAAAAGCCCAGGGCTTCCTCTGTTTGGATCCCTGCTCAGAGGCACCAACTCAAACTGTTATTCTTTTGTTACACTAAGATTAAATTATTTTGAGCACCCAGACATCTGTGATTCTGGTGTGGGAAACCTGGGGTCAAGCTGGTGAGGAAACCTGACTGGGGGAGTGTGAGGGGTGTGGGGAGTCTAGTGGGGTCACTGGTGCCACTGCTGGGAAGGGACCTCAGTCCCAGCTGGGCCAGTGCTAGTGGGACTGCCAGGCTGGAGACAAGGAATTGCCAGGTCAAACAAGGAATTTTCCTTTGCATCTCACTGGCAGGCTGGTGACCCCCACTGCCCTTGGCCAGGGACACTGTCCACCCTGGAGGACACACCTAGGTCCTTGTGGGCAGGTGGCCCCATGCTGCTCCCATGGCTCCAGTGCCCTAGTAAGCAAAGGCTGCCTTCACATTACATGTCATGTCCATTTCTGGAGTCTAAATGCAGTTCCCAAGGCTTTCACATGTCAGGCAAGCAGTCCATTGTCACCTCCAGCTGGGATTTGTGGTGTTCCAGTGCAATCTCTGGAGCCTCCTGAAAACTCAGGGTATCCTGCTCACCAAGGCCAATGTACATTCAGCAGTGTACAAGATATCCAGGCAGCCAGGACAATAATTATCTATTAGTTATCTGACCAACCAGCAGATCTCTATCTTGAGAAGATGCAGATTTCTTTTCTCTCAGGCTCTTGGTATTGCTAACATTACTTCTTGGTCCTGTTCAGGCTGCAGATCTTCACCCCTAAATCCCAGTATAAACCCAGAGCTGTGTAAACCACTGAAGGTGTTTGCTAAAAAGTAGCTGTAGGAACAAGGTCATTAAACTCCAGCAACACAAACAAAAGAAAGAGCTTATTATTGCATTCCTATTTCCCATCTTAATGGCAAAAGGCAACATCCTTCCCTTCCTCATTTGACACCTCTGACATTCCTGCAAGTTCCTTCAGCTTTGTTTTAATAGAAATCATAGAATCACAGAATCCCAGACTGGTTTGGGTTGGAAGGCACCTTAAAGATCATCTCATTCCACCCCATCCCATGAGCAGGTACACTTTCCACTAGACCAGATTGCTCCAAGCCTCATTTAACCTGGCCTTGGATGACAGACACATTTAAATCCCAGGTGTGAACCATGATGTCAATAATGATTAAGGACGTAATTCGGGTACAACTTCAAACATACAAAGTTTTCTCTTCACCTGCCAGTGGTGTATTTTTCCTATATTTCAAACTGTGGACTTATTTACAAACTGAGAGCCAATAGCCTGTACAAGCCAATCTGTCCTTGTCCAGGACACAGGTTTACAGAACTGTATCCAGTGCATCTTCTGCTCCAATAGATGAAGGGCAGAGCTTATAAAGGGATGGAGTGAGCAAGATGAAACAGATAAAAGTGAGAAGTAATAGGTTACAGCACAGAAATTTTAGGACAAGTAGAGGAGGAAAACTTCCTAGCAGCACAGGGGTGACATTTAATAAAACCAGATTGTCTAGCTTTAAAAATAGAAAGGCTGCAACACTAAAAGAGAACTTTAACCCTTTATGGATAAGTGAAAGCAACAACAAGGGATGTTCAGGAGGTGGCACCACAGGATCACTGAGGTGTTCCGAGGTGTCTTTCTCAAGCTGTGCAATGCCCAGGAGTGACATTATCACCTCTTTTGGAAGCTCTCTTTTAAAGACTCAACACCCAAGGCTATGAAGCCTCCTTGGTGCATCTCCACACCTGCCATGGAGTTACTTAGGGTTACATAGCCATGAGAAGTGCTCCAGGTGAGCCCAAGAGGCTGGGGACACACTAGTGAGGACAGGCTGCTTGGTGGATCCTTCCAGACCTCCCTCAAGCAGCAGGCACAGTGCCCAGGGCTGGAAAGCCATGGAGAGGCATCTGTGACTTTCCAGCACAGTGGTAGGACCCACCACACACATCAGGACAAGCTACTGCACATCTATCCACAGAAAATGCTCATCTTGCAAGGCTTAAATGGGACTCCAGACCTTAGCAGCAGCTAGAACACTTCATTTGGGAGAACAACAATCCTTCCCCAGGGGCTGCAGCTTTATTTCCCTTCCCATGGATCAAACACCCTGAATAAAACCTTCAGCTCCCCCTCATGGACCAAATCTCTTCCTGTCCCATCCTTTAGTAAACCTTTCTTCCATCCCTTCCATTCTCTTCCAGAGTGTGAACCCATGCTTAGGCAGGAAAGTGGGAGATGGCTCCTCTGGAGATGGGGCTGGCAGGACTAGAAGACAGATTGCAGGAGGATGGTTTCTCCATTTTCCATATATCCTCCTGCTCTGGAATCAGTTCCCATCTTACCTGGAAATATGGGACACAGCAGAAGCAGTTCTCAGGCCCCTGGAAAGCCACTAGGAGAACACACAGCTTCAAACACTCCAGAGATTTATTTAAGCAAAGAGAATGGAAGAAGCTTTAGATCCCACTGCAGTTTTCATTGTGCCCCATAGCTGAGAGATAGCGTAGTCATTCACTGCCAGGGACAATTTTTCCTGGACTGCAGCTTAAATTCTTAAGAGGCTGAATATGTGAATAGAAGCAAAAAATGGTCACAGATTTTGTGGCTTAATTCCATGCTTAACCCTGTGAAGGAATGCCTGTATGCACAGAGCTTGCAGGGGTTCCTTGGTATTCCAAGGCTCTTCTGTATCATCCTGTGCCTTCACATTGCAACCAGTGACACAAACCATGCTGGTTTATGGTGAGAGCAGTGTCTTTAACACTGCATCAAGTGATGGGAGGGAACACTGAATCAAGGAATCACAAAATCATTTCGGTTGGAAAAGCCCTTTAAGACAATTGAATCCAACCATTCCCCAAACACTGCCAAGGCCACCACTAACCCATGCCCCCAAGTGCCACATCTCCATGGTTTTTGAGCAATTCCAGGGATTGTGATTCTACCACTGCCCTGGGCAACTTCTTCTAGTGCATGACCACCCTTTCAGTGAAGAAATTCCTTTCAGTGAAGAAATTTTTCTTAATACCCAACCTAAACCTCCCCTGGCACAACTTGGGGCCATTCCCTCTCCTCAGGAATGGTGAGAGCTGTGTGCTGGGTCCAGCCAAGTCGGTGCCAGGGCAGGGCTGTCACTGCTTTCTACAACTTGGAAGATTAAAGGGTGAAAATGAGAGTCTGAACATTTCCTTGATTTAGAAGCTCTGCCTCATGACACACCTTGTGGTTTTCTCTATTGCGTAATACTGCAAAGCGCCATTTGTTACAAGAGAAGAGCTGTCAGCTCTCTATTGAACTCAGACTTTTCTGAAAACACATCTTGTTCTTTTAACCAGGCAAGATTGTTTTGTCTGTAAATATGACAAGAAATGTAGATGAAAATAGCTGTTCACTGCCAACGACGCAAGATTAGATAAGGAAAAAAGCCAACAAGATGAAAGAATCAGAGGAATATTGGGGCAATTCCGACCAGTGCAATGAAAGTGAGTCCAGCCAGGTTGCAAAAACAATGGGGGGATATGGTGTCCTCCAGTCTCCTCCAGACACTTCTGCTGGAGCTCTCCAGACCACACCTTTCAACCTCCTTAACCCCCTCAGACCTCTTTTTTTCAGGTCTAGTCCCCTCCAACCTCCTCTGTTAGGGTGCCACTGCTCTCCAGGTCCCTCTGCTCCCACTCTGATCCTCTCCAGGTCCTTCCACTGCAGTCTGGAGCCTCCCATCCTTTTGATATCATGGTGGACCACTCCAGACCCCATTTGCTGATAAATCCAGACCCTGATGATAAATCCCCATGGGAGGGGCATGGAGTGCCAGTGTCATAGGGAAGCTCTTGCACAGCTCTTGGACACAACTCCAGGAACCCAGGGAGGCCTTTGGATGTCTCAGAATGAGACACCTCCCACCAAAACCAAGGATAGTGCTTCTTAGACTGCCCTCCAAATTGGATTTATGTTCCAAAGGAGAGGCCAAGTCACTACAGGCCTTGCTCAGCAAGGATTTCCTCTCAACAGCCACCTTTTCATTCTTTCTCCAAATCTCCTGTTCCAAAAGCCCAAATGCAGGCAGCAACCCGGTGAGAACCACACAGTCCTGGAACATCTCCTCCCAGCTGCAGGACAGAACCTGCCAGGTCCATGGCTCAGGCTGCCTCCAAGAGCCATGCCTGGAGGTGCTGTCAACAGAGGCAAAAATAGGGATATTGTGGGAAGAGGGGATGGAGAAGGCTGGGATATTTCCAGGCTAGAAAAGGAGACTGGGGACAGTTGTCTGAGGACAAGCTTACTGTTGGATACAAGGAGACAAGACAGGACACAGACTTCCCACTATGTCCATCCCCCATGTTATCAGCACCGATGTTGTGGCTGGTACCCATCTCCTGTTCCCAGCACTGCTGGGATGCTTTGTGCAGGGCAGGTGGCAGCACAAACAGCAGTCCCCGAGCTGGATGTGAAGCAGAGATGGCAGAATCCACGTCCAGGATGGGACCAGGTCCTGCTGTGCCCCTGGGCAGGGTTACAACCAGGGGCTCCCGCAAACACAAACTGGACAAGCTGTTGTGATGGCCAAGTGGTGAAGCTATTGGACTTGAAATCAACGAGGTTTCACTGCATGGGTTCAAGTTCTGCTCACAGCTTGAGTTTTACTGTCAGTCCCTGTCCCCCTGGCCCCAGGAGGGTCAGGCAGACACAGGACAGTCACTCCCTCGAGGGACCCTGTGTTCCCATCCCGGCCCTGATCTCTTTACCTTTAGGAGATGGTCAGGAGGGTGTTCAGGGGAGCAGCCCTCTTCTTATCACAGGAAGAAATCCTGCCACAGCATGTGGCCCCATACACCCTGTTCCCTACAGCTGTGTGACACTGTTTCCTGTAGATGTGTCACTCTGCTTTCTAGTCACCCTGTCTTGCTCTTGTCACTCAGCTCCCTACAGAGGTGGCACACGGCTCCCTAGAACTGTCACCCTGCTTTTTATTAACGTGACCCCCTGCTTTCTGCAGCCCTTCACCCAGCTCCCTGCAACTGTCACCCTGTTCCCTGCAGCTGTGTCACTCTGCTCCCAAAGTCCATCACCCTGCTCCCAAAGCCCATCACTCTGCTCCCTGCAGTCCAGCACCCTGTTCCCTGTAGCAGTCACTCTGCAGTGATAGACTGAACTTCATTTAAACAAACTGGGAGAGCTCTGTGATTTATTGTGTCCCTGATAGCCAGAGACTAATGCCTCAAATGTTTTAAAGAGATAAGGGCAAAGGCTGATAAGAAGCAGATCCTGCAGAGGTGGGGTAATGTTTTTTATCATGCCAATTCCCTCCCTTCCAACGACTCCTGACTGGCACAACAAAGCATTTGCATTTCGGAGAAATGGAGCCAAACCGTGGTCATGGCATTAGAAGGGGACATAAACAGTCACAGAACCCAGTGCTGCATCAGACAGTTTAAAACCCCTCCCCCCCCCAAAAATATTGGGGCATTGGCACGTGAGCCCCTACCTCCCTGTCACACACTGCTCCCTACACCCCACCACAGGGGCATTACCCCACTGGCAGCTGCAGGCTGATGGCAGTGGGAGGACCCCCAAAATTCATCCCACCCTGACCCAGCCCCACACACTGGGAACTTCTGAACCCTGAACTGAAACCCAAGAGCTGCTCCAGGACAGCACAGCCACCCAGGAAAATACTGCAATATGTGGTGGCTGTAGGAACCCCTTCCCTGGCTGGGAATCAAAGTCAGGCTGCAGTAGGGAGAGTGCCAAATCTTGACCACTAGACCACCAGGGATGATGAGTGGTGACCACCAGGGATGATGAGTGGTGACCACCAGTGTAGAGTGGCCGCCACCAGAATGACCTGCTGCTGGCATCAACCAAGACCTGAAGGGACAGGGCCATTTGCTCCCCACAGTTCAAGGAGAGGACCAGAGGGGATGGATGCCATAGCCTTTCTGGGGGAATTGGCAGAGATGCCTGTGGCATTGGGAAGCCCCTCTGTGCAAGGGGACCCCACCTGTGTAGGCCAGAGAAGCAGGACATGGTAGTGCCTTGACCCTGACCACCACTGAAGGCAGATTTGGGGAAGGCAGTGACAGCAAATGGTTCAGGAAAAGATGTGGCATCTTCTGGGGGTTCACTAGGGAGGTTTTCCTCCTGCTGCTGGATCATGGTCCCTTTAGGGCTGCTGTGCACTGCCAGGCTCGTGTGACACACACCACACTGGGCACGTTGTCATGAACACAACAATACTGACCCCCAGTGACCAGCCAGAGCTTCCCCAGAGTCACTTGGGGACAAGAACAAAAGTGCAGGTACAGGCTGACTGTCAGCAGAGCCTTTCCTGGGCAAGGGAAATGATCTGAGCCCTGATGCTGGGCAGGGAGTGTGTCTGGAGTCCCCATTCCTGTAGTTTTACAGTAACCTGGTCATCTTGTTTGTCTATGAGAAACTGGCTGGTTGGGGCCAGCTTTTGGAACCTAATCTGGAGCTGTGAAGAGCAGGTAACCAGTAGGTGATTTTTCTTTACAGAAAGTCCTTAGGGGGAGTAGAGAATTCTGTCTTCCTTAGTTTGCCCCACAGAAGAGGAACAAAAAGTGGCTTCCTGATGAACAGGGAGATGGAGAGGGGCTGGAAATGGTCCCCCCAGTCTCCAGGGATTTGGTACCAGCATGGGCAGCAAGAACAGGCATTGCAGAGCCCTGGACCCCTGTCCAGGACAAAAAGCAGAAGGGAGAGCCCAGGGCTCAAGGGGACAGTGTAAGTGTCACCTGTGCCTGCAGCTCCCAGCACAGCAGGGCTCAGATCCAAGGGGAAGGAGCAGTGACACAGAGGATGGAGCTCCTGGGCTGGGTGCAGGGAGGAGACCCCAAGAGGGGAGCAGGGGGTGTCTCCAGGGCCCCTCAGCAGGAGGATGAGCCATGGCTGAGGTGGGGCGAGTGGAAGGGCTCCAGGAGAACGCTGCCCGTGCAGGACAGCAGAGGGCCCAGTGCTCCTTGGATGCTCGCCTGTGGTTGGGAGGGGAAGTAAAAGGACAGGGAGAAAACCTCTCCGGTTTTCAGGGATCGATGCACACAGATTGCTGAAACCTCCCTGTGCTTTGCCTTGTCCATTGAACCTTCCAAAAAATGGTCAGTGCAGCTCCTGTCTCCATGTGAGGCTAAATCCCACCAGGGTCCCCCCCTCAGCCCTTCCATGACCTGGTCTGGTGTCCCAGTGGGACTGTGGGCATTCCCCACCCCCGGCTCCCCCTCACTGTGGTGCCATGATCTCTGTCCAGGTTTCTCTGCAGTGCCTGATGGATCCCAGCTGCCAGATTTGCCAACACCTTTCCTTGGGGAACTGCCCTGCAAGGAGAAGGACAAGGACAAGGACAACGGAGGCAACTCTGGGGAATGTGGAGTAGGCCTGGAGAAAGGATGGAGCCATGACAAATGACCTGGCATCTTTCCAAACCGCTGGCATCTCTGCTGGGAGGACTAGGGCTGCAGAATGCACCTTCAGAAAACCCTGCACAGGGCAAAGCCCCTGAGTGAGGGGCAAGGCTGGGCTGTGTGATGATCCTACAGGATAGTGCTAGCCCTTGGGCGTGTCTGGAGCAGGGAAGGGGGAGGTTTCCTCACTGGGAAGAAGCCAGAGCACTGTCAGAGCAATAATCAGATGTCATGGTTTCGGTTGCCTTTACCAGCCACGACAGAGCATGAGCTCTGGCTGCCTTGCGGTTGGGGGAGCATCAGTATCTTTCTGTGGTTTCTTAGATCTTGATTTGGCCCTGTCTCATATTATGTCACAGGCAGTAACAGTTCCTTCATCTGCAGAACATCTGCCAGCAGATCTGGGAACACCAAACAGGTTCATTTGGGTGTCCCAAGCCAGGACAGTGTCCATCTCTGATGGAAGCTGAGCGGCTGCCACTCACCACAGGCAACCAGGAGGTGACACAGCACGGGAGCTGCTTTTTGGAGCCCTTTGTAGGGCCACGTGGCAAAGGCAGGTGGGGGACATAAAAATAGACTTTCTACAGTCACTGCTTCTTGGAAAGAGAAATCCCAGTGTACTGGTTTAGGGCAAATTTGGGGGAAAACCTCCGGAAGGAGCCCCCAGAAAGCAAACCCCCACGACCGGGTTCGGGAAGAATTTCTTCAGAGAGGAGTGGAAAAAAACCTGTTTATTTAACAAGCTAAACACTCCCCAGCACAAAAAAACAACACCAGATGACAAAAAAAACTCTTTCACCGCTCTGAATGGATGACAAACTCAGAAAGTCTCTCCTGTGAGTGGTCGCCCAGTTATTGGTCTCCAGCACTGGGGGATGACTGCTGCAGGTGACAGAATGCAGACTCCCGGTGATTCTTGGTGTTTCCCGGGTCCCCGTCCGGAACAGGTTCAGATGGTATTCAGGAAAGGGAGAAAAAAAAAAAACAGTCCAGAGAAATAATTGGACTGCCTAGATGAACTAACTAATAAGCAAAAGCAAGGGCAAAAGCAAGAAAAGCAGGAGCCAAAAACGAGCAAGCAAGCAAGCGAGCAAGCCTCTCCTAAACACAGACCATGGGGGAGGTGAGCCGGCTGATAACAAGACAAAACAAACCTTCACTTTCAGAGTCAGTCCTGAAAGCACAGGACATAATACCAAGCACAAACAGAACACACGATTGGAGATGCAAGCACCATAACGTCACCAGGATCAGCCTTGGGACAGTTGGGATGAGGCTCAGCACAAAATGCAGTTGTTGGGCTGAGAAGATGAGAGTGAGACCCACTGCCTTCCTTTGCACCCTACATGGATATGGGGCATAAGCAATGCACACATCAATTAGCCAGACCAACAGACTAATCACAATTCTGGAATGCAATATGGCAGTAGCAATGAATAATCCATCTCCTCATCTCTGACAGGGAGTTGGCAAATTTCAGCTGAGGTTTTGTCCCTTGCAAAGCCTGAACACCTGCAGCACATTGCTGTGCTGCCCCAAAATGCCACCACTATGTGTCTGTGACAACCCCATGATGTCAGGCACTTGGTTCAGCTACAGCTCCTGCTCATTGGGAGTCCTCAGAGTCCTCAGGACACCACCCAGCTGCCTCTTGGGAGGATGATTTGGAAAAGCCATGGGATCCTGCCCACTCCAGCAGGGTCCCTGGCACAGCCCTGGAGTCCCTCCTGCAGCCCTGGCCCCCACCCATGGGGACATCCTGGCGGAGGGGACACCGGGGAGGTTTTGAGTGCCCCCACAGACACAGGAGGCCAGTGGGGGATAAGGAGAGTGGCAGCAGAGCAGCCTCTCTCTGCAGCCCTGTCACAGCACTGGGGCCAAGGTTAGTGAGGAAATCTGGGAAACACGAGCTCATGGTGCCTTGTGAGCACAACTGGGCTGGAAAACACCCAGAGGAGCCACAGGCTGTGAGCTGGCAAAATGAGGGCCTGTCACAAAGAAGAGAGAGGTGGAAAAAGGGGAAATGCTCCCTGGCACATCCAGGGGAACCCATCACTGCAAGGGCAGTGCCAGGGGTCTCTGTGCAGACCATACCATGTCCCCTGGGTGGATACCAGGGACTGGGATCTCTTGGTCCCTCTCAGCTCCCTGGACTGGGGAAGCTCCCGCTCTGCCCTCTGTATCCCACCTTGTACCAAACCCACTGGCACTTGGAGAAGATGCTCTTTTTAGAGTCAGCCCATCCAGGCTGATTCCCAGTCAAGCCCTGCCCTTACTGGGAGTGTTGGGAGGTATTTGGAGGGCACAGCTCCACACTGGAAGCACAGCACTGAGAATTTTTTGCTTGATGGTGCCAAGGCTGCCAGCATGGACCTCCAGCCAGTCTCCAGACTGTGTTCCTGCTCCCTGTGCTGCCCTCACTGGCCCCCTGTATCCACCCTGGACATTTCCCAGACCCACCACCGGAGAAGGGACCCCTTGGCTGGACCTGCACCTTCCATTTGAGGGTCTGAACACCCCTGACCCTCAGACCTGGTTCCTTGAAGACGAGACTGAGCTGGGTCCTCCTGGTGCTTTGGTAGGGATGCTGAGGTGACTTTGATAAGCAGAGTTGTTTTGGATGATGTAAATGTGTACCTGCTGCTCAAGGATGGTTTCATATCCTGTCGTGGTCGGTGGTGACTGATTTGCTCACACTTACCTCCCTTCACACAAAGGCTATTCTGCTACTTCATCAACCAACTGTTTCCTTTTTTCTTTTTCAGTATTTCTGAGGCAAAGGTGCAATGACATTCGTTCTATTATGTTTTGGAAATTCTATATTTGCCTTCAAACCTGACTGACTGGCAACTGTCCCTATAAAAAGCAAGAACTGAGCCAGCACCTCAAAAAAGACACAGGAGGAAACTGCTCTGGTCCTGCCTCTCCCCTTGCAGCTTATCTCTGTCCAGAATGAACACCTCCACACTCTGCCTCCCCATCATCCTGGTTGCTGCCCTCTTTTTTCAGGCCCTTCCTGCTCCATGTGAATACAGCATCCCTCTGCTCTCCTGGGATGGACTTTTGCTCTGATTGTCTGTAATTTGGAGCATAACTGGCAAAAGTCAGCTGCAAATGTTGGAAACCTGTTTGAATAACTTCTCCAGATTTATTTGGGTTGGTCTTCCTTTCTAGCTTCCTTTTATCTATAGGGATGAATTTTACTGGTATCAAAGTTTTCAGGTTTCCTGTCCCCTGATTTTCTTGCTGGCCTTTAGGAGTGGACCCAGGGTAATGACAGAGATTTTTACCCTGGGATGTGAGTGTAAAACATTTAGCAAACAATCCTAGCAATGTTGTTTATCAAGCTTCTGTGTTCACAGCAATTTCTTCCTGATTTTCAAGGAAAACAGGAGGAGGAAAAGCAGTCCAGCTGATGAAGGAGGTGGTTGCCTATGCTCTCAGCTGGAAATGTACAATTTATTGAGTGATGGTTTCAGGCTGGATTTCCTGATCTCTTCCAGTGGGGTCTGGCACAACTTCGTGCTGCTTCAGCTACACCTCCCAAAAGCTGCCTCACAGTCATGTGCAAGAGTTTTTCTACACAGAAGCAAGTGTTCCCAGCCAGCAGTTGTGTAAGTACCAGCTTTGGGCCCTGAGGGGAGGCTTTGCCAGCCTTTGGGCTCCTGGCTTCACATCCAACAGGCCCCAGAGCAGGATGCTATGAGACATCATCCCTGGGGGAAGGGAGCAGCCACCCAGGTTCTATTTGCAGTGTGAGCCCTCACCCTTCTCAGCTGAGAAATAAGTGGTCCCTCGGTCTCCTTGGACTGTCCTGGTGCTGGGAATAAGGCATAGGAAGGAAGTCAGGAGCCAGCAGGACCTTCCAGAGCTTGATGAGCCCAATCCACACATTTCACACTGCATCCAGGTTCACCTCTGCATTGGACAAGGAGATGAATATCTGAGCATGGCAGGTTCTCCCGAGGGACCCTGATGTGCCCTGGGTTTTAGCAGCTCCTGGATGCTTGAGGGCTTGTGGGAGATGACCCAATGACATCACCCAAGTCCTTCATGTCCTGTTTCCCCTCTGGGACTGTAACCCCTGAACTCATGACTTGCCAGGTTTGTGACCAGGAAGAAGCAGGAGATTTGTGCTAACCCTGATGCCAGGTGGGTGAAGGAATACATGAACAGCCTGGAGCTGCAGTGAGCACTGGAAGCTGAGAAGTCCTGCCAGACCACCCATCAGAGCTTGACACAGACCTAGAAACGCTACTGTGAAGCACAAAGACCTGCTGAGCCACCTTGGGACCCCTGAAGTTTGTTTTGTCTGTCAAAGGTGTCATTTAACACAATAATTCAGCTACATTTAGGGCCCGGACTTGCAGACCCATCTTGGGGTGCCCTGCTGTGTGATGTGGCTAAACTGAGCCCCACCTTGTGCCTCCACTGCTAGAATGGGAGGGGGATTTCAGCCGAGAGCTATTTGTGTGTGCCAAAGAACAAAGTTGTTTTCTCTCTGTGTCATCTCTGGTTGTTGCCCTCCTGTTTGGAAAATGGGGACCCCACTGCAACTATTTTCAGAGATGTAGGGGAAAAACCTCAGCTTCTCAGCTGAAAGTGCCCCAGCCTCCTTAAGTCTAAAAGCCTTCCCTTCTGCTTGACCTCCCTGATACCAGCACCACAGCAGCAGCAGCCCAAGCACCTCCCAGCCCCTGCACTGATGTGGAGCCAGAATTTCTTCCCAGCCCCTTCCCCCCATCATATCATAACCAAGGCTGGAAGCTGGTGGGGCTTTGCTACTGGAGATTTGGCAAAAGAATGCCTGGAAATCTCAGGGTGGGTTTCAGGGGTGTCCCTGTGCTGAGATGGAAGGGGGATGGCAAAGGCTCCTCTGGAATGCAGCCTGAGCCAGGCTTAGCTCTTGGGATGCTCTGTTAGTGTTTATTGCAAGACAAGCACCAATTCACTGTTGTGCTTAGCACTGATCCAACCAGTCCCCACTTTCCACAGGCTAGCACCAGTGATAGCATGTATAAATGGGTGGGGTTAGGAGAAAGGATTCTTGGATGAAGTGGCCAGTGCAAGTTGAAAAGACAGAAATTGAAGAGACTGAGGTGTGAGGACAAGTTCAAACCATCAGTTCTCCAGGAGTGACAGTGAGAGGCCATGCCAGGATGTTCACTATGGGGTTAAGAGCAGGGACCAGTAGGGAGACAATGTGAACGCTGGGACTGAGGGTCTCCATGGCTCCTCTCTCCTACCAGGGCTTCTCAAAGTGAATCTGGGAGAGATGGAACAGCCACAAGGTTCATGCTCTCAAAGAGGCCAGAGAAACCAGGCTATCCAGTGTTCTGCCTATGAAACCATGAAGGTCTTCTGATCTCCTAATGCCTTCTCCCACTGCAGGCAGTGAAGGAAACATTTCCTAAGTCCAGCAACTGGAAACCGAAACCAGAAAGGCTTGAGAGGGAAATTCCCACAAGTGCCTGGGCACACAGCCAGGGACTGTCTGGAGGGGAGGCAGCTGTAACACTGGATGACCCAGCCTCTCCTGCAGCCTGTTCCTGCATCCTGGGCATGGGATAAACCCCAGCACTCTCCTCAACTTCCCTTCTCTAACATCCATCCTCCACCCCCTCTCAGCTCAGAGTCCCAGAGCAGGGACAGTTTGGGTCTCCTGCAGTTCCTCTGCAGCACCAAACTTGGGGTTGGGATGCCCTCAGGGGTAGAGGAGACATCCAGCACCCCATTCCCAGGATCTTCACCTGCTCCTGTCCATCCACTGACCACTCTGCTCGAGGATTTCACAGCACAGTGAGGTGACCCCACTCAGGATACACCCCCAGCAGATTTTAATATTTTTGTGTATTGCCCCAGCACCATCTCCTGGGACACAGAATGGTGCTGGGCTGGGCTGCCCTTTGCTGGGATGCTGCTCTTTGGCTGTTTGTGACCCTCCTGACTGCAGCCAGCTTTCCTGCCCAGAAAACACAAGACTACAGAGAAATCATGAGACAATATAGAGGTGCTTTCCCAACCTCAGAGTTGCCAAATCTGACCTATAGCTTCAGGGGAAAAAATAAACACGAAGAGAAAGCTTTTTTTTTTTTTTCCTTTAGGAAGAATGTGTTGTGGGCAAGGCTAGGCTAGCTCTGGACTATGCTGTGGGGACACTTGAAGGGGAGTCTGTAAGAAAGATGGGGACAAAATTTTTAGCAGGGCCTGTTGCTGTAGGACAAAGGGGAATGGTGTTACACTGAAGGAGGTCAGTTTAGAATGGATGTTGGGAAGGAATTTTTCCCTGTGGGGGTGGGGGGGCCCTGGCACAGGGTGCCCAGAGCAGCTGTAGCTGCCCCTGGATCCCTGGCAGTGTCCAGAGCCGGGCTGGACCAGGCTTGGACCACGCAGGTCCAACAAAAGGTATCCCTGCCCATAGCGGGGGTGGAATGAGATGAGATGAGCTTTAAGGTCTTTTGCAACCCAAATCTTTTTGGAATTTCTTCCCAGAGTGCAGATGTCAAGAAGCCCTGAGCATGATCTCCATGGACAAGCTGTGCCCAGCACTGTGCTTTTACCCTTGGGACCTGCTCCTGCCCATTCATGTTTCCATAGAAAGCTGCATCCTGAGAACAGCTGCAGCAGGTTTTCTGCTGGTTGTTTTAACCCTACAGAAACAGATGGACCTTCCCCTTTGTTTTATGGGGGGGAAAGTGAGGAACAACCCCCATTGGGGTGGTCAGAATGGAAGATGGGGTCCCTGTCCTTCTCCAGGCACCACTGCTGGTGTCAGCACGACATTGCATATCCAGGGATGAGTTTGAGGTGGAGTGTGTGGAGCTGGGAGCAGCAAGTGTGCAGGATGTGCCTGGGGAGTGTGGAGAGCAGATTCATGAATATAAAAGTCCCACATGTGGGTACAAACACTTCTAATTCTGTAGAGGATGTGGGGAGTGGGGGTGTGTGCTGCAGGGGAATGAGGTTTTGGAGGGTGTTCCTGAGTCTGCAGTATGGAAACTTTATGGGTTTGCCTCAAACCATTTTCCATCTTCATGTGTCCTATAGAGGCTCAGATGGCTCAGAGGGACATTCTGTGTGTGCTGGTGAACACCACACAGAGGCACATAAAAGGGAAAAAGCAAAAGTTTTCTCCAAATTCTTTATTCTCCAGAATCATGAGTTGACATGTATAAAACAGGGTCCCCTATCATCCAACATTGAGTCACCCTCCTAGAAATATCCTCCCTGTCCCCTCCCCCCAATAAATAATATCATTATCTATAGAATAAAAAGGACTGACTGTCCCATATGATGATTTCTTAAATAACTTCAAACAATACAACAGCCAAAGTGTGGTCCCATGGGCCTGGGGTTGGGGCAGAGGGATGAGGCTGAAGCCTGGTCCGTGCAAGCCAAGGATGAGTAGCAGCCCCGAACACAAGCTGCCCTTCCAGCAGTCCCCTGGGACAGCTGCAGATGCTCCTGTGGCTCCTGTTGTCCCAGGGTCCTGCTCCACGGCTGGAGCTCAGGATAATGTGACTTGTCTATGACAGCAGCTACTCTTGCCACACTGCTTGGCTTAGTTCTGCTCCAAGATTTGCAGGTAGCTTTGGACCCAGGCGTGTTTGGGATTGGCACAGACCTGGCGGCCTTCCTTTATGACAAACCTGTGGAACAGGGATGGGACATGTTAGACCTCTGCTCACACCTGCTTTCCAGGAGAGCCTGGATCCCAGCTCTGAGCACTGCAAGAGGTTTTCCCTGTGCTGATGCTGGAAACAGCAGATGGCTGTGATGCTCCCCACTCCCATCTGCCCCCTCCACTCCTGCAGTACCATCCCTGGGAATCCCCCCACAAGCACCCCCAGCAATCCCTATGCGACCCCGTTCTCCCTGGTATTCCCCTCTCCCTGCTCTGTTCCTACAGCCCCCCTTACCTTGCAGGTCTGGTCACTCACCCGCCTCCCCTCCCCCCCAGTGGCTGTCCCTGCCCTGTCCCATGTGCTGGCACTCACACAATGGCTGGTTTGGGACAATTGCTGCTCGTGATGTAATGACGCTGGATGAGCTTCCATGGGATTTTGTGCTTCCTGTATGTGAAACAGCATATTGGGATGTCGAGTCCAGCTAGAAGAGGCAAAGGAAGACAATGTGAGCACTGGGAGCTGTGCTGGCAGGGAAGGTAGTGAGGAATTAGAGAACAATGAAGGTTGAAATGGACATTGGGGATCATCTGGCCCAGTGGCACGAGCAGTATCAAGGTACTGTGAGAGATTCTCACCCTGCCACTGCTCAGAGCTTCACTTCCCCAACTCCTCCAGACCCAGGACAGAGGCAGAAATCTCTCAACTCTAACCAGGAATAAGTACTCTGGGCGATGGATGGATGGATGGATGGATGGATGGATGGATGGATGGATGGATGGATGATTTTCTAATTCCAGGCTTCCTACATGCAGCTGATCTCTGGGCAGAGTGGAGAGTGGCACAAATGCTGATAAATTCACAGTTATCTGCCATGGGAGCTCAATGGAGAAATAACACAAAAGGCTCAGATCTGTTCTCCCTTCACAAATGAAAAAGCAAGACTCACCTGGGCCAGAGAAAGTTTGGGAGAAGGAGGCTGAAATGAGGAGAAGAGCCAATCCAGCTGCAGAGACCTTCATCTTTCCACTGAGTGAGGGCTGTGAGAGCAGGAGCAGAAGCTCTGAAAGATGCAGCTCAGTGTGCAGAAGTTAGATTCGGCCCCCTTTTAAAAGGGAGTCCTGGAGACAGCTGGGAGGATCCGAAATGGAAATTCCAGGATGACGACAGGAAATTCCAAAGGATGACATGAAAGTGAAAAAGCTGAAGGGAATTAGAGGGAATAGAAAGAAGTGAGGCAGATTGGAATATGGTTCACAATGCCAAGTGATTCAGCACTCATTTTTGCTTTATTCAAATCAAAAAGAAACGAAAATGTGCCAAGTGGCCTGGCCACAAGAAGGAGAATGGTCCCTGTGGACGCCGGTGGGGGGTTTCCCTGTGAGGCTGTGTAGGGAAAGACAATGTTTGCATAAGATTATGCAGCTCTGGAAAAATCCCCAGCAGGCAGCACAGAAATGCTCTCGTGCCATTGTGTGCTGGGTGTTTGCCAGAGGCTGCTGAGCTGCTGCCCCTGAGCTCAGGGGTGGCTGCACTGAGGGCTCTGTGCCACCCAAAACACTCAGCCTGCCTTCCCCACACCCACAGGGCTGGTGAGGAGCTGAGGCTGGAATTCATCAGCCCAGTCCCTGGGGAGGCTGCCCAGGACCATGCCCCAGTGGGCTGTAAGACTCCACAGCCTCTCTGGACAGCCTGTTTCAGAGTGCAATGACGTTTTATCTGGTATTTAAATAGAATTTCTTGTTGCCTCTTGTCCTGTTAGTGGCCACCACTGAGGAGAGTTGGGCTGCATCTGCTTTGTTCCACACACATTGGTAAGAATCCTCTGAGCCTTTTCCCACTGTACCAGCATCTCCTCCCTGGAGAAATGCTCCTGTCTCTTCATCATCTCTATGATGAGCCCTTTGCTGGACTCTCTGCAGGATGTCTATATGTCCTGGGGAGCCCGGGACTGGACCCAGCACTTGAAGAGCAGCCTCACCAATGCTGAGTAGAGGGGAAGAGTCCCCTCCTTCAACCTGCTGTCAGTGTTCCTCCTCATGCAGCCCAGCAGCCTGTTAGAATTTTGGTGGCAAGGGCACATTGCTGCTCATGTCCAGTCTGGTGTCCACCAGGAGCCTCAGGTCCCTTTGTGCCAAACTGCTTTCCAGCTGGTCAGCACTGCCATATACTGCTGCCTGGGGATGTTACTTCCCAGGGTCAGGACTCTGCACTTCTTTTTGAGCTTTATGAGATTCTCCAGCCTGACGAGGTCTCCATGGATTTCACACAGGCTAAAAGTGATAGAGGGAACAGCTTTAAACTTAAGAAAGGGGAGATTAAGATTAAATATTAGCAGGAAATTCTTTTCTGTGAGGGTAATGAGGCCCTGGAACAGGTTGCCCAGAGAAGCTGTGGCTGCCCCAGCCCTGGAAGTGTCCAAGGCCAGGTTGGACAGGACTTGGGGCAGCCTGGGACAGTGGAAGGTGTCCCTGCCCATGGCAGGGGGGACAGACCTGGATGGGTTTTAAGGTCTCTTTGATCCCAATACATTCCATGATTCTATGATGGCAGCATGTCCCTCTAGTGTGACAAGCCATCCTCCCAACTTTCTGTCACCTACCAGCTCGCAAAGGGTGACCTTTGTCCCATCAACCAGGACATAAACATATAAAGGACTACCCACTATCGATCCCTGGGTTTCCCTGCTGCTGACTGGCCTCCAGCTGGACTTTGTGCTATAGATCATGACCCTCCAAGCACAGTGTCCAGCCTATTCTCAGCCTCTCTCACTGCTGTTTCACTAATCCACCCTTTATCAGTTTGCCCTTAGCAGTCACAGGCATCTCAAAGGGCAGGATCTCACCTGGGAGCAGGGAGTTCACTACCACAAGGGATTTGCCACACATGAGACATTTTGCCAGCCTCAGCCACTCCCTCCGAGTGATGCCTTGGGTAGAAGATGGATTTTCTGGCTAAAGAGGTGAGACAAAAGCGGGGGACAAGCTGCCTGACATGGGAGAGACCTTCAAGTCCCAGGTCAACAACTCGGGGCAGCTTATTGGGGAGCAGGGAGAGGGATGACCTGTGCTTCCTGATGTCCTGTCACATTGCAGGCATGCAGTCAAAGACCCCTCCACTGCAGAGAGGATGCTCAAGCCTCTGGCTGTGTTCCTGAGCCTGGATTTTTCTCTCCCAGAACTCTAAACTCCCTGCTTGGCTGCCCTGGAGCTGCACATGAGAGCAATGCAATGCAATGCAATGGATGAGCTGTCCTTCACCAACTGGCTTGTCCATGGCAGGGACTGAAAGGAGAAGTTTGGAGGCTCCTTAGACTGGTCTGCTCCTTCCCATGCTTATCCCATGGGGAAGATTTGTTTTGCATTTTTCCTTTCCCTCATGGTCTTGTCCTGCATACATCCCTGGTGCTGCCAGCTGTGGCTGATCCTCATCTGGGCAGAGACCTCACCAGAGTGCCCAAGCGTGTGTTTTTAGAGGGGACAAAGTCTCTCTAAGTCCTGACATGGATATCAGGGAAGGTGGTGGATTTTGCCAGAAGCAAGCTCTGGCAGGATCAGCTCTTTTTCCCCTTGGTAAGTCTGATCAGCTCAGTGCAGAACAAGAAGTGGCTCCAGCATGTGGCTGAATTGCTGCTGAAAAAAAAAAACAAAGTATGGCTTTTTGCCAGAGAAATAATTCAGAAACCAACAGTGGGAGTTTTATGTTCCTCTGTTCTTACGACTCACATGCGAGTGTGACAAAAGCCAGCCCTGCACGGAGCCGTGACAGCGGCTGTGGCTGCAGGAAGGCGCCCTGTGGCTGGCACCAGCAGGTGACAACTTTGCTCATGGGAACTTCGCACCTTCTGCTCACCAGCTGCTGCCTGCAAGGCACAAACCACGAGGCTGACGATGTCATGGGGCACAGGGGGATGCGGAAAGCTGTGGTGGCTGTGATAGGACCTGCAGCTCTGTCTTTCACCTGGAGATGGTCCGTGTGAGGAGAGAGAGCATAACTGAATGTGAGGAGAAGGAGGAAGAGTAGGAGGAAGAGGAGAAGGAGGTGCTGCAAAGAGCTGCTGCAGCCCCTTGGTTGTGTCACCAGTGGGTGCCCATAGAGCTGCTTTGTCAGCTTTGTTGTTTCCCCCAGAATGCCGGGAAGGGGGGGGCAGCTCCTCCCTGCCACAGACACCCCCTCACCCGCAGGGCTCCAGCTTTGAGTCACCGGCTGTCACCCCTGGAGCTCTGCCATGAGATCCCCAGCCCCGGGGTCCAGTTTCTGGTTTCGGTTTTCTGCTTCTGTCCACTGGTTTTCGCTTCTCTGGCAAATCCCAGAGCCCTCTGCTATTGCAGTTCCTGCAGTTTAAGTGTTTATGAGCTGACCTCTCTCAAGCTTCCTTTATTATTCCTGGAAACAAGCCATTCTTTACCACTTTAGCCTTAGCTGACTGGGGTATGAGGTTTGTTTTGGTACAGGCAGGGTAGAAATAGAAAGCCAAAATTATTCAAAGGAGAAGAGTGTAGGAAAGGATAATATGGAGGTGCTGAATCTTCACCCCTGGGATATAAACAGTGACAAAGATTAGCCCAGAGGCTTTCAAACTCCTTCAAGCTCCCCTGAAATCCTGCCCTCACCTAGAGACACAGGTCACAAAGCCAAGAAGCCAGGGCGGGGGAATGGGGGTGTTTTGCCCATGGGTGATGGTGAGGGCTGTCCCTAGGCTGGTGGTGTCAGCTTCCCCTTGGGGCACAGCTCACCCGTGGGGGCTGCACTATCTCAGCCCCGGCACTGAAGGAGCTTGGAGCATAAGAAGGAATATTATTCCATTCCTGTTGCTTCCTGCAGCCTTTTCTCCTCTTTCCGAAGGTCCACAAGTGGATGCAAGCTCTGGGGAGTGGGATGATCCATTTGGGAAATGCTGGTAGCTTCACCTGGGGCAGAAGTGAGGTGCTCTGGGGGTCACAGCACTGTCCCTCAGGTGATCCCTGACAGATGCCAGGTGTCTCTATTCCCACTCACAAACTGACCCCACCAAGTACCAACGTGCGATGCACATCCCTGCATGGTCCCCAAAGGATGCAGGAACCCTGGGGCTGTGGAGGGATGGTGATGCTGTGGCTGTGGAGGTGGTGAGGGGATGCAGGAGAGGCTGTGGGGGCTGTGGAAGGATGCAGAGGCCCAGAGGGGGAGGCTGCAGGGCCATGAAGGGATGCAGGAGAGACTGTGGAGCCGTGCCAAAGCTCCCCCTGCCCTCCCCTCTCTCCCAGAGGATGCGGGTGCCAGGCACAGCCCGTGCTAGCTGGGACAGCCAGACAATATCCCCTTTGTAGGGCACAAACCCATCTGGGGTGGCAAAACCCTCACATTACAGGGGACAGGACCTGCACTTCAGAGAAACGCTGCTGAGCACCCCAACCTCCAAACAGCCCCTTACATGGGAAGTGGTTTTACAGCTTTGAATAAATCATGAGGCCAGTAAACAGCAGCTGTTTACTGGCAGCTGCAGAGCTCACACCTCGCTGTGGGACTGGGGTTCACACCTCCCGTGGGGCTCCGACCTCCCTACAGAGACACAGCCCTGCCAGGATCCTGCAGAGAGGGGCCAGCACTGGGCAAGGGGGTCCGGGGGCCGTCAGTCCCCATCTCTGGAGGGGTTTAACAGATGTGAGGATGTGGCACTTGGGGACCTGGGTTAGTGGTGGCCTTGGTAATGCTTGGAGGATGGTTGGACTCAATGACCTCAGAGGGCTTTTCCAGCCTAAATGATTCCATGATTCTATGATTAGGGAAGTCCTCCAGCTGTGGCAATGGCCCTTACACAAGTTTAAGGGTTATCCCTGCTCTCGGGGGAGGTTGTGGTTCCAACTTGTGGGGATCAGCCAGACATCCCGTGCTCCCTGGGGCCACCTCCACCCATTCGACTCAAAAAATCCTAAAAAGCTGCACAGCAGGAGCACCAATGAAAATGAAAACTGTTAGTGTCTTGTTTAATTTTATTTTTCCTTGATTATAACGAGCAGGCAAGGCCCACTGGGTTCATTAAAAGTGGGTTTGGTATTCATAGAATCATAGAGTGGTTTGATTTGGAAGGGATCTTAAAGACCACCTTGTTCCACCCCCCCTGCCATGGGCAGGGACACCTTCCACTGTCCCAGGTTGCTCCAAGCCCTGTCCAGCCTGGCCTTGGGCACTGCCAGGGATCCAGGGGCAGCCACAGCTGCTCTGGGCACCCTGTGCCAGGGCCTGCCCACCCTCACAGGGAACAATTCCTTCCTCATATCTATTCTAACTCTACTCTCTTCTAGTTTCCATCCCAGCAGAGCTCTGAATTTTCAACCTAGTCCTCCTTGCTTTTTCTGGGGCACTCAACAACGACCTGAATGAGGTGGGCAGAGGATGTAGCCCCAGCAGACACTTTGTCTCGTCCTCCCAGACATTTGGAGTTTGAGGGATGCTGAAGGGGGTGGGTTGGGTGTGTCCCAGCCCCTGGAGCCAGCAGTCAGGGTGAGCTAGGGGTACAGCCCCACAGTCACCTCCCTAAGGCTTAAAATTTTGAAAACTCAGGTTTTCCCTGTTTCTTTCTTTTCTTTTCATGCCAAGAATGGAGAGGGGTGTGCAGCAAAGAGGCTTTTTAATTTCACTTTAATTTGCTTTGAAATACTGTACACTTCATCCTCTTTGGTTTGTTCTGCTTCAAAAGAAGGGCCAGGAAAAATCTGAGGCATCAGCCATAGAAAGAAGGGCATTCCCTGGAATATTTTATTTTGTGAAATGCCTTCGCTGGAGAAGGATGGCAAGATATACATTTCTTATCAGCTATGACCAGCTTCCTGTTCTGACATGATTTTGGGGAAACACAAAGTGTTTTCTGTGAACCAGCCAGAGGTGACTGGCCAAGGTGGCCATGCTCTCCCTTGGACCCATCACACAGGAGACAGATGGCCCCCAGTCACTTCCACAGGCACAGCTTCTTACTGGAGTCAGTTCCAGGATGTGACATCATCTAAAAAATTCCAACATTTCTCTAACAATATCAGGAATGGTGGGGGTGAAATTTCTGGGCTGGAATGTCACCAGTGCTGGAGCTGGAACAGGGCAGGATGGAGCAGGCACTGGTGGATCTTGGCTTAGGGACAATTTCTGAACTCAGGAAATCTTTAATTACTTCCTTTTCTGAGTGAATCCGAATTTTCAGCATTAAACCCTGCTATAAATAGCAACTTAGATCAGCCAGTCTCACCAGTTTTTTCCAGGTTCCCCTTTCATTCACGACAGAGAATTTCCCTATTTCTTCTGTCACTGAATTTATTTTGGGCATTTGCTTTACATAGCACTTTCTCCTGGGATTTTATGGGGGATTTGTAGAAAACCTCAGTCATATCCCTCTGTCTAAAACAGGGCAACATCAGCCAGACTCCTTCAGATGACAAATCCCACTGACTCCAAACACTGCCTGCTGGGTCAGGAATTCTAAAACCACCTGATGGGAAAACTTCCTCCTTACACCACCACTTTGCTGTATAATTAAATTAATCACCCCAGAGGTGCTCCAGCCCACTTTTCCCACTCTTCCATAGCCATCTTCATGTCTCAAGGCTCCTCTCAGGGAAGATGGTTCCTTATCTGAGACACACTCAACCTCCCTTCCTACAAGAGGGAAGAGCTGGAAGAGATTACTTTCTCTTTTCATCATCACTGCAATGTGGGGAGTGGGTAAGAAAACATTTTTTTAGAATCATGTTGCAACATCCCAGGGCATCACTGGCATGACTGTAACCTCCCACCTCCATCCAGCTGGCCACGAGCTGGCAGAGCAGGATCTTTTGTCAGATTTCTAAGGAAGAATTGGATTCCTAGAAACCAGGCAACTTGGCTTTGGGGTTGTTTTTGGCTCTCAGCAGTAGAAGAGTTTCAGCCCTTACCACTCCCCAGTAACACACATTACCTAAACTAAACTGATCCTAAACTGACTCAGGAAATTTTTGCTTTTATTAATTTCAAAATAGTCCCTGAGAGTGCAAAATAATTTGGCACGTGCTTGCTGACAAATGGATTAAGGCACAGAGGTGTCCAGCTGCCTGAAAGAAAAAATCTCTCATTGAAAACATTTGAATAATCAAAGCAGATCCCAGACTAATTCTTCTGTGTTCATGAAACTCGTGTTTTAGCAAAACATTTCTCCGCATTTGGTACCGTGAGCCTCGGGAGCGGGACGGGAGCACTTGGCTGTCGGTGCCGGATCTCCCAGCGTAACCCACGGATGCTTGAAGGCACAGTCAGAGGGGACAGCTCAGAGGCAAACCCCACTCCTACATCCCTGTACAAGTTCAATTCCCTGAGCAACCAGACAGGATCCTAGGGAGCTGATGCTCCCTCCCTCCCAGCCCAGCTGGCGTCTGTCAGAAGGCCAGGTTCCCACCTCCTGTCTGGCTGGGCACCCTGCATGTGGAGGCAGGCTCTGTCCTCATCTTCGCAGGGTATTTGGAGACAAGCACGATAACAAACAGAGAGAGGCAATGGGATCTGGACTGATGAGTGAGCCTGCAAGGTGCCTCTCTGCAAAGGAAAAGATGGAAATGGGCCAGATTAGCTGCGGAAGGGGATGCTCAGTTTGGCAAGAGCTGTATTTGCTCCATGGGGTAGATCTGCCCTCCCCAGTCTGGGTGAGAGACACCACCACAGCTCCCAGCAGGAGCCTCCCTCAGGGTGGACAAGTCTAGGGCTTCTCCTGTGCCTTGTCCTCTGGAGCCCTCGCTGCCCACCTGGAGCATGGAGCTAACTGGGCACAGCTGGTGGAGGGATGAAGGATATTGGGAAAACACCAGGTTATTTACAGAAGGTTCCTGGGGCAGAGCTGGAAACCTTTAATAGAACAGGATGACTCAGCACCCAGTACTGCCGGGGGGAGTGCAGAGGTGCTGGGGTGAGGTTGGGTTGCTCCACTTTACATTATTAGCCTTCCACTGGTATTCAGGAAGTGTATCAAGACATCACCATTCCATGATGTCTTGAAAATAACAAAATGGAGACATTGCCCAGGAATGTCTGCTTTCCTGTAGAGAACAAATATCCTTCTAGGAACATCTCACTACAGCTGGACAGCCCTCAGCTCTTCCTAGAGCACTCATCACCTCCCTGCCTGGCCTTTCCTCTCTTCCTCAGGGAGTCTGTCAGACCTCCATGGCTCTGTGTGGAGGCTGGTGGCTTCTTCCCAGTGACCTATCCCTGTCTCGGTCCTTGCCCAGCCTTCACAGAACTCTTACTCTCTCCCATACGTTGTACTGCTTCCCCAGTCTGTGGTCATTTTCTCTCATCAGCTGAGACAGGATACTCTTTTCTTCCTAACATCCCAGTTTCTGCCCATGCTCTCACCCCACAGTTAATCAGCTCGTCATTTTCAGAACCACCCTTTCCTTCCTACCCTGCTCCTGGAACTCCTTCTGCCTCATCTTCAGGGTTACAAGTCTCCACACTTCTTTCAGCTCTCTGTATCCTCATGCCCAGACTACCAGTAGCCCTTGAAATGTAACTGTTTAATCTGTATTTTAAAAAAGGTATAATTAAATTATAGGACCTTATAGGACCTGAAACGCATCAGGCAGAGATAGCAAGTAGTCCATCTCAGCTCTCCCTTCCCTTAAATTGAGGAGGAAACTTGAGTGTTTCAGCTTTTCAGACTGCCCTTTCATGCCCACCACTACCTATGCCAGTGCCTGCAGTGCTGTCACAGCAGGACATGCCCTGAGGCACCTCCAACCATGCAGGTAACTGGTGACAGCTCCCACCTCCTGCTCCTGGGACAGCAAGGGCTTTGCAGATATGGGAGGGGAGAAGTCCATGGTAAAGGATACTTCAGTCTCTTTTTCCCTAAGCAGCCTCATTTTACCCATGCTCCTGGGCCCTCCAGCACAGCTCTTGCATGGATACGCTCTCCCCTCGGAGCTGCTGGGAAGGTTGGCTAATAGGGCGACTTAACAAATGCAGGAACCTCCACAGAGGAACTTCTTACTAAGGGACAGCCATGAGAGAAGCAGAAATAGCCACAGTGACTGTTTCATATCCTGTGTCACTGGGGAGGCACTGAATCAAGCAGGGAGCTTCACTCTTCCGGGGCTGGGGCTGCTCTGTTCCATCACGAGACTGCACCACAAGTGGACTCTGGTGGAAATTCCACCATGCCTACGCAAGCCACTGCATGGATCTCTCACCCCATAAATTGAGGGGCTGCTGATGGTCTCAGCATCAGACAGCGAAGAGACTTCCAAGATACCCTTGCCTGCTCCTGCTCCAGCTCCAGCCACCACTTCTCCACCAACATGAAGGTGTCTGTGGTTGCTCTCGCCATCCTCATCGCTGCCTTCTGCAACCAGACCTCTGCTGCTCCACGTAAGTCCAGGCTCTCCTCACCCTCCCTAAGTGGGGACAGGAGAAATGTCGCTGCTGGGACAGCCCCTGCTGACAGCACTTCCAATCCAGGTCCCTGCCTCTGTCCCACCATCTTCTGGCAGGTGCTCCAGGGCTGTGGGACAGGCACAGCTCAAGGACCATTAGCATAAAAGCTAAAGGTTTTTTAGCCTTTTTAGGGTAAAAGTACAACCATGCCCCCTACCCCTGCTACAGGAGTCAAATGTGGCACCCTGAGGCAGGCTAGGTCTGTTTCCCAGCTTTGGGCTGGGACATGTTGTCTGGTGGCATGGGCTGTGTCAATGCCAACTCAGGGTGAATCCAACAGGGAAACAACTGAAGACTCCACCTCTTCCCTGCTCCCTAGACCCAGGGAAGGGTGATCCTAGCTCCCTGCCCTGTTCCTTGTCCCTTGCCACTGCTCATGACTGTCTTTGCCTTCACAGTTGGCTCTGACCCACCAACCTCCTGCTGCTTCTCCTACATCTCCCGGCAGCTGCCCCGCAGCTTTGTGAAGGATTACTATGAAACCAACAGCCAGTGCTCCCAGCCTGCCGTTGTGTAAGTCCGTCCTCTGGGCCAGGGGGGTTTTGGGGAGTCAGGGAGGGAAAGGCCTTTCCAAAGACAGGGAAGGAAGGCTGGGGTAGGTGAGAAGTACAAGGTGGTGCTTGGAGCACAGAAGGCACACACCGCTCCTGCTCTAGCCCTTTGCAGATAAAACTGGTGTCTGCTGGTTAGGATGGGCAAGGCATGGAGCTGCTGATCATTGGGAGAGGCTGGGCTTGGGCAGGGCTCTTGTCCCAGCCCTGGAAGTGCTCAAGGCCAGGTTGGATGGGGATTGAAACAACCTGGTCTAGTGGAAGGTGTCCCTGCCCATGGCAGGGGGTAGAACAGGATAAGATTTAAGGTGCCTTCCAACACAAACCATTCCATAATTCCATGATTCTGTGATTCTCCATTCAATGCTCTCCCACCAGAAACTGACTTCCTTGCACCCCACAGGTTCATCACCAGGAAGGGCCGGGAAGTCTGTGCCAACCCCATGGAGGACTGGGTCCAGCAGTACGTGAATGAGCTGGAGCTGGACTGAGATCCTGGACAGATCCAGCTGCTCCATGTCCCCAGCTGCTGGGATGGACGAGCATGACTAACTGGGGTCCATTGGAAGTGCTTCAATGTCATTTAGACTTAGCTGAGAAACTGAAAATATTCCAAAATCCAACTAAATATTGTGCTATTTAATTTTTTATAGGAGATGGATCAGGTGCAATAACTCTGAGATAAAAAATAATTTTATTTTATATATATTTTTTTAATTTTTTTTTTACCAGTAAACTCAGGTTATGTTTTCTGTATTTAAGTAACTGTATTTTTGACACAAAATTCAATTCCGATGTCAATAAATAAATATTTTTGTAAGAACCTGCTGTGTTTGCCTCTGTTACAATCCTTTGGGGTGACAAGCTGAAATTATAATAGTGGCAAGAAGTTCTTTATTTCCTTTTCCACATTGTCAAAATTCTTACAAGCTTTCTGTGTCTGAACATCCTGTTTTGCAAAATAATAATAAGAAAGGCCATGAAGGAGGAGTTGTGAGAAGGGCAGGGATTGCATTCGGGTAACTTGTCTCAAACATTTTATAAGGTATTTAATGTCCATTCATTATGACAACTGGAAGCTCATTAAACTGTTGCTGGCCCCATTATAATCAATCAAAATATTACCTTTAGGGGCTGTAATTTTTAACATATTGGCTGTTTTAGGGAAAGCTTTCTGAGAGCTACAGCTAAAATGGATCAGCTATTTCCAGAGCTGAGGGTGGAAAAAATATGTTTCACTGCAAGAATTTTAGAATTATTTCATTAAGCTCTCATTTAGCTGGGACATAAAGCTTGGCAGATATTCCTTCTCGGTAATACCTTGACTCTAAA
This sequence comes from Sturnus vulgaris, assembly GCF_052056855.1. Classification (NCBI taxonomy): domain Eukaryota; kingdom Metazoa; phylum Chordata; class Aves; order Passeriformes; family Sturnidae; genus Sturnus; species Sturnus vulgaris. The sequence goes on from NC_142263.1 coordinate 10,815,923, forward strand.
ACCTGCTCATCTCTGGAGATGACTGTCCAGAGGTGACCATGCCACACCCCAGTCCAGGGCAGGACCTGCCCCTGCAAGGAAAGATCTCCCCTGGTTTCCCCCTGGAGCTGAAGGAGATGGAGCCCACCTTAGTGAAGGTATTTCCCACATCCCTGATGGCATTTCCCACATCACTGATGGTATTTGGGATGTTCTGATCAGCTCTGGACAGGCTCTGTTGGATCAGCAGGGAGGATTTGGGTTCCTCCTGCCTGGATCTCCAGTGCAGTCAACGGAAAAATGCTCGACTCACTCCACTGGATTTCCATACTGGATTTGGGATTTCAAACACAAACACCAGTGGGACACAGGGGAGCAGAGCAGGAGGTGGCCCTGGGCAGGGGTGACCTTGAGCAGACACAGAGGGTGGATGGTGAGCAGGGAGAGGAGGCTCAGGAGGAGCTGGGAGGGATCGGGAGACATGGGTGTGCCTGGGGGAGGAAAGAACACATCGCTCCTCACTTGGGCAACTGCAGCCCCCGGCTCCTCAGCCCACGGCACCCTGGGGATCCCATCAGTCATTTCCCCCCAGTGCTGACTGCATCCAGCTTAAAATAGCAGCCTAGGAGGAGGGGAGTGAGGTAGAGAGCAGGACCAGAGCCCCCTTCCCTGAGACGCTGCTGGGAGGGGAGGGAGCCCATGGCTGGGAGTTTCAGATGGACATTGCCACCCGCATGTGAAGGTGGCTTTGGTGAAAGCCTGGACTCCACCAGACCCTGCACACCCCAGGGCCAGCTCCAGAAGGAGGGCTCATCAGGGCCAGGAAAAAATCTTGGCCACTGGGTACCAGCCACTCTGGGTGCTGCTGGGCAGATTCACCCCGAGGACTGAGATTGGCACAAAGCCCAGTGCCCAGAGCTGCCCTCTCTCCAGGGAACAGCAGGAGCAGGACACAGGAGGGGGAAGACCTGTGATGGGATTATCCCAGAATCACTAGACCCTCCACAGTCCTTCTTGGATGCAAGCCCCGCCTGGCCCTGTGGCACTGGGAGTAGTCCCAGAGCCTCAGGGTTTCTTCTGGAAGGGCACAGGTTCATCCAGGGAGTACCATCCACGCTGCAGCCTGCAGAAACGACCCCTGGTGCAGTGTCCTAAAGCACCCGGGGTGCACTGCAGCCTCCCCCAGCTCCAGGGTACATCAGCTGGCTCCTCGCCGCTATTCCGGGAGCCCTCAGGAGCCCGGAATTACTCATGGCTTTCTTGATCTTGCACCCACCTACGTGTGACGTGCACTTCCTACGTGGCTCAGAGGAGCTGAACTGCACACCCCCGGCAGAGAGGTGAGAACTGTGCACGCAGTGCAGAGGATGAGGAGTGCCCACAGCAGGCAGGGGCTGCAGTACCCATGGTAGCATCAGCTCAAATCCTCACCCAGGCATCACCCGGCCTGGAGCACTGGATGTATTTGTGTTTGGTGCAGCTCTTTGAGGCTGATTTTGCTGCTAGAGCTGAAGGATGCAAGGACACCCTCACACTGTGCAATCTTTGGGTCCCAGAATTATGGAATCATAAAATCATGAAGTGGTTTTGGTTCAAAGGGACGTCAAAGCTCATCCTGTTCCATGCACTGCCATGCACTGTCCCAGGCTGCTCCAAGCCCCAATGTCCAGCCTGGCCTTGGGCACTGCCAGGGATCCAGGGGCAGCCACAGCTGCTCTGGGCACCCTGTGCCAGGGCCTGCCCACCCTCGTGTTAAAGAGTTTTTTCTCCTTAGGAAGGTCATATCCAGGGCTCAGGGCTAATTGTGGTGCTCATCCCTCCCACAAACAGCCTCATGGGGTGCTCAAGCAGATGGACACCAGAATGACAGAATGCTGAACTGGAAGGGATCCTTAAGCTCGAGGCAACAGATAAAGAAAAAAGTGGGATTGGGACCAAGTGGAGGGTGGTTTTCTGGGGAATTTTCTCTGGATTCAGATCAAAACAAGAACAATGCTGTCAAGGGTTTTGGAATTTGTAAACTACTCATCCTGAAACCAGAGTGTGGTATTTACTGAATGTTTTGCACAATGCATATAAAAATAATCATTTTTTTGGTTTTTTGGGGATTGGTTTGTTTGGTTTTGTTGGTTTTTTTTCAATTTTGACGAAAGTCTTGGGCAAGCCTAGCTGTGAACAAAAATTCAATCATTACTATGATAAGAATATCATTATTATAATTTATGTGTATGTCTCCATATTTACTGTTTACATCATCTGTAGGCTTTTTGAGGCACACCAAATGCCAGAGGAGTCGGAGGCTGGAGTCCAACATCTCACAGAAGGAGCTGGGCTGTGCTGATGGGGAGATGACCAGTTAAGTTTCATGGCTGAGCTTTTACATCTCCACTTTTCAGAGAGAAATTAGATACACTGAAGGCAAAATATTTGTGCACCCAGAAGTGCCAATTCCATGTCTTCCTACCCATCCCAGGGCCCTGGTTTGCCACAGGGAGGGGAGAGTCAGTCCTGCATCTAGAGCAGCTCTTCCTAGAGACACCATGAGCAGGGCATGTGTCACTTCTGAGGGGCCAGAATCCAAAAATATAATGTAAAAGGGGATAGGTTTGTATGCTGCACCATAAGTAGTGTTTTCCTAAACTGGTAAGATGTCCCAGACTTACAGAGCCAAAGAAGACACAAAAGTATTATAAAAGAAATTGTGCCTGTCTGTCACCTTCCCTGTGACAGCCAACAAAAGGCAGAAGTGGCCCTGAGGACCCAAAAGAACATTTCTGCTGAGTTCTTAGAAAGACACACACAATGACTCACATCCCCCTGAGATGATGAAGCTTTTTCTTCTAGAAGACAAAGATGTCACATTTTTGAGAAAGCATATTTCTAAAGCTGCAGGACTGTTTACTGTGCTGAATCTTAACATGGGACACTTGCACCGATTGCTCAGAAAAACAGTAACACCCAATCCCCATGGTCCCTCTGCCAGATGTGGTACCTCAAGGGAATCCTGCCTTCAGCCAAACTGCACCCCTCGAGCAGAACAGTTCTTGGCTGGGGTAATAGTTGGATTCAATGACCTTAGAGGTGTTTTCCAACCTGAACAATTCCATGACTCTATGACTCTCTGCTCTGCTGTGCAGCCATTCCCTCTGGATGAGGCTGAGCAAGATCTGGTCCTTGCAGGACAGGGAGGCTGGAGCCAGACACCAATGCATTGCCACTGAGGACGGGGACAAACTTCACTTGTCACGGCTTAGAGAGAAATCCTGCTTGCAAATCACCCCAGGATCAGTTTCAGAGCAGCAGGGCACTCCCAAAGCCAGGTCCCAGTGCTCCCAGCTGCTCTCCAGCTGCTCATTGCCCGTCTGGGCACCAGAGAGTAGACTGGTATCTGTCCCAAGCAGTTCCTTAGTAGCAGATGATGCAAAGTCCACCAGATGGAAAATCTGGGAGCCTACTCAGAGCTATCTCATACCTATGATCTCCACTGTCCTTGCCGGAAGAGGCAGATTCATGATTTCTAGAAACACTTTGGATATTGCATTGGAGTGAGTTCACATCCTTTCTGCTCATTCATTTCTTCCCCTACTTGCAAGAGCTCTGAATTGTTGCACTTCCTTCTGCTTCTTCTGGAAACACTTTACCTCTCCAGCAGTGCAACAAGTGCCACTCGTCTGTCACCTGCCAGGATCAGATTGCTCTGGACAGTGTTATAAATGAGAGACAAAAGTCTCGATATTCAGTAAAATTTTGGATTGCTTTATTTGATATAGAAAGAGCAAGCAGCGCGCTGGGGAACGCGAGGGGTCACCGCCCACTCCATGCTCCACCGAACCTTGGTTTGCAGCCTCTTCTTATACTGTGGGTTCTCAATACTTTTGGGGTTTTTTTTCTTTTTGCTGTCATAATTTTGCTAGGTAAGCAGTGGTGGTTGAATAAACATCCTTACACAAATTCACAAAGCCTTTGGGTGATAATCAGTCACAGATAGCTATCTGGTCCTTGTAGATGACCACCAGAGAAGTCCTGGAAGTCTGGTCCTTGAGATAGGCAGCATTGATCAGACAAAGGCAGGAAGGGTTTTTTTTTTTGGAAGTTCGATTTTGCAAGCTGGCAGCCGATACAACTTGTTTAAAAAAACATAACATGATGTAATGTAACATAATACAACATAATATAACATAACAAGGTGATTTTAAACAGAATTATTTAATCATATAATTTCCTTTATCTAGTGTCCATGCTTCACTTTAGAGCTTAGTATTCTGGTTTATGCAAATCCCAATGCTATTGTGATTAACACGAATCTTTTATCAATTGTCACAACAGTTTCTATTCCATAGCTTCCGCCCACCCTGGTTCAGTGACATTTACCCTGGTTCCTTCCCTGTACAACATGTTTCTGTGTGTCCTCACCACTCCCTCAACCAACTGCCTCTGCTTTCAGCAGAAGCCTCAAAGTTCATGTCCTTTCTTTTCTCCTCAGGCTCCATAAACTCCCTCTCCACTGAATGGATGTAAGATCACAATCTCCATCTAGTATCTCCAGCATGTCAATGCACTGCACGACCCACTCAGACTTATCACCCTTCTCCTTCCTTTGCAGTGTGGCAAAGCTGTGACTGAGCCTGTCTCACTAGTCTGTTCTCTGTTGTGCAGCCTCTAAAAGAAAGATCCTGAAGGAGTGTGGGACTCCCCAAAACACAGCAAAACTCAACCAAGAGGAACTGCTCTCCCAGTCCAGCTAATTTTTTACTAGAAGACTCCGAAAGCATCATCCAGGACATCCTCAGAGAATTGGAGAGACACAATTTACAAGGGCATGGAGTGAGTGACAGGACAGGGAGGATGGCTTCCCACTGCCAGAGGGCAGGGTGAGATGGGATATTGGGAAGAAATCCTTCCCTGTGAGGGTGGAGAGGCCTGGCACAGGGTGCCCAGAGAAGCTGTGGCTGCCCCTGGATCCCTGGAAGTCCAAGGCCAGGCTGGATGGGGCTTAGAACAACCTGGGATAGTGGAAGGTGTCACTTCCCACGGCAGGAGGTGGAACAACGTGAGCTTTAAGGTCCCTTCCAACCCAAACCAGTTTGGGACTCTATGATAAATTGTGCTGAACATTTCAGACTGTGTTTTACCCAATCTCATTTTATTTGTATTGAATCAGACTTCCCAGTGAGCAGCTTCTTGATTTCTGTCTGAAGGACACCATGCACAGCCTCTCCAGATGGAACCCAGGGCTGGTGGCACTTCTTGCACCCCATGTGCCACGGGGCAGTGTTTTGTGCACCCAGGGCAGTGTCTCCTGCCTCCTGACCCTGTGCAAAGAGATCATGGCTCCATTCAGGTTCAGATGAGCTTTTCCTCCAGTGAGACACTGACAGCCCATTCAAGGCAAGAGCCTTGAGGCAGCAAGACAGCCTGGAGGAGAAGGAATGTCCCAGGGGATGGACAGACCAAAGGTGAACATTGGAGACAAAGTTTGGGCTATTTTTCTTTCCCTGAGTCTTGCAGCCCTGATGTATCCTTGCCCTGTGGTGGGGCTCCCCACACTTGGAGGCTTCCCATCCATGGGGTTTTGAGGGGTTTCAGAGGGGCTGGAGCTGACAGACCTGGAGGGAATCTCCTGACCAGAGGACCAGAGACAGCAGCACAGGGACCACCCACACAGATGTCCTCTCTCTTCACCCCAGGCCTCAGCACCACGAGGCTGGGGTGAAGCCACCACACAAGCAGCTGCCACTTCCAAATCTCTGCCTGGAAAGTGCTGCTGTGTCCCATAGATGTCACAGTGAGATCTCTCAAGGACCCTCTCTGGCCTGGAGAGGACCAGGTCCGGCAGTACCTTTTGCCTTCTGAGATATTTTGGAGTAGCAGCACTACAAACCCACACTATTAACTACACAAGGCTCCCCAAATCAAGCCTTTATTGCCTTATTCCAGTATAATTCACACCGGAGTCAGCACTACATGGCAGGCTGGGTGCATAACCTGCTCCAGCAGCCTGTGAGATGAGCATCAGGACATCAGTGACCAGGGGACTCCCCTGTCCCCACTAGTAGCAGAGAGGGTTATGGCACATCCCTGCTGCAAAGTGCCTTCCCAACACAAAGTGGGTGTCACACATGGTAGGTCACCCCAGCATCTGGAACCATGTGAGAATCCTGCCAGGACACTCACCAGGGCACTGAGGTTTTTCCCTAGCGCTGCCCCACTCACAGGGAGAAGCCAGTTGGGCTCCCAGGTCTCTGCCCAGCAGTGACAAACAAGGGCTGCCACTCTCACAGGATGATGCATCCAGTTCCCTGTGGGTCCCTGACCCAGGAGATCACCAAGGGTTCTGCATTTCTGCCCCCCAAAAAGGCACCCAGGAAAAAGAGAGGCCGGAGGTTGCCTGAGAACTTGTCAGTGAAGGTGTAAATGTGGGAGCGGTCGCTCACGTTGTAGAAGGAGATCTCTCCCGCCTCGTAGTCCAGGAAGATCCCGACACGCCGGGGCCTCACACTCAGGGTCAGAGGGGAGATGGGTACGGTCAGGGCCTCGTAGATGCCCCCGTTTTGCAGCCGCAGCACCCAGTAACCATTGTTGGGGAAGAAGAGGACAGAGCCTTTGCGGGCAGCAGCCTCTCGGCACAGCCCCAGGCCCCACTCGGGCTTGTCTCCCACCTGCACCTCCCAGTAGTGGCGGCCCGAGAAGAAGCCCGGAGTGCCCAGCACCACCGGGGCCGTGCTGAACCTCTTGGGGTTGTCGAAGAGGGACAGAAGCAGCTTCTTGCTCCCACGTCGGACGCTCTTGCGGTCCTCAGACACAGTGAGGTCTGGGTGAGCCGTCTCTGGGTCCAGAATCACATCCACTGGAGAGAGAGAGAAGGATGGAAGGATGGGAAAGGCTTCAGGCATCTGTAGGCACAGACACAAGCAGGTGTCTGTGACCTGGATACTGGGCTCTCCCACATCCCACAATTATTTGCTCATGGTTTTGCACAGCTCCGAGCACTGCCGGGCAGTGGGGAAGTGCAATATAGAAAATCGGCCACATCAAAGTATTTGGTGTCAGGCTGCAAAGCCAGGGCAGAATGAGGGGAGTTACACAGCTTCAGAAAGAGCCAATACTGAAGGCAAGAAGTCATGGGCAACACAGTGCTTGAAGCCCCCGAGGGACATTCTAGGCTTCAGGGTCACCTCACAATCCATCAAAGACCACAACAAAGGTCTTCCCACCACGAAACCAACCTGAACTCATCAGTACACAAACTGGGAGCAGCTGGACAAAGCTTGTTGGAAAAATCTCCCTGTGCCCCAGGGTACTGGGGAAAAACAGAGCCCAAATGTGCCAGGAGCTGCCCCTTCACCTTTGAACTTCTTCAGCATGTCCCTCATGCCCAGGCAGTGCTCAGGAATGCTGTAGTTTTCCTTCAGGGTCACGGAAACAGCCTCGAAGGACTGGAACTTTACCCCTTCACACCTGAGAAGAGAGGGATGCCCATGGGCTGTATCCAGAGCCTGTGCCACAGCCCCTCTCCGGCCAGGAAGGGGGTTAATGCCCTTTTGTTGGCTCCATAGATCCACTGCCTCCCTGGAGCTCTGGCTGGGAAGAACACTAGGGAATATTACTTGCATATTGGCAATCCAAATGAGATCAGAGTTAAACGATACAGGGAGTAGCAGTGCCAGGCCTGGGGAAGGAAGGAACAAAGCCACTGGGCAGCATGTCCCTTACCCTTAGGAGAGGACACAGCTCACACGTCACAAGCCAGGCAAGACCTTGGCTCTGAGCGTCTGGAAAAAGAGGATGGAACCTCTGAGGGACTGTCTTAGTCTTTCCTGTGTCTACCCCAGGAGGACCAAAGCAGATGCTGGGCAGGGAGGATAAGGTGGCTGCTGTGGAACAGATACAAACATCTGCCTCAAAGCCTGGAGGAGCCAGGACAGTAAGAGGAATAACCATGGTGCCTACCAGGAATAACCACGGGTACCTGCCAGGAATAATCATGGGTACCTGCCAGGAATAATCATGGGTACCTACCAGGAATAATCAGGGCACCTACCAGGATTAATCATGGCACCTATCAGGAAAAATCACCCACCTCCTCAGGATGCTTTTCATGTCCTAGAAGAAGACAAAAACGACTCTGGGTTTGTCAGGGCCAAGCCACTCAGCCAGGTGACAAAGGCACCAGGGCTGAGTTAGTGGTGCTGGTGGCAAAGCCTGACCTTGAGCAGCCCATCAGCTGGCTGCTGGCTCTTCTCCTTTATCTCCAGGATCAGCTCCTCCAGCAAGCACTTCTCTTCCACCAGCCTGGCCAGGTTTTCATTGATCAGCAGCAGAATATGCTTCTCTTCCTCCTCCAGCTTCTGGAGCAGTAGCTTCTCCTCATCAGCCAGCAGCCGATGCAACTTCCCAAACTCACTTACAATCCTCTCCCGCTTTTTCTTTACTGTCTCCTTGGGATAAGAAGATTCATGGGGTGAACGTTAATCAGGCAGCTGAGACGGAGCCGGATGCTACGGCTTCCATGCCTGGCATCAGGCCCTGGGAAAACACCACATTTTTGTGATAAATGCTTGAATATAAAAACCAGCCGGAGGCAAATTTGTGCTTCCACCTCACTGGAGTTCCCACTCCACATCCTCAGTTTACCAGCAGCAGGACTTTGCCTGGGGCACTTCTGCTCAGCTTGACCCCAGATGTTGGGCTGCAAGGAGATACAGGCTCAGGTGTTGGGGTAGGTTTTTATTACAACTCATACCTCCAGCCAAATCCAGGCTAATAAACTGCTTGGGCAGGTGGACAATGCTGGAAAAATCCCCAGTAAAGGGCAAGAGGTGGAAAAATCATAAAATCATGGAATGGTTTCAGTTGGAAGGGATCTTAAAGACCATCTGCTTCCACCCCCTGCCAGGGGCAGGGACACCTTCCACTAGACCAGGTTGCTCCAAGCCAAATCCTGGAGCAAGAATGGTGGCCTTGGACCATCCATCCAGGGATGGGGCAGCCAAAGTAAGTGTCGTTGGGCAACCTGTGCCAGGGCCTCAGCACTCTCACAGGGAGGAATTTCTTCCTTATATCTAATATAAATATCTCCTCTTTTGGTTTAAGATGGTTCCCTCATGTCCTGTTTCTATCTGCCATGTAAAGAAGCCCCAGGGCTGTGGAGGGATGGAAAGGCAGAGCCCAGCAGGCTCCCCAGGTCTCATTACAAGGTGAAGAACTAGCAAATGGCAGGGTCTGCTAGTGTTTTAGGGTTTTTCACCTCCTCCCTAAGAACTGCCTGGAAACCTGGAGCTGCAGAAAGACACTGTGCAGTGAGCTTGGGCCAGGAAACCCCAGACTAAAGAAGATGAAGGAAAAGAAATTAAACTCCATTTTTTTTCCCATCCAAGTACAGCATTCCTTGGACCTGAGTCATGAAGACTTGATAAGCCAGGACAGACTCTTCTCCCCACCATTCACGTAAGACTTCCTGCTCTTTTTGCTATTAAAGCACAACCAGAGGAAGCTGAAGGCAGCTGAGCCATGGCCCTGAGCCATGACTCAGGCGGATGGGAAGACAGTGACACACCTCTCACAATCTCTGTCCCTCTGCCCCAGTGGGGACAGAGGGCTCATAGGGACATCATCAAAACCCACCACTACTTGTCTGGACTGCCACAGACAAGGGAGCTGAGTGACAAACTAGGGGAGTTCAGAGAAACCTGTTTTCCCTGCCAGAGCTGATTAACCATTGGCTCAAATTCAGGGCTGGATAACTCATCCAGCAGTTTAATTTCCTTTTCTGCAGTTACTTTTACTTTCCAGCTTTCACTTCAAGGGACTTGAAATGCAGCTGTTTGCTGGAGTCTGCTCTTCCCAGAACTGTCTGGAGTCAGGCAGAGGTGCAGTAATTCAGCTTTTTTTTTTCTTACGAAAACACTTCTGGTTCCTGTTGTTGTGGAGCAGAGATCACCACACAGCTCACACCTGGCTTGGAATTCAAGCACATGTTGTAAAACAAAAGGCAATAAAAAATAGCCCATGTCTACTTGTTTAACCAGCATAAAGTCCTCATGATTCCAGGGAGTCTGGCATGCTGCTCCTTGCAAATCTTTTTATGGAGCCGCACACGGTTACTGAGCCTGGCTTCCAGCATTGCTCCTACACGTGACAGCAGGTCATGGGAACACAACCTGGACACAATGATAAATCTGTGTCCCCAGACAAGACCATTCAGGGTGGGTTTTTTTAAAATCCTGATATCTCTGAAGCTCATTCTTTAAGAGCTATAACAGGCACCTGCCTTGCACTCTTGGGTTTTCATCCTTTCTGCTGACTCACGCTTCTTCACTTCCTCCACTTCTTTCAAGAGGTTCTCCAGGGATTTCTGAAGTTTGATCTAGAAAGAGGAAAAATGGGCTCAGCTCACCCCAACAAGCACCCGCTAAGTACTGCAGGTTGGCTGGGTCGCCTCTGCCTGGGGGGAGACACTGACCCTGTGCCAGGCGGTGCCAGCACTGGCACACAAACCAAGCAGCTGTGCTCTTCACTCTGCTCACAGTGTTAACCCTCCCCATGCTCCTCAGGTTTCCTCTATGTTTTTCCTATTAAGGTTCTGGAGACCAAAGTGACAGCCCTTTTTCAACGCTGGGATGAAGGGCGGATGGTGGCACTGCCAGGATCATGGCTGAGATGTGGGGTTTGGGTGCTAGCTTTCCTCCACCGAGGTAAAACGTCCTCAGGGACAACACCGGCTCAGCTTCTCCAGGGTGAATGGGCAGGGAGCCAGGCTGCCTCCCTGAGCTGGATGGACGGGCTGAGCCTGGGTTCCAAATCAACTATTTGGAAGATAAGGCGGGTCCAGTCTTATCCCTGCAGCGAGGGCGGCTGGGGCGGAGGGGAGGGGGGGTCGTCACCGTCTGCGCCACCCCTTCCTCTGCTTTCCCAGCAATGCCACTGGACACGTCGGGGTCCCGGTGGCCGCACACCCCCGTGCCAAAGCGCCTTGGGGCAGGACAGGGACCCGGTGCCCCACCCTGCCCTACCTTGTAGACGTGCGCCGCCTCCTCGATGGGGTAGACGGTGTGCGGGCGGTGGAGCAGGGACTCCCGGCACACCACGCAGATGGGCTCCTCGTCCTCCTCGCAGAACAGCTTCAGGCGCTCGTCGTGCTGGGGGCACAGGGGGGTGCCCGGCTCCAGCTCGGGCCCCGGGCCGCCCCGAAGCCCCAGCTGGCGGATGCTCTCCACGATGTTGGCCAGCTGCCGGTTGGGTCGGAAGCCGCTGCGGTGGCAGGAGGCCCGGCACTGCGGGCAGGAGAAGGGCCCGTCGGCCCACAGCCCCTTGTCCTGGCAGTGCTTGGCGATGCAGCCCCGGCAGAAGTTGTGGCCGCAGTCGATGCTGACCGGCTCGCTCATGTACTCCAGGCAGATGGGGCAGATGGCCTCCTCCTGCAGCCGCTCCAGGGCACCTGACAGCGCCATGGGCCCGCTGCTCTCCACGGGCACTGCCCTCGCCCCTCGTCAGCCACCAAGGTGGGCTCGCAGGAAGGCACGGCTGGCACGGCCAGGCAAGGCTGGAGGACGAGCCGGCCTTGCTGCCGGGGAGCACGGGCCACTGAGCCTCCGTGCTGCCGGGGGGAGGAGCTGGCACGGGCCGAGACAGCTGCAGCCAGCCCCAGAGGCTGGCACTGCCTCCAGCCCGGCGGGGCAAAGCCAGAGAAAACCCCCGCAGGGAGAACGGCACACAATTAGGAAGCACCAGAAATAACCCCGGGCCGGCACGGTGCTGGAGATGGGGTCGGGTCTGGTGCTGGCTGAGCTCAGCGGCCCGTGGAGCCCCTGTGGCACCTGCCCGCTGCCCAAAGATGCTGGCCGAGGTCAGGGACCCCTCGCCACACCAACAATTGTGCCAAAACATCCCCCGTGACACCCACCCATGCAGAGAGCCGAGAGCTTGGGAATGTGCCGGGGTAGGAGGGACAGGGGGATGAGAAGTCCTCTCCCATGTACAGAGGGGTTGGGGGACAGCCAGGTGTCATCCCATCACCCGTATACCCTTGAGTGTCAGCCCTGACCCCCTTCCAGCCACTGCTATGCACCCCAGTCTCTGTGGAGCATCCCAAGAACCACTGGGAGAAATTGCAAGTTCTGCTCCTTTTTTATTATACAAAAATAACTTCAACGCATTCATTACAAAGGAGAATGAAAAGTTTCACTGAAAATGCCAAATAAATTAAGACTGCCTTTGCACAACCTTCAATAAAAGCTAAAACACTGAGTTGAATACCCTGCCAAATTCCCAGGCAATGAGAAAATGGAATATGTCTCAGAGGTGTCCATGAGAGAACATCCTTGAAGAAATGATGCTTGGAGAGAGCAGGGTATTGCTCATCCACTGTGCTCATTGTCCTTTAATTGATTCATTATGTCCTGGACCCACTTGTCATTAGGGTTGGCACAGACCAGCTTGTCCCTGATGGTGGTAAATCTGGAAAAGGAAATCCAGTGAGGAGAGGAGAGGAGAGGAGAGGGAAAGGAAGACAGAGAGGCGAGTGGGATCACCTGCTCCACACCACCAGTGAAGCCCACCAGACACCTCTACAGGCTGCAAAACAGCAAAAGCTCTTTTGGCTCAAGCCTAATAGGTCAACAAACTAGCTGCCTGGAATTGCCCTCTGATATGTTCCCAGGCTATTCTCCTCACATGGGAGAGCCCAGTGCTTTTCCATGTCAGGATGATAAGGTATGATGTGGGGTTCCCTGACACTCTCTGGACAAGCAGGGTCCCCAGAGGCAGGGAAGATGATATACTCACATCACGGCTGGTGGGGAGCAGTGGCTGCCCGTCTGCTCATACTTCACCACACGGCTCAAGGGCAATGGTCTGCTGATGTACTCAACACAGCAGGGAGCATAAAAGTTGAGAGAAACTGGAAGAGAAGTTTTCTGATTACAGCAGACCAGGAAAAGTGCCAGTGGGGAGAAGTAGGGTCAGAAGATGAGAAGATCTCCACTGGAAGAAATGCTGCTCCTACAGTGGATTCCCACCACAGCCATCTTCCCCTCACGGAGCCAAGGTAAGACACACCTCTCCCACAGCAGATGCTGGTAAGAGAGAGCTGCCAAGCATTACTAGACATTATACAGCAGACAGAAAGAGGAGAGAGCTCCTTGGAGAGGAGAGATCGGACTCACGTGGAGAAGAGGTGGCCTGGTAGAAGAAGACAACCACAAAAAGTACAGGAAGGGCTGCTGTGAAGGTCTTCATGGTACTGTTAGGTGGAGATGAATTGTAGGAGTGAGGCTAGACTGCTGCACAGTGTCCCTCGCTGTGCCTGGTGTGGGATCCCTGGGTTCAGCCCTCTTTATATAGGGAGACAGCAACCAAGGACGGAAACATGATGAAAACATTGCTGAAAGCCATGACACAATGGAAAAAGTGCAGTGTCAAGGACACCACAGAGCCCTGCAGAGGAAACTATCCAAAGTCCCGATAAGATCAGTTGTCCTGACATGGCACAGGGCACAATATCATGAGTGATAAAATACCATGAGAGGACAGAGAACAGGATATGACCTGTCATTTCATTTCTTCTGACCTAAGGACTCTTCTGCAGAAAACCCAGAATGAGTGATTCTGAAGATCAGTAGGTGGATCTCTTGCCTAGAAGTCACAGCAGTGGACAGAGGACGACCATGGTTGTCAAGCACTTGTGTTTCCCACAACATCTGCATCATGGACAAACAGGAGATCTCACCTCTGCCACAGCAACTGGAACAGGGAAAGTCTGAGAGTCAGGCTGACCACCCACGTGCCCACCCAGCCATACTGGGTCCCACTTGAAATGGGGGCTTCCTCCGTGGGACCCTGAAGGCCATCGGTGCATAGAGCATGGTGCCATTCCAGACCTGGGCTCCTCTTCTGTCCTTGAGCATCCCTTGCAATAAGTCTTTAGGGAAGTGGTTCTGCTACATCATAATTTCCCAAATACCAGTGACAGCTAAAATAGTACTCAATTCTTCATGGACATGGGAATCAGCCACTGATGCCTACAGAGAACTTTAGGAGCTCATGACCATGTTAGCAGAGCAAAGCTGATGAAGATGGTTATTTAATTCCAGCAGTGTAGCACTAGCACCCTCCTCACGCTGCTCTGTCATTGTCCAGCTGCCAAACACACATGGAGAAAAGATTGTGTGATTTAGTGCATATTGCTTGGGATGGGAATGGTGTGCCTGCACTGTCAGAAAAACTGTTCAAAATGTTACATCCCTCCAGAAGGGCTCTGCTGTTTTCCAGGCAAAGGTTTGTGGACAAAGCCTCAGGAGATTGAATGAAAAGCAAGGTCTCCATGGTGCTAGGAAATGTGTCTGGTGCTGGACAACCACAGCCACAATGGGAAAGCCACAGGAGCAGGCTGCCTGTCCTGATGGTCCAGTGACAAAAGGGGTTTTGCTCCTCTATGAAAGAGGATGATCACAAAGCTGCACCCAAAGTGAGGTTCCTTGTAGGAACCCAGAAGAAGAAATAAAAGAGAAATGAAGATAATTCCCTGCAAGGGTGGATTGCAGGCCTGGGGCTCCCAAGTGCTCTAGGGCATGTGATAGATAATCGGCACATCTCAGGAGACTGAACTCCATGGAGAAGTGAGCCAGACTCATTAGAGGGTGCAGGCTGCTGTCATGTTGGGGTGTTGTTTTACACAAAGCTTTTTCTCTCACTACAACACTGTTACTAAGCATGAGCAAAACTGAGCCTGGATGAGACCACACATGGGCCTTGGTGCCAGGAAGGTGCAGCTGCAAGGCTGGGGAGTGGACAGCTGAGGAGGGTCTGCCCACAGAGCCCTCGGAGCATAGGGCATGTTGCTGGGTTTGTGGAAAGACATTTCCTTAGCAGGGACATACCTGCCCCTTCCCACAGCAGGTGGGCAGGCTCCATACTGCCATCACAGCCCAGCCCCAGCTTGCCACATCCGTTCCCTTCTCTGAAGCTCTTTCCCCATGGATTGGCTCACTTTCATCCCAGATCCTGCTAAGGGGTTAAACTCTCAGAGTGAGAGCCAGTTGAGACAGCCAGAATCAAGGCTGAGGTTTTACTTGTGAAGAAGACTCAGAAGACCCTGCTCTGAACAGCTGAGGAGCTCAGGACTCCTCCAGGATCCTTCCTACTCCATGACTTGCCTTGTCCTATGTTCCAGAGCCCATTCAGACACTAGGATGAGACCTGGTACCTCCAAAGGCATGAGGTCCTACCACCATCATGGATCCACTCCCCCCCACACTGCACACAGTGGGACAAGGAAGATGTGAAAAGACCGAAACCCAAAGCTCAGCAAGAAGGAGTGCAAGGACAGGGACAAACTGCCTGCACACCTTAGGAGCAGGCATGCTGATGGAACTTGGTGTGCCACTCCAAGGGAGACATGGAACAAAGGATGGAGCAGCACAGAGCCACTGCAGTAATTCTCTGTTGAAATCAAAGCAAATATAAAACAAAAAGTGGTGCAGCACAACAGTTTTGTGGACAGCTAATGGGAACTAAGCCAAAGGAATGATCTAGATGGAAATCGAAAGCTGAACTTTGCTAAACTCAGAAATATATATTACTTTTCTCACCTCTACATATGCTAATAACTAAAGTCAATCAAACTCCACCTAAACTGGAAATTATATCTACTATAATTTTACCTTTTCCCAAGGAAACAATATAAATATAGCTGAAGTGGGGGGAGAGGTCAGGAGACTCCAACATTTTTGCAGTCAGTTATTATCAGTGGCAACCTCTAAACCTGTCACAGTCTTCTCTGAGCAGTGCTAATAAACTGCTCAGTGTGAGTCACAGGATCACAGAACCACAGAATAATTAATGTTGGAAAAGTCCTGTGAGATCAGATGTCACCAACATCCACTCCTCCCATCCCCTGCTCCTTCCATTTCTACCAGCACATTCAGAAACAAACTTGCACAAATTCCCATTCAGAGCAACCCTACGCTGCTCTGACACATTTCCGCACAGGGACCAGAATAAAAGTGAGAGGAGGAGAACAGACTGGGGAATGAGCTGGAGCCTCCACGCTGATGGCTCACACAAACACAGCCCAGCTCAGAGCAGCTTTAGTTGAGTGTTTGGGATGTTCCGCAACATTCAATTACAGGTTTGATCAAAATGTCAAGATTTGTTTGGAAAAATCAGTATTTTATAGCAGGAATATAAATGTGCCTCAGCATTGTCAATGAATTCTCCCTCCTTTCAGAAACACTGTGCTTTATTTTCTGCTTCCATTCAACCAAAAGGAATTCTTGGAGGTTTTGACACCTCTGTTATTTCCTCTATTCACTGCTTTCTTCAACTTTGTTCCTTCCTTAAAGATTCTGTATTTCAGTCTTGGCTGTCCTTCCTGCCAAGACAAATAATGTAAACCTCTAAATATTTTGATTTCTAAAACCTCCTCCATATTATACATCCTAAGTAGTGGCTATTTATGGAGTCTGTAAAACCTCTGCCTTATGGTGTGTTTCAGCTATAGATAGAAACCACACACGGTATCTTTGGATCCATCTCCAGGACAGTTTTGGGATGTGGGAGGAAACCTCTGCTCAGCCCTGAGGGTAGCCTGCTCCACCACACCACCTCCTGAGCTGGAGTCATGTCTGGGGGATCACTTTATCACAGTGCTCCTGGGAGCTGCAGGATCACTAATGTGGGAAACTGGGTTTAACTGTTTAACTGAGCAAATCAGTTGGAAACAGAAAGAAAATTACTGGGGCCAGAGATCCCAGGGTGGTGCAGCTCCAAGCAAGATCTCAGAGGAGAAGAAACATTTTCAAGAAGAATTGAGACTTTCCACATGGGAATTGAAGTCTGGCAAGATGATAAGTGGCCTAGAAACAGGGACAAAGCTAATAGTCACTGTCTGTCCCAGAGCAGGAACCACGGATTATTCAATGGAGCAGGCAAGAGTCAGGTTCAAAAGGAACAGAGAGAGGCAGCTCTTCTCATGAAGAGCTCCTTGCCAAGGGACATAGTGAGCACAAGGAAATTTCCTTGAGCCTGAGCTTGGATTTCAGAGCGATAAGCTTGAGAAGATTTGGAAAATGGAAATGGGTTGGAGAGCTGGAATTGCACTCCAGGGTACAGTACAAATATTGATCTGTATCTTCAAGGGGTCTGCTGTGGATACATCTGGAGGTATCAAGGCTGATGTAGATGGATCCTTAATCTACATCCTCTGGGACTGGTCATCTTTGATTCCCAGGACAACTGGTCCAACAGGACCATCAGCACTACACAGTAGCTTGTGAAATTGCACAGGAATCCTTTGTCTGAAATCTATACACCAGGTTGTGCCTCCAGAAAAATATTTTTGGTAAATGTCAGCAGAAAGACTCCAACAGTTTCTAAGCAAACAGCAAGGCAGAAATACATTGCTGCAGTCCATGCAATTTTCCAGACAAATTTGGGGCACCTATAAAAGCTTTACTTTGGGACCAAGAGTCTAAAGAGCAGGAGGTAGCTGGATGCCATGTTGGGATGTGGCCCTCACAGAAATGTGGTGGTACTTGCCAAGACGGCCAGATGATGCCTCTGCCACAACACCTTTGTTTTGCCAACAGTGCACTCAGTACTGAGCAGCCACTGGCCTGAAGCTGAGCAGGGCTTGTCCAGCAGCTGCAGCACAGCGTGACAGGCTTAGCCACGGTTTGGAGAAAGGAAAATAAAACCATTTGGTGTTGCGTTTGGTACGGGCAGGACCTGAGGCTGCCGAGCACCGGAGTGACGACTGTGTTGTCCTTGCACACTGCCGCCTGTTGTCATCAGCTGGAGGTACAAGGGACATCTGCAAGTCACGCCATGGAGTTGCAGGAATCCTGAAAACAACATTTGACAAGAGCACTGGTGGATGTCAGATGATGGAAATCATAGAAATCATGGAGTTATTCAGGTTGGAAAAGACCTCTAACATCATTAAGTACAGCACTGCCAAGGCCACTACTAATCGTGGCCCTAAGCATCTGTTAAATCCCTCCAGGGATGGTAACTCCGCCACTGTCCTGGGCAGCTCGTTCCAATGCTTGACCACTCTTCCAGTGAATAAATTTTCCATAATATCCAACCTGAACCTCCCTTGGTTCAACTTGAGGTCATTTCCCCTTGTCCTATCACTTGCTCCCTAGGAGCAGAACCTGACCCTCAACTGGCTTCACCCTCCAGCCAGGGAGTTGTAGAGAACCAGAAGGTTTCCTGTATCATAAAGGGAAGACAGGGATATACTGGGTCTCCAGATCCATTTCCATGTCCTGCTGCAGTACCTGCCTTGTGCTCTCCCAACACTGCTCCGCAGTGAGCACAGGACTCCCATACCCAACTCTGCACACCTCAAGTATTACACAGAAATCCTTTCCTCGATGATCCTGCTCTGCCAGCCAAAGCTCCCAACACAGAAATAAAGGAAGAATTAGGAAGAATTTCTTCACAGAAAGGGTGATAAGACATTGGAATGGGCTGCCCAGCAAGCTGGTGGAATCACCATCCCTAGAAAGACTGGATCTGACCCATAGTGCCATGGTCTGACTGACATGGTGGTGATCAGTCATAGGTTGGATTTGATGATCTCAGAGGTCTTTTCCAACCAATTGATTCTGTGAAACCTTTGCCATGTCCTGCCATGAAGAGACCTGGGCTCGGTGGGGTGCTCCAGCTGGACCTGCTGGCCATGCCAAGGGGAACCTCTCCAGCAAGTGGCAAAAACAGTTCCCACCTCCAGGACCTGCTCATGAGCCAGTTTCTCACCTAGGCAGCTGCCCCAGCATCCCTGTGGAATTCAGGTCTTCTCCTGCAGATCCATCTGGAAACCTCTTCAGCTTTGCTTTTGAATTCTTGGGCAAGTAGAGGCAGTTGCTGAGGCTTCCGTGCAGAAAACACAGCAGATGATGTTTTGGGGTTACAGCCCTCCTTGCAACACCTAGGCAAGTAGGAGACCTAGAGAGGACAGAGATGAGGGCTCCATGGACCTCAAGCACCTTAGCCAAGCAGTCCTCTCCAAGACCCTCTCCCAGTCCCAGGCTGCTCTGCCTCCAATGGTCTCCCAGGTCCCACATAGCAGCCCAGAGTCTCTCTGGGAGCACAAGCAAAGACTCAGCAGCAGCATCTGTTTGCCCAAAGCATTCAAAACATGGGATCAAAAGATGAAAAATCCTCCCCATGCTCCCATGCCTGCTCCTCCTGGCACAATCTTTGCTCCCCAAGGACCCTCCTGCTGGGTCTGGACCACTACCCTGCCCTCTCCAGGTGGGCACTTTGGCTTAGAAGTTGTTTTTATCCCAGAGTCTGAGCAAATTACCCCATCACCAGGGCAGGGCTGCATCTAGGGCTGCAGTATTTGGTTTATGGAAGGCTTGACATGGCTACTGCCCTTTCGAGATGTGGCCCCGGGAATAGCTCGTCTGCTTGGGTGGGATCAGGATGCTGTGCCTTGGAATGTGTAAAGGGACTACTGAAGGGGATCAATTTGGGATCTATTCTTCCCACCTCCAAGGGGGAAAGAGCAGGATCTTAGCACAGAGCCCTCTGCCAGCCCATTCTGGTACAGCCAGCAGGAAAACAGAGAAAGGACTGTGGAGCTCTGTGATTCTGTTTTCCTGCTGAAACAAGGGAGATTTGTGCTCTCCCCGAGCCCAGGCCAGGCCGCGGGAGGGTGATGAGTGTTGCAGCAACACCCTGGGACACCAGCTCTGGCTGGGGAGGGAATTGGGAAAACAGACTCTAGCTCCCAGCCCCTGCAAAAAGAGTATCCTGTAGCCCCTGCAGTCCCTTCTGGCACCTCTCCTGCCACTTGTCCTTCCCCTTTGGGTTAAGGGTGTCCTGACAGAATAGGAGCAGACCCCCTTTAGGGTCCTGTGGACAAGAGCCTCTGGGCATGGAGCAGGAAGAAGGAACTGCCCTACAGAGCCCTGCAACAGGGGAAGGATGAGCTCCAGCCCCACTTGCCTGGCCTGAGCAGCACTTGATGGGTGCCACATACTGCTGAGCAGGAAAAAAGAGAGGGCATTCATTATCCTCTCCATGTCCAGACAATGTCTGTCCCCACACAGGCCAAACACCCCCAGGAGGGGCTCTGCCATCACCCTTCAGTCAGGCCTCTTGGACAGGAGTGAGAACAGAGCACTGTGAGAGCAGGTGAACCCCAGCCATGGCTTCCAAAAAGGACCTGCTGGGAAGGAAGAGCAATGCCCTGCTCTACTTCCACCCTGCTCACTTTCAGCCCTTCCCCATCATCTCCCCATGGAACCTGAGAGAGGAGCAGACACTCCACAGGAACAGCTCTGTGCCTTCCCCTCTCAACTACCTGACAACAAGGCACTGTCTCCCATTGGAACGGAGACCTTCAAATCCCTGCAGAGCTCCCACAGCACATTCCAGTCCAGGGTGGTCTGACCAGCAGCCCATGGGCTGGATCCCAGTTCCATCCTGTTACAGCCCCTTCCTGGGGGAGGCAGGAGCAGCCAGTAGAAACAGCCTGTTCTGTCTCACATCCAAGCACCTTCCTCTACCACTGCCCAGGTCCCAAAGTGGACACTGAGCCCTGGCTAGAGAAGAAGAGGATGTGACTCTGTTCTTCAGTAGGAGAGAGCATCTACACCAGGCCTCAGCCTAGTGGTCCCATGCCATGGGCTCTAGGAGCTGGATGTTCCCAGCGAGGTGGAGGGTGGGAGAGGTCCAGATCACAAGGATACCACTGTCCTTTTTCCAGTGCCCTCCTTTGCTCTTCCTTTCCTCTATCTCTATTCAGCAATGATGTAATTTCTTCAATTATTAATCACCTCACTGCAATAGTGGATGAATCAAACCCATTAAACTTCCCCTGGGAGCAGCCCCAAGGAAGGAGGCAGGTTTCCAGAAAGTACATTAAGGATAATGCAGACAGGCAGCTGAGACAAGCCACAGTGGGAAGAATGGCCTCCCTGCTCTGTGCAGACCATTTTCCATCAGCTAGGATTTGATATCCAAGGCACAAAGACTGGGAAGGCCTGTGATACAAACAGCCTTTCACACATCCTGCTGGGCAGCTCCAGGAAGGTCCTGGTGTGGCAATTATTTCAGCTGAAAAGCCACAGAATAGAGTGGGAGAATTGCTTATACAAGAGCTCCTGACAGCTCACATCCTAAACATCTGTTCCCAGATTGCCCCATCACCCCAGTGTTTTGCACAGTTCCTCCCCACCTGGAGCCAAATCACTGATTTGTTATGATCTGCTCTCAAGGAGGCAGGAACCCAGCTGGCACAACCCCAGCATGGTCCATTTGCCATATCTGAGGCAGTCTCTTCACAAAAAAAAAGTAATTTCCCCCTGTACTGCAGAAATGTTCCAACTGATAAATTCGCCTCTGGAATAGGATGGTAGTCCTGGTCAAAATTACAGGAGCCAACAATTCACCCGGTTGAGAGAATCCCAGAATGGTTTGGGTTGGAAGAAACCTTAAAACTCATCCTGTCACCAAAACAGCAGGAAAAACAAAACCTCTCCAACAATTTTTAGTGTTAGAGAACTCAAGCATTACTTTACTCTGGCCAGGACGTGCAACAGAAGTTATTTCATCCACACATCACCTGGTTGTGCAAAGGAAATCATTCCATCACACGTCTCTTTTCTAGATTTTTCACATACTCATATCCTCAAAACCCAGAGAAATTCATTGATTCAATGTTTATTAGTCCCAAGTTACACAGTTCTTAGTATTTGGTTTCCTATTGGTTATTGATCCTTTCACCTTCGATGCTAATCAGGTCCTCATTCTTCTCTTATGATCTTTTCCCAGGCTAGGAGTCTCTGACACACCGGGAAGGATGTTCAGGCATTGATGTGCGTTAATGGTCGCTTATCTCTTGTGCATCCTCTGGCAGATCCAACATTGAGCTATTAAGCTCATCATGCCTTGCCCAGGGAACAGTCTCTTGAAAAGAAATTTCCATTCCCCTCCCCGAAGGCAAAGATGAACAAAACCCCTGACTAAAGTTAGTTTAAAATTTCATAAGTTGTATCATTTCCAACAGTCCTGTTCCACCCCCTGCCATGGGTAGGGACACCTTCCACTGTCCCAGGCTGCTCCAAGCTACAAGCTGTCCAATGTGGCCTGGATAACTTCCAGAAATAGGGGAGCCACAGCTTCCCTGGGCAACCTATGCCATGGCTTCAACCACCCTTACAAGCCAAGAATTCCTTCCCGATATCCCATCTAACCCCACACAAATCTCTGATCTGAGCGACGGGACCAGAGACACAGGTTGGGATCAGGGTATGCTAAAGCACAGTCCAGCTGCTCAGGGGAAGCAAAATCCTTCTTTCACCTCTCCTCTCTTTTTTTCAGACACCTGTAACCACATTTTGCGCCTCTGCTGGGCTCTGCCAGCTATGCCTGCAGCACCGCCCTCCACACCTCCCACCCACAGCCTGGATCCCAAAGGAAAAGCCCCAAGCAACCCTTCCGCAGGCCGCAGGGCCCTGCCCTCGCTGACAGACGGTGGAGCCGCCTCCGCACCCCCGGCACCAGGCAGGGCTGGGGAGCCCTGAACCACCCGGTTCGCCAAGCACAGCCTGACAACGGGGTTCAGCCCCGCGACGGGCCGGGCTGGGCCTGAGACGGACAGGCAGCAGGGAGGGGGCAGTCGTGCCGTGTCACCCCCGTGGTCACACTCCGGGCTCGGCTGAGGGGCAGCAGCCTCGCAGGCCGCACAGACGAACTACAAGGACCCCTGCGGCCTGCGGACCCGGATGGCTCAGCCGCGGCTCGGAGCCGTTCGACAGCGGCGCCCGGGCCTGGCGGACCCGCAGCGGCGCCCCGTGCATGGCCGAGCCCTTCCCGGAGAGGCCCGAGCGCGCCGCGATTCCTGCGCGGGCCCGGCATCAGCGGTATCCCCACCGCCGCCAGGGGGCGCCGCGCCCCGCTCCGGTGAGAGGAGGGGCGGGACAGCGAAGGGTGAGCGGCAAGGCCATGGGCCAATTACAACAGGGAGCGGCGCGAAGGCGTGAGCACAGCGCGTGAGTGGGCGGTGCTAAGGGCGCGGTCCCTGGAGGAGGGGCGGAGGGCAGAGGACTCTCTGGGGGGGCGGGAGCCAGCGTTGACTGATGTCCATCGGAACCAATGAGCTTGGCGGTTGCCGCGCAGTGGCGATGCCGGAAACCAATGAGAGCGAGAAGCCGGGCCGGTGGGCGGAGCTGCGGGTGGAAGGGCGGTGCCCGCGGGACGTGCCCTACCGTGAGTGGCAGGTGGGCGGACCAATGGCGCTGGGCCCGCGCGGCGGCGGCGCTGCGCGGGGCGGCGGGGCCGGGGCGGTGGCGGGCTCGGGGCGGCCATGGACCGCGTGAGCAGCACTATGAAGCAGGTGTCCAACCCGCTGCCCAAGGTGCTGAGCCGGCGGGGGGGCGGCGGCGGCCTGGAGGCGGAGCGGGAGAGCTTCGAGCGCGCCCAGGTGCGGGCGGGACAGGGTGGGGTGGGGGATGCGAACGGCGAGGAAGGGAAGGTGCCAGCTGAGGGGGCTGGGCCAGGCTGCGGCGTGGTCCGATGGAAACGGCCCGAGAGGTACCTGGAGTGGGTACAGTGGGGCGCGGCTGTGCGGAGCGGGCGGGGTTATCCCAAGTGGGCGAGGGTTATGTGAGTGGGCGGGGTCAGGCCAGGTGAGCAGGGGGCGGGGACAGCTCGAGTTGCTCGGCAGGTTGGTTTTGGCACAAGGGGCGGGACTTGGAAGGGTGGGCGCGACCTGGCCAGGGGAGCGGGGTTGGCGCCAGTGGGCGGGGCCGTGCCAGGTAGGTGGAGATTGATGGGGCGGGGCTGGCCCCACCCACCCAGGAGGACGGTGGGTTCCCATGGGGGGACAGGAATGGGGCTGACCCTGCCCTGGAGTACCCCAGCCCAGCAATGGCTGCTTAGCCTGGGCTCCCCACCAGTGGGGCTAGAGAACATTCACCCGCTGGCCTGATGCCACAGCCGGGCATCATGCCCAGGACAGTGCCACCCTGTCCTTGGAACCACCCTGGGCACATATAGCCTGTGTCTTCACTGGCTGGAGGGGACATGGAGTGACTCTGGCCAGTGGAATCAGTCGCCCCACTGGATTCTGCTCCCATGTCACTCAAGGACACCAGGTGTGGACAGGGCAGGGGACAGGGTCTGTCCCTGCAGGTGGCTCCTGGGAAGAGGCACTGACATGTGGAAAAGCAGACAGAATTTGCTCCTCAGCAGCATCCAGAGAATCTGGATGGGGCCCTTCACTTAGTTTTTAGGCAATGGATTGATGTCCTGCACAGAGGAAAGGTGGCAGCCAAGCTGGAGGGGAAGCAGGGGTGCTTTGGTGGAAAAAGCTGGTGATATGGGGAAAGGATGTACTTGGAGCAGCTGGGGATATGCCTGGACAAGGCATGGGGAGGGTGAAGAGGGAGGAATGGTAGCAGAGCAAGCTGGGGACAGCTCCAGGGATGGAAGGTACCAGTGAAGAAGAGCTGTCCAGACCTACTGTGGGAGAGGAAGAGAAACTGAAGCAGAAGCAGGGGTAGTAGTGGGACCAGTGGGAGCAGACTTGGATGACCCCAGAGTGGGAACAACACATGGGAGATGGCTTAGGGATGCAAATAAACACCAAGGATCAGGTCTGAGGAGGTTTTGTAGAAAGAAAACCCACCAGCATGTTGTGAAGTTGGATGCAGGATCATGTGCAGGGCTCTGCTCAGCTTCCCACTCAGGTTACCTCAGACATCAATTATTTACTGTTGCACTAAAGGTAGGAGTGGAACTGGTTTGCTCCTGGAACCTTCTGGCTCCTTTTGTCAGCAGCAGCCCCATGGGCCTGGAGCTCTCACAGGCTCCCCCTGAGACTCGGGAAGGGCAGAGTGGAGAAGGCAGTGGAGCAGCACCCGCTGCCCACATCACTATGAGTTGGATTTCATCTTCCTCATCTGATTTCTAGACTAATGACACAGCACGGCCCTGACTGGCTTTTCCTTCTTCTGTGCTTCAGCTCCATGCAATTGCCTTTCTCACTCATTCTCCCCCCTCTTTTTTTTCTTTCTTTTTTTTTTTTTTTTCATAATTCTGTCTTTCCAGTTTAGAGAACTTGCCAGGCACCCCTTAGGTCTCAGTCATACAGTTTTTGTTCAACTTCTTCTTTCTGAGTTTTTTTTCAGAGAAACTTTGTGGGTTTGGGTGTTTTTCTTTTTTGAAAGTGACTTCTTTTAAGAAACTTTTAAGAAAAGTTTCATCTGTTAAATGGCTTTAAAATGAAAATTTTCCCTGTGTTTCAGCATGTACAGACTCCTTCCCTCCCAGTCCTGCCTGTCTCAGGACAGCAGCACATGCATTGCAAAGCCTATTTTGGTCTAAAAGAGCCCAAACAGGCAGAAAGTGTGTCCAAATGGGCCACTGGGGACACCTGCTTGGGTTGGAAGCACCCAATTTCTGTGGTCTGAGCTCAGTCTGGAAGAACAAGAGCATCCTACAAAGCTGTAGTGGTGGTGGGACACCCTAATAGTGGGGACATTTGGTGGTGGGATGTTTCTATGATGGTGGTAAACTGGTGATGGAATGGTTCCATGGTGGTGGGATGCTCTTATGGTGGTGGGATATTCTGGTGGTGGAAAGCTTCCATGGTGATGGGACGCTTCCATTGTGGTCATTACATTGCACAACGACTCTGCCCTGACAACATCCATCTGTTGGCTTGGAGACAAACAGGAATAAATTCCCTGGTGGCCTCTCTTCTGCTCCTACAGTTGTTCAGGTGTCTCGATTTTCCGAGGAATGCAAATGTCGGAAACCTGAGGACATGCCCAGGCACGATGTTCCTTTCATGCTGTCCTTGCTGCCTGCTGGGCAAGAGCAGCTCAGGGAGAACAAGACACAGCCGAGGGCTCCTCTTTCCTTTTCCTGTCAATGCTGATAGTTTTCATAGGAAGTTAAGCAACAGGGACACCAAATCCTGCAGTTCTGCTGCCACTGGGATGAGTTGGGTGCAGCTCTGCCATGGGAGTATGAGTATTGCAATGGCTGTTCCCCCTTTGTTGATGTTTCACGTGGTGATTCACCGCTCATCACCTCAACCTCAGCACAAATCTCTGGGCACAGCAAAGGTCACCAACAGAGGAGAAAAAACACCAAAAGTGAAAATTCTGCCATATTTTAAGATAAATGTTTGTATTTCACACGGTGTCTGATGTTTACAACTCCTCCAAGTTCTCCTGGTTGGATTAAGGGGTATGTCCTGGTGCTGGAGCAGGGAAGGTATTCTTTGTTTAGGTTGGTGCTTAGGATCTCCCCTCCTTGGGACCTTCCCGCCTTCTCTCCTTCCTCTTCACTCACTGTGATTGTCCACAGCAGACATCCTTGTGTTATGATGGACCCAAGGAGTAAAATTCTTTCTGTGCTTGGCTGGTTGGCAAAGACTGGATGTTCCAACAATTGGATGAGCCAAAGTGTTGAGGATGAAAAAGGAGTTGGAAGGACACAGGACTTCACTGGGGCAGGGATGGTGCTCCAGGGCTGATGTCCCAGGCTCTCCTGCTCCTTCACTCATGCTTTGGGCTGCCATGGCATATTTCCCTTCATTCCCACCAGGAATATGGCCAGCAAGGCATCAGTGCAGGTGCAGCTGCAGACTTCCAGAAGTGGTGCGTGACATTCCAAGCAAAGCAGCAGCTGACTCCTGGAAGGCTGGAGGTGTGGAAAGATCTCCTTCCTGACACAGCTCAGCCCTGTGGGTTTTGGGTGGAAGGGAAGCAGCATGTTGTGGTGCTGTGTTGTCATCTCCTGGGTTGCAAAGTCATGTAATAACTCTCTTGTGTCTCCCATCCTGAGCACTGCTCCAGTGCCCAGCTGTGCTCCATCGTGAGCCATCATGTCCCACACCACTGCAGGCTGCCCTGTCCTGAGTCCATCCTGTGTGCCAGGGATGAGGACATGAGGTGGAGACAGTGCCTGGGTCTGTGGAGGAGCTACAGAAATTCCATGTTGTTTCCCAGAGCTCATGGCTGCTGGAGCTTTATACCAGCAGATCTGTCTGCATACCCAGCATGGTCCCTGTGCCATAGGGACAATTCCAAGGGTAATCCATCCTGACAAAGTGAGGGTTGAGAGGAGACACTTCTTTAAAATTCTTGCAGAAAATCTAAAAAACTTGCATTTTAGGTTCTTTGGCTGCAGTTTTTTTCTGGGAAACTCAGGGAGTAGCAAAGGGAAACAGGGACCACTTGGGCTGCCCACGGCCACCACTACCTCTGGCACATTTACGCACTGGGTCCTAAGGACTGTGTGCAGCAATAAAAGCAATTTATGACTCAGAAATTAACCTGCAAAGACATATTTGAAGCAGAAAGTGATTGCTGACCTGGCTACATCTCCACTCTTGCCATCAGAGTCCCCAGGGTGGTACTGGGGATGTCAGACCTGCTAAGGGTTTCCCAGTGGGAAGGCGTGGCATTTTCATGTCAGGGAGATGCAGAACTCTGAATGCAGCTGATGCCACATCTCAGGAAGGTTTTAATGTCCTTAGTATCCATGAGCCATCCCGCAGGGACTGCAAAGTTGTTATGCTTCCTACCTTGCTGCTGGAGGAGCCTTCTTCAAAACCAGGTGCAGAGAGATGGTGCAAAAGAAAGATAAAAAGTATCAGATGGAAATGAAATTGATTTTTTTTCTCCCTTAGTGTCAGTTAATAAATCCTTTTGATATGTGAACCCAACTTTTTCACAGCCAAATGCAGGTTAAAAGCAGCTTTTTGCCCATCCTGTCCCTGTCGTGGACTGGGCCACCATCACAGCCCCATTAATGCAATTAAACCTTTTCTCCCATCGTTTTTATAATCGGGAATATGGTCCTGTATCTTTCAGACACAGCAAACAGCTGATTTCAGACCAGACCCAGCTTGGTCCAACTCACAGTTGCAAAGGAAATACCATTTACTACTGAAAAAAAACAATTTTCGTGGTTCAGATGCTGCAGCCACCAGCAGCTTTGCCAAAGTTTTTTCAGTTCTTACACAGGAAATGAGGCTCCTTTCAAAGCACCAGAGTGGGGCTATATATATACAGCCTCTCCAAAAAGATATTTAAAGAAACATATTGACACTAGCAAGAACAGGAAAAAATAGCTCCTGCCTGTGGGGAGCGAGGGTTGATGGCAGCTGAGCCCATCCTGGGGGAGTAGGTGATACAGGGGATTAATTCATGGCCCTTTCATCGCCAGGAAAAGGAGCTCCTGGGTTTTGTGCTGTGTGAACCCCTGTGCTTTCAGTCTCCTGGCTTTTACTGGGAACTAGAGGTGCTGGCGATTGAATGCAGCTTCAGCAGTGAAGTAATGAGTCATCTCATATCTTTTCAGAGTCCCTCTTAGAAACTTATTTCCATCCCCAGGGAAAGAAAATAGTTTATCTTGTACCAGATACGGGGCTGCTTTTCTCGTTAGTGCACACAGGGATGTGGAGGGGTTTGGGAGGTTTTTTTTAGATATATCTATTTTAGATGCAGAAATATCTGAATTTTTTAATGTGGGAATGGACTCCAGAAGCAGCTAAGCCTGAGGAGGATTAAGAGATTTGGTGCTGAAAGTACTGCCACGAAGTTCAGGAGCTTCTGTAGCTGGGAAAACATGATGGTTTTGGACCACCAAGTGACAAGGGGGAAGAACCTTGCCCTGAATTACACCAGAGGCTGAGTGGGAAGACAGGGATGCTGGGGGATGCTGCTGCCCCAGAAACCCCTTTCCCTCTCATTCAGCATGTACTTCACCACCAAGGATGTCCTATGCTGAGGGGTGCAGGGGGGTTCTTGCCCTCTGAAATTTATCCAGCTTTACTCCATCCATCTGCAGAGCTGAGGAGAAACAGCCAGGAAGGCAGGGTTTTTACTAAATTCCCCATCAGAGGGCTGGACTGTGTGGTCCCCTCTGCTGCCCCTGGCTGTGACACAAGTCCAGCGAAAACAGTGGGGAAGGGCACCTAGGATGTGGGCACCTGTCCTGAAGAGGGAGTGACTCATCCCAGCTTTGCTGTCCCAGAAGAAAAAACCTCTGGATAGGGGCTGGAGCTGCAGGAGGGACAATTTTGGCTGAAAGACTGAGAATCCAAGGATGGGGAGAAGGTACCATTTGCAGCCCATTGCATCATCCCATGTACATGACATGCGACCAGGATGAGCATCACCTGCTCCAGCACTGTCCAGCACATGACACTCCAGCACAAGCCCCAGCACCTGGATCCTGTGCCCATCCTCATCCCATCACCCGCTGCTGCCTCTGTGCCTGCCCTCTGAACCTGGAACAGAGAGTCAGCAGCTGGGGGTCATACAGCAGCATGAGGACTGGAGGAAGGGCTGGATCCTTGCCCTCATCCCTGCCACCAGCTTGGCTGATTTAGTTTGCACAGTCAGCAAATAAGAAAACGTCCTGGGGACAGTCTGTTCCCCGGGTGACAGCAGAAACAGCCGGTGTTTTAGCCCGGATGTGCGAGTCCAGCCCACGGCTGGACTAATTATACATTGTGTGCTGTTCCGGACTAATCACAGGGCAGGGTAAATGATCCCAGTCCACAGTAGAAAGGTGAATTATTTTCTCAAAGGCATACACAGACACTGAATAGTTTATTATGGACTCACTGAGAGGGATTGGAAGGCACCTTAAAAGCTTAGCTTCTTCCATTTCCTGCCATGGGCAGGGATGCCTTCCACTAGACCCGGTTGCCCCAAGCCCTGTCCAGCCTGGCTTTGGACAATTCCAGGAATTAAAGGGCAGCTGTTGGAGTGAGTCCAGAGGAGGCCATGAAGATGTGCTGGGGCCTGGAGCCCCCCTGCTCTGGAGACAGGCTGGGATACCCTGGGGTGTCCACCTGGATAAGAGAAGGCTCTGGGGAGACCTTAGAGCCCCTCCAGTACCTAAAGGGGCTCCAGGAGAACTGGGGAGGGACTTTGGAAAAGGGGCTGGAGTGACAGGACAAGGGGAAATGGCTTCAGGTTGACAGAGAGTGGATAGATACAGGATGCTGTGAAGAATTCCTGGCTGTGAGGGTGGTAAGGCTTTGGCACAGGTTTCCCAGAAAAGCTGTGTGTGCCCCATCCCTGGAAGTGTCTAAGGCCAGGTTGGATGGGGCTTGGAGCACCCTGGCCTTCCTTCTAGTGGAAGGTGTCCCTGTCCACCTTCTAGCAGGGGCTAGAACTGAGTGATCTTTAAGGTAATTTCCAACCCCAAACCACTCCAGTATTCTGTGTTATGTGAGTTCAAGCTTTCCTTGTGCTCTTTAGGTGACCCAGTGGGCCATGACTGCTGAGGTCTCCCCACTGATGCCATCCCCTGTTTCCTGGGCTCTTAGGAGGAGAAGGAACAATTCCTGGGTTTCCCTAAGGTTCTGACAAGCACCTTGCAACACAATTTGCACTTACAAAACCCTGTGTTCTTGTTCATTTTCATGTGAACATAATGACTGGAAAAAACTATTTTCCAACCAGCATCTGTTATTCAAACAAAGCACCATGCCACAGGCTCTCTCAAGAGTGCTGAGCTGCTCACATCTGTCTTTTATTCCAATAAAAGAGACAAATAGTAACAATAAGCAACAAGTCTCCAACCTGTCCCTGGTGAGACAAGTCACTTCTCCCAAAGGATCCTTTCCTCTAATGAAAGTTTCCTCTTTCCGGAATGGCGAGCACTTGGCACAACATGACTAAATACCCATCTGGGAAGGGCACAGTCTGATGGTGTTAAACTGGGATTTATTGTCATCACATAAAGCTGGCTACTAGTTAGACTAAATAAAAATAGCATCAAAAATTATGGAAGTCTTGGAACAAAGTAGCCACAGCTCAGCAGGGTTATATTAGTTTGCTCTACTGCCAATCAACAAAGGGTCTTCTTCACCTCAAGACTTGAGAATGGCACATTAGGGCAACCCTAGGTCCCCTTGAACCTAAGTTTCATGGCCAAACCATCAAACCAGCCTGGCAACCTCCCTATGAGCTGAGTACAGCTAGAGCAACTCTGGAGCTGCCTGATTCCTCAGTCCACAATGTTTCCAGCCACTGGACTGCTACTTTCTGCATTGGTGGGAACAAAGGCACCTTTCTGTTGGAGCACCAAACTGGCACAACCAAGGGGCAGGAGGGGATTGGTGAGTGAGTGCTGAGCACTGTGGGGGGCACGGGCTCCAGGACAAAGCTGATGGACATACCCAGCCCAGCCCGTGGTGGGGACTGACACCCTGTGTTGCCCTGAAGATGTCGTTAGAAGCCGTGGCCAGGGTCCAGGTCTGCAGCAGATACAGATCCTCACTGCACAGCACCAATCACAACCAACCCTTAGGACATGCTTTCCTTTGATATGAGGCTTGGCAAGCTGGAGAAGCGTCCCACGAAAGAAGGGACTGAGATTCCACAGTTACAAAAGGCAGCTCCATGTGCTAAGAGACTGTTTTAAAACATTGGGGTTAGGCTGGAAGACCATTAAAGATCATCTCGTCCCAATCCCCTGCCATGGGCAGGGACATCTTTCTCCGGGGTCAGGCACCTGGGCACAGGAGGGCTCTGAACTGCTGAAAAGAACAATCGGCATCTTCTGCACAAGCCAGATATGACCCTCAGATCCCCAACCTGATCCTGGTGAAGTCACAGTTCATCCATAACCCCTGCATCCCATCTCTAAGTGAACTAAATGCAACCTCAGCATCCCACTGAATAAAGCATGGATCAGCACTCTGGCATCTCCGTGGGCTTGGCAGCAGGTCACACCAGTGCTGGCCCTCACCTTGCTGATCCTTGCTGATGTGGGCATCACAGAATCCTTTGGATTGGGAAACACCTCCAAGGTAATTGAGTCCAGCATGTGACTGATTCCCACCTTGTCACCCAGTGCAGAGCTCTGTGTGCCATGTCCAGTCATTCCTTAGACACCTCCAGGGATGGGGACTCCACCACCTCTCTGGGAAGCCTTTTCCAATGCTGGACAACACTTTCCATGAAGAAATTCTTTTTGATGTCCAACCTGAACCTCTCCTGGTTCAGCTTGAGGCAATGCCCTCTCATCCTATCTATTGTCTCTTGTCCTGAACCGTGGTTACAAAGTGTGCCAACTTCAGGTTGCTTCATATGGACCAGCCAGTCCAGCTCTACAACCCTTGGAACTGCTCAGGAGGAAAGTCCCACAGCACCAATTAGTGGTGTGAGGAGATTTTCTGAGGTCTGAAGGGAATGCTGAAGTAGTGGCAGAGGAAGACTTCAACTTTCTGGGTGTTGAAGAAGTCAGTGTAGGCTGGGAATGGCTGTGCCAGAAGAGATGCTTCTTCTGCACTAAGTCAGTGAAGCCATTGAAGATCTCATCTGTCCTGGTGGTGCCATTCCAGTCAGTGACCTGGTGGTGTTTTTCCAGCCAGGAATGTTTTGTGCACTTCACAACTGGGAATTAAATGTTCCAACAGTCTCCAAGGTTTGGCTGCTTCTGCAGAGGTAAATACTTGTCTGGAGAGGGAAGAGGTGGGTATTCCTGAGTTTGCTGAATTTTATGGTCACCTGGAACTCACATAGTCCATCCTGTCCTTCTAGGACTCATGGAACAGGTGTCAGGTGAGGCTGTAAACCCTTTCAGCAGCCTGGTGGAAGGGGACCTGTATTTTGTTGGAGCTCCTTCCACCCTGTGGTCCCAGGGGACGCTCCATGCTCTGTCCCTGATTACCATTGGTACCTTTGATCCTCCCCAAGCACAGGGAACCCAGAATGGTATTGGGGTGACGGATGGGACCAGTCCAAGACCTTTTCCTCACACAGGAGGGGTGGGAGGTGGTGGGATGCCTTGGGACACAGCACAGACAACATTTTGGTGGGTGGGATCCATCCTGGAATTCTGCCGTGCCCCGCAGCTCTCCTTCCTTGGTGGTGCTTCAAAAGGTGGGTTGAGCAAGAACCTCTCCTGGCTTTACCCATGTCCTCAACAGGAGGGCAAACTACTCCCTTGTTTGTCTTCCTGGCTCTTGCAGTCCCACTCCAGCTCTTTTTATAGCTCGGGAAGAAGTGCCTTGAGTTTCTGAAACGTCTTGGAGGCCAAGCACATAGGGAGGAGTCGCAGCTAGAAATAGGGCTGCTCTCTGCTCCTGCATTCCAGATTTTTTATTTTTTTAGCTGAAATGTCCGAATTTGAAGAGTCCCATTGCCGCAGGCACGGAACTGGGAACCATCCACATTTTTTCCATTCACACTGAGTCTTCTTTCTCCTTTGCTTTATTTCCAGTGCCCTCACACCAGCCACTGAGCCCCCTCGGGATGATTTTCCTGGCAAATGGGGTCTGTCAGCCCTGCCTGTGTTTTCTGTAACCCCCAGATTTCACCCCTCAACATAGCTGGTTTGGCAGGATAACTCCCTGAGGAATTAGTAATGTCTGGGGGGTGGAGGAGAAATAAGTACCAGCCAAAGCTTCTGAGTGGTGAGCAAAGAGCTCAGACTAAATATCCAGCACTTTCTGCCTACAGGGAGGGAAGCAAAGCATTGGCAGCAGCATGAATGCAAATAAACCAGACCAAAGAGGAGAAATTATTGGACAAAACCTGTGGTTTCCAGCCCATTATTATCTGGGATTTTGGCTGTGGTGCTATGCTGGGGCAGGGGCATGTGGGGTTCTGGCATCTGGGCTGCCCTGGGACAGCATCCACAGCATCCTGAGGTCGGCTCCTCTCTCCCATAGGAGCAGGATATAATTAACCGTGTCACATCTAGACTTTTCCATTAATCCCTTAATACTTGGACACCATTGTGGGGCATACCCTAGCTGCAATCTCCCCTCTGAGAGTTTTTTTAACACAAAACCATTTTGGGTCCCTGCTGACCCTTGTCTGTCAGCTTCCAGAGTGCCATGTGTGTGCACCAGCATCTCTGTGAGCTGGGAGTGGGACATGCCAGGGAAAAATAAATCTGGGATCAAATCTGAACCAATCTTTCTTCTAATCAGCCATCACATGGAATTAGCCAGTGTCCCTGTTAGAGCTTTTATAATTTTAACCCTTTTCCCTCCTTTTCTGCAGCATTCACTAACTCTGTGAGCAGTTGCAATCCAACTTATCTTCCCATCCACAGGGAAAAGAGATTTTTCACATTGTGGGAATGCTAAGAACTATGGATTTCTGTCAGAGGGGTGAAGTCTGTCAGGCCCTTTCATTGGACAATAAGCAAGTTTTGGGTACCCAGTCCCAGCACCTCCAAGGGATTCTTTCTTTCCAGCTGCAGTAGGAAGTGCTGTGATTCCTGCTTGGGGAAATAGCAAGCATCTCGTGAACAGAGTGTGTAGTCATGGTGAGGTCTTCTGCTTCTTCTTCCCATGGGTGTTTGCATCTTTCCCAGCCCTGGAGGGTAAGAATGGTGCTCAGCTCCTTCCACAGCAATCCCTGGCTGGTCCCACAGCCTGGGTGTTTCAGGACCTGGATGTTTGCTTCCCCCTCGAAGATGTTCCTGGTTCTGTGTTTATGTTCAATATGCTCTTCCAGAAGGAAGCAGCATTTGTAAATTCCCATCAATTGTCCCCACATGGATTTGCTTCTCTGCCTCACCAGAGTACAGTGGAGGAACTGGTCGTGGTGGTTGAGCTGTGCTCAGGGCACTCTGGGTTGTTTCTTATAGTATCATACACCAGATTTCTTGCACATTTTTCTTTTTCATGAAAAAAAGTAAAAAAAACACATCATCGGAACACAAAGGATTTTCTCCACAGAACTACTGGGTACAGCTCCCATAAGTCCTCGGGCTGGTGCCTGGCTTAGCCATCCATCACCTTCACTGAGGCCACTCTGATTCTCGTGGCTTTTGTGTCCCAAGAGCCTTGTCCCTGTGTCACTCCACCCAACCCTGTCACGTCCCAGCTCAATATGTCCCCAGCAGGAGGATGTTCTGGGGGCAGGGGAGGGTGGGGGGGATAAGGACCAGGGTGCCCTGTGCTGGGTTCGGCCGGCCTGACAGTGGCTGACAGTTGCTGAATTGCTGGAAGAGAACGAAATTGGGTGTGTTTAGTGTCTCTCAGAGCCAATTCCTCGTGTTTGGGTGTCCCATATGCCCCTCTGCCAGCATGGATGGTATTGTGTGTGCTCCTGTGAGTTGCATTCAAGAGCAGAGATTTCACTCTCACATTAAACCCCCTAGAACAACATGGAAATCCTGGGGCTACCCTTCCCACTGCCCTGATGAACTCCAGCAGGGGCATCCCCGGGATGCAGAACCCTTCAGGCACCCCTCTTCCGACTTTCATCCTGCTGTGGAAGATGTATCATCCTGCTCATAGGGCCACAGGAGGCAGGGAACAGAGTGGCAGACACGCCCAGCCCGTTCCAGTGTGGAATTACACGTGGGGCATCCCCTGCTGCTGGAAAAGCTCCCGATGGAACTGTTCCCATCCATTTCCCCAATGCTTCCAGTAGGCACAGGCATGTTTTGCACATCCAGAGTGTGGTTTCATGCTCTTAGTGCCCCTTCAGCCTCGGTGCTGGGGCTGGCCAGAGCAGGACAGTGCAACCCTTCTCCTTGGCCTGGATGAGCCCAGGGATATGCTGGCAGTGCTCCAGACAGCGGTGTTTATTTCCACACAAGGAAAATCAGGAAAACCAAATATTTATATCTCAGGAAGGGATTTTGCAGCCTGTTGCGTGGAATCGTGCCTGCTATTCCCTCCTCGATCATCTCAGACAGTCAGCAATAACACATGAAACACAGTTTCCTTTATGTGCTGGGGTTTTTTTCACCTCGGCCTCCACCCTGGTCGCCTAGCCCTGCCGGCTCCTCAGGCCCTTCTCACACCCAAGGAGCAGGCAGCTTGCCAGGTGCTTCTAGCCAGGCAAAGTTATGGGGCTGTTGCAGGAGCATCACCTGTGGCAGGAACAGCCACAGGCACTGGAGAGGTGTTGGACGCAGGAACAGGGAGTGTTAAAAGAGCACAAGGAAAGCTTGAACCCCCATAGCAGAGAATCCTGGAATGGTTTGGGTTGAAAGGAACCTTAGAGACCATCTCACTCCACCCCTTGCCATGGACAGGGACACCCTCCGCTAAACCAGGTTGCTCCAAGTTCTACCCAGCCTGGCCTTGGACACTTCCAGGGATGGGGCAGCCACAGCTTCTCTGTGCACCCTGTGCCAGGGCCTCACCACTCTCACAGGGAATAATTCCAACCCAATATCCCATCTAGCCCTGCCCTGTGGCAGTGGGAAGCCATTCCCCCTTGTCCTGTCACTCCAAAGCCCTTGTCCAAAGTCCTTCTCCAGCTCTCTTGGAGCCTCTTCAGGCAGAGAAAGGGGCTCTAAGATCTCCCTGGAGCCTTCTCTTCTCCAGGTGAACACCCCAAGGTATCCCAGCCTGTCTCCAGAGCAGAGGGGCTCCAGTCCTCAAGGTTCACTCAAAGGGTTTCATCCTGGCACTGGTGCATATGAGGAGATGCCAGGCAGGGAATTTACCATGTCATTTTTAGCTGTCATTTGGACTCCTGTTTACTCCATTACCAGCCTTTGGCCCCTCTGCAAGCCTGCACCTCTCCAGAGCTCCACAGCCCTTCTGGGAAGGAACTGTTTGGGCCATAGGGAGTTGGATGGGGTCTTGGTGGCTGGGGTGGGGGGAGAGAGCTGGGAAGTGGCCTCTGGGGCCAAAGCAAGCAGCCAAGCCTGTGGGAGCACTGGGAGGAGGCAGCATTGCTGTGAGGCAGCATTGCCTGCTCTGCTCCAGCCTTTCCCTGCAACCATGCGGCACTTCAATATGAGCAAGCTCAGGGCTGGAAACTGTCCCCAAGCATGTTGCATATTTCCTATAAATACCTCAGCTGCTGCCTATTAGCCAGAGGCAGGCACGGCACCTTCATGCCCCCCACAGCCCCAGCACTGCTGAGGGGGCTGCAGGCAGGGGCTGGCCTCATAGGACGTGGTCTGATGCAGGGAAGACACATGCTGTGACATTTCCCAACCTACTGCATCTAGTAGTTTCACTTCAGGCGAGTTTGTTCCCCCTTTGCTACTTGTCTGCAACAAAACCGTTCACATTTAGGACTTGTAGGAGGTGCTAAGGTGTGTGTGCCTGTACTGGAGCATCCACAGAGTCTCCTGCTCCCCTGTCCAGGTTCACATGGATGTAAAGCTCAGGAGAAGGTTTGGGAAGCTCCTGGGAGGTGGTTATGGGCTGGGCACTGAGCTGAGCATGGCACTTGACATTGCCAGGCTCTGCTGTCTCAATTCAAGGGGCAAGCAAAAACAGATAAACAAAGTGATTCTTCTGATGGGGCAATTCAAGGATCACCTGAGGCAAATGTTTGGAGATTCAGGAGGGCCTCGCTATGCTTTGGGGGAGGGAGGAAGGCACCTGAGGGCAGACGCTGAATGTGTTTTGGCACTGTGCTTCGTGTGAAGCCTCAGCTCCCCATTTATGAAGTCTCCAGGGTAGAACTTGGCAACTTTAAAAGGAAATGAGTGGGAGATGTGTTTTATGGCTTTAAACTGAGAGTAAGTTTGGATTGGATATTAGGGAGGAATTCTTCCCTGTAAGGGTGGTTGCCCAGAATAGCTGTGGCTGCCCCATCCCAGGAAGTGTCCAAGGCCAGGTTGCATGGGGCTTGGAGCAGCCTGGCATAGTGGAAGGTGTTCTTGCACATGGCAGGGGTGGAATGAGATGGGCTTTAAGGTCCTTTCCAACCCACATCCTTCTGGGATTCTATGATTTATCAACCATCTTCTGAGTCACTGGTGGCACTGAGCCAGATATGGAAGGGCTGCAAGCAGAGAAAGGAGGACAAAGTTGGGTATTGTTGATGGAGGGGTCAGTGGAGTCATGGCTGGGGGTAAACATCCCCATGGATGGGGAGAGCTGCTGGGGGCATTGACCCCTGTAAACTTTGGGGTTTGCAAGGTGGTGGGTGACATCAGAGCTCCAGTCCCTGTGAGCCCAGGGAGCAGTGAGGGTCAGACATGGTAGGATGAGGCAGTTCCCACTGCAGCTTACTCCTTTGCTGACCCTGTTTCCTTCTTCTGGGCGTTGGCTCATCTCACTGGTGTCAGCATGAGGCAAGAAGGAAGCAACACCACAGCAAAGCGTTGTGCTTGTGCAAAGGAAGAGCCAGCCTGGGGTTCCTAGGAGGGTACCCAGATAACCTGCATGTAAGGATGGGGCCGCAGGGGACCCAGGAGACATCTGCAATGATGAGCACATTCTCCCATTAAGTGTTAGCTTAAGTGTGCAGGTTTACATGATTCACTTGTGCCAGCCCCTCGTGGTCCTGCATTTCTTCCCCACGTTTAACCTGACCCAAGCTTTGTTCAGTTTAAAATCATTGTCCTGTACCCCAGAGGTGCAGGCAGCTCCCAGGGGGTCTCAGAAGACACTTGACTTTTTGAGCTGTCAGCACACATGGCTGGATCATGTCACATTTGTCATGTGCCAGAATCCCCTAGTTGTTTCCATCCGTCCATCCATCCATCCATCCATCCATCCATCCATCCATCAGTAATGGTAGAATATACTGAATCACTATAGAGTCAGTGGATCCAGGATATGGAGGGCCTGCAAGTGGAAACAAGAGGACAACATTGGGGGTCACTGGAGGGGGTAAATGGCCCCATGGATGGAGAGAGATGCTGAGGGTGTTTATCCTCACAGACCTTTGGGCTCCCCACAGACCTCCCTAGTCTGTGCTGGCAC
This sequence comes from Sturnus vulgaris, assembly GCF_052056855.1. NCBI lineage: Eukaryota > Metazoa > Chordata > Aves > Passeriformes > Sturnidae > Sturnus > Sturnus vulgaris. The sequence goes on from NC_142263.1 coordinate 10,854,543, forward strand.
TAGGGATTGCCCTGGCCCAGGTCCATGATCTTGCTCTTGGCCTAACTGAATCTCATGAAGCTCCCATGGACCCACTGCTCCAGCCTGTCTAGCTCCCTCTGGATGCCCTCCCTTCCCTCCAGCCTGTCGATGGCACCACTCAGTTCAGTTTCTCCCTTTCTATGGGTTCCCAGCCCTCCACACCAGGTTGGAAACAGGAGTTTCATCTGCCTCTGGTTTGGATAGGAGGATCTATCTGCCTGTCTCCTTGGAACATTGGCAGCAGCTGGAAGCAGCAGGGGGGAGAATGCTGCTTATCCCACCTCTCCCCTTTCCCTCTTGCATTTTTAATCCCGTTGGCATTGTATTGCTGCTCTCTGAGCTCCTGCTCACCTTGGAGCAGCCCCACTGAGCCATGTTGCACGGGGGTGTGCAATTGCTGTAACACCAACAGGGATGGATTGAACAAGGAGCTAAAAATACCAAATGATCAATAATGGCACCATGAACCCGACTTTTTTTTTTTTTTTAGAAAATCTCTGTATTGACAACTCAACCAAGTGGCTGCCTGTAAAGGCAGTAGGGGTAGTGGAGCTCGGCTCCCTGCCCACACACCGTGCTAGCAGCAGCTTCACCCACACCCCTCTATCCGTGGGGATCACTGTGGTCTGCCCTGGGAGCCCTTCTGGATCTCCTGCCTGGGGTGATGAGGAAGGGCTGCTCTCCTCCCTGCTCACCGTGCTTACCAGTCGTGGTGAGCAGCTGAGGGAGCTTGGTGCTGAAATAACCCCTGGGCTGCCCACTCCTGTCTGCTCCATGCCGGCACAGCCCTGGGCGCAGCTGCCAGCCCTGGCCACGTGCCTGCTTCAGCCTGATCTGCTTTTTCCTCTCGCTTTCACATGTCCAGGAAACTGCAGCATTACAAGGATTTGAAAATGGCCTTGAGCTTTTTAAGCACTGCTCCCAAGCGGATATTTTTCCTAAATCAAGATTTGCAAAGGTATCTGGTCATGAGCCAGCCAGGGGGATTTCCAGTAGTGTTGGAGCAGCCAAACACCCTTTAAACCTTCCTCCATGCAGTGCAGGATTGGGGCTGGAAGTAGCTGGTTCACCAGGACTATGACCATTTGGTGCCATTTTTTACATCACTGGTGTTAGCATGAGGATTTTTCAAAGGTTGTTCATCGATGGATCTCTTTGGAAAATCACGGTGAGCTGAGCCCTGAGGGATTTGGCTGTACTGCAGTATCTGGGTCCAGAGAAACTCATCACACCTCCAGCTCCTGCCAGTGCTGTTCCATCCCTGTATCCTGACTAATTCATGATGTGGTGCTGGCAGTGGGGAGGGTGCCTGGTGCACGTCTTGGCTCTGTTTTGGAGATACATGGAGCAGTGCAGTAAAGCCAATTCCTGTTAGTATTCTGACATCCCACTCAGTGGGGAGAAAAGCCATTGCCTCCAATGTGGTGAGAGCAAGGTGGGTTTTTGCTCTAAGTCCCACTATCCCAAACACCCCCAATACCCAGCATTCACCCCCTGCTCCTAAAATGCAAGCTCCTCACACAGCCAGTGCTGTTTATCCAGCTCCAAGGACCAGGCGCCTAACCCAGCCTCCTCAGCACATCCTGCAAGGGAGTGCTCCAGGGCTGAAAAGCTGCTGGAAAAAACTGAAACCTGAAAAAACAGAATTGTTTTCTAAGTGCTTGGTGGTTTCCCAGTGAACCTGCTATTCTCCCTAGAGCTCTGAAAATGCCAGGATCCTGGAGCTCCCATACCAGAAGAATGCTTCAGCAGCATTAGGCAGGTGTAAGCCATGGAGCAGGATTAGTTTATTGTGAGCTGAGTTTAAACTGCTGCTGCACTGGAGGAGCTGGGAAAAAATACCATTCTATGAGGAAAATTTATGTAGTAGTCTGAATCCAAGGAACTGATTGAGAGCACAGCTCTGGTTTGGTTTCTTCCCTTGGGGAAGACTTGGGAAATACAGAGAGATCAAGAAGGAGCAACAGATATTATTAGTCATCCAGGAGGGAGGTGGCTGCAGGGGAAGAGGGTTTTTAGTGGAGTATTTTTAGACGTGGTAAAATGAACAGAAGGAGAGGAAAAAAGAGGGAAGGAGACCTTTGAGAGGTACGTAAATGCTCCCTGGAGCAGCTTGGCCCGGGCTTCCCACTCCCGTCCTGAGCATCAGCTCAGGCAGAGATTTGCCCCAGCAGAAATCAGAGATGTAAAAGCAGTAGAAGCCGAAGCCTTAGAGAGCGTTTCCAAGGAGCCTCTCTGGGCTGCAGTGACAAAAGGCCACACTTGCTGAGACATTTCACCTTAATTCCCATCATTTTAATGGGAGCTGATTGCTGAAATAGAGTTTAAAAGCTGCTTGCGGAGCCTCTGGCAGGTGGGGGAAGATGCTGAATGTCTCTTCTTTTTTCATCTGTCGTGATCCAAACCACACATATCATCCTGGAGCTGGCAGGAGAATCATGGAGCTGCAGGAGGGTGGAGGATGCTTCCAGGGTGGAGAAAAAGGACTTGGAGTGAAGCACCCAAGAAGATTCAGTACAGCCGGGGGAGGATCTGCACCTCTCCAGATCAGACCAGAGGATGATGAATGAAGGCCCTCAGGGTACAGGGTGAAGCAAGGAGCTGCCTCCCCCCTGCTTCTCCAGGAAAGCAGCTCTCACTTTGCCTTCCCTATTCCCTGTAGGATAGGCTCCTTCCTACCCCAGTGGAGGCAGTGCCTGTGATGCCCTGCAGTTGTGCAGCAGCCCCATCATTGGTCTCCTAATTCCCTCTATCCCACCTGGAGATGCTTGCTAGGGCCTTTGCAAGCACATCCCAAATTGTTGCGATGGGATGCAGCCCTGGAGAGGGTTGCTGGAGCCTGGGATGAAGCATGTGGATTTGCACATCTGACTGGGATACTCTGTGTATCCCCTGCTTTTCACACCTGGGAATAACCCAAGAGCACCCTGGGGCCAAGAATGCTTCTTCACCCTCAAAGTGATGCAGTGAACTACAGCAAGGAACTCCCCTGGGAAGAGCATGAAATTCCTTCCACCTCAGTGGATCCCTGAAGTGGTGGGATTTGTCCCCATAGGCCTCACCAGCCTTTTTTGAGCACTGGATTGGTTGAGTGCTGTCATATCTGCTTGGTGCTTCCAGCTTTCCTGGTCCCTCTGGACCTGAGGTTTCCCTTTGCCCTGAGGATCCTCCCAAAATTGCTTTTAGGTTAATTTTCAGATTTTCTCCTCGAGCTGCCTTGGTCTGATTTTTTCCCCCCTGGATGAAGCTCCCCCCATGCTGTAAACCCAGGTGGATTTGGAGCTCTCTGCCTTTGCTTCCTGATGGTGTCCAGACTCTGGGCTTTGCCAGATGGAGCAGCTCAGCCATGAGGAACCACATTGCAGCTGTGGCCTCAAATACTTGGATGTCCCAGCTCTGCAGGAGACCCTGGATACCTTCCCTCTGAGTTGAGCACTTTGTTCAGGGGGGAGCTTGTCTGAAAGCTTGATTTGGAAAATTAAGGTTAATGATGATGAGCTAGCTTTAATTTGGGGGATTGAATAGGGATGCTGCGACCACAAAGCCTGTGAGTGGGGGGTGCAAGCAGGTTCCAGTGGCATTACAGTATGTCACCAGTGACTATGAAAAAATGGATGTATCCTGCTTATTATTTCAGAGGCTATTTTTCATGCAGGTGACATTGTAGAGAAAGTCTCATCTATCCTGTGCATGTGGGAGGGACTGGGTGTAGTTCCGATCCTCTTTGTTTTTGGCTGTGCTCTTTGCGTACCTGCCATAAGGTCTCTTCATGCAATTGAGCCATTAATACTTGATGACCAAGTGCTCATTGCAGCACTGTGGCCTCTGGATGCTGTGGCTTGGCTTCTTGATTACTCTTGGAGATGGTGCCCAGGAAGTTCTGCACCTCCAGGATATCCTGGGGCAGCAGGCAACAGCGGTTGTGGCACTGAGTTCAGAGTGATGCTAAACTCAGCTAAAGGGGAATTAATTAATTCCAGGATCCCTTTAAGCGGGGGTAACGCTAGACTGGAGGGTGGGCTGCACAGCAAGCATCCAAGCTGTCACTTTTCATGTTGAGAAAACAGTTGGGAGTTGCTCACTGAGGGGCTTCACTGCGGGGAGGGCACAAAACCTGGCCCCATGATAGCACCTGTGACAGGAGCAGGTACCCTCAATAGGGGTAGGTGCCTGCCCTGATTGCAGAGCATTGATCCATGCTCATAGCCAGGCTCAGAGCAACATCCAGACTCTGCTCCTGAAGGAATTTGGCTGCTAGTTGAAACCATCTGGTCTAGCAAAACACATTTAGTCCAGCAAAAAACCTGTGAGCTGTGTGCTCTGAGACAAGCAGTGCTGCTGAGCGGTGCTCCGTCCATCCCGGGGATCTCACAGGGGCTTTAACAACCACCTGAGGAAAACACAAGCTGGACTTGGCCCTAAAAGCTCCCCCAAGGCTGGGATGAACGGGGTGGTTGCAGAGCTGGACGTTGGGAGAGTGCAGGGGTGGCAGCGCTCTGTCCCCTCAGGGATGTGGGATCCTGTTATCTCATTAAGAGAGGCCAAGTCACCGTCCCAGAGTAAGTGGCTGAGGCGTGACTAGACTGCAGTAATCCCGAGGGTTTAGTGTGTTGGATTAATGTGTTGGCTGGGTTGGCCCCGCAGCAGCACTTTGTTCTTTGTGCTCTTAAGCATCTCCTCTGCCGGCAAGCCAAGGGACTGGGCAGTGCTTTGGGGTTGCTTTCAGGAGATTCACTGAGTGATAGAAGAATTGTTAGGGCTTCTTTTGTGCCTCCCATCAGCAAATGTTCCTTGAGCACAAGGAGGAGCTGGGAAAAAAAAAAATCCTCCTGCCTGGATGCTTTCCTGTCTCTCGGTGAGGTGGTCATGGTGGTCAGTGTACCGTGCCTGCTTGCCCATCGGATGGGCTTTGATCAGGGCCTTGTTACCACGCTGGTTTAATTGCTTTTGTTATTGGAACCAAGATGCTAGCAGCCGAGTGGGCTCTGGAACAAGGGAACCCTGGGCAGGTCCCAGACAGACCTACCGGTGTAGCTTCATCCGCAGGCACAGAGATGGAGCAGGGGGATTGGCAGGGAATGGACGAAGGGGCAGACACAGGGGTAGGGAGTCTGACAGGAAGAGACGGGTCTGGCGGTGGGATAATTAATTAATTAATTAGGGGATGGTGCAGGAGGGTGCAGGTGATACAAAGGATGGGGCAGGAGGCCAGGGATGGGGCAGCATATCTAGCAGTGGGGCAGGAGATGGAGCAGGGCAGCAGAGCTGAGGCAGCTGCGCTAAGGGATGCGGAGCTCCCCACCTGCCCACCGTCTGGCCGTCATCCAGCGCCGCCCTCTGCCGCTACCCCGAAGCGGGCGCGGGGGCGTAGCAGGGGTGGGCGGGCGCGGAGGGCGGCACGCCCGGGGGGCGTCCCACAGAACCGCCCGCCCCCCGAGGGCTCCTTTGTTATTTCGGCCGAGCGCCGCAGCCGCGCCTCCCGTCCCGGCCGTGTCGCCCCTCGCGGGAGCGCGCCTCGCTCCCCCTCAGCCTGCTCGCCCCCGTCCCGCTCCCCTCGCCCCGCACCGCCGCCGCTGCCTGGCGGAACCTTCCAGCGCCGCCGCCCCGCGGAGCCGCCGCCATGGGCACCGCCAGCGCCACGGGCACCGCTCCGCGCTGAGCCCGCGCCCCGAGCCCCCGCCATGGAGCTGGGCAAGGTGGTAAGTGCTCGTCGGGGACCCGCGCGCCCCTCCCGGGATCGCATCCCGGGAAACTCCTTCCCGGGGGAGTTCGTTACCCTCGATACCGGCTGTTCCCGGAGGAACATCGCGGGGAGCGGGGATGATTCATGTGGCGGCGGGACCTGCCGGCGGGTACGGGGGTCTCGTCTCTGTGGTGTTGCGGAGCTCCCCGTGCGGCTGCGGTCGGGGCGGCTTCGGTCCCACACGCCCTTGTGAATCGTCTTCCAGCAATCCCCCGCTTGGCCGGGTTCAGGCCGTGCCACGGGCACCCGTGCCCCACGGGCGTTGGTGTCCCCATTGCACCCGTGTCCCCACGAGCACTTGTGTCTCCGTGCATCCATGTTGCCATGTCCCCACGAGCGCCTGTGTCCCCCCATACCTGTATCGCGATGCACCTGTGTCCTCATGCCCAGTGCTGCTGTCACAGCTCCTCCGGCCCGTGGGGACTGCTTCGAGCCCAGGTAGAAGGAAAGGAAACAAGTTTGGGGGAAGAAGTGGGTTTTTGTAGGGACTATTCCTACAGAGAGCATGTTCACCCCTGTGCTGCTCACCTGGGAAGAGGGATTTGGCTTTTCCCGGTGGTCCTCCAGATCCCTCAGATGCAGCATTGAGCCTACGTGGTCGTGGCTACTCTTGGCACCGTTGCGGGATCAGACATCCTGGGGGAATAACGGGGGAGGGATGCCCCATTCTACTCCCAGGAGTTGCTGCTCACCCAGAAGCATTGCAAGGAACAGTTTCCACCGATACCAGATCCGAGCTTAATTTTGGAATATCCTGCTAGGGCGATACACACCACCGTGTTCCTGCTGGGGTGACACTTCCCAAGAAAGGTGGGTGCTGGATGACAGATGATCATAGAAATGCACATCTGGATGAGCTCCTTGCATCTGCTCCCCAAATCCTCCATCCTCAGTCCTTTATCTCTTCCTGTTCCAAAAAATGCCCAAATATTTGCATCTGTGGGGAAGCAGAAGACTCTGGACAGCATGACTGGGAATGTTTAAGGAACGTTTGAAGGTTGTGGAAGACCTTTCTGGAATGCTGACCCTGTCAGACACAGCCACACTCCTTCCCCAGACAGAAATCACCACTGCTGGAAGAGATTATTGTGGCATAAAGTCTCCTGGCTATCGGGGCAGCTCATGGGAAAGGCTCCAGCCACAGCCAAACAAGCTGGGCATGTGGGGCAGGATTGACAGAGTGCCCTGAGCAGTAATGAAGTGAGAAGAGTAATAGGTTGATGTGCATGTTTTCCTGGAGGGATGCAGGAACGTTTATCTGTGTATTGGAAAAGTCCACATTCCTTAAACCAGTTTTGAAAATTCCATGTCCAAATAATTAAACTGCATTCAGTTGTTTATGGCTGGAGGAATCTAGTTGCCCAGCACTCCAGGTGCTGGTTCCTTGTGGTGGGCAGTGATGTGCTCACTGTGGTGAGCTCTCATTTCTGGGAGCCAAACACTCCCTGGGATCATTCCAGCTCTCCCCTGCTGGTAATCGAGTGTCTCGCTAGAGCCCTTAGTACCTACCACAGATTGGCTGGCTGGTTGTCTTCCTTCTTTCCTTTGCCTCGAAGGTGGAGGAGCAATTGCATCACACTGGCTCATCCTACCCCATCTCTCCTGATGGTGTGCTCTTGGGATTTTCACTGGAGGCTCTGGAAGAGCCAACACTGGGTCAAGTCCTTGTATACACAGCTCGTGAGTGCATCTTCCTGTGGATCCCATTCTCTGCTATGCTCAGGAGGAGCTGGCAGCTGATGGAGTGGGCTTTCCAAGCTCACTCCAAATGGACGTAATGGACATCCTACAACTTTATTTTGGTTTTCCTACTGGGGTAACAGCACTACAGTTCTCAAGGCAAAAGCAGTTGTCTTCAGCCTCACATGTGTCCTTGTGGTTGGAGACCTCTGAACCTCACACCACCACTCCATTTCCTGGCCCACATATTTTTTTTTCCCTGGAAATGCATCTGTGCTGCAAGAGCTCCATAACTCTCCTGTATTGGACATTGCTGAGTGCCAGAGGGGCCAGTGGTGTCATTGATCTGAAGTCATCATACTGCTGAACTCAGGAGAGCAGACTTGGAGGCAGCAATGCCAGAGCAAGGTCTCTGCCAACAAGAGCATCATGGCCATGTCATTGGATTCCAGCATGGCTCATGGATCCTGTTGCCATCTTCCTGGTGACTCTCTTTTGGGCTGTTCCATGTGCAGGCTATGGGACAAGGTGACTCCAAACACCTAGACTGGTATCACTTGGGGTTCAAGGCTGTCTCTTGGTCCTCCCCCTGCTGGCATCTGGGCTAGTGTCATCAGCATCTTCTCCTGGAGAGGGACCCCAATGGATGCAGTGAGGTTTTGGCATCTCTGTCACTGGAATATGTCATTGGTTTAGGGGAAATGGTTGTTTTTATGGCCCAAGCAGTGGGAAATCTGAGACTTGTGTCATTTTGGGAACTGTTTTCATCTGGAGGGAGCAGGAGGTGAGAAGAGTGGCAGCATCTTCCAGGGTATGCTCACACAGCCTGGACAAGGAACTTCATCCCCAGAGCAGGTCCAGGATGTAGCCAGCCAGGAGAGGAGCACTTGTTTTCCAAACGCATGGATTCAGCAGCAGATGCAGCCAGATAGCCTAGATTAAGTGGTAGGAAGGTATTTTTCACATCTCCTGACTCCCTGCTCCCCAAAAGCCCATGGGACTGAGCAGAAAGACAGGTTGAGCATCCTCCTGTCCAATACATAGAAATGCATCCCTGGATTTTACATCCCGTGTGGCTGGTCGGGCGTATCAGTGTTGCTTTCCTGCCTCCCTTTCCCTCCAGCTGCTGGCAGGCACAAAGCCAGGCTTGTTTGCTGCTGCTGCTGTCAGGCTACAGGTGCCAAGCATGGGGGGACCGCAGCCACCCCAGCTGTTCCCAGGAGCAGAGCATTGACCACCCCAGGTGTTATCCAGCTGGCTTTGTTCCAGGATTTTGCTGAACAAAACCATTCCTTGAGTCCCATCGAGGCTGGGATTTGACATTAGCTGCTGGAGGTGGGTGGTGTTTAAAGAGAGATGTGCCCTTGGGAGTGTTCGCCTGCTTCCCATGTCCTGCACGCCTCCAGGGCCTGAGCCAAGCTTTGCTTTACTGGGATTTTCGTTTTAATTAAGCCCGTGGATTTTGTTTGCAGGCTTGTTGTAGTCAAGTCTTCCTGCTCACTCCCTTCTCCGAAGCTCCTGCATCTGCAGGGCCTGTGAACGTTTTTCTGGAGGTACACGCCATCCCAGCTCTCCATTTATAGAAAGGAATTAAGGAGAAATGAGGGAGCATTACTAAGAGGATTTGCACTGCGACTTACTCAGTTTCTCCAAATAATTTGCAGTAGCTCTGGATTCTTTAATCAACACTCGTTTCCTTTTGGAAATGAAAGAAGCGGGAAGGCGTTGTGCTACTCCTGAGCCAAGCTTGGCTCTTTGCCTCCAAATGGGAAATTTCACATTCAGAGAGTGAGAGCATAATCTGGGGAGAACTGGTGGGGAGTGAGGGTGTGTGTGTCAGGGTTCAGAAAGCCTCTGTCACCCTGACCCTCTTCCTCCATGCAGTTTTGTTCTCCTCCTTCTGGAACCTGCAGACACAGGCCTGGAGACGTGACATGAGACCTGTCCATGGGTAACCCAGTGTGGAGCTGTTGATGCTCTGCCCTGCTGTGGGATCTTCTTGTGAGAAGGGCTGGATCAGGGATTGGGAATTCCTGTGGGACATAGCTAAGGTGGCTTGTCAAGCCATGGGCAGTAGACCTTCCACAGGTTTCTGGGAATCCCCTTGGTGCTGCAGAGGGAGGAAAGGACTGTTGGAAAAATCCCATTGCTCGTGGATAGATAGTCCCAGACTGCTCCTCTCCCAAACGGCCTGTGCCTTTCCATGCACACGCTAGTGGCCGGATGGCAGTGTCACCCTCGCACATCTCCTTATGCAATGGACTCCTCTGGACTGTCCTCCCACTTCCTGCCTGGCCTGTTGCACAAGAGGAAACTCTGGGGTTTCCTGTCCCAGCGGCAGAGTAGGGTGTGGGACTGTCCCATGTCTCTGACGTCCCCTGCTCTGGTCAGTAAACTGGACCGGCACTGGCAGTGCTGCCCAAATGTGTCCTGGTGGGTCAGAAGTCGCCCTCACAGGTTGGAAGCTCATAATTAAATTAAAATTCTGTCAACTGCAGGTGGGGAGTGGCATCTCTGAGTCAGGCTGAAAAACCCTCTGTGGGAAAGGGGTCTGGACTTGCTGTCCAGGCAGCCCCAAGTTTCCCTCTGTTCTGACCCAATTTTGCAGCCAAATCACCCTCCCTGACCCCGCTTGTCCCCCAGAGGTAACAATTCCAGCCATGGTCTTCTGCTGCTGCACTGTGCTCCCACAGTTTGCTGATGTGGGCACTGCCAGAGACACTGTTACAGCAATTTGGGCATGTCTCAAGTGGCTTCTGGATGGGACCCCTGCCCTGCACTCCTGGGGGTACAGTGTGAAAGCGGGGTGTCCACAAGTACACCCAGAAAGTGAGATCCAGCTTTCCTCGGAAACCTTTCTGCTTTCTAGATGTGTGTGCTTCAAATGGAGTTGAGGAACTTGGGGATGGAAGCTCCAGCTGGTCCCTGCCTGGAGCCAGGAGATTGCCAGCCTCCATCACCCTTCCACTGTGTCTCCTCACTCTGGGAGGTCACTGGGGCTTCCTTGTTTGGAAAAAACTGTCCTTGGTTTGCTGGGAAAAGCTGACACAAAAGAGCAGTTAAACTGGGAGCTCCATTTCTAGCTTTCCCAGGGACACAGCACGGCTTCCCTCCGGAGACCACCCCTGCTCCGGTCGTTGAAGGACGGCAGGAGCGGCTTTGGGAGAGCGGTGCCTGCATCCTGACTCTGGCTATGAGCTTCTGCTCCCCAGCTCTGGCTTTGCATTTGGCTTTTTCCTTGTGGTCCAGGACTCCATCCTGAGGTGGAATGTGCATTCAAATGCTGATCCTGGCACTCCTCACTGTTTTGGCTGGTTCATCACATCTGCCCTGACAGTCTTGGGGGCTTTGGGGCTGCAGACTGGGATTTTGGATGAGGACAAGCTGCCCCTGAAGCTGGATACATGGCACGTGTCACAGATGACTGTTGGGATGCAGACATTCTGCTCCAAGCTTCTGGGACAGGGGCATCCCTCTCCAGACTGGCAGAGGCCCCTTCCCAAGCATTTTTTAATTTTTTTAAATTTAAATTTTTTAAATTTAAATTTAATTTTATGGTGTTCCTGACAAGGGGCTGTGGCTGCTGGGACAGGCAGAGCTGCAGAGGTGACTTCCCACTCTTGTCCTCGTGCTTGGAACCTGTAGCCTCCATCCAGTCCCTCAGGAAGGGATGGATAGGTCTCTCCACTGCTGGTATTCCTTTCAGCTCTCCTTAAAAAAACAGCCTGAGGTTCTGCTCTGGGTGCCTGGGATGGATGTCTTGCAACTGCCAATTCAGCTCCCCTGACACCTCAACATGAGCCTCCTGCATCTTGCTGATGTCCTCCCATGTCACCTCCATGGTCCTTACTGGTCACCACCCAGAGCCAGTATGGATAGGGCTGCAAACACCACAGTGTTTGGTAGTGGCGCCCCTGCAGCACACCTGGCTCATACTGGGACATCTGGACACAGTTTCAGCTAAGGGGATGTTTGGCTCTGGGCTGGGAGTGCAGCTGTGGGTGGGGTCTTGTCTGTCTCAGGCCATCATCATTCCTGCTCCAGCTGGCACATGTTTTGATGGCAGAGGGACTCCCTGGGGGGTTTGGGCTGTACTCCACCACATTTGGGGCCTGTGGGCCCTTCCAGCCCCATTCAGCACAGACTCCTCAGGGTTTGTAGAGATGAAGCCATATGGGGCCACCTCAAAGAGGGCCAGGAAGCAGGGTTGCAGCAAGGATTGTAGTGAGAAAGGCACTGAAATTAATCTCACGGCTTTAATTGGTTTATATCAGTAATGAGCTACTTCTGGCAGTGCTGAGCCAGACAGTTCCTTCCCTTGGCAGCGGGATGTTCATGGAAGCAGGTGCCAAAGAAATACTTGGTGATGTGTGAGCTTGGGGAGAGGATGACCCTCAGCTGGAGTTTTTGTGTCCCCATGAAGGATCCGAAATGGGGTAGAGTTAAAAATCCCGCCTGGAAAATGCTTCCAGTGGCTGCCACTGCCTTCCGTAGGATAAATGGTGGCTGGCTGTGCTCAGGCTCCTCAGTGTGGACTCCCCAAGGTTCTCAACACCTGCGTGGCAAGTCCTGCTTGTGGGTTCCACTCCTGTCCCTCTAATCCATGGAGTAGCCAGGACTTTTGCCAGGCAGCCCTGGCAGCGGTCTTGCCATCCTGCTGCCTGATTTTTGGTGCTCTCCAAATTGTCCTCCCCATTCAGCACCCCCAAAAGTGGGGTAGGAGCTGCTGCCCACGATCCAAGGGCAGGGGAGGGATTTGCCTTTCCTCTGCCTGTCCCACCACTCTGAGGGCAGCAGAGGGTTCTTTGTGGGCACTGCTTTAATTGCTTCGTTATTATCCTGAGTAAATGAGTCCTGGCAGCAGCTGAACCTGGTGGATGCCAACTGCATCCCAGAAAGGCATCCGGGAAAGGTCAGCATCCAGCTGGCACAAGCAGGGATTGGGGACCTGGATGGGACCCAGCCACTGCAGAGCTAGAGGGTCTCAGTGAGCAAGGGGGGAGCTGTGAGGGAGCCTCAACCCTTCCCATCTCAGCCCCTCAATTACTTCTCTCTTGCAGACCGTCAGCATCAATAAGGCCATTAATGCACAGGAAGTGGCTGTCAAGGAGAAACACGCCAGGAATATCCTTCTCAAAGCTGGTCGTGGGACAAGGAGTGTGGGAGCAGGGCTGGGGTTGCCTGGAAAAGGGGCAGCATCAAGAGGGTGTGTGAGGAGAGGTGCCCAGGGTGCTGGGAAGGCCAGGACTATTGGATACTTTTCCAGCACGGCACAGGATTGCTGCTGCTGCTGTCACAGCCTTTAAATGTTGGTACGTGCCCAGGCTGGTGCTCCCAGCACTACCATCCCAGAGGAAGGCAGGAGAGGAAGGTGCCCACAGCAGGTTGGAACATTGCCACCAAAAGTGGATCCCCAGCATCGCAGCAAGGCGTCTGGGAAGGCTCAGCAGAGGCACAGACCCAGCCTTGCATGTGCTATGGTATCCCCAGAGCAGGGCTGGGGGGGAGAGGGTGGCTTATGCCACTTTGGGGACACCATATGCCTGGGCTGGGCATCATTAACTCCCTATGGTGGCCTGGCCCCCCGGGCTCTGTGGGTGCAGCTGTCTTTGTGTGGCCATTCTCAATCACCAAAGGGCAGAGGAGTGCTTCCTTGACCAGCAGCACCTTGCATCCTGGGCACACACCATGAGAAGGGAGCACAGACCTTCTGGTCAGTGGTGAACCGGCTGCCGCTGTCTGGCAATGCCGTGCTCTGCTGGAAGTTCTGCCATGTGTTCCACAAGCTCCTCCGGGATGGACATTCCAATGTGAGTGCCCAAAGTTCAGCTTGGAGCCAAATCCTTTCCCCTGCAGGGCTGCCCTAGGTGCTGGGAGATGCTGGAGGGTCAGTTTCCTTCTGGGGTGGGGACTGGAGGAGGGTTGGCCTCCTAGGGGTCGATCCTGAGTAGGGCCTGGAGCTGGAGCTCTCCTAAAGGGTCAGTGCCCTCCTGCAGGTGAATCCTAGGTGCCAGAGCCCTCCTGGCACCCAAAATCCAGTGTGCCTTAAACCCCAGTGCCATTGGCAATGCCAGTGCCAGAGGAAACTGCTCAGCACCCGGCAATGGCATTGGTGCAGGAGCCATCAGCAAGTATCTTCCATGGGGAAGCGGAGGCATTCGGGGCTAGTGGTGGCAATAAAGGGTTGGGAATGCATCAAGACCTCCCATTTGTCACCCAGTTTGTGGTTTCAAATATGGAACACTGTGTCCTGGTGCTCTGCCTACTGATTGTCACCATCGTTCCTCCAGGTCTTGAAGGACTCCGTGCGATACAAGAATGAGCTGAGCGACATGAGCAGGATGTGGGTCAGTGACCAACTCTGCCAGCATGGGGGGGAGACCCTGAGGGTGCCTTGGCCAGGCTGGGGGTGTAGGCTTTGGGAGGTTCCCTCTCCCAGGAAGCGGAGCACAGCCAGGTTGACCTGTGACTGTCATCACCTACCTGGGCTGGGTTTCAGCTGGATTCTGTGTTCCCTTCCACCAAAATCAAATGCTGCCTTCCTATTTTGTGGCAAAAAATAAAAACTTGGCTCTGGCAGTAAAATGAAGCATTGAAACGTGCAGAGAAAGTAAGTGATGAGAAGGTTTAACCAAATCCCTTCAGTACAGCCACCCTGCATCCAGGTGCCAGTGAGGAGGGTTTGGCTGTGGTTTTGGAGAGATAAGGAAGGGATCAACCATTCTGCAGCAGAAAAAGGCTCTTCCACAGCCTGCCCTGGATCTGAACAGCTTTTTGGGGTCCCCACAGGGCCACCTGAATGAGGGCTATGGTCAGCTCTGCAGCATCTACCTCAAACTGCTGAGAACCAAGATGGAATTTCACACCAAGGTGAGCCCCCCTGTCCCTGTTCCCAGGGCTGTAACAAGGGGTGGGCACTGGGGTGACAGCAAGGGACCAGCATGGCCATCCTGCTGCCTCCATGAAGTATCCCCAAAGCTGCCAGTGGCCATCAAAAATGGCCCAAGGACCAATGCTTTGGAGGTGGCAGGATTCCTGGTGGCCTAGGACTCCTTGGGCTGGACTGGGAGTAGGCTACAAGTAGTAGGAGACACACACACCCCGTTCTCCCCCAGCTGTCCTAGATAGGAAAAGGGAGTAAAACTGCTGGAAAGAGGTGTTCTCTGTGCCCATCACCCTGTTTTGGAAGTATTATGTGACCTTCCCCAAAATACCAGGGCAGGTACCTCCTGGGGCAGATATCACTCCATCCCATCCAGCTCTCTGCTGGCAGCCCTATCTCTTCCCTGCTTGGCAGATTTCTCAGCCCAGGGAGAATCAGATTTTCTTGCTGGAAAGAGAAGAGATGCTGTGGTCACCCAGGGTTCAGACACCTGTGCTGTGTCCCTTTCCCCCCACATCGCTTCCCTGGGTCATCCAAGAGCTGACTTTGAGGCTGCAGGATCACAGCCCTGGTGCTCCCAGAGCTGTGGCCAGACCAGGAGATCCTCTGGAACCCTTTCCTGACTCTGGTTTTCCCCACAGAATCCCCGATTCCCTGGAAATCTGCAGATGTCTGACCGGCAGCTTGATGAGGCTGGGGAGAACGACGTCAATAATTTGTGAGTGCAGGGCAGAGGAAAGTCAGGGAGGGGGTGGGTGGCACGATCTGCCCAACCCCCACTGGCAGCATGACCAAGCCAGGACAGGATCCTTCCTCATGGGTGGCCTTGGGGACAGTCCCCAACCATCCTCAACCCTGTTTCCTAGTTTTCAGCTGACGGTGGAGATGTTTGACTACCTGGAGTGTGAGCTGAACCTCTTCCAGACAGGTAAAGCCCTGCATTACTCTGAGACATGGTGGAGTGAGAGATCTGACAATGTCCAGCCCCTTTGTGAGGCTGATCCAAGTTGGATGAGGCTGACAGGGATGTTGGTTGAGGGCACCACAGCTCAGCTCTTCTATGGGCACTTCACCTGAATAACAGTTGAACAAGTGGAAGATGCTGCACCTGCGTCAGGGCAACCCCTGGTCAGGCTGGAGAATGAAGGGATGGAGAGTAGCCATGCTGGGAAGGACTTGGGGATACTGGAGGATGAGCAGTTCAACATGCCCCAGCCAGTATGCTCCAAAACCCCCCGTGCCCTGGGCTGATCCCCCAGCGTGGGCAGTAGGTGAGGGGGTGATTCTGGCCCTCTGCCCCATTTAGGTAAGAGCCCACCTGCAGAGCTGCCTCCAGCCCTGGTGTCCCAGCATAGGAAGGACATGGGGCTACTGGAGTAAGTCCAGAGGAGGCCACAGAGATGCTCTGAGGGCTGAAGCCCTTCTGCTCTAGGACAGGCTGGGAGAGCTGGGGATGTTCAGCTGGAGAACAGAAGGCTCCAGGAAGATGTTAGAGCCCCTTCCAGTGTCTAAAGGGGCTCCGAGAGCCCCAGAAAGAGACTTTGGACAAGGGATGGAGTGACAGGACAAGGGGGAATGGCTTCCCACTGCCACAGGGTGGGGTTAGGTGGGAATTTGGGAAGAAATTCTTGGCTGTAAGGGTGGTGAGGCCCTGGCAGAGGTGCAGGGAAGCTGTCGCTGCCCCATCCCTGGAAGAGTTCAAGGCCAGGTTGGATAGAACTTTGGAGCACCCTAGTCTAGTGCAAGGTGTTGGAATGAGATGGTGTTCTGCTCCTCCAAGCAGGTTCTGGAGCACCTTCCCTCTGGCACACCCAACACACTCCAGTGGCCAGTGGGACAGCAGTGACAGGCAGAACACAGGGGTCACATGTCAGCTCTGCTCAGGGACGCAGCTGGGGCTCAGTCCCAACTGGAGATCTATGATGCCAGGCTGGAGTACTCCCAGGCCTGGGTGGGAGACCTGGGTGGGAATTTCCCCTCCCGGTGAGCTCACACACAGCTGCAGGGCAGCAGGCTATATCCCCAAGGGCCTGTGAGTGTCTTGCTGTGGATGACATCTGTGGATTTGGCAGACACAGCGTGGCACCCTCTGATGCTGCACTCTTTCCCTGCAGTGTTCAGCTCCCTGGACATGTCGCGCTCAGTGTCAGTGACAGCAGCAGGGCAGTGCCGTCTGGCCCCACTCATCCAGGTGATCCTGGACTGCAGCCACCTCTATGACTACACTGTCAAGCTGCTCTTCAAGCTCCACTCCTGTGAGTGTCCCTAGCACCACTGCCTTTGACAGGGGGGGACACACAGGGAGGTGCCGAGGTCACCACTCTGCTCAGCCTGAGCTGTTCACCATCACCTCTTCTCCAGCCTCTTTTGGGAGATGGAGGGGATCACTATGGCAAGGAGGTGCAAAACCCAACTCCTTCAGGATCTGGCATTGTGGCAGCCACTAGCCCACACTTTTCTCTGCCCTGGGGGTGTGGTCCCCTCCTGCAGCAGGACACTGCATGGAGTATTCAGACCCCCAGAGGAGGGTGGCCATCTCTGGGAAAGAGCCATCTCCACATGGCTGTGCTGATGGGTTGTTCCTTGATCCATGAAGACACCTGCTGACATTTCTACTTGCTGCTTCTTCCAGGTCTGCCGGCAGATACACTGCAGGGCCACCGGGATCGCTTCCTGGAACAGTTCCGAAAGTAAGTGCCCAGACCCAGAGCATTGATGCTCTGGGAGTGCACCAAGGCACTGAGATAAAAAATGAGTGAGCAGGGACGTGCTGTGGTCTCTGGTACATGATTTTTTAGAGTAACCCAAACAAAAACCGGCCACCGAGAGTAGGGAGGAGATGTCAGGTGCCGGGGGAGGATATCATGGTGCTGAGGGAGGAGCTTGATTCAAGATCACAAACTGCAAAGAGCAGATAGCAGTGCTCGCTGTGCTTGTCCTACACAGGGGCTAACCTTGGGACAGGGTTCAACAGTGCCAAGATCCTGACTGGGATGCTCAGGTGACTGGGAGAGGTGGGACTTAGGAGTGGTGTGGCTGGGCACTGTCCCTCTTCCCCAAAACTGTAGGTCCTGGAGGGAGGTACCCTGCTTCTAGGGAAGATGCTCCTGCAGGAGCTAAAGTTGAGGGTGTTGGCTCCAGGCAGGAAACCCCCCTGCTTCTGAAAACTTTGGGTAGACAGGAAGTGGTTTAGGTTGGAAGGGACCTTTGAAGGTCATCAGGTACAACCCCCTGCTATGGGCAGGGACACTTTCCACTAGACCAGGTCGCTCAAGTTCCAGGTCCTTCTCCCTGCCCATCAGGCCTGGGATTTATGGGATAAACCCTTCAGCAGTGGGAGGACTTCCTGAGTTTGGTGTCAGCACAAAACACCTTCCCCTCCAGAGCAGTACGACAGCCGGTTGACACCCCCTGGAGACAGGCAAGGGGTTGTCCAGGTTGGACAAGAGCCATCCCTAACCATTCCCTGGCCTTTGCAGGCTCAAGGACCTTTTCTACCGCTCCAGCAACCTGCAGTACTTCAAGCGGCTGATTCAGATCCCGCAGCTGCCAGAGGTGAGACCCAAGTTCCCTGTCCCTGTGCCCAGGGGCAGCAGTGGGGGCACTGGCAAAAGGCCCAAAAAAGCCTCTTGCTGCCTTGCCCAGCTTCTTAGGTCTGGTGGCAACGTGGGGCTCCTGGGCCTTGAGGATCATTCTTTTATCCCTCACTGGGTGGTATCCATCTGGATGGAGCTGGAAGCTGGGATCCCCTCTCTCACTGATCCATAGCCCTTGTTGAGACCTGTCCCTTTGGGTCCTGGTTCTATCCTGTGGGTTCTGATTCTATTCCTCTGCCTGACTTTATCCCTATGGGTCCTGGCTCTATTCTCATGGGTCAAGGCATGGCCAGCTCAGCTCCAGGGCAGGATTTCAACCAACTGTGCCTTCAGCCCAGTAGCGGTGCCAGTCCTTCCCCCTCAGCCCTGCTCCCTTCCCTCCTCAGAACCCTCCCAATTTCCTGCGTGCCTCTGCGCTGTCAGAGCACATCAGCCCTGTGGTGGTGATCCCCGCCGAGGCGTCCTCGCCCGACAGTGAGCCCATCACAGACCTGGTGGAGATGGACGCAGCCTCGCAGGTGAGGATGGTGGGGGCTCTCTGGCTCTGAGCCCGGGGTTATTTCTCCAAATCCATGCTGCAGTGAGGCCTGAGGCAGTGGGGATGGCCTCGGGAACTGGGGAGTGTCACTGGAGAGAGATGGGTTTGGTGCTGGATGTCCCGTCTGAGTGCTGGGTGTCCCGTCTGGGTGCTGCTAGGGCTGAACTAGCCTGAATTCTCACAGTGCTTCTCAGTAATGTGGTGCCCTCCAGTGATGAGCAAGGAGAGGTTTGGCTTCGAGCATTGCCATGGAGACCTTTAGATCTTACCTTCCTCTCCACCTAGGGTTGTCCTCAGGAATTGAATGGGGAGGGGAAGGAGCATGCAGTGACATAGCTTTGGGGATCTTCTCCCTCCAGGAGTTAGGTGGGGATGGGCCATAGATGCTCCATGTTCATTAAGTTCATCACATTCAGTGTGCTGGAAGTGGGGGTGGAGGAAGCAGCCCCAGTGTTCAGGCAGCTCATAGGCTGGCTTGGCAGTGAAACTGGGGGCATGGAGGGACAAGGGCTCCCAAGTGATGGTGGGGTCACTTCAGATCTGTCCTGCTCTTACCACAGAGCCTGTTTGACAACAAGTTTGATGACATCTTTGGCAGCTCCTTCAGCTGCGACCCCTTCAACTTCAACAGCCAGAATGGGATGAGCAAGGATGACAAGTAAGCAATCCTGGCAATACTGCAGAATGGCCAGGATTGTACTGGGAGCTCCCTGCCTGGAACAGCATTGCAGCCATGGTGACACAGGGGACACCTCCCCTCCCAAGCTGTGTCCCCATGGCACTGAGGGTGTACCTCTTGTCTCTCCTTCCCAGGGACCGGCTAATTGAGCAGCTTTATGGGGAGATCACAGCCCTGAAGGAGGAGCTGGAGAAATTCAAGGCTGAGGTGGGTGACAACCAGGTGGGCAGGATGAGACCCACTGGAGATGTTGGATAGGCTGGTGGTTGTGTCTCTGGGTGGACAAGACAGTGACTCCATCTCTGTCCTGCCCTCTTCCCAGTGGCTTCCCCCGTACAGGGGGTGGTACCCATGGGGGGGCTGCTGGACAGTACTGGTGGGCATTGGATGGTACCAGTGGGCACCATCAGCCCCCACCCATCCCTGCAGAGTGCACGGGGTGCAGTGCAGCTACGTGGTCGTGCCAGCGAACTGGAGGCTGAGCTGGCCGAGCAACAGCACCTGAAGCAGCAGGCACAGGACGAGAGTGAGTTCCTGCGTGCAGAGCTGGAGGAGCTGAAGAAGCAGCGGGAGGACACGGAGAAGGCTCAGCGGAGCCTGACGGAAATTGAGAGTGAGCAGGGAGTGCCAGCACCGGCGTGGGATGGGGGTGGGCCCCAGGCAAGGGGTCCCAGGTGCTCAGCTCTGTGACCCTGCATGTGTGGCAGGACGGGCACAGGCCAATGAGCAGCGGTACAGCAAACTGAAGGAGAAGTACAGCGAGCTCGTGCAGAACCACGCTGACCTGCTGCGCAAGGTGGGCTCCCCAAACCCCCTCAGCATCCCCTTCCCTAGCCGTGCCCCCTGATACCAGGGGCTGCTCAGCTCATTCTCTGACGTTTCCAGAATGCAGAGGTGACCAAGCAGATTACAGGGGCCAGACAGGCCCAGGGTGATGTGGAGCGGGAGAAGAAGGAGCTGGAGGACTCCTTCCAGCGGGTGAGCGAGCAGGCGCAGAGGAAGGTCAGTAGGAATGGAAGGGACACACCAGGGATGAGCAGGGGCTCCCCATGGGGCACCAGTGCTGCCAACCTCTCCCCTTGCTGCAGTCTCAGGAGCAGGCAGAGGTGCTGGAGACCCTGAAGCGGGAGCTGGCTACCAGCAGACAGGAGCTGCAGGTCCTTCAGGGCACACTGGAGTCCAGCACACAGGTGAGAGCACATGGGCGGTCCCTAGCACCCCTCTGGGCTGGGTAGCCAGGCCTTAACCAATCAAGAGGTGATACCCACCACTGGCCCCAAAACCAGCTACCTGTCATCTTCTTTGCCACATCTGAGTGGGTTTGATGTCACACGGGGGAGTTTCACACTCCTGAGTGTGGTAGTATGTGGAGCAACGGATTCCAGTAGCAGGGATCATAGAATAAAATGCCTGCAAGAACAGGGTCAGTCAGCAGCTCTGCCTGCTGTAAGCCCATGTAGCAATGTTGCATCATACTGCAAGATGTGCCAGAGGGTATCCCATGCTTACAGAGCTGTGGAAGACAGCAGGGGTGCCTGGGCTTATTGAAGGAGGAAGAAGCTGGCAGGAAAATGCAGTCACCCATCTATGAGGTGGGCAAACTTGGCAGCAGGAGGGGGATGGGGCAGAGGCAGCACCCTGAATCCTCTCCTCCACCGGGATGGTGACAGTTGTGATAAAAATGCATTTTCACTGATCGAAGTGAAAAGGCTCCCCAGGAGCCTCGATTGTCACCAGATAATGAGATCATCAGTGCTGCTCCATGTGGGGAGCTGTGCTTGTGCAGGTTATGGTGCACCCAGCAGGGACAGTTGGCGTGGCCCAACTTTGGACCAAGAATGAGTCCCCAAAGTGGAGGGTTAACCTTCGGCACAGCCCCGTGTCATGCGCCCCCCCACCCCAGGCAGGAGCAGAGCAGAGCACTCGGATTGCCAGCCTGGAGCAGGAGAGGGACAGACTGAGCCAAGCAGCAGAGCAGCACAGGGATGAGATGGCAGCTCTGCAGGCTGAGCTGCAGCAGCTGCGGGACACACTCAGCCACGAGCAGGAGAGCAGCAGGACAGAGCTGGAAATGCTGCAGACCCAGCTGAGAGACAAGGTACCATGAGGGTCCTGCCATCCCTAATCTGGCCAGACCAGAGGGGTTCGGGTGGGCCAGGTGCAGGGAGTGCCCAGTGGCCCAGCAGGGGCTCTGAGCCCATCTCTGGCCCAGCAGGAGAGCACAGAGCAGGCACTGCAGCAGCTCCTGGCCAAGGAGCAGCTATCCCTGGTGCAGGGCACCATACAAGAGGCCAAGCGCATGGTGCAGGATGCCGTGGCTCGCATGGAGGATCCTGCTCACATCAGCTGCACCGGCTCAGCAGGTGATGCCCTTGCTACTCCCAAACCTGATGTTATCCCAGCCTGCCTGCTCCCTCTGGTCCTGACTGAGTCCTGCCTGCTGTCTGCCTGCAGATTGCCTCCTGTCCCAGACGCTGGCAGCCTCCGAGTGTGCAGAGCGGCTGCGGGATGCACACAGCAAGTACCTTTTGGATGGCACAGGTGAGAGGTGGCAGCCCTGGGCATTGGGCACAGGGGCAGCCCCGGCACGCGGAGTGAGTGGGCAGCACAGTGGGGGCTGAGGCCTGTGCCTACTGTCCTGCTGCAGCCATGAGCTCCCTGCTGCCCTGCCTGGCCCTCTTCGCCCACCTGGTCAGCAACACCCTCCTGCAGGGCAGTGCGACCTCCCATGTGGCCCCTGTGGAGCCTGCTGACCGTGAGTGCTGCCCCAGGCCAGGGGCTGGTGGGCAGGGGTCAGAATGGGTAAGGGATCAGGATGAGCGTGGGTTGGGGTGGGCAGGGGATCAGGGTGAGCGTGGGTTGAGGTGGGCAGAGGATCAGGGTGAGCAGGGGCTGGAGTGAGCAGGTGTCGGAGTGGGAAAGTGCCAGGGCAGGTCAGGGCAAAGAGGATGCTAGGGTGAGGCCACGGTGTGCAGGGGTCATGGCAGGATGCTGGGGCAAGTACAGTGCTGAAGTGGGCAGAAACCAGGGCAGTCAGAGGACAGCACAGGCAGGATGCTGGGGTGGGTAGGAACCGACACCTCCTCTCCATATGTGATCCCCTCAGCCCCCCATGCTGCCCACACAGGTCTGCTGGAGCTGTGCAAGCAGTGTGGCAGTGAGGCTGTGAGCTACCTCAGCGCTCTGCAAGACCCAGAGACAGTGGCAAGTGCTGACTGCAGCCTGATGACAGCCTGCTTGAGCCAGATCAGCGCCATCGGGGAGGTGGGTGGCCCAGGAGGGCTAGTGGGATGGGATCAGACCATGGCAGGCACCACCAGATGCTCCTGGATGGTCCCTTTCATCCCATCCTATTCCCCAGGAGCTGCGTCCCAGAGGTCTGGACATCAAGCAGGAGGAGCTGGGTGACCTAGTGGACAAGGAGATGGCAGCAACGGCCGCGGCCATTGAAACAGCATCTGCCCGTATTGAGGTGAGGGTCACCATGAGCAGAGAGGTGCCCGCAGGCCACCATACTGGGGACTGTTGGGACTGCTGTAGAGGCCAGAGAGGTGCATTGGGTTCAGAACAGCCTCTCTCCCTTCAACCAGGAGATGCTGAGCAAGGCACGGGCTGGTGACACTGGGGTCAAACTGGAAGTTAACGAGAGGTGAGTGAGGATTGGAGCACTGAACAGAGCCAGGCAGGCAGGATGAGGACAGGTACTGCAGGCAAGGCAGCTGCTTTACGGGGAGGCTCAGTGGTGTTTGTCTTGCAGGATCCTGGGCTCCTGCACAGGCCTCATGCAGGCCATCCATGTCCTGGTTCTGGCCTCCAAGGACCTCCAGAGAGAGATTGTGGAGAGTGGACGGGTGAGCTGGGACAGGGGTGGGGGCAAGGGAGCAGACAAGGATGAAGACAGGGGTGCTTGTCTAGCTGGGGGTCACAGCACACTTGCTGGGACATGCTACTCCAACACTTGTCCCACTGGGACTTCCCCACCAGCTGCCAGGAGCTGCTTTCCAACCCCAGGGGCTCACCCTGGTTATGATTCCTGGGGTGTCGTGGAAATCCCTGATCTCCCTTCCCCCACAGCCCCCAAGTTCAGTGTGTCCCTACCTCTCACATACATCCTGAATGACACCCTGATCTCCCCCTTTCACCCCAGACCAGGGGTCTGGGGTTGCCTGGTAACTAATTGTGCCTTTACCAATGGCAGGGTGCAGCATCCCCCAAGGAGTTCTATGCCAAGAATTCACGCTGGACCGAGGGTCTCATCTCTGCCTCCAAGGCAGTGGGCTGGGGCGCCACTGTCATGGTGTAAGTGCTACTGTCACCCAAGTGGGGAGAGGATGGCAGAGTCCTGCCATCACCACGGAGAGCGGACATAGGTGGTGGGATGGTGCTCCAGTTCCTCTCTGCTCTCCTGCAGTGATGCCGCTGACCTGGTAGTGCAAGGCAAGGGGACATTCGAGGAGCTGATGGTCTGTTCCCGGGAGATTGCAGCCAGCACCGCGCAGCTGGTGGCAGCCTCCAAGGTAGGAGCAAGGCTGCTATTCTGTCCATGATTCAGGATGATGCTGGGGCACCATGTGGTCACCCCAGATCATGGGGCTGGTCTTCTGCTTGCCTGGCAGGGTGTGACTCCCTTCTCACTGTCCTGGCAGGTGAAGGCAGACAAAGACAGCGCCAACCTCTGCAAGCTCCAGCAAGCCTCCCGGGGTGTCAACCAGGCCACGGCCAGCGTGGTGGCCTCCACCAAGGCTGGGAAGTCTCAGGTGGAGGAGAAAGGTAAGTGTTGGGCTGCAGGGATCTTAGAATCATGTAATCACTAAGGTTGGAGAAGCTTTCTAAGACAATTGAGTTTAACTGTTCCCCCACCACGAATCATGTCTCCAAGTGCCACATCTACATGGCTTTTAAATCCCTCCAGGAATTATGACACTACCATACCCTGGTGCTATCAGTGCTGAACAACCCTTTTCATGAAGAAATTTTCCTTTTTATCCAACCTAAACCTCCTCCTGCACAACTTGAGGACATTTCCTCTGGTCCTAAAGCTTGGAGCACAAACCTGCCCCAAAACCTCTGCTCTTGGCACTCACCACTCTTGGTTGTCTGTGCCCCGTGGTCTCTGCCCATGGCTGCCCCTCACTCCCTCCCTGCATATCCTATGGTGCCAGATCCTTCCAGCAGCATGGGAGCTGCCGGGAGGTCTGACTGGGGGAGCAGAGCTTGAAGGGGGCTGGTGGTGTCTTTCTCCACAGATAGCATGGACTTCTCCAACATGACACTCACCCAGATCAAGCGTCAGGAGATGGACTCGCAGGTAGGAGATTCCCACATGTTTTGGGAAATGCACCTGATCATGTCTCTCTTGGGCTGCTTGGAGTGGGGCATCAAATTTGGGGACACCATGCCCAACTGCCCCCAGGTAGCACAAGCAAAGGTGAAGCCCAGGGTGTGAAGGCAACAGATGGGTTTGCCCAGGAGTCACATGCACTTGGTCCTCAATGCCTCCCCCATGCTGTTCCCATCATGACATAGCAGCCCATGGCCACCCTTGCCCCCTGTGTGCTACCTGCAGCACCTACCTCTGCCTGGCATGGGGCAGCTCTGGAGAATTCCCCTGCCTGGGATGCCCACACAGATCATTGTGCCTTCACCTGCCTGCACAAGCAGTGCTCACTTGAGCTCCATCCCCTCCCCAGATCCACTCATCATTGGAGCTCTCGTGGGATGCTCCTCTGTGGTCTTTGGGCTCAATATTAGGGGCATAACGGGTGTGAAAGGGAAGTGCTTGGCCCAGCTCCGTGCCAGGGTGGACGTGTCCTGGGCCATGTCCCCAGGTACGGGTGCTGGAGCTGGAGAATCAGCTGCAGAAGGAGCGGGAGAAGCTGGGGGAGCTGCGCAAGAAGCACTACGAGCTGGCTGGTGTGGCGGAGGGCTGGGAGGAGGACGGTGAGTGGTGTTCCAGCTGGGCAGCTGCTTCCGGAAAAGGTGGGGCAGTGTGGAGAAGCCCTGCCTGCCATCATGGCAGTGAGGAGGTTTTGCTGCAGCTGGCACAAGCCTGGGGATAGTTGGCACACGTGGGCAAATCCTATGGGGTCTCTCCACAGGAAAGACCCCAACATGTGGGATCTGCATCATCCCCAGGCGGGGGGCTCTGGTGCTGCTAGAGCAGCCCTCTGGTCCCAGAGGGATGGGGCAAAGGGGTGCTGGTGGACAGCACACCCCCTGACCATATCTTCCCACCTATAGCTGCAGATTAGCACCAGTGGTAGAAGCAGCCCACAGGGGCACCTGGGATGGGACCCTGCGGTGGACACCTCTGGGACCCCACTTGGTGCAGTCCGTTGAGAAGATCCCCAAGGAAGTGGTGCAGAGGCCCCCCTGAAGCACACGTCCCCTGTTTCCCCCCCCAGGAGCCACCTCCAGCACCAGAACCGAGTGGCCAGCGAGACCCTGGGGCCAGGGCAAGGGTGCAAACCCCACCTGTATTTATTAGACCTGCTGGGGATGGGGGGAGGTGTCTACGTGGGGGTCTTTAACCCTTTAGTTTTGTTTTTGCACAGATTCTGAGAACTCCTAGAGCCGTCTCTGGCTGAGCAGGAGTGGTCGGGCTTCTCTTGCCTCTCACTGCTTTTCCAGCCTTAATCCATCCCCTGTGCTCAACATGAACGTCCCCCGCGCCCAGGAATGAGCTGTGCTGAAGGCTCCGGGGGTGCCACCGTGTGGAGGACAGCTTTTGGGGTGCTGCTAGGCTTGGTGCTAAGTGTGCTCCCCCTGGCGGGGACACTGAGTGCCTTTGGCCGCTGCAGGCTGAGAGGTGGTGCTGTCATGGGACATCCTGGCCTGTTATACAGGGTGCCAGGAACAGCTAGGAAAGGGGCAGCAGCAGAAGGTATGCTGCCATGAGCTCCTGCCTCTCATTCCAAGTCCCCAAAACGCCTCCCAAGCACCCCCCCCCCCCCCACTCCGAGCTGGGCTGCTCTGCCCTGACAGTTCACTGTGTTCATGCCAGCAATAAACCCTCTGCAAGGAGCTGGGTGCGGGTTTGGGCCACCACGGTGCTACCGCACAAGCCACCAGCTCCTGGGGACGGAGGGGTGACTCTAGGGCAGCAGCACAGAGGGTTTGGGGGGAATGCCAGGGTGCCCCAAAACCAGAGTACCCCAAAGCCAGAGTAAGCAGCTCCCTGTCCTTGCTCACTTTGGTGTCACCCTGCTGTCATTGCCACCCTCTTGGGTGCAGGGGGACTAGGGCCCCTGGCTGTGGCTGTGGGCACGGGGCTGGCACCAGCCTGGGAACCTTTGTGCCTTGAGCAGAGGGCTCAGAGAGCAGGGGGCATCAGCCACCTCCAGGCCCCCCAGCTCATCTCGCTGCAGTGGAGACAGTAATGTCAGACCATGCAGCAATGTCCCCATCCCCCATGGTCCTGCTGGTGCCCCTGCTGGGGCCAGTGTCCCTCCACTCGGGGTGCTGAGGACAGGATTTGTCCTTTCTCCCTTTGGGAAGGGGCTGGGCTGTCACTGTGTGCTTTCCCAGCAACGCCCACCCGTCAGCATGCAGCTGGCACCTGGAGCAGTGGGACCTGCCACCATTGTGGCCTCAGAGTTGCCACCCCTCCATGCAGCCATCCAGCATGCAGGGGCCCACTGTTCCCATGTCCCCTGCCAGCTCTGCTGCCGGACCACCCGCTCTGTGCATCAGCCTGCCAGAGGGACCTGGACCTCCCCCTGGGGGTCCTGCTGCTTCCCCATCCTCAACCCCAACTGGCTCCCCTCGGATGCAATACCAACCATCCTGTTCCTGCAGGACACAGGGAGCCCCAAAACTCCCCGCTTCATGTGGGGGGAGCCTCGCCTGCACGCCCAACTACCTCAGGCCTTGGGGCTGGGGAGTGGCATGGGGGTCACAGTGGCAGTGGGGGCTTGGGGACAGTGGCATTGCTGTAGGCCAGATCCATTTGTCCCTTTTGTATCTCAGCCAGGCATGGGCAGAGAGTCCCTGTGGTGTCCCCTGTCATGGCAGCTGGTGACAGGGATGGTGGGGGTGACTCCCCACTGCAGGGTGAGTTGATTTGAGTTTTCATTGTATGATAGTAATGACCACGTTGTTTGTTTTGGATTTTTCAATAAAGCCTTCAGCCCAGCCCCACAGCTTGAGGGGGGGGGGGGTGGGGGGAGATACAGGAGACCTGTGTCACAAGGGGGTCGTGGGCTCTGCCCTCATCAGTGTGTTCAGTGGCCCCCAAAATCACTTGGTGTTGAGGTGACCCGGGTGTTGTCCTGGTAATGACCTCCAGCCTTTGCTCCTACTGTCCCACACTTGCATGTCCCTATGGCCGCCCTGCATGTCACCTCTTTTTGCTGGGAAGGCACCAGGACATGGTCCCTGCCCAGCCCCGAGGAGCACTGGTGGCTTTGTCCTCCCTTCCTGGGGGGGCTGATGCTGCAGTGGGGAGGCCATGCAGATCATCCTGTCATGTACGGTCAGCCCGGAAGAGCCATGGCAAGGGGATCTTGCTGCTGGGTGGCCCATGAAGTCCACAGACAGGGATCTCACGAGAATGTCCCCTCCTAAGCATGGTTAACCCACCCTGGGCAGCACATAGTGTCCTCCAGCCCTGCCAGGGCTACCTGGACCCCTGGGATGCAGAAAGTCCTGTGACAGCAACTGCTGTCCCTGCCATCGTCCCTGTCATTTTCCCTGCTGTTGTCCCTGTGTGCCATGGTCCCTACTCTGCAGGACACAGCTGACTGGAAGTGGGGTGGGATATCCCCAGGGATAGCCATGTCTCCTGGGGACCCAAAGGGCATAGTCAACCAGAGAGAATTTCCCACAGTTCCCAGCCCTGTCCTGAGAGCAGGATGGTGGCAGTGATACCCTTCAGCGGGGACAAGGGGACAGGCTGGACATGGTGGTGGCTGGGGAGAGGCAGGACTGTGCCCTCAGTTTCCTGCACGTGGGACATGCGGTCAGATGCGGGGACATGTGAGGACACACAGGGACTGGGACAGCGGGACACAGAGGCTGGAATGGCATGGAGGGGCTGTGGGGGACAGGATGGGGAAAGTGACACAGGGAGGGGCAGAGAGGAGGACACAGAGGCTGGAATGATGTAGGGGGTTTGTTAAGAGACAGGATAGGAACACAAGGAACGAAAGAGGGAGGATATGGGGATTGCGGTGGTAAACAGGACTGCGGATTTGAGTAGAGATGGGGAAATTGAAATGAGCGTGGGGGAGACGTAGTGGGGACGGGATGGGAATGGGGCAGGCCCGAAGGTCCGGGTGGGAACATGGGCTGAGTCAGGGGAGATGGACGACGAGACGGAAGAACAGGGGTGCCATGAGGGGTCAAGGGGGTGGAATGGGGACGCTGGCCCGGAGCCTCGCCCCGCACAGAGCATGCCGGGAGCCCATGGAGACAGGGCGGCGGTGACCCGGGACCGCCCACCCCGTAAAGCGCTACAAGCGCTGCTGACCACAGAAGCTCCGCCCCATGAGGCCACGCCCCCCGCTGACGCCTGAGGGCCGGCCCCGCCCTCCCCGTTAAGCCTTGCCTACCCGTGGGTCCCCGCCCCCTCCGTGCATGGTGGCAGGATTGGTCGCGCTCAGACCGGAGGTCCCGCCTGCCGGGCGTGTCCCTCCCTCTGAGCCTCGCCCCTGCCGTCCGTGCGGAGAGGGCCGGGCGCGCTCCCCCTGAGCTCCGCCCACTCGGGCAGCTTCCGCCCTGCCGTTAGGTCCCGCCTCCGCCCCGCCCGCCCTGCCCCGCCCCGCAGAGCACGCCGGGAGCGGCGGGCGCGCGGCGATGGCGGGCGCGGGGGCGGGCGGCCGGCGGGATGGGGCTGTGAGGGCTGCGCTGGCCGTGGCCGCCGCGCTGGCGCTCGCCCTGGCCTGGCTGCTGCTGCGGAGCGTGCTGCTGGGCGCGGCGGCGCTGGGCGCAGCGGGCGCCTGGTGCGCCATGCGGTCCGGCCCGCCCGCGCCTCGCCCGCCCGGCAAAGCCGCGGCAAACGGGGGCCCGGCCGCGAGGGCCGCGCCGCGTCGCTCCCAGCCTGCGTAAGTAAGGGGAAGATGGGGGTAGAACGGGTGGGGAAGCCCCAGACCGCGTCGGAGGCGCTGACCGCGCTCTGTCCCCACAGGGTCCCGCGTTGCCGGCCGCAGGCCCCGCGCCGCCGGTACCCGCTGCCTGATGGCCGGCCGGCCGTGCCGCTGTGCTTGCCCGCCGCCCGCTGGGAGGGCGGCTCCCCGCGCAGCGCGCCTTGGGCCCGCCGTGCCGGCCCGCTTCGCAGCCCCGTCACCGTGAGAATCGCCCCGCCGGCTGCCGGCATCGCCCGCTCACCGGCGTGAGTACGGGGGAGGCCGGGACACCTGGGGGAGCTCGGTTATCAGCCACAGTGGGGGTCGGGACATACGGGGGGAGCCCTCAGACATCTGTGCTGTACCCGGGAGCAGCATCCCATCCCGAGTGCTGCCATGTGGCTGGGAGGATGGGGCTGTCAAGACGTCCGGGAAGCTGCATGGGAGACCTGTGTCTTCCGTGGGAGGATCAGACTGGGGACCCCAGCCTGTCTCACACCTCACTCTGCTCTGTTCAACAGTCTAGAGCACCTGGTCTCGCCTCTGGCCTTCCCGGCCACCAGCAGCCCTGACCCGTGCGCGAAGGAGACTGTGCTGAATGCCATCAGGGAGAACAGGAAAAGGGCTGTGGAGGAAGAGGAGGAGGAGGACCAGACTTTTGGGAATGATCAGGAGAGCAAAAGAAGGTAAAAAGGGAGCAGTTCAAGTTGTAGCCAGTGTGGTGGGAAGGTCACAAATGGGATTCTTGCTCCAGAGATGACAAATGGGATGTGTCCCAGAGCATGCCGGGCCCCATGAGACCTGGAGTCAGGGCTGGAGAAGTACTGTGAGAAGTGAACTGCAGAGAGGAAGCACACCCCATCCATCACCCAGCCTGTGATCTAAAAGTCCTCATTTGCAGTCAAAGGAAGGCGGTGTAGGTGTGGGTCCAGTGTGTTCCCCTTCCTGGCTGGGATGTGTTTTGGGGAGCCTGGGTGGGAAGTAGCTTGTCTCCTCACGGGGGTTTGCAGACTGGGAAAGCATGGTGGAAAATGTTGGTATCTGCTGTGGGGTCTGTCTTTCTGTCAGCCCCGGGCTTCCAGGAGAGACGGGATTACCAGGTGGAAGAATTGCACTTGGAGGACTCCAAGCACTTCCCTTGTGATCTGATTTAGTAGAGGGAGGTGAAACAAGAGAGAGCAAGTGAGACTCTGCTGCTTTTGTTATTCAAGGTCAGCAGCTTCCATCCCTGCGTTCGATGGAGGAAGGGTGTCATGTTTTTGTCAGTGTCTTAGGAAGGACAAGGAGAGTGGCGATTTGCCAGAACCTTTTCAACCACCCAGCCACAGCACTGCCTTGCTATCCCACCCTCCTGCTTTTCCTAGAATCACAGGATGATATGGGTTGGAAGGGATCTTTAAGCTCATTCAGTGCCACCCCCTGCCATGGGCAGGGACATTCTCCTCTAGACCAGGTTGCTCCAAGCCCTGTCCAAACTGGTCTTGAACACTTCCAGGGGTGGGCAGCCTGTGCTAGGGCCTCACCACTCTCAGAGGGAAGAATTTTTTCTGTATATCCTGCCTAAATTATCCTGCTTTCAATTTGAAGGCTTTCTCCCTTGTCCTATCTGTGCACTTCTTAATGCAGTCCTTCTCCAGTTTCTTTGCAGGCCCCTTCAGATCCTCAAAGGCTGCTGGGATTTCCACACAACCTTCTCTGCTTCAGGCTGAGCAGCCCTTGATGTCTCAGCCTGTTTCCATAGGGAAGGTGTGCTCCAGTCCCCTTACTAAATTTGTAGCTTCTTTCTGGACTTGCTCCAACAGTTGCTTTGTCCATGGAGGCTCTTCTATCTACGTTGGGATGGGGAGCTGCGACCCTGTTTGGGTGGTGCCTGGGGCATTGTCCTGCACCAGGGCTGCTACTGCTGGAGGTGGCCTAGGGAGCAGAGCAGGGCACACCGTCCTCCTCCAGCACTGAATTCCCATTTCTGAATGCTTGGCTTATTGGATCTGAACCCCACAAGAGCTAGTCAGGATGACAGCAGAATGGGTGCACAGACAGGATCAGCTCAGGGTGTTTTTCTTTAAACTGGTTTTTAATATCCCAATACACAGCTCTACTACAAAAGCTAATTTTGAAGGCATTAATGTCTGGCAAGCATGAGGAATGCTTTTAGATAGAAAATTCCGTGTTCTTGGTGGAGAGAAAGGAGCTGTGTCAGCTGAAGAGTGTGGCTTGGGGTCAGCATGCTCTGGGCTTGAGGGGAGCACCTGGCCAGGTGACAGGGCTGTCCTACACCTCCAGCTCTACTTTGCAGCAGGGTGTCTTTTGTGATATTGACGTTTCAGATTCTCATGAAATCATAGTGAGAATGGGAATTCAGTTTTTGACTTGAACCATCCAAGGCACTGCTTAGGAAAAGGTCAGAGGTGGGAGTTGCAGAGCTCAGGTCTGTTCAGAAAGGCTCTGTAACTCATTTCTGGAAGTATTTTGGCTTTGAATAATGGATTTAAGCAAAGTTGTTTGTTCTTTGTTTTTTGTTGGTTTTTTTTTTTTTTTTTTACACCAAACTACTGTGCCCAGCTGGCAGCTGGAGGAGCTCCTGGTGCTTGGGGTGAGAGTCAGTGAGGACAGGCCCACAGGGAGAGAAAATATGCAGCAGATTGTGGATGTGGTTAGGGTTAGGGTTAGCTCTGTTTGGGTATTGGGTACCAGGAAAAAAGCAAGGTTTGATCTCTCTCTGGGTGCTCAGCCTGCCTTTCTCCACGCTGGAAGTGGCTTCTACACTGTCATAGGCTTTCATACTCTCTTCCCACAGGCGCCATGACAGCAGTGGAAGTGGGCAGTCAGCATTTGAGCCACTGGTAGCCAATGGTGCCCCTGCTTCTCTCATACCCAAGTAAGTGCCCAACGGGCCAGAAGCAACTCTTGGGATGGGAGGGAGCAGATGTCTGTGGGATCTGGAAAAGGAGGCTTGGGCTTTGCTTGCAGAGCCTGGCTTCAGGTCAGAGCAAGAGAAACTCTGGTTGTGCCTTCAGTCTGTCACCCTGTGACAGTAGGGCTGTGCTGCTGCTGAGGGGTGTTTCTAAGCAGGATTGCCTTCCTCCATCTGTCCTGTGTGGAAAGGACTGGTGGACAAGAGTCGTGAGGAGCTCATCAAACCTTCATTCCCCTTCAGGCCAGGCTCTCTGAAGAGAGGCCTTATCTCACAGTGCCCCGATGACTGCTCCAACAAGAGGTCTCGCACCTCCTCCATGAGCTCCCTCAACAACACCTATGCTGGTGGGATCCCCAGCTCCATCCGCAACGCCATTGCCAGCTCCTACAGCTCCAGCCGGGGCCTCACACAGGTAGGGACACTGTGTCTTGACATTCTTTTGGGATCACCCATGTAATGCCAGCTCTGGGCTCATGAGGAGACACTGGTGTGGCTGAGTGCCTGGACCCAGTGTGGCTCAGTGTGGCAGTCTCACCACCCTGGGGATCAGGTGGGCTGTGGGCCACGGGCCAAGCAGCAATTATCTGCCTTTTGGAGGAGTCCCAGGCTGAGCTGTACTGTTGCTTTTACATCAAACCAAGAATGAGACTGTTTTCCCTCTCTCCTTCTTGGCCAGTCTGAGAGACTGGATAGATCCAGGTGAAAGAAAACAAAATGGTTTTGCTGTGCTGGCATCTTTTCAGCTGGAGTCAGCAGTGTGGGAGCCATGTGTTCCACTCTGACCCAGGTACCACCTGCTGACTGCGATGGAGCACTCACTGCTTGTGGCCTGGCTGGGCTTGCAGATAGGACACATAGCCATGGCTGCTGGAGCTCTGTCGGTGTGGGGAGAGGTTTGCTGGGGCTGCAGAGAGTCTGACCTTTGCATTGGGATTCATCTGCTTTGAACTCCTGGCAAGGAGGTGCTGGCTCCTGTCAGAGCAGCCCCACACATGAGAGTGTCCAAAGCAGTTGGGTGGCCTCTGCCTGTGTCACAAAATGGCAAGAGCGGGCCCAGCAGTGTTCTCCCTCTCTGTGGTCAGCCAGGGTAGTAAAGGCACTGGAGGCTACTTGTTCCTCATGTAAATTCAGCTTGGGGTGGCCAGACTTTGTGCTCTCTAAAATGTGGAGGGGAGTCTAAGAGGTGGTGAAGCAGGAGAAGCTCTAAGCTCATTGGGCTCAACAGCCATGGCTCTGGGAAGTGGGGCTTAGTGTGGGTGAGCAGGGAGGAGGGGGGCTGTGCTCTCTGCCAGACCCATGCCAAGTTACTGCTGGTATTTCTCTGCATTCCAGCTGTGGAAGAGAAGTGGTGTGAGCATGTCTCCTCTGTCCAGCCCAGCGTCCTCCCGCCCCCAGACACCAGAGTGGCCTCTCAAGAAAGCCAGGTAATCAGCTGGTGACCTGGCAAGTGCCTGCTCGCCGATGGCCAGCCAGCAGGAGAGCAGTCTTTCCCATCCATCTTAGCATGCAAGTCCCACTTTCCACTGGAGCTGAGAGTCCAGGCCTCTCTCCTAGACATAATGATACAGACACCCACTTGTGTCACTTGGCCTCCCTGTCATCATGTCATGCTGTGGTGTGTCCAAGCAATGTCATCCCCTGGCTCTCTCGTAAGCCAGGTCAGAGGTTTAAGAGCACAGGTTGCTGCAGTAGTGATGGTGCCTCGTAGCATTGGCATGGCCTTGGATTGCTGGGTCATTGGGAAGAGGCAGGCCTTGATTTTTGCCATCTCAAAGTCAAATACCAGGATCTCTATTTTTGTGCCTGCCTTGGAGCACAGCCTGTGTTCTCCTCTTTCCCGAGTCAGAGGAGCCTGAGCTTATGTCAGAACTAAAACTGACACAACCACCTGGGTGGGCCCAACCTGTGAGGGGCAGTGACTGCCATCTGAGACCCCCAGCTACCCTCCTGAGACTGGCTCATCTTGTGGAGGGTGCACAGGCTCAGCCAAGCTCCTCTGTCTGGAGTTGGGCAAAGCTCTTGTCTTGAGATGTGTTTGCAGGAGACAGATAAACACACCAGCTTGTTCAGTCTCATCCTGCTCCCTGGGGACAGGGCTGAGCCCAGGGTTAACCCTAACTGTCCCTTTTGCTTTACAGGGAAGAGGAGTCACATCATTCCAACGCTTCCACCCCAGTGAAATCAGACAAGGAGCTGCAGACAGAGAAAGGTAAGTGTGGGTGTGCCCTGACACTGCACCTGGATCACTGGTGCAAGCAAAAGAGCAGTACAGGAGGCAGCTGAGGGCTGCAGTGGGATTGGCTTGAGGGGTCACCTGGAAAGATGACTTGTGCTGCTCCCAAGGTAGTGGCACATCTGCTGGCCCCAGTGGGATTTCAAGTGATAAGGGGATCCTGACAGCATTGGGGTGCTAGCAGATGCCTGGGAGCTGGCTTGCAAGGAGGAACTCCAGCTCCCAACCCAGCATGGGTCAGGTGTCAGCCTTGATCCACAGCCTGCTGTGGCATGAGTAGCACTCTGACAAAATTCCAGTATGAGCTTTTTCCAGTGCTTCCTTAGCTAAAACAGAGAGGAAATTCTCTGTGCCCATGGCAGATGAGCCCCATGATATAGTGCCAGCTGTGGCATGTGGTTTGGGTAGGCAATGTGTTGGCACCATCCTTGGAGTTAGGAAGGGGCTGCTGCCCCACAGAGCCCCACTAGCCTCTGACACACACAGACCTCCTGTGTGTGAAGCTGCTCTTCCAGGGCATCACAGCTTTGTCATCAGCTTCAAACTGGGGCCCTGGCCCTGGCCTCTGAGCAGGGCCACCCAGAGCGGGGTCAGAAGGGACAGCCCCATCAATAGAACCAAACACGTCTCTGCCCAGAGCTTGGCCTGACTTGTTTCCTTCTGTAGTGGTGGAGTCACCGGTGTGGAAGAAGCAGAATTCCTTGAGCCCGCCATCTGCACTGGGGAGCAGTGGGAAGCGCAAACGGAAGATCCCGTTGCTGTCATCTCTCCGTGGGGACCAGCTGGTGCTGGTACGTCACTGTCTCACAGCCCCTTTGGCCCCGCTCTGGCAATAGAATGTGCTCACTGCAATTTCTGCAGGGCTGGGGGCACACTGACCTGCCTGCCCTCAGGAAGGAGGCCCCGTCCTTGGCCGAGTGGGAAGTGACGCTCTCCCCAGCCCCAATGTGTGGTGGGCTGTGTGTGGTTGTGCTGCCTGCTGCCGGACCAGGTAATGGCCTGGGGAAGGCCTGCCGTGCCCTCAGTGCCACGCCGGGGCCCACCAGAGTTGGGGACTGGAGCTCCGCGGTAGCTGCTGCAGGATCACCACCTGCTTCATAGGGCTCGCTGCAGCCAGTCGCCAGCACACCTTCAAAGAGGCTCTGCCCGCTTCCCTGGGAAGGAGCTAAGCTGCTGCTGCTCTCTCTTGGCAGCCCCCGCCACCTCAGCTGGGCTACTCCATCACCTCAGAGGACCTGGACGCAGAGAAGAAGGCAGTGCTGCAGTGGTTCAACAGTGTCTTGGAGGATAAGGCTGGTAAGGATGGGCTGGGTATGTGGAGGGGTAGGAACAAGCTTGGTTCTGGGGGTGCTCCTGATGCCTTCCAGCTGAGGAGATCTCATGCCTTGTGGTGCTGTATGAGGTTGCCCAGGACTGTAGGGTGGTAGGTGCAGTTCTACCTGCTGGGAAGCTCTGCCACGGGTTTGTTCCTTACAGCCAGTTGTGGGTCCTGAGATGTTGCTGTTTCCCTGTAGATGTAGTGACCAGCACCACTTCAGCGATGATGTCTGTGTCCAAGCCGCTGGTGTTTGCTGTGACCTCTCCTGGGCCTATGCCTGCCTCCACAGCTCCTGCTCCGGCCAGCTCCTCACTCCTAGACAGCCTGAAGAAGATGCAGAGCGGCCAAGCTGTATCCACAGCACCAGGTGAGGAGGAGGAGAGTTGTCACAGTGGAATGCCAGCAGAGTTGGGCATCTGGAGCAGGAACTCCTCGTTGCCTCTGTGTGAGGCAGTTGACAAAGGGCTCTGTTCAAATGCTCTGCTGGCAGCAGAGCTAGGAGGCAGGGCTTGAGGGGACACCTTTGGGGACACTGAGCCCCTGATCCTGCTGGAGGCTATGGTAACTGTGGAGGGTGTGATGAGAGCTCCGGGAGCCTTTGCAGCAATGGGTGGGTACCTGGCAGAGGCTTCTGAAGGTGCCCTCTTGTCTCTAAATAAGCTCTCTCCCCTTTCCAGACTCCGCTGGAATTGCAGCAGTATCCCAGCCACCTCCGTCAGCTGCACAGCCACCTGCTCCTGCTGTGTCATTGGAGTCGAGCTCTCTGCCTTCCATCTCTGCTGATACCAAGCCTGTGCCTGTATTGAGCACACCTGGCCCCAGTGCTCCCCCTGCCCTGGCGGTGCAACCCCCCAGCAGCCTGGCGCCTGCTGTGTTCACTGAGCTGGGCCAGACCCCCAGCAAGCCTCCCTCCTTCCCAAAGCCAAGCATCCTGTTTGGGATGGTGAGCACTGCTCCAGCCAGCCAGCCAGCACTGACTGCGGCCACTGCCGTGCCCACCATGGCCGCTGCTGCACCCACTGCATCCACTGCTGTGCCCACCACGGCCACTGCCATGCCCACCACAACCCCCGTCTTCAAACCCATCTTTGGTGCTGTGCCGAAGAGTGAGAATGCAGCAGTCTGCACGGCTGTCACTTCCATCACAGCCACCGTGTCTGCAAGCTCAGGCCCTGTCTCAACATCCTCCACATCCTCCATATTCAAGCCCATCTTTGGCAGCATCACTGCAGCTTCATCTCCAACGAAAGTCTCTCCTTTTGCCTTCAAACCCACTGCACAGCCAGCCTCAGAGCCTCCAGCTGCCTCCACAGCTACTCTGGCAGGATTCACAGGTCTTCCCAGCGTCATCTTCACCACTGCAGCGACAACTGCCACCACCCAGAGTTCCTCCACAGATGCCACCATTAAACCTGTCTTCAGCTTTGGACTGAATCCGCCTGGGTCCACTGGCCCTGCCCCCAGTGTGACTGTCACCGCTGCCACCTCCACCAGCACAACACAGCCCTTGCTGTTTGGGGGCCTCACCAGCTCTGCTCCCAGCACAGAAGCCAGCTTTGCCACCTCAGGGCCTGTGTTCCAGTTTGGGAAGCCGCCTCCAGCTACAGCCACTGCCACCACCAGTGTCCCAGGAGGCCCTGCCTTTGGCCAGGTACCTACAAACTCAATAGCTGCTACCACCACTGTGGGCTTTAGCATATTTGGGAGCACTACACTGACCTCCTCTGCCCCAGCCACCACAGCTCAAGCACCGCTGACATTCGGCTCCTCCGTTTCAGCTTTTGGCAGCTTTTCAGCCAGCACAAAGCCACCACCACCATACACAGGCACTGGGAGCCAGCTCACCTTCAGCACTGGGGCTGCTGAGAGCCAGGTGCCTGCCAGCAAGCCTGCTGCTGGCCCCATCAGCTTCACCCCCTCATTCAGCTTTGGAGCTCCCCCAGCACAGTCAGTGGCTCAGCCAGCATTTGGCAGTGGTGCCCTGCCAGCCTTCGGCACAACTAGTGCCCAGGGCTCCTTTGGCACCAGCAGCACCCAGGCAGCATTCGGGACCACCACCTCGGTGTTCTCTTTTGGAACAGCCACCTCCACCACATCCAGCTTTGGTGCCACCACCCAGACTACAAGCAGCAGCACCAGTGCCACTGTCTTTGGCACCACCCCATCTCCATTCACCTTCGGGGCCACCACCCAGCCAGGCCCCTCCACCAGCGCCTTTGGGATGGGTACGCCGGGCCTGAGCACTGGGTCTCCGGCTGTGGCCTTCAGCTTTGGGGCTGGGCAGAGCGGGGCAGCCCCGGCAGTGACGCCCTTTGGCTCATCTCTGCCACAGAGTTCCCTGGGAGTACAGGGCCAGAGCACGCCCTTTGCCTTCACCATGACCAGCACTCCCAACAGCAAGCCTGCATTTGGAGGTAAGTCATCATGGAATCATGGAATGGGTCATGGAAAAGGGACCATAAAGGTCATGTTGATCTACCCCCCTGCCTAGGCCAGAGAGACCCTCCACTAGACCAGCTTGCCCAGGGTCCTGTCCAACATGGCCTTGAACATTTCCAGGATGAGGTGGGGACAGACAGGCCATCTTGAGGGTCGAGAGTTGGGCAGTCGTATTACTGATGGATCTGCCAAGGTTCCCAGGTCCACAGCCCTGATGAGGCCAGTGCTCCTGCTATGCAGAACCTTGCCATGCAAAGGGAAGGCACTCCCATCACTCCCTGTAAGAATCCTGGCCATCGGGGGAGGGGAGTCCCTAAACTGTTCACTGGCACCAGCTCCCCAACTCTGCCCATCCAAGTGTCCTGCAGGAGCCAAGATCACCTGAGTCCTTAGCAGCCACCTGGAGCACCTTAGCAAGCTGGAATGGTGCCAGCCAGCAACTGCCATCACTTCGTGCTTGTTAGGTTTCCCTAACACTTCAGATCCTCGCTGGATATTTCCGGCTCCCATGGAACTGAAGTGCACCCAATGAACAACTCCTTGATCTAGAAAGGCCAAGGTCTTCGTTCCTCCCTGGCAAATCCTTCTATGCAGCCCTGCTGTTCGGAGAGCCCAGGGATTATCCAGAGAATGTAACTTTCGCATTAAAAAGGCTTTTCAGGAGCAGAGGCTGATTCTGGGGGAAGGACTGTGGTGCTTCAGCCCCCAGAGAGCATCCTGTGCCTCTGGGTGCCACTGGCTCCCAAAAGCTCTTTCTGCTTTGCCAGCCCTGGCTCACAGTGACCTGTTGCTTTCCAGGAGCTCCAGTGCCCACCTTTGGGCAGGGCACACCTGTCCCTGGAGCTGTGGGCAGTGGAAGCAGCACCCTTTCCTTCAGGACACCCAGCACTCCTGCCTCGAGCTTCGGAGGGGTCGGCACTTCCTTTGGTAAGAGGGAGTTGGTGCTCCAGTGTTGGGGAGCTCACGGGTCATGATGTCCCCTTGGGCTGGGGACAGTGGTAGGGCCAGGTATGCTCTGGGAGATGGCTCAGGTGGTACCTGCTGGACTTTGGGCGGTGCCGAGCCTTCTGTTCCTCACAGGGTGAGAATCGCACTGATCCCAAAGCTACAGAGACGTGAGCAACCTTTCTGCTTCCAGGTTCATCCACTCCCACCTTTTCCATCGGGGCAGGATCCAAGATGGGCACTCGACAACGGCTGCAGGCACGGAGACAGCACACCCGCAAAAAGTAACCCGAGTGCTGCTGGGCTCCACTGGCCCACATGTGGGGGGCTCTGGCCTGGAGCTGTCCCTATGGTGGGACCAGGCCCCATCCCTGACACCCACCAGAGACCATGCTGGGACGGGATAAACCAAACTCTTGTTACTTGAACAGTTCCAGAGCCAAGGCTGGACAAATCTCTGTACATATCCGCAATGTTCTTTCCCTCAATTTGTTTTGCCTTGTTTAATAATGTGTACGTTTCCCCCATTTGCTTCTAGCTGTTTCTGTGGCCCTGCCCAGCCCTCAGCCAGCCCCAAGGCCATGTCCTGCTCAGAGCCTGGCTGGCAACATGGTTCCGAGCTGCTGTCAGACACGGCCTTCACCAGGTCCTGAAATGTTTCCCATTGTTCAACCCGTGGCTGGTGAACATGGTCCCATGCCTACAGGCAGGGCGGGTTCCAGCCTGGCTCTGTTTTGTGCCCCAAGTGACTGGCATGGGTGCAGCTGGGTGATATCCCTTGCTGGGACCTAATGTCCTGCTACCTCCAGCTGAGGACATGCCATAGCCCGGGACCTGGGCTGGAGGCACAGGGTGGTGAGGATGGGGGTTCCCCCACCCCTGTTCCGTCTCCACTACTCCCTGGGCCTGTGGGCTGCCCCCACCCTACTCCCCAGTTCTGCTTTATCCATGCTTCTGTTCCTGCACTCACTGAATCGAGTTTGGAGGAAGAACTGAACCGTGTGTGTGGCGGCATGTTGGTTATGCCGGATTTGCTGTTTGGAGTTTTTTTGGGGGGGCACCAGTCCTTGGGGGGAGACGTGCCCCGGCTAATTGGGTGTTGACAGTAGCATCACTGCGTGGCTGCTCGTGCTGGGGAGTTGTCCCTTCCATGTCTGTGACTGAAAGGCAGCTAGGACAGGGGGTTCCAACCATGGCAGTCACTCCCTCCCTTTCCCTCTCTCCTAGTTCCTCTTCTGCACTTCAGGGGGCTCTGGAATTTCTGTGAGCAATTGCTCACAGAAAGAGTCCAGAGCAGATGCATTCTCCCTCCCATCCCAAAGCCAAGTGGTTTTTCATTTTTCAGTTCATGTCCATCCCAGTGAGTTTTACTGGCTCCTAGGAACTGTGGTGCTGCCTCCCCTGTCCCCATCCAGTCAGGAGTGGGAATCCCACTCTTCTCTGCCTTGGAGCTTCTGTGGGAAGAGACTGCCAGAGCTGGGGGTCGCCAAAGAGTCACCCCAGCCCTGTCCCTGGTGAGGGATGGGCACTCCATTCCCAGGAATGCTTTGCTGCCGGGTTTTTACTCTCTGAGCCGTGTGAGTGTGTGTGTTTGCTGAGGTCTAAATTTAAAAAAAAATAAAAAAAAAAAAAAACAAGAAAAAAAATCACAAATATTTAAACATTTTTTAACAAAATAAAAATTTATTTTTATATTTAAGATAAATTGCCTTCAAATTCCTTCAAGCTTGGTTCAGTGAAGTTGCCTCCCCGCAGCTGTTAGTGTTTAGCTGTTCCCACCCTGGCTGTGCCTGCGGGAATGCATTGTGCTGGGAAAGGCAGCTGCATCCTGCAGGCTCTGCCACCCTCCCCCCACTGTACATCATCCCCTTCCTTTTCAATGTGATGTGGATGTGGATGTGACTAAACCTTTTTTTGTTTTTTAAAGTTTTTTCATTATTTCTCTGAGGGTGAGGAGCAGGAGCTCTCACACTATGGTGCTGAGTGCCAGGGTCAAGGTGTCTATCCCAGCAGTAAGGGCAGGTGATGAGCTCTGTGTGGTACAGAGGGGACACAGTCCCAGCATAAGGGAACATAGAGGACCTGCAGGTGCTGGTGGGAATGTTCTGACCATTACCCACCACCATGGCTGCGGGTGCAGTGGGCGAAGAGCAGCCAGGCTGGGAAAAATGTGTCCTTGAGGTTGGAGGAAGCAGATGGCAAGGGGCTAGTGCCTGCCAGGATGGACCCTGTGTGTCCTTCCCTCTGTCCCAGTGAGGGTCCCGGGTCAGGAGTGCACCCACTCCCCATCTTCGAGGTGCCAGGGTTTGGCCAAGTCAGCTCTGCAAAGATGGGGATGAGCTGGGACAAGGTTGAGGGCACCCTGGCTCTGGGTCCTGCCCCCCAAGTAGCTATCCCACGTAGGCCCACACACCCATGAGGAGCCAGGCTGTCCCTTCCCTGCCACACAGGTCCTGCTGGGAGAGCCCCTTGTGCTTGGGGGGAGGCTAGGCTTTAACTGACTGAAGACTTGGATCATTCCTGGTGTGGCTGATGAGGATTTTAGTGTGAATGTGTAATTTTTGTTTCCTTGCTTCTTATGTCCCTGGTTTAAAATAAAATGACTGTGTTCACACGGCTGTGCCAGTTTGTGATTCCTGGGGCTGGGATTCCCAGGGCAGGGTGGTGCTGGTGAGGTTCAGGTGCAGCACCCTCTGACTCATGTATCCTTGCTCCCCTGGTTCAAAGAGAGGTGCAGGGACAGGATTATTATTTTACGTTTTTCCCCCCACTTTGCCTCTGCTATAAGCAGTGGCAATTTCAGGGCAAGACTGCACAAACACACTGGAAAAGACAGTGAAGAGAGATAAACTTTTAATCTGCTTCATCTCTGCAGTGAAATGCTTTTTCAAAGCTCCACATCAGGCTCGGGGTTGGAATTTTTCAGGGGGGAACATGATAAACCACCCTTAATCCAGCTAGAGGACCCCAGCCTTGCAGGGTGTGGAGTGGGGATTGCCTTGAGGGCAAACCTGGGGCAGGGGCTGGCTGCAGTGGGCAGCCCTGGGTGAGCAGCTGCCCCTTCCCAGCACCAGGGTGGTCCCAGTGTTGGCACTCAGTCCTGGTGT
Source organism: Sturnus vulgaris (assembly GCF_052056855.1). Classification (NCBI taxonomy): domain Eukaryota; kingdom Metazoa; phylum Chordata; class Aves; order Passeriformes; family Sturnidae; genus Sturnus; species Sturnus vulgaris. The sequence continues at coordinate 10,896,706 of NC_142263.1, forward strand.
TACAGAATTCTCACTATGACTGCAGTTGGCACAGAGCTTGACTTGTGTTTAGACCAGTGTGTGTTCCCCACAAGGCCCAGCTGTGCAGGGTTTTGTCCAGAAAACGTTTCATTCTTTCACCCGCTGCTTTTTCTTTTTCCTCTTTTTGGGAGCGGCACCTGGCTCCGTTCCCTCTCCTGGCTCTGGGTTCTCCTTGGCTCTTGCAGGCAGGGAGCTGTGGACAAGAGCAAACAGCCTGAGCCACATTTGCCACTGCCCTCTGCTCCCACAACCACACCCCTCACACCCTCCCCAGGGTGCCCAGAGTGCTGACCTTGGCCATGGTGGCCCCCCAGAAGCAGCTGGAGTCTTCCAGAGCCCCTCTCACCTGGGGGCAGCAGCCCCTTCCTTGCACCGCTCCAGCACAGCCACGAAGAAGCCATGGGTGAGGGTCTCTGCAGGGGAAGCACGGAGGCAGCTCTCTGCTCCAGAGAAGGCAGCGAGTCCTCGGCAGGGCCAGGACGGGAAGGCAGTCACCAGTCTGCAGCATAGAAAAGGGGTCAGCACCAAATCCTGCCCTACAGCCCTCCAGGCTCCCTGAGCCAGACCCACCTGAAGGCCGAGCCCCACTTCTGCAGCATAGCCTGCACCACATCCTCGTTCTCCTCCTGGTGTAAGGAGCAGGTGGAGTAGACCAGGCGCTGGAGAGCTGGAAAGCTCAGGGCATGGTTGAGGACCCGACGCTGGAAGCCAGCCAGGGCCTGCAACCGTTCAGCACTCGAGGCCGCCTCCTCCCCTGGCCCCCGGGTCACCATCCCTGTGGGACAGGATCTGTCACCTGGGGTTTGCACACCCACAGCCCGGCTCTAGGTGTGCAGCTGGAGCCTCACACATTACCTGAACCACTGCAGGATGGGTCAAGAAGGATGTGGGTCACCCTGCTGTATTTGGGGTCTCTGGGGTCCACAGTCAGGAAATCCTGCTGGGCCAGCTGGCAGCCAGTGACCCCTGCCCGTGTCAGCAGCGTGTTCATGGTGGCCACGCGCTTGGGGTCCACATCAAAGGCAAAGATCTGTCTAAAGGCAGAGCCCAGCACCCAAGAGAAGCCATGAACAGACCACCTAGCCGCCAGGAACACTCAAATACTAGGAAGGCAGACCTTGACAACTGCCTCCCCTCTGGCATGGGTATGGAACAGGGCCAGGGGCTGGGAGTGAAGCCCTGTGTGACTTCATGTGCCCTCAGGTCCTTCCAGTGGCCCAGAACTGTCAGAGCCACCAGCTCACCTGAGTTGGTGGCAGGTTGCAGCTCCTCCTGCCACCTTCTTGTGCTCTCTGTGGGCTCGGGGGAACCAGGGCCACCTCTCCCCTTCCCTCCACCCCTGCACACAACCCTGCCCTCACCCCTTGTTCTTCAGGATGGCAGCCAGGTGGCTTGTCTTGTTTCCAGGGGCAGCACAGGCATCAATGATGTGGGAGCCGGCAACAGGGCTAAGGAGGAAGGCAGGGAGGCAGCTGGCCTGCAAGAGGGCAAAGACTGACAGAAGAGGGGGCAGAAACACCTGGCCCCTCCTCAGGCATGGCTGATGCTGTGGGGTCACAGGGACCACCATGACACAGGGCCAAGGCCACCAACACTCTCCATCAACAGCCTTGCCCAACCCACAGCCCCCTGCTCCTCCTCAGCTCCCACAGGGGTTCTATACCTCAGGATTTCATCCTGAACCTCCAAACAATGGAAGCAAAGGCCCAGAGGAGTCCCATAGTTTTTGCTTAGCCTTAAATGCTGCAGCAAGCTGAGCCATTGTGGAAGAAGTTCACTCTTTATCCTGTCAGTAGTTTTCCTGCCCTGCAACTTCCTGCTCTCCAGTTCCCTCACCTTGTCCTGCAGAATTATGTGTCCTGAAGTATACAGCAGGTTGTCATGGAGGTCTGTCTGTGAAGGGAAAACCAACAGCTCCGGGAGATGCAGATCCAACAAGAATTTTTTTCCGGAAAGGGCCTTCAGCTCCTCCACACTGTCCATGAGACACAGGAAGCATGTATTCATTCAAAGTCCTAATCCCAATGCTCACAGCAGAGCCCAGACTGAGAAACCCCTTCATCCCACAGCTCCTCTCCAGCTCCAGGCAGCACCCAGATAGGCAGCATCTAAGTGTGAGGAGTGATGGAGACCCCAACCCAACCACTCTGAGCACCAAGTTCAGAAACTCTTCAAACCTCATCCCATGTGACTTGCTGACATTCTGGGAAAGGTGGGATAGCAGAAATACTCACCTGGCTGCCTTGCCCAGGTATGCATATCCCTGGCGCTTAAAGAAGTCGATCACATCGTCTACACAAGTTTTCAGGGTGTTGACCCGGACGTAACGTGGGACCTGGGAGGCTGCAGGGGCCAGACAGGTCAGACACAGCTCCCCACTGCTCCCAGCACAGGGCGGCCACCCAGCCCGAGCCCACTCACCTGCGGCGCTTTCCGCCTTCTCTGGGGACAGCAGGTCCTCGTTGCGGCTTACCTTGTGCCGCACCTTCAAGCGGGCCAGCTCGGCCTCCAGCCGCGCCCGGTGCCGCCGGGCCAGAGCCTTCCAGCGGCCCCCGCACTTCAGCCCCTTGCCGAAGAGCAGGTCATACACCAGGACCTGCGGGGAGGGGACGAGGTGAGCCCGGGCCCGCTGCCCAAGCCCCGCGGCTCCAGGGACACCGGGGTTTCCGCGGATGCCCGTACCTTCGCCAGCTGCGGCGCCAGCTTCTTCTCGGCCTGCAGCAGCGCGGCTCCATCCAGCAGCTTCTCCAGCACCGAGGCGTAGCGGAGGGTCTCGGACACAAGCGCGTACAGCTGGCGGACGTGCTGCGGAGCGGTCAGCCATGAGCGCCACCGGGCCCGCGCCGGGCCCCGGGGCTCCTCTCGCCCTCCCGGCTGGGATTGTCCCCCGTCCGCCCCGCACCCCCGCTCCCTCCGGGCGCACCGGGAAGCCGCTGTTGTACACGAGGCTCTTGAGGCCGCCCTCGCCGCGCTCCAACCCCGCCAGCACCGCGGCCGCCGCGCTGTACAGCGCCATGTGCGCCCCGCGCCGCTTCCGCCGGGGCCTCCGGGGCAACAGGGGGCGAGCGCGGCCCCGCCCCGGGCTCGGTGGCCGGGGCGGAGGGCGGGGAGCGGAGCGGGGGACCAGGGTCTACACCATCCTCGCAATGACCCCGGCCAGCCCGGTCACCCTGGTTACCCCGGCCAGCCCGGCCACCTCTGTCACCCCGGTGACCCTGGTCACCAGCCCCGGACACCCCATCCGCTCCCTTAATGTGGAAGCACACTAACGTTACTACTGATTGTGAGACTCTGTGATACCCTGCGGGTGATGGTTTGGCAGGGATTTGCTGCAGACTTTGGTGGTATTCCTGCTTCACTCAAACAGAGCAAAGGATGCCCAGCCCTGGAAAGAGGAGTCTGCACCCGGAAAGGGATCTGCTCTGAGAAAGGGGGATCTGCTCTGGGAAGCTCAGAGCTGTATATGGAGGGTAAAGGATACCCCAGGACAGCCACCGTAGGGCAGTATCCCAGCAACCTGGACATGGCTTTGAAACTGTCCCAGAACCATCTGGTGCAATGGATCAGTCACTCCAGCATGACCTGCTCCAGGAACACCTGGATCCAGGTGAGAGTTGCTTTGCAGGGTCTGAAGGGTTAGCAGTGGGTGCTGGGGATCAGTCATCTTCTACCTGAACAATCAAATGGTGTAAGAATCTCATCCTAGTGACAGGATCCGAGGGAATGGCTGGAGCTCTGTCGCTCTCAGGGAAGGCTTAGTTTGGTATCAGGGAAAGGTTCTTCCCCCTGAGCGTGCTGGGCACTGCACAGGCTCCCCAGGGAATGCTCACAGCCCCAAGGCTGCCAGAGCTCCAGCAGCATTTGTACAGCGCTGTCATGCACAAGGTGGGATTACTGGGGTGTCTGTGCAGGGCCAGAAGTTGGAAAGGCACATTCAGGATTCTCCTGTACTGATGGACCTTGTTGTGCAGCACCATGGTTTCTATAGGAGGACAACTCTGCCGCAGCCTTAACTGAGATAAGCTGAGAGAGCTGGGCTGTTCAGTCTGGAGAAGAGAAAGTTCCAGTATCTGTAGGGGTCTACTAGGAAGCTGGAGAAGGACTTTTCATCAGGAACTGGATAGATCAAGGGAAAATGTGTTCAAGCTGAAAAAGGGGAAATTTAAGTTAGATATATTGAAGAGATTTTTCCCTGTGAGTGTGAAAAGGCCCTGATACAGGTTGCCCAGAGAAGCTGGGGCTGCCCCATCCCTGGAAATGTCCAAGATCAGGTTGGATGGAGCTTGAAGCAACCTGGTCTAATGGAATGTGTCCGTGCCCAAGGGGGGTAGAATGAGATTATCTTTAAGGTCCCTTCCAAGCCAAAGCATTCCATGATTCTATGCCTGTGCATCTGTGGGGTGCATTGGGCAAGACTCTGAAGTGGGCTCTGCCCTCGGCCCTCTCCACAGCACCTCGATGCCATGGTCCCACAATGCTGGGTGCCAGGGGACGGCAGGCCACTCCTTGGTAGCACACGGGGCACGGGAGCTGCCCCTCCAACACCCTGGGGAGGGACAGTATGCAGGGCTGACAGGACAAGCGCCCACACTGCAGCATCAGTGGCTCCTTCAACACCTCCAGAGAGATGGGACAGAGCAGCTGCTCCTCCAGCTTGAGGATACTCGTCTTCTGAGCCATCCTGCCGCCTTTCCACACAAATCTGGGCTGGTGTTGGGGGTTGGGTTTTCTTTTACTTGTTACCTGTGGAATTTTTCCCACTGAGTTGCTAAAGAAGCACTGATGGCTAAGTACTTGAGACGGTGGAGGGGGAAGCCCTGTAGTTTTTGGGAATTTGTCTCGGAGGGACAGAGACACAGGGAGATGAGAAGCAGGTAGAAGGAGAGCGGGGGGCAGTTGCTGGCTCTCGTTCACTCTTGGCTTCAGTGGAGGAGGGTCGCTGCTACCACTGCCATAGCCCAGCCGGGAGCTGCATTCTTCTGCTGCTGCTGAATCCCCCACGCCTGCCCTGCCAGGACATCCTGCCATTTCAGCTTGCTGCCTTAAGGGAGTCCTGCTGGGGCACTGGGACCAACCCTGCTCCAGGGTTCGTGAGCAAAGCCTCTCCCATCCCTTCCCGTCCGGGCCCAGCAGCCACCACCGCGTGCCCCCGAGCCCGCCCACAGCGCCCCCTGCAGGCGCGGGGTGGGGTGGGGGGAATCACCGCCCCTGCCCACAGCGCCCCCTGCAGGCGGGGGGAAATCACCGTCCCTGCCCTGTCCACCAGGAGCCACCAGCGCCCTTTGCCGGCAGTGGGAACTGCACCCAAGGGGACAGTGCCCGCGGCCGAGAGGACTGGAACTGGGTTCCTGGTTCTGTTTGGTGTTAATTCCATAGCTGTTGTTGTTTTGTTTGCCTTGTTATACATACTAGTAAAGAACTGTGATTCCTATCCTCATATCTTTGACATTTTCATCATAATAATCGAAGGGAGGGGTTTTACATTCTCCAATCCAGGGGAGGTTTCTGCCTTCCCTACCAGTCTTTCAAATCGCAACAGATTTTGGCGCCCAAGCATGGGGCCCAAGGGCATTGAAAGAAAAAGGGTGAAAAAGGAGTAACAGTTCTTGAGCAACCTGATTTTTGTGTGCTGAATATAGAAACCTCATTAGGTGGCACCATGTGGTCTAGCTTACCCTGGTTCAGGCTCCACATGGTCACAGCTATATCTCTCCCATTTGCAGGCCCTTATCTAAATATGGGTCCTATAACTAAGGCCACTGTAGCTGTTATCCAGTTTGTTTTGTGGATTGACAAGGTGAGGAATTAATGGATTTTTAACTTCCTTTGGAAGGCAGGCACATGGATACGTGGCTATCAGAGACTAAATGTATGTTTTTGAGGTTACATTAGAATGGTACCTACTATGAGGAAATGACAGCAGGGGAAGTTTTCTCCCAACCCTTCAACCCTTCAATTCTTTTTGCCTATCTCACCAGCTTTTGAAAGGTTTAAATTTTCTCTAGATACTAACCAAATGTTGCTGTTAGTCCCAGTCTATTTAGCATTCAGAGACAGGGTAAAGTCGACTTGGATAACCACACAGACACCTGCCCCAGAGACTAGGGGTGCTGCCCCACAGCCTGACCCTACCCCAAAGCCCACCTCAGAAATAAACCACCCAGATTGGATGGGGGTAATGGAGGAGAAGATACACCAGGTGCTGAAGGAATACACTTTCTCAGCTGGTGAGAAACCTTCCCCCTGCCCTAAAGGCCCTAAAGTCTGATGGTGCAGCAGTGGGACCCACAGACGTTACATCTGTCCAGGTTCCAGCTGAACTGCAAGGGCACTCACAGCCAGCAGCAGTCGCCCCTGTGGAAACAAAGAAGTCTAAGATGAAAACAAGGAAAGAGAAAGGCGGGCCCTCACAACCAGCAGGGGAGCCAGAAGTTGAAATCATCACCGAGTCTCTGTCATACGAGAGTCTCCGTAATCTGTGAAAAGACATTGAACAAAGGGGGCATGAGGCTTATACAACTTGGCTACTTCGAGTCTGGGACCTTATGGGTACAGGTATGCAACTGGATGGTACTGAGGCAAGGAATTTGGGATCCTTGACCCAGGACTCTGGGGTGGATCAGGTATTCATAAGGGATCCAGAGCCCCTTTCCCTCTGGGAGCTTTTAAGGAGTGTGAGAGAAAGGTTTGTTCAAAGAGAGACGATGCAGGAGCACCATCATAGAATGTGCTGGAAGACCCTTGAGGAAGGGATCCAACAGCTGAGAGAAGTGGCAGTACTGGAGGTGCTCTTTGGGAGGGATGGACAGCATGACAATGACCCTGACAAGTTCAGGTGCACAGGGGAGATGTTGTGAAATCTGGCAAACCTGGGCTCATCTCAATATACCACATTTATTGCAACGATTAATGCTGATACCAACTAAGTGACAGTGGGTTCTGTTGCCAACAAGCTTAGAAATTACAAGAGTATGAGCCCAATGCAGGCTCATATCTTTGCTGTGATTAAGGAACTCAAGCAGGAGTTTAAAGAGGAGATGAGGGAGATGAGGGAGGAGATGAATAAGATCAATGCAGCACCAGTGCTAGTCACAGACCCCAAAGTCAGACCCCAAAATCCCCCAGCTAGGGAGAGAGGGTACACCCCACGTGCTGACCTGTGGTTCTTTCTGCGTGACCACGGGGAAGACATGAGAAGGTGGGATGGGAAACCCACTTCTGTCCTGCAGCACGGGTGCGTCAACTCAGGGAGGGGAACACCAACAGAGGGAACTCCACTAAAGTGAAGGTAGCCTCAGCCTCCCATGGAGGTGCAGGGTATTACAGAAGAGAGGATGATCTGTCAGATCCCCTTGAAAGAACCTCCAGTATGTATGCCCAGGAGAGAAATAATAATAACCAGGGCTAGAGGGGCCCTGCCTCTAGCCAGGGAGAGGCACGGGAAAACCGGATCTTTTGGACGGTGTGGATCCGATGGCCTGGAACATCAGAGCCACAGGAACACAGAGCATTGGTTGACACTGGTTCACAGTGTACATTAATACCATCAGGACATGTCGGGAAGGAACCTGTTTCAATTGCCGGGGTTACAGGGGGATCTCAGGAACTGACTTTGCTGGAGGCTGAGGTGAGCCTGACTGGGAAAGAATGGCAGAAACATCCAATTGTGACTGGCCCAGAGGCACCATGTATCCTAGGCATAGACTTCCTCAGGAACGGCTATTACAAAGACCCAAAGGAACTCAGGTGGGCTTTTGGAATAGCTGCTGTGGCAGCAGAGGACATTAAGCAGTTGAACACCCTGCCTGGGCTATCAGAAAACCTATCTGCAGTGGGACTCCTCAGGGTGAAAGAGCAACAGGTGCCAATTGCTACCTCAACAGTGCACCGCCGGCAGTACCGGACGAATCGAGATGCCGTGATCCCCATCCACAGGATGATCCGTGAGCTGGAGAGCCAAGGGGTGGTCAGCAAAACCCACTCACCCTTCAACAGCCCCATCTGGCCTCTGCCTTTTTCTCCATTCCTCTGGCAGTAGAGTGCAGGCCTCAGTTTGCTTTCACATGGAGGGGTGTGCAGTACACCTGGAACCGACTGCCCCAGGGGTGGAAACACAGCCCCACCATCTGTCATGGACTGATCCAGGCTACACTGGAGAAGGGTGGAGCTCCAGAACATCTGCAATACATTGATGACATCATTGTGTGGGGGGACACAGCAATGGAGGTATTTGAGAAAGGAGAGATCATCCAGGTTTTGCTGGAAGCCAGTTTCACCATCAAGAAAAGCAAAGTCAAGAGACCTGCCCAAGAGATCCAGCTCCTGGGGGTAAAGTGGCAAGATGGACGGCATCAGATTCCTGGTGGGAGATGAGTCCTGTTCCAATAACAAGATCAGCAGCACAGACAGTTGCAAACCCATCCTTAAAACTCCAAACAAAGTCTGAGATGATGATTTTAACCCATAATGGGTTTGTGGCTACACCTGGCCCACACCTGGCCATGTACCCTGGGTCTGCCCAAGGTGTCAGCAGTCACCCCCAGGTTGTTCCCACTTGGGCCCAGGCAGGGATGTCAAGCTGCAGTGAAGTTGTGCCTGTGTGCCAGGGCTCAGACACAGCCAAGAGGGATTTTCCACTGAAAATCCCAGTCTTAACCCACATATCTCTTTGGGGTTACCTCAGCCATGGACGTCCTCAGAAAGGCTGACATCACTCAAGTGATACACCTAAGCAAGAAGCAGAAGGAAAACATGAAAAGCACATTTATCTTGGAGACAAGGGGGCTGGATTTGGGAAGCTGAGGCACAGCTCACCCTCTTGAAATTTGTTTCCGTGTTCCATGTGTGATAAATGTGATTCATGCTAATTAAGTTGTAATTATATTAACAAAATTGTATTTAGATCAATAGAAGACAATTGTTACATAGTGAGGGGGGAGATGGGTGAGACAGGGCAAAGGACATCTTCCAGATGTTGGGAGTCGAAGGAGGAGGTTGGAAGAAAGTCAAACAAGAATAGCAGAAGGACGTAGGTCTGACAAGCAGCATCTAGAAATAGAAAGCTTCGACCTTGAAATGGGCCAAAATGGGATGATTCCAAGCATGGGACTCAATTAAAGTCTTGTTATGGAAAACATCTGCTCAGTCACATAGTGCACCTGCACTACCTGCAGGTCACACCTCCGTCACTGAGGAAGATGATCAGCCTTCATCGGAAATAAGACCCTCAAAAGGATGAGAGACCCCCTAACCCATTAGTAGAGCATGAGCCATAGACATAGTGACGTAGATTTTAGGAATAGAAACTAGGAGGAGTTTTCTGGAAACTTCTGTAGCCTACAGTATATAAGTGGGATTGTTAGCCTGGATGCTTTGATACGTGAGGAATGGCAAGCCACTCCCCATATCCCTGGTCGCGGGGGGGGGGGGGGGGGGGGGGGGGCCCTCCCCGGTCGGTTTTGCTTATGCTTTATACGAACCTCAATTATACTAAATTACTGCCAAATTTTGTATATTCTTAAATATATGCACTTTGTTTCATCTCCAATACTTTAATTGTAATCTCCAAAACTTTGATTGTATTCATTTTGTTACTATTAAAAACTTACTATTAAATTTAATCTTGTTGCTTGATAAATTGGAAAAATAGAACATCATTCATAACACATGCTCTGCCCCAAAAGATGTGAGCTGAAATCCCAGCCTCTCCTATCAGCCCCAGGGGGCACAGGGCAGTGTGTTTCCAAGCTGTAAAGCTCAGACAGCACTGCCTTCCCTGCTCTTCATGGTTGGGACAGAACTGCCAGATTCTTGGGCAAGTCAAACACATGGCCTTGAAGCTGAAGTAAACAAACCTGAAGTCAGGGACTTCCCCAGGGAAAGGGGAGGCTGTGACCTGAGCTGGGCTGGTGTCACACATTGCTGTGGGGTGAACCAAGGGAAGCTCAAGTGTCCACCAGATATCCCACGAGCACAAGCAGAGGGACCAGCCTCAGGTGCTCCCTGTGCTCACAGAGAAACACCTCCCCAAGACCCAAATAATATTCAGCCACTGAGGTGGCCGTGCACAGATTTCTCCGGCTCCACTTCTTCCAGTGCATGGACCCAACGGACTTTCCTCGGCTTCTCCCAGTCAAGCTGATGGGACTCAGTGAGACAGGATAGCTCCTTCTCAGGACGGGGATCCCAGAGGCTCCCCTCCTGCAGCCTCAGCCCCTCTGGGATGTTCCTGCTCCCAGGGAGAGCCAGGCAGGCTCTTGTCCCCTTGTCCTGTCCCTGCATGCCCCAGGAAGGGCTACCTGGAGCCATGTGTGAGCACACACAGCACATGACTGAGCAGGACCTAGAGAAGAACTGGCTGTGTTTGCTTCCCACAGCAGCCAGGGTCCCCAAATCTCCGTGGGACTTCCCTTATCCTCCCTGCAACAGAGACAATGTTCTCACCAAAGCACTTTGTTATCGGCTAAATTTAAGATAACTCGATTTTAAGATATTGTTTTCAACTAGGTTAACTTTGCTATTAACTACAATTTTATTTTTTTGTTGTTGTTGTTAAACTGGTGGTTTTTTGTTGTCTGGTGAAAACCTGTTATGTTTTTGGAAAAAAAAAAAAAAACCAGAAAGAAACCAAACACCGCTCTTACTAGTGTCCATGCTTCACTTCAGAGCTTAGTATTCTGGTTTATGCAAACCCTAATGCTGTGACAATTGGTAAAAGATTCGTGTTAATTACAAAAGCATTGGGGTTTGCATAAACCAGAATACTAAGCTCTGAAGTGAAGCATGGACACTAGATAAAGGAAATTATATGATTAAATAATTCTGTTTAAAATCACCTTGTTATGTTATATTATGTTGTATTATGTTACATTACATTATGTTATGTTATGTTATGTTATGTTATGTTATATGTTTTTCAAATAAGTTGTATCGGCTACCAGCTTGCAAAATCGGACTTCCCAATAGCCCTTCCTGCCTTTGTCTAATCAATACTGCCTATCCCAAAAACCAGACTCCCGGAACTTCTCTGGTGGTTGTCTACAAAGACCAGACCTCCAGAACTTCCCTGGTGGTCATCTACAAGGACCGGATGGCAATCTGTGACTGATTATCACCCAAAGGCTTTGTGAATTTGTGAACAACGAGAACCCACAGTATAAGAAGAGGCTGCAAACCAAGGTTGAGTGGAGCGTGGAGTGGGCGGTGACCCCTTGCATTCCCCAGCACGCTGCTTGCTCTTTCTATATCAAATAAAGCAATCTAAAATTTTGCTAAATATCGAGACTTTTGTCTCTCATTTATAACAATGCTTTTGTGATTAACACGAATCTTTTATCAATTGTTACACTTCTTTCTTTCCTTCCTTCCTTCCTTCCTTCCTTCCTTCCTTCCTTCCTTCCTTCCTTCCTTCCTTCCTTCCTGGAATCCTTCCTGGAATCCTTCCTGGAATCCTTCCTTCCTGGAATCCTTCCTTCCTGGAATCCTTCCTTCCTGGAATCCTTCCTTCCTTCCTTCCTGGAATCCTTCCTTCCTGGAATCCTTCCTTCCTGGAATCCTTCCTTCCTTCCTGGAATCCTTCCTTCCTGGAATCCTTCCTTCCTGGAATCCTTCCTTCCTTCCTGGAATCCTTCCTTCCTTCCTGGAATCCTTCCTTCCTGGAATCCTTCCTTCCTTCCTGGAATCCTTCCTTCCTGGAATCCTTCCTGGAATCCTTCCTTCCTGGAATCCTTCCTTCCTTCCTTCCTGGAATCCTTCCTTCCTGGAATCCTTCCTTCCTTCCTGGAATCCTTCCGTCCTGGAATCCTTCCTTCCCCTTCTGTGAATAAAAAGCTTGGGTTTATGTTCTTTACTGGTGATCTCAAAAATTCTCAAAAATATGGGTTTCCTTCTACTTATATTTTGCATTCTCATTAGTTTTGCATTTATACCATTTCAGGTGCCTGAGGAATGCCAAACTTACAAACTTGTTCCAAACCAGTTTGGACTTTTTGCCTGTGGTGGTTTTTGGTTGGTTGTTTGGTTTGGCTTTTTTTTCTGGGGGGGGGAGGGGTTCTTTGTTTTTGTTTGTTTCTTTTTTTGGTTGGTTGGTTCGTTGGTTGGTCGAGAGGTGTTTTTTGATTTTGTTTTTCTTTTGGTTTGGGTTTTTGTTTGATTGTGTTTTGGTTAGTTTTGGTTTTGTGTTTTTTGGTTTTTTTTGTAGTTGTGTGGTTTTTGTTGTAGTTTGGTTGGGTTTTTTGACGTTGTTTTTGTGGGGTTTGGTTTTTTAATTTTGGGGTGGTTTGGGTTAGGTTTTTTGTTCTCATGAAGGGCAGAAAGCAGTGCACGCCGCGGACTACATTCCCCAGCGTGCACCGCGGCGCTGGGTGACGTTCCGCCTTCCATTGGTCCAGAGCCGCGCAGGGGCGCGTCCACTTCCGCGTGTCTCTAAAGCTGCGCCTTGGGACGGGGCTGGGGCTCGGAGCGTGATTGGCTGGAGGCGCTGCGCGCGCGGGGTAGTGCTTTGCGGAGCGCGTGAGCCCCGTTACAGCCATGATGGCGGACGGCGCCGGCGAGAAGGGGCTCGGGGCCGGGTGTCGGGAGCCGGACCCGGATCCGGCTTCGACTCCGACTTGGGCTGTGGCACTGACCCCGACCCCGGCCTCGACACCCTCTTTTTCTCTGGCCTCGGAGTTTCTCCAGTCCCTGCAAGACCTGACCGGCGATGGAGGGGTGCGCAAGAAGCAGCTGCACCCCGGCATCGGGCAACCTGTGCCCCCATCCGCCTCCGTGGCAGGTAGAGCCGTGTCTGGGGCCTCTTGAACCTCCTGTGGGCCGTGGGGGATCCCGTGGCCAGGGCCGGGCACCCCTGTTAAGGATGTCCCAGTTCTCTGGCACAGGTTGCCCAAGGAAGCTGTGGTTGCCCCATTCCTGGAAATGCCCAAGCCCAGGCTGGAACAACCTGCTATAGTGGAAGGTGTCCCTGCTCATGGGCAGGGGGTTGGACTGAATGTTCTTCAAGGTCCTTTCCAACCCAAAACATTCCATGATTCTTGCAGTCTCGCCAGAGCTGGTGTCCTGGAGTGTGATTGCCTGAGCTCAGCCTGGCTGCCTGGGGAGGGCGGTCGGGGTGCTTTGTAGTAATGTTGTGCCTGAATTCACAGGTAGTTCTGGCACCAGTGACCATCTCCTGAGCAGCTTTTAAATAGGAATTGTTAAGTTTAGCCTGTGTTCAGCAGAACTAAGAAAGCAAAAGTCCTTGGATGTGAGGGTCTGGTGCTCGTCTCTGTAACCTGTGTTTCGGTGTGAGGTTTGGTCTGTGTGGCTGACACAGGTATTGAGGGAAGCAGGACAGGACAGAGCCTGTTGGGAAAGATCCCCCAAGACTCTAATGTTGAGGTGCTGGTGGCTGGCAAAGACCACAACAAGGACTTAAAAGTGCTGATTTTATACCATGGTGTGTCTCTGTTTCAGAGACTGTCTCTTCTCCTTATCAGTATTTTAACACTTGGGATACCCTGTTTAACTTGTTGTGGCTGACACATTAAAAGAAAAGGCATCTTGACCTTGAGGAAAAGAAGGATTTTTAGGGCCTGCCTGTGATCACAGAGAAGTTCGAAGCTGGAAATGGTTCCTGAAGTGCAGGGCCCGGGTGCTGTGTTAAGAGAGGCCCATTACAGTGTATTTTCTGAGGCACTACTGGAGTTACAGATGCAGAGCTTGGGGTGGGGGTACATTTTATTCCCTTATTCCTCTTTCCAGAGCTCCAGCTTTGGTTAGGGAATTATTTTTAAGCATTTCTGCCTATAACTGGGGCATGTTAATTTGGTCAGCTGAAGTTTCCAAGTCTTAAAAGCGGGGAATCACATCTCTTAAATAGCTCAGAACTGTGAAGCAGCTGCTTTGTCTGGGAATGATGCTAAAACACAGCGCTTGGCTGCTTGGATGTGACCAGGTTTTTGGTGTAAAAGAGAAGGGTTTGTGCTGCCTCTGCTGTTCTATAGCAGAACGGAAAAAGAGAAGCAGGATAACTGGTTGGTTACAACTCCTGGTGTGCTCCTGATGTTGCCATTACGGGATATGAAATCAAACTCTTTCTTTTCCCTTCTCCCCACTCCTCACTTTGGGCTTACAGTGAAGTACTCCGGGTACCTGGGAAATTGGAATAAGCACTTCTGTTCAAACGGGAGCAGCAAGTATCCAAGGCTGATGAAACTTGGAAAAGGTAGGTTTGAGCCACAGACTTTGTCCTGGGACTTGGGATTGTATTAAGGGATTTTGGGACCTGGGGTTGTATTAAGGCATTTCAGTTTAAATGCTGTTTGGTGTCTTTATGTTGTTTAAAACCTTTAACACTTGTTCATGGAGTACAAAATCCTCCTGGTTCACATGGGAGATGGAATCTGGACCTGCTCACCCTCTGCCTGGGAGTGATAGGGAGGTGTTTCCTACCTGCCCTTGGGTAGCTTTAAATCTCTTGAAAGGAGATGATATTTTCCAGGCTGGACAGGTCTTGGAGCATGCTGGTCTAGTGGAAGGTGGCCCTGCCCATGGCATGCTTGGACTGGATGATCTCTAGAGCCCGTTCCAACTCATCCCACTCTGGATTTGCAATACTATGTGCTCAGTCCCACAGCAGGCTGCCCTGATAATCCTTTATGGAGGCTGTTGTAGTTGCTGAGACAGGAGCTCACAGGGATTTTTTCCTTCAGGCTTAAGGAGAAATCATTGTTTGGTGTGTGAGGGTGTTGGTGTTCGTGAACCTCACCTGTCCCACCTCTCATTGTGACAGACATCACACTGTGGGGGCTGGAGATCGGGCTGCTGTCCATGACCAAAGGAGAGGCTGCGCTGTTCGTCCTCACTCCAGAATATGCCTACGGCCAGCGGGGCTGTCCTCCCTCCATTCCCCCAAACACCACGGTCCTCTTCAAGGTGGAGGTGCTGGACTTCATAGACTCGGAGGAGTGTGACGCGTTCTTTGAGTTGACTTATGTGAGTTCCCTTAATACCGCTTGAGACCGAAATCTGCAGGGTGAACCATCATTGTCCTGTCTCACAGTTGCTGTGACTTGTGTGTTACATGTGTTCAGGTGAATGCTCGTGCAAGTATCCAGTCCCTTGGCTCCCAGCTCTGCTCTGATGCCTGCCCTTTGTGTTCCTCCTTGTCTCGCTCTGTTTACCCTCCCATGCAGAGGGAGAAGGCGGGATCTGCCTTTGTTTGCTCCTCTGTGCTGGATGGAGTCAGTGGAATGGCTTCCGTTTATTTTTAGTTTTACCAGAAACCTGATGGTTGCACTAGAGGGCACCAATTTCCGGGAATTTCTTTAAGGAACAGCGAGGAGCTGTCTGTAACAATCCTCTTCAGTCTGCAGTGTCTCAGTGCCTCGCCACCCCCACCCTTTGTCTCTGTCTCTTGGCTCCTCTCCTACGTGTATTTCCCTGTTTTTTCCTCTCTGGTGAGTTGTGGTGCTATTGTTAATTCACCCTTTCATGTCAAGGGCTTTGGGCTGTGGTTGTAGGTCAGTGAGTGGAGGCAGAAGCTAATGGCGGAGGCCCTCCAGCCTCTGCACAGGCAAATTTTCCCCCCCAGCCCTGTGAGCAAACCACACTTGTTGTGCTCCCTCCTTGCCCACCCATTTTGGCTGACTGACCTCTCTCTATGAGCTGGTTCCAACTTGCAGACCTAGAAGGAAACTTGTCTCTCCATTTTTGTCTGGTTTTTTTTAAATGATTGGTGGGGTTTTTGTTTTGCTGGTTGGTGTCTTTGGTAGTGTCAGGCTGTCCCAGAGCTGGACTGAGAGCAATTAGAGCAATGGAACCTTCCAAGCAACTTTGTGCCAGTGACTGCATTTGTGTTAACTGAGCTGTGTGCTGAAAGAGTTGGACAGGTTTTAAAGACAGGTTCCTGCTTTTTTCAGTCCCCTTTTGGGCTTCCTGACCTCTTCACTAGGAATAATCAGCACAAGAACACTGGCATGTTCAGTCTGGCTGGGGAGATACCACATGGTGGTGGCCTGGCCTTGGTAAGGACCTGGCTTTTGCTCTGTGAATAGGAGGGGGCTGTGTAGGACTGTCCTGTCTGAGTTCTCTGCCTGTTTTCTTTAGTTTGAGCTGAAATTCAGATATTTCTTCGCACAGGAACAGCGGGATAGACTTCCTCTAGAGAAGGTGTTGAAAGTGGCAGCCACAGAGAGAGAATTTGGCAACTACTTCTTCTATAAGCAGTGCTTCAGGATTGCCAAGGACAGATACAAGAGGGTATGGCACCAGGAAAATGTGGGGTGTGCTTTGAGGAAGCTGTGAAAGAAGGGATTATTTTTAGCTCACCACAACAGGTACAGGTTAGAGATCAAATAACTGCGGTATTTTCCACGCAGAGTTTATTACTTCAGAATAGGGCTTGCACACCTGGTTTTATGTGAACAGCAGTGATAAATGAGGAATCATTTTGGTTGCAAAAGCTCTCTGAGACCCACCCCCAGCACTGCAAGGTCACCACTACCCCATGTCCCCAAGTGCCACATCTGCAGGGCTGTTAAACTCCTCCAGGGATGGGGTCTCCACCACTGCCCTGAACAGCCTGTGCCAGGGCTGGAGAACACTTTCAGTGAGAAATTTTCCCCAGTATTCAGCCTGAACCTCCTGAGATGCAGCTTGAGGCTGTTTGTCTTGTCCAGCTACCTGGGAGCAGAACCTGACCCCCATCTGGCTGCACCTTCCTGTCCAGGAATTTTAGAGCGTGAGAAGTTACTCCCTGCTCCTTTTTCCTGGGCTGGGCTTCTTCAGCTCCCTCTCCAGGCAGGGTAAAGGCTCAGTTATTCTCAAACTGGAAGGTATTTGCTACTTTTTCAGAGGCAGAGATGTTTGAAAGTTGCTTTTGCTTGGTAAACAAAAGTAATTTGACTTGCCTTCTTCCCTGAAAGATTTCCATTTTTATCCTTACAATCTGAGTCCTGGATCCTTTTGGTTTTTATTCTGCTGCATTCCATAGTAAGTTCCTAAACCTGTGGTCATGTGGTCAGCATGATTAGTTATGCTGAGAATGCCATGCCCTGTATTTAGAGTTTTGATTGTTATTACTTTTAAGTGACCTAGGTGAACAGAAACATGGGTGTAGCTGTTGGATGAGATGGATTTCTCACTTTCCATGATAGATTTGTTGTGCACTGGCTGGTTTTTCCTCTTTGCTCAGGCACTCTCCATCCTGGATCACAGCTCTTCCAGTAAGGCAGAGCAGAGTCAGATCAACGCTTCCAAACTGCTGCTGTTCCTGAATCTCTCACTCACTTACCTGAAACTGGAACGTGCTGACCGAGCTTTGAAATACGGGGAGTTAGCCTTGGAGATGGACCAAGGAAATGCCAAAGCACTGTTCAGGTGTGGCCAGGTGGGCAAATAAATCATCATGGAACATATTGGCCTGGCTGTGGAAGGAGCCCAGAATGAACTGAGGAGAATCTCTGAATTCTGGGCTGCTGCAGCAGTCAGGGTGGTTTGTCTGGATCTGCCATTTTGGAAAATCTGGATCTGTGGAAATGTGTCACACGGAGCTTTTCCTGGGGCGTTCCTGAGTTACTTTTCTCTGTCTCAGGAATGTTTGTTTTTGTACGAGGCCTGAAAAAGGGCAGTGGGTCTGTATTTATCTTTTGATGCATCTATCATCTTTCCATGACAGGCTTGTCTCTACATGAGGGAGTACAGCAAATCCCAGGATTTCCTGGCCAGAGCTCAGTGCATCCAGCCCTTCAACCCTGATATCAACAATGAGCTGAAGAAGTTGGCCAGGTGAGAGCTCTCTTTTCCATACCTGGGGAAGATAGAGTGTTTGAACAGGCTGTATTACCCATTCTGAAATATTTAAAATATTCAAAAAACCCCAAACTATTGGGTTAATAAGTGACTTGGGAAAACGCATGTGGAGAAAACAGCTTGAAACGTTTTTCAGGCCCAGGAGTTGCAAGTGAGGAGCTGGGAACACCCACCCTTTCCATATAGTTCTTTGGTGGGATGTGTGTTACCTGACTTGTGAGGAGGGGGATGTGGGGGCTACTAAAATGCCTCAAACCCAGTGAAATACAGTTGGCTGGTGTTCCAGCTGTTAATGTTCTCAATAAGTATGACTTGCATTCCCTTTAAGATGTGTTGATTAATTTCAGCAGCTTTTCTGCACTGCAAGTGCTTCAATGCACAATATTAATACTCATTAAAAGTAAATTTGTTGCCATCTTGGAGATAATAAATGAACAGCCCTGAAGGCAAACTCTCCCTTTGCCCACAGGCTGAGTACAGGACTATCCCGCCAGCTTTAGTCATGCCCCAGCCCCACCAAAACATGACTAATGCTTGTCTCATTATGCTCATGATGCTCTTCCTTTGAAACTGCCAAAAGCATTAGTGTTTTCCCAAAAGCATGTGCTGTTCTCCTTGCACTATTTACTGAAGCAGGAGTGATGCTGTCCTCAGCTCTGGAGCTCGCAAAGCAGCCCTTGAGTATGAATCCTCTTCTGTATGTCACTGCCAGGCACTTGCAGAAAGGCAGCAGTAACACCTAAAAAGAGTGGTTGGTGCTGCTGGAAAAGCCAGTCTGGTGGGCTGAGTGCCTTCTGCCAGGGGATATGTTGGTAGAGGGCTGTTCTGTCCTGTTGATCCATGTTGTCTTTAATAGTCTGTCATAACACCAAGTCTTCAAATTTGTTCTGTTATTTCTGAAGTCGAAAGAGCTTGAAGGCAGTATTAGCTTCTGATCTGGAAATTTTAGATGAATCTTTTGTCTTCATCCTGATCTCCCACTGGGTATGGAGCTTCCAAATTGTCCACTGAGGGTGGGGAGTTCTAAACTAGATTTGTTTGTCTGCTCTTGGAGGTTGGTGCATGTACAGTGCTAGAAGGCCTGATTCTAGAAGCCTCATGTATTTACTTAGATTTGAAATATGTTGATAGATAAAAGAAAAAATTTTAAATGATGTTGAGGTGGTGTGTCCTGGAAGTAACAAGGCATTTCTGCCTTTGTCAGCTCAAGCTCTGTAGAGAGCAGTAGTGAATGGGTGTGTGTCAGAATTGAGTGCACATTAAACCACTCTTGTCTTGGAGTTCCTGCTTCGCTGCCTCTTAAAATTGGTATATTTTTTGCATGTAACCATGGAATGGTTTGGATTGGAAGGGCCCTTAAAGCTAATTCCACTGCCATGAGCAAAGACTCTTTTTACCACACCAGGGTGCTGCTCCAAGCCCTGTCCAACCTGGCCTTTAACACTTCACGGATGGGGCAGCCACAGCTTCTCTGGGCAACCTGTATCAGGGCCTTACCACTCTCAAAGGGAAGAATTTCTTCCCAATATCCCATCTAGCCCTGCCCTCTGGCAGCAAGAAGCCATTCCCTCTTGTCCTCTTGTTCACAGCCCATCTCCAGCTCTCCTGCCCCTTTAGGCAGAGGAACGGGCTCTGAGGTCTTCCTGGAGTTCTCTCCGGGTGAGCACCCTTGCTCTCCCTGCCTAGCTCCAGAGCAGAGGGGCTCCAGCCTTTGGAGCATCTCCATGGCTTCCTCTGGACTCACTCCAGCAGCTCTGTGTCTTTCTGATGTTGGATCACAGAGCTGAGGCAGCACTGCAGGAGAGGTCTTTTGCTTGTGACAAAAGAGTGGAATTAGTGTGAAACATGAAGCAAGTGTGCTACTGGGTGTTTTTAATGAGACCTTACCTCTGGGTAAATATGTAATGTTGCCAGTCTGCTCTTGCCTGAGAACTCGTAGTGTGATCTGAAAAATACCTCAGAAATTGAATATGAATCAAAATCTTCTTAGTGGCTTTTCACTTCCTTACTCAGTACATTTATACTTTGTTAAAAACAGTGTTGTGTGGTAATCAGCAAGCTCCCTTTTGCTGTCTAAAACAAAGCTTTGGAATGCATCTGTTTACTGGCTGAAACAGGTTCTTGGCAAAATCTCCTGGAGAACAACAGGAAGAATCCAGAGTGAGAGAATGTAGAATGTGTCTGGTACCAGCTGTGGTGGATTTGGTGCAAATTCTGCTGCTGGATCTTGGAATTCTATTGGAAGGCTTGCACTGCATCAAAACTAGAAGGAATTGGGGTTCTTCCAATGTCTGGCATTAATCTGTTCCTCCAAACAAGGGACTCTTGGATTTCCTGCTGTCGTAGGTGTCGGAATGTGCCACCTACAGGTGGGCATCCTTGGTCAGCAACTTCTGTGTGAGATTTACTAGGAGAGATTTGCTGGGCCAGGATTTCATACCCTCTGAGTTTCTGAGCCCCAAGGGTGCTAAGGGCTGGGGCTGAGAGAGCCTGAGCCAGCCTCTCCCTGGGGCTGGTTCTAGTATGTTGCACAAAACCCTTTGCTTTTGGCCTTATATGGCAGCAGATGCAGGAAAGCCGAACTCGTGGGCAGACACTGATCCCTGGGACAGTGCTCCCAAACTGAGTCACCCTGCAGCTCGGGGATTCCTTACCACTGGAGTGAGAGTACAGGGAGATGAGGATGCTGTGCTGAGAAGTTAAAATGGAGAAAAATGCAAAGCTTTTGCCATCCTGTGACACTGGCAAGTAAGAGAGAACAGAGGAGGAAACATCAGCCTTGTCGTCCACTTGGTCCCAGAAACAAATTCCTGCTGTCTCCTGCCCATCCTCTGCCCATCCAGATCCTATATCTGTGGTAGATACCCTGCTGTATGGCACTTGAACAATGTCTCCTGGGTGCTAAAAGAACTTGCATAAGGACACACAAAAGTGTCCCACAGCACACACGTGGGGTGTCCACTGCACTGTCCACACTTCCAAAACTAGTGTAGAAAGCACCTGTCTCACAGAAGGCAAATAATCTAATTAGTCCTGAGCAGAGCTGAGACCCAAGGTCTGAGGATGAGGCAGGACATTTCCAGCTCTCTTTCCCTGACATTGCAGAAAGAAGGGCTTGGAGGAGCTGTGTCGCTGCTGCCAGCACACTCTTCCATTGTGCTAATTTATTTATATCCAAAAAATAACATTCTTTTCAGGTTGTGACACTGAGGGTGGCACAGTCAGTCTCCAGCCTCTGATGCTATTCTGTGTTCTACTTTGCAGATATTACAAAGAGTACATGGAAATGGAGAAAGAAATGTGCTGCCAGATGTTTGACCCTCTCAATTCATGTGGCTGAGCAGAAATCAAGGTAACCAAGTTTTGAAAAAGGCTGAGCTCTCCCAAAACCTGTCATACCTGTGGTGTTCTCAGGTGGAGAACATGTTTCTTTTCTGCGGGGGAGGCTTTTGGTGGCAAAATGGGAAGTGGTGGGAGTGTATGGAGAGGAAGGGCAGGATGGTGGGGTGGAATCCTGCTACACCATCACCTTGGAGAATCCTTCCTGTGAGGCAAACCATGTGTGGGACAGGGACCTGGAACTGCCAGCACTTGAGTAAGTTTGGTTTGTTGTTTCCTGTGCTGCTCATCCTAGCTATTCCTGGTCAGAGCCAGGGGCTGAAATAGCTCTGTAGTCTTGTTTCTCTGCCAATTAAAAGAAAGGGGGGGGGAAAAAAAGCTCCCGTCAAACTTAAGAACTGGATTTCCTCCTCCCATCCAGCACTTCTGTCTGGAGCTGTTGGAATGCCTCACTTCGTAAAAAATCTAAATATTTTATTTCTGGGGTTTTTTTAAGTATTAAAAGAAGTCTGTTTGGATAGAAAATTTCAAGTAGATGTTTTGGACTCTTTAAAGCCTTAAATCTTCTAGCAAAATTGACAGGTTTATAAATGAGCAAAGGCTCTTTGATCATTGTTTTTTTTTTTCTCAAAATCTTCCGGGGGATTCAAGCAGGAGTGGAAATCTTTTCTTGTCTCTTGCTTTGGGGAAAACCCTAGGGAAAGAGTTTTGGAAAATGACAACATCCTTCTGTCATGAACCATCCCCAGCTCAGGGCCATCAGTTTGCTGCTGTTGTCTCTCCTGCAATACAGGCAGTACCCTGCTAGCAGAAATGAATATTGGCAGCTTTTCCACCAGCTCTGGTGTTTAAGGTTGTCTCTTTGTGCTTGTGAGGAAACTAAGGCAGTGTTTGAGGAAGAAGTTGGATTTAACGCTGCTCCTGAAGAAACACAACCTTCTCCTGGCTGGACATGCCTCCTTGCAGAGCCTTCCCCTTCCTGCTGCCCTTGTGCTCTGGTCCAAGCTGGGCATGTGGCCTCAGAACACAAGTCATCCTGCCTGGGTTTGGGATGGGACTTATTAGGTCAGCAGGTGCGTGCCCCCAGGAAAGGAACTCTGAAAGAGGATGTAAGACTGATGAGGTCTTGTGCAGAAAGTCTGTGGCTCTAGACTAGGCAAGAGGGTCTGATTTTTCACTTGCTGCGTTTCAGGAAGTTGCAGTTTGGAAGCCTGTAAGAACCTTGAGTCTCATCCCTGGTGATGTCTGACCTGAGAAGCTCCTGTGCAGCTCTGGGATCAGCTGGGCCTGGTTTGTGGTGGGAGTCAGGATGATTGTGGTGATATGCTGGGGCACCAGACAGGTTCCCCCCTGGAAAGGCTTCTTGTTTCCCAAACAGTGTCTTGTTTGACGCTGATTTCCACACATCTGGTATAAGTAAACCAGTGATTTTGCTTAGAGGAGACTGAGAAGTACAAAGGGAAAGGGTAAAATTTCTCCTGTAGGCAAGGTTGAGGACTGGGCTGAACTGCTTCTCAGCCAATTTATCCACTAATTTCCTGTGTGTGGAGTTCTCCCACCTTACACAGATGATGGATAGCTGTCAGTCAAAAATATTTCAAACTTCCTTGAAGTTGATTTTTGTTGCAGTATTAAAAGGAAACTAAGTCTCCCAGATGAACATAAATCACTGAGACCCAAACAAAAATCTGCTGTTCGTTCATGGCAAAATAAATCCTTTGCTGGAGGAGGTTCCTGCAGGGCCCTGTGTGAGGTGGAGGTTGGGCTGCTGCTTTAGAACTTCATTATACTTTCAGAGAGGAGCAAGCAGTTCCAGCAGGAGCTCCTGCTCCTTTGCAAAGACACTGGGATTTGGTCAGAATTGAGGCAGAACATTCTTTAGTGTTTTCCAACAGCTTTGTACCAGTTAAATTTAGGGCACAGGCTGTACTGGGGGCAGCTTGGCAGGCCAGCTTCATCCAGTCTCTGTTAGACACTGATTGAGGAGATGGGCTGGAATGCTGTCTGCAGTCCATGGTTAATGGACCAGTGGAATCACAAAAGTTACAGAAAACCTCCCTATATCCCAGCTGACAGGGGCTTGTGGAGTACTGAGCTGACGTGTGGTCCATCTCCTGAATGGCTCAAAGCTGTAGTTGTGGCATCTCTTCCCTCCTGAGCATTGCTGCATCTATCCCTTGCTTCAGAGCTCTTTCCCAGGTGGGACTGCTGTGCCTTTGGTGAACTCTTCCGTGTTCCAGGAACAAAGTTCATTTCTCTGTACTGAATAATCCAGGGCTCTTTTGTATAATTACACTCAAACCTGGGTACACCTGAGCATCTTCCTTTTGCCTGGTATTTTTGCAAGGGATTTTGCAGTGATAGGACAAGGACGAATGGCTTTTAGCTAAAAGATAGAAGATTCAGATTGGATATAGGGAAGAAATTCTTTCCTGTGAGGGTGGTGATGGCATGGCACACGTTGCCCAGAGAAACTGGGGCTGCCCCATCTCTGGAAGTGTTCAAGGCCAGGCTGGATGTGGCTCTGAGCACCCTGGTCTTGTGGAAGGTGCCCCTGTCTATGGCAGGGAGTGAAACTGATGGGTTTTAAGGTCCTTTCCAACCCAAACCATTCCATGATTTCTGTATCCCCTGGTAGCTGTAGAGCCCAGGTCTTCTAATTGCCACAAACTTGCTCAGAACACATTTCCTACCTTTTCAATGGAATTTTGGGTCAGAATAGATCTTCCCTTTGGTGAAATGCAAGACTGCTTGTGGTGCTTCTTGGGGGGAATTCAGAAGTACTCAGAGGGAGACATAGAAGCGCATAGATAAACTCTTTTTTAAATCCATCCTGCTGCAGTTCCTTGTAAATCCTTTGAGTCTTAAGCTGGCCCTTCTTAGGGTTTGGTTTATTTACCTGCCTCTTTTCACTTTGTGTGGTGCAGATATGTAGAGCCCAGTTTCCTGGAATGTGCAGAGCTGGAAGTCCTCCTTGGTGTCCCCTAAACTGCAGAACGGTGGGCTGAGGCCTCTGGTGTTTTGGAGCCTTTTGTTCTGTTTTGGTTGAAAGACCCATCAAAAAAAAAAAAATCCCGTTGTTGTGTTGCTGTCGTCCTTCATAAGAGAACTAAATCATGACAAGTGGGGACAGCTTCCCATGGAATGTCTGGATTCTAGTAGAGGGTCCTCGATGGTAGTTCTGTCCCAGGAGGATGTCTCTCAGCTGGCAGTTTTGATTATACCTGAGCCAGAGTTGAAAGCTTGTCTCTAATATGTATCTCAGTTCACTACACAGGAGAAGTGATCCCAGGAGTTGGGAACACACAGGAAGATGTTCCAGTGAAAATAAATACGGTTGAAATTATGACAGGAAACAGTAACTTTGAGGTCAAACTGGTGATTGTCGTGAATAGCAAGTTGTACCAATTCTGGAGGCATTAATGGGTGAGAATTGGCTGCAGAACTGAGGCTGTGTCACCAGGTAGAAGTGACTATTGGAGTAAAAATCAGCAGCAGTTGCCAGTTGAACTGACCTACTAAGCTGCAAGAGACTTGCAAATAAACTGAGAAGTCTGTGCATAGCACAATCAAACTCCTGCCTTGTGAAAGGTCCTGACTTGGAATAAACAGCAACTTGCTCCTTCCCCTCCTGCTCTCTCTTATTCCTGAGCAGATCTGAAATGTACCTCCTGCTGATTTTGTCCCTCCCCACTGCGTCTGAGCAACAGAGAACCAGCGATTCACTGCTCTTTAGAATATGCAAATTCCTGTCCCACTGAGGAGTCCTGTGCTGCAGAGGAAGTTGTTAAATCTCTGCTTTCTGCTGAGCCTTGCTGGGTGAGGGGGAAGGCTTGAAGGAGGACTTAATTAAGCATTCTCCTTGTTAAGCAGAGGAAGGAGAAAATCTTTAATGAGGTTGTTGAGTTGGGGGGTTTGTTTTCCCTCCAGCTCTCTCCTGTTCTGGCATCTTGCACTTTTTTTCTGAGGATTTCTGCAGTTTCTGCCTGCAGTAGTACTTGTAATACCTCTCTGGAAGGATCCTGGGCTCTGATCTCTTCTGGACACAAAAGAAATTACTGCCTGGTTTTAGGAATCCCTGATACATTTTCCCAGTGGATGTACTGGACATGGGTCTGGATGCAGTAGGGCTGCCCTGACTGGGAGGTCTGGCCAGGACTTAGAAGCCAAAAGATGATGTGACATTGAAAGGACAGAGACCTGTGCAATATCCCAGTGTCCCACTGTGCCTGTCCTTCAAGGCTTTGGTGAAGTATTGGTCTTCCAGCCTCATCCAAAGATGGGCCCTCAGCTGTTCTCTCTGATTTAGGAAGTGCCTAAAGCCTGTAGTTTCCCTTTGCACTCAAACACAAAGCTCCCAGGCGAGGTAGGAGCAGATTCCTGGCTGTAGTGCTGGAAGGAAATTTGCTGACAGGAGGTTGGAGCCAGGTGGGTGGGCTCTGCTCTCAGGTGACAAGCGACAGGACAAGGGGAAACAGCCTCAAGTTGTACCGGGTTTAGATTGGATGTATGGGAAATTTTCATGGAAAGGCTTGTAAAGCATTGGAATAGACTGCCCAGAGCAGTAGGGGAGTCACCCTTCCTGTAAATGTTCAAAAGATGCGTGGATGTGGACATAGTTTAGTGGTGAATGTGGTGGTGCTGGATTGATGGTTGGACTTGATCTTAGAGGGTTTATCCAACCTTCTGTGATTCTGTTCTCCAGCTCCTGCCTGCTAAAGGTCACCTGGCACTCGTTCTGGGAAGGCCAGACTGAGACCTCAAAGGATATCCCTGTGTGAGGTTTTACTTTTCAGAGCCTTTGCCAGAAGCTGTAATATCAAATATTCTGGTATTACAAATCAGTAGAACATGAAGAAGGTGCTGGGCTCTTTTCATTCCCGTGATAACAGCTGGTTATCGTGCAGGTGGAGTTTAAAGAGAATTGGCTATGTATAAGATGAGAATTTCTTTATGAAGTTTTAGCATTGCTGAGCAGAGTCACTATCCTTCACTTTCAGCAGCAAGGAGGCGCATGGTTATCCTAATTTTTTCTCCGAGTTTCTATTTTTAAGGCCTTCTTTCTTCTCCCTCAAGTTATGCCCTGTCTAGGCACCAGTCCTGCTGCTTTGGAGGTTCCAGACTTTCCCTTTGAGCTAACAAAAGAGATGTCTTTGTCCTATCTATTTTTCTTAATCTTTAATCCATGGATTTTAAATGATCATGGATGCTTATAACTGTCCTGATACCCTTCAGGGGAAGTGCTGTCCTCATTATGAGAGGGTGTTGGTGTTAGTCCTGAGACCTCTTTGTTCTAGTGAGCAATGAAACGCTGACAAACTTGAGCAGTTTTAAATGCTCTTATTGGGCATTGCACTAGTTGTGATGATACAGGGACAGCTGAGGTTAATGAAATTAGTGCTGAGGGCTCTTAAAAGTGTTCATTGTGGTTTTGAGAAACACTCATCTGCTTGTGAGCTCCCAAGCCTCATTCACCCTTGTTCACTTGTGTATGGAATCACTGAATCCCAGAGTTGTTAAGGTTGGAAAAGCCCTCCAAGATCACAGAGTCCACCTGTCCCCCAAGCACTGCCAAGGCCACCACTAACCCATGTCCCCAGGTGTCACATCCATATCTTAAACCCCTCCAGGGACGGAGACTCTACAACTGCCCTAAGCAGTCTGTGTCAGCGCCTGACTAACTATCCTGTGAAAAAAATTGCCAGAATAACTTGAGGCTCTTCCTTCTTGTCCTGACCCTTGTTCCGTATGGGCAGAGCCCGACCCCCACCTGGTTGCCCCCTCCTCTTAGGCAGTTGTGGGGAGAAGGTCCCCCCTGAGCCTCCTTTTCTCCAGGCTGAGCCACTTTCTCAGCTCCCTCAGCTGCTCTATATTGGAGTGTCTTTTCCATTATCAGCAGCACAGAGTGCCTGATGGAATTGGGGGCTGCATCCCTGCTGGAACAGTACCTGGGCACTGGTGGCTGTGTTGCACACAGTGGCAGCAGCACTTTGCAAACAGATGATGTTTTTGGCCGTCTGCACCAGGAAATCCCCACAAGGGCTCCATATTTAGGGAATGAGCTTTAGGAAAGGCTTTTTACTTCAGATGTAGGAGGTGTCTTTGCACTGTTGAGAGTTGGTTTGCAGAGCTCAAGAGTTATTTCCAGTAAGGATAGACATGACTTTAATGTGCCTCTTCTGCAGCCCACCCTGCTTTGTCAGGGGCTGTTGATTCCATAGAATGCTGAACATTATTGTCATAAAGGTTATCTGAGCACTTGAAGGACTGAGAGCTGCTCCAAGGATCAGTTTCAGCCCCGACTTGCTGGGTGAAGTCCTTCCTGAATCAGAAGTGTGTGTTAAAGAGTTCATCACTTCTTTCACCTTCCCATAATCGTTCCTCTTATGAGACCTCTTGCTTCTCTGAAAGAGGTTTTGCTGCTTTGGCTGGGTGCTGTTTTAAGGGTTTGGGTTTTATTTTAAAGGTGTGCTTGGGAAAGAGCTCTGCTTTATGTTCTTCCTCTTTGCTTTATGTATCCTTGTCTTATCTCAGATCTAAGTAGACTTCACAGCTCTTCCTTCCATCACTTTAGATTTGGGATGGTAGTGCACGTTATCAGTATCCAGGGTCTTTGGAGTCGAGACTTGTTACAGATCTCTAGAGAATTCCTCCTACCACGGAGTTGTCTATGTGGTATACAGGCAGCTCTTGGAACTCACTGTGGATCTTTTGCAGAGCTGAGGATCTTGACTTGGAAAAAGTCTGACTTGGAAAAAACACACATTTTTTTCCTCAGGAGTTTAAGTGCAGATCTTCAGATGGCAGTTGAAGTTCATGTAGATTTGCTCTAGAAAAGAGGAGCAGCATATCTGTTCCTTCCACTTTCCTCTGTGGATTTGGGTATCTGTGATGAGGCTCTGCCTTTGGATGTGGGAAGGATGAATGTCAATGCTTGTGTGCTGCCGTGCTCTGAGAATATATCCACAGCCACCTCAACCATTGAAGCGGCCACTTGAAGCCCTCACAGCTGGACATCCCTAAAGAGCATTGACAGAGAAAAGTGGAGGGCATGGCTGACTGCACAGCCACTTACACAGAGAGCATATAAATGATCCCTAATTAGGGACTTTTCCCCCTAAGGCATGTCGCGTGCTCAGAGAAAGCTGCTGGGATGGCAATGCCTAATGCCCAGATAAATCAGGACAGGCTGGTGTTGTAAATAGCTGTTCCTCTCCTGGTGTCAGGGTGGATTGCCCAGCACGTGTTATCAGCTGCTGAGAGCACTCTGGTGCTGCTGGAATTTCATCTCAGCACTCCAGAGCACTGCAGCCTGTCAGGAACCTCTCGTGGAGTCCACGAGATTGTTCCCTCCTGGTTGCAGTGGTGATTCTCCAGAGTGGCAGTGCCTGTAGGGGCTGGTCAGGCTCTGAGTGAAGAGCACTTCTCAGGCAGTTGCTGTTCATGGTTTTGGCTCTTTGCTGATGTGTGCACATAACATCTGCTTTTCCAGCCAGGCTCTTGAGGAGCTGTGGTGTAGGATGTGCTTTATCCTTCTGGTTACTGAGTTTCAACTTCCCTTCCTTTCTTTTCCATGCTCAGTTGTGAATCCCATTTAGATCCGAACAGAAGTATTGAAGAGGAGGTGTTCTGTTTCCCCTAGGAGAGGAGGCTGCATTTCTCTGAATATCTTTGAGGTCACTTTTCTGAGATGTGAAAGCTTTCCAGACTGTCACCAACCTGATTTCTTGGATACTTGCCTTGAGGAGTGTTCTTCTCACTGAGGGTTATCTCAGTGCAGCAGTCTGGGAGCTGCTGCCTCAAGGCATGGGTGCAGTGAGGGCTGAACTGGCAGGAGCAATATTTAAGTGCACAATTCTGAGTTTTCCAGTTTCTTCCTGTTTTGACAGGAACTTGATCTGCTGTGTTTGGTGCTTCCCTACAGCGTTTCTAGAGATGGAGGCAGGAAAGGGGGAGCTGGGGAATATTCACCTGCAGTTTTTTATGCAGAAAAGCAGCTTAAATAAATTGTGAAGCCTTAGTTAAGCGTTAACTGTTAATTGTGGCTTTCATGCAGAATAAAGGTGACTGTGATTATAAATGACTGGTGGCCTGGTGTGTTACTCCCTGTGAATTGATTATCAGCTTTGTAGTGCCAAAGGATGGGTTAAAATAGCTGAGACCAACTGGCTTGTGAGTGACCTTCGAAATCTGAATGTGCCTTGCTGGGTTTCATGGCTGAGTTGCTGCCAACCTGTTGTAGTGAAGAAACAAATCTTGAAGCAGGGCTCTGGTTGGAGTGGGCTGTTCTCTTCCACGCAGGAGGAGAACCCACCCAGCTCCTGTGTCTGCAGGGCCCTGTGGTTCCCCTCCACTTCTCTTTTGATTGTGGAGCCATTGGGTGGAAATGAAAGAGATAAACTGATCAAACACTCCCTGAAAGGGAGTTTAGGATTTCAGTTTGAATATTTTTTTAATTAGCTGCACATAAAGACTTTATTACTTCAAATAGCAGCCATGAAACCAGAAACCTCTTGGTCTGATCCTTTATTTTCGTGGTGCACAAGAACCCTCAGTAGGTGTAGGCTTGTTCCAAATTGGACACCCCAAACCACAGCTAACAGCTGCTGGGAGCACACAGTGATCAGCTTTGAAGTATTCTGATTGGGAACATGTGAAGGAGCTGCTTTATAGGGATGGGATTAGACTGACAAAGGCTAGAGTGGAAGTCAGTTGTATTTTAGGAGGAACAAGGATGCTTTAGTCTCACAATGCACAGAACACTGTAGCACATGAAGGATAAGGATTTCTTTTTCTCACTTGAAGCCTTTCTTTCCTTCTTGTGGTTGGTAGAACTTTCTGCTGTGAACTGGAGAAATGATTTAAGTGTTTCTCTCGCTGATTCATTATCAAAGAGGAGATCAGCTGAAGTGTCCTTCAGTTGTTTTCCTTCTTTATGGACTTCCTTTCCCCCTTTTCCTGGAAAGTGTTGCCAGCCTGGACTGACAGTGGATATCTTGTATGTCAGGAACTTCATGTACCCCAAGTTTTGGAAGGTTTGGCAGTACAAGGAGACCTATTAAATGGGGCTGTGACATGGGTTTTGGTTAGTGTGGATGAACCAGGACAGTGACTGCACTAAATCCCAGTTTGTGGTAGGCTGGAAGTTTCACTCCTGTTTCTGGCAGTTGTGAAAGCTCCTCAAGTCTTTTGTGCTTTTATTATCCCAAACTTTAAATTGGGGACAGGCCTCATAAGAGGCACATTGTGCTGAATCAGACCCATTTTTCTGGCAGGGTGGACCTTGATCATAGGTTCTGTGTGGCTCTGAGCCCATGGACTGATGATCCCACTGCTGCAGGGTCAGCAGAGGGAGATGAGTCATTGGGGGTAGGCTGGAGAGTCCTAATGTTCCTCAGAGTCCCAGTTATCTTGTGATCCTGTGGTGCTTTTCAAGGATATATAATGAATGAGGTGTGGATTTTGAGTATCATGTAATGCTTCACCTTCTCTTTTAGTCTGTAAAGAGGTTATTTCCCTCACGGTTCCTGGGGGGTTTTTTGCCTCCTGGTTAGCAGCCTGTAGCTCAATATCCTCTAAGGAACAGGCTTCCCTATTTTGCTACCACTAATTTGATTTACATGTGCTGGAATGGCCACTGCAGCTGAGCTGGCTGGGCCAGCTATGGTGGCATGTGGATAATGGAAGAGTATAAAAATGTGTTTGGGCTTCTGGTGTTCCTGAGCTGTGAGCAGGTCATGCACCTTTTGGATGGGATCCTTTGATCCTCAGAGCTTCTGTAGGAGACAGATACTGGGTTGTTTTGGGGAAAGGTTTCCAAGGATTTACTTGATTTTTCATTTATTCTGTTTTTCCTTCTGCTGGTAATCATATGGATGAGAGAGGGACAAGGCTTATGTTCTAACAGTATTTTGGTGCCTTTTGTGCTCACAAGTTGGGGAAATACTTCCAGTATGAGTTTTTCTTTGTTGGTATTTGAGAGGAGCCACTTGCAGTTACTTCAAGAACAGCAGGGTGTGACCTGTGGCACCAGAAGGGAAGGTGCTGATTCTGTCTGAGGACCAGGGAGGGCAAGGTGCTGCTTCTGCAGGAGCATAGGGAAGGCCCACCTGGGAGAGGCACTGGAGGAGCTGGTGGCAACAAGGTCAGTGAAACCATTAGAAGGTGAGATAGGTGAGCCAAGTCCTGATCAGTGACCAAAGAGTTTCCCCTTTGAAATTTAGAGCTGAGGATGGAGGAATCACCACTTAAAAGTCCTGGTTCTTATCCAGACCAAGCTGATGCTGCACCAAGATACTGATTTCCTTCTGGTTACCCTAAAGAAGGGGAGGTATGGGTGGAGACCAAGATGAAAGAAAGAGGTTTTGCTGGATGTGGAAATTTTCATTCTCCTTGCCAGGGCTCTAGGGCTGTCAAGGACTCAACTGCAAGTGGGAGTGATGGGGTGAAGTAACCACTGCCCAAAGTGTGGGGGTGCTCTGTGATCCTTTGCTGGGATGCAGCCAGATGGCCAGGCCTTCCAGTACTCCTGTCCTGTAGCAGGAAGGAGCTGGGAGCAGGGAAATATGGGGAGGAACAATAGAAATCTGGGCTGAGAAGAACTTATTCCTGTGTCTTATACAAGAATCCCAAAGGCAGAGTAAGTATCCAGGCTTCAGTTTCCTAAAACCGGGTGGAAAAGCATAAGTGATGGGAAGTTTGGATGACCCTGTGTAGGAAGGGAGGTGGCCCAAAGAGAGCTCTGGGGGTTTCCCTGAGGGAACCTGGCTCGTTTTAACTTTTGTCACTTAATACTCTCTGTTCTCCAAGTCTCATGAGGAGGTTGAATGGATTTTAGGGGGATTTCACTGTGTTTGTTCCACTTGTGCTAATGTAGGAATTCTGGGTGTTTCTTTCAGGGCCACTGGAAGTGTGTGGTGGTAACCATGGACCATTGAGAGCTGAAATTAAATAAACTGTACAGGTGATGCTGGGGAAACACTGACTGTGATACTTTGTCATCCTAGGACCGTTCCAGCTGTCCAGTGGAACGTGGAGATCTCAGCATCACATACAAGTTTTGGGAAAAGGAGCAGGAGCACTGTCTTACTTTGAGAGATAGAAGTGAAGGTTCAGTGTTTATACACAACCTGATTTTCCTGAAGTTTGGTTTGCTTGCCATGTTTTGAGGCAATTTCCAGAATAATGAAGTCCATGCTGTTGGAGAGAGGAAAGGGTCTGTGTAAATTCCTTTTCGTCTCCCATGCACACAGTTTGAAGAAAGCTCTTTCCTGATGTCATGCCTCTTGCAGATAGATTACAAGCTACTTTCAGGGAATTTGTAAGTGGGAGGAGGATGCCATGAAGTTTTCTGTTTACACAGATTGTTCTTAAAAAAGTTATGTTTGATATTTTTGTTCTGAGGAAATAAAACAACCCGAGCACTAAAGCTGGCAGGACTTGTGCCAATTTATTGTGCAAGAGTGATTAATGCCTGAAAGGAGCTGGAATTTGGAATGGGGTCTGTCGAACTGGCTCCCTTCATGGGCAACAGGTTGTTATACTCTTTTGTTTTGGCTGAACGTTCCTGTGTATGTTGATGCTAGATTTTAAATTGCTGAATAATATCAGCTTTGGAGCAAACTCCAGAACTCCATGTGCTCAGAACATGGGGCTGTGGCTGGGATTGAATAAATGCAGAGTCAAAGATGCTCTAAGACTTGGAACCCCTCTGCTCTGCAGCTGGGCTGGGAGAACTTGGAGTCTTCACCTGGAGAAGGCTCCAGGAAGACCTCAGAGCCCTTTCCTCTGTGTAAGGAGGCTCCAAGAGAGCTGGAGATGGACTTTGGACAAGGGCCTGGAGTAACAAGAAAAGGGGGAATGTCTTCCTGCTGCCAGAGGGCAGGGATAGGTGGGATATTGAGAAGAAATTCTTCCCTGTGAGCATGGTGAGGCCCTGACACAGGGTGCCCAGAGAAGCTGTGGCTGCCCCATCCATGGAAGTGCCCAAGGCCAGGCTGGATGGGGCTTGGAGCACCCTGGGATAGTGGAAGATGTCCCTGCCATGGCAGTGGGTGGAGCAGGATGAGCTTTAAGGTCCTTCCTAACCCAAAACATCCCATGATTCTGACTTCCACAGCCATACCAGCCAGGGCTTCCCAGCCATCCATACATCACAGGTGGCCTTGTCTGTCCATCTGCTTGGCCTTGCTCTTTTGCAGAAGGGTCTAAATCTTCCCAGTCAGTAGTGGTTGGGCTGGCACTAAGAGAATTGTAGAAGCATGGAATATCCTGAGCTGAAGGGACCCACTGAGATTACCCAGTTCAACTCCTGCTGCAGGGCCAGTGTGTTCCTGAGCCTTTTCCTAGCCTGACACTAGATGGCAATGCCTCCTTCCCATTGGTGTTTGGGATTCCTTTCTGATGGCCTTTAACTCCGGCTGTCTGTCTTTCTCTGCATAAATTCCGTGGTAATTCTGATTGGCAGTTGATGCCTCTTCCCTACAAGAAGCAGAGAACTTTGTGCTTCCTGGGATAAGATAGTTCTGAAGACATAAACAAGGCAAGTTTTCCAGAAGGGGACAGCTGTGCCTCCCTGGAGTTCGCTGATATGGGCCGTGCTGGCACTTCCCTGCCAGCCCTTAGGTCAAATGACCGTGGACAGCTGCATCCATGAGTAGAAACCTGGCACATCCCTGTCCACCAGTGACCTTGGAAAGGATGTCCTGGACCCCAAACTGTGGGGACAAAGCACTTTGATGAAGACGTTTCATCTGCTAAATCTGAAGTGTAAGAGTGGTGTGGCTGCTGTGGCCCAGTGAGGAGTTTTCCAAGCCTCTGGAAGATCCTCTCCAGTCGTGCTGCCTGTGGCACATAGTGCAGCAACAGCAGCCACCCTTCCCTGCCACCCAGGCCACAGCAGTTCATTGTACTTTAGCCGGACTCCATTGACAGGCAGCTTGACAGGGGGTTTGGTGCTGTCAGAGACTTTCCATGGTGAGGTAGATCTTGCTGAAGTGCACTTTTCTTTACCAAATTATGGCCAATTTTTTTTCCTTTCCTTTCTTTTTTCTTTTTTTTTCTTTTTTCTCTTCTCTTTTTTTTTCTTTCTTTCTTCCTTCTTTCTTCTTCCTCTCCCTTTTTCTCCTTCTCCCACCTCCTCCTTCTTCCTTCTTCCTTCTTCCTTCTTCCTTCTTCCTTCTTCCTTCTTCCTTCTTCCTTCTTCCTTCTTCCTTCTTCCTTCTTCCTTCTTCCTTCTTCCTTCTTCCTTCTTCCTTCTTCCTTCTTCCTTCTTCCTTCTTCCTTCTTCCTTCTTCCTTCTTCCTTCTTCCTTCTTCCTTCTTCCTTCTTCCTTCTTCCTTCTTCCTTCTTCCTTCTTCCTTCTTCCTTCTTCCTTCTTCTCCTTTGTTATTGAAGGAGGCAATGCAGTCTTTTCGCCTCTGGGCAAAATGCTGGTGTGTTGGGATCTTAATTTGGCATTAAAGCAGAAATACTAGTCCTTGAGCAAAAGAGACAAAAATCTCTACACAGAACCACACTTTTGGGGTGGTAGCCAAAAAATACCAAATCGGAGAAAAGCTTCCTGCTGGAATTTAAAATTTTGGCCAAAATGCCTCCCTTTCCCCTTTCAATGAAATAGTTTTTGACAATCTTCAATGTGTTCCCTGGAGAAGCTGTTCCAAAGGTTGGTCCTGACTTGGCAGTGGTCTTGTATTTCCAGTTTGGCCTCTCAAATGTCAACCTGCATCTCTGCAGCTGTGCTGGGCTTGCTCAATTCCAACATTATCTGATCTCAGGTGAAGTTTTCCTGGCATGGCTGTTTATCCAAACCTGAAATGCCATGCACCTTCAACTCATCAATCCAGCAGCTCCTTGGGCTGCAAAAGTAAATCAATGAATGTTAACCCCTGTGTGTCACCCTGTGTGTCACCTGAGCATCTCCCATCCTGTTTTCCTCCCCTGCACACCACTGACCCCAAGAACACATAAGGGCAGTGAGATCCCGACTCCATGCCTGTTCCCTCCACTGGCAACTGGTGCAGAAACCCTGGAGAGTGTGAGTGGGTGTCCTTGTGCCCCCCACGGTGTGGGCTGTGCTCTGCCAGGGATAAGGGTGAGCTGAGACCACTGTAAAGCAACCAAACCATATTGGATGCCTGCGCTGAGACATCCAGGGCACGTGAAATAGGGATGCTGGAAGGTGCTACACGTTGTGGCACCTCCTGTTGCGATGCAGGCTGATCACAGGTTTCCTCTAAGTCACAAGGTGCTGCAGTGGGAGATGCAGCACCTCTCCAAACCTTCCTGGCATGCGTGGGGATGCTGATCCTATCAGCTCAGCCTGGCTGAGTGCTCAGCACCCTCCCCTTGACCAGGAGCAATCCTGCTCATCCCAGGTCACTTGGGGGCTTAGGCTCCTGCCACCATCCCTGTGCTGCTGACAGGGCAGAGGGGAGGCTGTGAGCAGGGACCAAGGGCCCCCATGGCACTGGATCCCCTGGATTGGTATAGGGCCACAGGATTCCCTGGGGTTCTGGAGCCCCTTGAGTCACTGAGCACCCTGTTCAGGGTTGAGATGGGAACCAGCAACTCCCATGCAATGAAGCCCCTGGGCTGGGACAAGGACGAAGGACCCCCATGGCACAGGAGTCCCTTGCTTCACTGGGCACCCGTTCCTCCAGGTAAGGACAAGGGACTCAGACCTTTTTATTCCAATGGCTGGCTCTGAAAGTCATGGATGCAGAAACCCCTCTGTGCTGCCAGCCGGGCACGGAATGCGCCAGCTCCATGCTCTGCTCCTGGCCCCTCGTTTGTGTTGGCACCAGCCAGAGAGAGAAGCCTGTTTAATTGGCAGTTGTGTTTGTGGCCAGGGTGTTATGAAAAGGTTTTCTGTCTACCTCTGTAAGTTCCCCTGAATATGTTTTCACTCTTAATATAATATTCACTTCATTATTAGCTGAAAGAGGCTCTTTTCAGAGAAGGCTTTTTTTTCCCCTCTCCTTCCAAAAATACATTAAACCACCCCTTCATGTAGTGCTGCACTGAGGGCTGGGATTGTCTACTGGGCAGAAAGTGAGAAACCCGACAGTAAATGGGATTTACACAGAAATTCCTTTCTTCCCCTGTGTGCAGGCAGTGCTGGCTGTGTAATGGAGGAAGCGGTTGTTGCTTACAGGGTGATTGGGGTACCTCACCTCCCCCTCCGTGTGGTCACCAAGGGGATCCCTCCCAAGCAGAGCAGATGCTCCCAGGGGCTTCCAGTGCCCTCAACTGGTGTTTCCAGGTGCAAACCCCTCTAGCAGAGTTGGGACCCAGCCACAGGGATTCCCACATGTCTCCATTCAGTGCTGAAAGTGTTTCCAGCATCTGCCAGGTTTTGGAAGCTTATTCTCTCTTGGGTGGATTTGAGGGCAACTGGGCCCCCATACTGCCAGCAGCAGTGTTGCTGCTCTTTATGACTTTGCAGCTTCCATAAGGTTTTTTCCTCCAAATTGAGAAAATCCCTGTAAGCTGCGGAAGCAGTAACAGTGGTATCACACGCAGAGCATCCAGCCTGGCTCAGCCTTTGGCATCCAGGGGAAACAGCTCTGCTTCCCTCTTGTCTGAGTTCCTTGAAGGGCACCCACAACCCAGCCAAGCTCTGAGTTCAGTTGTTTACCATATTTGGGTGGTTTTGCAGGGCCATGGAGACCCCGGTGTTCTCACTCAGTGTCCTCAGCCCAGTCCAGCTGGGAATATCCCAGGCTGGAACTGCCTGTGGGGTTGTGCCATCCCAGCCCTGGCCCCAGCTACTTTTGGGATGCCCTAAGACAGCAAATCACAGCGGGGGGAGGTGGGGGGGACACTGGGTGGGGCAAAAGGGTCCCTTGGGCTGGCTCTTGCACTACTGCTGTGGGGCACTGGGATCCCTAAGGACCTCCACACCTCTGCTCCATCCCTGGAGGAGCTGCTATGAAAACCCAGTGGAGCACGTTTTCCCTCTCTCTGAAAGCAGCATAGACACAAATTTCCTGTCTCCAGGCAGACACCAGCAGCAGGAGCCTTCCCCTGCTCCACTACCCCCATTCCCAGCCATCCTGGGAAAATCATTAGGGCTGGTACCATGTGCTGATGAGTATCCAAGGTCTGTCCTTAACTGGGAACAATTAGCATTTGTTTCAGGGCACAGCTGTGGCTCCAAAGCTAACAGAAGCACTCCCATCTGAGCAGGGCCCAAGGGAGCTCCCTAGGGATGACACAGCTCCCAGGTAAGGATGTTCTTGGGAGGGGTCCAGCTTGTGCATCCTCAACCCCTCACCTGGTCCTGACATTGGCAGGAAAGTGGGAGCTCCCTGCACTTCTTTTTCCAGGTTTTGGGAAAAACTAAATCAGACTTAAGCTGTTTTCGCTATGGTTTTGCTAGTTTGTCCACCTCTTCCCATGGACATCTTGTGTTCAGTGTATCCTGGTGCCTCCCCTTCCTCTCCCACAGTGCAGAGCATCCTCTTGTGTAAAGCCAGACAGGAACTATGCCTGACAGGCTCTGGAGGCTGATTCTGGAGAAGGTAATAGAGAAGGTTCTGGAGTTATGTAAGCAAGGGAAGACTTCAGGTTTGGCACATAGATCTGGAAGCTGAGGGTGGAATACTGACCTGGGTCAGGAATGAGAAGTGCTGGGGGAAAGGTTGTGGTCATTCCAGTGTGAAAGGGTCAGGAACATGGTGATTCCCAGCTCTGCTCCCTTTGGTGAGGCCAGAGGAGAGGGACAGTGCTGTCTCCCTGGCCTCATATGTCAGATGCCAGAGAGACCAGGCCCAAATGTGGGGTTAGGGAGGCTGGAGCTGATGCAAGACGTGGGCTTGGAGCAACACAGGGAAAGGTGAATGGGGGAACCACTGGGGCTTCACCAGCAGCACTCTCACCCTTGAAGCTCTGGCTGTTCCACAAAAACCTCAGTGTGCTCCAAAACAGGCTCCCTGCAGCTTGAGGTGCTCTGGGTCCTGTACAGGGGCAGTGGGCAACCAGCTGGAGTGGGACACTGGAGATCCTGGAGCTGGGCAACCTGTGGTTTGAGAGTCAAGGGGCTGAGGAGGAGGAGGAGGAGGAACGTGGCCTGGCTGACAGGCACCATGGCCTCACATTTTTCTTCACTGGATGTTTGCAGTTAGGGTGGAAAATGTGATGGGAAGAGAAGGGAGTGAGGCCGCTGGGGGCTTTGGGATGTGACCTGCCTGCCAGGGCAGAGCCCATGGCAGGAACATGGACATGGCACACACACTAAAGCCCAGTGGATCTGGGAAGTGTCCCTGCTCAGGGTGGTTGGGGACAGGAGTTTGCTGGGAAGCAGAGGAGCTGGCTCCCCAGAGCTGACATGTGATGGGAATGCTACAGAGGTGCCAGGAGACACAGCAGAACACAGAGCACAGGGCTGGACACAGGTTTGCTGCAGTACTGCAGCTCCCACTCACCACCCAAAGCCATCCCCCATGGCACACAGGTATCTCAAATCCCAATTAGACACCTCAGTGCTGCTCCTGGGGTGTTTGCAGCAAACTTGTATTACTGGGAGCCATGAGCTGGCTGCAGAGACACTTGGACTCACCTAAGAGGGCAGCTGGATTCTGCCCTCTCTGCTGCCAACACAACCCTCAGGCAGCCACAGCAGGGTAATAGGATGTGACATTTCCTTGGGCCATGGGATGTGGTGTTCCCTCAGGCCAGGCTCTGCTGCAGACCTGGAGATATGTTTGTTTTCCAGCCCTGGATTTTGGGAGTATGTAGAGCTAGTGAGACCTTCAGGTCTGCTAGCCAGCACCAACTCCCTTGCCCATTGCTCTTTTCGTGTGGAACAGGGCAGGATTAGGGATGGAGAAAGGGGAAAGGTAACTCAGGGTACCCTAGGGCACGGCAAAAGCAGGAACATGCAGGTTTAACATCAGGGGAAGAGGCTCAGCAGGGCACTCAGAGAGCTAGGATCTATTGTCTGGTGCTGCTCTATTATGAAATCATGGAATCACAGAATGGTTTGAGATGGAAGGGACTTTAAAGATGATCCAGTTCCAACTTCCTGCCATGGCCAGGGACACCTTTCACTAGACCAGGTTGCTCCAAGCCTCATCCAGTCTGACCTTGAACACTTCCAGGGGTGTCACCTCTAGCTGTTGGCCTCCCCAATAACAGCTTTTTTGCTCTCCCTATCACCTCCACTGACCAGCACATGACAGGGAAATTAGTGCTATTAGTAGGGCCAGGAGAGGTACAGGCTGGAGTTGGAGATGGGGAAAAAGCTCATTTTCTCACTTCCAGGCTCCTGCCCAGTGATTCCAGTGAGCCCTCACCGCAGTCACTGACCTTTAAACAAGGTGGTTGGAGAGATGGAAGTAGCAGAAATCCCTGAAAGATTATTTGTTTCTCACAAACTATATTTAGACCATCAGCAAAACCCAAAAGTGCTGAGTTTGGCTGAATAAATCTGGGAGCTGTGTGTTTTTTTCCCCTCAAGGAGAACAGGATTAGCCAGCGAATGGGGAATTGTGTTTTTGTTTGACATACCTGAGGTTTTCCACTCCAAGTTGCTGTTTTGAGCTCCTGGTACCATGATGATGATGACAATAGACCTGACAAGGCACTGCCCCATCTTGTGAAGATATTTTTTGGAAAAGAAAAAGAGCAGCTGGCTCCTCCACCATGGTGCTGCTTGCTTTCTTTGTTAAACTTTGTTTTTTTGAATATTTTAAGAGATGTTGGTGTATTAGGGTGTTTTTGAGATAGAAACAAGTCACACTGGTGCTGCTCGAGTACAAAGTCCTTCCCTGGTAGAATGCACCCCTCCAGCTCCCTGTCTGCACCAGTGCTGCCCCAAGAGATGGGGGCCTCAGGGTGCTGGGAGAGTTGACATGCTCCTGCCTGGTCTGAGTGATGCTTCAGGGAATGGCAGGAGGTCACCTTGCTTTCCTGGAACACACTTGGATCATCTGGGGTGTAGTTCTTTGCTGGTTTGGATTCCTTCTGCCTAACTGCCATCTCCCCCACGGAGACCGGGATCAGGTCTGAACTTCCCAGTGGAGTGTGTGGGGGGACAGGCAGGTGAGAGGTTTGCTGATCCCTGAGGTCAGAGCCCATTTGACCAGCTGGTGACAATGAAGAGCAGAGTGACCCATCAGGAACCTCCCATTTGGCCATGAACTCAAACCCTGTGGGTGATGGGAGGCAGAGGGGCAGAAGGGCTCTGGGTCCATCTCCAGCAGAGCAAAAACTTCTTTGCCCTAAACTTGTCAAAATTCCGTGTCCCTTGAACTGGCCGTGCCAGGACATCAGGCTCTGTTCTTTGAGAAATAAGGCTCTGGGGAACTCAGGTCCTTGAGCTGCAGCTCATCCACAACAACTCCTCTTCTAAAGGGCCCAGGGAAGGTGAGGATGGAACTGCTGCACTGTAGCAGCTCTCTATGAACAGGTTAGACATATATGAGGAACCTACTCCTTTGTCCTCTGGCCAGGTGAGAGGGCAGGATCTCCTAGTGTTCTCCACACGGAGAAGAGGTAGTACTCAAGGAGGAACCAGCTTAGGGAGGAGGATGCTGGTGCCAGATGGTTTGTCCGGAGTGAATGACCCAACCTGGGTAGGAACCATCAGAATGATGCCTGAACATGTGAACATGCTTCCATGGAACCAGAGATTAGTTTGGATTGGAAGGGACCTTAAAGATCCTTGTTCCAACTTCCTGCGGTAGACCGAGATGCCACCTACTAGAAGTGTTTGGGGTCTGGGAAGAAAGGGAAAAATTTAATATGAGGCTTCCCAGCACTGATAACTGTCCAGTAACTGGGAGGAGAAATGCTCACCCAGAGCTATCAGAGACAGGAGAGCTTCAGCTGGGGCTGCTCCTGCCTTCTCCCTTGGGCCCACCAGCTCTGCTGGAGGAGCTGACACCAACCCAAGAGCCCTGGAAAAGCCAGGATTCTTCCTCCTGGTCCTTACAGCTGGAGAACCACAGCATCAATGGCATTGCCAGCAGGTGAGGACCTGGAGAAAGCTCATGGCTGTGGGCCATCCAGGGGAAGTGATAGGTGACAGAGCCTTGAGGTTGCACTGGAGACATGTGGGTGGTCTTGGCAACCAAGTGGACAGCTTGGCCAAGTCAGTGGTGTGATAAAACCATTTCTAGCAGGTTCCAAGAGCCCTCCCTGCTCCTGCAGCATATGGTGGGCTGGGGCTCAGCTCTATAAGAATGTTCCTTCTTCCCAGGGAATGCTTTGACTGTGTCCTGCCTGTTATTCTGTAAAAGCCTGAACCTGTGCAGAGGTTCTTGGCCCATGGCATCATGCAGTGTGACACAGCAATTCATCAGGAGGTG
This sequence comes from Sturnus vulgaris, assembly GCF_052056855.1. NCBI lineage: Eukaryota > Metazoa > Chordata > Aves > Passeriformes > Sturnidae > Sturnus > Sturnus vulgaris. Next base: position 10,938,165 of record NC_142263.1, read on the forward strand.
GCAGGGCTTGAGGGGGCTCCTAGTCTTCCCAAATAGCTTGAGAGAAGGTTTCTTCTTCAGTCTCCACCAGCAGGGCTGGTGACGACAATCCCTGATCGGGCAGTGGCCTCCTGGATTTTGCTGCTCCTTGGAAAGGCATGAGGGACCAGGGAGCATGAACAAGCCAGGACACAGCTGCTGTGGGACATCTCCTGCCCCTCCCAGGGTGCCCCCCGTACTAGTGCTGTGGGGCTGAGTCCCAGCACATGTTCTGCCTGGCTCCAGCCTGCCCCATGCTTCTCCCCTTCTCCTCTGGATCGTATTTATTTATTTATACGGTGAATGTAATAAAACTCCAGCAGGAAATGGAGGCGATTCCCTGCCATTCCCCACAAGCCAGCCCTGGCCTGGGCGAACAAGGAGGAGCATTGTGCAGCATGGAGCCTCCTGCCAGCACCGAGCCTGTGGCTGAAGCTGAAGAAAGGGCTGAGTGTGTATGTGAGCACCAGGACCTGGTGCCGGCACCCGCCCCAGGATGGGGCATCCCGGGGAAGAAACTTCAGGGGGCAAGCAGGGCTAGGGGAGGAAAGGGCTGCTGTGCTGGCTTGGGATGCTGTCTGGGAGCACCTCGGAAACTGTTCCCAGCACAAGGAACCTCCTCTCCCCATCTTTGGGCTGCTAGGAAACAGAGATGGTCACTGAAGATCACCTGGGGGGGCACATGGTGGGCCCATGGCCCAGCATGGGGGTGTATGAGCAGCTCTTCCCGGGGCTGAGCCAGCTGGGAGGGAGCTCCAACCCTTCACCTGCCTCTCTCAGGCAGCTGCTCCAATCTGCAGCTGCTGCCATCAGTAGGGTTCAGAGTGAATGGCCAGGGCTCACCTGGCTCCTGTCCCCCTAGAAGGGCTCTGCAGGGGTGAACGAGGTGACTTGAAGGTGGGATGTGGCTCAATCCAGGTTCCCCTTTGATGGGAGATGTCCCCACTGCTGGGGGCAAGTGTCTCTGTGCTGCCAGGAGCTGAAAGCAGCCCCTTGTGCTGCCACCGCATTCACCAGATGAAATACTGTGGGTGAGGTAGGGACATTGTCTCTCTCATCCTTCATTCTCCCAACCATGGCTCCCCTGAGACACACCACTGTCCTCCTGCCCCATCCCCTGAGTCCCACAGCTGCAAGTGGTCCCCATCCCTGTTGTGGTCCCTCAGGCTCCCAGGGATCCTGGAGTTGAGGTCATGCCCTGAGCCGTGTGTCTCATCTCTGCTTTGTGTCAGTACTTTGTGAATGGGGATATCGTAGCCCAGGGATCCTGTAGCCAGGGCTGGGGAGGGGGGGCTGACTGGCAGCAGGATCCACAAGTCCCCAGCTGCGGGGTGATGGAGTGACAAGGCTGCAGTGAGCACCCTTGGTAATGTCACACATGTCAGCCTGCGTCCCTGAGTCCTGGCCACAGTGTCCTTGCACCATGGGCTGGGTTATAACCACAAACACCTACGGAGAGCCAGGAGGTGACTGGGACACTGCCTGGGGACACTGTTTGTACTCCACCTGCTTGTTTGGGGACCAGACCCCAAAATCCCCATCTTCCCCCCTACTGCACCTGCCCATGGCACAGAACCTGCCCAGGGGCGCAGAGATCAGCTGTCCTATGGTGGGCACATTCTGTTGCACATGCGTGTGCATTGGTATCACACAGGATTGTGCCCGGGGTGGGAGGAGCTTCGGCTTGAGGATCACTCCTGGTGGTGTTCCTGGTGTCCCCAAGGAGGTGGTGGCCAGGGCAGGGGTAATCTGCCTCTCTGGCCGGGTGGGTGCCAGCCCACAGCCCCATGGGTTGCTCCCAGGATGGACCCCTCCACCTGCTCCCCAGCCCATCCGGCCTGGCACTGGCATCCTTTTGAAACTGAAGCCACTGGCCTTTTGCGCAGCTATTCCTGTGAAATTCTTCAGGAAGGGAAAATTATCCCTCACAGATCCCTGCAGGACTGTGCCCATCTCCCGCCTCCAAGCTGGCAGGGAGGGTACGGGGTGCCTGGAGCCCTGGCTCACCCTGGGCATGGTCTGTCCTCACGGGGTGGATTCCTCTCCCTGCCCCAGCCCCTGCCTCTCTTTACGAGCGAGGCACTGGTGGGAGCTGGGACCACTGGGATCCGGGGGCTCAGCAGGGCAGAGGCAAGGGCAGTGCTGGCATGGAGCCCCTCACCTCACTTCAACAAGTCCTGCTGCCTTGGCCAAGGCTGGGCAGAGCAGCACCCACAGTCCTGCCGCAGTTCCACCACCCCCTTCCCAAATCCATTGCCCTCTCCCCAACTCCATCTTCCGATCCCCTGCCGTATTGCACCCTCCCCTGCCCCGCTGACCCCTCCCAGACTTCGTTGCCCTTTCCCAGCTCGATTACCTCCTCCCTGGATCAATCACCTTCTCCCTTGCCCAGCTCTATCATTCCATTCCCTACTCCGTCAGCCTCTCCCAGGCTCTGTTGCCCCCCTCTCCAGCTTCATCACCCCCTCCTCTACTCTACTGCTCCCTCCCCACCTCTATAACTCTTCCCTTCTCCATCACTCACCCAGTTCCATTTCCCCATCCTCCCTCCCCTCCCTCTCCCCACATCCATTGCCTCCTCTCTTGCTCCATCACCCTTCCCTCAGCTCCACCGTTCCCTCCTCTGCTCCATCACCTCCCCACTCCACTGCCCCCTCCCTGACTCTCACCAGGGCTGTCCCATCTCTGGTGCCAAGGGGATCCCCCCCAAGCCCTTCCCCCCAGAAAGACACCCTCCCTCCTCCCATGGCTGGCCAGAGGGGCACTGCTGCAGGCCCCCTGTACCCGGGGGGGCAGCCAGGGGATTTTTTCCCTCCATCCCCTCCCCTTGCCAAGGCTCTCGCGCAGGTTTCAGGCGCTGTTGACGGGAAGAAAGGAAATGGGGCAAAGCTCTGCCAGGAACCACAGGCTCCCGGGCTCCGGCGATCCGTCCCGCTCGCCTGCCTGGCCGCTTCCCGGGCAGGATTCCTGTGCAGTTCTGAGAGCCCTTTCTTTCTGCTATTGATCTTGGATTCACAGCGCAGGGCCACTTCCAAGACCGTAAATCTCTGTGTTGCTCTACCTGGGGTTCTTGTTTTCACTGTGGGGCTCCCAGACATGCTGGAGATCTCGGCTTCTGTGCGTGGCCGGGATATCCCCACTCCTGCACTGCCCCCTCCTCGCTGTCACCGCGTTCCGCAGGCGTGCGGGCGGGCAGGGACAGGTCACTTCTCCATCAGGCACAGGCAGTGGAACAGTGCAAGGCCAAAGCTTGGGGTACTGGTGGTATTTCCCGATACCCTCTGCTCACCTCTGGGGTGGGATGAAGCTCCGGGAAGGTCTCTGGGGCTCAGGCAGGGCTTGGGCACCCCGTGGAGTACCTGAGGGGGGTGGGGTGAGGGAGGAGCACGCCAAGGTGCAGGGCAGAGGTGAAGGGCAGCCGCACCTCTACAAGGAGCCCCTTGACTCCAAAAATCTCCGTGTTGCTCTTGGCCGGGCTGCAGTAACAGGAGCCAAGAGCAACAGTTTTATATATTAAAGCAAAATTAAATTAAAATATATTTATTTGTGCCTCCTGCCCCCCCTTAACCTTTCATAGTCCAGATGGAGGGCACCCAGGGGGGTGAACCAGGAAGGTGGGGCTAGGACCCCGCGTCTCATCCAGCCCCTGCCTGTGCCCACCACCCATTCAGGACCCTCACTGGGCAGCCAGGGCTGGGTCAGAGACGTTTCAGGTTTGCATCCAAGTGATGCTTCCCAGCTTTCCTTAGGAAACAGTTCTCGGAAGGGAAGCCTCAGTGGCCACAGCTGTGCTTGGGGTGCCCTGAAGTGGAGGCAGTGACAACCTTGGGTCCCCTACCTCACATGGGACACTTGCCCTTGGTCTGGGGGTGGAGGTATGCGGGACCCCGGGAAAGGTCCCAGCACAGTGGGGGTGCCACCTCCATCCCCATTACTTTGCTGCTCATACATGCATGCTTTGCTGTCACACAGCAATGCGTGACAGTTTGTCCCCAGGACTGCTGCACCACAGCACAAACTACCCCCAAAAAACCATTTCTTAGAGCATGTGGCCCTAACCCACGGCACGAAGCCCCCTGAAGCTGCTCCGTGTCGCTGGGCACATGGGACAGTGATTTCTGGAATACCCCAGAGCTGGTGGCCAAGGTGACAAAGCCCTCCCAACATGCCAAATAATCCCAAATATCCCCCAATAACCCTTTTCCCAGGGCCTCGGAGCCCATTGTGCAGACACCTCGTGTTAGAGGGAAATTCCAGGGCGACGCCTTATCTCCCTCTCCGTTACACGGCTGATAAGCAGCTCCCATGGAATTTCCCTGTAGCGCCGGACCGGGATGTTTGGATCCTGCACAGTGGGTGTCAGCGATTAGGGGCCGCGCTGACAGGTTGTTATGCTGTTACCAAAGAAATCACAGGGCCGTGGGAATGCCTGGGAATGGCGGGACGCCCGGACCCCCTGGCGCCAGCCAGGCACTGGATGCCGGGTGTCCTGCAGGACACTCAAGGGACCCTGCTGGAATCACCCCGGGTGGACGAGCTGCTCCAAAAGGAGTGCTGGAGATGGCACGGAGCAATCCGGTCTGACCTGGGATCGGCAGCTTCTAGGAGTGGGGGGCTGCTGTTGGCTGGCACCTTGTGACGGTGGCCTGGGCAGCACAGCCTGTCCTCAGGGGTGTAAAACCTCAGGAGGTTTTACAAACACTCTGCCACTCCCAGAGTGTTTTTAAAACCTCCCCGTGCCTTGGATATAATTTTTCGCCCTGTGAGTGGGACATTGGATTTCGGGGTCTGGCAGCCCGGCTTGACCACCCTGACATGTCACTTCGTAAGAGCTGCCCTGGACTTACAGTGACATTGCTGTCCTCTGTCCTGTACCTGCCCTGAATTGTCGTTCCGCCGGGGACACAGCTTTCCTGGCCTGTGCTGTGGACACTGGAGCTGAGCCATTTCGCGGAGTCCCCACTGTCCTACCGCCTCCCCAATCCCAGGGGCACAGGCACCGTGTGCGCACGCTGTGAGTTCCCCAGTTCTCAGCGGCGGCACCAAAGCGGCGTTTGTGCTCCCAAACTGAGGGACCTTGCGGGGAGAGAGTCCGTCCCCCAAGGGACAACAAGCCCTGGGGTGTGCCCAGGTGTGCTCAGCCGCTCACGCACACCCTGCGGGCACACGGGGGCCTGGCAGCACCCGACGGGTCTGGTGATCCTGTGCCCAGGTGTATGTGTGCACTCGTGTGCTTGTGCACGGCCCTGTGAGTGTGCGGGGCCTGGCTGGCGGTGCGCGGATGTGCACGTGTGTGTGTCTGTGAGTGTATGTGCACGGGTATGTTTGTGTGTGTGTGGGCATTATATGTGCACGGGCATGTCTGTATGTGTGTCTGTGAATATATGTGCACGGGTATGTCTGTATGTGTGTGTGTGTGGGGGCGTGTGTTGGCGTGTTTGTGCCTGTCTGCGTGTGCGTGGGCATGTGCGTGTATGTGTGTGTACAACATGCACACGGTCTGGGCACGTGTTTAATGTGTGTGTGCCTGTGCACATCGGTGTGTAGATATGTCTGTGTGTGTTAATGCGTGTTAGTGTGCTTTAGTGTGTGATAATGTGTGATAGTGTGTGTGCGTGTGTGTGGGCACATGCACGTTAAGGTGTGCACATGCATGGATGTGTGGCAGCGTGTGCATGTCAGTGTGTGTGTTAGGTGTGCGTGTGCACATGAACACGTGCTCATTAGTGTGTATCTATACCTGTGTAAATGTCCTGTTCGTGCACGTGTGCGTGTCTGTCCATGTGTGTGTGTGACCGCGCTTCCCCCGCCCGCGTGTCCCCAGTGCCGGGGAGCTCCAGGGCCGCGCGCGGGTCCCGGTGCCGGTTCCCCGCGTGGGCCCCGCCCCTCGCCCCCCGCCCCTCCCCGTCCCGTCCGGCCTCCTCCCGGACACGCCCGGCGGGGCGGGGCGGGCGGGGAGCGCTCGGCGGGCGCTGCCGGTGTCGGCGGGCGCGGGGCGGCGCGGGGCGCTCGGCGGGGCTGCCGCCGCATGGCGCGGGCCGGGGCCGGGGCCGGGGCCGGGGCCGGGGCCGGGGCCGGGGGCTGCCCCGGCGCGGCGCCTCCAGCACCGCAGCGATCGGCCCCGTAGCGGCGGGGGTAGCGTGGCCGGGCGATGGCGGAGCTGTAGCAGCCGCTGGGCCGGTGCGGGCGGCGGGCGATGGCGGCGGCACGGCTGCGGGTGGCCCTGTGGGTGCTGTGGCATTTTGGGGTGGGCGGTCGCGCGTTGGAGCTGGCGGGACTGGAGGGCTCGAGGGGGCGCGCTGCGCGGTGCCAGCCCGTGGACATCCCGATGTGCCGGGGGATCGGGTACAACCTGACCCGCATGCCCAACCTGCTGGGGCACGAGAGCCAGCGTGAGGCCGCCCTGAAGCTGCACGAGTTCGCCCCGCTGGTGGAGTACGGCTGCCACGTTCACCTGCGCTTCTTCCTCTGCTCCCTCTACGCACCCATGTGTACCGATCAGGTGAGCGCCAGCATCCCTGCCTGCCGCCCCATGTGTGAGCAGGCCCGCCACAAGTGCGTCCCCATCATGGAACAGTTCAATTTCGGCTGGCCTGAGTCACTTGACTGTGGCAGGTTGCCCACCAAGAACGACCCAAATGCCCTCTGCATGGAGGCCCCTGAAAATGCCTCAGCTGCTGAGCCGCACAAGGGACATGGGATGCTGCCCGTGGCCCCCCGGCCCTGGCCACCTGGCACCGCTACCGAGGGACGGGGACCCAATGGCCTGGGGGCTTGCGACAACCCTGAGAAGTTCCAGTACGTGGAGAAGAGCCTCTCATGCGCACCCAAGTGCTCCCCCGGGGTGGACGTATACTGGTCCCGGGAGGACAAGGACTTCGCCTTCATCTGGATGGCTGTCTGGTCCACCCTCTGCTTTGTCTCCACTGCCTTTACCGTCCTCACTTTTCTGCTGGACCCCCACCGCTTCCAGTACCCTGAGAGGCCCATCATTTTCCTCTCCATGTGCTACAACGTCTACTCTGTGGCCTTCATCATCCGCTCCGTGGCCGGGGCTGAGAACATTGCCTGTGACAGGGAGAACGGTGAGCTCTACATCATACAGGAGGGGCTGGAGAGCACAGGTTGCACCATTGTCTTCCTCATCCTCTACTATTTCGGCATGGCTAGCTCTCTCTGGTGGGTTGTCCTCACCCTCACCTGGTTCCTGGCTGCTGGGAAGAAGTGGGGACACGAGGCCATCGAGGCTCACAGCAGCTACTTCCACATGGCCGCCTGGGGCATCCCGGCCATGAAGACTATTGTCATTCTCACCATGAGGAAGGTGGCGGGGGATGAGCTCACGGGGCTGTGCTATGTGGGGAGCATGGACGTCAGTGCCCTGACCGGCTTTGTCCTCATCCCCCTCTCCTGCTACCTGGTCATCGGTACCTCCTTCATCCTCACTGGCTTCGTTGCCCTCTTCCACATCCGGAAGATCATGAAGACGGGTGGCACCAACACGGAGAAGCTGGAGAAGCTGATGGTGAAAATTGGGGTCTTCTCCATCCTCTACACCGTCCCAGCCACCTGTGTCATTGTCTGCTACTTCTACGAGCGTCTGAACATGGATTACTGGATGCTGCGGGCATTGGAGCATGGCTGCCTGCGCCTGCCTGGCCGCCGTGCCGCCAATTGCTCTCTTGAGGCCTCGGTGCCCACTGTGGCTGTCTTCATGCTAAAGATTTTCATGTCACTGGTGGTGGGCATCACCAGCGGGGTGTGGGTGTGGAGCTCTAAAACGCTGCAAACCTGGCAGAGCCTGTGCAACAGGCGGCTGGGCATGAGGACGCGGGGCAAGCCCTGCAGCGGGGTCAGCTGTGGCGGGGGACACTGCCACTACAAAGCCCCCACAGTCATGCTGCACATGACCAAGACGGACCCGTACCTGGACAACCCAACTCACGTCTAGAGACAGAGGCTGCCCCCGCAGCGGAAGAAGTGACCTCACGGGTAAGGGGCAAGGGCAAGGGCTGTATGGCGGCAGGAGGGACACTCCCACGTTTAGGGGGGAAAGGCTGCAGGATCCCCCACCACCACTCACTGACAAGTAGCTGCTTTTTCCTAGAGGTTGTTTTGTTGTTGCTGTTGCCAAATCCAGTGACTCTTCTAACGCTTTCTTTGGGGGATGGTGTGGATGGGGCAGGGAGAGGAATAATCCATCCGTGTTTATTTAATTCTGTAATTTATTTTAAATTTTTTTTGATCATTAGCTGCGAGGAATGGAAAAAACAATAAACCCTGGATGTGTTATTTGATCCGAGCCTGGTGCTGTTTGCAGGGATTCCAGGGGGTCAAGAGCTTCCCCATGGGACCCTACACCAGGCTGGGGGCTTTCATGTCAGTTCCAGCCATGCCAGGCCATGCTGGGGTGCCTCTGTCTCTGGCAGGAGCGTGGTACCAGCGGGTGCCACCATCCAGTTCCCCTCCGTGGCTTCCCTGGGGCCGGTTCTGCCTTCCAGCAAGGAGGAGGAGGAAGAGGAGGAGGGTTTTCCTGTGCTGTCACACTTACGAATCATCTTTTCCACTCCATGCCCTGAAGGTGATTTGTGTCGGTGCCATCGGCTGTTGGGGCCTCGGTGCCAGGCTGAGGGGCTTTGAGGGGGCAGGCCAGGGAGATGGGCTGGGGGCACGGGACCTTGGGGCAAAGAGGGCTCAGCTTTGATGTCCCCCCGCAGAAGCCCGAGATGCGGGTAATGGAAACTTCTGGGCTGCTTTATTTATCCCCCGCTCTGGTTACAATCCCAGCTCGCCTTCCCCATTGTCCGGAGGGAAATTTAAGCCTCAGCTGGTGCTGGTGGGGCTGGTTGGGGGAGCCGGGGCTGGTGGGCACAGGGAGGGCAGGAGGGTGGCTCTGCAGGGGTTCGGAGAAGGGGAACTGCCTACTCTTCCCCGAGACATCCTGAGGTGCAGGCAGGGGCCAGTTCATCTCTGCAAGGGTTTGGTGGGGCTGTTTTGACTGGCTGTCCCCAGGGATGTGCTAGGGGTTCCCATGCTGGGGAAGTGAACAGGGGTCTGTGGCAGAGGCATAGGCAGCACAGGGGCTGTGGCAGGCAGGACCTGTAGGGGCAACACAGCTCAAGTGATGCTTAGACTTGTCTATCATCTAATTAGCCAGCCTGCAGGGTCGACCCTTGTCCAGGAATCAACAATCCAGCAATAGACCCTCTCTCCAGCATGCAACCTGGCACCCACTGCTCACCTCAACAGCCCTCGGCTGCCATTTGATGAAGCCCTTAAGGCCCAGACTATCAAACTATGGCTGGAGGACAGGGCAAGGCTCCCCACTACCACGGCTGGCGTGGGGGAAGGGCTGGGGTCAGGGCCCTTCACCCACCATCAAGCTGTGCCAGGGCTTTGTGCTGCCAGGATGCTGGGACTGATGTGGTGAAGCACCTTTAATCTGCTCCCTGCCACCCTCCGGATGCCAGGAAGGCAGGAGAAGTCGCATGACTGAGCTGAGAAAAGCCTTTTCATCCCCCAGGAGCTAGTGTGGTGGACGAGGTGTGAAGGAGCCCCCAGTGCCCATGTGGTGTCGCTGGCGGGACACCGAGGGTCTCTCACCAGATTTAGGTACCCCTGGTTGTTCTGATGGGCATCCAGCCCCTTCCCCAGGCTGGTGGTGATGATGGTGCTAGGGCAGGGACCCTACCTAGCCCCAGCACTGGTGGGCTGCAGCCTCCGGAGCTCCCTTGGCTGGAAACAGACAGGAAAGTTTGTTTTGGGCAGAGAAAAGGGCCATGACCTGGGGCAGGAGAGTCAATACTGGCTGCGAGACAAGGCTCCAAAGTCCAGCTAGGGAGCTGGGCATGGCTCTGGGCAGGGGCTGCCTGGAAAGGGGGCACAGGGCCACGTGTTGTCCCTGTGTTCTGCCCCGGGTGTTAAGCCCAGAGCCAGCTCGGTTCACCTTGTGTGCCAGGCACGCAGCCCAGTGCTGGTGCCCGGCTGGCGGCACCCCTGGGGACAGGCTGCCCTTGAGCACCCAGCGCTTGCCAAGGAGCGGCTGCCTCTGGAGCGCTCATCCAGATAACCCGTCCCACCGCGCCTGAGAGGGGCCCCCAGCGCCCACCACTGCCCACTATCGGCCGCGGCAGCCCAGCTGGCTCCAGTGGAGGCTGCCAGTCCTGAGAGCTGAGCATGGCCACAGCACCACAGAGCCTGTTGCAAAGCAGAGCTGTCACATGGAAGGACTGGCCCAGGGACACCACTTGCTCCTAGTCACAGCTTCTTTCAATCCCGTGCTGTGGGGCTCAGGCTCCCTCTGTACCCCTCCACCCAAGTTCATCCCTGCATCCCATCTCCATCCTCCTCAGGGCAGCCCCAAGCGCACCAAACACCTGCCCCCAATAAAGCCCCAGTAAGAGACAAGTGGGGTTCAGCAATGCCCAATACCTGACTTGGAATGGCTGTGAAGACTGAGGTGGGATGGCTGCGGAGGGTGAATTGGGGCTGCCAACTGCGTGAGAAAAGGGCCAGGACACCCTGAGGTCCTGGTCCAGCTCAGCATGGAGAAGTGGAGTCTTGCAAGTCCTGGCACTTCCTGAGCCACGGAGTTTATCCACCCTCACATGGATGGACACTCCCTCCAGGTTTGAATAGCAAAAGAAAAGCCACTGTGCTCTGGGAAGCTGCTAAAAACTCCGTTACCCAGAATATTAATTGAGAATTAAGCCATGAGGAAACCCGGGGGGACCAAAGTTGGGTCTTGTTTTCCCAAGGCCACGCTGGAACTCCAATAATCGTAAGAGCCCCTGGGGTTTGTTGCAGGCAGCGGGTGCAGCAGGGCTGCTGATGGTGGTAGCAGGGCCCCGGCTGCCCACCAAGCCCCCACACTGCCCTGCCAGGTGTGAGGACAGCTATTTATAGCCCTGCACAGGACACTGATGCCATGGAGGGGCTGCTATAAAAAGCAAGTCTCCAAAAAGGTCTTGGAGCAGATGCTGCTGTGAGATCTCCGTGCCGAGGCCTGGAAATGTCCCAGCCGGAGTCACTCAGATTCACCCAGGTCCTGTTGCATGGCCAGCAAGCCAAACCAACTCCTGTGGAGAGAGGATAAGGCTTCTCCAGGGAAAACAGCATCTGCCATTGTAAAGAGCCTTCAAGCCCTCAAACCCATCCAGATTTCCCTGCCCAGCAGTATGGGGCCTGACGGGAACATTCTCAGCTCAGATCCAGAATGAGGAGCAGGATGAAGACACCCAGGAACCCTCGTCCTCCCAGCAAAAACAAGTAAAGCTTTGGCCAAACACTTTGTGTTACAGCTGTGGGCTGTCACGAGCATTGGTGCATTACTGCTCCAGCTGTGCTGCCCTTGGAGCTCCAAGTGTCCCTGCTGGGCTGCTGGAGATCAGGATGGGGGCCTGGGACACAGTAGCAATAATCCTTACTGCAAGCAGGGCTTGGCTTGCAAAACACACCCCAACATGAGGGAAGAGGCTTTGGAGGCAGCCTGGCCACCCTGGGGCAAAAGAGCAGACATCCCAGCTCCCCATTACCCTCCACGGGTACCCAGTGCCACTCTTGAATGAAACAGGAGGACAAGTGTCACACTGGCACCCTGTAGGGGATAAGGACCAAGGACTGCTCCCCACTCCAGGGGCAGGCAGAGCACAGCTCTATTTCCTTGTCCCTGGGGAGGGTGACAACACACCAGCACAGTCCCAGAAGCTGATCTGATCCTGACTCACCATTCCTTTACTCCACAGCTCCAGTGGTGGCTCTGGGAAGGCAGAGGACAGCCATCTCAGACAATCCCATACCAACACAGGGACCCACAAAGAACTCACACAAGCCACATTTACAAACACAAGTACATAATGTTTATTCTTAAGTTTCCAATTTATTACAAGTACAGCCCTTCGCAGAAACCTCCTCCCCCCAAATTACACTGATTTTTAGAAAACGTGCAGTTCCAAAGGTTCCACCATGTAGGACCTGCAGGAAATGTTCTCTAGGAAACAAGACAAAACAGCCTCTGAAGGGACGTGCGAGATACAAATGTCAGTGCTATTCTGTGGGGCAGGGAGTGAGGCTAAGGAGAGGGAAGGGGTTGGAACTTGCCTCATCTGCGGTCACTGACAGTCCAGAACTGAAAACAAGTACCTGTTTTAAAAAACCTCAAACCTAAAATGTTCACAAAACTAGGCTGCAATTTGTAATTGATGATTCTTCTCAAACCCCAAGAGCTACAACAGCTGCTTCTGCTTTTCTGTTACAAAACCAGCACTGAATAGCCCCGTGGCCCACATTCCAACTCAAACAATTCTGGGATAAGAAGTTCAAGCCCTGATTGTATGATCCAAACCTGTCATGATGGAGAGGAAGAGAGAATGAGAAAACAAACCCTTTTCTTAGGGAAAAGTCAGCATCTGAGGCAGCAGGAGCTGGTGCTGGGCTATGGCACAGGAACAAGAGTGTTACTACAAAACGTCGTGAGTGTGTGGCTGACAGGGAGTGGGATCCCCCTCTTCCCCCCCCCCCCCCCCCCCCCAAATCCCCTGATGTAACTCCTGCTACTGGTAGGAAAATGAATTTTAAAGAGGGGCAAAATATAAAGCAAACACGATTCTGTATAAACTGTACATGTGCCAAAGCAAGACGAGGGTATCTTACAGGTGTTCTTTGTACAAGATCACAGCTAGAAACAAGCCACTTTCAACTAAAAAATTAATTTAAAAAGTTACACAGCACATTTCTGCTGTTCCCCTGGCCTTGGAGCTCTCCTTGGGCTGTGCAGACACCCACACTCTCCAGTTTGCTGCTGGCACTTGGGGCACCCAAAGGGCTGCATGACCACACGCAGGCCCATGTGAGCAGGGAGCCTCCTCTTGGTGTGTAAAGATGGGGAGCTGAGCTCAGAGCCCTCCTTGGACTGAGACCCCCAGGGATTTCTCCCCAAGGAGAAGGGAAAGCAGGAGCACCTCGGAGCAGTGGTGTTGGGATGCTGGTGAAAGCCAGACCGCAGTACACCTAAGTGCTTGCTCGCCCCATGCAGCCTGAAACTGGGGCTCAGAATTAACACCATATAAATATATACATACAAGCCCGAGTAGCCCATTGGCCTGGTGGCACCCAGGCCTTTTGTGGAGCAAACATGATCTCCCCCAGCACCAGCTTGAGGCTGGTGTGCTCATGACTGGCAGCAGACGGTCCCACCACACTCCAGCTGCTTGCAGAGGCAAGGAAGTGATTCATTCAAACTGACTGGCTGAGCTGGAGCAGGTTGGTATTCCTCTGCCCAGCCAAGCTTGGCCAGGCATTCCCACCTTCCCCTCTTGGCAGGACAGAGTCATGAAGAGCTTTGTGGATTTTGTAGGAAGCATTAAGTCATCGCCACTCAATGGATGACCAAATACTTGAGGAAATTGCAGAAAAATTAAAACAAGGATGGGCCCAAGGGAAGGCTGGATTAATAGAGAAGTGCCCGCTGCTTCTCAACTCCCTCCAGACAACCCATCTGACTGCCTAGCAGCACCAGAAGGCCTGCTCCAGTTCTGGATCTCCCCATCCCTCATTTCTTCCTTTTCCGCCCCCGGGAATGATCAAGGGGCTCTGACTCACTGTCCCCTTCTTGCTCCTCCAGTCCCTGGCACCTGGCAGAGAGCTTCTTGCGTTTCCTGCGCGCATACGTGTGGCCTGGCAGGTGTTTGTGCACCATGTCAATCAAACACTGCTCTGTCTTCTCCAGGCAGGACAGTACGTGACTCCCATTCTGGTTGTAGCGCTCGGCATTGGAGAACACCTGCTTCATGTCGGAGAGGAACTCCTGCACAGAGCGGTAATTGCCACAAGAGCACTTGCTCTGCATAGTCTGGAAGTCCATGGGGTTGCTGATGACCTCAAAGTAGTCTTCAGCTTCCTCCGTGGTCACTGGCTCCCTGTCAAAGGAAGGGACACAGGGGTAGGAAGGGGATGCCAACCCTGGCACCACTGTAGAGAAGTGGGATCTTGCCACCCCTTTGCCCCTGACCTGCAGCCCCACAGTGCTGCAACAAGCCCAAGCAATACCTCGACCGTGTTAGAGATACATCAGCCCTATGGCATGGGAATGGGAAGTACAGGAGCCCAGGGAGCCGGTTCAGGCATGGGGAAGGTCCAGACCTTCCCTCAGTCACAGCATCTCAGTGCTCCAAAAATCCTGGGGGTAGCAGAGAGAACAGCTACCCCTCCTGTATCAGCCCCTTGCCTGCCACCTCAGAAGGGCACCACATCTGCAGTCCAGCAGAAGACTGAGAACATGGCGGTTTATTCTGGAGCAGCTTCTTCCCAGCTATGACTTGCTTTTGGGGCTCTGAGTTTCCCAGGTGGATCTGGCAGGACTGCACCACAGCCAGGCCACACCCCCACACTGCCTGCGGCCAGTCCTACCCACAGAGGAGGACGCCACTTGCCCTCACCTGAAGGGCCAGCTGAAGCGGTACTTGATCAGCTTGCTGAGGATCTCCTCACACTTCTGGAGCTCGAGGTTCTGGCGACGCGCTGTTCTCTTTGTCTGAAGGACCTGCCCACACAGAGTGTTGGTAAAAGGAGGAAACTGCTACAGGCTTTGGGGCTCAACAAACAGCCCTGAGGCCAAAGGAGCTAATTCTTAGCAAAGCCAGGACATTTCTTCCCTCTGAACATGGTGAGGAGCTGGACTGGCTCCCCAGAGGAGTTGTGGCTGCCCCGTCCCTGGAAGTGTTCAATGACAGGCTGGACAGGGCTTGGTGCAACCTAGTCTAGTGGAAAGTGTCCCTGCCCACGGCAGAGGGGTTGGAATGAGATGCATTTAGGACCCCTTTCAAGCTAGGCCATTCTGTGATTATGACATGCAGCAGCCGCTTGGGTTCAGGACAGCAGTCCCATTCAGGAGCTTGGTGGGAACAGCTCACCAACTGCCCAGCTCTCCTCTGGTGGCAGGTGGCTTTTTCAAAATAAGTTCAAAGACAATATGGCCACAACAAGCAGCCAAAAAATAAATGCCAGCAAATGGAGAATGTGAATTCCCTCTCCCTGCCTTCTCTTGAGCTTGTGGTGGGCAGAATGGGAGGCAGACAGAGAAGCACTTGTGCTGTCGTTCTGCCCTGGCAGAGCTGACTGTGCCATTTCAAATCCCAGGGAGCAGCTGGTGCCCCGAGCACTGCCGTCCCTGCGCAGGCTCGGCACAAGGTCAGTCATGTGCCCAGGGACCCAGCACAGGTCACAACCAGCATGGGGACATCCCCATAGCTCCCAGAGCATAGCTTATGGGACATCACTGCTGAGGAAACATTGAATGACAGGAAGGCTCCACAGCAGAGGGTACTCACTATTCTGACCCAGCTCTGGTCTCTTCCCAGGACAAATGATAAATCCTGGCAGAGTCCACTTCTCTGATCCAGTGTGCTGTTCCAGTAAGATTTCCCTCACTGGAATATCCCTTTGTGCTGGCTGTGGGTGCCTATCCTGGGCTCGCTTGCTCTCCAATGTCTAGCACAGGTCACAAGTCAGACCTAGCATAAGCAGCAGTGAACCAACAGATCATGAGCAAGGAGAGTGACAGGACACACCAGCACCACTAGTGCTGGTCACGGGACAGATGGCAGATCTGCAGGGCGTTGTGACGTGGCTGTGGGGCTGAAGTATCCTCATGTATCCCCTATGGCGTGGTGTTCCCCAGAGACAGTCGCTGCAGCTCCCCCCACCCAGCATGCACAGACTGTTCTGTGCAAAAGCCTATGGTTTTATTCTTTAAATATCAAGTGAAACCTAAACCAGCTAAATTATGTCCTGGAAGTTGAGGAGTGACAACTGTCAGAAAACGGCCAAGGCTGGGGAGCAAGGGTCCAGCATTGCTGGCATTCCCTGGCCATCCAGGACCCCCTCAGTTCCCCCACCTCTCTGCAGAGACATATGGATACTATTTAAAACCCTTTAACAAGCTGCCTTCTGCTCAAGGGGACAATGTGTGAAAGCGGCTGGGGAGGGATGCCTGGCATATCTGTGCTGCGTCTGCAGCAGGCCCTTAAAGATATGTCTCCTTTGTTAACCCAGCCCAGTCCAGGCTTTCACTAGGATTCAGGGCATTTCTCTGCGAAGGGATGGGAGGAAGCATGCCACCTGTTTGGTTTATAACTCATGATGTGAGCTGTCTCCAGGGAGCAATTTCACTCTTACCAGCTCATCGATGTCTGCACCGTTGACAGGTGCTGTGCGCTGCCGGGGTCCCCGTGCAGCGTGCAGCGTCTGCTTCTTCCTCTGGTGCCTTCCCTGCCTCGAGGAGTATATGGAGCCCTGCTTGCCCCGGGCTGCTTTCCTTGGCCTCACTGAAAGAGATAAGCCATGGGCTTAGAGGCCTGGGTGCATCTGGGAGCAGACACCACCAGCCCTTTGCCTCCCACACCAGGTTGAGCCTCATTCAGGCTGGTGAGCCCAGGGACACCCAGCCTCATCTCAGCTTCACTCTCACACCTTCTCCAGAGGAGATCTGTGGCTCATCACCTCTTGTCCAAAGAGGCCATGGCTAGCAACAGCCTGCTGCTAAAAGGGTACTCACATAGAGCAGATCCTCAAGCTCCGAGGGAGACCTGGGAGCTCCTGGATCATCCACTGCAGGTCACAGCAAACCCCTCTGCCTGCAGCACCAAGAGACCCCAACACATCAAGGCTTGAGGGAGAGACAGGAAAGCAATGCAAGGACAGGCAGCTGTCTCAACAGCACTGCAACATACCCTCTGAAAGCACTGGGAGCAGAAACTGGAGTTTCCTCAGTTTCCTGCTGCCCCTCTGCTCCTCAGTTTTGGGGATGGGTGCTTTTCCAAGTGGCCCACACAGTGGGATAAGCTAGCTGGTAAGGCCCCCGGAGAAGAGAACTGTGTGCAGAGGGAGTGTCAAATTACTGCAGCTGGGAGCTGCTCCACGTGCTGCAAGTGGGAAACAATGTGATTCTATTCCCCAAGACTGGGGCTGCCACATTACATCCTACATAAAGGCACTCGTCCATGAGTCTGCCTTTCAGAGCTCCACAGTGGTGGCAATGCAAGCATGCTGACGCACTCCCTTGTCTTAAGTTTCTCCCATGACCCTCTGTACGAGGAGAATGTGTTTGCCTCCCCAAGTCAAACCCCATCCACCTGATCCCAAGTCCTTGAGCAAGCTGTATCCAGCACACTGGATACCTCAGCTGCAGCCTCTGATCCAGCCTTGTCCCGTAAATCATCCTGCTGAGCCCCCCATGCTGGGCGTGCAGCGGGTCCACAGGACGTCCGCCTGCTGTCACTCCACTTGTGTGTCAAGCGTGCAGCACGTGCTAAATGTCAGACAATCCAACATTCTAGGTTAGATCCCTCAGGATAAACGCCATGAGGATCAATGTGACTTCTCTATTAAAACAAAAGTTTTCCACAGTGACCTTTCCATGTTAATGCTCTCTAAAGCCAGGGGTTGCATTTAGCACTTTATTTTTAGTGACTGTAACCCTCTTTTGCTATTGTTTGGAAAGCTTGGCTCAGCTCCTGCCTTGGCCATGCAACACAGGCCAAACACACTCCAAGTGTGGACATGGATATGCCGCAGGACAACAAGCAGTGTGCACAGCCGTGGTATCAGTGAGCCTCCCTGAAACAAGAATAAAGTAAGGGAAGGCTCAGGCCTGGATGGAAACCCTCAAAAGAACATGGGATAATCCTCTGAGTTCCAGTCTCTGGATTCCATCTGCCCTGTTTAAGACAACCTGCAGTTAATGTTATGTCAGTCAAGGACAGTTTGACAGAAAGCAAATGCTGGCAGTGTGCCATTCCCAGACTGAGACTTTCAGTGCAGCAAGTTGCCCAACTGACACTGAATCAAACTCTCCTAAAACCAAAGTGGATACACATACTAAACATAAATATGTTTAGGTGAAGAAGCAGATACAGAGGAGTCTAGGAAACAATCTTTTACTCCTCCCAGCTGCCCAGAAATGCTCCAGTTATGCATCCCAAGTGGTTTCCGTATGCAATCAAAGGGTGCTGGTGGTTCAGGCTACACTACACCTGGAACACTGTGCGTTCCCACCGGAATAAAGAGAGGAAGCGCTAGTCCCCCTGTTTCAAAATGCCTTTCTGTCAAATCACCAGAAGTCCTGCACTCAAGGGGTTATGAACTGATGGGAAAAAGAAAAGAGAGGGCTGTGATGAGAGCTCTCATAAGCATTTAAACAGCTTCCAAGTGTACAACAAATCCTGTAGGAGCAGAGACTGACAGTCCCAGGAACTGCTGGTGCTGCCACTGCTCTGCAGGCTCTGCTGACCCCCTCACCCCACTGCAGTCTCTACTGACCCCTCTCAGCCCTCCCAACAGTATCATCACTGTCCCCAGGGAGTGACCGGGCAGTGAGTAGTTTCAATCTCTGCTAGTGCTGACCCCATCACAAATGGCCAAGGGTTTACTCCAGCTCCCCAGGTAACCACAGCACAGCCACCAGCCTTCCCCTGTGACATCTCCCAGGCTTATACCTGCTCTGCATGAGGAAAAGCACAAATCCTAAAGAGGATCAGTATTTCAGACACTGAAGGCAGGAGGGTTACTTTTTTCTGTTATTTCACTACACAGTCAAAGCCTCACATTTTAGTCCAGCAACTTCATAGTCTTCTTCTTCCTCCTCTTCCTCCTCAGCATCTGGTTCATCAGAAGCTTCCTCACCTTCTTCACCTTCATCTTCAGCAGAATCCTCTGCATAGTTCCTAGAGCAAGGCAGATACACATATTTGTGGTACAAGAGCCTGGGAATCAGTGGCCCCGGAGGCCCTGGTACTTGGTGTTTGGGCAGCACAACAAGCACCAAGCTCAGCCCAAAGCAGTTTGCTGTATTCCAGACTACTGAGTTATAGCTACAACTCAAAGGGCATTTCCCCAGCTAAACATCTGGGCTGGAAATTCCCAAGAGCTGAATCTGCATATTTTTTGGTATTCTAGGCACCATGACCATGGGACAGGGGATTTTAAGACTGATTGCTGTGTCATTACTCCTCCCTGAGAGGACGATTTGCTATTTACCCAGGTCTGCAGGCCCAGCCTAAAGAGTTTCAACAGGGGTATTTTTTCCTGCTGGAATATTTTCCCTATACTAAAGGAAACAGATTGGTGAGCAGAATGTCAGGCTCCTCCCGTGCTGAAGTCAGAAGCCACGCAGACTCCCTGCCCAGCACATTCTGGCTTCTCACCTGTGTCTGTTCAATCATTCATAGAACCACAAAATGGTATGGGTTAGAAGGATCCTTAAAGCCCACCTTGCTTTGGTCCCCCTGCCATGGGCAGGGACACCTCTCACTAGACCAGGTTGTTCCAAGTTCCATCACTTCCAGAGACGAGGCAGTCACAACTTCTTTGGGCAATTTGTGCCAGGGCTTCATCACCCTCACAGGGAAGAATCTCTTTCCAATCAATATCCAATTTAACCCTGCCTTCTGCCAAGAAAGAATGTCAAGGAAGCCATTCTCCCTCGTAAATAGTCTCTCCATCTTTTTTGCGGGCTCTCTTCAGGTACTAGAAGGCTGCAATTAGGTCACCCCCTCTTTTCCAGGCTGAACAATCCCAACTCTCTAAGCCTTCCCTCACTGCAGAGATGCTCCATCCCTCATATCAACTAGGTGGCCTCCTCTTGACTTGCTCCAACAGGTCGATGTCCTTCCTATGTCCTTCAATGTCCTGTGCTGGGGATCCTTGAGCTAGAGGGAGCACTGCAGGTGGGGTCTCATTCAGACCAGCACGCACAGGCAAAAGAGGACACAGGCAAAGCTGCTGTGGGAGTCTAAATCCCTTGGATACATAGGATCTTGAGCAATAAGAGGAATAAAACTTCCAAAGCACAGAGGGCAAAAGACTTGCCAGGTTGACATTCTTTTCCTATCTCAGCCAGAAAGACAAGAGCAGAAAGCAGAAAACAGGACAGGTGTTCCCCACCTGATGGCTCTAGGCCAGGAGCTGAGCAGCTTGCAGGTAACTCTGACACATCAAAGTAACTGAACTCAGGCTACAACAGCTGCCTTTATGCCCTGTCATTTCTGTACTAGTCTGAGGAACTCTTAAACGGTGTCCAGGAGTAAGTAATACTTTTGAGGCCATACACCACCTGCACAGTACTGGCTGGCACACCTCTATTGTGCTGCCGCTCTGTCAGGGAGGATCAGCTGGCTGCTTCTGCATCAGGTGCCACTCAACAGCCTCACCTCACTGACAGAGTGATGCAGCAGAATCACCACCAGCAAAGGACACTCACCATAAAGTGCTTAAATTCCAGCTTGCAACTCAAAAAAACAATCAAATACCCTGCTGTCAGGAGGCAACTACTTATATCTGCCACACCTCCCCAGATCACGTTCCCTTTGTCACATTATAAGGTGCTCCTGTCTTGCTAAGGTTATCAGGTACAGAAAACCATTAGAATGGCATTTTGTAGCCTGTCTTGTTGTAGTAAGAGTAGGGATTGAGCTGCAGACTGGAGTAATGTCTGCTCTAATTTACAAGAACACTCCAGTAACCCAGTCCAGGGACCCACAGATTTGCAGCCACCAACTACATGAAGAAACAACTCAACCAGCTGTTCAAAGGAAACAACAATCCTTAGTGCAGCTAATTTTGGTGGGTGTTTTGTACATGTTTTCATTTCCAAACCAAAGTTATTAATTAGAACTCATGAACTTGTAATGCATCAGTACAACACAGATGTGCTAAACTTACACCCTGAAATTGCTTTTCTTCTGTTCCAGTGCTGCTTTTACTGGGTGATTTTAAACCTTTTAAAGGGGCTTTGCTCCAGGCTGTTTTGGGTCTTGTGAAAAGAGGCCCTGGACAGTGCTGTTACAAGGCTATGGGCAAGAAGGTCACTCACCTGCCCCGTGAGCTGCGCCGCGCTGTCGAAGGCTGGCACGCTGGGCACTGCCATTCCCCATCTGGGATCTCATAGAGTGCTGGCCGCAGGCAGAACAGGTGGAAGGCCTTGTTACACTCATCACACAGGATCAGCTTGTCATCCTCACCTAGGAAAGTGTAGCTCAATTGTAACAAGGCCATGGCCTCACTCAACCCAAGAGGCAGAAGCTGCTGCAGTGCTGGAGGGCAGGACTAACCAAGAGAAAGATGCAGAGTCCCTTCTGAGGGCAGGGACCCTTTCTCTGATGGTTTTCCTTGGAGATCCTTCTTTCTGTCCCACCACTATATTTATGAACAGCAGCATTTGAAAACAAAACCAATGCAAAATCCGTTGCCTGTGAAGATTTCACTGGAGGCAAAGACAGAAGTCTTCCAAAGACATTCCACACCCAGACAAACAGGGGGAAAGAGAAGTCTGCTGCAAACAGGGCCCCAGAGCTGTAAGGTATAAATGGAGCTATTCTTGTTCTATGCTCAGCCTGGTTAACCTACATGGTATCTTCTTTCTACTCAGGATAACAAGGCTACACTGAAGATCAGTATGCAGCAGGACTAGTCGCTCTCTCTGCTTCCAACTGATGAAGGGGAACACGGAAACAATCCTGAGCCAGCTTTCTTTTACTGAAGTGGAAAAAGAAAGTGCAGAGGGCTTGCCAGCTTGTCTTTTTCTAACATCTCAATTCTTCATTTCTGTGAAACTACTGTGCTAGTCTCAGGCGAGTGCCTCCTTACTTTCGCCTAGAAACTCCTCTCAACAGCAGGTAGGATAGTTTTTGGCACTGGTTTGGAATACTGCTGAGGCTCTGCTGTGAAGGTGGATTTTGTACCAGTTCAGCCCTTATTTCTCTGAAGAGATGGATGGCAAAATCTTGTGGCAAACAAAAGTTGTCCGGCAGTCCCCCGAGCTCTGCCTGCCCTCATTTCCCACTACAGTTTCAGCAAATATAAAAGTGGTGAAGCAGAATGTACCACCAGGCTCTTTCCTCCA
This sequence comes from Sturnus vulgaris, assembly GCF_052056855.1. NCBI lineage: Eukaryota > Metazoa > Chordata > Aves > Passeriformes > Sturnidae > Sturnus > Sturnus vulgaris. Next base: position 10,960,078 of record NC_142263.1, read on the forward strand.
GGCTCCCATCCAACAGGAGAGGTTATGGCAGAACAAATATCAGCATCCCAGCTCTGCTGACACCCCTTCTACTTCGCCCTCCTCCTAGAAGATTCTAAAGCCCTTCATTCTACAATGCACACAGAGAAAGTATCCCCTTGTCACCCGTTTGGTGACCACCCCAGCTCATTGAGCAGTTCTGCTCCCACTTTGGCCTCAGAGCAGCAACATCCCACCTCACTTTCCCCATAATAACCTTCCCAACCTCTCCTTGCTTGCTTCTTCTCTAAAAGATAGGATTAACTGACAAGGCTCAGAGACCCGAAGACCATTCCAAACATGAAACTAGGGAATGGACAGTTGCTTAAGTGCTCCCAGAAGGATTTGTAGCTTACTTTTGTCCAAGTACCCTAAATATCCAGGGGATAGCAGCTCTGCAATATTGTGTACTGGTTATGTAAGAATGTTTTACTGGAGTCAGGGTCAAACGTTTCTGAGATCAGTGCTGCTGAGTGTAAATCCTGACATTCAGAACTTAAAATACGGTCAGAGTGACAAATTACAAAGACACATTGCCTAAACAGAGCAGAGAGATGACAACATCCAACTGCTGCACAGACAGGAATTCTGTGGGCAGGAATGCGTACCTTTCTTGCGACACACTTTGCATCTGGCATTCTCAGCTGACATATCCCACTTGATACAGGCATCCAGCATCCCCAGCAATACATGCATACGGGAGAAGGTCTGGGCCTCACGGATTGCTGTCTTCCATTTCTCCATGGCTGAAGCAACCTGCAGACAGACTTAACAGCTTACAATGATGCACACATACAGCTTCCTTCAGTCTAAAGATGCTTTTATATTCCTTAGCTGAGACTATTCAAAACCATAGCTCAAGTCTTGGTATTTCTTTCTTTCTGTGCTATTTCTTTCATCTCAGCAGTTCTGGCTGTGGTTTATCTATATCCAGTCTCCCTGGATCAGACAGTTTGTTCGTAACAGTTGACCATTTTGCATTTCATAGTCAAGCTGAATCAACCTACATGAACTCCACTGAATTCTTGCTCTGAAGGTCTAACCTAAATAATCAGCAGGCTACAAAAATAAAAGAAATCTAGCACTGTAAAATGTGTGGTGAAAGTTGCAGAACAGCTGGCAATCACAGTGGAAGGAGGATTGAAGCGGTCTGTGCTGCCCTCCAGTGGGTACCACATAGGCACCTGGACCTCAGCAACACCCTTGTGGTCCCTGAGCTGCTCAGGTGGCAGAGGGAACCCTGTGCCACCAGCTACAATCACATTGCACAGGCATTTGGATCCCCAAATATGAAATCAGCTGCTTCCCTGAGACAGGATGGCCTCAGTTCATCTGAAATCCCAGAAACTGGGAATGAGGGTGACAGTATCAAAGCTGAGCTTTGCATCAGGGTAGCTGCCAGGGTATGCACAGAGCAATGCCAATGGGAGACCATACATCCAGCTCAGGAGGTTTGGAAATACCATTTTGATAAATTGGAAATGCAGCAGGACAGAAGTTATCCAGAGCCATATCCCTCTCTAATGGTAATCCTGTGCTCTACAACAACGAGGCAATGGCCCAGACATGACAGGAACATAATAGGCCTCAAGTTAATGTTCTTCTATCCCAGGAGAATGAAAAAACAAACAGTGAAGTGTCAGATGGGAAAATCTAAACTCTGCAGCTGACAGCAATTTGGGAGCCAAACAAAACCCAGGACTTTTGCAGAGTTGCACATTCTCCTCTGACTGAATTTGAGGAAGCACAGCATATATTAGATGCTTGGAAAAACACACAAACTGTTCTAAAATGTCAATATCCGTACTGCTGTTGCTGGTGTGGATCCTGGAGAATCACCAGAGACAAACGGAAAGCTGCCCAGCCCACTGTAGAGGTTACACAGCCCTGCGCTCTTTCTTTGCAACACATTGGTGAGGTGCTTCGCACGCTGTAATTGATTTTCCAAGGAACTGTTACATGGGTTTTGCTGTTAACGTACTGGGTAACTGCTGGGCCAAGATAAATCTGCAAAAGCTGTTGGCAAGTTTTGCTGAGATATTTCTTCCTAGGTCTGTGGAATTTAACAGATTTCTAGCCTTGCTTCCCAAGCATCAGGAGACTCGGGCATTTGAGCAGCACCAGTACCAAGGGAGTTCCAGCTGCCAACAAGGCAAAATGGGAGACTGGAAGAAGTTACTTAAATCCCCTCTTGATGGGATAGGAGCAATCTAGCAGGGAAAACAAATAAAAAGCAACCCCCAGAATAAAAGAAGTCTTCAGTCACATGTCAACCTCAGACTGATAGAAAATACCTTCTTTGATAAAGGTAGACAAGCCTCCGGATACAAAGGCTCTCACCTGGCACCCTGAGCTGAAACCCCTCAGAACAGCTGAAACTGGAATTGCTTGGTTGTGAAGCCACTCTTTGAGAGATTGTCTGCAGACTGACTCTCCCCTTGCACAGACTACTGAACACGGGTCACAGGGGTGATAACCCATCCACGTTCTTTACTCTGCTCATGCTGTTGTGATGCAATGTCACGCTGCAAAGAGGTCACATATTCCCTGTCCTGTTCTGGGACAGTCCAGCATACTACTGCCAATGGAAATGGGAATGTTTGCATCAACAGAGGCACCAGCCTGATTTTCAGGAGCAGCCACAAGCCAGGTCTCACTGCAATCCTTTGCAACTCAGCAATGTGAGCTCCAGCAATGCAGCTGAGCCAGCAGGAACCCTTAGTACAGACAATTATGTCAGCAAATGGGTGTCTGTTAAGCCATAACTTGTTTCTCACAGGGAAAATGAGACATAGCCATACCACAGGGCTGCAATTCTTCCTCTATAGTCTGGAAGTACATGGATTGTGTTTTTCCAGTGTAGCTATGCTCAGTTTTACCTGCTATGTACTCTCAGTGCAGTTCTGGCTCAAAAAGCTTCATAATTCTTAGCCTATGTAGATTTCTCTTCAGAACAGTCTGGCTGGCAGTCAGGGCTTTTCTGAATGTAACTTTTACAGCTGCTCTTTCAAGGTCAGCTGTAAAAGTCTTCTGCTTTGGCAAAAAGAAAGCTTATTCCAGGTAAACTGAGGTAAAAAATATTGCCAAACCAAGCAAACCAACGAACAACCCCAAAAAAGTTGAACATTGGTCGTACCACCACGAAGGTCTAAAAAGGTCTGAATGAAATAGTAAGCACCTCACTGCATAAATAAATGCTCCAGGCAGATTGGCATGACACTAAAGCCAGTGCTTGGGGGAGGGAGACCCGCACAATCACATACTGGGGCTCTGTTGCAGCAAATCTGATGCTACCCTGAGTGTGCCCTACAGGTAAGGTACAGCCCTCGTGATTACAGCTCTAAGGCAGATTGGAGTAAGGCACAATACCGTGCTGCTGTAGAAACAAGAAATGTGCTGATCTAAGCCCTTTCTGTCTCGCACCTCACCGATTTTTACAGAACTCCACTCTGCTGAGAGGTTTCAGGATACAGCATCCTCCCATTACCCTTGCACTTAGGATAAAAGATTCAAAATTAGCCAAGTCTAAATACTTCAGGACAACTGAGAAATGTGAAAATTTCTAGTGCATATCCAAATTATCCCACTAACACAGCAATGGCACAGCTTAGCAAAGACCTGATGCTCAAACAAGGGTTCAGCATTTACTGACAGGAGGTTTAAAAAAACCCCCCAAAAAAGTACCCTCAGCATCAGTCATAGATTTCCAGAAGCGTTTGTGTTGGAATGGACTTTAAAGATCATCTTATTCCAACCCCTTGCCATAGGCAAGGACACCTACCACTAGATTAGGCTGCTCCAAGCTCCATCCAACCTGGCCTGGAACATTTCCAGGGATGGGGCAGCCACGGCTTCTCTGGGCAACCTGTACCAGGGCCTCACCACTCTTACAGGGAAGAATTTCTTCCCAATATCAACTCTAACCCCACTCTCTATCAGTGTGAACTCATTCACCCTTGTCCTGTCACTACATGCTCTTGTAAATTAGTCACTCTCCACGTTACTTGCCTGCTCCCTTCAGGTAAACACACGTCAAGAAATATTCTTTCTTTCTTTTTTTTTTAACTTGGGACTTTCAAGTACTTCTGTTGATCCAATTCTGATATTGTTGCCTCTGCTGAAGTCAGTGATCAGTCAGGGCAGAGCTGAGGGCAATGGGGAAAGTCTTGTCATGGGGCATTAATGTCCTGTTCGACTTAGTGCACAGAAACTACCCCTGAATACAAGTACCCCTGTTAGGGTATAACACTGGTGCAGCACAAGCTCCCAATACTCTGCAGCTCCTCTCCATCCCTTTTATTAGGAGGGATACATATTTAGACCCACAATGCCACTTTTCTCCTGGAGGCACATGCAGCTTGTTTCCCCAGACATCTCCCCAAGTGTCTCCACACATCCAACAACTTGCATCTCCCTTTGCCTAAATGTGATATTTGTCTGAATCTCACTCCCTTGAAGTCACCAGAACCTCAACATGTCTCTCCATCTCTTTGTGGACCAAAGGCACCATCAATTCTCTCTGACAGATACAACTCCTATTAAGTTCTGTGAAAATGCTTCATAATGTACTTTTATTTAAGCAGAACTGTATGGAGGGAACTTGACCCATTCCCTATTCATAGACAGAAAATTAAGTAACTCCTCACTATTATTTTTATTTTCCCCATATATTTACTCTTCAAGATAAACAGGAACACCTGGCCCCAAACACCAAACACACTCAACCACACATCTGAAATGGGAGGAAGCAGCTTAAGATTTAGTACCCCATGAAATGTACTGTTACCGGTCAAAGAGTTCTACTGCAAGATCAAAACAGAGCCCGGAGGTGAACAATACCTTGGCTTCTTCTGCCATTTTCTTGTCTTCATCTATCTCCTCAGCCTTGGCAATGTAATCCTCTCCTTGGTGTTTCCTTCTCTTCTGCTTAGGGGCCATGAAACCTTGCAGAAACTTCTTAACAACACCAGCCTGGAGTGCAATCACACACTCTCCAAAATCCTTCAGGCTTTCCAGTGAGTACACCTGTTGGGAAGAGTGTATGACCCCATTACAGCGGGATATTACTCTCTCTGCTGCTTGAAGTGAGTCTGCAAATGGACACCCGTGGTACCTAATGCAGTGTGGTTACCTGCCACACCTGGTTATGGAATCAGCATATTGCTAGTGTCAACAAGACATGCTCGCTTTAATATAGAAGATAAAAATCAGCTATGGAGTTCTGCTCCATAAAGAAGTCTGTCATGAAAATATGGGAACAAGACAATTGAACAGGACACTCAGCTCCAACATTATGACCCACCTACACCTCAAGCCATCAGCTGTATAATCTTGAAATAATTGTTTAAAGGACAAACAAGAAAACGGATTTCCTGCTCCTCTTCTCTGAAGAGAACATAAGACTTAAGACCTTCCACGGAAAGTATCATCTCACACTTGTCTTGTTCAGTACTTTGCCTGTTCACTCACTTTTGCTTCATATTCTGGTGTCACATCAACATATCCCAGGCCTCCCTTCTGCAGCCGCGTTGCAACTTCAATCAGATCACTCCGGAGGTAGTTCAGCAGTTCCTGGTTGCCATCACAAGATTTGAGGCCCAAGTTCTGTTTCCGAGCCAAATGGATGGAATGTGTGATGTCCTGATACCTGGAAAATCAAACTCAACCTTTGAGTACAGGCAGAGCACTTCCCCTGGGAGCTGGGCAGGCTCTGGGACAATGGTCTCCATTGAGAGCTATGAGCTCCACCAGTGCAGAACGTTCTTTGAAAGACACATGAAAGCACGTGGCAGTTCTGGCTCAGAGCAACCAGCACTGCCTTTGTTCCTGGTTTCAAGGAGCAATTTAAAAACTGACAGAACTTCCTCACTGTTCAGAGTGTTATTTATCAAGAATCTGCCCAAGAAAACCAGATATTACTCCACCTGAATGTCCTCCCCTCTTCCATACAGGAACGATCAAAGTCCAGCATGGGAAGCTGCCCCAGGAATGGCAAGGATTGCTGTGCCAAGGACATGCTCTGACTTGGAGAAGGCATACATACTAAAACAAAGAGCAGGCTCACTTTTTCTCCAAGCGCTCCTTGAGCTGGCTCTCCCTTACTCCTTGGGGGTGCAGGCAATCCAGCAGCTCATCCAAATCCTTCTGACTGTCACAGAGAAACCTGAAAGATAGAAAAATGCACCTAGATCACCCAGGGTATCTCTGTGACAATACAATTTCTTCTTCTAAATAGTTCCCAAGGATCAGTAGGTAGGACTAAAAGGTAACCTATATCATGACCCCACGGAGCAAGGTGAAACACTTCCAGGAATGCTGGTAGAAGAATTCTGACTCAGGTTGGCTTCTTTTCAAGATCCTCAAATTTAGCAAATTCCAGGGTAAGAAAAACAATCAAAATAAACACAGAACTGGTTAATAAAAGTATTTCCCCCATTAAGTTTATTAAAATGTTGGCATTTGAATTCAGTTGTCTACCCGAGGGATTCCATTCACTACTCTGCAGTTAAAGTGATCTGAATGTTGTGTCAGATGTACCACAAAAGACTAACACACTGACAGCATGGCAATTTTACCACATTTTCTTTCATTAACCAGAAGTCCCCAGATTAAAAAGGGGGTGTCCTGGCTGATCCCACAACTGCTGCTGCTGGAGCTCTGTGCCTATGCAGGCTCTGTCTCTGCAAGTGCATAAGGCCTCCTCTCTAAGTTTGCCCAAACTTGAAAGCTCAAGTATAGAATCTGAAAACCATATCTATCAGCTTGAAACCCTCCTGCTCAGGAATCCTTGAAGACAGCGATGGCCATCAGCAGTTAGTCCAATCTAAAAGGGGAGTACTTCTACAGAGTTCTGTAAATCAGATATTCTTTCTACAATTCCAGAGTACAATCCTGTTTGCATGCTGGGTCGTACATTTAAATTAGTTTTAAGACAGCCTGAAATTCTGCGCTTTCCTTCTTTTCTTTCCAACTCTATTCCAGGAAACCATGGACCCTCTTCATCTGATGGGATCTGAATTCAACTCGAGCTTCAGAGGTAATTTACAGAAAATATGACTAATTCCATATCTTCTATTAGAGGACTGCTCATTAGAAAAGTGAATACAGGAAATAGGAGAATCAACCTTATTTGGAAACAACTGCAAAGGACCACTCTGTGATCCTTACCAAAAGATTCGAGATCTAATCTTTCTTGGGCACAAGCCCAGATGAACCACGCAACAACTAGAGAAAGATAGTGTTGTGACTCCTCTTGGAATACCAGTCTCCACAATGCTTATTTTTCTGGTAGAAATACTTACTAAATACTATACCTCAAAATACTTCATAATTCTATGAATATGTATGGTCCTACTAGGGCAATGGCCTCACAATTCACATTCAGCTAGGAAATTCATTACTCTAACAGAACATAAGATTGATTGTATAACAATGGAAGGAGGATGGTTTTTAGCCAGTCATCTGCTTCAGTACCTCTGACCCTGTGGAGCATCCTCACTCTGCACCCTGAGATCAAAACCTTTGGGCACCACACTCTCTGCACCTCTCCTTGTGGAACAGGACAGAGCAGCTTCAGATATCCTTCACCCACTAGAATCTGTCACCATCTGGGAATGGCATAAACCACACTCCAAACCATTTGCCCTACAGTTACCCAGCACAGGAGTATTTCCCAGACACCGTGAGATGGGTTGCCCAGGTCGTGATATAACAACATCAGACATTGCTGGTGATACACCATGGAAACCAACTAGAAAAATATTCAAGATGACCACACCTGAGCTTTCCCTGCTTTCTCCCATGGAGACAAATCAAAGGGGGGAATTCACTGCACTCTTCTGTCACACTGTAAAAAGGAAAGGGTACTGGAAACAGTCGCCATGTAGGGTTTCGATTCTCCAGTATTTCTGGGGGAAGACAACACAGGCTACTGGGCAGCTGCAGAAACCAGCTCCCACCCTTTTAAGAAAGCCAGAGTTAAGCCCTGGTACAACTTTGTTCCTGCTGAAAAGGACATGGGACAGGGAAGGAAGAGCATCTGCAACAGGTAATTAAAACTTCCCAGTTCACTCTGAGAGTAAGAACTGCTTTCTGGGACAGGGAACTGATCTACTTAAGCCTGAACTCAAGACTGAACCTAAGCCTAATCTGCAAAACACAAAAATATTGGAGACACCATGTTAGTTTGATTAGTGACCCCTTGCTACTCTGTGCAGCCACAGCTCCTGCTTCCCAAACTAGCTCCAGGCACCCCCTACCTGTAGAACTACCTGCACATCCACCTGGAGCTCAACCACCTCCAGGCTGGGAGCATGGATGTGGTACGACAGGCTGGTATTTCAAATGGGGAAGGCAAAAGGGAGTGTTGCAGAGAGGGATGGTAAGACAGTTGATGCCCTTAATGTGGCCTAGCATAGGTTAATCACACACTCCAGAGGGATGGGAAAGATCCCTTTGGGAAAGTCAAAACCAAGTGGGGGTCTTCAAACTGATCTACAAGGGGGAAATCCTGACTGGTGTAAGGACTTTCTGCATTCCTAAAGAACAGCCTAGGTTCTCTCCTGACATTTCCGGCAGCACAAGCCAACGGACTGACCAGCAACCAGAACAGAAGGCACAAATGGCACAAGCAAGTCAAAAGGAGCTCCCAGTATTCACTCAGGCTGAATATTCCTACCTGCTCTCAGGCTATAGGCCAGAAGGAACGCAGGAAGGTCTAAAACCTGGACTAAGGAACAACAAAATCGAGAGGACAACATCTAGAGGAGCCCAGGACCAGTACCTGCTCTGGAGGGTTGGTGGAAACAGGGGAACTCCATCTGTAGAGCATAGGCGTGAGAATGGAGTCTGTCAGCACCCATTCATGGTTAACTCAAATTGTCTGCTGAGGGGACCCGCCATACCATGCTGAATTCCTAATAGATGAAGAACAATGGCAGTTACTCTGCAGAGATGCCAGTGTTTCCAAAATTCAACTCCTTTCTGACCTAGATGAGCAAGAAGTCTCCTGCATGTTAATATCCTGCCAAGGCTGTGGCTCCCCCATGGTTCTTGCTGGAAAGACCAGCAAGTACACAGCTCACAAGCACTATGATATGGACAGAGACTTCTTTGGAGCCTACGTGCCCAGAACAAGGAGATTTTAAATAAGGATTAACACCTGTGCGAGAGGAGCACAAGGTGAAGAGAGGGAGTGGTCCATCTGTTTGGAGAAGACAGAAGTAACCAAGTGTTTATGATGCTGAACTTTTAGGACAGAACACTGGACCATCTTCTTTTTGGGGACAAAGTATTGACAACAGAACTACTTCTATGAGATATTGTTTATGTAATTCTTGATAGAAGTATAAATCTATTTCTCCCTTTATCAGTGCCCTACCAGCTCCCATCCTCAAGGCAAAAAGGGGCAGGACTGTAAAATACAACTATTCAGAGTAAATCTGGTGTTTAATTTCAAAGCCTCAATGCTCTAAAGTATAAAAGGGTAAAGCTAAAAATGCTCTGTAGGTACTCTGAGGCCACTCAATCCCACATACCACTAGGAAAAGAGACAAACAGCAGGACTTAAAGCAGAACACAAATAAATGAAATTTCCTATGCACATGTCAAAATTATGAGTTATAGCTGGACACATCCTTGTATCCAAACAACGGGACACAGAGATATCCAAGGACTGCAGTGTGGGCTCGGGGCTCCTCATGATGTCCAAGGACAGTGTGCAAAAAGCACCCAAGGAGGAGACTCTTCCATAACCATTTATGCTCCGAGAAATCCTTGAGACCAATGGCAATGGCCCCAGATGAAAATACAGGAATATGAATGTGGATTTCCTAAGAGGGAAGTTCTAGTTCCTGGCTAAAGCCCTGAAGTAACAGCTCCCAGCCTGTCACTTGGCTTTCTGTGGATGCTTACATGTCAATGGTGGCAGGTGTCAGACAGGTACTTAGCAAGCAGACTCTAAGGAGTTTCAGATCCTTAAGGAAAAGCCTTTCAGCTGAGAGACTTTATTGCTTAGCTGCAGGCATGGCTTTGGGTGCCCTATCAGTCAGGGAGAGACACTCAATTAGAAAGGGTTATGTGTCCTTTGAGAAGCTGCCTCTGTGCCCCTGCTCAAGGCCCACACCTGGCTCAGATCTTCCACCTGCACTGCTGCCCCTGCCTGGCAGAACAGTGCACACAGGCACGAGCACCTTGTCAAAAACCAGCAAGTGCTGTGACTGTCAGCACTTAAAAGTCCTTCCTAGCAGGGACAAGAAAGGACAGAAATTAAGGACACTATGGCACAACAGCCAGGCCAAACCTCCCCCCACACAGCTCAGTGTCTGATGTCTGAGTGGCCAAAAGGCAGAGCAGGTATGCAGTGACAGTTCTTCAACCTACCCCTCCAGACTGCAGCATCTGCTGGTTTGAGGACTCCTCTGTGTGCCAGGACAATTACCTTTGCGCTTCCCTACTTCCCAATTAACTCCTCTCTTAGCAGTTTGGCCCCTGGTGCTTTGAACGGGTGCAATTCACAGAGCCACAGCAGTTGGTAGCAGCCAGTTGTGTATCTCAGCTGCAGCACTTTCCTCTCTATTTCAAAACAGCCATTTGCTAATTTTATTTCCCAGTCCCTCTTTTCTCTATCAAAGAAAAACTCTTTAGGAGACTTCCCCAGTTTCCTCTAGCATTACTCTCCGTCTCCCTGCTGAACATAAAAGTTTAGAGTATTTCCATTATTTATTTAGTATTTCTTAGCCAATTATTCTCTCATGCAAATAGCTTCCCTCTTCTCCAAAGGCAGACCCTGTAACAAGATTTTGTAAAGCAGGATTGTTCCCCAAAAGGAAAAGAAAATTGTTTTGACCTTAGCCTGTACTTCACTTTATCATTCTTTTAATTAATTTCACTGAGATTCACCACAGATTTTAAGTAGACTTTCTTACTTTCAGCAGCTTCCTTATCCTGATGTGAACTCAAAATGTTTTGTTATTGCTGCTTCAGTCTTGTTTCCAAGTTCCTCAACCCCTTTTTTCCCCAGAGTTAAGAGGCAGCACTTGCTCTAATCATTTAGTATGGAAACTCTAAGGCAAATCTCTTTGAAAGTGTTTTGGGCTTATGGCTGCCACTTTAGGCATTTTTTTAAAGAAGCTTCTTAATTCTTTTTGTTGCTTTCTTTTATAAAAGGAGAATACATTATGGTCACTCCATACAAAGCAGCTCTTAGCAACAGAGTGTAATTCAGCACTGAGTATATCCAGGACCTGGTTCCAAGAGCTGATCCTCCCAGGCTTTGACTGGTTACTCCATACAGCACTCCTGCCCCTGTCACCACACTGATCTCCCTCAGAATCTTGTTGCGAGTTGCTAACCTGAATGAGCAGATGAAATACTGTGCTTTTCCGAGTTCAGCCTGGAGTCACAAGTTGAAGGAATTCTGTGTTAACTCATTCAATTTAGCTCTATGCTACCCTCAGTGTTAGTAACATGCTCTGTAAATTTAAGCTACTGTTTTTCTTATAGAATTGGTCCTTCTCCTGGAACATATCTTGCCATCTCTGTTCAGTAAAGATCAGGTGTTAGAGGAGGCAGTTAGGAAGAGCAGAGGATTTTCCTGTGGATCACACTCCCTGTGCACGACCCATTCCCTAGGAAAGCCCAATTGCCTGAATTTTGGCAAGATGTGCAAAGGCCCAGACTGGCAACAGGGTGGGGATTTGTCATGGGAGGATGGGGCAGTCAAGGAATGCACAAGAACTCTGTGATACCCTATGATCTGCTGCCATGACAGAGAAGCAGCAGAGCAATACCAAGGGTCAGCACTCAATGCTGATGGTGCAGATAAAACAAGACAACCACAATTTCAGTGTCTTTTACAGTTCCTGGTGGGGGAGCAGGTACATGTTTAATAAAGTAGTTCTGACTTGCAACTATTTTTTGGAGATGAGTTCAATTCTATTTATCAAAGACCAAGCAACCCCACTCTGTGTTAGCAGTGGAACTCTGTGGGACTGACGGTGCTAAGAGGGGAGCTGCAGGAGCACATACTTTTTGACAGTTATCCTTGGGGTTATCTTAAAAATACACAATACTCAACAGCAGTTAACAGGTAATGCTTAGCCAGGGTTTTCTGGCATGGGGACACTGTTCAGCATTCCTTACCACACAGGGCAACATTCACCACTGGAGAATTTATTTAAGGACACTGATAGGGCCGGTTACCAGAGCAGGTAACAATCAAACATGCTCAAAGGTAGATTTGACTCACTTAGAAGACACTGCTTGGCATTGGGAAGCATTAAAGGGATAACAGGCTGTCAATAGGGTCGAATGAAATACTTAAAAAACAATACATCAAAGAAGCATTTTAATAGCTTGATTTCTACTGGCTTTGTACATTTTTTTTTTTAGTGATTAGGTTGAATGATGGTTTCACTGGCTCTTGGACTGGCTGCCCTGTTAGCAGAGCAGTAATAATAGCAACAGAGGCCTGGGAAGCTGCTGAACCAACCCAACTGCTCAGCACTGAAAGAGGAACAGGTTTGTAGCAGGTTTTAGCAAAAGAAATCTGTCTCGATTCCTTGACCTCTATACTCTGAGCACTTTGCAGCCATGAAAGTGTGTGTTACCATAAGTTCTGGCCCTGCTTGGGAGTGGTGGTCTCAGCAGGCAGGTCTGTGGCAGGTACGGAGCGGTGCAGCTTGTTCCCTCGGCCATCACTGCCTGTGTTCTTCCGCTTCTCTGCAAAAGAAAAGGCTCAGGTAGATTCCCAAGCAGCTTTTCTACTATTCCAAATACATAAAACTAGCTTCACTTTTTAGCTGTATACTGACAAAGCACTTTTAAAACCAAAGGAAGTATAAGCAGCATGAATTTTTATTTCTGAGCATCTCAGACAACATTCTGACATGAATTTAAATCTTTTCTCATTCAGGCCTTTGACTGTTATGGCCTGAATGTCCAAAGAAATATGCTAAAATCCTGCCCATTGGCTGCAGTAGCAGCTGAGAGATTAAATCAGCTGGAAGCAAGGAGCTGATCAGGAACACAGCTGGTCAGTATTTGAAAACAGTTCTTGTAGGAAAATACACCCAACATAGGAGCTTGGAATGATGCACCTCCAGCTCAGTTATTCTCTAAGACACAGTTGGCTGTACATCTGGATGAAGGATCTCACCGTAGGTTTGTCCCGTTCCATTTTTCTACAGGTATCTAGTTTGTCCCTTGTCTAACACAATCCTACCAGGTGAGGGCTTGAATCTTGATAAGCTCTCCCACGCAGGATTGGTGTAGATGGACTCAGTGCCAGAATGTGATGTTAGAAAAGCAAGAAATGATCACGACTAAAACTCAGCTGAGTCACATTAGTGCGGGATCTTCTGTCCCAAGAACTATTTCCACACAGAACTGTTAAGTTTCCTTCTGTACAGACGGATTTTTGTGCCTGTTCAAACTTGCGAGGTTCCAGGACCCAGGTTCCAAGTCAGCCAGGCAAAATCACAGGGGAAGCACAAGTCCCTTGCACCTCACCTAACATTCAGCAAAGGTGAAGAGCAGGCTGAGAGGAAGTGCAAGAGGGATGTTCACCAGAACAACCTCAATCAGCAAAGCCGTGCGTATCTAACAGACTGCCCTGCTTGTTACTATTCCACAGGCTGATATGGGAGCCTTGGCACCAGCAGGATATCAGCACTGTGATGGACATCCTCACGCTGCAGCACAACTGGCTGATTGTGCACGGGTCTGGCATGCTGCAACTCAGCAGGGTCAGGGTGAACCAGAGGGATAATACCAAGTGACATCAACCTCACTACTTGTAGGAGAGGAGACTCAATTCCATGGTCCTTACATGGGACACTGCAGGCAAGTCTCCAGACCTGCAGCAGCAGAAGGGAAATATCACCAGCACCTCTTGTGTGCAGACTTCTAGAGTTAAAAGGAGGCTTAAATCAGAGTATCCCCACGAAAACAATCAGACTAGACAGTTCTTACACACTCATGACTCCATTCGAACAGCCAGAGCAGTGGAAATACCCTCAAGAGACCATACCTCCAGGGCTGTAGTCCTTCTTCAAATCTTCCTTTTTCGGGTGGGGAAGGGTAAATCTGTAGTCTATACTGTCATGTACCCAGCCTTTTTCAATAAACAAGCCAGGAACCTCATCTGAAAACAGCCAGTACCTGCAAGAAATGTGTTAATAGGTAGCCGTCTCCTTTTCTAGCTAGTTAAACACACACACACACACACACACTTTTATTTGCATTGAAGGGAGAAGCATCTGCGTGCTCAACTCACTAAAAATTGAATGCATGCATATCTTTATGTTAGCACAGCTGATTGATAAACAGGGAAAGTTGTGCTTAGAATCCATTCCAAGAGCATGCCTGTGCAACAAACGTGGAAAAAAAATATTGAAAGATGGTAACAAGGCTCCTGAGCACCCAGTGCCAGCACCTGAACCTCCAGTAGTCCTGACTTCCGTGGGGAGGCTCCAAAAAGCTGAGCACACAACCAGCCACTACACTCCATATACACAAATACTTTCCCCTTCTCCACAATTCCGTACACCCTCCCTATCAATCCCTTCCTGGGGGGTGGTATCTGACACAGCCCCTCTCTTAGGGCAGAGATGGAAGCTCATGGCCATTTCCTTTCCCACCTGTTATGATTCCTATCAGTGCCAATTGGGGTCCTGCGCATCACCAGCTTGGCTTTGGCAATTCCATCCTGGAAAGTTTTCTCAGCAGCAGCTTTATGCCTGCGGATTCTTTCTTCCTCTGCTTCTTTCTCCATCCTCACTGTTAGAATCAGCAAAGAGCAGCATTAGCTTTTCTATATTACAGCCAGACATCAATATTGTCCTTTATCTTACTACACCATGGGAATAAAAAAAAAGCAGTTTTACTGGGGATTTTAGTTAACATTCTTTACAACCATACACTCTTCAGTTTACTTTCTGCCCATCATTCTTCAAAAAAAATGCAAACATATATATATATATATATATATATATGAGAAGAAGTCAAGGTGTAAGGATGGACTGGGCTGAAGAAACCATGGATAAAAACCGTCATATCACAGAATCATGGAATGGTTTGGGTTGGAAGAGACCTTAAAGATCACCTTGTTCCAACCCGTGCCATGGGCAGGGACACCTTCCACTATCCCAGGTTGCTCCAAGCCCTGTCCAGCCTGGCCTTGGACACTTCCAGGGATGGGGCAGCCACAGCTGCTCTGGGCACCCTGTGCCAGGTCAGCTTGGATGACACTTGGAACAACCTGGTCTAGTGGAAGGTGTCCTTGTCCATGAAGAGGGGGTGGACTTTGATCAATTTTAAGGTCCCTTCCAACCCAAACAATTCTGTGATTCTTGGTCTCCCAGAACAGATACTCCCACATGCCAGCTAAGGTGCAAAAACCAGGCTCCATGAGGGATGCTTATCCCTCATTTGTTTCAGAAGGGAAATAATAATCCAGGTGAGCTACACTGTCCACTTCCGTCTGCCCAGCATCCACATTTACAACCAATAAAACCCCTAAATTGTAATACCAAAGTGTTCTCTCTTTACATTCATAATCCTCAAACAGTATTAGTCACACAGAGACAAGGTCTGGTGTTGCAACACGTGATTTAGAGAGGTTTGAGAGGACAGTTTATATTTATACCGGTCCATAACTAATTCTTTAAAGCAAGAAACAGTAAACTGAGATTTATTGCCCAAATCCTGATCTGAGAGAAGGGCTGCTGGCAACAGCCTGACCATGCAGCAGGGCCAGCAGCAGCAGTAAGAACTGCTTTTAGGCAAGAAATATCTCCTCTGTACCCAAGAATCTGATGATGTTTGGACATAAGACAAATTTTTGGTTTTCTGTTCCCAAAACAGATACTGTGTTGTCCAACCTCTCTGTGCCTACCACAATTAGAAAGGTACTGAACAAAAGACACACA
Organism: Sturnus vulgaris; assembly: GCF_052056855.1. Classification (NCBI taxonomy): domain Eukaryota; kingdom Metazoa; phylum Chordata; class Aves; order Passeriformes; family Sturnidae; genus Sturnus; species Sturnus vulgaris. Next base: position 10,976,025 of record NC_142263.1, read on the forward strand.
CAGATAAAAAACAAGAAGCAGGTATTGTTTTTTCTTACATTTACAAAGTTTAAGCTGCCACAGGAACCACAGTACCTAAATTATAAATCTCCAGTGAGCAAATCCCTTAAAACCTGACAATGCTTCTGAAAACAGGCTGTTGTTATTTTTGCCATGAACTTATTCCACAACACACACTCTACTCACTAGGCAATTTTTCTTACCTCTCATTTGTATTTCTTGTTGCTCCCTCTCTTTCTTGGCTTGGATGGCAAGAAGCCGCCTGCTCTTTACAGCACTGATCATATCATCGGCTTCAATTTCTGCCCGGTGCTCCATTTTCATCATTTCGTGTTTTTTCTTTTCATTTCTTCCCATCATATGCTCTTCTTTCCCACTCTCCTTGGTTTTGGCCACCATTTCTTTTCGTTTCTGTTTCTCTGCCCTCTTCTTGTCATTCTCCTCTTTCAGGACAGCCAGGCGCTCTTTCCACAGCTCAGCCGAGGCCTGCTGCTTGGCCTCCACGTGGTCCTGCACCGAGTACGTCATTAGGATCCGGTGACACAGCGCTCCGAGGATGCGCAATTTCTCTTCAGGAGTCAACTCAAAGAACTCCGATGTCTCCAGTTTCTCCAAAAATTCATCCTGTACCTCATTATCCTCGAAAGCTGCTGAATCCTTACTTTCATCTATGTTATCTGAGACCTCACTTTCCTCTTGCACATCTGACTTGCGCAGGCACAGGCGAACCAACTCGGATGCAGAATGCAGAGTAAGTGGGATTTCAGAAAGTTTCATTCCCAGCTCAGCGTAATCCTCAGCAATTTCATCCTGCAGCAGGGTCTGCAAGAGGATGACCAGTACTCTGTTCAGGTACAGGAAGCCTCCCTTTTCTGCACAAAGGGCTTCCATCAGGGATACTGCTGTGATGGGATACTGAGCATCTGGCATCAACAACCCTGAGTAACAGCTCAGGAACTCCACCACCATGGCCACATCCCCAAAAAGTGTGTTAGGAAGTCCCTCTGGAGTATCAACCAGTTTAAAAGTAGGCAGTATCTTCCCTTTCAGATCTTGGTCCTCAAATCTCCTCTGTTTTTCCAGTTTTTCCTTCATCTCCTTCTCCTTCCGTTCTTTTGCTCTTTCCTTCAGTTTTTCTTTCAGCTTTTCCCTTTTCTTCTTCATGTACTCCTTCCGCTGTTCCTCAGTCATGGTGGCCCATCTCTTCCTGTGCTCCAGGAGCTCGTAGCGTTTCTGCACCAACCCACGCAAATCCTCAGGGAGACGGGCACGGTCCTCACTGGAGAGCAGCCGAGCTGTTTTGGAGATAATGCAGGAAAGAGCACTTTTTTTGTCTTCCCGGTCTTTGTTTTCTTTGTAATAAGCAATGAGATGGAGCGCTGCAGGAGGCAGGTGTTTCTGGGGTTTCCTGGAAGATCCAGGGGTGCCTCCAGAATTCCTGGGAGCCCTGGACACCTTAGTGGTACCTTTAGCCATGTCCAGCAGAGTCATTTGTTTCATTTTCATCTTGGGAGTCTTCAAACCTTTTCTGGGAGACTTTGCCTTCCCTGACGACTTCTGCCCATTCAGAACCCTTTTGCCTTTTTGCTTTTTGTCCAATGATTTGTTGTTGCCCTTTCCTAGTCGGCCTCTCTTTGGAATGTGAAAGTTAGAACCAAGTTTAGCAGGTGACACAATTTTCATCACCTCCTCCAGCTCCTCTTTAGGACATTTTGAGTTCTTAGAGTTTTTCACCTTGAGCGGAGAGCCAATTATAGATTTTTCCAAATGCACGTGGCACCACAGGGTTGGACTCAGTGGCTGGCCCAGTGAAGATCCATCTGCTTTGGATTTCTTAGGAAGCTTTCTGTCAGGTGACCGAGAACTCTTCCTCTTGGTTGAGGGATTGAGAGCCATATACTAAAATTAAAGAAAAAAATATTTTGTATTAATACCGAAAGGTAAATAAATGTTATCTAGATCTCTGTCAATTATTTTTGCCCTTGTTTTAATGCTTTTTCTAATGAAACTGCTCACTGCATTAAGGGTAACAGGCTTCTGCAGCCATAATCAGAGTCACAGAATGGCCTGGGTTGGGAGGGACCATAAAGATCATCTTGTTTCAACCCCTACCACAGGCACAGACACCTTCCACTAGATGAGGCTGCTCCAAGCTCTGTCCAGCCTGGACTTAGACACTTTCAGGGATGAGGGAGCCACAGCTTCTTTGGGCAATGTGTGCCAGGGCCTCACCACCCCCACAGGAAAGAATTTTTTCCCAATATTAAATGTAAACCTACTCTGTGTGAGTTTGAAGTCATTCCCCCTTGTCCTGAACAAATATTTATCTTCTAGTTTTAGAAGACAGACTTGACAGAGTCTATGAAAAAGTGAGTTTACTGAATGAACAAAATGGTGCTTTCTACACCAAAAGATGAATTTTAAAACAGCATATTTAACGGTATGGCATTTAGTTGGTTAATGTTGTATTTGGCTTGTTATCACGAAGGGCTGGAAGAACCCATTTATGCTATGTATGTATTCAGTACTAAATTTGTAGTATCTACCATCACTCAATGTAGCCCGTACATGAACCAGGCCTCATGAAGTCACATGCATCCAGGTCTTGGGCCCAGTATCTGATACTACTACATAAAGACTGTAGCTCTCCCATTTCTCTTACACCAGGAAATCATATCTTTACTTGTAGACAAGTAATGCAAACTACTGGAAAAACTAAAAGGGAGTTGCATCTCAAATTTTCAAAGCAGACCACTGTTTCAAATGTTCAAGCCATGTCACCTCTCAAAAGGTCAACCTTCAAAAGAGTATGTTTCCCTGCTCTGCTTCTCTCTGGATTTAACAGATACGTGGAATTGGCACTTGGGGACATGGTTTAGTGGCTTCATGATCTTAGGGGGCTTTTCTAACCCTAATGATTTTGTGATCCTAAAACCCAACCAGCACACTGAAGTCTCTGCCAAGACCTAAGGAATGTGTGGGAAAGCAAAGCAAGTACTTTTAGGAATTCTTACCTTATGTGGGTCAAGCAAGAAGTCACTGAATTTACTGGGTAGAGAGTATTTCTTCACTAACTCATCCTCCACAACCCACGGGGCGTTCTCACATGTGCCAGCACGTAACGCATTGTGACGGATGAAGTACCTCAGGATCTCCTTGTTGGGAGGACGCTCTGTACGGACTAAGCTGTCTGCTGGAACGTTGCTGATGATCTTGGAGATAACAAATAGACCCACTGTTAATGATTAACTTCTAACCACATTATAAATACACGTCATATGGCTATAAGGAACCAGAATCATTGGACTGCTTCATGTCCAAAAACTCTTCACTCGTTCAAAGCTTTCTTGGAAAGACTCAAATCAAACAGAATTTGCAGAACTGAGACACACAGAGATTGGTAGGAGAACCAGATAGTCAAAACAGTAAAAACCATGAGTTTATGATGCAGATTTCTTGCCAAAGCCCATTGTTTTACCTCTGACCTTCCTCCAGCTTGTGCTTGCTACTGACTTTAAAGCTTTTACATATTCACGTTTGATTTTTTTCTCTGAGACCAGAGGAGCACCTCCACACATGGCACTCTTCAAGGTCAGTGCTGCCTTGCTTGTCAAATTACCAAAGAGCAGACAAAAAACACAAGAGCAGTGCTGCAGCTACCCAGAGCTTCCCAAAGCACTGCTACCTCCAACTCAGAGCAGCTCAGTCAGGACAACAGCAACAACTGCCACTCATGATTTCACTGGTCTCATTAACTGCACGACCAGAGATGAGGCACTAAACAGCAACCACGATAAAGCTCCGTGACTCAGTGTATGTAGTACCAAGTGCTTCCATGCACAAAACCTAATTACAGATAGAGAGAGCCAGGCTGGTCAGCTTCACAGACAACTATCCTGCTTCCAATGCCATGACTCTGGCAGAAAGTACTACAATGTGCTGTATAACCACTGGCAGTGATTAATTAAACTTGCTATTCATGTTATAATAGAAAGGACTCAAGGAGACAACTCACTTTATCTTCATTTTTCAGTTTGACATCATATTTGTGTGGCAGGAATTTAGGTGGAACCCACTTCCTTTCTTCCTTCTTCAATGAAGTGGGAAGCTTTCGTGGAGACCTACGTGCTCGATCATCTGATAAAAAAAGGTGAGACATAGTCTTATTACAGTAAAGAAAAGAAAAAAAAAGGTTAAAAAAATCCAGACCACTACTGATGAGGCATCCTACTTCTGCTATCTGTACAGTGTTTGGTTAAACTAGAACATTAGGAAAATAAACCAAACTGGGTTTTAGAAATAGCCTGAGGATACAGGCTGGGAACAGAGGCCCAGACCAGCTCTGAACTAAGGAGGGAACACCTATCTTCAAGGAATATAAAGGACCATCTTCATTTAAACCCATCTCTCTGCAGACAGTAAGCTGCAACCACCTATGCATAGGTAGAAAATGTCTATAAGATTTACGAAGGGGAGATATAACCCAATCAGTAAATCTGCTTAGGGAACTCCTGCCAACAGCCCTGGCTGCCTCTGCCATACCTTCTTGGAAATAGTTCCATGTCAGGAATCACTGACTTGGTTTTGCCTTAAGAAGAAAGCAATCTCCAAATGATTTTATGTTTGTGGCTACCATAGAATAGTCTGAATTGGAAGGGACCTTAAAGCTCATCTCATTCCACACACACCCTCCACCTTCATTAGATCAGAGACACCTTCTACCAGATCAGCACTCTCCAAGCCCTGCCCAACCTGGCCTTGGACACTTCCAGGGATGAGGCAGCCAGAGCTACTCTGGGCAACCTGTGCCAGGGCCTCACTACTCTCACAGGGAAGAATTTCTTCCTAGGATTCAAAAAAAGCAATAAAGCAAGCTGAGAACAAGAGTAATTATCTACTAAATATATAGAGAACACAAATAGATGTTAACCTAAACCTAAATAAAAATATAGATCTCAGAATCACATAATAGAGCACTGAAACTCCAGCACCATTATACCTAACACAGTATAAACCCAAGTGACCTCTTCTTCTGTGATTTACTTTCTAGACTCCACAAATAGGGATGGCTATATGGAATTCCATCACACAGTTGGATATTTGGGTGACGAATAAGAAATTACTCTCCATTCCATCCTAAAGTCAATTTTAAAAAGCCAACTTCATTTGTTGTTGCATTCTATTATAGTAAAACATACCTCTATCCCTGGAAGAGTTCAAAGCCAGATGGATGGAGCTCTAAGGAAAATTGTCTACTGAAGGTCTACTGTCCATAGCAGGGGGGTTGGAATGAGAGAATCTTTAAGGTCCCTTCCAACACAGCTGATTCTGTGTTCCTAAAGCATCTATGTTGCAGTGTCTCCTGTATTCACTTTATTTTGAATTTTCCAGAGCAGGTTCCAAGTCCAGCTCAAGCTACAGAACCTGCCTTCAGCAGTTCACCATCAGTTTTCAGGACAATCTAGCCTTTCCTTGCTCCTGAAGATTTTCCAGAGTTCATTCCCTAAGCAACTAAAAATATAAAGTCACTTCAGACTGCACAAATGCACAAAAAGCTGGTATAAAGCCTTATCTTTCGCTTCTGAAGTAGAGTAGACTCCTAAGCAGAGAGACTGAAACTATCTTTCTCTGCCCATTTCTCCTCCAACAAAACCAGCAAGTTTGACACAAGTATTAATACAACTGCCAAGCTTTGCTCTGCCCCCTCGTGCACACACAGCTCTTACATCACAGTTATACAGAGCTTGTTACTGCTTCCAATTACTCACTCTAGTGTAGTGACTTCAATCCACATCACGTGGCCACATGTGAACAATATTAGAGAGAAAAAAGTCCAGGTCAGTGTAGCTGGGAGCCCCCCTCCCCCCCACCTCTGTGGATCCAACTCAGCATTTCCTACTTCTCTAGTCTGCTGTGTAACTGTAAGAAATGTTACATAACTATATTAACACACTCTGGAATAATTTGTTTCAATGAAGTTACTATGAACCTATGTTCTGTCATAACCCAGAATATAAAAGCATTAGCAATAAAATATCCTTTTAGTAACAGCATACAGGAACAGGAAAATAATTAAAAGAGTGCATGTTTACTGCTTAGGTTATAACTGCTAGCATCTTGAATTGGAAGATACTGAGGTTCATTTTTTTCCAGAAAGGGGAGGACAGTCCCATCTTACAGAAGTGACTACACACAGGCCAGAATCAACTGAGGGACTGAGACAAGAGCAGGAACCCTCATTCCTGCAGTATCTGACCTTGGAGTGCTGCAGTGGCAATGCCCACAGCTGCTGGAATACCACACACCAATGCACAAAGGATCATGGCAAATTTTTTTAAACACCAAATCCAAAACTGCTACTGTAAATTTGATCACTGAGCATTTTTGAAGTAAAAGGTACTTCCCATGGCTCTTATGTGGCATCTCGAGAGAACCACCATGCAATAAAAAATACATGTATAAATTAAGCATCATTAGCCCCTCTCCAAGCACAATCCGTTTCCAATGATGTGTGTAAGGCCAGATTGCTTCTGAAACACCTTTTTTTTAAACTACCTGATTATACAGACCACTGCAATGAAATGAGAACAGCTCATAACAGTACCCATCAGAAAGAGCTGACAGCTTTTAAGCTCAGACGTAGACCTGGGTGTACCTTCTTTTCCACTCTTGACTTTGCTATTTGCTTGCTGGGCTATTTTCAAAGTTTCCTCTTCCCGACATTAGAGGAGATTACACACACTTTCCTGTATGCTGGAAGTCACTATTTACAAATGCCAACAGTTTATTCATTTATGAGACTTTATTTTAAAGCTCTCCAGGTTAGAACTATGTTGTGGGATAGGGGCTGGTTTGTTTGAAAACACTTTTTGTAATCTGTTTCAAAAAATCTTATCATTCCATTTTAAGAAGTTGCACAGGATAAACTTAATGTGTTTGGCTGGTTTTTTGGTTTTTTTTCCTTTCAACAATACTTCCTCAGAGTCAAGAAAAGCCTTGGACACCACTACCTAGCTCTGCACCATGGAAGAGCATATGAAAGAGGAACAAGCTTTCAAAGGATGCTTTATTTTGAACTCTTAGGAAATAGAAATTATTTTGTCTCAACATATGAAAATTGGAAAGACAATAAACTAAAAATGAAAAAAACCACACTTATTTTTTATAACAACCATGGACAAAGAATTAGAGCTTGTCTCTGACTCCAAAAGAACACACTTTAGAACTAGAGATGATCTCTGGGGCTGAACATCGCAGCAGAACTTTGCAATTCTGAACAAACCTTTGCTGTTGCCCTCATTTTTTTAAAAATACACTTGTTATACTTTAGACATTTATACATTTTGTGCATTGCTTTTTGTATTACACCTTAGAATGACAGCACATCTTCTGCTTTAAATCAGGCAAGAACAGCTGAAAGCCAACAGCATGATGCCCCAAAAATTCACCACTAACAAGGACAACTTTGGATTTTCACCCCATAACACTGTTTAGACATTTACAGCCCAGCCCCAAGACATACATAAACTCCAACACTCACTGCCAGGTGCTACCTACTGCCGTGCTGTCTCTCTACTTACTCATACTATCCCTTCTGTTGTCATCCTCCTTCAGGATAGCTTCCTTCTGGTTGTCCTGGGCTGCCTGGCTGGAGTTCTCCTTGTCACTTGATGGAGAATCACAGGCTCCATCAGATTTCTTTTCTGAGGCCTCTTCATCAGCTTTCTCCAGGGGATGTATTTTCACAACTTTCACAGGCAACATTTTCTCCTTACCAACCTGCACAAAAATATTGGAGAAGACCGAACCTGAACAAGACCGGTGAGCTACTAGGCTTTAACAGTATGAGGAAGGGAAAAAATACCAGCTTAGATGACCTAAAAGCAAAACTCCCAACCCACAGTGTTTTCCAATGCTGCTTCCTCAGCCTAAGGACACAGTATGTGCACAAGGTGCAAGTGTGTTCTCAGCAACCCCAGTTTAGAGACTATGTCCTAAACATTGCTCACATGCAACATTAACTCCTCCACATTTTCAAAAAGTTTTGAGTTTTCACCAGCATTTCCAGATTTGGAGGGAATTTTCAAATCTTTAGGGCCTTTTTAGAGATTTTTAAGCTTTGACTTCAAGCTCCATTTGTTTCAGAATACTGCTCCTTCTGGCAATATGTCAGGTGAAACGATTATGACAGATGATTATTTTTAATTTCTTCTAAAGAAATAATGTATTTATATATAAACAGATCATCACATATTTAAGCAGTATAACAATTTTATCTGTTTCCCATGCACACACATATCAGTAATTTTTCTCTTGCTATTATTTCAGGATCCTGGAACGGTTTGAGTTGGAGGGCCCTTAAAGAGCATCTAGTTCCAAATCCTTGCCATGGATAGGAACATCTTCCACCAGAAGCATGGCTGAACCACAAAACCATTTTCCATCCAAATGCAGGTGCTGTCACTGGGATTCTCCAGAGAATAAATTTTCACATCCTTCTAGTCACTTGAGTAGCTAACATATTCTTCCCATCTCCTGTCTTTAGCTATCTGGAATTAGCCCTATGCAGACGCATGGGATAAAATGGAAAACATATCCTTACCTCAAAGTCACACTCTTCTCCCACTGCGAATTTGGTCATGATCTCCAACCAAGCTGCATCCACCAACTTTTCCAATGACACAGTGTTGTGGTGGACTATTTCCAGGACCAGTTTCTCATACCAGATAGGGAACTCCTCCTTTAAGCTGAGCAAGCACAGAAGTTATTCAGGGAATAAAAGCCCAAATGCAAAGTACCCTCCCATTTCCCAATTCCAGGAATTCCTGTTAACAGCCAGGACAACGTTTGATGCTCCATTAGTATGCAAATATCCAAGAGCTTTTTGCTCCCCTCCCTTCCCTCAGCACTCTCCCAGGTGTTGCTGGCATGAAAATTCCAATTGTCCTGTATCCCAGAAGGAATACTGTAACCACTCAGGAAGAGCAGCACTGAATGTGAACCCTTTCATTATGGTTATTACTGTTTCTCTATTAAACATAGATCAAGATGATGCCATTTTCCTGGGGCTCGTTACTTAAAAATGTTTGTTTCCAGTAACACCACGATTCTGATGAAGATTCAGCATTTCTTTCTCCCTCAACAGGCTGACAGTGCAGTAAAGATAGGGGCAGGTTTACACAATCAAATTATCTTGCCAGAGAAAAGTATCCTGTGTTTCACATGTCATGATCTTCAAACTTCTCCATTCAAAGAAAAGAAAGGACTGTGACATTTACTTCCCTTCTTTCCCTTCTAAAAGCTGACCTCAGGTAGCCGACAATGGCACTAAGGAATACGTTGCATAAAGCCTTCTGGCTAAAAAGTAAAGTCCGTTTCAAGTGGCTATCAGGAGGAAAAAAATTCTCCATTTTTCCAAAGCACTTTCAGCTTCTCAGACTCCAGGATCCGTGGCTGAGAACCCTCAGCTATATGTGCCTCATTACAACTGCCATAAGCAAATTTATCTCTTTAGCAACCTGTCTAAATGAACTTTTTTATCCAGCTTAGTGTTGGGTATTAAAGCAGGCAAACTCCTGGGAAACTTTTCATCCCCTTTCAAAGAGACAAGGACAAAATCTCATTTCAGAGAATCTTTCTCCCCTCTCCCCCCTCCCCACCCCCTTAGAGTGACCATAGCTAAATTTGTTATTGAGAAATTTGAGAAATCTGCCACTTCTATTTCACTGACATTTCTTAATGTTTCCAGAAGAGGTCAATCAACCCAACACAGGTAACCAAAAGAAAGTAGCAGTTAACCACTGGGTTTTGACTCAGGATTTTAAGTTTATGGAGCTATCTCTGCACTGCCCCTGCCCTCTCAAACAAGAACACCGGTCACCCCTCAAAGAAATTAGGACTACTAGCAAATGGGCTTCTTATTTGTGGGCTTTAAGGTTGTGGTTAACCACAAATGATAGTGAATTTCTCCTTAGGAGAAGGCTGTGAACTCTGCTGATGGATCAAAAACATGAGAGAGAATTAGAAAATAGAGAGAGGCAGCAGAAAATTCCACCTCTTAGGTGGACATTCTCCACAGTTTATATCCGGGGGGAAAAAGTCGCAGAAGTCCAAGTCATCAGTTGACAGAATCGAGAAATATGTCACTTGTTTGGCACAATTCCTATGATTTGGTAATCACACAGTAAATTATATATGTTGGTTGAGACAAGGACTTGCATCTTTACAGAAAATTCACTTCTATGACAAGAGCCATGCTGGATCTTATCCAAGGATTCCTGTGGGCTAGAGGAGGTCAGGGCAAGGACTCTTGTTTCAAGTAGAGCAGATTCCCCAAAATCTCACTACAACCTTTTCTTATTTAGTGCAACAACTCCAATGCAGATTTGGAGGAAATAATTACAGGTGTGGACCTGGCTGATCTCAAACGCTTCAACCAACTCTTTATTCTATTGTCACTTTACCTTGTTCAAGATTGGTTATTTTTTCCTCTAAAATATTCCAAATACTCCAGGGGCTTTAAAATACGCCAAGTGCCATTATGCTCAACTATTTTGGTTCAAGTAATACCAAGATACAGCACTAAATAAGTAAATTACCCAATTGCATTAATCTGCTTTCAACTCCAGAATCCTCAGATCTCCTTAAAGCTCCTCACCTCACAAACTAGCCACACACATTCCCAAGCCCACTCTTACACCCCAACACCTAAAGAAAGGCACAAACCCATGTCTCCTCTGGTACTTACAGCTCAGCAACTTCCTGCTCCTCCTCCCAGGCCTCTTTGTGTGTCAGCTGGCTGCTTCCCGTACTCTTGCATGTCCAGATCCGCTCGCTGTATCGCTCTAAACGCGCTTCGTACTCTCTGTACGAGTGGCAGCTCAGGAAAACAGGATTCATGCAGTGGAGAGCACAATCACCATAGCACAAAAATGTAAAATTTAATTCAACTCTTATGACTAGAGTGTACAAAGGCTAAGGAGAGCCTCAGTACAGTCTAATCCTGTGACCACTGTGAGGATGCTGTGCTAAAACCCAATGTGTTGGTGCTTTCTGAGGCCAAAATGCCTGTTCTGCTCATCCTGGCACAGAAGGTTCCACATCACCAATAGCACAGCTGCACTGCACAAGGAGAACACAGATGGCTGAAGGTTCCACAGCATTGCTAATTTACTTTTCAGCTTTTCCAGTCTGATACATTGTAAAACAGCACAATCAATGTCACAGGCACGTGCAGGAAGTACAGCATGGATCGCTGCTAAATTCCCGACAATAACTGTTGTGGCACTGCTACTATGGTGCCTTATGGTGTTGCTACAGATGCAAATTACCAGGCTACCCATCACCCCAATCTTTTGAAAAAAAATAGAAAACAACCTAAACCATTTGAAACTGAAACTCCTAGAAAGGCCATTTTTTCCTTTGGTTTCCAACAAGAGCATCCTTTTGCATTCTGACATAAGTCTCTCTCTCATCAACTACATCACCTACTTCACGGAGTCACAGAATCCCAGAATGGTTTGGGTCAGAAGGGACATTAAAGTCCATCTTGTTCCATCCCCATGTCATGGGCAGGGTCTAGACTAGGTTGCTCCAAGCCCTGTTGCTCCAACCTGGCCTTGAACACTTCCACAGCTTCTCTAGACAACCTGTGCCAGAGGCTTATCATCTGCACAGCAAAGAACTTCTTCCTAATATCTAATCCAAACCTATTCTCTTTTAATTTGAAACCATTCCCATTTGTCCTGTCACTTTGTGCTCTTGTAAAAAGTCCCTCTCTGTCTTTCTTGGTGGCTCCCTTCAGGTGACAACACTCCTGTGTCACGACCTGCCTCGAGGTTATGTTATTCCAGGTGGAATTACATGATTAAAGGGGGCAAGTCACTGGGGTGCAGAGAGCATTAGCCATTCTGCTGTGAGCATCTTTGGCTGCTCTTCCTGCTCCACCTGAGTGGTAATTAATGGTCAGGGTAAACAGGCACAATTATCAGTGTGATGTAAATCCACACCAATTGCCCCGTGATCAAGTTGCCACATGCCTTCTAATGGGAAGTTAAGAGGAGAAATTTTAAAGAGAAGTAAGAAAAGCACCTTTTGCTTCTCCTGCATATGCTCTCCAGTGGCAAAGCCAGCATGAAGCAGAAGGCACACTAGGTACAGCCACAGCTCAGCCCACTGCAGAGTCTTGTGGGAACAGCAGATTGCTCTACACTCTTGCACAGGCAGAGCCACCAGCCACAGCAAAGCACTCGGCGTGTCTCACACATTCTGTCATTCAAGAACATTTTAGTGTGACCAACCTATTTTTTTCCTTTTAAAAGACTTTTTTGTTAGGAACTACAACTTCAGCAAGGCAAATTTCCTTAGATGTTTCCTCACAGCCACAATGTAAAGCATAACAAGGTACAGCAGGTGCATTATGGGTCTTGATGTACAGGTGACTTGCAGACACAGCAAGCGGCACTGTGCAAGGATATTAACCAAGAACAGAGTCAACTTCAGAAGAGTCTGCCACAGTAGTCCCTTTTCCTGGAGCACACTGCAAAACCCAGAAGAAATCCCATAGTCTCCCAGCTTATCCTGCTTGTGGAGTCTCCTGCTCCTCAGCAGAAGAACAGACCTGACAAGTCATCACCCCACTATCATTCTAGCCCTCTGGCCCATTCTTACCCTCTTTAGGGTTTAAAAGATGCTAAATTTTTCATAGAAACAAGAGGTTCTATGGTTCAGGGGCAGGAAGTGTGATCACTGTAGTGGAGCAGAGGCAAGGAAAAATCACAGCTCATAGGGAGCTAATCTGAAAAGCCCCACCAACCAGCCCAGGAGTGTCACTGCAATGCCTGTTGTAGTGATGCTGAGCTAGGAGAGAAAAAAATATAAAAAATAAAACCAAACAAGAAAGCAGGAATCCTCATGAATTTACAGCAACTTGGGACTGGCACAGGTTGCTCAGAGTAGCTGTGGCTGCCCCATCCCTGGGGCCAAGTTGGACAGGTCTTGGAGCAACCTAGTCTAGTGAAAGCTGTCCCTGCCCACGGGACAAGGGAGTGGAACAAGATGAGCTTCAAGATCACTTGCAACCCAAAATATTCTAAGAGTCTATGATTCAATTAATCACTTTAATAACGACTAAGTTGCAACTAATAATAGTATTTATTCCTGTGCCTTTCCCACAAAGAATAGCATTAAAACTAAATCCAATCCTCACAGCAGACAGGAGCTTAAACAGTCATCTCCAGCTTCATCCAGCAATCCCTCTGTATTCTCCCTTGGTTTCCTTCTGTGTATCTGTGGAGTAACTGAATGACACATTTTTTCCCCCCAAACACCATTTCCCGTATCAGTAGGAAGATCCAAGAGACTTCTCCCTATGAATGTTCCCCTCCTTGTACGCACCTATGAGAACACACTTAGCCTCACCATATCAGGACTCACATTTCCCAGACCAACTTGGTATTTAGACAGATATGGCCATTCCCTGTTCAGCTCAGATCTGCCTCTTCCGTGCAATTTAATTCCACCTCCAGCTGGTCAGCTCATCTAACACTAACCCTGGACATACTCCTTACCCAAGGCTCCAGACTTGTCCCACAGTGTTGACCTTGCCTTTGTGCTCTGCCAAGACCTCCAGGTCAGGTCCTGCTTTGAATTCCTGGGGCCAGCACAAAGCCAAAATGCAGGACGATGTTTCTGAAAAGTTTACTATAGCTCAAACTTTCCACTACATAAACACTGTTCTTCCTCTCCACTCAGACTGGAAACAAACCCAAGAAACTTCAAATTTTTCAGCAGCTCTGATCCAGGACTGTAAGTCATCATGCCCCTGGTATGCCATAACCAACCCATCTCTCTACACAGTTGGAGCCTCCACTGCCAAAAATTCCCAACACAGGAATAAATAAAAAAACCCTGGACACAAGCTACTTGTGAACATTGCCCAAAAAGCTATGAATAACATATATATTAAATGAAACCGTTGACTACCCACTGTGTAGCTGTTAATACATCACATCTGTTTGCATCCCACTGCAGATCACCTAATGCTGAAAGGTAGCAAAATTAAACTACAAACAAAATTACAGTAAAAAAAAGGGACCCTTTTAAAGAAAGCTGTTTAGAAGTAACCAAGCTAACCACTGCACAAAACAACTGCTGAGGGAATAAAAAGTTTACTTCTTCCTCAGTTAGTAATTTTTGGGAGAGCACTAGTATCAACTCAAAAAAAGTTTTACTCTATCGGAATTATTTGCATTTATATTAGCCAAGAAGGTAAACTTCCCAGAAAGGTGGGTACATTTATAAGGTGCAGTATACTCCCTGGATGAGTGGCAAAGTTCTTTGGCAATTGGAGAGTGTGACACAATAGTGCCTTGGTGCTGCCAAGGCCATCTTCTAGGTAGAGTTTGTCTGGCCAGTATCACATGCGAGGATGTGAGCAGTAGCCTTTAACCTGTCAAACCGGACCCAACCCCTCTTATTCCTTACTGATACCATACACAAGTATTAACTAAAGAAAGACAGTAGGCTTTTATCCAGAGAGGAGACAATATAGCTTCCCAAAACCATGTACTGGAAGCTGAGGGAAAGCTTTGCCTGGAGTAGCCCAGGCTGGCTGAGCTCTCTGAACCCAGCATCTCTCCTGATCTGGCAGCAGTTTTCCAAACCATGCTGTGGCAGACCCACATGCCCACAGCTGAGCTGACTGTTCACCAGGGTACACACTGTATTTGGAAGTATTTGGAAGACTGCAAATGCTCAGCACCCACTGCACTAGTGACAGGACCATACACATGCAAAGCATTTTCCTGCTCAAGGCAGACCCCACTGAGCTCACGTAGGGATGAGTCTATCCCTGGCTGCCCCATGACATGCCGTCCCCACACCCACACGATTAGAAAGTCCCAAGGCTTTGCCAGGATGCAAATGGCTCTACACAGCACGACTTCTCTTAGAAGGTTTTTGCAGGATTTGGCAGTCAAAAGAAGCTACGTAAAGCTGCAAAGGAAAAAGAGGCCCAAATAAACACCTGAGCTCTGCTGACCAGCTTATTCCACTCCCACTGCTGGCAAACACTTCCACAACACACACCCAAGGGGCAGATGTCTCTTCTCATGCACAGCACCACAGTGTCCATTTTTTGCGCAACCCCCATCTGCAGCAGCTACAAATTGTAACAATAAAAAGCTTTAAGAACTTTTGATGTCTTTCAAATGTCTCACTTGTAGCTGTGCAGTAGAAGAACTTAAATAGTCTTTAGGGAAAGAGATGATCAATAATTTTCCAAGATAGAAAAAAATTTGGGAAAATATATTCTGTCAGGTCTTGGCATAAGTAACACTGAGTAAAGACTCAGGTACCTCCTGGCACACTCTCAGTAGGACCCTTCCCATCTTCCAGAGCCACTCCTCTTCAATGCTATCTAGGATAAATAGAAGTGGCCAAAAAACCCCTCCAAATCTTCCTTGGGTATCATCTCCCTCCACCTCACTGGCTCATTTGCAATTTTCTGTTCCACTTTTGGCCTAGTATATATTATACACAGTCAACAAGGCAAAGCAGAAACCCAGAATTGCTTGGTTTCTCTTTATAGCCTCATGACGTCTGTCTGCCAACATGAACTTTCTAGAACATGCCAGGCTGCCTCCCACAGCACCCCGTGAAGTACTTCCTCCAAGAAAAGAGTATCTCTCCAGAACCTCAGTGCTTGCCTTGGTTTCTTCTTTCCTTCTGATCCTACAGCTAACACCCTCTCCTCTCAGGATGAGAAACTGTCTTTTTTTCCTTAATTTTAATACCACCCAAGTGTCCTCCACCTACTCACTAGATCCACAAGAGCCACCCAACAAAAAGATGCTCTCAGAAGGAGCCCCAGAACTCCTGTGTGCTGCTCCAACAAGGCAGATGACCCTTAAAGATACATCTTCTTTTATAAAAATAGTATTTAGGCTTAAACTCTTTTTGATCACTGATCAATCCTCACAGAGAAAGAACTGCCTGGTCAGGTGGATGACTGAGCTACTTTCAGTTTGTGCACACCAAAAGAGCAGGTTGGCGTCACAGACGGAATGTTTCCATTTGAAACACAGTTAAAAAGCAAGTCTCCAACACTGTACCTAATCTCGTTCCACTGGGCTGAGTGCATTAACCATGCCTACCTGCACTCAAGAGATGCATTTCCTCTTCAAAAGCCACCTAGTCCTTCCTAAGGGCTTCCTCTGCCTGTCCTGCTCACTGCAGAAACAAGACACTTTTCAACACAGGGGGTGTGGAAGTTCTGGAGCCCCTTTGTCTTCCACACTGCCAACATCTCCTTCCTCTATCCATGCATTCCCTCTCACTTAGAGCCCTTCCTTAGTTCTCAACTCAGATCCTAATTTTTATAACACAAACACCAGCACAGCCTTCTGAAGCAGCAAGTCTGCACGTTAGAGCGCCGAGGTCCTGCCCCTTTAGCCTTGCTGCAGACCCAGACAGTTGCTCTGCTGCCGCGCAGCTCTGTCAGTCACCTGCCTGGCCCTCGGCCACTTCCTGCGATCAAGGGCTGTCACACGCAGGGAGGAAAAAAAAAATTAAAAACTGTTTTTTATGCAAAAATAGCCTAGGAAAAGATACGCTCAGAACGAAAGCCTGAGATCCACACAGGAAAGCTGCTGCTGCTGTTTAATTCTCTAGAAATTAAGGACTGCGGAAGCCTCCGGTGCCAGTGTGCTCCTGGCCCGCGGAACCCCAATATCCGCTCCCGCTCCACGAGCACCTGAATTGCTCTCATGGGCCACTTTGAAGGTCCCCGGTCCCCGTTAGCTCCGTTCCTCGCCCGCTCCAGCCACGCGGAGCTGCTGTCCCGCTTCCCCCGCCGGCCTGGAATAGGCTCCAGAACTCCTCAGGGAACAACGACCCCGCTGCAGCGCTTGCCACGCTCTCCTCACGGTCCCGCTGCCCGCCCGGCCCCACCGTCGCTTTGTTCGGCTCCATTGCCCCGGGACCCACCCCAGCCCCCCCCGCGCCCCCGGCGTGGCGGATACTCGCGGGTGCGGAAGGCCTCCTGCGTGTGGGGGATGACGAACCGCTCGCCCAGCTCCCCCGGCGGCAATGGCTTAGCCAGCGGGAACGGCTTGCGGCCGAGTAGCGGCGCCATGATGAGACCCAGCGGGGCCCGGGCAGGACGGTTGAAAAATGGCGGGAGATTCCGCTCCCCCTCACGGCGGGCGGCGGGACCGGCCCCGCGCGCGCGCCCCGACCCTGCCGCCCCGCCCCACAGCACCCACCCCCCGTGCCGCGGCGCCGACAGTCTATTGGCTGGACGCCGGTTCCGCCAGCTGAGGATTGGTCGCGCGGCCGGTCGATCGCGCCGCCTCGCCCCGCCCCGCCGGCGCGGCGGGGTGAGAGGTCGCGTTATGTAAGAGGCGGCGCAGCGCGCGGCTCCATTTTGTGGCCCCCCGTTATTTGCCCTCCCCTCCTTCCGCGCGACAGCCAATCACAGCGCACTGCGCCCCCTCCAGCCCCGCGGCCACCAATCAGAGCGTGTTCCGGCCACCGCCCCTCCTCGCGCCCCTCCGGGTACCGCGGCGGGGCTGCGCGCCGGGCTTTGTCCTCCGCGTCTGGCGCAGGGCATTGTGGGGTTGCTGGGGTTTGTGTAGCGGGCGCCGCCGCCCTCTAAGGAAGCCCCGGGCTAGGCCCGCCGGTGCGGCCTGTCAGCGCTCCCTCGGCGCCACGTCCCTCTGCCATGCGGGGACTCGGAGCGGCAGCTTCGGCGGGCCGGCCTCCGGGGCGGGTGAAGAGGTAGAGGAGGCGGGAGCCCCGGCCTGGGGGCTGCAGGGGCAGTGGGGAGGGAGGCCCGGCCACCCCGTGGGTGCTCCTCCTGGGAATAGAGGAAAGACAAAAATTCGAGAATTATGGATTTATGGTTTTATTTTTTCTTTATAGGAAACGTGTGGAGAGTTTTTGTGGCGTGAACGTTTACCGAGGATTGGAGGGGCAGCAACTCGAGCACTGCCTGGCTAAAGCAGTCAAAGCAGAAGCTGTGATCTCACGCATCTTTCCCAGGGATTGGGAAAGCAGATTTGTGTTTAATGTGCAAATATATTCTAGGGATCCTGAGTTTGTTCTGTTCTGTCCTAGTGAGGACTAGGTCTGCTTTATACAGCCCTGTTGTGGCTGCTTCAGGATGAGAAGCAGCAGCCCTGAGAAGCTGCTTAGAATCACAGAATTCCAGAATGGTTTGGGTTGGAAGGGACCTTGTTCCAACCCCTTCCATGGGCAGGGACACCTTCCACTACACCAGGTTGCTCCAAGCCCTGTCCAGCCTGGCTTTGGACGCTTCTAGGGATGGAGTAGCCACAGCTTCTCTGGGCACCCTGTGCCAGAACCTCACCATTCTCACAGGGAATAATTTTTTCCTGATACCCAGTCTAACCATGCCCTGTGTCAGGCAGATGGATACTCAGATTTCCCCCTGCATGTGGAAAGCTATTTATGCTGGGTGATTTAACCCAAGGGGATGTATGAACTGGGATCAGTTCTGCTCTGGAGCAACAGAATTAATGGTGTCATTCATTTCTCTAGAAGACAGGAGAGTAACTGCATCTTAAACAGTATTCTCCAGGTTGCAGATGTAATCATCAGATTATTGTTGTGTGTTTACTAGATTGCATTATAGGAATGAGGATCCCATCATTTCTGCTAGTGAAGTATTAAAAGCATTTAACTTCCCTGAGGGAACACTCATTTGACAGGTTGTGTAATTCTGGGAAGAAGTTTGTGCTGTGAGTGTCCCTGGAACACAGCAGTTGCATAATGGAGCACAGAGCACAGTGTCTGCTGGAATCGGAAATCTGTATGTTTCACAGCATTGTAAACAGGCAGGAAAGAAGGGTAATGCTGTAACATACGTGTTCACTCTTACATTATTGTTGGTGGTAGTGGTAGTATTCTGCAATGGATCAGGTTCCCAGTGAAGTTATGCCCCATCCCTGGAAGTGTCCAAGGCTAGGCTGGACAGGGCTTGGAGCAACCTGGTCTAGTGATAGGTGTCACTGTCCATGATTTGGATGGACCAAGATGATCTTTAAGGTCTCTTCCATCCCATCCCATCCCATCCCATCCCATCCCATCCCATCCCATCCCATGATTCTATGATTCTGTTTAGTACCAGAACAGATATGTAATGCCATAAATCCATCAGTGAGTGTAAGAATGGTTGTTGAGGATTCCCATTACCCCTCTAAGGTGCTGTAGGAGTTGCTTGAAAGCACAGTTAGCTCACAGCCAGTGAAAAAGATTCTTGTGGTACTTACTGAGCTTGACTTCATTGCATGTTATTTTGTTAGAAATTAGAAATTTTGTTAGTACCTAAGCTGAGATTAGAGCACCTGAGCTGAAATTCTATGTGCTGTATGTCTCCCTCTCTGGCTTACAGGGCAAAGTGGGGAGGAAAAGGAAAACTGGAGTGTAATGAACCTAGGGAGAATGGGGAG
The DNA here is from genome assembly GCF_052056855.1 of Sturnus vulgaris. Classification (NCBI taxonomy): domain Eukaryota; kingdom Metazoa; phylum Chordata; class Aves; order Passeriformes; family Sturnidae; genus Sturnus; species Sturnus vulgaris. The sequence goes on from NC_142263.1 coordinate 10,995,497, forward strand.
CAGACACAGACCTGTGTAGCAGCATAATTTGGGAAGAACATGCTTAGCTGAAAGGCGTGTTGAGTGAATACGGCTACTCTGTAGCTCTGACACTGGGGCAGGTACAGGGCTTGTCCTTGGGCAGGGGAGCCATAGGCAAGACGGGGAGCTGAGGGAGGCAGGACCACAGGGAGGGATGGAAGGGTGAGCTGCCTGTCCCTGCACATCCACCGTCGAGCCATGTGCCTGTTCCTCCGTAGCAAACCATTGGGATCTGAGGCATGGCGACCCTCTGGTGTCGATACAGGACTGGTAAAGGTCTGGTGTCCCCCAGTCATTTTTCAGGCTGGGAAATCGTGTGTAGTTCCTGGCACAGGTTAAATACACACTCACTAGAGAGTTCTTCATTGACCCTACAGCTGCTTGCTGAGGTACCCAAAGGTTGGGTTTATCTTCATGGGCAGTACCTGCCTGTTGCAGCAGCTTCTCAGCCTCTAGAGCTCTGAATTACTTCAGGGTAGTTTTCCGAGGCTGTTGTATACCGTCTCCCAGTGCCCAGGAGATGGCAGTCCTGCATTTGGACAGTGTGTGCAGCTGGAGACAGACGCACCAGAGGTTGCTTGAAGAGGAAAATCCAGTCATGGGCTGCCTGTTTGGCTCTACTGGGGAGGGAAGTGGCCACATTTGCAGGGTCTGGTGATCTGTCCTGTTCTGGGAGATACCAAAGCTGGGGTGGTGAGCTGTGAGAACAGTCTCTGCTCAGCAGGCAGGCGTTCCTGGTGCATATTGATGGTGCAAAGTCCAGCAATATATTGGTTATGTCACTGTTAGGTAGTTATCACCAGAGAGAACCTGGAGATGTGAGGTCCATGGAGCTGCAGCTCCTCCATGTGTGAAGGCTTGAATCACAGCCAGATGAAAGCACCCTTGTGAGGATGGAGCCCAGATGAAGCCTTGCCACTGGCTGCCTCTTCTCAGCCATGGCTTGTGCCTTTAGCATTCCAGCAGGGAGCATATGATGGAAATTGCCATTGGACCCCCTGCTCCTCCCTTACAGCCCTCAACTGCTCTTGCCCTTCCTTTCAATCCTCACCCTCCCTTGCCTTCATCAGCAGTGTACATAGAGGAAATAGAAGCATTTGGACTCATGTAAAATAATCTTCCATTCCTGTTAAACACTGGTGGAACTAAGGGGATTTACCTGAGCAAATGAGTTGAATACAGTTAGGAGATGAAGCTGCATCCCTGGGGATGTTCTCAGATTTTCCCTCTTCAGAAACAAAAGCAGATTTTCAAGTTTGGTATATGCATGTTTAGAAAGTGAGACTGCGTTGGTGACCCAGAGGAGTGAGGAGCTGGTGAGTGGTGGGAGAGGTGACACATGAGTCTGTCTAGGCTGGCCATACTGCTGCAGGGCTCTTGTCCCGGCTTGCCTGGCCTGAGGGCACCTGAGGAAGTGCTGCATTGATGCTGTTCCTAGCCGCTTCCAAACACACTAGGAGGTGTTTGACCTGGTGGTTTGCAAACCCTTTCTCTGGGTCATGGACTTTCTCTGTACTGACACAGGAGAGAGTCAATGTGCCTAATCTCTGGGGACAGCATCCTGCTGATCTGTCAGCTGTTCTTGGGATCTGTGCTTGAAAACTGTTTCCTGTTGTGTTCTACACCCTCAAGCAATTTCTCAGTTTTCTCATCCTTCCCATGGCAATCCAGACTTCCCAGTTACCCCATACTGCTTCTCTGGGCTGATGAACCAGCAGAAGCCAACTCTGCCCCAAGTGCTCCAAGGTCAGTTTGATCCTAAATGTGACTTTGGCCATGTGGGTCGTAGCATGCCTCTCCCATCGCCCCAGGTAGCTGCCAGGATCCAAAATCAGGGATTGCCCTCACCCCAGTGCCTGCTGGACTACACAGTGCTAGACTCAATGCCAGCTGTCTGGACATTGTGCTGACAAGAGCCTTCATAAGTAACACAGGACTTGGGAGCAGGACACAGCTATGGGTGGGTTGCCAAGGCTGCCACCCTGCTGTCCCAACTGATGTCCCCGGAGGGGAGCTCCCGCAGGGCTTTGCATTTGGAGCTGCAAGCAGCCTTGTGTCTTTCAGAGAAAAAAGAGAGAGCTGATTAATCCTGGAGGAGCTGGAAGATTCACAGAGAGGAGACTTCAGAGTGGATTTAGTTAGAAATGGCCCAGATATATCAAACCATCTCCTGCAGAAAGCCATACTCCGTTACTGCTTCTATGTGCAGGACAGCTGACAGTACTTTTTCTACTAGAAACCTGATGCTGCTTTGATATATTCCGAGGAGACTGTGATAAAGTTTCTGACACTATTTTCCTTGATTGATTTCACTCAATCACTTCCAATAGAGCTGGCTGCCTGCCTGATGCTGAGGTTACATTGTGTCCCTGCCAGGCAGGCAGGTTCCTGCTCGGGTGGGCAGAGCAGCACACGAGGACCTCCCGGGGTGGGAAAACAACAGGCTTCCAGGGAATGTCCCCAAACATCCCCAGCATTACTGACCTCCCAGTGAGGCAGCAAGCACTGCCCAGGTCGTGGCTTGTAGCACACACTACAGCTGCAGATTCCATGGGACATCTGCAGATGCTCTTTCTCTTTGCTGCTGGTGATGACATCCCCAGGTGTCTCTGAGTCAACTCTCCTGCTGCAGCCTGGAGTTAATCCAGAGCTAGATGGAATCTTGTTCCTTTCTAACATCAGTGAACATTTGAACTGGACCAGAAAGCTCTGGCTTTACCTGTGAGCCTGAAGCATGTGTTTCGGCTGGTGGTCTTGCTGAGGCAGTACGTGGCCATCCCAGGTGCAAATATACATCTTTTTATATATTTTTGGTCACAGTTTCACAATCAAAGCCTGTTCTGGTTTAGGGCAAATTTGGGAGGAAACTTTCAAAGGGGTCTCTCTAGAAAGCAGATTCAAGCAGCCCGTCCCCCTACTGGTTCAGGAAAAGATTTCCTTGGAGAAAAGTGGAAAAAAACTGTTTATTTAACAAGCAAAATGTTCACAAGCATAAAAAATTTAATAATATTAAACAATAAAACCTCTTGCTATTCTGAAGAGATGGCAATTCCACAAAGTCCTTTTTGTGGGTTGTAACTGTTTGCTCAGTCTCTTATCTGTCTCTCCTGCACTGGAAAATGCTGTGTCCCAGGCCCCAGTGGGCCACAGGTGTGAGCTCCTGGCATTTTTCTGGGTTTTCAGTCCAGAGCAGGGCCGATCAGTTCCAAGAAAAAGAAAAGCCACAGTCTGAGGAATTTGTCTGCCTCAGCTAGCTAAAATAAAACTAACTAAAAAGTACAGGAGAGCTCTCTCCTGCTGTCCATGCTGCAGATAACACAGTCTGTGAGAAGGCAGGGAAGCAAGTGCAGTTTCTGAAAACAAATAATGCTTCTTTTCCCACTCCTTGCTCTCAGAACCAGTCTTAAAGCTGCAGAACTTAATATCCAGCATAAACAGAACAGACAATTGGGGATTATAAAGCATTATAAAGTCACCCTAGGACAAGCCAGTGTTATGAATGGTTTTCTATTTTTCCAATTAAACAAACAACAAAGATTAAAAGTAACAACAAATTTTTAATAGTAACAACTACAAATGAATACAATCAGAAGTATTAAAGATGATTACAAAAATTATTGAAACTAAATACTATCGAAGTAAAGTATTATAGTTGTATAATTTGGGATGGATAAAATTTGAGAGTAAGTGTTTTAGTATAATTGAGGCTCGTATAAAGCATAAGCAAAACCGACCGGGGGTACGGCGAGGGGCCTGCCCTTCCTCTCCTACCAAAGCATTTGGGCTAACAATCCCACTTACATACTGCAGGCTACAAAAGTTTCTAGGAAGCTCCTCCTAGTTTCTATTCCTAAAATCTACGTAACTATACTGCACGGCGCATGCTCTACTAATGGGTTAGGGGGTCTCTCATCCTTTTGAGGGTCTTATTTCCGGTGAAGGCTCATCATCTTCATCAGTGACCGAGGTGTGACCTGCAGGTAGCGCAGGCGCCCTGTGTGACTGAGCAGATGTTTTCCATAACATGACTCTAATTAAGTCCCATGCTTGGAATCATTCCATTTTTGACAGCTTCAAGGTTGAAGCTGTATTTCTAGATGTTGCTTATCAGACCTCCGTCCTTCTACTATTCTTACCTGACTTTCTTCTAACCTCCGTCTTCGACTCCCAACATCTGGAAGATGTCTTTTATCCTGTCTCACCCATCTCCCCCCCCTTTCACTCAGTAACAGTAGTCTTCTATTGATCTAAATACAATTTTGCTAATATAGTTACAATTTAATTAGCACGAATCACATTTATCACACCAGTAATGCCATTCCTGTTAGCACATTTTGGTAGCTCCTGAGTCAAGGGTTCTGGACTGGCGCTGCAGCACAGGCAGTTGCACCAAGAGTGTGTGACAGCCAAACCCTACTCAACAGTTCAACTCCAATCCTCCCAAATTCCTGGTAGGAAACACCTGCTCGCAGCTGCACGTCTTCAAGGGGAAATCCTGCCTTGCATCAGTTACAGCCACGGGGCATCCTGCATGTGCTGGAAGCTCCTTTGTACCCATATGGGCAAAAAGTAGAGTGCTGTAGGCTTCTGAGCCTAGAAGTGGCCTTTGCATCTGCACCTTCCCTTTGGTACCCAACGATCCCTTTGGGAAAGGGTCCTCTCCTCTCTCTTTGCTGTCTTCTACATGGTGAAAAATTGCTCTGGCCTAAAACCAGCATTTTTTTAGGCTGGGGAATGGGCAGGGAAGCTCCTTCACATACACTATGTTTCCGTGACTGGGGAATTGAGAGACGCCAGAGACACCTATCCAGGAGCCCAGTTCCACAGCTCTCCCTGCAGCACTCAGTGCTGGTCAAAGGGAGACAATGTCAAGCTGCTATTCCATCAGTTTTCCCTTTTTGGGGAAGCTTGGTGACCCCAGCTGAGGGACATGGTGCCTCCTCCTGGCATGGTGTCCCAGGTTGCTGCTAAAGAATTGCTTCAGGTTCCCCAGGAACCAGAGCCTCTCCTAGGCCACCCATCACTTCTTGTCGCTGCAGGACCATGGGGCTGGACCACAACGCTATTGAATTCCTCCTGAGGAAAGTTTAGAGAGGACCTGCAGGCTCTTCCCTGTGTGGGAAACTGGAAAGGGCAGTAATTGCTGCTATTGTAGCTATCTGAGACCTGCCAAGCCTACAGCCATAGACAAATTATTAGGACAGGGTAGGAAGAAAAGTCACTTTGTTGCCTAACACCTGGGAAGGTATTTCATGAGACAAGTAGCCTTGACCTCAAAATATTTCCAAGCTCTCAGCAGAGGGAAGAGGATGCTGTTGTCGAGTGTTGCAGTGCTGCAAAACAAATGCTGTTCTGCTGAGCTGATGAGTCCTGGAATCCGCGTTGCTATGGGGCTGCACTCACCACGAGTGCATATGGAAAACTCACTGGCTTGAAAGTAAAAGTGTGTTAGAAGTGCCTGTTTGGAAGATGTCTCCAGGATGATGGGATCATCTTGTTTTTTCCTTCCTTGGGTTTGGAATGACAAAGATTCATCTGGAGAACTTGATTTTACCACTAATAGTGGCAAACTCGAATGTCCTTGTGTTTCATCTCTGAGTCCCTGCAGTGACTTTGTGCTTTCTGTGCCAAGGGGTGACATCACAAACCTGGCCAGGTGCAGGTAGAGATCAATGATGTCCAGATGTTGACGACACCAGATAAGTAACAAAGCTTATCACAGTGCTTACATATGCATATAAGGGAGAAAAATTGATAGATTTAGAGAACTTGGCTAACATTTTTAATTTAACTCCTCTTAAACTGGAACTGACTGAAGTGTCTCTGTATGTTGTTGTTAAGGTGAGAGGGGGGAGGAGGGAGTGGTCTGAAGATCTTATTCTGAATCTATTATTTTCTTTGTGTTGTTAATAAAGTTTTTTTTTACCCTTTTAAGTTTTAGGCCTGCCTTGCTTTTGCTCCTAGTTCTATCTCACAACAAAAAATGAATATATTAAAATCAGCAAGCCTAAACGATAACAGTTTCTTAAAGCTGAGATCACATAAAGTGGATGGGCTGTTACACCAGCAAATCAGGTTGTTGTCCCACCCCTGATCCTCCGGGAGCTGGCTCAGAGAGAACATGAAAACACATATTTCAGGGTTGAAAATCTGGAACATCTGAAAAAAGGTAGTAATAGGAAAAGGGATGACTGACATTGTACAATCAATAGTGAGTAAATGTGAAATCGGCTGTAAAAACAACCCCGACACAAGGAAAGGAGTAACAAAGTAAGGAGTGACGAAGGCAGGGGATCTTCCTGGAGATTACTGGCAATTAGATTTAGATAATTAGAGTTACAACACAGAGAGGGATACTGGTACATACTGGTATTAGCTGACACCTTCAGTGGACGGCTGGAAGCTTACCCCTGTCACACTAGCACAGCCAAGGTAGCGGTGAAAGTTCTGCTCAATCATGTAATTCCGAGGTTCGGGGTTCCCTTGGGGATGTCCTCAGATAGGGGACCACACTTTGTTGCTACAGTGGTTAAAGAAGTTAGTTGGATTTTGGGAATTACTTGGGATCTGCACACACCTTACAGACCCCAAGCGAGTGGTAAAGTTGAACGTGTGAATGGGTCTCTCAAAACACAAATAAGCAAAAATTGTAAGGAAACATCCATGACATTGGTTCAAGCCTTGCCTAAAGCTTTACTGAGAATCCGCATACGAGCCGAGGTGGAGGGATAGCATCAGTCCCTATAAAATACTGTATGGCAGCCATATCAAATTCTACACATTCCTGGTGAAATTCACATGAAGGGGAAACTTGATTTACAGAGATATCTAATGGCTTTAGGTTCCACTTTGCAGAAGCTCCAGAATTACATCGTGTTATGCAGACCTATAGGACTGGACACACCTGCACATCCCTTCCAGCCTGGAGACTGGGTCTGTGTGAAGTGGTGGGACAGTGATCCCCTACAAACCAAGTGGAGAGGACCATTCCAAATCCTGCTGACCAACCTCACTACAGTCAAAGTTGCTGGCAAAGGACCCTACATTCACTACTCCAGAGTTTAGAAAGCTTCTGCTCCTGAAACAACTGTAAAAACAGAGACTGATGCAGATGAAAACATGCTTTAAATGATTCCTCTTCTGTGTCTAAAGAGCTATTCATGATAATCATTATTTTTCTTCACATGATAGCCAACTGTGCAAGACACTACTACTGTTAGATATTTATTACTGTTCATTGTTGTTTATTGTTGTTATTGTTAGTTAACTACTGTTAGATACTTACCTACTTACTGTTAGATATGTACTGTCATTAGATACTTATCCATTGTTAGATATTTATTTACTATTAGATCGTTATCTGTTGTTAGTTGCTTACTATTGTTAGATACTTATCTGTTATTAAATACCTATTATTAGTAGATCTTTGGAATAGAAACTTGACAAGGTAAAGGTCTTGTCAAGCCTCTAAAGGGGGAAAATGATGCCTTGAGTTTTAGCTTTTATATTTTTCAGAATCTCTGCTGCTTAGTGTGTAACTCTTCATATTAAATGTAAGTAAGTTCTCTTCACAGGGGAGTCAGACAAAACAATTCCTTTTTAGCTGGAGAATTGAGGACAACCAGTACCCAAAAAGCAGAAATAACAGCGAGGGAAAGGGGGCAAGCCAGGGGGCTGAGACTTCATAGCCTGGGGCTGTGGGTGGATCATTGACTCCAATGTGTAGATGAACCAAAACTTATAAAAGTGTAAAGACTTGTGACCAGGATCCATCTTGGATTTGATTTGGGTATAGCCACGGCCGGGCTCTTGCACTGCCCAAGGTGTATCCTTTCAATAAATACCTGTTTTATCCCTTTTGCCCTGTCTAGTCTCTGTTCCAGGTCAGCCTTTCCAGGCATCAGGTGAAGCTGTCCATGTGCTCAGTGCTTTGGGTGATAGGTCCTGAGCCCCAGCGTAGCTGTGTTTCGGCTGCTGATGGCGCAGTAGCTGTGGGCAGAGCAGAACGTGCACCAGGACTGCAAAGGAAACGGGGCACCGATGTGGATGGTGAGGAAAACATCTGGTGCAGGTGGGTCGGTTTTCAATCTGCAGATTGAGATGCAGATTGATGTGTGGGTGGGAGCCGGAGACAGGACGCCGTGAGCTGCCAACCTTTTGGTTAACAGTGGGCATGAAGACGGGAGGCACCAGTCAAGTGAACGGACACTGAGAGACACTGCAGGTACCGGGAATTGCCAATCTTTTGGATAAAAGGGACTAAGACTGGTGTCGTCAGTGAATTGTCACTGCGAGATAGAGCAGGAGCAGAAGCCTCAGGAGGAAGAGTGAAACTTGTGCGTGAGTAGAACTGAGAGGGTAGAAAAGCACGGGGGTTCCTTAGTTGGATGTCCTCCTTGGATGGTTCCTCGAGCTGTTTCTGTGTTACTGTGCCATAAATAAATGGCTTTATGGAACCGAGACAGCTGAGACTCTGCTAAAGGAGACCTGAGTTGAACCGGTAAGGAAACCGGGTCTGACTGCGTGTGAGTGGAGTGTGTGTGGAGTCAATGCACAGACACGCTGGCCCTCTGAACCTGCCCCCTGTGGAGCAGCTTTTGTCTCAGCAATGAAAGTCTCTGGCTTTGGGAGTGTGACTGACAGAGAATGTCGTGAATGGTCGCAGTGGGAAGTTTCCTCGACACTGCGGCGCATTCCCCTGCCCCAGCCCCCGTTCCGCTCGCTCTGGGAGGCTGGGCGCGGTGAGCTCACGGCTGTGGGTTTCACTGGGATGAAGGAGGGTGTGCAGTCTCTGTTATCGCAGAATCCCAGCCAGACAATGTAGTTTTTGGCATTGATAGGAAAGATGTGTGCTAATGTCTTTACAAACAATTCCGTGGGTGAGAGTATGGGTGTTTAACCTCTTTGAAATGGGTCTTAATGTCTCTATCAACTTCGAGACACAGGTTTGTTACAGAACCCAGACAGTTTGACTCTTGAAACGGACAAATGGGTCGGCACAAGCCTGAGTTTCTGAACTTTGGGAGAAAATGACAGGTTCAGGAATATGTGATCAGCGGCTCCGGAAGGCTGCATCTTCCTAGTACCTGAGCCAACCGGGAAACGAAGAAGTCAATGATGCCTTTAAGAATCTCGAAATGAAACAATGCACTTTCAAGATAATATTAGTGTAGGAGATAATATAAAGGCTGGTCTTTATTGGAGGCCTCCAAGGGGCAGATATGAAAAATGCCCTCCCCCACACAGGGTGAATGCAGTTTTATAAGTTTAGCAAATTAGCTTATCTGACAAAAATCACCAATTAGGAGCACAAAGTGGTGAGTCAATTCCTCCTCGGTTCAACCCCTTTCTAAACCTCCCCCTCCTCAGATGGGAACGAAAATTTGTTTATGAAAATATGTCTCAAATAGCTGGTCTCAGCTTTAGTTCCCAGGAAGAACCAAGATAGAGTAGGGGCCTTGGAATGTGTTTTGTCTTTCTGCCTATCGGGGGGAGGGGGGGGGAGTACTGGGGCTGGCTAGGAACCATATAACTACACAACAATAGAGCTAGAATATATGTGTAAAGAACACAGAGGCTATATAAAAGCAAAAAATAATTATGGCAACAGCAACATGCATCCAGGAGTTTAGGATTGAAAGGAATGACGGACTTGTCTTTACAAACTATGGATCTGGTAAATAAAGCTAGATACTGAGAGACAAAGGAATAAATGGGAATTATTTCATTCATTGATAAAAGGAATGAGAGATTTGTCTTTACAAACAAACTGTAGGTCTGCTGATAAATAAAATTGGACACTGAGAGATGAAAGAAACAATGGGAAGAACCATAAATTCCATAAGGAATTCCTCTAAATGACACAAGGAAAAGACAAAAGGGGGAATACATTAGAAGGGGGTCTTAGGTATTAGGCAATTCAGGAAGTCTGTACCTCTCAAGTACCTCAGCCAATGGAGAAAGAGAGAGGCACATGCAGCCGGGAAATTAGGATAAAAAGGAAGCTGCATCTTCCAAAAATTGGAGAGATGCCAGGGGAATGTCCCATGGCTTCTCCCTTTATTCAAATAAAGTAACGGGACTCCTGTCTTCGTTTGAAAGACAGGTATTTGCTAAGAAAGCCCCCTCTCTCAAATTTATTATAATTTTGAAATTAAGGGGCTCTCAGGCAAAGATATAGGGGGTAGGAATAACAGTTCTTTACTGATATATATATATATATATATATATATATATATATATATATAAAACAAGGCAAACAAACCACAATAACAGTAACGACGAAATTAACAACAGAGCAGAAACACAGCCGCAGTTCTCTCGGTTGTGGACACCTTTCCCCTGTGGTGCAGTTACCATCCCAGCTGGCAGCCCTGGCCAACTCCCGGTTTGCAGGGAAGAGATGTGGCAATTGCACGTGGCTGCATGGGTGCTGCACTGATGGTGGCTGTGTCCTGGATGAGAAGGGCGGAGGGGAGAAGCTGCTGTTATGAATGATATCCTATTTTCCCAATTTATTAAGCAACACGATTAAATGTAGCAGCAAATTTTTAATAGTAGCAATTATAAATTAATACAATTAAAGTATTGGAGATGAATACAATCAAAGTGCATATATTTAAGAATATACAAAATTTGACAGTAAGTAATTTAGTATAATTGAGGTTTGTATAAAGCATAAGCAAAACTGACCGAGGAGGCCCGCCCCCCCCCCCCACCAGGGGCACGAGGAGTGGCTCGCCATTCCTCACGTACCAAAGTATCAAGGCCAAAAATCTTATTTATATACTATATGCTACAGAAGTTTCTAGAAAACTCTTCCTAGTTTCTATTCCTAAAATCTGTGTCACTGTGTCGTAGGGCGCGTGCTCTACTAATGGGTTAGGGGGTCTCTCATCCTTTTGAGGGTCTTATTTCCGGTGAAGGCTCATCGTCTTCGTCAGTGTCCTCTGTGTAACCTACAGGGAGCGCATGGCCACTACGTGACTCAGCAGATGTTTTCCAAAGCATTAAATCCTATGCTTGGAATCATTCCAATTTCGCCCATTTCAAGGTCGAAAGTTTCTATTTCTAGATGCTGCTCGTCAGACCTACGTCCTTCTACTATTCCCTTCCAACATCTTTCTTCGACTCCCAACATCTGGAAGATGTCCTTTGCCCTGTCTCACCCATCTCCCCCTCACTCTGTACCAATTGTCTTCTATCGGTCTAAATACAATTTTGCTAATATAGTTACAATTTAATTAACACGAATCACATTTATCACACTGCTCACAGGTCCCAGGGCAGTGTCGGTCCCGGTGTGCCAAACAGGAGGCTTGGAGTCAGCGGGAGAGCGTCCGAGCAGGGAGGTTGCGGGATCCCACAGCCAAGGAAGGCAGTTTCCCTGTGTCGGGATGGCAGAGCGGAGTTTCTAGCGACCGTCCTTCCCCGAGCCAGACGAGCGAGAGAGCGCAGCTGCCCCCGATCTCGCGGTGTTCCTCCTCTTCCCCCCCCCCCCCCCCCCCCGCTACCCCCATCACCAGCCAGGATGTAGCCCGCAAACCTCTCAACATTACAATGGGAAAAATTCCACCGGGAGATCCAACCCCCAACAACTCCTCTGTCTCCTTTTTGGACATGAACCTCTGGTGTTTGTGGATTAATTTTCCTGACAGGATCAAAGGAGGCTGCGTCCTCCAAAACCTTGAGAGAAAAAACCCAATGGGTGTGTGACACAGTGAACTTTTTTCCTTTATTCGAATGAAGTTGCAGGACTCTGTCTCCTTTATGGGCACTGGCTTTTCATACTGTGGTTTTCCATACAGTATTGAGCAGGATTTCTTGTACCTGTTGTACCACCACTGCCTGGTACTATCCCTGTGTACCACCTGCACCCTAACCTGACTGTGCCCCAGTGCCCAGTTCACGGCCCTAGGAACTGGTCACACAAACTGGGCTCATGCACCACCACGGTGGGCAGGAGGACAAGGTCCTGGTGGAGCCAGGGTGCCACAACCTGGAGTTCTGGGGAACAAAGTGCCCATCACCATCAGGATCCCTGAGCAGCCCTCGGGATGCTTGAGCAGGAAAGACAGAGCCGGGGCACAGTCAGGAGCAGAGTAGTTGGAGCTGCAGCTTTGGGACAGCCCGTGCAGGCCTGAAGCAAGGTGAGAAATGGCTTTGTCACCTCTTGATCAGCCCCTTCCCTGCACCATGCAGCAGCCTGTGCTTACATTTTGTCATGTTTCTCCTAAAAGTGGTTTGGGTGTTTTGTGGGGTTTTTTCATTCAGTGCTTGGGCAGCACCAGAAGGTCCTCCCCCCTGACCTGCTGGCCGACCCCAGGGGCCCCTGCCATGGTCCTGGTAGCTGTTATCAGGAGCTTTTCTTGGTTTCGTGGAATTCTGTGTGAACCCCAGCAGCTGGGAACCCTTACCACAGACACACGACAGATGGTGCATGAGCAGAGATACCTGCAGAGGACAAACAGACCCTAAATTTCCAGGAATGGATGAGTACTCCTATTTGATCAGCTGTTTCACCTCACCAATGAGCTCTATATAACATCAGTGTTGGCCACCAGACCAGACCTACTCAGCTCCCCACTCCACAGGGTCTCAACAGAGACAGCATGGGTAAGTGTGCGGTGGGATGCGATGGGACGGGATGGGATGGCATGGCATGGCATGGCATGGCATGGCATGAATTCTGTGTGCAGCTGGGCATCCTTGCCTTTCTTTCCAAGGTCTTAGGTCCCTTGTGCTTTGTTTATCCCTCCTGTAGTAGATCCTGAGTACATTTAGGTACCAGCGATGCCCACAACCCAACATGCCAGTTCTCCTCCAGATTCACTGTGTATCTTCTTTCTCCAGCTGCTCATCACTACAGTCCTCTGTTCTTCATGTCCGTGCTGGCCCTGCTATCCCCGCTTCTTGCTCTGCACATTGAAAACCTGGAGAGATTGAAAGTAAATTTAGATGAAATTGTTAATATCCATTCCAACGGGCCTCTTCCTGGTATGTGTTTTCTGTCTTACATCCCTGAACTCTGTTCATGCAAATATCAGGAGCCCTCTCCTCTGCACAGAAAGGGACGTGTGGAAAATATTCTTGTGGAAATAAAAGGATCCTGATCAAATCTTCCTCTAATTTAATATCTTAACCAAACTTCACCAGATTTGGTAATTCAATCTTCTTTGTTATTGACAAGATTGTATGTGGCAGCTTTTTCTAGATAGACTGTTTCTGTTCCTTTATGTATTCTCTTCCCATATATATTTGCATAGTTCATTCAGAGCCCTGAAACTTCAGAGAGACTTTGTATAAATGAATAACCAGAATGCTTGCTGAAGCTTGCACTTGGCTAAATGGTTCTAAAAGCTCATCGCACCACTGATGGAGGTCACAATTCCAGAGGCTCTCAGGGAAACTGTCTGACTGAGATGGGTGCTGGGATTTCTCTTAAACAGAGCATTGTTCGCTCATAGCTATGAGTTCCCTCACACTCTGAAGGTTTCTGCAGCTCTTTATGAATTGAACAAACATATGAATCCTTCATCACTGAAAAGCAGGTTCACAGGAACAGCTTCCAGCTGTTTGATCTTGGCCTGAGAGCACCCATGGTCTACTTCCCTCTCGATCCTTCTCTCCTGCACATCCTTCTACTCATCAACACTACCCTGAGCAACTTGTTCAAGTGGAGGGTGTCCTTGCTTATAGCAGGGGGGTTGGGCTAGGTGGTCTTTTAAAGGTCCCTTCCAACCTAAACCATTCATGATTCCATGGTTCTACTTGGATATGCCATCTGCTCCTTGCTGAGAGGAGTAAATAGGCAGCTGCTTAATGACTGCAGCATTCCCATTCCTAGTCTGTGATCTCTTTGAAGATTTTCCAACCAAAAACTAACACACAGGAAGAAAAGTGAGCCAAGTGGCATCATTGAAATGCCCTACAAAAAACTTAGTGCTGGAAATAATATCCTGTGGGGGCTGGACTTACCTCTGTGCTGTGGCACAGAGCTGCTCTTCTCATTCCTTGTTTTCCTGATGCAGGTGAAGCTGGAGGGATCATCCAGAACCGGGCAGCTGACCCTCAGCAGGAACAGGGCCGCAGTGGTGAGCACCCACATCCCCCAGGGAACTGGGAGGGCTGTAGGGAATGAAGGCACAGTGGTGGCAGATTGGCACTCAGCCTGGGGAGCAGCCAGTCCAGTGCCTCAGCAGAACTCCAAGTGCTCCTCCAAACTTGAAGGCCACTGAATGAGGGTGGGGTCAGGTTGGACATGGGGAAGAAATGTCAGACAACGAAGGTGGTGAGGACCTGGCACAGGTTGCCCAGACAAGCTGTGACTGGCCCATCCTTGGAAGCATCCAAGTCCAGGTTGGATGGGGCTTGGAGCAACCTGGTTTAGTGGAAGGTGTCCCTGGCCATGGTGGGGGTGTGGAATAAGATGGGCTGTAAGGTCACTTCCAAGCCAACCCATTCTGGGATTCTGTGATCTCAGAGGACTCTGCTACCATTACTTTGCTGCCATTACTCTGCTGCCACAAGTCCACAGAGGATGTCCCTTCTGAGCAAAGCTGGGCTTTCATAGCCAACCACAGGGTCCAATGCTAAGGGAATGAGGTTTCCTCCTTCCAGACCCTAGGGATGCAGTGGGTGCCAGGGTTGCAGGGACAGCAGACTGGGATGTTGTGCGTTGGTCCTCCAATGTTCTCTCATGCCCCAGGTTGGCCCAAGGACTGCAGTGAGCTCCCTGCTAGCAGCCCCAGTGGCATCTACATCATTCAGCCCACAGAACAGCAAACCATTGTTGTCTACTGTGAGATAAGCAAGGAGGATGGAGGCTGGACTGTTATCCAGAGGAACAATAAAGATACACCAGTCAGCTGGGATGAGTCCTGGAGCACCTACAAACACGGCTTTGGGAATGTGCACACTGAGTTCTGGCTGGGCACCGAGTACATCCACCAGATCACCAGGCAGAAGGTCTATCAGGTCAGGTTTGTCATCTGGGATTCTTCAAACAACAAGAAGTTCGCAGACTACAACCTGTTCAGCCTGGATGATGAGTCCCAGGGCTACCAGCTGAGGCTGGGAGCGCACTCAGGGACAGCAGAGGATGCCATGGCCTCCAAGGGCACGACCACCATGCACGATAACATGAAATTCTCTGCTAAAGATCGAGATCAGGACACTTCTAGTGGGAACTGTGCTGCCAGCTCCGGGGGCGGGTGGTGGTACTCGGCGTGTTACTCTGTGCGTCTGAACTACAAAGGGGCCCTGACATGGGGCAACCTTTGCCCAGGGAACTGCAGAGCCTCAGCCATCCTCATCAAGCCCACCACCTACTGCTAGTTGCATTTTCATTTCCTTTCTGTCCAACTTGGGGCTTCTTCTGGCTCTCCAAAGAATTGGAACAAAGCAAAACCAAACTGGGTGTTCCACGGGGTCTTTGCAGAGGTTGGTCATATGTAGCTACTGAATAAAATAAGGCATTTTCCACTTCTTCTTCCTCCTGTAGATTTTCTCTACTTCTCAGCTGCGCCTGTGTCCTCTAGTTCAGAGTCAGATAATTTTAATTGCATTAATAATAGAAACAGTCTCCTGGAAACTCAGAAGTTTCCATGCTGGTAGTGTGTTTCATGTAACATGTGAAATGGTCAACCCAGTAGACTTCTGTGGTGTTGTCAATTATTTTACATCTTTAGTTTCAGGAAAACAACCTAATTTTGCTGACGATCTTGCTCAAATACTAAAGTGTACAGGCAACTTGCCACTCCGAACCTCCTGCATGTAACGCTTAATAGATGTTAAATAGTCAAATAAATTGGTATTCAAAGAACTGTCTGAGTTGTGAAAGTCTATTTCAGACCTTTGAAGTGCTCAAAGAGGTTAATGCATTAGAGGGTTTCTAGCACTGCAGATCAGCTTTTCCCTGAGCCAGGGCAATGATGACTTCCCAGAGTCAGTGATAGAAGAACAGTAGGACTTGAGGACTTTTCCAGCCCTCATAATTCTAGGATACATCCTCATCTTTGAGGGCAGAACCCTTCAGCAGATGCCACCCATTCCAGCCTCCATGGTATTTATGTACTAAAATCACCTCCAGTGGCATGTGAGTCTTGGAGTGCCTTTGGCTCAGGGAGATGAAAGCTATTTCCTCATCAATATAGAGACATAAGCTAGAAAATAAAAATCATCAATAACAAATCTTCTATTACTTTGTTGGGCTTGTGTGTGATTTTCTTACACTGTCATTTTACTGCATGTCTGCCTTGAAATGTGGGATTTTTCTCCCTGCCTCCTGCTGCCTCCTGCTCCTCTGCAGTGAGTCATGAGGAGTGTGACAGGAGGGAGTAGGCATCTGCCAGCTCAGAATGGAGACTAAACCCAGTGTAGGAGACAATAACCAAAATAAAAGGTTCTTGGCTGTCAAACTTGGGAATTTCTTGTCATGTTTAGAAATATTTTTGTTTTTTTTTTCTTGGCTAAGTCTCTTTCCTTGAGATACACATGGAGATGTATGATTAAAGGAACCCTCTGCTAATGCCTCCCCCCCCAGATTGGGCACCCACTATGCATCCAGGTAGGGTGAGAGGCAGCTCAGGGGCAGTGCCACCCACCTCTGCTCCCAGCACCAAATTCCCTTCCATGACAGGAAAGACAATTCCATTGGATAATCCATCCTCATGGTGCATCTCCTTAGCAAGATGCAGTAAAATCTCTTCTGCACCGTGTCCCCTCTTTATCTTTAACCAGTGTGACATTTGTCAAGTGGAAGAGATTGTCCCCATCTGCCCTTGTGAGACCCCACCTGCAGAGCTGCCTCCAGCTCTGGGGTCCTTAGCAGAGGAAAGATGTGAAGCTGTTGAAGCCAGTCCAGAGGTGGCCACTGAGATGCACCAAGGGCTGGAGCCCCTCTGCTCTGGGGACAGGCTGGCAGAGCTGGGGGTGTTCACCTGGAGAAGAGAAGGCTCTGGGGAGACCTTAGAGCTCCTTCCAGGGCATAAAGCGGCTCCAGGTGATCTGCAGAGGGACTTTGGACAAGACCCTGGAGTAACACGACAAGGGGGAATGGCTTCCCACTGCCTGAGGGCAGGGATGGATGGGATATTGGGAAGGAATTGTTCCCTGGGAGAGTGGTGAGGCCCTGGCACAGGGTGCCCAGAGAAGCTGTGGCTGCCCCATCCCTGGGAGTGCCCAAGGCCAAGCTGGACAGGGCTTGGAGCAACCTGGGATAGTGGAGGATGTCCCTGGTGATGACAGTAGGGATGGAATGAAATATGCTTGAGGTCCCTTCCAACCCAAACCATTTAATGATATTTTGAAGTGATACCTCACTTTTCCTACAAGCTCCAAGGTTGCTGTGTTTCCTCAGGCCTCTCTTGCTCTCTCCAGGGAGGCTCAGCTTGTCCCACAGTACAGAGATGGGGTGTAGTGAGCCAGCCCTCCCCAGCAGGCTCCGCTTTCTGGGCAAACAACCTGGCGTGCATCACCATCATGAAACCCACTTAAAATGCAACATCAGTGTGAAAAGAAGGGATTTGAGAAGTGTATCTCACCATTACATTTCTGTTGGTCCCCAGAGGGTGCTCTTGCCCAGGGTTTGTCCCACAGGCAGCTTCCTGTGGGAAGTCTGGCAGACAAGGAGAGCCTAGAAATATTCTATAAGGAGTCTAGCTGCAGGTTGCAATTTTCTTTTCCATGTTCCTTACTCTGTCCTGCTTCTGCATGGAGTGTTGAGATCCTGTCAGCACCAGGACAGGATTCCCTGAGACAGAGAATGGGAGTGAGGACATCCAAGGAAAAAAGCACCAAGAATTTCATTGCACAGATCTCGAATCATGGACTCACTGAATGGTTTGGGATATTAAAGCTCATCTGGTTCCATCCCTCTGCCAAGGGCAGGGACATCTTCCACTAGACCAGGTTGCTCTAAGCCCTGTCCAACCTGGTCTTGAACACTTCCAGAGATGGGTTGCCACAGCTTCTCTGGGCAAGCAGAAAATATATAGCAGAAAATTTCTTTCCAGGCAGAGACAATACGTCATGTTTCCCTGAATCAGGATTTTTCAACCTTTTTCAAAGGATTTAATATGGACTTCACAATTGTTTCCTAGGGAACATGGTAAGCTTGCACAATGTATAATTTCCTTATTTTTTTCAGATCTTTTATTCATCTGCAGCCAAAGATGGAAAGTACAAAGACTTTCTCTGCCTGGGCCTGAGGAACAGCTGCCCGGGTGGCTCTGACAAGCCAGGGATGTCTCTCACCCTGACAGTCTGGAAGATTTCACTCTATGCCCAAAAACACCTACCTGAGCAAGGGAAGGCCAAGGGTGAACTTGCACCTCTGTGCCAAGTTTCCATCAGTCAGCTTTGATTTGGACACATAAAGAATTTTAATAGTTCCAGTCCTCTATCAGTTTATCCAATTCCTTATTAAGGCCGATTAGACTTTTGTTTTCACAACTTCCTGAGATGAACATGCCAGCCCTTCCTTTGCTCGGTGCCCCCAGAATCACAGAACAGTCAGGGTCCAAAGGGACCTCTGGAGATCATCCACTCCAACCTCTAGCTCTGAAAAGTGCTGAATAACCACCTCTAACCATTCCCTGTTCCTACTGCATCCATGTCTACACTGTCAGTGCCTGTCACCTCATTCACTTCTTTCCTAACACCTCTTTCCTGATGGCTTTTCTTGCAAGGATGCCATTCCCACTTCTGACCACCCATTTTCTTTGTCTCTGTGACCTTTTCCAGTGTTTCTCCATCTTTTCTGAGCCAAGCACCAAAGCCACACAGACTTGTGAGCTTGTTTTATACCAGGGCAACTAATATTTTCCTTGCAATATCTGCAGCCCTTTTTACTTTTTAAGTACTCATGAACCTTCAGCTGATGTTTTCAGGGAACTGCTTACAGTTACCTTTAACACTTGACTGGCATTAATCTAGAGTTCCCCAGTCTGCAGTGAGGGATGTGCTTTACTTTACCCTTATCAGTATTGACTTTCATTTCTGATGTTATCACCCACTAGCTCTGAAGCCTGAAATACTTCTGCAGTGCTCTCTAGCCACCTTTAGCTGTGACAGTTCTGAACTATTTTCTCCAGCAGAAACACCATCATCATCCTATTTGCAGACTTTTTTCCATATAATGAATACGCTGAAAATTCCAGCCCGAGTGGAGATCCAACAGGAAATCTGAATTTTTACCAGTTTGCATTATCTTTGCAAGCTGTTGATCTGTTACAGCTCAGTGTCTTTGAAAACTCTATGATAGACTTTCTTAAAAGTGTTTTTGGATGGCACTGTATTGACCAGATCACTGTTGTCCACACACACCACCTCTTCTTGCAACAGCTGGAACAGATTTCCGAGCCACAATATTCTGCTAAAAGCTATGTTGACTCTTCCTCAGTTTTTTGTATTTACAGAATCATAGATTCACCGAATATCCTAAGTTGGAAGGGACCCACAAGGATCATCAAAGTCCAGCTCATGGCCCTGCACAGGACACCCCAAAATCCCACCCTGTTCCAAACAGCATTGTGCAAATGTTCCTTGAGCTCTGGCAGCCTTTGGTCCATAACCACTTGCCTTGCCATTTCCCTTTATTCATAAGTCCCTACAAATCTGGTGTTTATTGCTATTTTTTCAGTAGGTAATGAGACTTCTGGAGATCTCTAGACAAATTGAGCCTTCAGGACTGGAGCCCTCAGCACAAGAAACCTGAACCTGTTGGAGCAAGTCCAAAAGAGGCCACTTAAATACTCTGACGGCTGGAGTCCCCCTGCCCTGGAGATAGGTTGGGAGAGCTGGGGGTGCTCCTCTGGAGAAGACAAAGCTCTGGGGAGACCTTAGAGCCACTTCCAGTGCCTAAAGGGACCCCAGGAGAGCTGGAGAGGGACTTGGGACAAAGGCCTGGAGTGACAGGACAAGGGAATGGCTTCCCACTGCCATTGGGCAGGGTTAGATGGGATATTGGGAGGAAATTCTTCCCTGTGAGCGTGGTAAGGCTCTGGCACATGTCACCCAGAGAATCCATGGAAGTGTTCCAGGTCAGGCTGGACAGGACCTGGAGCAACCTGGTCTGGTGGAGGGTGTCCCCATAGCAGGGGATTGGAAATGGATGAGCTGCTGTTTCCTGCTCCTTTTAATCTCCTTTTAACAAGCTCTCCTTGTTTCTACCCATACGGTCTCCCTGGTCCGCCTGATGAAGATGTACTCAGGCCACCACTTTGCTGCTTGTTTTCTAATAAAGCTTTCATGATATATTTCTTCTCTCTACATTGTTTTGGAAACAATGCTAAAAGTTCCATTCTTAGTGCTTTTTTTTTTTTTTTTTAGAATTTTTAATTTTTAGGACTTCCAAGGATCCCCATCCTGTGGGGAACAGACTGGAAGCTGTGTGCTCCTCTGTATCTGTTGAACCCTGCAGGTCTGAGCCCAACCATTCCCACCCAGCACTTCTGTGATTGCACACACCAGTGCCCTGGTGCTGTCTGGATCACATGGAGATCTTCATGTTTGTTCATGTCCTATTCAATCCCAGTTTCTTCAGCTACTAGTAAATCCAACCCTTCTGTACTAGCCATTCCCCTCACAGGCAGAGGCTTTTTCACACCTCTGAGCGTGATGTCAGGATAATTTTGGAGGACTGCTCTGGGGACTGTGGTTTCTAACCACTCGTGCGTCAGCACACCTTTGGGACATCTTTTGGACAACTTTAGGGCACCCATCTTACATTGCATTCTGGACTACATCTCCCTTGCCACACTCTCTCCAAGACTGTATTGCATCCCTACAGCTGTGCTTGGCATCACACATTTTAGGATCCAAACAGCCTTTTACAAAATTGCTCAGCTCTGCAGCCCACCTGCCCCTGTGTAGGACTCCTGCTCTGCTCTCTGGTTGACTAAGGATCTGTCACTCCCTTCTCTGGGCTGGATGCCCTTTGCCCATGGGATTTCCTTTCTCTGTATCACGAGAGGTACTAGACCAGGAATGAGGGAGTTGTGATCTTCATAAAAGCCTCACTGATGTTCCTCTGTTTCCCTCAAACAGATGTTGTCCCAGAGGACTGAAGTCTGCCTGCGGCTGGTGAACAGATAGCAAGTGGTTTTTGTCAAAATCCTGGTAAATCTCTTTTGCACAGCATGAGTGGAATGTGCCCAGAAAACCTCTGTATCTCTGATATTTTTGTTTCTTTGTGCCTTGCTTAATTCTTAGTTTCCCTGGACACTCACATGCCCATTACTGCTTTAAAATGTATACAGACAGTACTTTTAAAGTTACTTCTCTCTTCAACATCTTGGCAGGCAGCTTGGGAAAGGCTGAGGTGGTTATAATGAATCACAGAGGGGACAAAAAGCTACAGATCCACAGAAATCTGACTGGAAAATGAAGAAATGGTTCTCAAGTGAAGAAATGGTCCCAAAGGGAGGTTTGCACCAACCAGTGTAGAAGCTGTCCAAACCAGCTTTTTGTGCATATTCTTCTTCCAGCTCTGGAAAATACCCTGGATAGCTGCTGACCCTTCTTGGACTCACCTGGGTGGTATGGAAAGTATTCAGCTCCATCTACAAACTGGATTAGGATTCCAATGCCTGCAGCCACGTATGTTGAGATTATCCCAGCCATTTATACTGTATCTCCATTGGAGGTACCTAAGATTTATGCCTGGGTGTTTTCCAGGCATGCGTGCTCCTTCCAGGATGTGAGGCTGTGAAAGAAGTTGCCAGAAACTAGAGAGAAAAGAAGTGGTTTAAGTCTGAAATTATATGTGCTATGTCCCTCTGTGGCTCACGTCAGTAAGCAGATGCTTGCAACACAAGTCTGGCTGGGATGGCACTTTCCACATCCTGTATTTATCCAAGATCCACTGTCATGGAGCAGGGGATTGGTGCATCAAGCCCTGCCTGCCTGCCTCTCTCAGGAAACCTCAGAGGTGAAGGCAATCCAAGGTAGATTTAGACTGGATATTAAGAAAAAATTCTTTCTTGTGAGGGTGATGAGGTCCCAACACAAGTTGCCCAGAAAAGCTGTGGCTGCCTCATCCCTGGAAGTATTCCGGGCCAGGTTGGAAAGGGCTTTGAGCAACTTGTTCTTGTGGAAGGTGTCCCTGGTCTAGAGGAAGGCTCCAGCCTCGTCTAGTGGAAGGAGAGTGGAATGAGATGAGTTTTAAGGTCCCTTCTAACCTAAATAATTCTAGGATTTGACGATTCTTTAAGGACTACGTGACAACAAGTTGTGTCAATCCCACCATACCCAAGCTGACAGCTGTTCTCTGTCACATTTGTTGTTTGTGTCCCCTCTCCTGCTGGGTCACAGCTTTGAGCAGGTTTTCCTGGGGCTGTTTCTCAGTTCGACACTTGGCCCAGTGCCTTGGCCTCTGTTGTGCTGAGCTGAGTGTCCGTTGCTATAATTTTACCTGTTTGTGTCCCTTAATCTGTATTTGTTCCCTTAAAAGTGCAGGGAGATCCATTAAAGCAGAGGCACTGGGTAAATACTGCCTGCTCCTCACTCCACCAGCGCCCGGGATCAGCAATTAACTCCGGGTAAACAGAGCCGACTGCCAGCCAACCCTTGGCCACAGCAAGGGGGGACAGGGGACCCACAGTGCTCCTCCCCAGGTGTGTGGGGGATGTGAAAGCTGGACTTGGACGGTGGCGCGGAGCTGAAGCTCCCGTGGCTGGTGCCTGGTCACCATTGGACGTGTCCTGCTGCTGGTGTGCCATGGGCGGGATCAGCCACCAGCTCTATAAATAGGGCTGGCAGCGAATCCGCCCCGGGGAGCAAACGCTGAGCCCTGGAGCGAGGAGCAGGCGGTGTGTGCTAGGTGGAGGAGGCGCCCAGGAGGAGGTGCCAGAGTCCTGGACTGGGGAGCCCGGCAGCATGTGCTCCATGCCAATGCAGCTCCCATAGGGCTTCAGCTCAACCAGGACTTGCATCACCCTGCTGGGTCGGATCCGTAAGGGCTCCCAGTAGGCAGCAGGAATGGCAGGAGCTCAGGTGGGATTACCGGGACCTTTCCTGGAGCCTCCAGTTAGGCCTTGCCCCGTCTCTGACTCTGACTCAGAGGATACAGCTGTGGGTGGCACAGGACCCAGTGCTGCGGCACAGAACTCCTCCCAGGTCATCCACAGTGGCCACTTCATGGTGTCGTGCCCACACAGCGACTCACTGCCCCGGCGACGGCACCGCTGTGCCAAGCCCGAGCCGGCTGATCCCTGGAGTATCGACCCGACCCTCACCCGACTCTTTGAGTGCATGAGTCTGGAGTACAGGTGAGTCCCAGAGCCCTTGCATGTGTCTTATGGACCCCCAGCTAGCTGAAGGCAGGAGGCTAGCTGAGCCCTGTTCCCCAGCCAGGAATTTGTTTCCATCTGACCTCCTCCTGTTCTCCATGGGCTGTGCTGTGCCATATGCTCAGAAATTGCCGTTCTGGAAAGTTTCAGGGAGAAAGAGCTGATGTTGGGTTGTTGGTTATGGATCCAGGTGAGAAGCTTCTCTGTTCACGTGTAGCTTGAGTCGCCTCCATTTTCCCATGTGATCTTGTGTCACTGTGCCCAGCTGTATTTCCCCCAGGGCCAGACCTAGCACATTCTGTAGACCAACAGTAACCCTACTAACACTCAGTTCTTTAGCAATCCATCCCAGAGCAGCAGTCCTGCCTTCTGTCCTTGACTCTGTCCCCATGTCCTGAGATTATTCCATGACATGCAGTAGCACTTGAGATGGAATGGCTGCACAGGTTTTGACCAAGGTCTCCTGAAAGCTTTCCTCCTTCTCTCCTGCAAAATCACATGGGTGACTGCATTGTTCCCCTGCCACACAAATTGCCAAAGCCCAGTGACAGCTCTTTGGTGTCAACAGGACAGACTGCAACGTGTCTCCTATGCCCACAGTCCTCATTCTTGGAGGCATTCCCCTCCTTTGCCAAGCCCCGAGATTTTGAGTTCTCTCCAGCACAGCATCGCCATGACTTGCTCTGGTGGAGTCAGTGCCAAACTGCTTGCATAGCTTTCTCAAAATGTCCAAATGTGAAAACCTAGATGATGATATCCTACCATGTGCAAGCAAAACCTCAGCAAAGCAGCCTTGAAAAGGTGCCCATTGCCTCATCCAGGATCTCATCCAGTGGCTGAGCTCTCAGGTTTGCCTTGGGGTCCTTGAGTGCTTGATGCAATAGGGAATGTAGTCACTTCCAGGACATCCTTGGGGCAGAGACAGCACTCCAACGGTACCAGTTCCCACATAGCTGTGCACATCTGACCCGTCACCATATTCCAGGTGGTGGATGCGATCATCCCAGTTTGCCAGCAGCCAGCACAGCACAGCTTCTTCTCCAAGGGGCTGGGGAAGGCAGTGGTCTCTGGGAGCACAGGGAGCCTCAGCGTGGGGTGACCCAGGTGAGGATCATGCTTCCTGGTTGGAAGCATGTGGCACTCCCCCCTGAGTGCCACAAACAGGGGACATAGAGACACTGGTGGCCTTGATCTCTCCTGTCCAGCCCCATTCTTTCCATACCTGAGCCCTGCAGCTTTGAGGCTGGAGAAACAGACACTGTCACACCAGGGTGCTCAAGCTATAGACTCATGAAGTGTGAGGCAGCTTCAGTGTACCCCTGGGCTCCAGAACTCCCAGGCAGAGGGGAAATGGAGAGTGTACAAGGGCTTTGACAGTTGGAGTACTGTGTGTGACTGGGGGCTGGCCATTCCACTGCAGTCAGGGCTCCATTGCTCCAGTTCTCCCTACCCCCTGGACTCTCAGTGGCTCATTTCCTTCCTGCACTGAGATGGCAGTGCAGATACCGGCTCCTGTGTAGTGGGACACTCACCTAAGCCTTGTCCAGCCTGGCCTGGGACAAGGGATGGGGCAGCCACAGGTTCTCTGGGCATCCTGTACTGGGACCTCACCATCCTCACAGAGAAGGATTTCTTACCAATATCCCATCTAGCCTTGCCCTCTGACACTGTGAGATTATTCCCCCTTGTCCTGTCACTCCAGGCCCTCTCCAGCTGTCTCAGACTCTCTTTAAGCACTTGGAGGGGGAGGCTCTAAGGTGTCCACAGAGCCTTCTCTTCTCCAGGCTGGACAACCTCAGCTCAGTCAGCCTTTCTTTTGCTGATACATTTTTGACACACTTGTGGGCAGCAGCTGGAGAAAGATATCGGGGTGGGAAAACGGAGTTAAGTGTTCTTGGTGCATTTCTACACTTAGTGTCTGATTTGATACTTCTCTGCATCACCTGCCACTTCACAGCTCCCCTCCCAGCCAGGTTCCCAGAGGCAGTACAGCCTCAGTTGGGGTCACTAGCCCAATATCCTCCAACCCTCAGGAGAGCACCCACAGTTAAGCTCAGACTAACTTCCTAACCAAGGAGAAACCACTGTATGCTGTCATCTGGGAGGCACCTGTGGAGTTCCTCATCCAACCCTCGTGCAGGACAGAACTAGATCCAAAGCCAGGTCAGGTTGCTCAGGGCCATTGCTTTGACAGACGGAGCTCTAGGATGCGAGCCCACTACCTGTCCAGCCTGCCGAGGGCTGCCCCTCTCCCACAGAGAACTGCTGTCCGTGGCTCTAGTTTGGAGATTACCTGTTCCAATTCTTATGTCCATTTTACCTTGGCCTTTCTCAGTGCATATTTGAGAACTGTCTGGCTCCATCTCCTTCTTTGGGCAGCTGATGGCAGTAATTCTCTCTTCATCTTCTTCAGGCTGAACAAACCCATCCCTCACACTCCTGTCATGTATATTAGTCCCCAACCACCGTGATATCCTCCTCCAGGATCACTCCAGTTTGTAAACCTTCCTCTTTGTCCACTGGACACAGTGTCCCGACTTGGCCATAACAGTGTGGAGCAAAGGGGAAAACTATCCTGTCTCCTGGTGAGCTGTGACTGCTGCAGACACCCATCCTTTGCTGTCTGGGCTCACATCGCTTTAAAGGCAACACACTAAACTTTCCCTAAATATTTTTCAATGGCTACAGCTAGAATTCCATCCCTCTCCAGCATTCCTTCCCTGCATTTCACAGACATTATAGCAGTCCCTGTCTCAGCCTGAGCAACCATTCTGGGGATATGACTTACCTTCCTTCCATGGGCAGGACTGTGCATCACCCTTCACTGGTTAAGAAACGTTCTCTCCACATCAAGGCTTGCTTCCAGCAGTAACTTGTTTCCTCAGTTCCCCCAAAGAGAGGCAACTCCCCTCTCTGAGGTTTTCCTCCTAAGGCTAGGATGAAGCAGTTCCTTTTTACCTGTATTCCAGGACATTTAGAGCAGCTTCCTGCTTAATGATCCTTTTCACTCCTTCTACTGCAACATCCTGCATTCCTCAAATCCCTTCCTAGAATGTTGTTTCTCCCTGCAGCCCACCTGGCTGTGTCTCATTACCCAAAAAGCTGAGGATGGAGCTGAGCTCCTTCAGGAGCTGCTCGCACTTTGGCCTTAGCACCAGAAGGCTCATCCTCTCCATCGTCTCCATCCTCTCCATTCTCTCCATCACCACAGTGTGACCTGCTGGGCTCACACCCCCTCCTGCGACTTATTGTTGGGAATCACTGACCTGGGGAACATCCTCCTGAAAGAAAGGAAAACTGGGGGCAGATTGGGAGATGCAAACTGCAGTCACTCGTAGTCTTACCTGGCAACATCTGTCTTGTGCTCCAGAGAGGAGATTTGGCAGGCAGCGACATCAGACTGGGAAGTGACTTGGAGTATACACTCAGCCTCTCTTGTGATTTAAAACAACATATCTTGTGTGCCAATTCCCTACTAATTCATCCTCTTGTCAGCCTATGTCTCCCCTGGGAGAGGTGGAATTGCTGCATTGATTCTCTTAAATCTCTTTGCCTTAAATGCTCACACAGGGGTACTGAACACCAGGCAGAGACTCCAGGGATGCACTCACTGGCGTTCATCATCTAACCCCATTTTTTTTTCTGGCAGACAACCTCCATTCTCCATTCTACTGTGCTGCACTGTGGCTCTGTTGTCATTTGTGGCAAAGATTTGCACTTTTTTCTTCTGTCATTCCCCAAGGTTTTGCAGCTGATCCTGTTAAAGGATTGTGCAGAGGGGCTGGGCTGGTGTGCTAGTGCAGTCCTACATTTTTCTAGATCACTCCTATCTTCCCTGCTCCTCTTGCTGCTGATGAAGAGGAAAGTTCCCATGTTGCCATGAAATCAGGGACTGCAACAACTGAAACTGCTGCATAGGTAAATGAGTCATAGACCAAACAAGGTGCTGCTGGATCCATGCCAGTGTTGGACCCAGGCTGAGCCCTGTTGCCACCTCACCCTATCCGACAAGCACCCCTACAAGCACAACAGTGGCGGGATCTGTGTCTTCCTCCTTCTGACAGTGTAGGGCAGCAGGACTCCCAGCCTGTTTGGGGCACCCTATACCCTTCCCACACTTCAATGTGAAGTTTGCATCCATATCCCCAGTGGAGATAATTGCAGGGAAGGGTGGGGCCCTTTTCAAGGCAAAGCAGGGAGCAAAGATCAGCGTGTTAAGCCCCAAAACTGAGAGGATCATGAAGGGAGGAAAAAAGGCATTTGGTGGTAAAACTGAAAGGCATCTCCCTGGTGCCTCCAGGCCCCACAGCAACTCGTAGCCATGGCCCACTGGCCTCACACAAGGCCAAGGTGTGTCCCACAGGCTCAGGCTGCTCTTTTCAGCTAGCTGTGAGTGAGGAACATGGCCTTGACCAGCATGATTTGGCCATGTGCCCAGGAATCCTGTCCCTTCCATTGGCTCCTCCACTTGGCACCATCTTGCTGTTTGCCTTGTGTGCCTGGGGAAAGTTCAAAATCCTGGTGATAGTGGAGTGGTCAGTATCAGCCTTAACTCTCTGCAGGCTGGAGTCACAGGTCCTTCCCCAGCCCCTGAGACCATGTGTCAGGCTGATCTCCCAAGGGAGACCATGCCCATGCAATCCTGCACCTGCTCCTAGACACATCCCTGCTCTGGAATTGTAGGGGTTCCCAGTCTTCCCCCTCTGCCAGAGCCAGATTTCAAGGCAGGTCAGAACAGAACCCACCAAAATCATTATTTGAGAACACTTAGAGGTTTCACAAGCTTGAATGAGCAAGTCAGAGGCTTCATACACTCTTATCCCCAGCAACTCCCTGGGAACACAGCCTGGTGGCATCTGGAGGGGCTGGGGACAGGGGATACAGCACCCTGACATCAGCTCAGCCTCCACCTTTCCTGCTCCACACATGTACCAAGGAAAAGTGGGAGTCCAAGCAGCACCAAGATATTTAGGGTGCAAACTGTCTGCTAGAGAGGGATATGGATTCCCAGGCAGGAATGCCATGCAGCCTGCAGCCAGATCTGAAAGGGACACCTGGAGCACCTGGCATTGCCCCGAGGCCATGCGATATTGTTGGGAGAGCTGGAGAGGTGAAATGGACCCCAAAGTAAGCCAGAGGGACCCTGACCTCCCCTGCAGAGCTCCTGGGGCAGCAGGGTCCTCGGGACCTCCTCAGTGGCTGCACATGAACCCCTCAGTTGTGTCCCCCGGCTGGATGGAAATAAGACAAGGAGCGAAATGAGGCTTCCTGCACTGCAGGTCCCATCAGGGACATCACCACCACCACCACGATGAGCTGCAGAACAAGCATAGCTGCCTCTGGGAACTAGGAAATGGGAAGCAGGGAGCCTAGCTCGGGCTGGGGGCCAGCTTTGCAGGGATCGGTGTGGAGAAGAGGCCAGGGCAGCTCTGGCTCACGGCAAGACTGGTGTCATTTTGTGTCTGTCTTGAAGCACAGGCAAGTGTTCCTTAACATCCTGAACATCCTCCAGTGTTGTCCTGCCTTCCCAGACTCTTCTGGGACAATGGCTGCCCCTGACTGCCCCAGCTGAAGTCATCATTTCCAAGCCTTGCCTGGTGTTAAAGGGAGGGTCAGAATTAGCTGCCAAACACTGTGATGAGGCAAGAGCCACTACAGTGCATGTCACCACACATCACACCTGGGCAGGAGACTTGCCTTCCTGTCCCTTAGGGCCAGGACACAGCTGGCTTGGTCAGGGGCAGCAGGATCCCGCCTTGAAGGTGGGGTTCAAATGTCAAGGAATCAATGCCTCGGTGTTCTGTGCTTTAATCCAGGGGTTTGAGAAGCCTCCTGTGGGTCTGTGAAGCTCAGGATTTAGGTCTGTGCTGCTCCCGGGGTGTGCAGGAGCTTGGAAAGCTCCTGTGGGTGCTTCCACAGGTGTTTGGCAAGCACCTGCAGTGGAGCCACGTGGCTGTACCTGCTCCCTGGGCATCTTTCAAGGTGGTGCCCCTCAGCCTCTCCTTTGCTTGATGTTTCAGTGGGAAGCTAGTATCTCCAAAGTGGAAGAATTTCAAGGGGCTGCAGCTGCTTTGCTGGGATAAAATTCGACTCAACAATGTGATCTGGAGAGCGTGGTACATCCAATGTGAGTATGGGCCAGATCCCACTCTGTCTGCTGATGCCAAGCTGTGCCAGTGTGATGGGTCTGGCACCAGAACGACCGTGTACAGGTGCAGAGATAGGGATGGGGCATAGATACAGCCAGCTGTATTCTCCCCTGTGCAGATGTAGAGCGGAGGAAAAACCCTGTGTGCAGCTTCATCACCCCTCTGGAGGGCATGGAGGCTGATGAGCACCGAAAACCAGAGGTAGGCCAGGGTCCCTTGCAGCTCTCTGGGGCAGCAGCAGGTCTGTGTGGCACGGTGGGGATCTGGGGACATGTTGCATTTCATGGATTTGCTGGAAAAGGTGTTTCTGATATGGCACAAGGCAAGCAGGTGCTGGGGCCAAGGAGCTCAGCCATGACCCCCTGTCCTGCCTCTCAGGCTGTCGTGCTGGAGGGCAACTACTGGAAACGCCGGATTGAGGTGGTGATGAGGGAGTACCACAAATGGAGGATCTACTACAAGAAACGAGTGAGTGCCTCTGCCCAAGCTGCTCACTGTCCTGTGGCAGTGCCAGCTGTGGGATGGAACAGTGTGCCCTGAAACCTGGAGCCATGGCTGACAGGGTGGGACATGTCAGGCTTTTGCCAGAGCGGCAGGGGGATGCTAGCTGGCTCCCTGAGCTCGCCCTGCCTGGGGGCTGACATAGGCATTCTCCTTCCAGCTCCGGAAGTCCACACGGGACGGAGAGATCTCCAGTCCAAAGAAGGTGAGTCTGCTGAGAAAGAGTGGGAAGAGAGAGAAAGGGGAGCACGATTTGGACCCCTTCAGTGGGCAGAAGGGCAAAGAAAAGCCCCAGGGCATGATAAGCCCATTGGAATGGGATGCTAAGCATCTGGGAGCAGCAACGTGCCAGGCGTTAAAATGGAAGCTGCTGGGGGAGCAGCCAGGGAGCCAGACAGGGACCCTACCCACGAAAGGCATCCACTCGGCTTCTTTGCTCTATCTCATGCAGGATGAGGATGCCTGGAGACCAACAGAGAAATGGTGCAACCAGCTCTTCTGCAACGTAGTGCCCATGCTGCTCGGGGATGAGGAGGAGGAGCGCGGGAGCAGGCAGCATTTCGATTTGGACACCTTCCTCTCGGACATATCTGACACCCTCTTCACCATGACACAGATGCCCAGCACCCACCAGGCACTCCCCGAGGATGGTAGGTGCTGCAGACTATACTTCAGCAGGATGTGGAGGAGGAATCCAGATGCTGTATCTTGGCTAAGCCCCTGAGAGCTACTAGCCATGTCCTTTTGGGCAGGCAGGGTCCCCTGGCATCTGCCCTAATGGGACAGGGGGATGTTCCTGTCCTGCCCAGGGACATCCCAGGGAGTGGATGCTTAAGGAGTGTTTAGGCAGGGTGGGATCATTCCCTTCTCCTGTGGTTCTCTATGCACCAGTGTGCGCTGTCCCAGGGCTGAGCTCCCCAGGGACCACCGGCACCATGAAGGACTTTGCCAGGGAAGGTCCTGCTTCCATGGCCACTCTTCACTGTCCCTACCTGGCCTTGTCCCTTGGGCGTCTGCAGCTCCAATCTGTGCCAAGGATCAGCCTTTCACTGGGGTTCCTGGGAACTGGATGAGGCCCTAGGGGTGCTGATGGACGGTGGTGGGATGGGATGGCCCTGGATCTCTACAGGCACTTATCTCACTGCCCAGAGCAGGGTGCAGTGGTACAGGGTGACTCTGGGGTGACACAGAGGTGTGGCAGCCAGGTAAGGTGTCAGGGCAGTGGTGGGAGCAGCCCTCAGGGTGGGTCTTGGGGATGCACTGGCTGGGCCTTGATATTCCAGCTCTGCCCTTTTCCAGCATATGTTGGGAATGCTGACATGATACAGCCGGATTTGGCACCCCTGCAGCCCAGCCTGGATGACATGGACATATCAGGTAAGATACAGCCTGGATATGGTACCACATCCCACCCAGCCTTGCACCCTGTGACTGCCTAAAATGGATTGTCACATGTTTGGCCTGGCAGCAGTGGGAGGTGCTGAGACAGGCAGAAAGCACTGGACATCCAATGGCATGGGAAAAGTAGCATGGATGGGCAGGGGCTGAGGGCAGAGCCTTGTTGTGCCTGCCTGCCTCTGGAAAGAGTCACAGAAGGTCAGGAAGGGCTTGGCCAGGAGCTGTGGGAGGGGATTTCTACAAAAAGAGGATATTTCCAGGAGTGCCAAAATCCCTCATTTTGGCTGCAGATAGAGGAAGGACAATTGTACCCTAGAGGAAGAGGAAACCTCTACAGAGTAGGTTTTGCTGAGTCCCCTCCTCACCTACTGCCCATGCAGCCTAGGTGGTTGGCTTGGAGCTGGGACCCTGCATTGGGCTGTGCTACATCCCCTGGGGACAAGTCACTGTCCCTGCCAGGCTGCCCAAAGACAAATCTGGCGCTGGTGTCCAGCTGGGGCAGGGGGCTGCTGAGGTAACACCAGCAAGTGGGCAGTGGCAAACTCCCCCATGCTGCCATGCGGGCTCTGAGCTGTGAATGTTCATGCAGTCAGCTGGGACATGTCCTGGTCCCAGCAGTGTCCCCAAATGCCAGGGCAAGGCACTGTTGGGGACCAGCTTTGCCCTCCAACATGCCAGAGCTGATGGCCTGTACACATTGTGCCGGGTGGGAACCGGTGGGGGTTGGTGGCTACCCAGCTATACCTAGTGGCCTTGGGCAGCATCAGCTGTGAGTACCCTGGAGCTCCATGGCCCATCTCCACTTCCACTTCTTCCAGGAAAAGAGGGTACTTGCACCATGGCTGTGGAGTGTTGCAAGACCAGATGCTGGTAGGGAGCAGGCTGCGCACTCTATGTGCCAGGGCAAGTGGTGGCATGAGTGCCCTTGGGATTGATGCTCTTGGGATGGATGAGGTGGGAAGACTCCTGCCAGCATCCTCTCAACTCATTCCAACCAGAGATCACATCAGAATGAGGCGTGCTGGGAAGAGGATCTGTTGCTGGTGCTTCACCTTCTGTCCCCTGGTGCCCCAAGTGGGCATCACTTGCTGGAAGGTGTGACAGCTCCAAGTGGGTCAAATTGACACTTGATAAGTGTCCCTTATCCCGAGAGGTTCTGTATGGTGTCACAGCAGCAGCTCCACCACCTTTCTGAGGGCCCAGCATGGCCTCAAGCTCAGTAGGAGATGGCAGGAGCACAGTGGTTCCTTTCTGAACCAATATGTCAATCAGGTTGGCTTTTTTTCCTAGGAAAAAGCTTGTATTTTGCTTCAGGGTGCTTCTTGGCAATGGGATGGGTTTTACTGCAGACCACAACATCACAAGGAAACATCCCTTCCTGCTCTGACCACGTGCAGTGCCTCAGCCCAGGGACACTGCTGGGGCTGGGGAGGGTCCCAAGTCTGGCTGTGGCCCCTGGTCTGCCAGGCAAGTGTGTCCTGGGACAGAGCAGCATCCCATGGTGTGCTTGGAGACCTGTTGGTGGGAGTTTTGTCCTGGGTGGAGCAGCTCCCTGGGTGATAAAGTGTTAGATATGGGCACTGTGCGTGCCAGGTACCCCTGGGGCCGTGGGGAGAGTAGGGAGAGGAGATTGGGGTGCTGGGTGCCAGCCAACCCAATTATGTCCCAAAAGGTCCCTTTTTCAGCAGGGCAGGCAACTTGGGACCAAAGATCACCCAGAAGCCTCATGCAGAGCTACACAGGGCAGACATGTGGGGTGGGCACCATGGGGTCACAGGGCTGTCATTGCGTGGGGTGGTGTGGCACAGCTCAGTGCCTGTCAGTCAGTGTCTGCAAACCAATCCCCAAATGAGGAAGCATCTCGTGTCTGCGGTGGGTGCTGGAGTGCGGTGTGAGGCAGATGGAGAAGTCCTGACGGCAGAGGCGAGGGAGCAGTCCGACCCTGTGCCCTGCTGGCACCGTGCTCCAGGTAGGATTGGTGCTGGGCACTGGGGCTGGACTGTCCATCCCATGGGGTGGCAATGCCCTGCTGTACTGCAGGGCTCTCCCCAAAGCCTGGGACAAGTGCTGGAGGGTCTTTGGGTTGGGAAGGCCCAATCACATTGGAGAGCATCCCCAGGTTTGAGCAAGATACCAAAGGTATGGTTTGCTCACCATGCAGGCTCTTCTCCCTTGAGCAGGCTGTGCCCTGGCCATGCTGCATTGCCCGGAGCAAAACAGGGTGATACAACAGTGAGGAGGAGCATGGGCAAGAGCTATGGGGTGAGGAAGGGGCGGGAGAAAGGGAGGACGAGGCTCCCAGGGACTGCCAGCCACCTTCCATCCCTGTAGCACAGTGAGAGGCATGAGAGGGTCTGATACCTGCAGAGCTTCAGTGCTGGTGGCAGGGACATCCTGGAGTGGGCATGCCAATGCAGGTGGGGGCAATGTGGAGATGGACTGCATCCAGGAAGGCCAAGCTCCTGCCTGGCAGCACTGCAGCACACACAAAGTGCTGGCCTGTGGAGGGGCAGGGATGGCCCTGACATCTGTCAGGGATTCACCATGGTTGTGGCAGGAGTAAGGGGCAGTCTGAGGGCTGACTGGGACATCTCAGCAGTGTCTCTCTTCTGTCTCACATCACTGTTCTCCTCAGATGGCAGTGCGTGGCATGCTGGAATCATCACCGTGCCCACTCCCGTGGCATCCTACAGTGCTGGCATGTTTGCTCCTCTGGTGTAGGTTCAGCAGGGTCTCAGGGCTTTGTGGGTCCCAGCCAGGGACCCTGGACCACAGATGGTGCCCTGAGCATGGGAGTCCACACCAGGCAGGCACTAGCAGCAGGGCCTGGAGCTGGCACTGCCAGTGCCAGCCAAGGGCTGGAGAGCACATCTGGGTTCTTCCCAGAAGAGATGCAAGTGCCTGTCCCCAGTGGCTGCTCAGACACTGCACCTGTGCCAGGGGCTTCCAGGCAGCAAATGCAGTGAACCCTCCTGCTCCGTCCTACAGGGAAGCATCCAGCAATGCCATCCATGTCCCACAGTCATCCTCTCGATGAAAAACCCGCCCCGTGGCGATGCCAGAACCAGCATTGACACAGGCACTGAGCCAAGGCATTCAGGGGGCTGATGTGCCTAGGGAGACAGCTGCCAAAAGTATGGGGCCAGCCCTTTGTGCTGTGGTGTCTGGGCCTGCGGAAGGACCAGGGTTGTGGGAAGGAGAGAGGAAGGGAGGGGGAGTCATGGCAGGGTCACGCGGCTTGGCTTCAGGAAGGCCATGGGATGTGGTTAGCCACAGGCTGCACGCACAGCAGCACTGGAGAGGGCAACACAGAACTTGTCACCGCTCCAG
The DNA here is from genome assembly GCF_052056855.1 of Sturnus vulgaris. Classification (NCBI taxonomy): domain Eukaryota; kingdom Metazoa; phylum Chordata; class Aves; order Passeriformes; family Sturnidae; genus Sturnus; species Sturnus vulgaris. The sequence goes on from NC_142263.1 coordinate 11,030,187, forward strand.
GGGACCATCCCCATGGCTTGGGGATGCCATGACCTGATTGTCCATCCCCTCTGCTGTGGCTGCCCCCCAGCCAGGGTGTCACAATCCCTGCCACAGCCTGGGGCTGATGCAGCAACACACACCCCTGGGAACAGCTCTGGGGCTGGAGCACATGGAGCTCAGCTGGGTGTCAGGGATGGAGTCCCCACATTTGGAAGGCATTCCAAGTGGGTTTTCGTGCCCTTATGCATGTGACAATGCTGGCCCTAGATAAAAATGTGCTGGATCTGCCCTGGTCCCAAAAAGTGCAGAGTGCCAGTAACAGCGCATGGTTCCACCCCTCATGTGCCAGCGTGTTGCCCTCCTCTCCGGGCAGGTCCGCTTATGCCAGTCCCTGTGTCTCCACTTGGCTCTGCAGAAATCTTCACCAGCCACCGGCCACCCCCATCTCAGACACAACCAGCCTACCAGGATCCATGCTGCTTCTCGCCCATGGCTGAACCCCTGTTCAGCAGTGGGGGGTCCCTGATGGGTGCCCGGGGTTTGCCTGTGAACCCCGAGGCCCCACTCCTACCTGGCCCCCTCCTCCAGGTGAGTGGGATCCCAGCCTGCAGCCTGTGGCTTACTGGTGGTGTACCAGTCACCTGCCCTGACCCTGCCATGTTTTCTGCAGCCCAGTGGCGCCTCCCAGCTCAGCCTCCACAGCACCTTCCCGGGCTCTGAGCTGCCCCTGGCCCCTCTGCCCCCCGATCCCCCCGACGTGGCACCCAGCAGCCTCAGCCCCCAGCTCCGACACAAGCCCACACTGCAGTACGACTTCCCTGGCAAGTGCCTCAGCCTGGAGCCGCCAGCACCCCACTACGTCCCCCCTGTCCCATCCCCCCGGGCACCACTGCTGAGTCCAGAACCCCCCTTCTCCCCTGCCTCGGCCCCCCGCTTTAAGTTCCCGTACAGCAGTTCACCTGACTCCTCGCTTGTCACCCACCCTGCCTCCCCTCTCTCGAGCCCTTGCTTCGCCCCCTACGTCCCAGGGCTGGCCTGTGCCACAGGCATGGGGCCCCAGGGGTACCCCAGCCCTGCTGCCTCCCAGCTCCTTCCCCCCACCCTGCTGGGCAACCCCAGGTTTGCCCCCACCAAGGGCCTGCCCCAGGGTGGGAATGGGCGACCCAAGGCGAAGCCTAGTGGCACCAAGGCAAGGAGGCTGCAAGGACATCCTCTGTCCCACCTGCCCGAGCCCAACCCCTGCTCGAGCCAGCTCCTGACCACAGGTAACAGGGTTGGGGGGCTGTGGGGGGACAGAAGGGTGAGGTGGGGGGCACGAGGTGGGGATCAGAGTGGGGACCCTATTTCTCCCTGGGGTTGGGACACAGGGAATATTGGGCAGGGCACATGGCGGTCCCCATAGCGGGGTAGTTCCAAACCCAGGGGTGAAGCCACGCCTGAGGGATTGCCCTGGCCTCAGTGGCCTCAGCCCAGCCAGGACTTGGCTACGGGCACTGCTGGGAAGTTCCTGTGTCCCCAGTCTGGTCTCTATGGCCCTGTTGGTACAAAGGGCTGGGGCTCCCTGCCTGCACGAGGCTCCTGAGAACATCCTTTTTGTGAAGAGAACAGTCTCCTCCTCCAGAGGTGCATCCCTGTTCTCTGGGGCAATCCAGCAAGAAAGGGGCTGCAGGAGTTTTGGTGCAGGTTGGGGCTGGCTGTCTCCTTGGGCAGGGAAGGTCACCCCGCCCCAACAGCCCCATGCAGCAGTGCCCATCTGCTCCCTGCCCCCTCAGCCAAGCAGGACCTGGTGCTGGATACCCCTCGCCCGATGGGTACAGGACTCATGCCCACAGCCCCTATCTCCCCGGTAAGCACTCAACAACTTGCTGGGTTGGGAATTTCCTTCTCCTGGCTGCTGGGGAGGGGCAGAGATGGGCTCTGGGGGTCACACTTTGCTATGGGCTGGACAGAAATGGAGGGAAAGAGGGGCCACGTGTCTGGGGATGGCAGGAGTTGCCTGAGTTTCTTTTCCTGTAAAAAAAACAGGGCAGAGGTGAGAGACATCCTGCTTGCAGGGCCCCTTTCCTGAGGTGCTGGGGCTGCCCCTGCAGATGGTGGCATGGGGCTGCACATCCCCCTTCCCCATCCCCTCGTGGGGGTTTGGCTGCCAGTGCCTGGGCAATGGCCAACCTGGTGTGTGTGATCCCCCAACTCCCCTCCCCTCTGCCTTCTCCCAGCAGCAGAGCACTGTCCCCAAAGTTCCTGCCACCTTCCTCTCCAGAATGGCCCAGATGAGCCCAGGACTGGCTCCTGGCTCCAGCCCTTCCCAAGTGTTGCTGCACACAGTGGGCATGCAGCCAGGCCCTCTGCAAGTCCCCAAGGCAGAGCAACTGTCCCCCACCTCGGCTTGTGGTGAGTCTGGAGCACCCCAAGGAGCTCCAGAGGGCACTGGGGTTCCTGCAGAGAGCTTGGACCAAACACTGTGGGAATTTTCATTTTGGCTTAAATCCTGGCTATTTCCTTTTATCCAGATGAGCATTCTGTGCCCCTTCACCTGCCTCTTTCTCCACCAGCAAAAGCAGAAATAGGGAAAGACAAAAATGGAGCAAAATGTCGGACTGTGGTTTTGAAACCCCAGAGCTTGGTTTTGGAGCAGGAAGCATCCGCTTTCACCCGCAGTAACCAGCATGGCTGCTGGAAACCAGCCTCTGGTGTTGTTCCCAGTTCAGTTTGGTGCTGCACACCACAACCTTGCTACCCTTGCAACTCTTTCCATGCAATTTCCACCCCAAGAAATGCTGGGAATTTAAAATGTCAAATGCCAGATGTTCTCATTTCTGAGCAGCTGTAAAATGAGTGGGACTTGGGATAATGTGTGCTTGGAGGCTGAAGTGGAGCATCTCCATCAGCTGAGTGGGGTGGCTTGTCCTGGGGTGGGGGCAGTACTGTGGGATGCTCCTCTCTGCCTGTCCCAGGTGCTGAGACATCACCTTGTCTGCTATCTCTCTCTTTATAGCAGCACCTTCCTTTTTTCAGGCAGTGACTGGCCCAAGCCCAGCCAGGCTTCCCCAGGCCCCACTGCAAGGCTGGGCCCTAGCATCTCCCCACAGCAGACTGTGACCCGTCCAGGAAGGCCTGAGTCCAGCAAGGTATTGCAGGAGCTGCCAACTTCATATGCACCCCTCTTTCCTCCTCCCCCCAAAACACCATTCACTCTCACTTCAAGCTTTGGGCCAGTCCTCAGTAGGGCTGGTGGCCCATGGCTGTCCCTGCTGCTGGGAGGTGCCTAATGGCACTGACCTGCAGCTGGAGAGCCGCCGCATCACACACATCTCCGCTGAGCAGAAGAGACGCTTCAACATCAAGCTTGGCTTCACCACGCTGCACAGCTTGGTGAGCACACTGAGTGCTCAGCCCAGCATCAAGGTGAGCACCCATGGCCAGCCCTGGGCATGCAGGGACATGGCACGTCACCCAGAGACACTGCATCCCTGCTGTGACCCACAGCACAGAGCTCCTCTTCTGCACCCCAGCCTGTGGTGCAGGAGGCTGGAGCACACAGCAGGCACACAGTGTGGCTGTGTGAGGGTGGTCTGGGCCCCCTTCCCCTCTCACCCCATGGCCCTCAGGTCAGCAAGGCCACCACCCTGCAGAAGACAGCCGAGTACATCTGCAAGCTGCAGCAGGAACGGGCAGCTCTGCAGGATGAGGCACTGCGTCTGCGGGAGCAGATCGAGGAGCTCAATGGCTCTATCAAGTAAGGGGGCTGTGGCTGGGGGAGATGAGGGAGAGCACTGCCTGCTTTGGGGTAGCCAGGCAGGGCAAGCAGCAGCGCCAGGGCAGCAGCAGGTCTCCCTGGAGCACCTCCCAGCTGACTGTCCCTCCTCAAACCCTTTCTGTGGGAAGGCTGATGCTTAAGAGGCAGGACAGAGTAGGGCCAGGTCCCACACCTGCCCTGGGAGTGGTACACTGGCTGGCAACTCCTGCTGAGCTTCCATGGCTCCCAGCCTCCCGAACATGCCCCCACAACACTGGTTGTGCCCCACAGTCTGTGCCAGGAGCAGCTGCCAGCCACAGGAGTGCCCATCACGCGCCAGCGCTTTGACCACATGCGCAGAATGTTTGACGAGTACGTTTGCTCCTCCACACTGCAGAACTGGAAATTCTGGATCGTATCCTTTGGGGTCAGTGCCTGCTGCTCCCTCTCACCCTCCACCAGACACCAGGTTCTCTGATTCATCTGCTGCTACTGGGTCTTTGGGGTCCCTCAGGATCAGGAGGCTTTGAGGACCACAGGGAGATGTTTCCCAGCCAAAGTCACATGGTGGAAACATGCTGATGTTCTATGGTTAGGAGGGATATTCTGATCCTAGGGATCAAAAACAGTTGGATAAATAGTCCTCAGAGAGAATGGAAGTGGAGCTAAGTTTATAGAGGAAATTGCTCTTGATAACAAGGAACTGGCTCTGAGAGGCAGCAGCCATGGATTAGGGAAGGTGCAGACACAAAGCTGGGGACCTGATTGCTTGGTCTTCGTGGTTGCATGGCATACCCTGGAAACATAGGGATGGAGAGGAGCAAGGGCCAAGAAACCTGTGGGCAAAGGGCTGGATCTGCTCCTCTGTGAGCATGAATTAGACACACTGGGACTTACTGGCAGAGTCTGTGAGGTCTGTGAAATCCCAAGTGGCAGTGTGATAAAAGGCACTGCTGCCTGGATGGTGCCATCCAGCACAGGGTATCTGGAGAAGGCAGAGGTGACTTCTGATGCAGAGCTGGGGAGCTCCTTCCTCAGGACATGGGGTTTCATAAAGCAAACATGGGCTCCAGGACATGCTTGGGGTGGAGGTGTCTGTGGATTACTGCCTGCACAAAATCACCAGGCTGGTCCCTGCAGGCTGGAAGCAACAGGGGAGCTTATGGGACACACTGATGTCCTGCATTGCCTCTGAGCACTTTGCTAGCTGGTTCCTTGAGGTGCTCTGGAGGACACGTCTTGTGTCTCAGCAACCTTTTCTGGCAGCCCTAGCCATGCAGGGTTTTGCATCTCTTCCACTGCCTACCCAGGTGACACTCATTCCATCACCCCCAGCAGCTTGGGCTGGTGCTAGGTGTGGTGCTTTGCTGGGAAGGCATTCAGCAGGTCTGTTCCATGGCCTGTTGTGCTGCCCCAGCAGTTCTGCTCTATGTCCAGACAAGAAGGTCTCTCCTGCTGACACAGGAGGGTGATGCCCACACCTGGGAGGACTGAGACCATTGTCATAGGAAAGCTGGTCCTTAACTCCTCTGATCCCACCAGTTCAGTATCATTATCCGGCCACTCTTCGAGTCTTTCAATGACATGGTGTCCACAGCCAGCATGGAGAGTCTCACCCAAACATCCCTCACCTGGCTGGACCAGCACTGTTCCCTCCCAGCGCTTCGGCCAAGTAGGTGGCCCTGTGCCTGGCTGTGGCACCCTGAGCAAGTTGTGTTGGCATGGACTGAGGGAAACGCAGAGGGGAAAGGGACAGGAGTGTCCCGGGGGATGGCAGGGCTGATCTGCGGGATGTAATGGAGCTCGTGGTCAGTGATTTGCCGTGCTCCTGTCATACCCATGCCCCAGCTGAGCCCGAAGTGCCCTAACCCCGTGTCCTGGCAGGGCAGGTTCAGCCCTCCCCAAAGCCCCTCAGGGTGGGTTTCCCTTCACCGCGTCAGCTGGGGCTGCGGGAACGACCAGTGCCACCGTTCCGGGGGCTGCAGCGGGGCCGGGCAACGCCGTTTCCCCCAGGATGGGTCCGCCTTCCAGCCCCCTTGTCCCCTGTCCCCGCAGCCGTCCTGAGCTCCCTGCGGCAGCTGAGCATCTCCACGTCCATCCTCAGCGACCCGGCCCGTGTCCCCGAGCAGGCGGCGCGGGCAGTGGCGGCGCTGGGACGCCCCGGCACCTCCTCCTCCACCTGACTGCTTCGGAGGCTCTGGGGTGTCCTACGGGCACCGGCGTGGGGAGCTGGGACTGCACGTGGGCTGTCCCGCCCTGGCCTCCTGCAATAAAGGACTTGTTGTGCCACGGACCCCGCGTGGTTCTTCAGCCCCGAGGCCACTTTGGGCACGGCCGGGAAGGGCGGAGGGGGACCGGGACTTGATGGGGGGTGAGACCGGAAGGGGTGAAAGCCGGGACTCGGAGGGGGGCCAGGGGCTGGGGAGGATGAGAGAAACCGAGGTTGGGGGCAAGTGAAAGAGAAGAGGCTATGAGGGGGGGCGGTCCGGGGCTGCGGGGTGAAGGGCAGTGCGGGCAGGGGTGGTGGGAGCAGGGGGCGGAGTTAAGGTGAGGATTGACGGCCGGGGCTTGGGGGAGCAGGAACTGGAGGGGGACCGGGGTGGGAGGGACGTAGAAGCTGGGGGTGGGATGAGGGGAGTCTGGGCTGTGTGGAAGGCACGGGCTGGGGTGGTGTGTTAGAAGAGGGTCTGTAGGGTTGACGGGGCTTTGTGGGAGGCAGGGGCTAAGAAAAAGGGGCTAGGAGGGGGTCGGGGGTGTCTGTGGCTGAAGGGAAAACGGCCGGGACGGAGGGTGCAGTACCAGCGCCAGGGGCCGCCCTGTGCGCGGATCACAGGGGCCGCGTATGCGCACACGGAAATTCCCCCCTCCTGGTACCGGTCGCTGACGCGGCGGCGGAAATATGGAGGCAGTGGCAGCGCTGGGTGGGTCGGGGCTGCCGGGCGCCCTCATCCTCCTCATCCTCGTCCTGCTGCTGGCGGTCGCGCTGCACCGCTCCGCTCCGTGGGAGACCCCCACTGCCCCGCAGGACGGTGAGTACCGTGCGGACAGTGGGGCACCGGGCAGCGCGGGACGTAGCTGAACCGGACCCACCGACCCCTCCGCTCCCGCAGGACTTAGGGCGAACGGGCACGTCAGACCGGAGAAGCCGCGAAAGGCGAAGCCGGCGGCGAGGGCTCGCAGGGAGAAGCCGCAGGAGCAGCACAGCTTCGCACACCGGCTGCTGGTCGCTGCCCTTAAGGTACCGGGGCTGGTGCCTCCCTGTTGCTGATGCCAGTGTGCTTCTCGGTATTGGTGTCCCCCTCGATGCTGGTGTCCTGCCGGCGCTCAGGCCGGTGTCTTCCCGGTGCCGCTGTCCCACCTGCTGCCGCTGTCCTGCTGGGGTCGAAACAGGTGTCCCTGTCAATGCTGGCGTCTCGCCTGTGCCGGTGTCTCACTGCGCTTCCCCTCATTCTCCCTCCCCTCGCGTCCTCCGTGACCACTCTCTATCTGCAGGGCCACAGCAGCCCGGTCACCTGCCTGGACTTCAGCAGCAATGGCAAGTACCTGGCGTCATGCTCTGAGGACCGCACGGTGCGGCTGTGGAGCACCCGGGACCTGGCGGGGCGGGAGCACCGCTGTCTGCGCGCCAACGTGGGGCTGGACCACGCCGAGTTCGTCCGCCTCAGCCCTGACTCACGGTACGGCCGGACTTTGTACTGGCACCGGGATGTCCTGCAGAGCCGCCAGTCTCACGGCCGAGCTGTGATGGGATCAGTGGCGTTGCTCTGGGATGGGTGGAGGCAGCATCTCTCACTGGGTCATCACAGTATCACTGATTGGTGGCCTGAGAGCAGCTGGCACTCAATCACAGAATCACCATAGTTCGAGTTGGAGGGGACCTCTGGAGATCATCTAGTCCAGCTCCTGGTGTGTTAATGTGTTTTTCAGGGCAAATATCCCAGTGCCCAGCTTGCTGTACCCATGGAAGGTGCCTGTTGAGGTCACTGCCAGCTGACTCTGCAGCTGGAATGTGCTGCTGAGTCTCTCCGGTGGTCAGGGGAGCTCTTGCTGGGTGCGAAATTTGGTGGAAAAGTGTGTTTTGCCTTTTGAGGTAGTCTCTTTTAGAAGGAGAGGAAGGGATTTTGTTTCCTGGTGTGGATAATAAATTCCCTTCTTTTTTGTTCAGTGTTGCAGTTGAGCCAACACAGGGAGAGAACTTGGTGCCCTTGTAAATATTTTTACCTGCCAGCATATCCCTCTTCCCAGGTGCCCCTGAGTGACCTGGGCTGAGCTGGGGCTCAGAGCCTGTCTCTCCACAGGGCTTTCATTGTCTGGCTGGCCAATGCTGAGACTATTCGTGTCTACAAGATGACCAAGAAGGATGATGGCAGCTTCACCTTCAGTGCGACTGCTGGGGACTTCCCAAAGAAGCACAAGGCTCCTGTCATTAACATAGCAATTGCAGAGACAGGTATGGAAATGACCTGCTCACCTCTCCAGATCAGCTCTGAATTGCTTGTGAAGCTACTGGATTCAAGGTGTTGGAGCTTTGGCATTCTTAGGTGTGTGTACAGCACCACTACTGAACTCGGTAGTCTCTTAGGTTTTTTTACATAATTTGCTACCGACTGAACCAAAAGGTGTTATTTTCACACCAATTATGTCCCTGTAACCAGGTCCCCGATATGCACAGTCTCTTAATTTACATTTTCAGGGATGCTGTTGCAAAGAGGTCTGGTCTCAGTATTGAGAGGATCGCTGTTCTCTGGGCCGCCAGTCTCTCTTTAACCAGTCATAAATCTCTCTAGTGAGTTCATATGGTCTATCTTGAACTTCTGGGATCATCTAGAACAGAGGTGAGGGTGGGTGGGTGGAAATTACATTTTAGTAAGGGCTTGATGGATTAATGCATCAGGTATGTGCCAGTGGCAGTTGGAAGCAGGTAGATGTGAATTCACCTCTCTAATAGGAGAGCAGGGAAAATGTTAACAGACTGGAGCTGTGAAAGTGAAAACTTAAACCTGCAACAAGTAGCTGGAAGGTAAACATGCAACTCCCTGCCTGGGCTGAGCTGGCAAAGGGGAAGTGGGAACAAGCAGGAGTCCAGCATAGGCACAACCAGCAATCATGGATCATGGTGGTGTGACTGGGATTCAGTTGCCTGCCTGCAATCCCCAGCTTGAAAGGTGCTTATCCTCGAGCTGATTTTGGGCGTGCAGCTCAGGAGGAGTGTGCTTTTTCCTGTTTGTGGCACAACACAATGGGGCTCCTAGCTCTGCTCGTGGTGCTCAGGGTCTTGAGTACAGGGCACACATGGACTCAGTGCCTGCTGCCTGCTCAGGAGCCAGAGGAGTACTGAGGCATAACCAGGAGCTGAGTCTTCCGATACTGCTCTTTATCCTAGGAGACTTAAACTCCTTGGATTTCGGTGCTGCTGCTGGTTTTCTCCAGCTGCAGGGAGAGGTTGTCCTGGGGGTTCGTTGAGTCTGTGGCAGCGTTGGGTCTGGGGGCTCCCCTGATCTTTGCCTTTTTTCTCCAGGGAAGTTTATCATGACAGCTTCCAGTGACACGACCATCCTGATCTGGACCCCAAAGGGAGAAGTCCTGGCCAGCATTAACACCAACCAGATGAACAATGCCTATGCCACAGTGTCACCCTGTGGGAGGTGAGTGACAAGCAGGATGCCAGACTGCTCCTTTGCTCAGAATAGCATCAGTTCAGACCATCGGCAGTTAGTTGTTACTGTAATGCAGTTTTCTGAGGCTTCCACAGTATAAAAAGGTATTTTGGCCCCCTGGGAGATGGAGCTTTGTAGGCTCAGGCACTCGTGTGTTGCTATTCTGCCTCAGCGCTGCTGTTCTGGTAACCTGAGAATAGCTTTGGCCTCAGGTAGCAGAGGTGGGACAGAGCAAATGGCCTATGCAAAGAAAACAGCATTTTGAACTTGTCTGTGACCTCTTAAAGGTTAATTATAAAAGTAAAGATTTTATTTCTGGGAGATCTGTTTATCAGGAAAATCACTTGCTGCTGTAGGTTGATTTGCCTTGCTCCTGGCGTGAGGAGTTTTGGGCTCAAAAGCATTTAACTCTTTTACTTTGATGGAGAGTTTCTCATTCCTGAGTTGTTCTGGTACCTTTTCTTAGTGTTCAGGGAAGGGCAGGTTTCAGGGAAAAGTGGAAATTCAGGGCCAGACTTGAGTGCAGGGGTCAGGACAGGTTTGCAGAGCTGTGGCCCTGCCTTGTTCAGGTCCTCTGTAAGAGGCAACCTCTCTGTCTCTGCTTGTTCCTTCACGCAGGTTTGTGGCGTCTTGTGGCTTTACCCCTGATGTGAAGGTGTGGGAGGTGTGTTTTAGCAAGAATGGAGACTTCAGGGAGGTGACCAGGGCTTTTGAGTTGAAAGGCCACACTGCTGGTGTACAATCCTTTTCCTTCTCCAACGACTCAAGAAGGTATGTGTGTGTTAGCTGCTCGGAGTTACCTTCAGGACATGTAAGTTCATCTCTTCCAGGGTTAACCAGCTGCACCACTGAGCTATGGGGGGTAAAGCACTGCCCTTGGCAGCCAAATCTGACTCCTCTATATTCCCTGCTCGTAGGAATCTCATGTGGTTTAATAAGACCAAATGCTGCACCTGGAACAGGGCAACCATCGGTATCAATCCAAGCTCGGAGTGAACAGATTGAGAGCAGCCAGGGGGTACTGGTGGGTGAGAGCTGGACATGATCAGCCCAGAAACTCCCCTGGGTTGATCCCATAGTGTGGACAACAAGGGACAGGGGAATTCTGCCCCTCTGCCCCACTCAGGTGAGACCCCACCTGCAGAGCTGCCTCCAGCTCTGGGGTCCCAGCATGGGAAGGACATGGAACTGCTGGAGTGAGTCTAGAGGAGGCACCAAGATGATCAGAGGGATGGAGCAGCTCTGTTATGAGGAAAGGCTGAGAGAATTGGGATTGCTCAGCCTGGAAAAGAGAAGGCTTCAGGTTATGTAATTGTGGCTCTCCAGGACCTGAAGGGAACTGACAGGAAAGATGGAGAGAGACTATTTACAAGGGCCTGGAGTCACAAGATAAGGGGGAATGGTTTCAGGCTGACAGAATGGGTTAGATGGGATATTAGGAAAAAAATCTTGTTTGTGAGGATGGTGAGGCCCCGGCACAGGTTGCCCAGAGAAGATGTGGCTGCCCCATCCCTGGAAGTGTTCAAGGCTCTATTGGAAGGGGCTTGGAGCAGCCTGGTCTAGTGGTAGGCTTTTTTACTTTGGAAAGAGAACACAGACTGTATGTGTGTACAGACTCACCCTTCCCAAGAGATATCTCTCCACAGAGGATTCCTGGTTCATGGGCAGGGCAGGGTAAGAGGTGCCGCCCTTTTTCCAAGCACTCATCAGGCTCTCTCTTGGCTGCAGGATGGCGACTGTGTCAAAGGATGGTACGTGGAAGTTCTGGGGCACAGATGTGGAGTACAAGAAGCAGCAGGACCCATACCTGCTTCTGACAGGGCAGTGTGCAGTGCCGGAGCCATGCCGCATTGCCCTGTCTCCTGACAGCCGCACGGTCGCTGTGGCAGGCAGCACAGACATTGTGGTGTGCAACACTCGGCGTGGCGAGGAGGAGGAGCGTTTTCTTGGAGTGCACAGCCACCGTATCACCGACCTTGCCTTTGACACCACTGGCCGCTATGTTGTGTCCTGTGGGGACCACACGATCCGTGTTTTCCACAACACTGCTGGGCACCGCGCTGTGGTGGAGGAGATGGAGGCCATGTTGAAAAAAACTGGGAACAAAGCCACACGGGAGAGGCTGGAGCAGCAGATCTCCAGCGCTCTCAAAGCATTGGCTGCTATCTATGGCAAGAAGCACTAAGCTACCCGTACACCCGGAGGCAGCTGTGCTCTGCCTTTGGGGATGTCTTTTTTTAATAGCTGTGTTACATCAGTAATAAAAAAGAGTGCCCGAGTCCTTCCTTTCGTGCTCTGTATGGGCGGGACAGGGCTGGGGACAGTGGGGTCTCCCATTGTCACAGTCTTGTGTTGTTTTCCTCCCCGGGCATAGATCATCAGTATCCCTTGGAAGTGATTGCTAAGGCATTGCTTATGAGTTTTCCTGAGCTTAGAAACGGGAGTTGTATGGATTTGGGGTAGGTTTTTTGCTTGGTTGTTTATTTTTTCCAGAGGACCTGCCAAAGCTCAGTCTTCTTAGATGCTAAACGGTGGGGATTCTGCTGCAGGGGACGGCGCAGTGCTATACCGGTGCAGCGGACTTAGGGTGGCCCCATGCCCCAGGCCCGCGGTCTCAGGGTGGCGTGGAGCACAACTTGCCGCAAAGGAAGATGGTAGCGCACTTTCGCCTCGTCTGAGCGTCGTTTCCGTGCCCGCTGTGGGGCGTGTACGTCTGCGCAGGCGCAGCAGCCGGGGCGTGTCGGGCGTGGTGACGCAGAACGCGCAGCGAGCGGGCGGGCCGCACAGGGCGCGTGCGCGGGGCCGGGTGCGGCGGCGGGTGCAGTGGGGCCGGTGCTGCGGGGCTGCGCGCGCCATGTCGGGGCGCTCGGTGCGGGCCGAGACCCGCAGCCGCGCCAAGGATGACATCAAGAAGGTGATGGCAGCCATCGAGCGCGTCCGCAGATGGTGAGGGCGGGCCCGCGGGGGGGAGGGCCCCGCCGCCCGCGCGCAGCCAATCACCGCGCCGCAGGGTGCGACCCGGGAGTGCGCGCCCAACCAGCGGGTGTAGGCGGAGGGGCGGTGGCCAATGGGAGCGGGGCGGGGACGGAAGCCAGCGTGATGGGCGGTTGGTCCAGCCAATCACAGTGCGGGGGGCGGGGAAAGTGCTGCGGGGTGCTGAACTGACGCTCCTTTGGGCCAACCGGAGCGTGGCGGAGTGGCGGGGTTTGTTGCCGTGGTGCCCCAGGCCCGGTCCGGCCCGTCAACGTTGTGTCCTGCAGGGAGAAGAAGTGGGTGACGGTGGGCGACACATCCCTGCGGATTTTCAAGTGGGTGCCAGTGGCGGACAGTAAGGAGGTGGGTACCGCGCGTGGAGACGAGCCCGGAGTCACCGCCCACGGCCAGCCTAACTCCCTTAACAACCCCGCTTAAGCTGAGCTCTGACTCTCACAGCCCTACCGACCACCGAAGCCCCCCGAGCTACCTCCGAGCCCCCCAGTTCTGCCGAGCGCCACAAAACCGCTCTGAGTCCTCCCCGAGCCAGCACCCGAGTCCCTGCTGAGCCCTCCCAGCCCTGCTGAGCACCCTTGAGGTCCCACCGAGCCCCTCCTGCCCTGTAGAGATCCTCTGAGACCCTCAAGCCCCTGATCCCTCCTTAAGCTGACCCCCGAACCCACCCAGACCCCGCTGAGTCCCTTCTGAAGCGCCATGAGCCCCTATCAAGCCTTCTTGGGCCCCCTCCCCCAGCTCCAAAGAGCACCTTCAGCCGATCTGAGCCCCCCCCCGAACTATCAAGCCCCTGTCGAGCCCCTTGAGCTTCCTTGAACCCCGTCCTGCTCCCCCTAAGACTCTGCCTGACTCCTCCAAGGACTGGCTTTACTCGGTGTCATTCCTAGATGGGCGTCTCTTTCCTGATTCCCAGTCCCTTCATAGATCGAGTTTTGCCTCTGACTTAGGAATGTGCCCCCAAAGCCAAGGGAGGAGACCATCTGGAGCATATCCCTTTGGGCTTCTGGAGACAGAAAGGGGAATGGTTCCTCTGGAGCAGCATGTGTTTCTCTGACATTGTGTTTGTGCTTTTCTTTTTCTTCTCAAGAAAGAGAAATCCAAATCGAGTAGCAGCACAGCCCGAGAGCCCAATGGCTTCCCAGCTGACACCTCTGCCAACTCCTCCCTCCTTCTGGAGTTCCAAGGTAGGTCTGGCTGAGCTCCCTTCAACGTGGGGAAAGACTCCAAGGCTGTACAGCAGCTGGGACGTTGCTGGTTCTGTGTGCTGCCTGTATGGGGAAGAGCAGTATTTGCCTCTGAGCACTGGTGTGGAGTGGAGAGCTGTGGAGTTGAGCTGTGGAATTGGGCTGATCCACTTCTGGATTGTCCCTGTCCAAACTGTTCATTTTTGCTGTCAGAGAATCTTAATGGTTTCTGGTATCTTCTGTGGGAAGCTTCACAGCTAACTGGAAAAGTGGGGTTTTCTTCTCCCCCCATTCCAGTCTCTGCTGGGGATAGGCCAGTAGCCACCTGCAGCCAAGGGTGAAGGGACAGAGGATGTCCCTTGCCTTGCTCTTGGTCTGGGCACTGTGGTACAGCCAGGAGAGGCTCTGGCAGTGCTGGACTCACTGCTGAAGTAGAGTGTACACATCTGCCCAACCCCTGCTCTGCTAAGGAAAATCAGGAATATGCTGCTACTTCGAGGAGATGTGGTGGAGTTATGTTGCAGGTCAGCAGTTTGGGGAGGAGTATGCCAAGCCTGCCTCCTCATTGGAAGACAGGTGCTGAGCATTAATCCACATGTTGCTTCACAGAGGAGGAACAAAACCCTGGTACACAGCAGGAGATTCCTGCACTCGGATGCCCAGGGCCGTCCCAAGATGCAGATGTGGGATTTGGCAGTGCTCATTCTCATTCCCAGGGCAGGAGCATTCTCTCTCCATTGGCCAGTTGTGCTTATGATTCCCACTGTGTTCTGGAGCACAGTCCTGTGCCTGACAGCCCTTGGGCTGATGGGGAACAGTTAATCCCCTGACTGAATCTCTGACTGTGCTCTGCCTTCTCAGCAAGACCCCAGCTTTCAGTGCTGCCCTGGGCTGTCTGTGCCCCTGGGTCAAGGTGCTCTTCTTCACCAGGTGCTGTTTCTGCAGATGAGAACAGCAACCAGAGCTCACTGTCTGATGTGTACCAGCTCAAGGTGGACAGCAGCCCCAACTCCAGCCCTAGTCCTCAGCAGAGCGAGTCCATGAGTCCTGCCCACACGTCCGACTTCCGCACGGACGACTCGCAGCCTCCCACCCTGGGGCAGGAGACCCTGGAAGGTGGGTGCTGAACTGGGAAGGGCGGAGGCAGATGACTGGGCTCAGGGAAGGCCCCTCCAGGGCGGTTGGTGGTCCGGTGGGTGACCTTGGCACTGCTGCAAGCTGACAGGGCGCTGGGGACTTCTTTTGCTAGGTGTTCTGTTCTGGCTCAGCACTGAGCTGGGTGCTGGGCCTGCATTTTTGTTGACCCACCTGTTCTCCCCAGAGCCCTCCCTGCCTTCCTCAGAAGTGGCAGATGAGCCTCCCACTCTCACAAAAGAAGAGCCGGTCCCCCTTGAGACTCAGGTAAAGGAAGGGGGATTGAAAGCACCTCTAAATGTGCATGGATCCAGATTGGCCCTTTGACCCTTGTTACTGCTTCTGTAGCAGAAGCATCTTGGTGGATGGAGTTGCTCTGCAGTCCCAGAGTGCCCCCCGGGAGCTCCCAGAACCTCTGGTTTACTGAGCTTTCGTCTTTATCCCCTGCTTCAGATCAGGTGTTGAAGTGTGAGGGAAGGATATGGGGGTGTGGGAAAACAACGATTCTGGCTGGAGTGGGTTTCCATTCCTGGTGCCCTGGGGTCTGTGCATAGGTGACCACCCGGGGGTGTCCCCATGGTGTGACACAACCTTGTCTAGGTGTGCATAGCTCGGTGTCACTACCTGTGACCTTCTGGCTCTTGCAGGTAACTGAAGAGGAGGAGGACTCTGGTGCACCACCTCTGAAGAGATTTTGTGCTGACCAGAACTCTGTGTGCCACACGGCCTCGGAGAGCTAACCTGCCTGGCCCGGCACCTTTGTCAGCCCCTTGCAGAGCCATCTGGCCCCCCAGGACCAGCGCTTCCCTCCAGCCTGCCCCTTCCCCAGAGTCGGGGCTCCCACCACTCGCATCAAGTGCACCCTTCCCTGCCCTGCCCTGCCCTGCCCTGCCCGAGGGATGGGGCTGCTGCCAGTACCTGCAAATTTGCCTCTATTTATTGGCTCCCTCTCTCCCTGCTCCCTGCCCTAGAGCTGGGGGTCTCCACTGGGTGGGCTGCATGTGTGGGCGGGTTCTCCATGGGGCTCCCTGCTCTCCATGGTCCCCAGGACACTGGCAGATGCTCTTTGCCTGCTCGTGGCTCCCCTGCCTGCCCTTCCCCTGGGTGCTGGCAACAAGAGAGCCACCTTCCACTTGCTCCGGGTGATGTGTCCACTCGGCTGTGGGAGCAGGTGGTTGTGGGGAGCAGTGAGGGGAGGCCGGCAGGGACCCACTGGGACGCTGTGCAATAAGCTGCTAGTTTAAGCCATTCATACTGGGAGAGAGGGGAGCACTTTCCCCTCCCAGAGGGCAGGTACTTACCGGCCTCAGCTCTGCCGTGGGGCACAACTCCAGCCGGGTGGAATTTGTGGTCCCTCTGAAGCCGGCAGAACATGGGGAGCCGCTGCCCTGTGCTGGGGGCCCTTGCCCCGGCCTAGGTACCCGCTATCCCCGGGATGGGGAAGGAAGCGGCAGGGTGCTGGAGCCCCCGGGAAGCTCTCGGCCTTGGGGCTCTGCCGCCCCCCAATACCCGCTGCCCTCCCCAGCCCCACTCTCCCCCCGCTGCCACTGCATGTCCCGCCGATTCCGTGATCGAGCCTGGTGAAGCTGGAGGCGCGGCCGCGCGTGGAAGTGGAAAGTTATTTTAGCACTGAATAGAATATTTTTAAAATTAAACTGTTTGAAATACAGATGCAGAGCACGATGTCGGCCGCGCAGGGCCGGGTGGGGAGGGGCGGTGCGGAAAGAGAAGGGTAGGGAGATTTCTGCTAAACGGGTCCCGGTGCCGGCAGTCACTGCCTGCTGCGCCCACGGCCTTGAGCCGGCCCTGAGCCCGGTTCCCCGGCAAGTTCGGTCAGCGCCCGGTCCCCGTTCCCCACACTTTCCTCCCTGCCGGTGGCCGGCGCTGTTCAGAGCGGCCGGGGGACGGCCCCGAGCCGAGGCGGCAGCAGCGCCCGGCGGAGCCGGCTCGGGGCGGGTGGGAGGGAAGAGGAGCCCGGGGCGGCGCCTCCGCCCTGTGCAGCGCCTCCGCCCGCGGCCCCGGCCCAGGGCTCTGCCCGCTCCCCAGGGTCCTTGATCGCCCAGGGGGCTTTGTCCGCTGCTCCTCGCCGTCAGGGACCGCAGGGGCCTGGAGGAATGCGCCGCGGCTGCGGGAAGCGGGGATGTGCTTTGGACGCCACTTCAGGGTAGTGCTAGAGCGCCCCAGCAATTCCCATCATTAACCCGCGGTCTCCGCACCAGCCCACTCAGATCTGACTGCCCTTGCAATAAATGATTTTTTCACTTCTATTTTCCAATGTTTCCTTTTCCCCAAGTTTTCTTGGTCCCGATACCGTGTGTGTGCCCTTCTTTGCATGTCCAGTGAAGGGCAGTGGAGCTGGGGAATGGTCTGGAGCACGTTTGATAAGGAATGGCTGAGAAACCTGGGGGCACAGTCTGGAGAAAAGGAGGCTCAAGGGGTATCTTCTTGCTCTGCACAACTCCCTGACAGGAGGGGACAGCAAGGTGAGGGTTGGGCTCTGCTCCCACAGAACAAGGACTGGCATGAGGGGAAACAGTCTCAAGTTGTCTCAGAGGAGGTTTAGGTCGAACGCTGGGGAGAAGTTTCTTCAGTGAAACGGTTGTCCAGCTCTGGCACAGGCTGCCCAGGCCAGTGGTGGAATTACCATCTCTGGAAGGATTTAACAGATGTGTAGATGTGGCACATGGGGAGGGGCATGGGTTAGCAGTGGCCTTGGCAGTGCTATGGGAGCAGTTGGACTCGATGGTCTCAGAGGACTTTCCTAACCCTAACAATTTTGTGATAATCATGAAGTGTTTTTAATAATATATCCTTTCACGAGCAGGATGGCCAGCCAGGAGGGGCAGCTACCAATTGATTTGAACACAGTCCTGATGTGGAGGTAGTTACTGGCAAAATACTTTAAGGAAAGAGTTCCAGAAAGAAGTCTAGCAATCAGAAATCAGAACAAAAGGTCTTTTCCATAGCAGTGTGTGCATTGCTGAATTCAAGAGGAGGGATAGTGAGAATGGAGAGTGAGAGCAAGAATTACTTGTTCCAGGAGCATGGCATTTGTGGGGACATAGAGACGAATCTCCGGGATTGCACTGGCAGAAACAAGGCCTCTGAATATTTTGCATGGATGCAGCAGGGGAGTAACCTGCTGGTTTTTGTTAAAACACGGAGCTGTGGAGGCCCGGAGCAGGGAGGTGCAGCCACAAAGTTGCACTTCTGCAGCTTCACCACTGGTTTGTTTTATAGATCCGACACTTTGGTTTATCCTGTGACTTCCAGAGAAGTTCCTGAGGAAGAAAAACTGTGCCAAGTGCCACAATGAGAATGGACTAATCCCCGAGAGAGCTGTTGGGGATTGGGTTTTCTTATCTTTTTCTTTCCTTTTCTTTCCTTGTTACTTGTAGAATTTTTTCCCATTGAGTTGCTAAGAAGCACTGATGGCTGGGTGCTTGAGGAGTGGGGAGAGGGAACTCCTCTGTTTTTTGGGAGTTTCTCTCGGAGGGACAGAGACACTGGACAGGGGCTGGAGCAGTTGTGGATCTTTCTGCTCTCGCTCTTTGGCATTGGAGGAGGACATCCAGGCTGTCACCTACTGCGGGGAGAACTCACCAGCACCTGAGGGACCTGTCACCATTTGCTCGTGTGCCCCGGGAATCCTGAACTTCGCCTCTCCCTGCCCTGCTCAGAGCCGGGCCCTGCTGGCCCAACACCGCTGTTTCTTCGCTATTGCTCTGGGTTTCTCCATGCCGTAGCCAGCACTCACCTGCCTTCCCGGGACATTCTGCAGCTACTGCCGTCCAACACCCCGGGATTCTTTGCTCATTCCTGCCGGCTGACTGCACCAAAGGGGAAAGTGTCTGCACGTGAGAGGACTGCTACTAGGTCCCTGGATCTGTTTGTTTGTTTGTTGTTAGTGCCATAGTTGTTGTTGTTTCGTTTTGCCTTGTCATACACACTAGTAAAGAGCTGTTATTCCTATCCTCATATCTTTGCCTGAGAGCCCCTTAATTTCAAAATCATAATAATCAGGGGGAGGGGGTTTACATTCTCCAATCCAAGGGAGGGCCCTGCCTTCCCTAACAGACACCTGTCTTTTAAACCGCGACAAGAGCTCAGCTGAGTTTTGATGGGGGAGCAAAAGAGACTCCTCTCAACATCCAAGAGCACAACATCCAAGATGCTGTGGCCAGCTTTATAAAAAGAGATGAAATGCTGGTTGGGGAGGTCCTGGGTTTCACAGAGCCAACACATATTGAATTTAAGGAATGCAGTAGAAAGACTAGCTTGTAATACATTAGGAAAAAACCATCCTAAATATGTCTCTGTCTTTGCAAACATTGATGGTGGATATTTATTTTTTGGTGTGGATGACAATGTGAAGTCACCAGGACCCAAAGTAACATGGAGAAAGTAGCCTTAGAACAAACCATTGATGCCATCACTCAGTGTCTGCTCATCACTTCTGTGGCTCTGGGGTTGGCGTGCAGATCCAGATGCACATCCTAGGTGTTTATGACCAAGCAGGCTGTTCACAGGGCTATGCCTGTGCCGTGCACATTGAACCGTCCTGCTGCTCTGGGTTTGATGGTAACCCTCAATCCTGGATGGTGCTGGCCATTGACAGGAAGGAGAGTGTGGGGGAGTGGGACAGGGCATTGACCAAAAGGCTGAGCATCAGGAAATGGATTGAGCTCATGACAGCTGTAGACCTAGATAAAACCTGCATTTATATTAGTGTCAACTTAATTTCTGTGTTGTGCTGTAAATGTTCAGGAGTAAAGATGAACTTGTTTTCTGAGTGTTCTCACCAAACTTAGAATGGGCCCTTTGACCCATTGCCAGCCACAGGCACTGGGATAATGGTGCTGTTACTGGCCTGCAATGGCACCCCTATCCCTGAACTCGTTCAACAGGACTTCTGTAAGCATTACCAATCATAGAATCATGGAGTGGTTTGGGTTGGAACACAACTGCCCACGAGACACTGGGTTGTCAGGCTTTCCTTCATGTGGAAAAAGGCTATCAATTCATGGTCAGGTGCCCTAATCTGAAAATGGGATTCTGTCTCCTAAATTTGTGAATATCAGAGGATTCCTTCCAGATGAAAGGTGCCAGGCTCTGTCTGGACTTGGACTCCTAGGGGCTGTATCTCAATAACCCCTGAGACAGTGGGTTGCGAGGCTTTCCTTCCTATGGGCCATTCACAGTCACACTTCTGGGGCTAAAAGTGAGATTCTGCCTCCTGAAATTGTGAACGTTTGAGGATTGTTACAAGATGAAAGCCAGCAGGAATTATGGCTCTGGCTCTTTGGGCTCCTAGGAGCTGCCTCTGAACTGCTCCTGAGATAATGAGTTGCTGGATTAAGTCTAGTTGTAAGGGGTAATGATTAGGGTAGTAGTTACTGTAGTAAAAATGGTAACTTTTCTTATATTTTATACATATGTATGTATAAATTAATATATAAATATTATATATATATATAATTTTAATAAAAATTGGTTTCCAAATGCAACCCTTTATTTACTGTTTTATATGCCGGATCTTAAGAGTGTAAGAAATTCTAAGTACAGATATATGGGTTTGAAAATACAAATGTACCTTCTGTATATATAATTTAAACAAGAAAGGGCTTGAAAATGGGAGAAAATATTATCTCTATGAAGGCAATAGTAACAGCTCCGTGTATTCAGAGCTTTTTTTGTGTGCCACTGTCTGAGATCTGGGTTGGGACTTAAATTGCTGCTGCCACCTTGTGAGAAGCACACTGCGCATATATTCTCTTTAATGACTCAGTACTGTCACCTGCAGACTAAAAGCGTTACTGCAGCTAAGAAATGGGCACACTGGCAGTGAGTCAGCGGAGTGCTGCTGTGGCTCTTTCCGTGCCTGCCGCTGCCTCCTGCTGGCCCTGCCGCACACGTGGTGCCTGGGAGCGCCAGGTGTGGGACCCAGCTGCAGCAGCAGTGGCGGATGAGGCTTGTAGTGAGCCAAAGGAGGAGCAGGGCTGTTGCTGTGTGCCATTGGGCTTTGGCTGCAGGAAGGGCTTGAATGGCTTGGAACACAAGCCCTGTAAGGAGACACTGAGGGAGCTGGGGTTGTTTAGGCTGGAGAATAGGAGACTCAGAGTGACCTCATCACTCTACCACTACCTGAAAGGTGGTTGTAGTCAGGTGGTCATTGGTCTCAGGCATCAACTGACAGAATGAGAGGACACATTCTTAAGCTGTGCCAACAGAAGCTTAGGTGGGATGTTAGGAAAAGGTGTTTTACTGAAAGAGGGATGAAGTACTGGAATCATCTGCCCAGGGAAGTGGTGGAGTCACCATCCCTGGATGTGTCTAAAAAAAGATTGTGTCAGGAAAATTAATCCACAAACACCAGAGGTTTATGTCCAAAAAGGAGACAGAGGAGTCCCGTTACTTTATTTGAACAAAGGGAGAGGTCATGAAACATTCCCCTGGGTCTCTCAAATTTTTGGAGGACACTGCCTCCCTTTTTATCCTGATTTCCCAGCTGCATTTCCCTCTCTCTTTCCCCATTGGCTGAGGTACTGGAGAGGTACAGACTTCCCAGAACACCTGATACTTAGGATTCCCCTCTAATGTATAACCCTCTCTTTTAATTTTTAATTCTTATGAAATTCACTTTTTTTCTCCATTATTCTTTCATCTTTCAATATCCAATTTCATTTATTAGCAAACTTACAGTTTGTTTGTAAAGGCAAATATCTTCTTTTCCATTCATCAATCCATGGAATCCTTCCCATTGTTTCTTTTATCTCTCAGTGCTGGTTTTATCTACCAGCAGATCCACAGCTTGTTTGTAAAGACAAATCCATCATTCCTTTCAATTGGATGTGGCACTCAGTGCCATGGTTTAGTTGAGGTGGTGTTAGGGCATGAGTTGGACTTGATGGTCTTCCAACCTAGTGATTCTGTGATTCTGTGATGATAAGGTGCTCAAGATGGTAGAGGAGCCAGGAACTGGCATCAGTCCACTCTCAAGACGGCAAGCATGACAGGAAATCACATGCTATAACAGTCAAGATGGCGGATCCAGAACAAACTTGTGCTACTCTCAAGACAGTGAGGGTTTAATGGAAACTGCATCACGCTACACTCAAGATGGCAGTAATGGCCAGAAGTCACTATAGGTACACTCAAGATGGTGGCATGGGCATACAAGTCAAGTTAGGATTAGGGTTAGTGTTTGCAGTTGGCACTTGGTTCCCACAGTTTGCATTGCATGACAGTGGTCTCCTGGGTGCCATGAGACCCTTCTGTTTTGCAGTGGACACTTGTATCCATCAGATTCCGTTGTGACACAGTAGCCTCCCAGGTGCCCTTAGGATGTGATGTGCAATATTGGAGCAGTGTTTCTACTAGGCCTGGCAATGTCCCATTGGCACCTGCAGCCCATGATGCCCAACTTGATCAAAGTAGAACCTTGGATCCATGACATTCCATTGCATCACGATGGTCTGCTGAGTTCCATAAAGTCTGTTCTGTGTCACAGTGGACACTGAGTTGCACTTCCCCTGGCAGTACCCAAGTGGCCTGGCTATGTTCCATGAAGCCTCATGTTGTTTAAAATTGAAATCCTCAAGATTCCTTGCATCACAGTGGTCTGCTGTGTTCCATGAGGCCCTGCTGTCAAAGAGTTGACACTTGCTTCCATGACATTCCACTGCCTAACAATATTTTCCTGTATTCCATTAGTTCCAGCTATATCACAATGAACACTTGCTTGCGGTCACCTTGAAAATGTCCCATTGGCACCTGGATTCCATGAGGCCCTGCTGTATTGACAACTTACTCTTTTTCCATGAGATTCCATTGCCTCACAATGGTTATCTTAATTCCATGGTGGCCCTCTGTGTCACAATAGAGCCTTGGTGTCTTGAGATTCCCTTGCGTCACAACAGTCTCCTGTGTTCCATTAGGCCTGTTTGTGTCATAAATGGGCATTTTCTTCCATGAGCAGTGGCAAGGTCCCAGTGGTACCTGTGTTCCATGAGAGCATGCTGTATTACAAGTAACAGTGTGTTCCATGATGTTCCATGGAGTCACAGGGGTCACTTGGGTTCCATGAGGCCCTGCTGTGTTGACAAATGACACTTGGTTCCTTGAGATCCCATTGCCCAACAATGTTCTTCTGGGTTCCAAGAGGTGCTGCAGTTTCACAATGGCCTCTTGTTTCCACAAGCCATGACATGGTCCCAGTTGCCCCTGGGCTCCATGAGGCCTTGTTGTGTTCACAACTGACATTTGGTTCCATGAGATTCCATTGTACCACAATGATCCCCCTGTTTCCATGAGGCTGCACTGTGTCACAGGGGACACTGAATTCTACAAGACCTGGCAATGTCCTGGTGGCACCTGTCCTATGGGGCCCCACTTTGTCAAAATACAGCCTTGGATCCATGAGGTTCCAGACCATTGTCCCAATAGTCTGCTGTGCTTCATGAGGCTGTGCTGTGTCGCAATGGACACTGAGTTCCACATGCCCTGACATTATCCAAGTGTTCCATAAGATCCTGCGTTGTTTAAAATTGAAACTTTTTATTGGTTGAACCAGTTACCACCCAGTCAACCAGCCAATACCTGCTCACATCCCCAATGGTCTAGGCCTGTTCTCCATCGGTCCACACTGGTCAAGTTATATAATTAAGGTGCTTATATAATTAGTTCCCTTTCAGTTATAAAATCAGGATTCATTATAACTGTGAGGCTTTCAGGTCAGCTGTTGGCCACTGCAATAATGGGCAGCCCCAGCATTCCCTGGCTGTGACACCATAGCTTTGGCAGCCACAATGTCACCCTCTCTATGACACCACAGCGGTTGCAGCCTCAACATTCCCCCTGTCTCTGACACCACAGTGATGTCAGCCCCAGCGTCCCTCTCTTTGTGACAGCACAGCAGTGGCAGTAGGGGATACATAGCACTGAGTAGGTAAGTGCATGGACCGAGTGTCCTTTGGCAGAAGTATTTCGCTGGAGCCCTTCGCTGCCGGCCGAGTGTTCAGTGCAAGAAGTAGACAACGATTTGCGTCTGGGAGAATGAAAGAGAGGTTCCAAAAGTGAGGAATGAACAGGAGAGCACCAGGCTGGTGTGCACAGTGTACAGGCTGCAAGACAAGCGTGGCTGCCTCTGCCCTACTTGCCTTATTTACATTATCAATCAGTAGGATGAAGTTCAACAAGAGGTGCTTTTGCTGCTACCTATTCCTCTTTCAGCCCTTTGTGGAAAAAATTGTCCTTACATTTAGACCCTGAGATGCAGAGGAGACCCTAGTGAATTCAGTTAAAAACGGATAGAGAGAGAGTTCACTGGTGAGTTTGATGTGGCCTATGTGCAGCAAGGGGAAGGTGCAGCTCTGCTCTGGCTTTTACTTCTATAGCCTTTATCTATAGGTGCAGCTGCTGGGCATTTGCAACGAAGATGTGAGAGTGAAAAATGTGACAGCAGGTCTAGCTGGAAAAGAAGATACAGAGCTGCTGTGCATGGTGCTCAACTTAAATGCTGCTAAGAGAAGGGGGTACTTAAAAAATTACTTCTGTCCCAACACTTCCCTCCATGTGATCTCTAGCTGCCTGGATTCAGCAACACTGAAAATGTGTGAAGATGATTGAGCTGCCTATATTGGGTTTCGCAGGGAAGAGGGTAGGACAGCAAATGCCTTCTGTCCTGCTACATCTCTCAGTCTGAACTGCAGCTGGAAATGTTTTGCTGTAACAATGGACACTGCCACTGTGGGAAAATGTACTGCTGCTAAATCTGTAGCTGAGAAGGAAAGTGCCAATCACTAGTGTGTTTTCTGTAGTTTACAGATTGCAAAGGGACTATGAAAGCCAGCATTATTTTTTTTTGTTGTAGGACTTTTTCTTTGCAAGCAGCTGCTCAATGTTTTGAAGGGGGTTGCCATCTGCGAGACTGGGAGGGTAGGATGGTACATAGAGCTTGAGAGAAAGTGCATATCTCCAGGGAGGTGGATGCAATTCCAAGTGGATGCATGCAAGTTACATAGCTGATCACACAGAAAACATTCTAGAAGGAAGAGGCTGTGCTGCAATTGCCTTATTTTTGCAGCTTATAAACTGCTCAGCCAACAATGAAGAGATTCCTCTTCTTTCTTCGCTACATGCAGGAGCCCGTTCTGTCAGTCTCCAAAAGCCGTCATCCACAGCAGAGCTCTTCCCTGCACTGTCCCCACATAAATGGGGCCGGGACAAGGAAACGCTTGGCTTTTCCTGGGAACTGTCAGTGCTCATCAAAACAACCACACGATGGCGCTGTCGACTCTCAAAAGAAGGAAACGTGCCCAGCTCGAAACCCTGCAGTGCAGAGTCAAGTTGGAAACATCTCTGCTCTCAAATCTACAGTGCCAGCACAAAAAGATTTCACTGCTCTTCCCCATCTAACTCCATACTCTTCTTTGCAGCACACTCAAAGGGAAACACAAACTCCTTTGCTTTAACAAATTTTCATCCTCCGAGAGTCCACTAACGAACTTGAAAAGATCTGGCAAAAACTGAGCTCACAAAAGTGCTAGCTGAAAAAGATCTTGCTCCCTACAATTGCTATTGCACCCATCAAATTAAAAGCACACACCCTGCAATGGGCACTTTCCTTCTCAGGTTTACTGTCCTAAGATTTCAGTTTCACAGAGTCAGGATCCAAACGTAATGGTACCAGGGACTGCTTGCACACTAAAGCTTCATTCTTCACCTTATGTGATCCGGACAGAACTGAAGCCCAGCCATGGCATTCAGCTTTGCTGCTTTTCACCGCATATACTGTACAGAACTACTGGGTTTTCTGCACGGCTTTTCTTCAGATTTAGGTACACTCTATCCGAGTAACTTTTGCTCAGCAAAATGTGGCATGAGGGAAGCACATATTGGATTAGTCATTCTATGTTCAAGGCATTCAACACAACACCAGAATCTGGGTGACGAGAAGAGGGTAAGCAGGACATGTTTTTGTCCAGACACATTTTTCTGTGTGAGACGTCTCTCTGTATCTTTAGTCCTCACGAAGCTGAGTACTTTGAGCAGAGAAGCACCGTGCACAGTGCAGCTATCTGGTGGCAGTTTACAGATTGCAAAGGAAATAGGACTGCCCACTGAATGTGGTGCAATTTCCTCAAGTTTTAAGGGAAAGCTACAGGCAAGCTTCAGCAGAAGCAATACTTAGGAGGTCTTCGCTGCCAACAGAGTGTTCTGTGCTAGAAGTAGACAGCGGTTTGCCTCCAGGAGAATGAAAGAGTGACAGGAGAATGAAAGAGTGACAGAGAGAAACCACAGAACATTGTGCTTCTGGGTGCAGTGTGCTGGCTGCCAGAAGAGCGTGGCTTCCGAATTGACTTTGGTAGTTGTCAGGAGCAATTCAATGAGAGTTGTTTGTACTGCTACCTTCCAGTCCTCTGTGAAAAAATTGCACTTACTTTAGACAGCGAGACTCGGGCAAAACAATAATAGATGCAGTGGTGGAGGGTAGGAATAACATGCATCTATGAGTTCGATGCAGTTTATGTGAGGCAAGCAGATGGTGCAGCTATGCACTCTCTTTTACTTGCTTTTAGAACTTTATTCTATGAGAGGAGTGCTGAAAGCCGGCAATGGAGCTGTGAGAGTAGAAAATATGATGACATATCTATCTGAGAAGGAACATACAGAGATGCTCTGCTGTGCACAGTTTCATGGCTACTTAAAGAAGGGATATTTCAAGAATGCTTTCAAAAATGCATCTTTCTGGGAAATCTATGAACTGGGTCATCACAGACTACAATACTAAGAGTTTTTAAAAGAGCTAATCTCCAAGTTGTGTGATGAAATCCCAACGACAGCACTTTACTTTTTCAAGCGGCAAGAGCAATCTTAGCTGACTGTAATTGTGAACGAGCTGTTGCTGGAATTTTGCAATGCTAATGAAGGGGAAAGTGAAAAGGAACTTGAAAACTATCAATCTGTTTGGGGTATGCAACAGCAAGACAGTGATTCTACTTCTGAAGAAGAGATTGATTTAAAGCTAGAGACTGATTTGTTTTCTTCTGTTCCCGAGACTCCCTGACTCCTGTATAAGTAAAAGAGTCTCCAAAACACAACTTAAAGTGTATAGATTGGGTTGATATCAGGCATAAAGTGATCAAAGATGGTGACCTTGATTTAGCGCATGAAAAACTTTTAGCTATGCCAGTAAGATACAGGAGACAGAATGCTAACTTTTCGGGAAACTCAAAAATCACGCAGTGCCACCGTGCAACAACACAGGTAGCAGCAACTGAGCAACCTGAGAATTTTCCAAGGTTATGTTAACAGAATGCCAGACAGAAATATCGTTAAGCAATGATTTTATGGACGACTTGCTAATTGCAGTACTGACACAAAAAAGAGATGGAAGAAACTCGTGACTGTGTTATTACAGAAGTTCAGACTGCTGGACTAGAAATTTTTACGTCAAAAATACAAGAAACCTCACCATGGAAATATTTGGGATGGCCAATATCAGAACAGTCCATTAAGCCACAAAAAAATACAACTTCATACTAGTGTTACCATTTGGCAAGATTTACAGCAACTTTTAGGAGAAATTAATTGGATTAGACCTGTTTTGGGAGTTACTGATGATGAACTTGAACCACTTCTTGATTTGTTAAGAGGAGACTGCAATACTAAAGTTCCTAGAACTTTTATGCCTGAAGCTCAAAAAGCTCTTGAAAAAATCACTGAAGTTCTTCAACAAAGACAAGCACACAGATGTATTTTTTAAAAATCTTTCTTCCTAGGGATTTTTGGAGAACAATTGCAACTATATGGTTTCATTTTTCAATAGGGCGTTTCTGAAACAGATGCTTTGCTGATAATATAATGGATTTTTTTGCCCTGCAGGTCCCCAGAGACAATTTTAACAACATTATAAATGATTAGTCAGATCATAATCAAAGCTAGAGCATGATTGCTAACTGTAGCAGGCCAAGAGTTTGTAGTGATTTATTTTCCCTTGAAAAAATAATATTTTGATTGGGCCTTACAAAATTCAGAAGACTTAAAAATTGCTAGGTTATTCAGGTGCTTGTTCTAACCACTTTCTGAGGTTGTTGCAAGCCAAGCTGAGCTTTAGACAAAAACCTGTGTTGAGTGAGGTGCTTTTAGATGCTTTAACAATCTTTACTGATGGTTCAGGGAAAACACACACATCAGTAATAGTATGGCAAAATCAAAAAACTAAGTAATGGGAATCTAACATTCAAACAGTAGAGGGCTCTCCTTAAATTGATGAGATAGCAGCAGTGATTAGAAGTTTTCCGTTTTTTCAAGAACCTTTTCTGGTTACTGCGCTAAAAAGAGAGAGAAAGGACAGCAACACACATGGAGCTCTTTTGGGGAAAAAAGGCCAACGTTATTGTACAGACAGCCCGGATTTAAAGTGTGTTATGTGCAGCTAGGACAGGACAGGAGCTCATTGGACAATTGGGAAAAACATCCTTGGGACAGCACCTCAGGATGTATCCCACGGGAAAGACACCAGGTGTTAACGTTTATGTTGAATTCCACTCTGTTTGTCACCATGTTATCACCCTGGGAGACTCCTCCCTAACTGAAGCTGCAGTCAGCTTGTCAGCCTGGGAATGGAGCTGAGAGTCAGGAGAAATCCAGGCCTGAAAAGAATTTCCAAGCTGTAATTCCCTAGCTCTCTAAATGTGTGTGTCCACATCTTTCAATTTAATTACAGATTCCACTTATGTTGCTAATATTTTTAGAAGAATAGAAGGATCAGTTTTAAAATATGATAGTAATGATAATCTGTATCAGTATCTTACATGTCTTTACAGAATTATACAACAGAGAACTGACAAATATTTTGTTTCCCATATTAGTGCACATTCCTCACTTCCAGAATTCTTAGCAGAAGGAAACACAAGAGCAGATAAATTGACAATGACTGTTACAGGTACCTGGCCTAACATTTTTGAACAAGCTAAATTAAGTCATGCCTTTTTTCATCAAAATGCACAAGCACTTATGCAAATGTTTTGCATTTCTAAGGATCAAGAAAAAGCAATTATAAATGCTTGTCCTGATTTTCAACCCGTGCAACCTCCTATGTCCACAGGAGCTGACAACCCACAAGGGTTGCAAAGCCTGCAATTATAAAAACCAGATACTACCAAATATCCGTATTTTGGAAAATTTTAAAATATCCATGTATCAATAGATACTTTTTCTAGTGCAGTTTTTGCCTCCTTACACACAGGAGGCAATTTAATTGTTGACAAGCTAATCATGCTTGTCAACATTTTTTACAAGCATTTGCTTCGTTAGGAGTACCTCAGGAAATAAAGACAGATAATGGTCCTGCATATACAGCTCAAAAATTAGCCACATTTTTAATAGATTGAGGAGTTCATCACACTTTTAATATTCCCTACTCTTCCAGGAGTCAAGCTATTATTGAAAAAGCACATCACACTTTAAAACTTCTTCTAGATAAACAGAGAGGGGGAATAACTCTGGCAACTCCCCAGATGTGTTTAAATAAAGCTTTGTATGCTTTTAATTTTTTAAACAGTTCCTTTGCAGAGCCAAATATGTCAGTTTTTAAGGCATTGTAAGTATGAATTAGATAACATTTTTCTAATAGTACACAGGCAAAGTTGAAAGAAAATCCCTTCATTTTGATTAGAAACCCCGGAACAGGACAAATTGAGGGTCTGTTTTCTCTAATAAGCTGAGGTAAAGAGTATGCTTGTGTTTCCACAGGAACAGGACCTACGTGTATTCCAGCAAAGAATGTGAAGCCATATCACGTGCAGAAGGATGCTGACAACTCCACGAGCAGAGAAATCAGCATTCAGATATGAGAAACACAAAGGCTGTAGTTAATAACCATCTTTTGCCCTATCTGCAAAAATTGTGTACCTTGGATTTTATGTCAATGTAAAAAGTGTGGAAATCACTGGTATCATAGAATTACTTTAGCAAAAGCCTGCTGTATATCATGTTATATTTTAGAGCCACAAACAAGGTATAAATTCATTGAATTTTTGGTTGTAGTAGGTCACAAAGAAAGAAATAGCCCCCGTATCTCCACTCTTACAGAAGAATTCAGAAAAGAATTTTTGAAAGAAATAGGAAATATTCACATTTGTAAAGTTGAATGCAAACGAAATAACTATAACTTAATGCCTTATCTTTGGTCTGTCCCAGAGCAAGTTTGGGGAAAAAAAAAAAAAAAAAAGAATGTGTTAAAAGATTTGCTAGAGATAAAAGAGAAGCACAGAACTAAATCAAATATTATATTAGGCTTATTTTTTTTTATTGTTGTGCTTGCTTTTAGTAGTGAGACTTTGCCCATTAATCAGCTCTGAACAAATGTTTGGGTGACTTCAGCAAATAGATCAGGTTTGGACACTGTATGTTTAGCTACCACAACTCCAGAAAATCCCTTTTCCACTTTTTAGTAGGGTTCCTGTGGATGCATGGCCAATAAAAGAGAAGACCATTTGTGCTTTAGGAAATAAAAGCACTGGCAGTATGTGGGATTGGGATCATAATCCTGTAGATGCCTGGAATTATTGGGCAAGAAAGCTTCCCTGGGCATTCTCAGAGCCTCAGGAGATAGATCTTCTTGGCTCAATAAAAGCAGATTTTTGTGTTAAATTCGGCTATACAGGAAAAGAGTCGTTCCTGATCAAAAATGTTTCCCCCCATCACCAAGTGCATAGAAATTAAACTTCTTGGTGTAACTACACTTCCCCAGTACTTGCATGGTCTGTTGACATACCTTTACAGTTGCCACAAGGGATAATTTTTATTTGTGAAGATGGAGCCTGGCCTGCCATTCCATCACATATCATAGGTAGTCCATGTAGTTTGGGGAGGCTTACTTTGCTAACAGAGTATAAAAATATTCACTGAAAATAGACACAGAGGAAAAAGGTTTGTTCATCAGTATGCATGTGTAGGTTTGACAGACAGGTGTCTGCTAGGGAAAGCAGGGCCCTCCCTTGAAATGGAGAATGTAAACTCCCTCCCTCTGAATTAGTACAATTTTGAAATTAAGGGGCTCTGAGGCAAAGATATGGAGATAGGAATAATAGCACTTTACTAGTATGTATAACAAGGAAAACAAAACAACATCAACTATTAATATGGAATTAATAACAAACAGAACCGGGAACCCAGTAACAGTCCTTTTGGCCATGGGCACTTTCCCCCTTGGTGCAGTTACTCTCACAGCCGGCAGGGAGCGCTGGTGGCTCCTGGTAGGCGGGGCAGGTTCTATGATTCCCCAGATGGCAGCAGGGGGCGCTGTGGCACGGGCTCAGGGAGCACGCGGTAATGGGTGCTGTGTCCCACGCAGGAAGGGATGGAAAAGAGAGGCTTTGCTTCACGAACCCTGGGGCAGCGTCGGTCCCAGTGCACGAGCAGGATGCTCGGAAACAGCAAGCTGAAATGGCAAGGCGTCCTGGCAGAGCAGGGATGCGGGGGTCCAGCAGCAGCAGAAGAATGCAGCTCCCAGCTAGGTTATGGCAGTGGTAGCAGCGACCCTCCTCCTCTCAATCTAAGAGTGAGCAAGAGCTAGCAACTGCCCCCTC
Source organism: Sturnus vulgaris (assembly GCF_052056855.1). Taxonomy (NCBI): domain Eukaryota; kingdom Metazoa; phylum Chordata; class Aves; order Passeriformes; family Sturnidae; genus Sturnus; species Sturnus vulgaris. Next base: position 11,061,463 of record NC_142263.1, read on the forward strand.
TCTCCTTTTACGTTCTTCTCATCTCATGGAGTCTCTGTCCCTCCCTCCAAGAGAAACTCCCAAAAACCAGAGGGGTTGGCTCCCCCTCCCCTGTCTCAATAGCCATCAGTGCCTCTTTAGCAAGTCAATGGGAAAAACTCCACAGGCAACATGTAAAAGAAAAACCAACCCCCAACAATCAGAATGTAAAGAGGACTTTAAACTTTGGGGCTTTGGAAAAATACTTTCAGCATCTGTACCCTTACCTCAACCTGCCTCTGCAGTAGCATTAAAGCAATTTGATAGATTGGGCTGTTGGCTAAGTAAGCAAACCAACACTATTTCTCTTGCACTGAGTGGTCTGTTAGCCAATGTCAAAGACGTGAGACATGCAACTTTGCAAAACAGGGCTGCAATTGATTTTCCCTTATTAGCACATGGACACAGGTGTGAAGACTTTAATGGAATGTGTTGTATGAACCTATCTGATCATTCGGAATCCATCCATAAAGGCATACAACAATTAGAAGGATGTCCAAAATTAAGGTTAACAAAAACTTGGTTAAAAGAAGTTCTAAAATTGGGTCTATATATATTGCTTGTCTTAAGACTTGTATTAATGATGGTTCCTTGTCTGCTTCAATGTATACGGCAAATGACTGACAAAGCTATCAAAGGAGTATTCCTGGTTCAGTAGAAAGGGGGTTACCTGGGAATTGCAAGCACAGAGAGTTCGCAGGGCCTTGTGCATACCGACTCAGAGATAGAGATGGATACAATGTTTGACCTAAGACCTTGAGGAAGGCTTGGAAAATTAGAACATTGAAAGTGAAGCAGACATAAAACAAGAATATAAGTTTGTAGTTTAAGAAGAAATATGTTTCAAACAAACAGAGATATGCATTATGTAAGCAAAGCAATCTGTTAAATAAGAGAGCAAAAGATTTTAAAGTTTAGTAATAGAACCTGTTATAGATAGAAGATTAAGATGTATCAATGTAGGTCTGTAAAGTGTTATATGATTTGTTAAAAAATCACTCTGCAGCAAAGCCACGAAAAGCAAAACAAGTACTGACTGGTGTAAAAAGATGCTACCAAGTTTTTTAGAAGTATGTGATCGGCTAAAAAGCTAACATTAGGCATTGTAACTAAGAATTAGATGGCTTCTGATATGATGGCATTGAATGTAACACCTTTAATGTCTCACCCTTCTATGAGATTGACACCATGAGGCAATAAGCTATCTCTTTAAACAGTCTCTCAGTTGTCCCTTCTCTTGTGATTTTGATCTCCTGATAGGGTTGGAGGCCCCTGGGCTTGGGGCTGGAGCCCCCAGGCTTGCGATTGGAGTCCCCTGGCTTGGGGTTAGAGTCCCCTGGTTTGAGGTTGAAAGCCCCTCGGGTTAGGGTTAGAATCCCCTAGGGTTAGGATTATTGTTCCCAGGGTTGGGGTTACAGGTCCAAAGGGTTGGGGTTCGAGAACCCCAGGGTGGGAGTTAGAGTCCCTTGGGTTGGGGTTGGAGTCCTAAGTGCTGGGGTTAGATTCCCCAGGGTTGGCATTAGAGTCTCCCAGGGTTGCGGTTGCAGTCCCCAGTCATTTGTCTGGCAAGGCAGAATTTTCGCTCTTGATTGGGAACACCCAGACCCCAATATTTTTCTGATGTAATCCCATCTCATTCCATCCTGGCTCCTTCTGAAATGCCGTGTTTAAGGTGTAGGAATAGTTGTGAGGTTTGAACTTTGTGCGCATGTGTCAATTGCCAGAGAAAGTGGTACTGTACATCCACTAAAATGAGTAAGTGGTGTCCAAACTGCTGGGAGAGTGAGAAAAGAAAGAGCAGGGGTAACTATAACAGCTATAACTATTAATATTGTCATAATTATAAAAATTATCTTAATTATAAATAATTGTCTTGGTTTGAAAGACAGGTATTTGCTAAGAAAAGGCAAGAGCCCCTTCCCTGAGATGGAGAGTGCAACCTTCTCCCTTCCAATTATTATAATTTTGGAATCAGGGGCTCTCAGGCAAAAGATATGGGGATAGGAATAACAGCTCTTTACTAATATATCTAACAAGGCAAACACAAGAAACAACAACAGCTATAAAAATTGACAACAATACAGAACAGCGTAACTCAGTTCCAGTCCCTTTTTGGCCGCAGACTCCCTCTCCCTCTGTGCTCAGTTACCGGTGCTGGGGGCAGGGCAGGTCCCGCGCAGTCAAAGAGGGCTGGGTGATGGCGGCAGCGGCCCAGGGGTGAGAGGGATGGAGGAGCGACTCCCCCATCATGGTGTCGGTCGTGGTGCTCGGTAGAGTGTCCGGAAGTAGTAGGGTGAGCTGGGAGAGGAGCAGGGTGGTGTTCGACAGCATGGAATGTGGCTCCTGGCGTTGGGATTGCAGGGAGGGTGGTAGGTAGCAGTACCGGCTGTCTTCCTCCGACTCTACAACTGAAAGAGTGAGAGAGCAGGCAGCTGCCCCACGTCTCCTTTTCCAACGTTCCCCCGCTACCCACCCCCTTCGAGAGAAATTGTTACTAGCTATCTGAGCCAGGGTGTAGCCACAAATACTTAGCATAACAGTGGGAAAAATTCCACAGAAAGAAAAGGGAAAAACTTACCCCCAACATTATCCACCCCTGAATTTTTCCCATATTAACATGCTACATCAAATTAAAACCATTTAATTATATATACATACATGCAGTTACCGATACAGGCACAGTACCATAGGTAGCTCACCCTAAAACAAGGTCTCCTTGGGGTATGCATTGGGTCTCTCGATCCTTTTGCATCACCCACCAGATGCAACCTGGTCCCTGAGTGAGTACAATAATATAGATAAAATACAATATAAATATAATAAATGTTATAATATAATAAAGATAATGAAGGAGGAGACAATGCTAGAGTAAGAGGAGAGTGGCTGAGTATGAGAATTATGAGGAGCATCTGTTGTTGCCTTAGTGTGTGGAAGAAGGGAGTTGGTTCCCTGGAGTTGGGAAATTTGGGAAGAAAATTGGGAGGAAATGTGTAGAAAGTGTAAAGTTAGGTTTGCATGGAAGAAAGAGAAAAGAGAAAGGAGAGAAAGGAGCAGACAGGGGAGACAATGGAATCATGGACAGATAGAGTGCTGGGGGGGAGGAGCCACGTTTGGACACTGTGGCAGGATAGGGACCAGCTCTGGGATATGGGCTATGATAAGGAGAGTGAGCACAAGGAGAAAAGAATATCCAGGAAAAGCAGATTGTATGTTAAAAAGTTAGGATTTTTTTTAAAGGTTTTGTTTGGCTCAGTGGAAAAACAAATGGTTGTGAGCTATGGAAAAATGAATACCTTGAGGGAGTAGTGAAGGGGACTAGAAGAAGTCCAGAGGATAATGGAGACTGATTGTCAGGGACACCCATTATACCAGGGACCCACAACACTGGAGCCCTTGCTAACTTTTAAGGTGGGTCCAGATTGAGAGCAGGTGTGTTTCCTGGTAGATACAGGGGCTACTCGACCCACCTTAAATGTTATCCCTAAGGGAGGGAAATTGTCAGAAAGGTCATTGATTATTCAAAGGGTGAGTGGAAAGGATGAGTAAGTGCATTTTATTCAACTACTGTTAGTAGATGAGGGGGGATAGGGTCCTAGCCAGGAGTTGTATGGTGGTCTGAGGGGTCCAGGAGTGGCTATGGTGCTGGGAGGGGAGTTTTCAGTGTTCATGACTCGCATAGATCCAAAAAGCTACCACTAGACCCCACCCTAAAAATGCTGCTGGAGTCTGAGGGTTCCATGTTGGGGTTCATCCTCCTGGCACTGTGGGAAAAGGTGAGTGGGGGTCCCCAGGGGCTGTATGTATCTCCCCCTCAGAGCGTGTGTAACCCCCATCCTGGAGTCTCTCCCTTTTCCCTCCCCACAGGGCTCCTGCCCCAGCTCCTGCTGTCCCTGGAAGGGAATTTGGGGAGGGGGAAGACGGGATGCTCAGCCCCCGCCAGGGGATGACCCTGGCCCAAGCCCTTTGTTCAGCACCAAGCAGGACTTGGGGCTGCAGGAGGAAGAGGCCGAGGGGAAGCAGATCCTGCAGGTGGGACAGTGCTTGGGCTCAGGGCAAGGTCCTGTCCTGCACACCTGGCTCAGGTGTGACCCTGCCCTGGGAAGGGAGAGGGACATTCCCATCCCCATGGATCTGGGATGGGAGCAGCACTTGGAGCACAGACATGGAAATACTGGGAGTGACTGGGACCACACTGAGGGCTACTGGGAGCATCTGGGAGCAATCGGGAATGGCTGGTGCATGCTGGAGGTAATTGGGATATACTGGGAATGAGTGATATCATCCTGGGGGAAACTGGAACCATGCTGGGGACTCGGGCGACTGGGAATGAGCATGCTGGGGGCAGATGGGATATTGTAAGGATTGGTCTGAAGTTCCCCTCGATTTTGCCTCCCAACCATCGCAAGGCGACTTCGAGGACCCCCACCCAGGCTGACTCTGAACAATGGTTTCCTGGCCTGGCCAAGGTGGATACTTGTGACTGTGTGCTGGTGTATTGTGTTCACTGGACTGGGCTGTCATGGCAACAACCAGAGGTTGTGTTGTACCACCAACTGAGGACTGCTTGACCGCACCTGTCTCCTGCAGCACCACACAATGGTCCATAAATCTTCCCACCTCTTAGCCAGAGGCCACTCGCTTTGGAGAAGGGCTGTAAGAGAGCAACCCTCTGGAAAAGACTCTTTGGGATCTCTCCACTGATGAAGACTCGTCTACCCTCTGGAGAAGACCCCTGAGATCTCCCCACGGACGAAGACTCGTCTGTTGGCTGGCCCGTGAGGACGCCCGTCTCATCTATTGGTAGCTATTTTCCCATCCCCTTCTTTCCTTCCTCTCTCCCTATACTTTGTTTCCTAGACCATAACTGAATTGTTGGCATTTGATGAAATGCATTGCTGTTGTTGAATAAACTGATTTTGTCCCATGCATTTTGCCTGTTTGCACCTTTGAGATCAAAAGAACCATCACGACCCCCGCTCTGTATTAACAGCGGATCGTGACAGATATACTGGGAGTGTCTGGAATGATGCTGGAGGGGACAACACTGGGAACAACTGGGACCATGTTGGGGACACCTGGGAGTGATTATGTCTATACTGGGTGCCACTGAGATAATACTAGTGGTGACTGGGACTTTACCAGGAGCAACCTGGTGCAACTGTGATCATACTGGGTAGTACTGGGACAACACTGAGGGTGACTGGGATCACACTGGGTGCGACTAGGAGTAGGCTGAGGGCAGTTTAGACCATGTTGGGTGTGGGAATCCTTAAAATTAGAGGGCTTTGAGAAAGCTGCAAAAAACAGACCTCAGAAACAGCAGAAATGCAATTAGAGCTAAGCAGTAGCCATAAGATTTGTCAGTAGAAAAGTTATATGAGATGTAGAAGGCAAGGACAAATAGAACAGTGGTCTCTCTATTAACGCCTGGCTAGAATAACTCCCTAAGCTGCAGAAAAGCATATCTAGCAAGATATTAGGAAGTTCTAAGCTTAATAATGGAGCTCTGTGTATTGTATTTTAAGGCTTACAAGCAGGTATTGTATTCAAAATAAGCAAGCATTGTTTTAACTGAAGGTACATGTACTTATAGTAGTTGGATAAAACTACTGTCAATATGCTTTTGCTTTTTGTGATTGGTCAAAAACTTTTAAGTGAGTTGTAATACCGAGTTCTGTGGCTGATGCCAAGGATGTGAGCTGCTGGCATCTTCCCGTTGTCCTAACCATAATGAGACTGATGCTGGAAAATAAACAGCTTGAGACGCGTTCCACAGCAGTCCCGTCCCATTCGTGATTCTGTACATAAATACGTGGCCAGCATTAGTTGGGGCAATTGAGATATACTGGGAGCAACTGGAACCACACTGAGGCTGACTGCAAGTGGCCGTGGGCAACTGGAATCTTGCTGGAAGCAACTGGGAGGAAGTGGGAGTGACTGGGAGCATCCTGGGTGCAACTGGGATATATTGAGAGAGGCTGGGAGGCACTGGGACCATACTGGGCATGACTGGAACCATGACAATGGCCTGGGCGATGTAGGCCTCAGGGTGTGCAGGGAGCACTGCTACCCTGTGGGGCCTGATGGAAACAAGGGGACATTGTGAGACTCTGGCACCTGCCCTGTCTATGGGGTGTTTCAGGAGCCCTGGGGTGCCCAGTGCAGCAGAGCAGAGCACCTGGCTCAGAAGCCAGCAGCTCCCCAGGACACCCTGGGCAGGCAGACAGCAGGGGATGCCCAGGGTGAAGACGAAGCCAAAGGCCCAGTGACCCAAGGGCAGTACCAGCTGATAGACAGGACAGGAGGGAGAGGCCACTGCTGGGATGGCCCCAGGGCTCCCCAGCACTGTGCCAAGGTTGTGTGACATCACAAGTGACTGTGCGACATTGTCACAGCTGGCCTGCCTGTACTGGGCAGTTAATCTAACTACTGATTGGATAAGCAGCCTGGCTTAAAAGGCCAGCCCCAAAAGAACAGAGATAGGACAAAAATTTGAGACAGACAAGGATTTAATCCAATGAGCTCCAGCCCTGGCTGCAGACAGCTATTGGTCGGAGGGCTGTGCAGCCTGATCTGTGAGCCAATCACAGACGCTTGCCTGGGAACATTGAAAGGGGTATAAAAAGCGAGGTCAAAACTAAATAAAGGCTTTTTGCTACATGGATCGCGGAATGTGGAATTTTTCTGTCTCGGATCCCACGCTGTTCGAACTCAACATGACATCACAGAATGCTGTGTGATATCACAGAAGCCTGTGTGACATAACAGAGTGGACTGTGTGACATCACAGGTTCCTGTGTGCTATCACAGGGGCTGTGTGACATCACAGGGGCTGCGTGAAATCTCAGGGTCTGTGTGACATCACATGGAGGCTATGTGACATAACAGGGGTTGTGTGAAGTCACTGGGGAGGTCACTCCACCCCAGCCCCGTCTCACAATTCCCCTCAGAAAAGTCCAACACTGCTTGTGCACAGCGGAGTCCCCTGTCCCCTCGGGTCTTCCCCACCCCCTGTGCCACAGCCTCCCTCAGAGGAGGAATGTTCCATGAAATTGTGATAAATGTGATTCGTGCTAATTAAATTGTAACTATATTAGCAAAATTGTATTTAGATCAATAGAAGACTATTGTTACCGAGTGAAAGGGGGGGGAGATGGGTGAGACAGGATAAAAGACATCTTCCAGATGTTGGGAGTCGAAGAAGGAGGTTAGAAGAAAGTCAGATAAGAATAGTAGAAGGACGGAAGTCTGATAAGCAGCATCTAGAAATACAGCTTCAACCTTGAAGCTGTCAAAAATGGAATGATTCCAAGCATGGGACTTAATTAGAGTCATGTTATGGAAAACATCTGCTCAGTCACACAGGGCGCCTGCGCTACCTGCAGGTCACACCTCGGTCACTGATGAAGATGATGAGCCTTCACCGGAAATAAGACCCTCAAAAGGATGAGAGACTCCCTAACCCATTAGTAGAGCATGCACCGTGCAGTATAGTTAGGTAGATTTTAGGAATAGAAACTAGGAGGAGCTTTCTAGAAACTTCTGTAGCCTACAGTATATAAGTGGGATTGTTAGCCTGGATGCTTTGATACGTGAGGAATGGCGAACCACTCCCCGTATCCCCGGTCAGAGGGGGGCCCCTCCCCGGTCGGTTTTGCTTATGCTTTATACGAACCTCAAATATACTAAATTACTTACTGCCAAATTTTGTATATTCTTAAATATATGCACTTTGATTGTTTCATCTCCAATACTTTAATTGTCATCTCCAATACTTTGATTGTATTCATTTTGTTACTATTAAAAACTCACTATTAAATTTAATCTTGTTGCTTGATAAATTGGAAAAAATAGAACATCATTCATAACAAAATCAACCCCAGAGCTTGACACGGGGACAGGGGGCCGGGGCCGTGGGGGGTGGGACAGGGGGACAAGGACCCCCTGGCATTATCCCCATGTCCCCCAGTGCCAGAGTCTGGGCCAGGGCTCCCTCACCCTGTAACAAATGAGGGGTTGAGGGTGCTTAAAAAATCCCTGGCAAGGGATCAGCAAAAACTAGATTTAATATTAAGGAACAGCACAACAAAGTTCCTTGGCAAGAGTCGCTCTACTCCTGACTGGACACGTCAGGCACACCAAGGAAACAAAGCAATGACAAAACCAAACAATATCTAGGCAATCAAACCAGAAATTAACTGACAACTGCCCCTCTGTGTGTGTGCACACGTGTGTGTTTAGGTGCGTGTACGCATGACAAAAGGACAGTGAGGGTAAGAATAAAAGGAATATGGTCTAAAAGCTTAACAGAACTCAAAATTAACAGGACTTAACTTATACCTTATCCTTAACTGATACCTTCACCTTAACTGATACCTTCAAATTCACAGTTTAGCAAAAGAACAGCACTTAGCAGTATTTAACCTAATTTATAACCGATGGTGTAACAATTTAACAGAGAGTATTTAACTAAGCGTGTAACTTATATTAAACTTCAGAATGCAGCAGAAGAACAACTCCTAGCAGCATTTAACTTGGCTTACACCTTGTGACTTTAACTTACTTACAGGCCTAATTGACTCAGATATCCAAGACACTGAAACCTCTCAGAGAGCAGCATTTCTGCCGTATTTGTCAGAGCACAGCTACATGCGTGTGCACACAGAGAGAAAGAGTCAGTGCAAGGGACCTGTGAGGAATTTCCCTGGAGGGCAGGGAAACGCTTTGTCATCTCCTCAGCAGGCAAAAGGTTGAGCCTTGAGGAGTGGAAGGATCCACCCAGGCTCTGTCGTTGTTCGGGGATGCCCCGAGTGCAGTGAACAGGAGAGTTCTTGGCTCGGAGAGGCCCCACTCAGAGGGAGGTGCTGGCCTAGGAGAGCTCCAAGGGGCTCCTTTTGGAACACTGTAGGGTCCCAAGAGAGGGGGTTTAGACACAGCAATGATTCATTCTAGCTGCTTTATTTGGAAGGGTGAGAACAGGGATGTTGTGCCACTGAGGGAACAAAAACTGTTCCAGGGCTGCTCCTAAAGGAACCAGGAGCTCGTTGGGCAGCAGCAGTGCCTGGGAGCAGACAGTGTTTGTGCTGAGCTCCAGAGGAGCTGAGCCCAGGGGCTGTTGGCCAAGGGTGAGGCCCAATGAGCATTGCTCAGCTCACAGCGTGGCCTGAGAAGGGCAGGGGGGTATGTACCAGCACGGGGCCCCATGGAACCAAGGGGACTTTTTGACACTGTGGGGCCTCATGGAATCATGGAGACCACTGTGACATTGCTGGGCCTCATGGGAACCAAGAGGACTGTACTGACACTGTGTGGCTCCATGGAATGTTGGGATCATTGTGACACTGTGAGACCCCATCAAACCAAGGGTCCATTGTGACACCGTGTGGCCTCATGGGAACTGTGGAGACCATTTTGACACTTTGGGGTGTGTGGTTGTTTCATCTGGAAAAGGACAGACTCAGAGGTTTTTCTCTATGAGTAAACTTCCTTTGTGAGTTGATGGGACCTATTGAAGGCTGGTTTGGTTACTGAAAGCCTGAGAAACCAATTGGAGAAAGTTAGTTCACTCTGTAAGCACACATTTTGAAGGAGGTAACCTGGGAAAAAGTTCTCTTTTATTTCCGGTGGCTGAGCAGGTAACACTGGCCCAGCCTGGGCTCCCTCCCATGCAGGGGGGGCTCGGAAGACCGTTGGGCCCCATTTGCAAACCAGGGGACCTGATGGCCAGGGGAGGAAAGGCCTTAGCCCGGCTTCCTCCCCCATGGGCCCGTGGCTCTGGGGGGTCCAGCTCCTGCTCCTGGCTCAAAGCAGCTTTGGAGGAGCCAAGCCTACCCAGCCACCCACATGGGAGAGGCAGCCAGGCCCCTGTCTGGGAAGCAGGGGTGACCATGGGAAGTGTGGGCTGCAGCAAGCCCCAGAAAAGCTGATTGACATCTCAGCTGCCCCCTCACCCAGCTTGGCCTGGGCCTGGGCCTGGCCCAGCTTTTGTAGCTTCTGTGTGAAACTTTAACTCTATAGTGTTTGGATAAGACCTACAGACCTCCATTTTTTCTTTTGAATGAAAGAGAAAAAACAGAAAAGATACAGTCAGTGAAGCAAGAGCTAAGTTTTTTAGCTGGAAGGAGAATGAGAAGATGCTATGAAGGTTGGCTGAAAATCCTTTTGTGAAGTTGTAGGGATGAACTGATATTTCACTGAATATTCCTATAAACCATGGTGAAAGACCAGGGGGGGTTTGGAGAGTTCCATTTGATAGATTGTTGACCAAAGGCATCTGTGTTGAGAATCCTTCACCCTGAGGAGAAAAGGGGATCTCTTTTTCTGGAGATGAAGCATGAACAGAGAGAAAGAGAGATTTAGAGAATTTTTGGTTTGAAACAGTTCATTCTTAAAAGTAAATACCCCATGAGTTCAACATGGCCCATAAGAACAGCTTTGGGAAAGCTGTGAAAATGGGAGGAGCCTCATGATTTGTAAGTTCTTTTCCTGAGTGGATGCGAATCGTGAGAAGTGAAGCCACAAGAGAACTGTTTTTTACCCTCCTTGTGGAGAAGTCCCTATGGCCTGACAAGAGGAAACTTCTCTCTCTGAAGTGAACTGAAAAGGACTATTTAAGTTGGGAACTGACTGAAGCAGTTTTTTTATGTTTGTTTTGTTTTGAAGGTTGGGAGAGGGAAGGAAGGAGTGGTCTGAAGATCTTATTCTGAATTTGCTTTTATTTTCTCTTTCTTTGTGTTAATAAACTTATTTTTATACCCTTTTAAGTTTTAGGCCTGCCTTGCTCTTTTGCTCCTGGTTCTGTCTCACGACAGAAAATGAGTATATTTAAATTGGCAAATCAAAACTCTAACATTATTTGGTGCATTGGCCAGGAAATTCAAATTAAACCAAGACAGGGTATCATGGAACCAAGGGGCCATTGTGACACTGCGAGACACCATAGAGCCAAAGGTCCATTGTGACATTGCTGGCCTCATGGAACCATGGAGAGACCATTAAGACACTTCACAGCCTCATGGAATGAAGGAGACCATTGTGACACTGTGAGGACTCATGGAATAAGCAAAGCACTGTGACACTGTGAGGTCTCATGGAACCAGTGAGACCATTGTGACCCTGGAGGTCCCCATAGAACCAAGAGAACCATTGTGATGCTGTGAGGCCTTGTGAAGCCAAGAGGCCTTTGTGACACTGCAGGGCTGCAGTGAACCAAAGGTCCATTGTGACACTGTGGAGCCAAAGGAAACCACTGTGACACTGCAGGGCTTCATGGAACCTTGGGGCCATTGTGACATTGTGGAACCCCATCGACCCAAGGGTTCATTGTGACACTGCAGGGCTGCATGGAACTAAAGCTCCAGGGTGACACAGAGGGGCCTCCTGTAATCCATGGTCCATTGGGACAGTGTGGAGCCAAAGGAGACCATTGTAACACCACAAAGCCCCCTGGTCCAAAGGTCCATTGTGACATTGCGAGCCTCATGGAACACAGGAGTTAAATGACATTGTGGTGCCTGTGGAACCACGGAGACCATTGTGACACTGCAAGGCCTCATAGAATTGTTGGGACCATTGTGACACTACAGGGCCCAATGAAACCAAAGGAACACAAAACATGTCTGGCTGGTTTGGCCTCCCTAGAGCCACCTGACTGGTCCAGCTGACCTTGGCATGTTCAGGGTCTCTTCTTATCTGCTACTGAAACACTGGGGCTTCCTTGCTTTCCTTCCTATGGAAAAGAACTGTCCTTCTCCTCCAGGCACCCATGGCCAGAATTGGGATTTCACTGCCAGATTTCCTTATATCCAGGGATTATTCCCATAGGATCATTGCCAGGACAAATCTGTCTGGCAATGATTTCAAGAAGGTCACCTCTCATCTGTCCCAAAACAATGGGGAAGGTTCTGCGCTTTCTTTCTTATGGGAGAGAACTGCCCTGTTTCTCCAGGCACTCATGGCTGAGATGGGGATTCCACCTCCAAAATTCCCTATATCCAAAGACTGCTCCCAGACAAAATCTGCCATTACTTACAAGTCTGGCTGACCTTGGCCTAGAGAGGCTCTCACCTGCTTTCCAAACACTGGGCCTCTGTACTTTCCTTCCTATGGAAAAGAACTGCCCTTCTCAGCCTTTATTCCACCTCCAACATTGTCTATTGTGAAAGACTAGAGGATATTGTTGGCTTGAAACATTTCGTGTGTGGGGAAGGAAGGGGCAGGTGCAGCCTTGCCCTGCCCTGTAACCCCAGCACTGCACTGCCCTGTAACCCTAATCCCCCAGAGCCTCTATCCCAGCCCAGCAGTGTCTGCCAGTCCCTGGCACACCAAAGGCAATGCTCCACAGCCACCTCTGGAGCCCCAGCCCAGCTCCTGAGTGACCAAATGAGCAGAAGTCCCACCTGAGGGAAGGGCTCAGAAAGGCCAAAGGGTATTTAAGGCTGAACACAAGGCAAGCACACATCTTGACCCTGACTCCTGTTGGAATTTCGATCTGAACACCGCTGGAATCCAGAAGTTCGTAGCTGTATGTGTGTTTCTCCATATCTTTTTTGTCTTTCTCTCTGTGTCTTCTTCTATTTCCCTCCTCTTGCAAATTTTGAGTAACTTAGAATTGAATGGGCTTTGAGTTTCTGAAGTAGAATGGGCCAAGTTAATGCTTTGAGAGGTGTGGGGGTTTTTTTTCTTATTGAATGTCATATTAAACCTTTTGCCAAAATTTCTCTGATTTTCTGAAGTTGCCAGTAAAGTCTGTTTTGTTGTTTTGAGCTCCTGAGAATCTCTTATTGGTGTTTCTCCAGTACACCCAACTCAGAGGACACAAACAATTGTAATTCCTTTTAAATGTCTCCTTGAAAGAGTTGCTTGGGGGATGGGAGTCAGGGCTTGTCTGTCCTGCTTGACGCAGCCCAAGCAGGGTTTTCAAAGCCACATTCCACACTCCATTTCCCTTCTGGACATACTGGTGCCTCTGAGTTCTGCTTCCCCACTCACAGGGACACTATACTTGTCTGCCCATTCCCCCACGGTCAGGGATGGCCTCAATGGGGGCTGCTGACATCCTCAGTAACTTGGAGGCTGCTGCTGAATTTTACAGCTCCAGAGGTTTATTCAGTCTTCAGCTCTTCAGTTCAGGACTTCAGTGTCCCAGAGCTCATTAACACTCAGAATACCTTAACAAGCCAAGGCTCTGAGAATAATTTGATTTAAGCTTTCAAATCTTTTGTTGTTATTTAGGCAGATTTAAGAAGGGTATTCAAACTGAATGTATTATATCTACAAAGACAAGAGAAAAGATTTTTTACGTCCTGCTTATTCTTTTTTTCCTATTAATTCATTGATATGTGTAATCTCCAATTGACACTGAATCCAAGTACCTCCTCATGCAGTTTGATAGATATGAAAATCAAGACCCTTTATGGTTGACAATCAATCAGACTTTGTCCCTACCCCCACCCCACCATTTCCCCCATCCAACCCCTGGAACTCAGAGCAGCCTTGTGCAAATCTGAGCTCACTCCACCCCAGGCTGGACCTGCAGCTTTCAGCTCCTTGGCTCCAACTCCATCCTGCTTTCCTTGGAGAAGGAGCTACCCGAGATACAGAGGGATGTTCATTTATTGTCAGCCAACAAAACCAAGGGAAGGCACAGCTCCATAAAATGCAAAAGTCATTCCTCTGCTGAATATTAAATCCACTTTTCACAGCAGACCGTCTCAGACCAATGGAAAACACCTTCTGCGCCCAGCACAGATCCCAAGATGCCCCAAAACCTCCCTGCCCCAATGCTGCCCAGATTTTCTCTTTGTACACACGAGTCACATGCTGAAGTCACGAGCTCCCTCCATACCCAGAGGGAGGAAAAGAGAGAAAGTGGCTGAAGAGCTCTCCTGTGCAGAGCCAAGGTCCAAGTGCCACTGGAGAGGAAACCACAACTCATCAGGTTTGTGTCCTTTGGGGCCCAAGGACTGGTGAGACTCAGAGGCAAAAAAGGTTTCTTGCCAACAAACAACAGAAGTTGAACATGATACAATTTAATAACCATCACAGCTCCTCCCTCAGCTCTCTGTGATGTCCCAGCAGCATCTGACATGTTCACCTTCCCCAGGGGATTTCCGTGTAGGAACAGCCTTAGACAAAGGCATAAAAAAAGGAAAACCTGTGATAGATATAAACACAATTAAGATGTCGACAAATATGATTTTCTTAAACTTCAGAAGGATTGGGCATCTTCCTGAACCTCAAAGCACAAAACCAGTCAGTTGAGAGGCACTTGAATATCCAGAAAACAGCTGCAGGAGGAAATCTGGGAGCAAGGGGAAGTATGGGGATCCAGCTGGTCTAGTGAAGAGATGTCCTTAGAAATGGCTATTTAAACAGCAGAACTGGAAATACCTGAAGGAAGAGGAGGAGGAAATAATAAACTGAATACTGGTGACACAAGCAGAGGGGAAGATCAATATTTCTTCTTTTGCCATCAGTAGAAGAATCCAGTAGATCCAGGAAATTCCTGTTCCTGGTGGGAAAACCTTGTCATTTCTTAAAAGTACTCAATGACCCACATAATAAAGATTTGCTTGTATATTATGAAATGTACAGATGCTAAAACCTGTGCCCCTTTCCAGGCAGACATCAGTTGTGTGCCTAGGAACAGGCAGAGCCACATGTAGGGCCCCAGTACCCTGTGGTGCTGAGCTGGGATTGGATGTCTCAGAGAGTAGATGAGGGAGAGCAGAGCACCTTGAACACTGATGTGTCTGCTGGAATTCAATCCCCTCCCGATTCCACAGTAGCTCTGCATTTCCCTCCTCCAGCCTTGGTCTCCAGCACAGCCATGGAGGCTCTTTGGGCTCCTGACTTTTCCTGCAGCCACCAAGGCCAGCTGAGCCCTGCCCAGCACAGGCCATGCTCAGCAATTCCTTGTGTGTGCCTGGCCTTGCTGTCAGCCCCAGAAGCGGCTCCGTGGCCCCTTTGTGCAGCGCTGGCCCAGCTATGGTGGCCCAACCACTGTGCAGGCCCAGCCCAGGACAGGAGCATTGCAGGTGGGAACTGTGCCCCATGGCCTCCCTGCTGGGCAGCCTCTGCCAGCTCCTGCACAGCCCGTGGCACCTGTGGGTCTGCACTGACAGCCCTGCCCCGGGCTCTGCCGGGCTCTGGGCCAGCACAGAGGCCGGGCAGGGCTGGCCATGGCCGGCAACAGGCCCTGAGCCCCGCAGGAGGATGGAGCTGGGCCACACCAAACTCAGCCCAGGGCAAAGCTGGGCTCAGCAGCCAGGGCTGGCAAGGGCTGGGGACAGAGGCTGGAGGTTGCAAATGTCCTGGCCCCCTCCCTGCTCTGTGCATGCCACCAAGGGCACAGAGCAGCCTCCTCTCTGGGCCACTTGCCTGTTTCCAATGCCTTCCACAGGTGCTGGCCCTGCCCCACAAGGCCTGGGCTGAGTCCTGCCCCTGCCCGCTCAGCCAGGCTGACATGGACACTGCTGCTTTCTCTGGCAGGCTCTCTCAGGCCAGCCCAGCTCCCTGCAAGCTGTGCCAGCTGCCCTGAGCTCTGTGCAGCACCAAGGGCCTCTCCCCAGCACAGCCCAGCCGGCTCTGGCCCCACAGCTCTGCTCAGGCCAGGGGGCTCTGGGCAGTGGCCCCACGGCCTCAGCCCCTGCCAAGGGCACAGCAGCAGCTGCATCTCAGAGAGGACTCAGCCCCAGCCATGGGGAAGGTGCTTGGCCAAGGCAAAAGGAGGCTCCCTGTGTGCCCTGCTCCCTTCTCCCTGAGCTCCTGAGAGCTCTGCAGCCCCTCCTGCCATCCCATCTGCCCAGGCCAGGACAACAGCCCCAGCCTTGGGGCCCTCCAGAGCTGCTCCTGCTCCAGGTCCAGAGCCCATCCCAAAGCTGGGGCAGCCAGAAAGCTGTACCCGTTTCTGTTCTTTCCTGCTCTGATGAGGATGGATCCTCAGCCACTTGGAGGTTGCTGATGAATTTTACTACTCCAGAGGCCTCTTCTTTCTCGAGCTCTTCAATTGAAAAATTCAGTGAGAAAAACTCATTAACATTTGCTCTAAAACCCAAGCAAGAAAAGCCCCTGGGAATAATTTTTCAATTCTTCTGTGGTTATTTAGACAGATTTCAGGAGTGTCTTCAAAGTGAAAATATTTTATTGAAAACAAAGCAGAGAGAACTGTTTTATCCTGTTAAGTTTTCCTGTTTATAGATTGATATCAGCAATGTTCAATTGATATTGACCCCCAGCAGTCTCTAATGCAGTCTGAATAGATATGAAAATCAAGACCCTTCATGGCTGACAATCAGTAACACTTTGTCCACATCTCCTCCCCGCCATAGCCCTCATCCAACACCCAGGACTCCTATGGATCAGGAGCAATGTGGCCAGCAAGACCAGGGCAGTGATTCTTCCCCTGTGCTCAGCACTGTTTGGGCAGCACTTCAAGTGCTGTGTCCAGTTCTGGACCCACAATTCAGGAAAGACACCTGAGGGGAGCTGGAGTTGCTTATGCTGGAGAAGAGGAGGCTCAAGGGAGACATCACTCTCTACAACTCCCTGACAGGAGGGTGCAGCCAGGTGAGAGTTGGGCTCTTTTCCCAGGGAACAGTGTTAGGACAAGAGGAGACAGCCTTAAGCTGCACTATGAAATGTTTAGGCTGGACATTAGGAAATACTCTTCAAAAAAGGGTGATTGGCCATTGGAATGGGCTACCCAGGATGCATGGAAGTGTTTAAGGAAAGACTGGATGTGGCACTGAGTGCCATGGTCTGGGTGACAAGGTGATAATACATATCAGGTTGGACTTGATGCTCTCAAAGGTATTTTCCAGCCTGGGTGATTCTGTGATGATTGTGACACTGCAGGGCCCTGGGGAAGCAAGGGGCCATTGTGACACTGCGGGGCCTCGTGGAACTGAGAGGACCACAGTGACACTGTGTATGACATGGCACCACAGAGCCAAGGGGCCATTGTGACACTGTGGGGCTACATGGAAGCAAGGAGTCCATTGTGACAGTCTGGGTCCTCGTGGAACCACAGAGGCCACTGTGACACTGCAGGGCCTTTTGGAACCAAGGGGCCATTGTGCCACTGCAGAATGAAGGAGAGCCTTGTGAGAGCCATTGCAAGGACTCTTGGAACTAAGGGAACAATTGTGACACTGTGGTGCCCCTTGGAACCAGGAGTCCCTTGTGACACTGCAGGATATTGTGTAACCAAAGCTCCACTGTGACACTGCAGCACCAAGGAATTCATGGTGGGCTCAGAGGCCTCATGGAACCAAGAGGCCACTGTGACACTGCAGGGCCTTGTGGGACCATGCAGAGCATTGTGACAGAGCAGGACCTCATATAATGATGAGGCCATTGTGACACTGCAGAGCCCGATGGAACCAAGTGACCAATGTTGTTCCTCAGGGAGTCATGGAATGAAGGAAACACGTTTGACACCGTGGTGCCCCTTGGGACCAAGACACACTCTGGAACCAAGGAGAGCATTGCTGCACTGCGAGACCTCCTGGAACCAAGGATCCATTGTGACACTGCATGTTGGAGTCTGAAAAAGAGGCCACTCTGAGCTCCTCAGAGAGACATCAACAAGTTTCAGTGAGAGTTCAAAAACATAGTCCTAAATATCAGTGTAGAAAACAAGTCTTGAAAACAAGTCTCAGTGAAGGCTCGAAGAACATAATTTTATACATAATAAAAATATGGTAAGAATATTGATCACATTTTTTAGGTAGAACAAATAGACTATATGTGTAGTTTATATGTAAACTGGTGTGTTAAGAAGCTAGAATTCTAATAGGTTTAGAAGAAATGTTTCGGATTCATGTTTTTAGCTTATTGGGTAATTTGTTTATAAGAATCTGCATTAGGGAGAAACACATCTTTTTCTCTCTCTCTTCCTCGTCTCCCTTCACTGCTATCATCATCCCAAGAAAAAAATAAGAGCTGCAGCTGCATCATTGGCACTCCCAGGATCTCAACAAAAACAGCTTCTACTTCTAACTGAAACTTTATTTCTATTTAAGATTCTATACCAACACTTTTAGCATAGACTTTAACGCTTTTGACTCTTTACCTTTTGGAACTGACTTGCCTTTACAATCAACAACTTTATAGCAACTAATAGCTGCTTGGCTCTTCTAAAGAAAACAGCAACATCCCAACAAATAGTGCCCTGTCTACAACTGCAAGGCCTTGGGGGAACAAGGAAAGCAGAGACACAAGCAGGAAACCACTGCCCTGAATGAGCTCATGAAAAGTTCCCTTGGAAATGATCTGGGCATGAGCTGGAGCACTGAGCAGTCCTGGCCTACACAGCACCCTCTGCACAGCAGCAGGACCTGCCCTGACAGGATTCATTCCTTGCACCCATAGCTTCACTCCACCATCCATGGGGAGTTCCCAGGCAGGCTGAGAGCTGCCCCTGGCAGGTGGCACATCCCCTGGACTGGCCAAGAGCCCTCAGGGCTGCAGGAGCTGCTCTGCAAGACAGCCCTGGGCAGCCCTGGCTGCAGCCCAAGCTTCACCCCCTGCAGCCATCCCTGGCAGCAGGAGCCGTCCTGCTCTGTCTTTCTGATGGTGCCCAGGGCAGCCCTGCTCTGCAGCACATCCTGCCCCAGACCAGAAATGGCAGCAGAGCCATCCTTACACTCATATCAGTCGTGTCATGGGTTGGCTTTAGAAGATCCCTGCAACCAGAGTTTTACTGTGTCAAAAGCTGTGAAGATTTCTCCAGGAATGAGTTCAGAGTTGTCCTTCCAGCTGCTTTAACCACCTCTCTGCTTCACTCCTCCCAGGTACCTGCAGGCAGTGCCCTCACCTCTGCTGGGCTGTGCAGAGGAGCTGCTCCTGGGCAGAGTTGCCTCTTTGAAGCTCTTGTTGGTTGCCAAGAACTTGAGAGTTCCCTCTGTGCCAGGAACCCTGCCTAGCTCAGGGGCACAGCCACAAGGACTTTAATGACCCTCTCAGAACTTTGGTGCTGTTTGTATCAGACTCAGTCACTCAGACCACGCTCAAAAAACTTCTCAAGAACTCAAAGTCAGATTCAAAGCCCAAAGTTTCTTTAACTTTTAATGGGTCCCACTGAGGGACACAACTCATGTGAAATTGTCCCCAGGTTCCAGTTAGAGCAGAACACTGGAGGCACTGATGACACGTGGGGACAAGCAAGAGAAATGTGTCACTGGTACTGAGCACACTTGAATGTATTTCAGGAATCCAAAGGGCCAAGGACCGAGCCACAGCTCCTGGTAAGGCAGATCCCGTCTCTTCCTCATTGCTCAGGGCTCTTCCTGGGGCACTGGGCTCTGGGGATGTGCAATGCCAAGAGCAGCACCATGGGGCGGCCCCTGCCAGGCTGCTGAGCAGGGACAAGGAGGCAATGAGGCCCCAGCACAGCAAGGCTCACTTGTCCCCTGTTGGCCTCAGGCCCAGGGCCAGCCTGCATGGCCCAAGTGCTGCAGGAGTTGGCTGTGTCAGGACCTTTCAGCTGCTGCCCATCCCTGTGCCCTCTGCAGCCCAGGCTGTCCTACGGTGTCCATGCCCTGCGCCTCTGTCCCTGCAGGCTGTCGTCATCCCCCGGCTGCCCCACCTCGCTGGCCCCTTCTTTTGCTGACAGCTCTGCCTCCTGCCTGCCTCTGCCTGCCCACACAAAGCCTTGGGCTGCTCCAGATTCCTTCTGGGGGACATGTTGCACCACAGCCCTTACACAGGAGGGAAATTTCTCCTGGTGTCCTGGGCCTCCCCAGCTGCCCTTGGCATTAATTCTTTCTTTCTCAGGCTGTTTTCCAGTATGTCAAAAGGATCCACCATCTCTGAAACCACTGTTCAATCCCTCCCAGGGCTCTCCTCTGCTGTCCTCAGTTTCCACTCCACTGAGCACAGAGCTTCTTTGTCCCTAGACAGTGGTCAAGTGCTTGAGCCCAAGAGCCCTTGGACAAGAGGGATAGCTCTTTTCCATAGGGTTCCACAGAACCCCAGGGTTTTGAAGGCAGATGAGAAGCACTCACCAGAGGCCAAAGCAAGCCAGACCTGTCTGTCCTTACAGCTTCTGTCCAAAAGCAACCTTTGGATATATGGGGAGTTTTGGAGGTGGAATTCCATTTCAGCCATGCATTCCTGGACTAGAAAGACAGTTCTCCATCGGAAGGAAAGGGTAGAGTCCCAGTGTTTCAAAGGCTGATTAGATGCAGCCCCAAGGAGGCCAAGGCCAGACAGACCTGTTGTCAGGGAGGAATCCTTGAACAGACAGAATTTGGGAGGCCAAATCCCACTTTTGTCTATGGACATCTGGATGAGAAGGACTTTTCCCTAAGAAGGAATGTAGGGAGCCCTGGTGTTTCAAAGGCAGACAAGAGCTAGCCCACAGGAAGCCAAGGGAACCTAAACAGTCCTGGCAGCTTTTGTCTGGGACCTATCCTTGGAATTTTGGAGGTGGATTCCCAATTTTGGCCATGGATGCCCGGACTTGAAAGATGTTTTTTCCATGGGAAGAAAAGCACAGATCCCCAGTGTTTTGAAGGCAGATAAGAGGTGGCCCCCAAGAGGCCAAGGCCAGCCAGAGCTGTCTGTTCTGGCAGGTTTCATATGGGAATAATCCTTGGATAAAAGCAAATTTGGAGGAGGTATCCCAATTTTGGCCATGAACCCCTGGAGGAGAAGGACAGCTCTTTCCCACAGGAAGGAAAGCACTGAACTCTAGCGTTTCAGGGGCTGATGAGAAATAGCCCCCAACATGGCAAGTCACCTGGACCAGTCAGGCAGCCCTCAGGAGGCCCAGCCAACCAGACCTGTTCCATGTTCTTGTACCCTTGGGCCGTGACATCACAACTGTCCCTTGGTTTTGTGTTCCGCTGCAGTGAGGGGCGCAACAACTCCCTGGGCCCTGGAGTCTTGGACCTCAGGCAGCCATTAATGACCAACAGGAAAAGACGTAAACAGGATGGGTCTTGGTTTAGCAAAACCCAGGATCCTTTATTGAACTAGGGACCAAGACAAGAATGAGGGTAGAGTCATGGGTTTTATATGCCAGGGCATGGGTGGAGTTTAGGTTCAATTACGAGAGAAGCAGGGGACTGCAAAGGGGTGGGTCGAGGAGGACAATCAATGGGAAGAACTAAGGTGGGAACACTACAGTCAAATTTAAACCAATGAGGGTACAGGAAAAGAAGCTTATTCTGGGGCCATTCCTTATCTGACAAAATGAGTGGAGTATCTTTTCCTAGGCTTGTGGGAGCATGCCCCACAGGGTGGAGAGGCCCTGAAGTATGGAATGGCCCCTTGATTCCATTGGGCCCCTCTGTTATATGAGTTCTTAGTTCTAAGGAGCCCTGTAGTTTCACAATGGTCTCCTTGGTTCCATGGTGCCACACAGTGTCACAATGGCCCCTTGCTTCCATGAGGCTCTGTGATGTCACAATGGTCTCATTGGTTGCATGAGGCTCAGCAGTTCCACAATGGCCCTTGAAGTATAATAATAATCTCAGTGGGTTCCCCTGCTGGTTCACGATGGCCTCCTTTGTTCCATGATGCCTCACAGTGTAACAATGGTATCCTTGGTTCCACAGAGTCAGAATGGTCCTGTGGTCTCATGGAGCCCCACAGTCCCCTTATAGAGCCCCACGGCCCCTTATGGAGCCCCACAGTGTCACTATGATCCCCTTGATTCCATGAGGCCCTACCGTGCAACAATGGTTATACCCCTTGGTTATACAAGGCCCTACATTGTCCCAACGGCCCCTTGGTTCCAGTGGATCCTGAAGTGTCATAATGGTCTCCATAGTTCCATGAGCTCCCACAATGTCACAATGGACTTTTGGTTCCATGAGGTTCAGTAGTGTAGCATGGATGCCTTGATTCCATGAGGTTGTGTAGCATCATAATGATCTCCTTGGTTCTTCAACCCTGCTGTGGCTGCCGTGTAACAATGGATCTGTGGTACCATGAGGTTCCATAGTGTTACCATGGTCTCTTTGGTTCCACAAGGCCTTGCTGTGCCACAACAGCCCCTTGGTTCCATGAGGTGCCTGGCCTCTCATAGCTGTAATAATTGAATCAATTGAAATAGGAGACATAAACCTGAAACCCTGGCAAACCGGGCACTGTGAGATGTTAATTAGCACATTCCAAAGTAAATTTAATTTGTAGCCCTGATTCTTGGTTGGTCTGAGACCTTTGCCATAAAAGGCCAAGTCCTTCGGGATTGGACCTCTGCCCTCAGGTATTCCCTGTGTTTTGTGAACCCAATAGCCTGACCTGTCTTTGGTTTCTGCCTATCCTTAGATAACATAACTTTTGGAAACTGCTTCATGGACCATGTGGATTAAAGGATATCCTGGCAGACCACTGCACCCCTCCCTTTATTATTTTAGAGCCATGCTATCATTTATCTAAGCTGGTAATGTTGTCGCAAAGGGGAGAATCCCTGAGGAATGCAACACACAGCCCCTCACAGACCCTTATGGGCCCTCATTGCTCCTCACAG
Source organism: Sturnus vulgaris (assembly GCF_052056855.1). Lineage (NCBI taxonomy): Eukaryota > Metazoa > Chordata > Aves > Passeriformes > Sturnidae > Sturnus > Sturnus vulgaris. Next base: position 11,083,964 of record NC_142263.1, read on the forward strand.
TTCCCCATGGTCCCTTGTGGGCACTCACAGCCCCAGGTATGGGGCCCCTGCCAAAGGAGAAGGGGTCGGGCCCTGCTTGTTCTCCTTTTATTTCGGTCCCTTCACAGCAATGAGTAAAGAAAGGCTGAAATGGAGCCTTTCCCCAGCGTTTCCCTGAGGGTTCATTGCAGGCTGAAGCTCTGTGATGGCGCTGCCCCAGCACCAACATCCCTGCAGCCCCCAAGGCCTTTGCTGTCCCCCCGTGTCCATTCCCTGTCCCCGAGTCCTGCCCGGCTCTGGCAGCAGCAGCAGCCGCAGCGCAGTGGGCGCTGGCCCGGCCCAGCCGGGGCTCCCGGGCAGGAGCAGCAGCAGCGCCGGCCCCTTCCCACCTGCTCCTGCCTCGGCTTCCAAGGCCTTTGTCCAGGGCAATTCTGGAGTACAGCAACAATCACCCACACCCAGCCCCACCCACACACAGGGCCCGCCTGTGCTGCCCTGACCCAGCCTGCAGAGACAGAAAGGGTCGGGTTCCAGCGCTGCTTTCAGCCCTGTTTTACACACCCTGAGCTGACAGCAGGAGGCTGTTGTTGCCTTTGCCTTGAGAATTGTAGATCATGGCTTCTCTTTCCCCTCTTCTGCTTGCCACTTGAATTTAATCCATAAAACTGAAAGTGCCCCTTTTAATTCATGCTATCCACAGTGCTTCCATGACAGTGAAGTCAGTACTTTTGTTCCAAGTGTGATAAATGTGATTCGTGCTAATTAAATTGTAACTATATTAACAAAATTGTATTTAGATCAATAGAAGACAATTGTCACAGAGTGAGGGGGGGGGAAATGGGTGAGACAGGGCAAAGGACATCTTCCAGATGTTGGGAGTCGAAGAAGGAGGTTGGAAGACAGTCAAACAAGAATAGTAGAAGGACATAGGTCTGACAAGCAACATCTAGAAATAGAAAGTTTCGACCTTGAAATGGGCCAAAATGGGATGATTCCAAGCATGGGACTCAAAGCCTTGCTATGGAAAACATCTGCTCAGTCACATAGTGCACCTGCGTTACCTGCAGGTTACACAGCGGACACTGACGAAGATGATGAGCCTTCATCAGAAATAAGACCCTCAAAAGGATGAGAGACCCCCTAACCCATTAGTAGAGCATGCACCCTACAACATAGTGACACAGATTTTAGGAATAGAAACTAGGAGGAGTTTTCTGGAAACTTCTGTAGCCTACAGTATATAAGTGGGATTGTTAGCCCAAATGCTTCGGAACGTGAGGAATGGCGAGCCACTCCCCATATCCCTGGTCGGAGGGGGGCCCCTCTCAGGTCGGTTTTGCTTATGCTTTATACGAACCTCAAATATACTAAATTACTTACTGCCAGATTTTGTATATTCTTAAATATATGCACTTTGATTGTATTCATCTCCAATATTTTAATTGTCATCTCCAATACTTTGATTGTATTCATTTTGTTACTATTAAAAATTTACTATTAAATTTAATCTTGTTGCTTGGTAAATTGGAAAAATAGAACATCATTCGTAACACAAGCATAAAGATCAGCAGATACTGGAATGCCTACCAGCCCCTGAGCACTCAATCAAGGGGAATTAAAGCCACACAGGCCACGTTTGCAGTGCCCAAACACAGCCCTGTTGCTGGCGCTGTTGAACTGACAGAGGCCATCATAGAAATTGCCTCTGTGGTGTGGAATTAAATTATAAAATCCACCAGGGAAAAGAAACCAGAACTTCTCGACTAGTTTCATTGCTTCTTCCCAGCAGCAGGAAATGTAGATGTCCAGAGGTATTTCCAGCTGCTGCTGATGCCAGTGGGAGCCCAGCCTGCTGCCCAGCCCCAGCGGGATCCTGAGCCCAGCCCGGGCAGCTCCCGCAGTGTCGGGAGCTCAGCGCACGCGGGGCCAGGCCCAGAGCCCCGGGCACGGCCGCCCATTGCGGGGCAGCGGCGCAGGCGGAATGTCCTGAGCCCAAACCTCCTGCTCCTGCCACACAGCGCCCAGCCTTCTCCCCCTGCTCCTCCTCTCCCAGCACGGCACAAATTCCAGCTCCCAGGAGGCTTCCCCACACAGGCCTCAGGCTCCTCTTTCAGCCTGAGCGTCCCTGCAGAGGAACACGGCATCTTTCAGGCACTTCCACAAGTTCAGGGTTCTCACTTCATGGTGAATCTGGGATGGAAATGGCCTTGCTAAGAAAGCCAAAAGCCAAGGGAATAGATTAGTAATTATTAGAAAAAAATACCCTTCTTCTGGGTGTAATATATGATGTAATTCGTGTAAAGTTGTAAATTAATAAAGTGTTTGTATCAATAAAATAAACTCAGAAACCAAAAAGAAAACCACAAGCGGGGAAAAGAAAACAACACAGATTGCTTCACCACAACATTGTAGCAGCCAACTGTCCTGGTTTTGGGCAAATTTGGGGGAAAACCTCCAGAAGGAGCCCCCAGACAGCAAACCCCACGACTCCTCCCCCCCACCCCACCGGGTTCGGGAAGAATTTCCTCGGAGAAGAGTGGGAGAAAAAACCTGTTTATTTAACAAGCAAGACACTCCCCAGCACAGGGAAAAAAAGACAACACCAGCTGACAAAAAAAAACTCTTTCACCGTTCTGAAGGGATGACAAGTTCAGTCTCTCTGGCGAGTGGTCGCTCAGTTATCAGTCTCTGGCGCTGGGGATGACTGCTGCAGGTGACAAAGTGTAGACTCCCGGTGTTTCTTGGGGTTTCCCAGGTCCCCGTCCGGAACAGGTTCAGATGGTATCCAGGAGAGGGAGGGGACGGGGTGGAAGAGAAAACAGTCCAGGGAAAAAGTTGGACTGCCTAGCTGAACTAACTAATAAGAAAAAAAGCAAGGGCAAAGCGAAGGAAAGAAAAAGAGGCAGAAGCGAGCAAGCAGGCAAGCAAGCAGGCAAGCAAGCAAGCAAGCCGAGCTAAAACCTCTCCTAAACATAGACCATGAGGGAGGTGAGCCGGCTGATAACAAGACAAAACAAAGCTTCACTCTCAGAGTCAGTCCTGGAAGCACAGGACATAATACCAAACATAATCAGGACACACGATTGGAGATACAAACACCATAACATCACCCTAGGACAGCCCAAATTAACAAGTTAATGGATGTGGCCACAAGGAGATGGCTCTCTTCGAAGACAGTCCAGAGAACACCCAGACATTGAGGGCCAAGCACCCAGGATTAATCGGGGAAAAATACATCTCAATACCAGCTTTCCTAAACCAAGGCCTGCCTTCATCAGAATTCATGGTATCCCAAAATATGGTTTTGTCCAGCCCAACGCAGAGAAAGGAAACCACATGAGTATGAGAAGCGACGAAAGGAGACAAAAACCTCTGCTCCAGGTCCTCCTGCCGGGGCCCGCGGAGGACACACGCGGCGTGGCCGCTCCCGCCGCCTCCGCTGCAGGTTCCCCGGCCCGAGCTCCGCCGCTCGGCAGCGCGGCCGCCGGCCCTGAGCCGCCGGGGCCCGGGGCGGGTGGGGTTGCCCGGACCGGGACGGTCGGGGGGCGCTCGGGGGCCGTGTCTGGCCCCGGGCCGAGCGCTGACGGCCGCGTGTCGCCCGCAGGGAAGGCGCAAGAGGCCTTGCAGGAGCGGTACCGGCTGGGTTCGCTGCTGGGCAGCGGCGGCTTCGGCAGCGTCTACTCGGGGACGCGCCTCGCGGACGGCGCCCCGGTGAGTGGCGGGGCCGGCGCCAGCAGAGGACGACGAGGAGGAGGGAAGGGGAGGAGGAAGAGAGGCAGAGGAGGAAGAGGAGGAGGCCGGGGCGCGGCGGAGCGGAGCGGGCGGTAAGCTCAGGCCGCTGCCGCCCCTTGCTCGCAGGTGGCAATCAAATGCGTGGCACGGGATCGCATCCGGCACTGGGGCGAGCTGGTGAGTGAGCGGGGCCGGCGGCTGAAGGCGGGGCGTGCCGGGCGGCGAGGAGCTGGGGCCCGGCAGGGTGGGAGCCGCCGGGAGCCCTGCAGGGAGAGCGGGCGTGGGGTGAGCGGGGCATGCGGAGCATCCCGGGCTGGCTGAGGGGTCCCAGAGCCCTGGCACGGCCTCAGCCCCACTGACGGCATCGTGGTCCTCGTGCAGCCCCACGGCGCCCGTGCGCCCCTGGAGATCGTGCTGATGGACAAGGTGTCCTCTGGGTGTCTTGCTGTCATTCTGCTCCTGGAGTGGGTTGAGCTGCCCAACAGCTTCTTGTTGGTGCTGGAGCGTCCGGAGCGGTGCCAGGACCTCTCGTGTTTGCTGGCGGAGCGGAGGTTCCTGCCGGAGGAGGAGGCGCGGGGTCTGTTCCGCCAGGTGCTGGAGACCAGCTGCGGGGTCCTGCACAGGGACATCAAGCCCGAGAACATCCTCGGCTCGACCTGGCCACCGGACAGCTGAAACTGATCGACTTTGGCTGTGGCGCCTTCCTCCAGGACACAGCCTACACCCAGTTTGCAGGTGAGCCCTCCCAGGGGATGCTCCTGGGCATCTCCTGGCCCAGCCGGGGTGCAGCACCGAGGTTTCTGCCTGTTAGAGCCGGGATGGGATTAATGCTTGAGCCAAGTTGATTTGGGTGGGGGTGTGAAGGGGGCCGGCTCCCAGCCCTGCCGACAGCCTTCATCACCCACTCTTCCCTGGTCTGGGGTTGGAGCTGGGGCAGCCAGGCCGACAGAAACCCCCATGGAGGTAGCAGAGAGGGGTGGGTCTGACTGCGTGCCCTGGCTGGTTTGGTGTGCAGGCGAGGAAGGGCTCGAACTGCACCTCTCCCCTTGTTTGCCTTGGCTTACTAACATTTTCTGAGGGCCGTGCAGGCGGGGAGGAGAGTGGGTTTTCTCCACCCCTGGGAGGGTTTTTCTTTTGCGTGTCGTGGTTGGACCTTCTCAAGGCTTCTGCTGCCGTCTTACAGGACCAGTGGCTTCTTTTCCAGTCCCGAGTCTGTAGGCAAGTCCCAAGTGCTGGTGAGAGGGCAGCGAGTCACCCCATGTGCCACTAGGACATCTCCCACATGCCCAGGGATGATGGGGCGAGGCTCTGGGAGCAGCAGCATCCTTCTGAACTCCATCTGTATTCCATAGGAACCCTGTCCTACAGCCCACCAGAGTGGATCCACCACCAGCACTACCACGGCGAGGCAGCAGCGATGTGGTCCCTGGGCCTCCTGCTGTACCACCTGGTCGTGGGGAAGCAGCCGTTCAGGAGGGGCCAGGAGATCATCTGGGGACGGATCTTGTTCCCACGAGGGCTCTCTCAAGGTGGATCCTCATCTCTGGGCAGGGGGGAATAGCAGTGCTGGGAGACAGAAGCGGGGTTGTGAGCATCCTGCTCTGGCAGCTGCTGAGGAGGTGGCACAAGTCCTGCTCTCCTACTCTCCTCCAAACAGTAAATCCATGGGGAAGTTTAGGCACAACCCTGGGTACACCCAGGCCTGGGTGTACACCATGGCCTGGGCACGGGAATGGGGCAGGGGCGGCAACTTCTGCAACGTACTGGTGATTTCTGGTTTCTCTTTTCAGAGTGCCAAGATGTTACTAAGAGGTGTTTGTCCATGCAACCGTTGGACAGGCCATCCTTAGAAGACCTTTTGCGCGATCCTTGGATTCAGGGTGTTCATCTGCCCTAGAAGATGGGAGAGATCCACGTGCACAGCTGGATCCAGAGGCCTGGCAGGTAACAGCTGCACACATCTCTTGGCAATCAGTGGCAAAGCAAACCAGAGTGCCTGTAGCTCTGAGCAGGGATCATCAGAAGGAAACACACAGCTCTTGGGCTGGAGCTGAGCTGGAGACCTGGTGTGGCAAGCACTGGTGGACACCATCCCCCCTAGGTTTGCTTGTTTGGTTCACTGATGGCTGGGGCCCTGGGCAGAACACTGACAGCCTGCTCTGGCCCCCAGGGAAGGAGAAGGAGCCCCTAGAGAAGCTGTTCCAAGTGGGGCTGCTGCCGGAGACACTGAGGACACCCTCAATGACAAGAATCTCTTCCTCAGCCTGGCCAGCTGAAGATGATCGACTTTGATTCTGGCACCTTCTTCACAGACACACTCCACACCCAATTTGCAGGTGAGCCCACAGCCAGGGGGATGCTGCCAGATCTGGGCATGGCACAGCTTGGCCGGGCACCAAAGGTTTCCCCAATTGCTGGGACAGATGCAATGAATTCTTCAGTGGCTGCCAAACTGCTTTTTGGCTCTGGGCAGCTGCTGAGGGGCTGGGTGTGCCACGGCTGGCTGCAGGCTGGGCACAGTCCTGCCCTCCTGCTCTACTCCCAGAGGCAGCAGTGACTGGGAGGTTTGTGCCCAGCTCTGGGCATGGCCAGCATGGCCTGGGCACTGTGGGCTGTTGGGACAAGGGGGACAGGATCCTTCAGCTGACGGGTGATTTCTGGTTTCTCTCCTTGCAGCCGGGCTCAGCAGATGCTGAGGCTGCTCTGGGCTCTGCCAGGGCTCTGCTGGTCTCAGCCCTGGGCACAGCTGGGCCGGCCCTGCCCTCACATTGCTCTGAGAGCTTTGTCTCAGACGAGCCCGTTCTGAGCACTCCACCTGAGCTTTGTGCTTCTGCAGGTGAGTGAGACTCTCCTGCAGGCCAAGAGATTGCAGTTAGGGACACACATCCAGTTGGCAAGAACCCAAACTCTCCATAGTCCCAGCTGAACGCCTGGATCTCCACAAGATGTTTAGAGTGTCCCACTTGTCATTCCTTTTTGGTTAGAATTGTGCAATTGCACTTCCTTCCTCCTCTAGAAGTGCCACGAGTGGGCAAAACCTGGCAAGGGGGCCGTGTTCCTAAGGCAGTGCAGTCTGGAGCTGATGGTGGAGAATTGCACTTCCAAACCAAGCAAAAAGCCGTAAGTGGGACTTTGCGTCTTTAAGAAGCCTCTGACAGTTTCAAAGGGAATGTGCAGCTCATTCACAGGGTGAGAAGGAAGGGCATCTTCTAAAAGATTTGGGTGGTGACAGAGTTGAGATTGCCAGTCCTGCCAGGAGCTGGCAGGACACAAAGCAATTTCTTCTTGCTTCACACCAATTTCACCACAATTTAAAATAACAATATTGGAAACAAATCCCAAAATCTTTTTTAAAAAGGTTACAGAGGCCAGTAAGATGCATCAATGCCATTGACTCATTTGCAAAGTGAATAACTGAGTTTTCTGTTGCAAAAGATCAGTTACCTCTTAAAGTTACAGAAGATTTTTCCCTGCACACTTGGGTTTTGATTTATCTTTCACATTTTATAGGTTTTTTCCTTTTCTTTTTCCTTTTTCTTTTCCTTAAACCAGAAAATATGCCATACAATAGGAGTGTCCTCTGCTTCTGGTTCCCATGTTTAGCATCTCCTTCCCACTGGCTGAGCTTCTCAGGCAGAGCCCGGCAGCTCCTGGCCCTGCAGGGCTGAGGCTTTTCCCCATTGCTGGGCACAGACTGGTGGAGCAGCACTGCAGAGCACGGGGACACATAGAGGGACCAGGAGCAGCTGCCTTTGTCCACCTGGAGCTCCAAGGCCCAAACTCTGAGCAGACATGGCTGGAAGCAACTGACAGGCTCCCTGTTTGCTGTGCTGCCCCACTTGTGCCCGGCCCAGCTCTGTGTGGGGCAGAGGGAGAACAAGGGGCAGCTTCCCCCCCAGTCCCTCTGGCCCCAGGGCTTTGGACACTCTCAGCACCAGCTGCTGCAGCCAACATCTCTGCTGGCACTGACAACAGCACCCAAATTGTGGCTGATCCCGAGGGAGCAGCAGCAGTGCCTGTATCTGATCCCTGACTCTGGGGCAGGGCTGGACAAATGACCCCCACAGCAGCAGCAGCAGCAGCAGCAGCAGCAGCAGCACATGGACCTGACTTTCAGCACAGCCTCTGCCACTCTTCCCTCCCGTGTGCAGTGGTGTCACAGCAGCCTGGGGCACCTGGGAGCCCCCAGGGCCAGCAGGGACCTGAGATGGCAGCCCTGGGCTCCTTGAGGTTGTGCAAGGGAACAGAGGTGAGGACTCGCTCTCCGTGTGGAGCTTCCAGATGGAAAAGACTGCTGTGGGCAGGCAGCTCCAAGGGCAGAAAAAGAAGGGGCTGGAGCCCTTGATCTGTGCCAGTTCCACAGTCCTGGGCAGCAGCCCCTCAGTATCCCAGAAGGAATTGGATGAACTGTGTTCTTCTCGCTGAACCATCTTGTTCAGCATGAGCAGCTCAGCACCAGGAGCTAAAGGAGCTGAAGCCTTAGGCCACAAGAGCTGACCAAGAGGGGACTTTTGGACCTAAGTAATGTTGCTAACATGGACCTAGCTGAATGCAGCAGATAGAATCCTTTCTGTTGGGAAAGACCTGTGAGTTCATCCAGTCCAGCCCAGCAGTGTCAAGTTCAGCACTAAACCCAGTCCTGAAGTGCCAAGGCCTGAGTGAGGCCTGACAGGCCCTGAGCCAAAGGTGACCTCTCAATGAACCTTCCAACCAAAGGTTGTCTTTGTATCCACTCATGACTGAAATATGCAGGATCAGTAGCATTGTGATAGATGCATCCACTCCTTAGCGAAACATGGATTGACCTTTTTTGCGTTTAGAAACTGGACAAGGCCACGAAATCTGACATCTGGCCTTGTTTGGGGCTGTATGGTCAAAGTCAGTTCCCTTGGTTCCTCCTTGAGCCCTGGCCAGGTTTTGGGAGGGATCCAAGATGAGAATGAAACCAGATGTTCCGACACTAAAAGCGCTGTCAGTTTGTTTATTCAGCACTATCAAAGCATCCAAAAATTGCATCTCAGAAAAGGAAAAGAACTTGTAGGTTTGGGAAGACAAGGATGGAGTTTGTTGACAGCACATTGGAAACAGCACCAACAGAAGGAAGAATTGGTTTTGGAACACTCCCACAGGGAGTGACAGAGGAGGGTTTAAATCTTGAGCTCAGGTTCATTTGTTCAAGTGAAATATAATATTATTATTCATAGTAATGGTTATATAAAAATATAACATGATCTTTTTTTTTTAGATATCATTAAAAATTAATAATGTGAAATAATGCTGACAATGCTAATATGTCTCCTTTGGCTGCTCACTGTGACACTAAATACCGTACAGAAAAGGACTAGCCAAGACCCAAACATCAGTGGTAAACTTTGGGAATTGTATACAAGGAATAAAGGAGGAAGGGATGAAATTGGCTATTTTTATGGGGTTTGCTGGTACTGTGATGTGGAATGCTTTGTGTGTTCCTTTGAAAAATACAGTGAATAAGACATAAGGGTTTTTCATATACCCGATCATCCACAAGCTGCAGGATTGGTTGAACAGATGAAGGGATTGTTAAAAGAGTAGTTGAAGATATGAGGAGATTAGGAACCTGTCCCAGTGGAGAACCCATCTCACAGATGTGCTCCATACCCTTAACAGTGGGCCCACTGGGAAATGGAAACCCCCTGGCTGTGCATGGCTGCACCCAATTTGCAAATACAGCCATGGACACTGAGACTGACTGGGAAATGGTTCTGGGTGCGATGGCCCCTGACAAGACCCCCCCCAGAGGCTGCAGGGCTGGGCCTTCATGCATTGGAATTAATTAGGATAAATCAGAAGCAAATGAGACTTAACAATACAGGAACAGGAATTCAGATTCCTCCAGGACACTTTGGTTTGATAACTGCTCGCTGGAGCTTGGCCTTACAAAGCGTTCATGTCATGGAAGGAAGAACTGATGCAGATTATCTAGGAGAAATTTAAGTAATTCTGTTAAGTAATAGTGAACAAGATTGGATTTTTCAGCCCCATGGCGGGGTGGAACAGTTACTGATATTGCAGTTTTAACAACAATTGTGAAAGAAGGAGCTCCACCTCAAATCCACCTCTGTTTGTAGAGAGAGAGGGTTTGGATCCAGCGGTCCTAATAATGGAGCCAGAGTGTGGGTCCAGAGGCCCAATGGCCCTCCCGAGCCAGCTGAAGGAACAGCTCTGGGGAAAAGACAACACTGTTTGAATCCTGAAACCTGGGCAGAAGCAATGGGAATGTGTCTCTGCAGCCAAGTGCTCTGTGCCAGAACAAGTGAATGTTATGGGATATTGTTTTACAGATCCTGCCAGACCAAATCTCCCTATTTGCCCCAACGGCCCTGTGATAGGTTGACTTAGGAAGAAGAAACTCAGAAGAGATTCTCCCTAAGGGAATTTCCTCTGTGGGGGTTGGGATACCTGCAACAGCCAATTAGAGAAAGTTAGTTCGCTCCGTGAACACACATTTTGAAGGAGGTAATCCGGAACTGACCCTCTTGGTCTTCCGGTGGCTGAGCAGGTAACATCAACCCGAGCTTCCCCCTCCCCCATGCGGGGGGGGGGGAGGCTCGGGAGGCCGCTTGGGCCCCGTTTGCCAACGAGGGAGACCCGATGGCCGGGGGGAGAAAAAGTTGTGTGCTAAGACCTTCACGGCTTCCTCCTCCACGGGCCTGCGGCTCTGGCGTGGGGGGAGGCCGACTCTTGCTGCTGCCGGAGGGGCCGGGCCTGCCCGGGTGGCCATGAGCAGTGTGGGGGCTGCAGCCCAGCCCCAGAAAGGCTGATTGACACCTCAGCTGCCACTCCCAGCACGGCCTGAGCCTGGCCCAACTTTAGTAGTTGTGTTAAACTTTAACTCTTTAGTGCTCAGATAAGATTTGCAAAGCCTCCAGCCTTTCCTTTGAATATGAAAGGGAATAAGAAGATTTCTGAAGTCAGTGATGTAAGAGCTAAGTTTTTAAGATGGAAGGAGAATGAGAAGATGCTGAAATGGCTGAAAATCTTTTTGTGAAATTGTAGGAATGAACTGATGTACTGAATATTCCTATAAACCATGGAAAGAGACATGGGGGGATGGAAATGTTCCATTTAATAGATGATTTGACTAAAGAGCACCTGTGTTGAGAATTTCTGTCCTGAGAAAAGAAGGGGATTTTGGTTTTCTAAAGATAAAGCCTGAGCAGAGAAAAAGGAGACAGAGAGAATCTTTGCGGTTGAACATTTCATTCTTAAAAATAATACCCCATGGAGCAGACATGGCCCACATCTACAGCTTTGGGACGGCTGTAGAGTTGGGAGGAGGGTCACGGTTGCAGGTTCCCGGGCGGATGCAAATCGTGAAAGATAAAACCACAAGAGAACTGGTTTTTTTCCTTCTTGTGGGAAAAATCCCTACAACTTCAACAAGAAGAAGCTTCTCTCTCCAGGAGTGAACTGAGAAAGACTAAATTGGGCACTGACCGAAGTATTTGTTATATGTTTGTTTTGTTGTTATGAAGATTGGGAGAGGGAGGGAAGGAGTGATCTAAAGAAATCTTTTTCTGAATTTTTTTTTCCTTCTCCTTTTGTTTGTGTAGTTAATAAATTTTCTTTTATACTCTCTCAAGTTTTAGGCCTGCCTTGCTCTTTTGCTCCTGGTTCTGTCTCACAACAAGAAAAATAAGTTTATTCCAACTCAAGACATTAATTTGGTGCATTGGCCGGGAAAGTCAAAATTAAACCAAGACAGGCCCCTTTGGAAAATGCTCTGATCCACGGGGCTCCATGTGAAGGCTGATGTGACACTGAGGGACCTCCACACAAATTCCATCCAGGAGCCTGGGTGCCCTCAGGAGCTGGGACCCGGCGTCTCTCCAGCCAGAGGGGAAAGGACCCCACCAAGCCTTGTCAGCCACAGACAGTGCGGTAAAGCTGGACAGCAAAGGACCTTGGGGACGTTAGTGTGGAATTAAAAAGGTGCCAACTCCATGGACAACAGAATTATTGTTCTTAACCTGAATGAGATGGAGGAAAAAGAATGAATAACCTTGTCACTAAAGTACTGTCTTGTTCAAGTTGTGTCTTGAGAGTCAGCCAGAATCTTTGCTTGCCAGAAACACCTCTAGAGTTTCTCCAAGGGATGAGTCATGAAATTCCTATGAAAATTTAAAGATCAAAGTAACCAAAATACTCAATGTAACTAATTGCTGGGAATGTTCTCAACTGATGCTGGGAGGAATGGGGTTCCCTTGGAGGGCCCACTTTGTGGGGCAGCCAGAAATCTGTCAATGGGCTCTGACTCCTAACTCATAACAGAAACTGCGCTGTGGAACAAAGGAATACAATTACCAGTTTTACAGGATTCACTATGATTTCCCTTCAGGAGAAACCAAACCCTGTTACAGTTAGAGGCCACAATGTGAAAGGATTTCTGTGCTTTACCATCGCTCCCAATGTCAGTAGAACTCGGGGTGCTGGAGCTGGTCAGAGTCAGTGTTACAGCGCTCCCAGCTGCAGGGCCACTGTGAAATTCCTGTGGCCCAAAGGCACCAGGGACACAACAGGAGCACAGGGAGGAGCCCTGGATCCGTCAGCAGCCCACAGTGGGAAACAGGAAATCAGACCTTTGGTACTGGGAATGGGAGCTGCTGGGTGTGTGGAGACTGCCTCTAAACGGCTTCCTAAAGGATAGTTCGGGTTCTGTTTCCAGGCAGTCTTGATGCCTCCCTTGAAGGTACTTTGGCAACAAGCACTAGGAAGAATTGGGGCCAGGAGAACATTTTCCACCCAAAGGGTGCCTTTGATTTCAGAAAGCCAAAGATTCTGTATCACCCTGTGCCCCATGTGCGCTGCCTCGTTCTGTGGAGTTTACATTAACGAGCTAAATCAATTATTAGAAGAAGTAAAAAGTGATGCTGTTAAAATATCCAATAGCACATCCTCTGAGCTCCAACAAACACATATTGGGGCTCTACAGAGCCACATGGCCTTGGATTATTTGCTTGCTGGCCAGGGAGGAACCTGTGCTTTTCTAGGACAGTAATGTTGCAGGAATGTCTATCAGTGCTGGGTTTGAAGTCCAACAATCAGGAATCCCCTCGATAGAGCAGCAGAAGAGTGGCAGAAAGAAGAAAATTCTTCATGGTGGGATTGGCTTCCAAATTGGAGGTTGCTGTGAAATGAATTTGTGGCAGTCACTGTAATCTTTGAAGCGTGAGCACTTGGTGTATTATGATTCCATGCTAGAGCTGTTGTGACACTTTGTGCTGGGAAATGGAGTACTGAGACTTTTCTACCAAGAGACACAGTCTCAAGAAAAGTGGGATTTGACAAAGAACCTAGAAAATAGCAACTAATTAGGCACGTTTTAAAAGGAATACGAATTATAGCTCTGAGTAATGAACTGGAACAACACTTAATTGAAGAACACGAGGCGATACCTTCATGCCTAATACCTAAATCTAAGGTTCTGTATTATGGAAAGGATTGTTATGAAGGTTGTAGTTCATATCTAGGTCAAAGCACTGATTGAAGTACTGAGGCCTGAACACCCAGCTCTGAGTGAGGCATCAACAACAGCCCTGAGCTAAAGCTGTCCTCTAGATGAATCTTCCAACCAAATGTTATATTTTTATCTGCTCATTAATGACGCTTTGTTAGCAATATGGTCTCTGTATATGTGCATTGGTGAAACATGGATTTATCTTTCTGTATTTAGAAACCGGACAAGGTCACATCTGGCCACATTTATTTGGGCGTGTATGATCAAAGTCACCTCCCTTGGTTTCTCCATGAGCCCTGGCCAGGCTTTGGGAGAAACCTAATTGAGAATGAACCCAGGTGTTCCCACACTAGAAGTGATGTCAGTTTGTTTAACAGTGTAGAAGCTGGGCCCTCTCACAGTGAGGTTGGAGCCTCGTTGCCTGCAAAGGTAGGCGTACCTGCAGGAACTCCCAGTGTCTGGGAGGGGCTCTCCAGTCCTTGGCTGTGACAGCTTCCCTCAGCTGATGTGTACATCTGGGTGCTGGTAAAGTCTGGGGGTAACTGGTGCTGTCTGTTTTTTAATCACTACAGGCAATCTTTGGTAGTGATGATTGGGTGCGTTGCTGATCTTGTCCTTTTGTAATTATTTTCTGATGATTATGTGCTTTGCTGTTGTCCTGGGGTACAATGCAAAAATGTGTATTCTATCACCATCTGTTAGAATGTGGGAGGGGTGGTGATCCTTATCTCTGTGGGAGATATCCGCTGCAATTGGGACATCTGATAAGATCAGGGGGATGATCATCGTTATCTTTTCACAACCCATCCTTCCTCCACAAGATATATTCTGTTAATGGGCCGTTAAGTCCTATTGTGTGACTGATAAGATTACATCATCCCATTGGGAGATGCCCCAGCCAGGGGCAGGAGCCAAGCCTTTCCTACCTAGATAAAAAACTGGGGTTTGGGACGCGAAGGCAGACCTTTCCACTGCATCCCAGAGGAAAGTCGGACCATTTCCACATCATCGCTGGATCTTCAGAGGAAAACTGCACCTTCTACAGCAGCACTGCTTCAACTGAACTACATCTGTCATCCAGGAGGACTGCAGCCACCATTTATACGGACTGCTACCAACACCCTGACTGACAGGGTGTCAGGTTGTATTTCTGACTTTGTCGGTGTTTTTTTCTTTTATATTATTGCATGTATTTTATTTTTTCTCTTTTCTCCTATTAAATTGTATTACTGACTTGGAGTCTCGCACTGGTTTTACTTTCAAACCAACATAGCTGTGCATAATTACTTTTGTAATTCTTTGCACTTTTGCATCATATAAATTACTCAGTTCCTGAAGTTGGTGTCTGTGTTTTTGGTGCTGACCCTGCCTACCAGCAAAGCAGATGCTGTGGGCCCCATAGAACCAAAGATGCCTTGTGACACTGCAAGGCCTGTTGTGACCAGGGGACCATTGTGACACTGTCGGGCTCCATGGAACCATGGGGACCATTCTGACACTGCAGGGATTTATATTACCAAGAGTCCCTTGTTTTTCTCTCCCTGCCTCTGCCCCAGCTCAGCAGTGCAGTTGACCCAGTCATGGTAACCTCCTGCAGCAGGAACTGGAGGCACTGCGGGTCAGGGACAGCCACTCTGTGTCTGGAATGCTCAGGAGATCCTCTGCTCGGGCAGCTGCTGCAACCCCAGGGCCAGCCCCGCTGCCCAGCATAGCAGCAGAGTTGCCCCCAGGACTCCTCAGGCAGCTGCTGCTGCCCCAGGGACAGGGCAGCCTCTTGCCAGGGCTCCTCTGTACCCCCACAGGTTCCTGCTCTGCTCCTGGCACATGCCAGCTGTCCACAGAGCCTTTGCCAGGGGAACATGTCTGTGCTGGCCTGAGCAGCCATTGCTGCAGCCCCTGCCCTGCTCCCCGCAGCCCTGAGCTGGGGCTGCTGCTCTGCAGAGCACGGGGGCTGTGCTGCCCGGGGCCCTGGGCTGCCTCTGCTGGGCTCTGCCGCTCAGCCTGGGACACAGAGGCAGCTGATGGTGCTCCCTGCACTGACCCCCTCCCACACAGGCTCTGCTGGGGCCTTGCAGGGGCTCAGAGCTGCCTGCCTTGTTCCAGGGCTGCCCCATGGCCTTGGGGCTGCCCTGCATCCTCCTGGGGAAGTTCCCTGAGGCTCAGAGGAGTCAGTCCCCAGACTCCTTTCTCCGTGCCAACTGTGTCCCTGGGGCTGCAGAGCTCTCCTGCCTCCCAGCAGACATTCAGGCCTTTATCTCTGGGTGACCCCACCATGGGCAGGATTCTGCTCTAGGCCTCCATTCACAGGCTGTCCCTGCAGATCCTCTGTGCTCTCCTGGCAGGTTCTGATTTCCTACAGAAAAGTGCTTGCCTGCCACCAGAGCCATCACAGTTTCAGAGCCCCAGGCAGGTGACTTGGAGATCATCTGTCATCTCCATGGCCACTGATCACTAACAGAAAATGTCTGACCCTGCCCTCAGTGAAGTACCTGAAGTACCACAGTGGGACCCTGATCTCATGGTACTGACTCCAGGGACAAACATGCAAAGCAGTGAGACTCTGCAAAATCCATTCTTTGGGCTTCTCCTGGAGACTAACTTAGTAAAAAGACCTAACCCTTTGGGCACTGCACTGAGGAAACCCCCTTTGCTGATGGAACTGCTGTGCTGGAGCCCGGCTGTGTCCCAGCTGTGCCAATGGCCTTCCCTGCCTGCAGTCACACCACAGACACACAGGACAGGGACTGAACTGCAGAGCACTCAGGCCTCAGACAAGGATAATAAAGGGAATGGTGAAAGTGGAAAAAGTGCAGCTCTCAAAAGACCAAGTGCTGCTGCTCCCTGGCAGTGCTGCTGTGCTGGGACTCTCTTTCGACCTTTGCACACAGACACTGCCTCTATAGCTGAAGAAGACATTAACAGAGGGAAGACTTTTGACAAATAAGCCTCTGCAAGAACATTTACTTTATTTAAACACACACAGAGCATGATTCCTAATTTACACAGTCTGTGAGTCAAGTTAAAGAGGCAGATCGTGAACTCAATATGGGAAGATGACTAAATTTTCATTATGAAAATGATCACAAGGAAAAAGTAGAAAACTCTGTTGTCATCCCCACCCCCCCCTGCTTTGTAGCACTCTTAAAACCTTTAGAAGGCAGGCTTGGCATGTAATGTGTTACATTAAATGCTCAGAAGAGGAAAATACAAAGATTTTAACTTCTGAAAAGTGTCCAGTCATCGCTTTCATCAGAGCATCCTTGAGCTCCTGATTCCTCAGGCTTTAGATGAGGGGGTTCAGTGCTGGAGTCACCACTGAGTGCAGAACTGACAGTGCCAGATCCAAGGACTGGGAGGAGATAGAGAGGGGCTTCAGGTGGGCAAATGCTGCAGTGCTGATAAACAGAGAGACCATGGCCAGGTGAGGGAGGCAAGTGGAAAAGGCTTTGTGCCCTCCCTGTTCAGAGGGGATCCTCAGCATGGCCCTGACGATCTGCACATAGGAGAAAACAATAAACACAAAACAACCGAGTCCTAAACAGACACAAACAGCAATGAGCCAAAATTCCCCGAGTTGGTATTTGGAGCAGGAGAGCTTGAGGATGTGTGGGATTTCACACAAGAACTGGTCCAGAGCATTGCCTGGCACAGGGGCAGGGAAAATGTATTGGCCGTGTGCAGCAGAGCATTGAGAAAGCCACTGGCCCAGGCAGCTGCTGCCATGTGGGCACAAGCTCAGCTGCCCAGGAGGGTCCCGTAGTGCCGGGGTTTGCAGATGGACACGGAGTGGCCATAGCACATGATGGTCAGGAGGAAATACTCTGCTGAGATGAAAACACACAACCAGAAAGAGCTGTGCATTTTTTCCACTCATTTTCTGTAGAAGAAAATTTTTTTTGTTGTTTTTGCATGTTGTATGCTGCTTGTACTCCTTTTTTGTTCCTGCATGTTGTATGCTGCTTCTACTTCTGGTTTTATTTTTTAATACACAGAATATAAAGAGAGCACTGCTGGATAATGAGAGGGCAACTGCCAAGCTACTCTTGAATCGAATGCAATCAGAGCTTGAGAAAGAAAAATGGCATCAACTGCAATGGCAAGGGAGAGTCAAGGACTGGAAGCTCATGCAAAAGAAGTGTGTAGTTCAGAGTTTCAGGTCAGAAATTTGGCAGTCTTCTTTTGGACAATGAGCAACACCAAGAGGCTAGTGTTCATTTTTGGTTTCTATCAAAGTAATACTTGATCATTTTTTCTTTCTACGTGATACCACGTATGATATCACATATATCATGTGATTCCATTCTACATATCTACTTTCCATCCTGCAGAGAATTTATGGCAAGTGAAGAAATACAGAATCCCCCGACTGTGAATATGGAAATGGAAAAGTTGATAAAGGAGCAGATGGTACTCAGTGAAGAGAGACTGAAGGTTTTGCAATATATCGGGTATGGCAAAAGAGGGTATAGCATAAAGGAAAACAATTGTTGCTGGAGTTAATGAAGGACTTGGCTACAAAATGCACTTTGCTTCCTGTCAATGTGTGATTGCTAAATGCAGCAGTAAGGCAGGGTCTACATCTATTTCTGTACAGCCCTTTTGAATGGAAAAAATGCATTCTTGATTTTCAGTGCCCCAGCTACACTTAATAGGTGGCGATCAGGCTCTAAAAATGGAGGAATGCAGAAGTAAATCTTGAAACATAGTAGAAATGGGTAAAGATGGGTGGAGAGCTTGAAATTGGTGCTTTTGTCAAGGCATTTTTTTTTCTCCATGGCGTGGGATTTTATTTGCAGAATAAATGAAGAGAGGAGTCTGGATAGAAATCTAACGTTGCTACGTTTGAATATCCATCCTGAACACAAGACACATAGGTGTGGGTGCAATGCATTACGATCTTTACAGGGAGGTTTTTTACCGTGGATGGAGGAACAAGGTAGATGACAGTTAGTTCCTTATCGGGCAGTAAACAGTTGGCCTTGAACAACAACAATCTCAGGTTTATTTTCATTGCCAAGATGGCTGTAAATAAAAGAAAGCCCAGTAGTATGGATATTCGGATTCATAATTTTATATTTGAAGTACTGACTGGTTTGTATTTTAGGATACCTGACTCTTGTTTCCTACTTTGATAGCACCCTGTTGCCTCCAACACGTGCCAAATCCGATGGAAACGAATGGTGCAGAACTCTGGAGAATTGAAGCAAAAGTCTAGGTAGGTCGGGAAATCCTAAGAACAGTCTGGAATTCAAGCAATATTTTCTTTTCTCCTGGGCAACGATAAGGCAGACGGTTGCTTTGAGAGTGCATGTTTGCTCTATTCTTTGTTCCGTGTGTTGCCACATACCTTCTCAGTTGCTTGGAGGTGGCAGTAAGAGCCAAAGAAGCTGCCTGTGGCATGGCTTTCCTTTGGCCAGTACAAACACCTGTGCATGGGGAGATCTAGCAGGAACTGGCTCGGTTAGAATGAATCTGGGGGAAATCAAAAGTTAATTTTGACGTGGATCCCTTCTCAATCATACAAAAATACTCCTTTTTAACTCTTGGAGAAGAAGAGGGGAAGTATGAGAAGAAGAGGGGAAGTATTGGAGATACTTCCTTTCTCTGTGTCCTTGCAGCATGCCTTCCCTCTCTGTGTCTGCCTTCTCTTGCTCCAGAGCACATCCAGTTGGGATGTTTGTAGCCTGTATGGTAGCAAAGAAGTTGGTAGCGATTGTAAGTACCTTGCTACTTTGAAGCATAATGATAAACAGCTGTGTATGAAAATGTCTTGATTTCTTTGGCTGGTAGTGTCTGGTGTCTGTAGGCACTGCTGGCATCTGTTCCTTGTGCTGAGATTCAGCACAAGGCCTCTGTCATGTTTCCATGTCACACTGCACTATGAAAGATGGGAATTTTGACTGTGGTCTGTTCTGTATCATTCAGACAGCCCTAATGTGGAGTGCGTGGAGAAAATGAGCATCCAGTATGAGCTGGTCGAGGGCAAATGTCAGGAGAAAGGGCAGATGTGCAAGTTGAGTGCCACAGCTTTTGGCTGTGATAGCCGTGGTCCAATGTGTCATTAGAGTAAAGTGCGTCTGAGGATGCACCAGACAGTGAGATAACAAGTGGAATTCCTTTTTAACCTCCGCCTTACTCTGTTCAAAAAGTAAGCCATCCATTTGGTTTCACAGTAGTAGTTGGTATTTGTACTTGAAATGTGGAAAAGCCGTAACAAATGCCAGTAATGAAGGGAGTGCTGTCCTACATGAATGTGGAAGATGCAAGGAGCCTCAGCCCTTGTGCTAAATCTGTATTCTCTTGGGAAAGAAATTCCACCTCTGCCTCAATTTCTCCCTTTGTGTCCAACCAGATGGTATTGTTTAGTAATCTAATATGGCATGTAGGGGGCTGAGTCTATCACTGTCCATCACAAGAAAAGAAACACTTACGTTTAGCCAGGCTCTCTGAAAGCCACACAGTATTTCTTCTGTGCATGTCAATAATTTGTTCTTCTTTTCCTTCAGATGACCCTGTTGGATATGAACATTTGCACAGCAGAAGATGCTGAAGTTGTGCACTCCAACATGCTTCAGATGACTGAGAAAAGAAAATGTAGGTTTGAAGAAGAAGTGGAGCACGTGGATGTACGTTTCTTTTATTTGATGACATATATCTTCATCACTCCTTGGGATTAGTCTGTTCTTCCTGTGCTCCCACCTGCAATGCCTTCTGCGTGGTAGGCTATTGATGTCACCTTAGAAAGAGGTCCATAGTGTGACAAAACACTCCAGAGAAACAGTTTGGTGTGGAAGAGTTTCATGTGGAAGTGTTCATAATTCTTGTGTTTATTATTTGTAATAGAAATAGATTGTATTTTTATGATAATTTCTATCTGAAATACATAGGATAGCGATGAATGACGTATGGCCCAGTCTGCTTAAGATCAGATTTCAGGAAGAGCTGGAAATGATCTCCCAAATGTCTTCCAATCTTTTCTATACATAAAAAAAGTCAGGCAGCTGTTTCTAAAGGGATAAATGATAGAATGTGATTTGGTGCTTTATGGTGCCAGAATAAACAGAAGTTTTGAGAATCCGCATTCTTACCAGTTTACTTGGAGACTGATTTTTTTTACTCTCCAGATAGAAGACACCATGTTGGATACCAGTCGTAAAATTCCAGGCAGCCTTTTATCATGTTACATATCCTCTTACTCATTCATTTCACCTTCCAGCAGTTTAGAAAGAACTTGTTCACTTGAATGTTTTTCTTTGGAGTGATTTGAAGGAGACGGCTAAATGGCCATAATCCAGGTAGAAACATAAAAACAAGGGTGTGCTATAAAGACAGGACTTCTTAATGCAAAGAGCCCTCTGAAATTCAAAATACCTGCTATAAAATTAAAAATATAATCTTTGACTTTTAGATGGGAATTTCTCCTCTTCAGTTTCATTCTGTCAGGTGCATTTTTTTTGCTAACTGCTTGATTCACGCTGAATGGACAGTCCTGTCTTATTGTTGGTATGGCAACAGTGATAGAGATCACTGCTGCTTTCTGTAGAAAGTGGCTGCAAGTTGCTATGACGAGATCTTGTGCAGGTCTAGAGTCTGATTGGATGTGAGGTTCTCATTGTTTCAGAACAACTTGGGGTGGCAGTGTCAGAGGTGTTCATTATCTAGGAAGATTTTCATAGGCGATGAGTTTTGCTGAGGTAGCTTTCTCTTCTGGGTGTAGAAGATATGTGCATAATTAACTTCCTTGAATCCTAAAGAGCTGGGGAGATTTTAGTATCTACGAAACCATTTTTACTAGCTTTTTTATGTGGCCTTAGATAATGAAAGTGATCTGGATACAATCTTAGAAAAAAGGCAAGAGGAAGAGCTGAAGGAGTATTTGGAGAACACCCTTTCTTCTTGAGATCAAATTAGAACAAGGTATGAATTTGGTATGTTTTGTAAACTTAAAAGGTAGAGCATCTTTGAACATTGGTTGTACTACTTAGGCCTTGTTTTAATGCTGTTGTGTGAAGGTATGGAAAAAGAGTGCTTTTCACTTCATGTAAGAATATAGAATAATGTCCCTACTGAACAAGGTTAAGGCAAATAATGCCCACGCTTTAGGAATGGGACAAAGGAAGACTGCTATCATTCAAAAACCATAGCACATCAGTATTACTGTGCATACCATCACATCCATGCCTTATTCAGAAGGTAAAAGTAGTAGTGCAGATTCTTGGATCACCGGAATCAGAAGTTGGTCTGCACCATCATCTCTTCACTCATAGATTTGATCTCATTCAAACTTCTAGGAACTCAGACGTTTAAGACAGCCAAGCACCGGCAACTTTAAAAACCATCTAAAAATGGGTACAATGCCACTCTCCTTCCTGAAGATCTTAGCAGCAGCTCTGAAGCCGTAGAGGAAGCAGCACTGTTCACACAGCCAGGAGGTCTTTCCTACCTGCTCGATCAGAGGCACATTAGAAGAGCAGTGTGGACCTGAGGGGCAGATGCACATACCTTCACACACCTCGCAGTGGGACTGTGGTTAGAGCTGGAGGTTTGATACTCTTCCTAATAATTTGAGCCGTTAAAACAAAGCCAGAGGTAACAGACCAAGTGAAAATACAATGCCAGGTGGTGGAAAGAGAATGTTACCTATCTGAACTCGTACAAAAATTCCCAATCATTCTCTTTGTTTAGGAGACCAAGCCAATGTCTGTGTAAATGAAAACAAGTGTGAATATTGATTTTTCTTGAATCAAGACTCAGCTTTATGTCCAAGTCAAAGGCAAATAAACCAGAAAGGCTCCGCTGAGCACAGTGCAGAACTAACATGGAAGACAGTCATTTGACCTCTTATGTAAGCAGTGTTGGAATGGTTCCCCATCCAAAAGGAAGGATGTCAAATGCTTCTCTGGAAATATTTTAACTTCTCTGCGTTTCTTTCTTTGTAATGAACTAATCTCTAACAAGCCAGGACGTGATTGTGTTCAGTAGAAACAGATCAATGGCAACATTTAGCCTAAAGGTTTTATGAGATTGATCAGGAAGTTCGATTTAGATTTAAAGGCACTGTAGTCATATTTAATTTTATTTCTCTCCGTACTTGAGTCTCTTAAACAGGGACCTTCAATTGGACAGGAACGGGACACTGAAGCAAATTGTAATGGATGACGTAATGGCTTACCCAGAAGCATTTTGTGGGAATTGATTTCTTCTAGGTATCCATCAGCCAGCATTTTAGTGTGAAGGGAATCTTCAAACAGGTAAAACAAAAATTCCCGTTGGTTTCAAACCTGACTGCTATATTAATTTTTCACTTTGGAGAAAATTTTCATGACCTTTAAAATTCAGACTGTATCAAGTATTGTTTCAGCCATTGAAGAAAGTGTTTTTGATGGAGATAGGAGAGGGAAACCAAAACATTTCTCAGAGCCACACTTTGAGCTCTGTCCTTGTTACAAACGGCACTTGAGCAAATGCATTTGCCTTTGGAACAGAAAACGACAAGGTAACAGGCTTATCATTACGGATTTGAGTGTTCCAGGTTCTTTAGATAGTAAGTGATCTATTCAAGATGATCTCTTCCTGAAATAGATCCATTTTGAGAAGGGATATGGATTTCTTAGAAGGCGGCAAATCCCTATGTTAAAACGGTGTGGTGGGTGTTTTTTGTTGTCGTTTTGCTTTTAGAACTTGCAAGGCACAATCGACTTCATAGTTCGAGATGCAGATAAGACCACGACATTCCAAACAGGTGTTTCTTTTTGGTTGTTTTTCAACCTTTCTATCTTTGGATTGTAACCAGTAGAACTGTGCTTGAACTGGAAAGAAGTAGCGGAGGTTTCAGAAGTGGAACAGTAAGCTGAGAGCATTGTGCAAGGAGAGGAAAGAGGGGAAAATGGGAAGAGTTTCCTGAGTCGGAAGGGACCCCTAGGGATCGTCAAAGTCCAACTCCTGGCCCTGCACAGACACTCCAACAGTCCCACCCTCTGCATCCCTGAGAGCATTGGCCAAACGCTCCTGGATCTCTGGCAGCCTTGGGGCTGTGCCCATTGCCTGGAGAACCTATTCAGTGCCCGACCAGCCTCTGAGGAAAAAAACCTTTCCCTGATAGCCAGCCTAATCGTCCCCTGACACAGCTCCTGGCATTACCTTGGCTCCTGTCCCTGGTCGCAGAGAGCAGAGAGCAAAGCTGTCCCTGTGCTGCCCTTGGGAGGAGCTGAGAGGTCCCAAGTGAGGTGTGAGCTCAGTGTCCTCTCTGCAGCTGAACCAAATGCCCTGAGCCACTCTTTGTATGGCTTTCCCTCCAGCCTCTTCACTATCCCTGTGTCCCTCCTTTGGACATTTCTCCAATAGCCTGAGGTCTTTCTGACGCTGTGGCATCCAAAATTGCCCCCAGGGCTTGAAGAGAGCGCAGTCCCAGCCCAGAGCAGAGCGGGACAATCGCCTCTCTCGAGCGAGCGGTGCCAGAAGATAGGGATAGTTGACAAAAAATCAGCTGGAGAAAGAAATCTAGCAGAGAAACAGGTGATCTTGGCACAGGAAATGGAAGAAGCAGAGGAAGAAGAAGATGAGGAGAGGATTCCTTGTAAAAGTAAAGAAAATGAGCATGCAGAACAGGGACTAAGCATTATGCAGGTAAGCGAGCAAGAGAATAAGTTTGAAAGTGAAGGCAGTTTTGTCCAAAAGAAGGAGGAATAGGACGTCTTTTTGCTGAGAATGAATAGAAAGGTTTTTTGCATTTAGTTTGTATACAAAGCGCACAGGGCTCTAGATCCTTTTGTGGGAAAATGGAGTGTGTAAAGTTGCCAATCATTTTGGAGCGAATTTGGAGGTTTTTGGGGTCCCAGGTGAATTTTGGGTTGAATTCTGGGGATTTGGGAGTGCCCAGGTGAATTGGGGGGGGGGGGGGGAGGGGCGGGGATTTGGGGAGATCCAGGTGAGTTTTGAGGGGTCCCAGGTTGATTTTGGGGGAGAATTTGTGGAATTTTGGGGGATCCCGGGTAGCGAGGTTTGGGGTGAATTTGTGGAATGTGGGGAGTCCCAGTTGAATTTTAGGGGGAATTTGTGGAATTCTAGGGATCTCAGGGGAATTTTGGGGTGAATTTGGTGAATTTTAGGGTATACGTGTGAATTTTAGGGTTCTCAGGTGAGTTTTGGGGATGCCAGGCGTATTTTGGGGTGAATTCTGTCGATTTTGGGGTATCCAGGTGAGCATTTGGAAGTCATGGGAGAATTTTGGGATGAATTTGGGGGGATGCAGGTGGC
Source organism: Sturnus vulgaris (assembly GCF_052056855.1). NCBI lineage: Eukaryota > Metazoa > Chordata > Aves > Passeriformes > Sturnidae > Sturnus > Sturnus vulgaris. Next base: position 11,108,427 of record NC_142263.1, read on the forward strand.
TTTTCCGGGGAATTTTGGTGATTTTTGGGAGTCCCAGATGGGTCTGGGAGTGAATTTGGTGGATTTGGGGGTATCTGGGCGGGTTTTGAGGGGGATTGGAGACATTTTGGGGTGAATTTGGGAGGTGTTGGGGGGACTGGGTCTTGGGGGTAATTTGAGGGATTTTGGGGGTTGAAGGTGGGATTTTGGGGTGAAGCCCTAGGATTTGGGGGTCCCCCGTGAATTTTGGGGTGAATTTGTGGAATTTTGGGAGTTGCCAGGTGAGTGCTGAGCATCCGAGGGGGGACTTCGGAGTGAATTTTGGGGATTTGGGGTTTCCCAGGTGAATTTCTGAGGTGAAAAGGTTCAAAAAGGTTTTTTTTTGAAAACAAGTTAAAGCCAGAAGGTTATTGAAAATTAATAGATGTGATGCAAGTAGGTAATATGCAGACGATACACAGCGAGACAAATCATGGGAAAAATACAGTGGTAACACATGAGTGTGTGAGGATGGGATCAGTATAGCTAAGGCTCAGTTGAAGCTGAATTTGGAAAAGCATGCCAAAACTAAGAATAATAAAGGCACCTACGGGTATTTCAGTGGGAAAAGGAAGATGAAAAGAAACCTATCACACCTCCCCTATTCCCCCCCCCACCCCCATAAGCCAGACAGGACTAGTGACAACAGACAAGGAGAAGGCTGAGGTACTCAACAAGTGTTGGTCTCAATTTTTACTGCCAGTCACTATTTCCACATCTCTCAGGTTATTGGACTGGTGGACTTGATTCTAACCCATAGTAGCAGGTCAGCTTTCAGACCACTTGAGGAACCTGAGCATGCAAGACCATGGCACCCACCCAGAGGCATGTCAGGGCCCTGAGAGAACTGGCAGCTGTAGTTGCTAAGGTGCTTCCTCCATCATATTTGAGAAATCAAGGCAACCAGCTGAAGTCTCCAGACACTGTGTTGTATTGACTCCAATCCTCTTGGTCTTTTTTGTAAATCTTAGAGCTCTGAGTCAATTTCTGCAGAGGATTCCCAATGCAGTTTCAAAAATGGAATCTTTGTTACTGGTCCTCCTGTTGATCTTGGATATTTCCATTTTCTGCACTCCTTTATTTTCGAAACATTTGTAATGACTGAAAAGAAAGCTGAGACGAGGCATTATGCTCTTTCCAGTGATAGAAATGGACCTGTATTCTTTTCAGACAAATACATTTTTGCTGTGTCTAAGCACATGTGCATACCTGTGTTTGATTTATGTGTCCAGGTTTTGGCAATGGAGCAGCCACGGGGCCGTCCTGTGACAATGGCCCAGGTGCTGCCCCGTCCCGCTTTCTTCCAACTGGCTCCACTTCAGGATGTCCTCCCTGCTGAGAGAAGAGGCTGGGACAGCACCTTTAGAAATGTGACTTTCTGGGTTTTTTTTGTTTCGTTTTGTTTTGTTATTTTTAAAGTTACTAAAAACCTTCACCCTGATTTTTTGTGTTGGGTTTGGGGCTTTTTTTTTTCCCGGTTTTGGGTGGGTTTTTTGGTGGGCTTTTTTGGGGGCTTTTTTTGTCTCTTTGGGGATTATTGGTTGGGGGGTTCTGTGTGTTTGTTTGGTCTGCTTTGTTTCTTTGTTTTTTATTATGGTTTTGTAGAGTTTTTTTAAGCAAATTGATTGGAAAACTGAATAGTCCTCCACTATAGTCTCCTGGATTCACCTGAGACTCTTCCTAGGCATCTCCCTGATCCTTTTTGCAATGAGTCTCACATCATTCTCCTGAAGAAACTGTCTGCTTATGGTTTGCATGGGTGGGCTGTTTGCTGGGTGACAAACTGGGTGATGGCCAGGCCCACAGAGTGGTGGGAAATAGAGTTCATCCAGCTGGTCCCCAAGGCTCAGTCTTGGGCCCAGTCCTGTTTAATATCTTGCTCAGTGATCTGGACAAGGGGATAGAGTACACGCCCAGGAAGTTCACAGATGATGCAAAGTTGGCTGGTAGCGTTTTTTTTCTTCTGGAGGACAGCAGGCTCTGCTTCTTCTTCCTCCTGTTCCGAGGTCGCTGCTCCCTCTTCATCCCTCATTAAGTGTGCTGATTTTGTCACTTGGATGAGAAAACAAACAATTTTAGCAACAATACTGGTGGCAGGGTACAAGAAAGGAAGAGTTCACATGAATCCCCCCCCAACAACAGACAATACCTGATGGCTCCTCTGCCCAGCTTACTGACTACACCGCAACCCATTGTCCCCCAAAGATACTCCCTTCTCCCTGCCCCCAGCCATGATGTGAGATGGAATAGAATAACTAAGATTAAGATTCTCCCTATATAACTCCATCATACTTCGATTCTGGCAAAAACAATTCTTGAAGTTCTATCATTTCAGATCATTTGAATTTGAATTGGCATACTAAAAAGTCTAGCCAGAAACTCACGACAATATTAATAGCCCATTCTAGAATGTCCGAGATGATAGACACTTCTTTCAAGAGAATGTGATACCTCACGTGACTTCTCCAGAATTTAAATGAACAGCGGGAGTAGTCTACAAGATTCTTGCTGCCATCTGGATTTCCTGGTTTTTGGCTGGTCTATGTAAGCCAACCAGCTATTCAGCAGAGGGAATATTAGTGTGATACTTGATGGTATGTGAGATGGAACACAGTAATTTATGGCTTTTTGCATAGTGATGAAGCTGTAAAGAAAGCTCCGTAATGCTCTGACAAGGAGGCTGCTGGACTTCAAGCAGCAAAGGCCCAAAACGAACCAGTGAAAAGGTGTCATTGAAAAAAAAAAAAAAAAAAAAAAAAAGCCAGGTGGGGAGCAAAGTGATACTTAAGGGCAGTTTACTGAAAGAAGAAATCTATTGAAAAAAAAAGTCCAAGAGTGAAGGAATAACAGGGAAAATGAAACTAAGGAAGGAAATCAATCTCAGCTAATCATTTCAAAAGCTAACAAGTTGTCATTGCAATGATGCATAAAGTGAGAAATTATAAATATGTCTGCGCCAAAATCTGAATTATGAACTTTATTGCATTCTGTCTTTCACGGAATCATACAACAGTCTGTGATTAAAGATCACCTAGTCCAACTTCCTTGCCAGGTCGATCTTACAGTAGATCAAATTGCTCAAGACTAGCCAAACTGATAAGGAGCACTCTCAATGATGGGGCATCCACAACTTCTCTGGAACAGCCGTTTGAGTGTCTCACCAGCTTCATTGTAGAAAAGCTTTTCCTTTTAGCCAATCTAAACCTAGTCTCAGTTTGAAAGCATGTCCCCTTGTCCTTTCTCTGCAAACCTTCCTAAAAAGTCTTTCTCCATTGGTCTTATACCCTCTTTACATATTCAAAGGCCACAATACTGTCTCTCCAGAAACCTCTCTTCTCCAGGCTAAAAGATCCTATTTTTCACAAGAACCAGGTCATAAACTGAAATGGAAGACATCTCAGGAGATCAGATCATCCAACAGCTCAGCGTAAGAATAGCTCTGAAGTCAGATCAACTAGCTTAGGGCTGTGTCTGTTTGAATTTTGAAAATTAGCAGGACTTGAAATGCTTCAAGGAAGAGAACTCTGGGTGGCTCCAGAAACAGCCTGAGAAACTCGAGCAAACTCGAAACCTCAGAAACTACCACTGCTTTCTCTCCCTCAGCCCAAGCAGTCCCAAAGAAGAAGTGTTCCCAGCAGGCTGGGATAGCACGCATATACACTACATATACATGACAGGCATCGCCAGCAGCCACATCCTGCTCCTTTCTGTGGCTGGCAAGAGTGAGACTGGATGTTTACATGTGGGCAACCTGGGTCCCTCCAGCAGCTCAGACACTCAGCCTGCCCAGTGACCCCACTGAATTCCAGTATTCGCAGTGTGCCAAGACCACAGCACTACTCCGCTTGCTGGCACAGACCATCACACGCCTCCTAAATCAGTCAGGACTCCCCTGGTCCCACAGCCAGCACCCCACTTGCTCTCCCCCAGGCCACTGCCATTGTTCACCAACTTCTCCACTTTGATCTTTGCTGGTGCTCTCAACACTGGCACACCCAGATGTTCTGCAGCTGTTGTCTCCTGGTGGAAAGGACTTGTAAAGCCGTGTTTCCACACAGGACTTCCACAACCTTTCAAAGCAACCTTTTCTGGGGTATGAACAATCTCATTCAAATGTCAACATTTCTTTTCCCATATGTGAAATCAGAATTTCCTTCTTCCGGGCATGCCCAAAACAAGGCACAAACTACATTGTGCCTTCTGTTTCACATGCTGAGTCGTTTGTAAACAATGCTAGGAGAATACCTGTTTTGATCCAAGTTAATCTCTGGCCCTTATAGTGCTTTCGGTAGATAGTTTTGCTTTGCTATTTACTTGATGTCCCATTGAATTGTTGAATCATAAACAGACTATCTGTCTGTATAGCAGCATAACAGTGATGAATAAATGCAAGAGAAGGAGCAAGGTGATTGTTTGCTAGACTCTTCCTAGAAACTGAGAAATCTGTTACTTAATGCTGACCACAGCAGATGGAGGAAGCATCCTCCATGATGTCAAAGCAATGAAGCTGTAATCACTTTTATGATTACAGTCAAGGCACTGCTTTTGCCACCATAAGTGGAGTGCAGGGAATCTTAAAAGACGACACTCTAACTGTTGTCCATGCTCACTGAGAAAATAATGCTTTTAAAGCAGAGCAGGTCTCACCGCAGCTAAATCATGGCTTCAACTGCACACCGCCTTCAAAAAAGCCCACAAAAACACAAATGAAAGGATTTGGAACCCAAGGGAATCTCGGATTGTGACATCAGCTCACTTTGGATTCTTTCCAAATTCTCAATTCCATTTTCTTCCGAGCCAATTATCCCACCTAACCTGAGATGTAATTTATGGATATCCAACACATCTAGTTACCTTAGAATTAGATTGCCACTAGGCAAAAAGACAGAAACAAGCAGTTAAGTTCTGATTGAAACCAAGGGTGTTTAGAACAGCAATACATGGAAGTAACTATTCTTGATCAAACCAAAACTTTTAGGACTTACCCATGTATTTTTGGAGGTGGAAAAAGTCCCTAGGGAGCTCACACTCAGTGCCTGGAGAGGCGCTCTCACTGGTCTTTCAAGGACCGATTCGTCACAGCAGAGGCAGCAGAGCACAAGATGGCCGACGAGAAGGGGCAGTGTAGAATTCTCGGTCTGTCTCTGTCTCCACTCAGTGTAGAACGTCCCTGTCCTGGCACATTTTCGTGTGCGCTATGTCCCTCCAGGTCTTCGGTCCTTGCGAAGCTCTATGTACTGCGAGCGCTGCTACTTGCAGCTGAGAAGGACCGCGGAGCTAGCAGCGAATTCGGAGAGCGCTAAGCACGAAGTCAAGAAGCGAGACGTGTCCCTGCAACGCGGTGCTAAGAACAGCTTCCTGGCGGCGGGGGCGAGCCCCGGCCACAAGACATTCTCGTCCTGGCAACGGATCTCTGTGAAGGGTGTAGGCGAAAAGCTTTCGTTTTCCATTCGAACTGCGAGAGAGGCAGACTGTTACACGGAGCTCTGAGAACAAAGGTGCACGCCCTAGGCTGGCTTGGGCAGAAGAAGCGTTCTCGAGCTCTTGGCTGCCGGCACACTGCTGGGTATGTGGCGCCCCTGCAGCGGCTTCTGGCCGCCGGCAAGTGAAAGCGGAGCCAGGCGTAGGCGTGGGCGAGGGCGGTGAACGAAGCGGCAAAAGCGCCGTGCTTGTGTGCACCACGTTAGAGGCTACTAGGAGAGGAAGGTGGTTGACTCTCGCTTGCCTTCCCAAGTGCCCTTAGCAGTCGGAAGGAGCAAGCTGAAGCACCGCTGCTTGTGCTGCTCTTTGGTTCCCTTGCAGCCTTCTGTGAAAGTATTGGCGGTCACTTCTAGGCGCCGAGTTGCACACACACAGCACCACGCTAAGTGCCGCGGAGAAGGGAAATCCAGAGTGCAGCGAGGAGCTGGACGTGGCTTACGTGCAGTAAGGAGAAGGTGACCCTAAGCACTGCCTCTTCAATCTGGCCGCCTCTGCTCTGGTAGCAACTTTTGCGAGTCGGCAAAGGGAGCCGCGAGTATGTAGAACGGAGGGCAGCGAGACGCCGTGTGTTATGCGCCCTTTCAGGCCTCTGCCAGTAGGCTACTTTAAGAAGGCCTTCTACTTCCTCGCGTCCTTCTCGCTTCGCTTTAGCTGCAAGGAGTACAGCACAGCGAAGGCGTGAGGACGGGCACTGCCCCAGCTTTTGCCCTGGCGTGCAACGGCTGTGTGCTGCTTTTCCAAGCAGCAAGAGCACTGAGAAGTGAAAGCGATTGTGAAGGAGCTCTTTGGCTGCTCGTGCGCTCTTCGCTGCACTGCGCCGCTCGCAAGCGGCTTCGTTCTTCGGCGTCTGCCGTCCGGAGAGAGCTGAACTGCAGCGGTCAGTTTCAGCTCTGCCCAACAGCGTGCTCTCAGTTCTGCGGACAAGCACGCCCTGTTGCCTTGGCTCCGAGTGCAAAGTCCCTAGCGAGCACTCACTCAGTGCAATGCACCCAGAAAGACGCTCTCGCTCGTCTTTCAAGGAGCGATTCCTAACAGCACAAGCAGCAGAGGCACAAACTGGATGACGAGAAGGGACAATGTAGAACACGTCTCTGTCCTGGCACGTTGTCGTGTGCGATATGTCCCTCCGGGTCTTTGGTCCTTGCGAAGCTCTATGTACTGCGAGCGCAGCTACTTGCAGCTGAGAAGGACCGCGGAGCTAGCAGCGAATTCGGAGAGCGCTAAGCACGAAGTCAAGAAGCGAGACGTGTCCCTGCAACGCGGTGCTAAGAGCAGCTTCCTGGCGGCGGGGGCGAGCCCCGGCCACAAGACATTCTCGTCCTGGCAACGGATCTCTGTGAAGGGCGTAGGCGAAAAGCTTTCGTTTTCCATTCGAACTGCGAGAGAGGCAGACTGTTACACGGAGCTCTGAGAACAAAGGTGCACGCCCTAGGCTGGCTTGGGCAGAAGAAGCGTTCTCGAGCTCTTGGCTGCCGGCACACTGCTGGGTATGTGGCGCCCCTGCAGCGGCTTCTGGCTGCCGGCAAGTGAAAGCGGAGCAAGGCGTGGGCGAGGGCGGTGAACGAAGCGGCAAAAGCGCCGTGCTTGTGTGCACCACGTTAGAGGCTACTAGGAGAGGAAGGTTGTTGACTCTCGCTTGCCTTCCCAAGTGCCCTTAGCAGTCGGAAGGAGCAAGCTGAAGCACTGCTGCTTGTGCTTCTCCTTGGTTCCCTTGCAGCCCGCTCTGAAAGCATTGGCGGTCACTTCTAGGCGCCGAGTTGCACACACACAGCACCACGCTAAGTGCCGTGGAGAAGGGAAATCCAGAGTGCAGCGAGGAGCTGGACGTGGCTTACGTTCAGTAAGGAAAAGGTGAACCTAAGCAGTGCCTCTTCAATCTGGCCGCCTCTGCTCTGGTAGCAACTTTTGCAAGTCGGCAAAGGGAGCCGCGAGTATGTAGAACGGAGGGCAGCGAGACGCCGTGTGTTATGCGCCCTTTCAGGGCTGCTGACAAGGGGCTACTTTAAGAAGGCCTTCTTCGTCCTCGCGTCCTTCTCGCTTCGTTTTAGTTGCATGGAGTACAGCACAGCGAAGGAGTGAAGACGGGCACTGCCCCAGCTTTTGCCCTGGCGTGCAACGGCTGTGTGCTGCTTTTCCAAGCAGCAAGAGCACTGAGAAGTGAAAGCGATTGTGAAGGAGCTCTTTGGCTGCTCGTGTGCTCTTCGCTGCACTGCGCCGCTCGCAAGCGGCTTCGTTCTTCGGCGTCTGCCGTCCGGAGAGAGCTGAACTGCAGCGGTCAGTTTCAGCTCTGCCCAACAGCGTGCTCTCAGTTCTGCGGACAAGCACGCCCTGTTGCCTTGGCTCCGAGTGCAAAGTCCCTAGCGAGCACTCACTCAGTGCAATGCACCCAGAAAGACGCTCTCGCTCGTCTTTCAAGGAGCGATTCCTAACAGCAGAAGCAGCAGGGGCACAAACTGGATGACGAGAAGGGACAATGTAGAACACGTCTCTGTCCTGGCACGTTGTCGTGTGCGATATGTCCCTCCGGGTCTTCGGTCCTTGCGAAGCTCTATGTACTGCGAGCGCAGCTACTTGAAGCTGAGAAGGACCGCGGAGCTAGCAGCGAATTCGGAGAGCGCTAAGCACGAAGTCAAGAAGCGAGACGTGTCCCTGCAACGCGGTGCTAAGAGCAGCTTCCTGGCGGCGGGGGCGAGCCCCAGCCACAAGACATTCTCGTCCTGGCAACGGATCTCTGTGAAGGGCGTAGGCGAAAAGCTTTCGTTTTCCATTCGAACTGCGAGAGAGGCAGACTGTTACACGGAGCTCTGAGAACAAAGGTGCACGCCCTAGGCTGGCTTGGGCAGAAGAAGCGTTCTCGAGCTCTTGGCTGCCGGCACACTGCTGGGTATGTGGCGCCCCTGCAGCGGCTTCTGGCCGCCGACAAGTGAAAGCGGAGCCAGGCGTAGGCGTGGGCGAGGGCGGTGAACGAAGCGGCAAAAGCGCCGTGCTTGTGTGCACCACGTTAGAGGCTACTAGGAGAGGAAGGTGGTTGACTCTCGCTTGCCTTCCCAAGTGCCCTTAGCAGTCGGAAGGAGCAAGCTGAAGCACTGCTGCTTGTGCTGCTCCTTGGTTCCCTTGCAGCCCGCTCTGAAAGCATTGGCGGTCACTTCTAGGCGCCGAGTTGCACACACACAGCACCACGCTAAGTGCCGCGGAGAAGGGAAATCCAGAGTGCAGCGAGGAGCTGGACGTGGCTTACGTGCAGTAAGGAAAAGGTGAACCTAAGCAGTGCCTCTTCAATCTGGCCGCCTCTGCTCTGGTAGCAACTTTTGCAAGTCAGCAAAGGGAGCCGCGAGTATGTAGAACGGAGGGCAGCGAGACGCCGTGTGTTATGCGGCCTTTCAGGCCTCTGCCAGAGGGCTACTTTAAGAAGGCCTTCTACTTCCTCGCGTCCTTCTCGCTTCGCTCTAGCTGCATGGAGTACAGCACAGCGAAGGAGTGAAGACGGGCACTGCCCCAGCTTTTGCCCTGGCCTGCCTGTGCTGCGCCTTTAGCTGCACACCAGAACAATGGCATTTCTTACCCGCAAGGTAAAAAGGGCTTTAGTGTAGCCTTAGGAATGGCAAGTGCCTAGGCATTAAGTTGAGCGACCACGTATGAGGGAGTCTTTAGATGTTTCCTCTCCCATGGCGCAGGTTTATTCTCATTTTCGTGCTGAACTGAAAAGTCCGGGCATGGCAAGTCTGCCCTGCCTTGTGCAGAGACGAACACAAATGTGGGGCTATGATCCTCTGTGTTCGGAGCTCTGCTTCCGGGTGTGTGGGCCGCCATGAGCCCGCAGCAGCCGCCGAGGACAGTGTGGATTGTGGATGAGGCTGGGCTGGCCCCCCGCCCCCCCGCTGGTCTGACAGCGGCAGGAGCTGCGTCGGAGCGGCATCGCCTGAGGGCCCCATGGGGGGCGGGAAGAGAGCCGGGAGTGACCCCGAGCGACACCGGAAGCGATATCCGTAGGGCCCGGAAGGCCAGCGTTGCCATCGAGTTTGGCCGGTAGGAGGCTTCTAAGGTGCTTTGAAAGGTGGAGCTTCTTTGCTCTAGGACAGTCTGGGAGAGCTGAGGGTGTCCAATCTGGAGAACAGAAGGCTCCAGGGAGACCTTCGAGCCCCTTGCAGTGCCTGCTGGGGCTCCAAGATAGCTGGGGAGGGACTTTGGAAAAGGTTCTGGACTCGCAGGACAAGGGGGAATAGCTTCAAACTGCCAGAGGGCTGGGGTAGATGGGATATTGGAAAGGAATTCTTCCTTGTGTGGGTGCTGAGGCCTGGCACATGTTGCTCAAAGAGGCTGTGTAGGAGCCCCATGGCAGGAAGCGTCCAGGGCCAGGCTGGAGCGGACATGGAGCAACCTGGACTAGTGGAAAAGTGTCCCTGCCCATGTCAGGATGTGGGAAGAAGAGAATCTGTCTCTAAGGTCGCTTCCAGTCCAAACCATTCTGGGATTCTAGGATTCATGGAAGGCCCTTTTCCAAGTGAAGTGTTGTATCTCTTGGCTCCCAGCTTGTAGTTGCCAGTTCTTCTGGAAGCAGGTGTGGCGAAGCAGCTGTGATGAGCCATGGGTTCTCAATAGGACGAGTGTGATATATTTGCAGAGAGGAAGGCTGCAGACAGATCTTCAAGGTCCAGGTAAAACAAGCAAAGGATTGAATAAAAGCCAAAGGTTGGTTGTGTTAGTCAGTTTGGTGGCTGTTGAAATGGCCCCAGGTCATTTTCAACATTTCTAATTTGGATTTGTTTGAGTAAAAAATGAATGTGTTACCTCCAGCGTAGGCTCTCCAATGCATCTCCATGTGCTCCCATCTCTTTGTTGTATATCGGGTTCTATTAACTGAAGACAGAATCATAACACAGTAGTAAAACATTTAGAGGCGTAGTTAGCCAGCTTCAGGAGTTTTCAACTCTGCTGTTGACTTTTCTGGTAACTGTAGGCAAGGCAACACAATCCAGTTACTCCACTTTTCCTCTCTGAGGAAAAGATGATCTTTTTTTTTTTTTCTTCTCATTTTGAAAATAGCCTTGAATGAAGAGAGTTATGCATGTGGCATGTAGGATTCATTACTTTACCCTTCTCTTCTGCTGTCTTTCGCGTACTAGTCTTTTTAAAATTTTTTTTGTCACTGTTCTCCATTCAGTAGGTTTGAAAGAATTCTAATTGTTGAGATGATGGTTCTTTGAAGGCTCACTTAGCCCACCTTTTGGGTGAAGGAAAGAAGAAGACAAGGTCCTCTAGGAAGAGTAAAAAGCATACTTTCAAGAGACATTCAGAGATGTCTGCTGATGCCATGCAATTACCGTGTAATCAGCAGAAATGTGTTGGAAAAACACCCATCAGTGACTTCACAAGAAAGCCACACTCAAGACAGGTAAAGAACAGAAGCATAAAACCCCAAAGGTATGAAATGGACAGATTTTCATTGGGAATGAGCAACTCCTGAATTCTTGGTTCTAGAACTAGGGGCTTGTAATAAATAGACTGTCTCCTTGCCAAACGTAAATTTGGTGTCATGAACTGCTCACTGCCCGTTGAAGTGCAGGGCTAGTAGACTAATATTTGCCATGGCAGGCATATTGTATGGCTTTCCTGTTAAAAAGAAATTGGTTTTGCTCATAGCAATCTAGATATGTACCCAGTCTGACACCTATTTTTTAAGCTATATTTCCAAGTAAATGGCTTCCACGATGATGCAGTAAGTTTATGTCATGAACAGGAATGAAGTGATTGCATGCATCCTTTTTTACCCTAAGCCAGCTGCTGAATAATGAGACAGAGACTCTCACTGACGCCAAGGAGTGCCCGTGCTTTTGGGAAAAGCACTGGGCAGATAAAGCCTATTTCCACATTTCTTGCTAGCGTCTCCTTCAAAGTTCATGGGTTTGCTCATCTTTTAGAGCTGTTCTAGATGTCTTTGTAGTTTACATGTACTAAATGTAGCAGGTATTGCTTTCATGGCGTCCTACTAGATTTGAAGTTGGGATCTACTCAGGCTTCAATGTCTCAGAAGAAGCAACGTTGATTCTTTGAATTCTGTTCTTGAACGTGAGAATGCTACTTATGTAGTTAATGAATTAATTAAATCGAATTCACTTGAATGGAAAAATTGTCTTGTTCATGTAGATTTTAACTTGGGAAATTGATATTTGAGTTCTACTTTTCATTGTTGTTGCTTTTCTGTATTCTTTGATTGCACAGATAGCAGATGTACTGACCAAGTATTGTGTGAAACTGGAGGAAATGTCCTTCCTCTTGGCAGCTGATGTTCACAAGCTCATTAACGCTAAGGCCATGGTAAATGTTTTACCTGGGGCAAGATAGCAGTCTGAATATTCCTAGAATGTCTTTCTTTCCCCAGATGAAATTCATTTTTTCTGCCTATCAATCACTGAAATATAGAAGAAATTTCTACTTGGCAGGGTATTGGTTATCATTTGTGTTCTTTTCTCCCCTCATTTTCTGTAGAAGAGACAATTTTTGGTTTGTTTTTGCATGTTGAAGCAGAGGAAGAAGAAGATGAGGAGAGGATTCCTTGTAAAAGTGAAGAAAATGAGCATGCAGAACAGGGACTAAGCATTATGCAGGTAAGCGAGCAAGAGAATAAGTTTGAAAGTGAAGGCAGTTTTGTCCAAAAGAAGGAGGAATAGGACGTCTTTTTGCTGAGAATGAATAGAAAGGTTTTTTGCATTTAGTTTGTATACGAAGCGCACAGGGCTCTAGATCCTTTTGTGGGAAAATGGAGTGTGTAAAGTTGCCAATCATTTTGGAGCGAATTTGGAGGGTGAATTTGGGGTGCCAGGTGAATTTTGGGTCGAATTCTGGGGATTTGGGGTTTCCCAGGTGAATTTCTGAGGTGAAAAGGTTCAAAAAGGTTTTTTTTTGAAAGCAAGTTAAAGCCAGAAGGTTATTGAAAATTAATAGATGTGATGCAAGTAGGTAATATGCAGACGATACACAGCGAGACAAATCATGGGAAAAATACAGTGGTAACACATGAGTGTGTGAGGATGGGATCAGTATAGCTAAGGCTCAGTTGAAGCTGAATTTGGAAAAGCATGCCAAAACTAAGAATAATAAAGGCACCTACGGGTATTTCAGTGGGAAAAGGAAGATGAAAAGAAACCTATCACACCTCCCCTATTCCCCCCCCACCCCCATAAGCCAGACAGGACTAGTGACAACAGACAAGGAGAAGGCTGAGGTACTCAACAAGTGTTGGTCTCAATTTTTACTGCCAGTCACTATTTCCACATCTCTCAGGTTATTGGACTGGTGGACTTGATTCTAACCCATAGTAGCAGGTCAGCTTTCAGACCACTTGAGGAACCTGAGCATGCAAGACCATGGCACCCACCCAGAGGCATGTCAGGGCCCTGAGAGAACTGGCAGCTGTAGTTGCTAAGGTGCTTCCTCCATCATATTTGAGAAATCAAGGCAACCAGCTGAAGTCTCCAGACACTGTGTTGTATTGACTCCAATCCTCTTGGTCTTTTTTGTAAATCTTAGAGCTCTGAGTCAATTTCTGCAGAGGATTCCCAATGCAGTTTCAAAAATGGAATCTTTGTTACTGGTCCTCCTGTTGATCTTGGATATTTCCATTTTCTGCACTCCTTTATTTTCGAAACATTTGTAATGACTGAAAAGAAAGCTGAGACGAGGCATTATGCTCTTTCCAGTGATAGAAATGGACCTGTATTCTTTTCAGACAAATACATTTTTGCTGTGTCTAAGCACATGTGCATACCTGTGTTTGATTTATGTGTCCAGGTTTTGGCAATGGGGCAGCCACAGGGCCGTCCTGTGACAATGGCCCAGGTGCTGCCCCGTCCCGCTTTCTTCCAACTGGCTCCACTTCAGGATGTCCTCCCTGCTGAGAGAAGAGGCTGGGACAGCACCTTTAGAAATGTGACTTTCTGGGTTTTTTTGTTTCGTTTTGTTTTGTTATTTTTAAAGTTACTAAAAACCTTCACCCTGATTTTTTGTGTTGGGTTTGGGGCTTTTTTTTTTCCCGGTTTTGGGTGGGTTTTTTGGTGGGCTTTTTTGGGGGCTTTTTTTGTCTCTTTGGGGATTATTGGTTGGGGGGTTCTGTGTGTTTGTTTGGTCTGCTTTGTTTCTTTGTTTTTTATTACGGTTTTGTAGAGTTTTTTTAAGCAAATTGATTGGAAAACTGAATAGTCCTCCACTATAGTCTCCTGGATTCACCTGAGACTCTTCCTAGGCATCTCCCTGATCCTTTTTGCAATGAGTCTCACATCATTCTCCTGAAGAAACTGTCTGCTTATGGTTTGCATGGGTGGGCTGTTTGCTGGGTGACAAACTGGGTGATGGCCAGGCCCACAGAGTGGTGGGAAATAGAGTTCATCCAGCTGGTCCCCAAGGCTCAGTCTTGGGCCCAGTCCTGTTTAATATCTTGCTCAGTGATCTGGACAAGGGGATAGAGTACACGCCCAGGAAGTTCACAGATGATGCAAAGTTGGCTGGTAGCGTTTTTTTTCTTCTGGAGGACAGCAGGCTCTGCTTCTTCTTCCTCCTGTTCCGAGGTCGCTGCTCCCTCTTCATCCCTCATTAAGTGTGCTGATTTTGTCACTTGGATGAGAAAACAAACAATTTTAGCAACAATACTGGTGGCAGGGTACAAGAAAGGAAGAGTTCACATGAATCCCCCCCCAACAACAGACAATACCTGATGGCTCCTCTGCCCAGCTTACTGACTACACCGCAACCCATTGTCCCCCAAAGATACTCCCTTCTCCCTGCCCCCAGCCATGATGTGAGATGGAATAGAATAACTAAGATTAAGATTCTCCCTATATAACTCCATCATACTTCGATTCTGGCAAAAACAATTCTTGAAGTTCTATCATTTCAGATCATTTGAATTTGAATTGGCATACTAAAAAGTCTAGCCAGAAACTCACGACAATATTAATAGCCCATTCTAGAATGTCCGAGATGATAGACACTTCTTTCAAGAGAATGTGATACCTCACGTGACTTCTCCAGAATTTAAATGAACAGCGGGAGTAGTCTACAAGATTCTTGCTGCCATCTGGATTTCCTGGTTTTTGGCTGGTCTATGTAAGCCAACCAGCTATTCAGCAGAGGGAATATTAGTGTGATACTTGATGGTATGTGAGATGGAACACAGTAATTTATGGCTTTTTGCATAGTGATGAAGCTGTAAAGAAAGCTCCGTAATGCTCTGACAAGGAGGCTGCTGGACTTCAAGCAGCAAAGGCCCAAAACGAACCAGTGAAAAGGTGTCATTGAAAAAAAAAAAAAAAAGCCAGGTGGGGAGCAAAGTGATACTTAAGGGCAGTTTACTGAAAGAGGAAATCTAGTGAAAAAAAGGTCCAAGAGTGAAGGAATAACAGGGAAAATGAAACTAAGGAAGGAAATCAATCTCAGCTAATCATTTCAGAAGCTAACAAGTTGTCATTGCAATGATGCATAAAGTGAGAAATTATAAATATGTCTGCGCCAAAATCTGAATTATGAACTTTATTGCATTCTGTCTTTCACGGAATCATACAACAGTCTGTGATTAAAGATCACCTAGTCCTACTTCCTTGCCAGGTAGATCTTACAGTAGATCAAATTGCTCAAGACTAGCCAAACTGATAAGGAGCACTCTCAATGATGGGGCATCCACAACTTCTCTGGAACAGCCGTTTGAGTGTCTCACCAGCTTCATTGTAGAAAAGCTTTTCCTTTTAGCCAATCTAAACCTAGTCTCAGTTTGAAAGCATGTCCCCTTGTCCTTTCTCTGCAAACCTTCCTAAAAAGTCTTTCTCCATTGGTCTTATACCCTCTTTACATATTCAAAGGCCACAATACTGTCTCTCCAGAAACCTCTCTTCTCCAGGCTAAAAGATCCTATTTTTCACAAGAACCAGGTCATAAACTGAAATGGAAGACATCTCAGGAGATCAGATCATCCAACAGCTCAGCGAAAGAATAGCTCTGAAGTCAGATCAACTAGCTTAGGGCTGTGTCTGTTTGAATTTTGAAAATTAGCAGGACTTGAAATGCTTCAAGGAAGAGAACTCTGGGTGGCTCCAGAAACAGCCTGAGAAACTCGAGCAAACTCGAAACCTCAGAAACTACCACTGCTTTCTCTCCCTCAGCCCAAGCAGTCCCAAAGAAGAAGTGTTCCCAGCAGGCTGGGATAGCACGCATATACACTACATATACATGACAGGCATCGCCAGCAGCCACATCCTGCTCCTTTCTGTGGCTGGCAAGAGTGAGACTGGATGTTTACATGTGGGCAACCTGGGTCCCTCCAGCAGCTCAGACACTCAGCCTGCCCAGTGACCCCACTGAATTCCAGTATTCGCAGTGTGCCAAGACCACAGCACTACTCCGCTTGCTGGCACAGACCATCACACGCCTCCTAAATCAGTCAGGACTCCCCTGGTCCCACAGCCAGCACCCCACTTGCTCTCCCCCAGGCCACTGCCATTGTTCACCAACTTCTCCACTTTGATCTTTGCTGGTGCTCTCAACACTGGCACACCCAGATGTTCTGCAGCTGTTGTCTCCTGGTGGAAAGGACTTGTAAAGCCGTGTTTCCACACAGGACTTCCACAACCTTTCAAAGCAACCTTTTCTGGGGTATGAACAATCTCATTCAAATGTCAACATTTCTTTTCCCATATGTGAAATCAGAATTTCCTTCTTCCGGGCATGCCCAAAACAAGGCACAAACTACATTGTGCCTTCTGTTTCACATGCTGAGTCGTTTGTAAACAATGCTAGGAGAATACCTGTTTTGATCCAAGCTAATCTCTGGCCCTTATAGTGCTTTCGGTAGATAGTTTTGCTTTGCTATTTACTTGATGTCCCATTGAATTGTTGAATCATAAACAGACTATCTGTCTGTATAGCAGCATAACAGTGATGAATAAATGCAAGAGAAGGAGCAAGGTGATTGTTTGCTAGACTCTTCCTAGAAACTGAGAAATCTGTTACTTAATGCTGACCACAGCAGATGGAGGAAGCATCCTACATGATGTCAAAGCAATGAAGCTGTAATCACTTTTATGATTACAGTCAAGGCACTGCTTTTGCCACCATAAGTGGAGTGCAGGGAATCTTAAAAGACGACACTCTAACTGTTGTCCATGCTCACTGAGAAAATAATGCTTTTACAGCAGAGCAGGTCTCACCGCAGCTAAATCATGGCTTCAACTGTACACCGCCTTCAAAAAAGCCCACAAAAACACAAATGAAAGGATTTGGAACTCAAGGGAATCTCGGATTGTGACATCAGCTCACTTTGGATTCTTTCCAAATTCTCAATTCCATTTTCTTCCCAGCCAATTATCCCACCTAACCTGAGATGTAATTTATGGATATCCAACACATCTAGTTACCTTAGAATTAGATTGCCACTAGGCAAAAAGACAGAAACAAGCAGTTAAGTTCAGACTGAAACCAAGGGTGTTTAGAACAGCAATACTTGGACGTAACTATTCTTGATCAAACCAAAACTTTTAGGACTTACCCATGTATTTTTGGAGGTGGAAAAAGTCCCTAGGGAGCTCACACTCAGTGCCTGGAGAGGCGCTCTCACTGGTCTTTCAAGGACCGATTCGTCACAGCAGAGGCAGCAGAGCACAAGATGGCCGAAGAGAAGGGGCAGTGTAGAATTCACGGTCTGTCTCTGTCTCCACTCAGTGTAGAACGTCCCTGTCCTGGCACATTTTCGTGTGCGCTATGTCCCTCCAGGTCTTCGGTCCTTGCGAAGCTCTATGTACTGCGAGCGCAGCTACTTGCAGCTGAGAAGGACCGCGGAGCTAGCAGCGAATTCGGAGAGCGCTAAGCACGAAGTCAAGAAGCGAGACGTGTCCCTGCAACGCGGTGCTAAGAGCAGCTTCCTGGCGGCGGGGGCGAGCCCCGGCCACAAGACATTCTCGTCCTGGCAACGGATCTCTGTGAAGGGCGTAGGCGAAAAGCTTTCGTTTTCCATTCGAACTGCGAGAGAGGCAGACTGTTACACGGAGCTCTGAGAACAAAGGTGCACGCCCTAGGCTGGCTTGGGCAGAAGAAGCGTTCTCGAGCTCTTGGCTGCCGGCACACTGCTGGGTATGTGGCGCCCCTGCAGCGGCTTCTGGCCGCCGGCAAGTGAAAGCGGAGCAAGGCGTAGGCGTGGGCGAGGGCGGTGAACGAAGCGGCAAAAGCGCCGTGCTTGTGTGCACCACGTTAGAGGCTACTAGGAGAGGAAGGTGGTTGACTCTCGCTTGCCTTCCCAAGTGCCCTTAGCAGTCGGAAGGAGCAAGCTGAAGCACTGCTGCTTGTGCTGCTCCTTGGTTCCCTTGCAGCCCGCTCTGAAAGCATTGGCGGTCACTTCTAGGCGCTGAGTTGCACACACACAGCACCCCGCTAAGTGCCGCGGAGAAGGGAAATCCAGAGTGCAGCGAGGAGCTGGACGTGGCTTACGTTCAGTAAGGAAAAGGTGAACCTAAGCAGTGCCTCTTCAATCTGGCCGCCTCTGCTCTGGTAGCAACTTTTGCAAGTCGGCAAAGGGAGCCGCGAGTATGTAGAACGGAGGAAAGCTAGACGCCGAGTGTTATGCGCCCTTTCAGGGCTGCTGCCAGGGGGCTAATTTAACAGCGCCTTGTCCTTCCTCGCGTCCTTCTCGCTTCGTTCTAGCTGCATGGAGTACAGCACAGCGAAGGAGTGAAGACGGGCACTCCCCCAGCTTTTGCCCTGGCGTGCAACGGCTGTGTGCTGCTTTTCCAAGCAGCAAGAGCACTGAGAAGTGAAAGCGATTGTGAAGGAGCTCTTTGGCTGCTCGTGTGCTCTTTGCTGCACTGCGCCGCTCGCAAGCGGCTTCGTTCTTCGGCGTCTGCCGTCCGGAGAGAGCTGAATTGCAGCGGTCAGTTTCAGCTCTGCCCAACAGCGTGCTCTCAGTTCTGCGGACAAGCACGCCCTGTTGCCTTGGCTCCGAGTGCAAAGTCCCTAGCGAGCACTCACTCAGTGCAATGCACCCAGAAAGACGCTCTCGCTCGTCTTTCAAGGAGCGATTCCTAACAGCAGAAGCAGCAGAGGCACAAACTGGATGACGAGAAGGGACAATGTAGAACACGTCTCTGTCCTGGCACGTTGTCGTGTGCGATATGTCCCTCCGGGTCTTCGGTCCTTGCGAAGCTCTATGTACTGCGAGCGCAGCTACTTGCAGCTGAGAAGGACCGCGGAGCTAGCAGCGAATTCGGAGAGCGCTAAGCACGAAGTCAAGAAGCGAGACGTGTCCCTGCAACGCGGTGCTAAGAGCAGCTTCCTGGCGGCGGGGGCGAGCCCCAGCCACAAGACATTCTCGTCCTGGCAACGGATCTCTGTGAAGGGCGTAGGCGAAAAGCTTTCGTTTTCCATTCGAACTGCGAGAGAGGCAGACTGTTACACGGAGCTCTGAGAACAAAGGTGCACGCCCTAGGCTGGCTTGGGCAGAAGAAGCGTTCTCGAGCTCTTGGCTGCCCGCACACTGCTGGGTATGTGGCGCCCCTGCAGCGGCTTCTGGCCGCCGGCAAGTGAAAGCGGAGCAAGGCGTGGGCGAGGGCGGTGAACGAAGCGGCAAAAGCGCCGTGCTTGTGTGCACCACGTTAGAGGCTACTAGGAGAGGAAGGTTGTTGACTCTCGCTTGCCTTCCCAAGTGCCCTTAGCAGTCGGAAGGAGCAAGCTGAAGCACTGCTGCTTGTGCTTCTCCTTGGTTCCCTTGCAGCCCGCTCTGAAAGCATTGGCGGTCACTTCTAGGCGCCGAGTTGCACACACACAGCACCACGCTAAGTGCCGCAGAGAAGGGAAATCCAGAGTGCAGCGAGGAGCTGGACGTGGCTTACGTTCAGTAAGGAAAAGGTGAACCTAAGCAGTGCCTCTTCAATCTGGCCGCCTCTGCTCTGGTAGCAACTTTTGCAAGTCGGCAAAGGGAGCCGCGAGTATGTAGAACGGAGGGCAGCGAGACGCCGTGTGTTATGCGCCCTTTCAGGGCTGCTGACAAGGGGCTACTTTGAGAAGGCCTTCTTCGTCCTCGCGTCCTTCTCGCTTCGTTCTAGCTGCATGGAGTACAGCACAGCGAAGGAGTGAAGACGGGCACTGCCCCAGCTTTTGCCCTGGCGTGCAACGGCTGTGTGCTGCTTTTCCAAGCAGCAAGAGCACTGAGAAGTGAAAGCGATTGTGAAGGAGCTCTTTGGCTTCTCGTGTGCTCTTCGCTGCACTGCGCCGCTCGCAAGCGGCTTCGTTCTTCGGCGTCTGCCGTCCTGAGAGAGCTGAACTGCAGCGGTCAGTTTCAGCTCTGCCCAACAGCGTGCTCTCAGTTCTGCGGACAAGCACGCCCTGTTGCCTTGGCTCCGAGTGCAAAGTCCCTAGCGAGCACTCACTCAGTGCAATGCACCCAGAAAGACGCTCTCGCTCGTCTTTCAAGGAGCGATTCCTAACAGCACAAGCAGCAGAGGCACAAACTGGATGACGAGAAGGGACAATGTAGAACACGTCTCTGTCCTGGCACATTGTCGTGTGCGATATGTCCCTCCAGGTCTTCGGTCCTTGCGAAGCTCTATGTACTGCGAGCGCAGCTACTTGCAGCTGAGAAGGACCGCGGAGCTAGCAGCGAATTCGGAGAGCGCTAAGCACGAAGTCAAGAAGCGAGACGTGTCCCTGCAACGCGGTGCTAAGAGCAGCTTCCTGGCGGCGGGGGCGAGCCCCGGCCACAAGACATTCTCGTCCTGGCAACGGATCTCTGTGAAGGGCGTAGGCGAAAAGCTTTCGTTTTCCATTCGAACTGCGAGAGAGGCAGACTGTTACACGGAGCTCTGAGAACAAAGGTGCACGCCCTAGGCTGGCTTGGGCAGAAGAAGCTTTCTCGAGCTCTTGGCTGCCCGCACACTGCTGAGTATGTGGCGCCCCTGCAGCGGCTTCTGGCCGCCGGCAAGTGAAAGCGGAGCAAGGCGTGGGCGAGGGCGGTGAACGAAGCGGCAAAAGCGCCGTGCTTGTGTGCACCACGTTAGAGGCTACTAGGAGAGGAAGGTGGTTGACTCTCGCTTGCCTTCCCAAGTGCCCTTAGCAGTCGGAAGGAGCAAGCTGAAGCACTGCTGCTTGTGCTTCTCCTTGGTTCCCTTGCAGCCCGCTCTGAAAGCATTGGCGGTCACTTCTAGGCGCCGAGTTGCACACACACAGCACCCCGCTAAGTGCCGCGGAGAAGGGAAATCCAGAGTGCAGCGAGGAGCTGGACGTGGCTTACGTTCAGTAAGGAAAAGGTGAACCTAAGCAGTGCCTCTTCAATCTGGCCGCCTCTGCTCTGGTAGCAACTTTTGCAAGTCGGCAAAGGGAGCCGCGAGTATGTAGAACGGAGGGCAGCGAGACGCCGTGTGTTATGCGCCCTTTCAGGCCTCTGCCAGTAGGCTACTTTAAGAAGGCCTTCTACTTCCTCGCGTCCTTCTCGCTTCGTTCTAGCTGCATGGAGTACAGCACAGCGAAGGCGTGAGGACGGGCACTGCCCCAGCTTTTGCCCCGGCGTGCAACGGCTGTGTGCTGCTTTTCCAAGCAGCAAGAGCACTGAGAAGTGAAAGCGATTGTGAAGGAGCTCTTTGGCTGCTCGTGTGCTCTTCGCTGCACTGCGCCGCTCGCAAGCGGCTTCGTTCTTCGGCGTCTGCCGTCCGGAGAGAGCTGAACTGCAGCGGTCAGTTTCAGCTCTGCCCAACAGCGCGCTCTTAGTTCTGCGGAAAAGTACGCCCTGTTGCCTTGGCTCCGAGTGCAAAGTCCCTAGCGAGCACTCACTCAGTGCAATGCACCCAGAAAGACGCTCTCGCTCGTCTTTCAAGGAGCGATTCCTAACAGCAGAAGCAGCAGAGGCACAAACTGGATGACGAGAAGGGACAATGTAGAACACGTCTCTGTCCTGGCACATTGTCGTGTGCGATATGTCCCTCCGGGTCTTCGGTCCTTGCGAAGCTTTATGTACTGCGAGCGCTGCTACTTGCAGCTGAGAAGGACCGCGGAGCTAGCAGCGAATTCGGAGAGCGCTAAGCACGAAGTCAAGAAGCGAGACGTGTCCCTGCAACGCGGTGCTAAGAGCAGCTTCCTGGCGGCGGGGGCGAGCCCCAGCCACAAGATATTCTCGTCCTGGCAACGGATCTCTGTGAAGGGCGTAGGCGAAAAGCTTTCGTTTTCCATTCGAACTGCGAGAGAGGCAGACTGTTACACGGAGCTCTGAGAACAAAGGTGCACGCCCTAGGCTGGCTTGGGCAGAAGAAGCGTTCTCGAGCTCTTGGCTGCCCGCACACTGCTGGGTATGTGGCGCCCCTGCAGCGGCATCTGGCCGCCGACAAGTGAAAGCGGAGCAAGGCGTGGGCGAGGGCGGTGAACGAAGCGGCTATGTGCCGTGCTTGTGTGCACCACGTTAGAGGCTACTAGGAGAGGAAGGTGGTTGACTCTTGCTTGCCTTCCCAAGTGCCCTTAGCAGTCGGAAGGAGTAAGCTGAAGCATTGCTGCTTGTGCTGCTCCTTGGTTCCCTTGCAGCCCGCTCTGAAAGCATTGGCGGTCACTTCTAGGCGCCGAGTTGCACACACACAGCACCACGCTAAGTGCCGCGGAGAAGGGAAATCCAGAGTGCAGCGAGGAGCTGGACGTGGCTTACGTTCAGTAAGGAAAAGGTGAACCTAAGCACTGCCTCTTCAATCTGGCCGCCTCTGCTCTGGTAGCAACTTTTGCAAGTCGGCAAAGGGAGCCGCGAGTATGTAGAACGGAGGGCAGCGAGACGCCGTGTGTTATGCGCCCTTTCAGGGCTGCTGACAAGGGGCTACTTTAAGAACGCCTTCTTCGTCCTCGCGTCCTTCTCGCTTCGTTCTAGCTGCATGGAGTACAGCACAGCGAAGGAGTGAAGACGGGCACTGCCCCAGCTTTTGTCCTGGCGTGCAACGGCTGTGTGCTGCTTTTCCAAGCAGCAAGAGCACTGAGAAGTGAAAGCGATTGTGAAGGAGCTCTTTGGCTGCTCGTGTGCTCTTCGCTGCACTGCGCCGCTCGCAAGCGGCTTCGTTCTTCGGCGTCTGCCGTCCGGAGAGAGCTGAACTGCAGCGGTCAGTTTCAGCTCTGCCCAACAGCGCGCTCTCAGTTCTGCGGACAAGTACGCCCTGTTGCCTTGGCTCCGAGTGCAAAGTCCCTAGCGAGCACTCACTCAGTGCAATGCACCCAGAAAGACGCTCTCGCTCGTCTTTCAAGGAGCGATTCCTAACAGCACAAGCAGCAGAGGCACAAACTGGATGACGAGAAGGGACAATGTAGAACACGTCTCTGTCCTGGCACGTTGTCGTGTGCGATATGTCCCTCCGGGTCTTCGGTCCTTGCGAAGCTCTATGTACTGCGAGCGCAGCTACTTGCAGCTGAGAAGGACCGCGGAGCTAGCAGCGAATTCGGAGAGCGCTAAGCACGAAGTCAAGAAGCGAGACGTGTCCCTGCAACGCGGTGCTAAGAGCAGCTTCCTGGCGGCGGGGGCGAGCCCCGGCCACAAGACATTCTCGTCCTGGCAACGGATCTCTGTGAAGGGCGTAGGCGAAAAGCTTTCGTTTTCCATTCGAACTGCGAGAGAGGCAGACTGTTACACGGAGCTCTGAGAACAAAGGTGCACGCCCTAGGCTGGCTTGGGCAGAAGAAGCGTTCTCGAGCTCTTGGCTGCCCGCACACTGCTGGGTATGTGGCGCCCCTGCAGCGGCTTCTGGCCGCCGACAAGTGAAAGCGGAGCAAGGCGTGGGCGAGGGCGGTGAACGAAGCGGCTATGTGCCGTGCTTGTGTGCACCACGTTAGAGGCTACTAGGAGAGGAAGGTGGTTGACTCTCGCTTGCCTTCCCAAGTGCCCTTAGCAGTCGGAAGGAGCAAGCTGAAGCACTGCTGCTTGTGCTGCTCCTTGGTTCCCTTGCAACCCGCTCTGCAAGCATTGGCGGTCACTTCTAGGCGCCGAGTTGCACACACGCAGCACCACGCTAAGTGCCGCGGAGAAGGGAAATCCAGAGTGCAGCGAGGAGCTGGACGTGGCTTACGTTCAGTAAGGAAAAGGTGAACCTAAGCACTGCCTCTTCAATCTGGCCGCCTCTGCTCTGGTAGCAACTTTTGCAAGTCGGCAAAGGGAGCCGCGAGTATGTAGAACGGAGGGCAGCTAGACGCCGTGTGTTATGCGCCCTTTCAGGGCTGCTGACAAGTGGCTACTTTAAGAACGCCTTCTTCGTCCTCGCGTCCTTCTCGCTTCGTTCTAGCTGCATGGAGTACAGCACAGCGAAGGAGTGAAGACGGGCACTGCCCCAGCTTTTGCCCTGGCGTGCAACGGCTGTGTGCTGCTTTTCCAAGCAGCAAGAGCACTGAGAAGTGAAAGCGATTGTGAAGGAGCTCTTTGGCTGCTCGTGTGCTCTTCGCTGCACTGCGCCGCTCGCAAGCGGCTTCGTTCTTCGGCGTCTGCCGTCCGGAGAGAGCTGAACTGCAGCGGTCAGTTTCAGCTCTGCCCAACAGCGTGCTCTCAGTTCTGCGGACAAGCACGCCCTGTTGCCTTGGCTCCGAGTGCAAAGTCCCTAGCGAGCACTCACTCAGTGCAATGCACCCAGAAAGACGCTCTCGCTCGTCTTTCAAGGAGCGATTCCTAACAGCACAAGCAGCAGAGGCACAAACTGGATGACGAGAAGGGACAATGTAGAACACGTCTCTGTCCTGGCACATTGTCGTGTGCGATATGTCCCTCCAGGTCTTCGGTCCTTGCGAAGCTCTATGTACTGCGAGCGCAGCTACTTGCAGCTGAGAAGGACCGCGGAGCTAGCAGCGAATTCGGAGAGCGCTAAGCACGAAGTCAAGAAGCGAGACGTGTCCCTGCAACGCGGTGCTAAGAGCAGCTTCCTGGCGGCGGGGGCGAGCCCCGGCCACAAGACATTCTCGTCCTGGCAACGGATCTCTGTGAAGGGCGTAGGCGAAAAGCTTTCGTTTTCCATTCGAACTGCGAGAGAGGCAGACTGTTACACGGAGCTCTGAGAACAAAGGTGCACGCCCTAGGCTGGCTTGGGCAGAAGAAGCTTTCTCGAGCTCTTGGCTGCCCGCACACTGCTGAGTATGTGGCGCCCCTGCAGCGGCTTCTGGCCGCCGGCAAGTGAAAGCGGAGCAAGGCGTGGGCGAGGGCGGTGAACGAAGCGGCAAAAGCGCCGTGCTTGTGTGCACCACGTTAGAGGCTACTAGGAGAGGAAGGTGGTTGACTCTCGCTTGCCTTCCCAAGTGCCCTTAGCAGTCGGAAGGAGCAAGCTGAAGCACTGCTGCTTGTGCTTCTCCTTGGTTCCCTTGCAGCCCGCTCTGAAAGCATTGGCGGTCACTTCTAGGCGCCGAGTTGCACACACACAGCACCCCGCTAAGTGCCGCGGAGAAGGGAAATCCAGAGTGCAGCGAGGAGCTGGACGTGGCTTACGTTCAGTAAGGAAAAGGTGAACCTAAGCAGTGCCTCTTCAATCTGGCCGCCTCTGCTCTGGTAGCAACTTTTGCAAGTCGGCAAAGGGAGCCGCGAGTATGTAGAACGGAGGGCAGCGAGACGCCGTGTGTTATGCGCCCTTTCAGGCCTCTGCCAGTAGGCTACTTTAAGAAGGCCTTCTACTTCCTCGCGTCCTTCTCGCTTCGTTCTAGCTGCAAGGAGTACAGCACAGCGAAGGCGTGAGGACGGGCACTGCCCCAGCTTTTGCCCCGGCGTGCAACGGCTGTGTGCTGCTTTTCCAAGCAGCAAGAGCACTGAGAAGTGAAAGCGATTGTGAAGGAGCTCTTTGGCTGCTCGTGTGCTCTTCGCTGCACTGCGCCGCTCGCAAGCGGCTTCGTTCTTCGGCGTCTGCCGTCCGGAGAGAGCTGAACTGCAGCGGTCAGTTTCAGCTCTGCCCAACAGCGCGCTCTTAGTTCTGCGGAAAAGTACGCCCTGTTGCCTTGGCTCCGAGTGCAAAGTCCCTAGCGAGCACTCACTCAGTGCAATGCACCCAGAAAGACGCTCTCGCTCGTCTTTCAAGGAGCGATTCCTAACAGCAGAAGCAGCAGAGGCACAAACTGGATGACGAGAAGGGACAATGTAGAACACGTCTCTGTCCTGGCACATTGTCGTGTGCGATATGTCCCTCCGGGTCTTCGGTCCTTGCGAAGCTCTATGTACTGCGAGCGCTGCTACTTGCAGCTGAGAAGGACCGCGGAGCTAGCAGCGAATTCGGAGAGCGCTAAGCACGAAGTCAAGAAGCGAGACGTGTCCCTGCAACGCGGTGCTAAGAGCAGCT
Source organism: Sturnus vulgaris (assembly GCF_052056855.1). NCBI lineage: Eukaryota > Metazoa > Chordata > Aves > Passeriformes > Sturnidae > Sturnus > Sturnus vulgaris. The sequence goes on from NC_142263.1 coordinate 11,134,211, forward strand.
TCCTGGCGGCGGGGGCGAGCCCCGGCCACAAGACATTCTCGTCCTGGCAACGGATCTCTGTGAAGGGCGTAGGCGAAAAGCTTTCGTTTTCCATTCGAACTGCGAGAGAGGCAGACTGTTACACGGAGCTCTGAGAACAAAGGTGCACGCCCTAGGCTGGCTTGGGCAGAAGAAGCGTTCTCGAGCTCTTGGCTGCCCGCACACTGCTGGGTATGTGGCGCCCCTGCAGCGGCTTCTGGCCGCCGACAAGTGAAAGCGGAGCAAGGCGTGGGCGAGGGCGGTGAACGAAGCGGCTATGTGCCGTGCTTGTGTGCACCACGTTAGAGGCTACTAGGAGAGGAAGGTGGTTGACTCTCGCTTGCCTTCCCAAGTGCCCTTAGCAGTCGGAAGGAGCAAGCTGAAGCACTGCTGCTTGTGCTGCTCCTTGGTTCCCTTGCAACCCGCTCTGCAAGCATTGGCGGTCACTTCTAGGCGCCGAGTTGCACACACGCAGCACCACGCTAAGTGCCGCGGAGAAGGGAAATCCAGAGTGCAGCGAGGAGCTGGACGTGGCTTACGTTCAGTAAGGAAAAGGTGAACCTAAGCACTGCCTCTTCAATCTGGCCGCCTCTGCTCTGGTAGCAACTTTTGCAAGTCGGCAAAGGGAGCCGCGAGTATGTAGAACGGAGGGCAGCTAGACGCCGTGTGTTATGCGCCCTTTCAGGGCTGCTGACAAGTGGCTACTTTAAGAACGCCTTCTTCGTCCTCGCGTCCTTCTCGCTTCGTTCTAGCTGCATGGAGTACAGCACAGCGAAGGAGTGAAGACGGGCACTGCCCCAGCTTTTGCCCTGGCGTGCAACGGCTGTGTGCTGCTTTTCCAAGCAGCAAGAGCACTGAGAAGTGAAAGCGATTGTGAAGGAGCTCTTTGGCTGCTCGTGTGCTCTTCGCTGCACTGCGCCGCTCGCAAGCGGCTTCGTTCTTCGGCGTCTGCCGTCCGGAGAGAGCTGAACTGCAGCGGTCAGTTTCAGCTCTGCCCAACAGCGTGCTCTCAGTTCTGCGGACAAGCACGCCCTGTTGCCTTGGCTCCGAGTGCAAAGTCCCTAGCGAGCACTCACTCAGTGCAATGCACCCAGAAAGACGCTCTCGCTCGTCTTTCAAGGAGCGATTCCTAACAGCACAAGCAGCAGAGGCACAAACTGGATGACGAGAAGGGACAATGTAGAACACGTCTCTGTCCTGGCCCGTTGTCGTGTGCGATATGTCCCTCCGGGTCTTCGGTCCTTGCGAAGCTCTATGTACTGCGAGCGCAGCTACTTGCAGCTGAGAAGGACCGCGGAGCTAGCAGCGAATTCGGAGAGCGCTAAGCACGAAGTCAAGAAGCGAGACGTGTCCCTGCAACGCGGTGCTAAGAGCAGCTTCCTGGCGGCGGGGGCGAGCCCCAGCCACAAGACATTCTCGTCCTGGCAACGGATCTCTGTGAAGGGCGTAGGCGAAAAGCTTTCGTTTTCCATTCGAACTGCGAGAGAGGCAGACTGTTACACGGAGCTCTGAGAACAAAGGTGCACGCCCTAGGCTGGCTTGGGCAGAAGAAGCGTTCTCGAGCTCTTGGCTGCCCGCACACTGCTGGGTATGTGGCGCCCCTGCAGCGGCTTCTGGCCGCCGGCAAGTGAAAGCGGAGCAAGGCGTGGGCGAGGGCGGTGAACGAAGCGGCAAAAGCGCCGTGCTTGTGTGCACCACGTTAGAGGCTACTAGGAGAGGAAGGTGGTTGACTCTCGCTTGCCTTCCCAAGTGCCCTTAGCAGTCGGAAGGAGCAAGCTGAAGCACTGCTGCTTGTGCTTCTCCTTGGTTCCCTTGCAGCCCGCTCTGAAAGCATTGGCGGTCACTTCTAGGCGCCGAGTTGCACACACACAGCACCACGCTAAGTGCCGCAGAGAAGGGAAATCCAGAGTGCAGCGAGGAGCTGGACGTGGCTTACGTTCAGTAAGGAAAAGGTGAACCTAAGCAGTGCCTCTTCAATCTGGCCGCCTCTGCTCTGGTAGCAACTTTTGCAAGTCGGCAAAGGGAGCCGCGAGTATGTAGAACGGAGGGCAGCGAGACGCCGTGTGTTATGCGCCCTTTCAGGGCTGCTGACAAGGGGCTACTTTGAGAAGGCCTTCTTCGTCCTCGCGTCCTTCTCGCTTCGTTCTAGCTGCATGGAGTACAGCACAGCGAAGGAGTGAAGACGGGCACTGCCCCAGCTTTTGCCCTGGCGTGCAACGGCTGTGTGCTGCTTTTCCAAGCAGCAAGAGCACTGAGAAGTGAAAGCGATTGTGAAGGAGCTCTTTGGCTTCTCGTGTGCTCTTCGCTGCACTGCGCCGCTCGCAAGCGGCTTCGTTCTTCGGCGTCTGCCGTCCTGAGAGAGCTGAACTGCAGCGGTCAGTTTCAGCTCTGCCCAACAGCGTGCTCTCAGTTCTGCGGACAAGCACGCCCTGTTGCCTTGGCTCCGAGTGCAAAGTCCCTAGCGAGCACTCACTCAGTGCAATGCACCCAGAAAGACGCTCTCGCTCGTCTTTCAAGGAGCGATTCCTAACAGCAGAAGCAGCAGAGGCACAAACTGGATGACGAGAAGGGACAATGTAGAACACGTCTCTGTCCTGGCACATTGTCGTGTGCGATATGTCCCTCCAGGTCTTCGGTCCTTGCGAAGCTCTATGTACTGCGAGCGCAGCTACTTGCAGCTGAGAAGGACCGCGGAGCTAGCAGCGAATTCGGAGAGCGCTAAGCACGAAGTCAAGAAGCGAGACGTGTCCCTGCAACGCGGTGCTAAGAGCAGCTTCCTGGCGGCGGGGGCGAGCCCCGGCCACAAGACATTCTCGTCCTGGCAACGGATCTCTGTGAAGGGCGTAGGCGAAAAGCTTTCGTTTTCCATTCGAACTGCGAGAGAGGCAGACTGTTACACGGAGCTCTGAGAACAAAGGTGCACGCCCTAGGCTGGCTTGGGCAGAAGAAGCTTTCTCGAGCTCTTGGCTGCCCGCACACTGCTGAGTATGTGGCGCCCCTGCAGCGGCTTCTGGCCGCCGGCAAGTGAAAGCGGAGCAAGGCGTGGGCGAGGGCGGTGAACGAAGCGGCAAAAGCGCCGTGCTTGTGTGCACCACGTTAGAGGCTACTAGGAGAGGAAGGTGGTTGACTCTCGCTTGCCTTCCCAAGTGCCCTTAGCAGTCGGAAGGAGCAAGCTGAAGCACTGCTGCTTGTGCTTCTCCTTGGTTCCCTTGCAGCCCGCTCTGAAAGCATTGGCGGTCACTTCTAGGCGCCGAGTTGCACACACACAGCACCCCGCTAAGTGCCGCGGAGAAGGGAAATCCAGAGTGCAGCGAGGAGCTGGACGTGGCTTACGTTCAGTAAGGAAAAGGTGAACCTAAGCAGTGCCTCTTCAATCTGGCCGCCTCTGCTCTGGTAGCAACTTTTGCAAGTCGGCAAAGGGAGCCGCGAGTATGTAGAACGGAGGGCAGCGAGACGCCGTGTGTTATGCGCCCTTTCAGGCCTCTGCCAGTAGGCTACTTTAAGAAGGCCTTCTACTTCCTCGCGTCCTTCTCGCTTCGTTCTAGCTGCATGGAGTACAGCACAGCGAAGGCGTGAGGACGGGCACTGCCCCAGCTTTTGCCCCGGCGTGCAACGGCTGTGTGCTGCTTTTCCAAGCAGCAAGAGCACTGAGAAGTGAAAGCGATTGTGAAGGAGCTCTTTGGCTGCTCGTGTGCTCTTCGCTGCACTGCGCCGCTCGCAAGCGGCTTCGTTCTTCGGCGTCTGCCGTCCGGAGAGAGCTGAACTGCAGCGGTCAGTTTCAGCTCTGCCCAACAGCGCGCTCTTAGTTCTGCGGAAAAGTACGCCCTGTTGCCTTGGCTCCGAGTGCAAAGTCCCTAGCGAGCACTCACTCAGTGCAATGCACCCAGAAAGACGCTCTCGCTCGTCTTTCAAGGAGCGATTCCTAACAGCAGAAGCAGCAGAGGCACAAACTGGATGACGAGAAGGGACAATGTAGAACACGTCTCTGTCCTGGCACATTGTCGTGTGCGATATGTCCCTCCGGGTCTTCGGTCCTTGCGAAGCTCTATGTACTGCGAGCGCTGCTACTTGCAGCTGAGAAGGACCGCGGAGCTAGCAGCGAATTCGGAGAGCGCTAAGCACGAAGTCAAGAAGCGAGACGTGTCCCTGCAACGCGGTGCTAAGAGCAGCTTCCTGGCGGCGGGGGCGAGCCCCAGCCACAAGATATTCTCGTCCTGGCAACGGATCTCTGTGAAGGGCGTAGGCGAAAAGCTTTCGTTTTCCATTCGAACTGCGAGAGAGGCAGACTGTTACACGGAGCTCTGAGAACAAAGGTGCACGCCCTAGGCTGGCTTGGGCAGAAGAAGCGTTCTCGAGCTCTTGGCTGCCCGCACACTGCTGGGTATGTGGCGCCCCTGCGGCGGCTTCTGGCCGCCGGCAAGTGAAAGCGGAGCAAGGCGTGGGCGAGGGCGGTGAACGAAGCGGCTAAGTGCCGTGCTTGTGTGCACCACGTTAGAGGCTACTAGGAGAGGAAGGTGGTTGACTCTCGCTTGCCTTCCCAAGTGCCCTTAGCAGTCGGAAGGAGCAAGCTGAAGCACTGCTGCTTGTGCTGCTCCTTGGTTCCCTTGCAGCCCGCTCTGAAAGCATTGGCGGTCACTTCTAGGCGCCGAGTTGCACACACACAGCACCACGCTAAGTGCCGCGGAGAAGGGAAATCCAGAGTGCAGCGAGGAGCTGGACGTGGCTTACGTGCAGTAAGGAGAAGGTGAACCTAAGCACAGCCTCTTCAATCTGGCCGCCTCTGCTCTGGTAGCAACTTTTGCAAGTCAGCAAAGGGAGACGCGAGTATGTAGAACGGAGGGCAGCGAGACGCCGTGTGTTATGCGCCCTTTCAGGGCTGCTGACAAGGGGCTACTTTAAGAACGCCTTCTTCGTCCTCGCGTCCTTCTCGCTTCGCTCTAGCTGCAAGGAGTACAGCACAGCGAAGGAGTGAGGACGGGCACTGCCCCAGCTTTTGCCCTGGCGTGCAACGGCTGTGTGCTGCTTTTCCAAGCAGCAAGAGCACTGAGAAGTGAAAGCGATTGTGAAGGAGCTCTTTGGCTGCTCGTGTGCTCTTCGCTGCACTGCGCCGCTCGCAAGCGGCTTCGTTCTTCGGCGTCTGCCGTCCGGAGAGAGCTGAACTGCAGCGGTCAGTTTCAGCTCTGCCCAACAGCGCGCTCTCAGTTCTGCGGACAAGCACGCCCTGTTGCCTTGGCTCCGAGTGCAAAGTCCCTAGCGAGCACTCACTCAGTGCAATGCACCCAGAAAGACGCTCTCGCTCGTCTTTCAAGGAGCGATTCCTAACAGCAGAAGCAGCAGAGGCACAAACAGGATGACGAGAAGGGACAATGTAGAACACGTCTCTGTCCTGGCACATTGTCGTGTGCGATACGTCCCTCCGGGTCTTCGGTCCTTGCGAAGCTCTATGTACTGCGAGCGCAGCTACTTGAAGCTGAGACGGACCGCGGAGCTAGCAGCGAATTCGGAGAGCGCTAAGCACGAAGTCAAGAAGCGAGACGTGTCCCTGCAACGCGGTGCTAAGAGCAGCTTCCTCGCGGCGGGGGCGAGCTCCGGCCACAAGACATTCTCGTCCTAGCAACGGATCTCTGTGAAGGGCGTAGGCGAAAAGCTTTCGATTTCCATTCGAACTGCGAGAAAGGCAGACTGTTACACGGAGCTCTGAGAACAAAGGTGCACGCCCTAGGCGGGCTTGGGCAGAAGCAGCGTTCTCGAGCGCTTGGCTGCCGGCACACTGCTGGGTATGTGGCGCCCCTGCAGCGGCTTCTGGCCGCCGGCAAGTGAAAGCGGAGCAAGGCGTGGGCGAGGGCGGTGAACGAAGCAGCTAAGTGCCGTGCTTGTGTGCACCACGTTAGAGGCTACTAGGAGAGGAAGGTGGTTGACTCTCGCTTGCCTTCCCAAGTGCCCTTAGCAGTCGGAAGGAGCAAGCTGAAGCACTGCTGCTTGTGCTGCTCCTTGGTTCCCTTGCAGCCCGCTCTGAAAGCATTGGCGGTCACTTCTAGGCGCCGAGTTGCACACACACAGCACCACGCTAAGTGCCGCGGAGAAGGGAAATCCAGAGTGCAGCGAGGAGCTGGACGTGGCTTACGTGCAGTAAGGAGAAGGTGAACCTAAGCACAGCCTCTTCAATCTGGCCGCCTCTGCTCTGGTAGCAACTTTTGCAAGTCGGCAAAGGGAGCCGCGAGTATGTAGAACGGAGGGCAGCTAGACGCCGTGTGTTATGCGCCCTTTCAGGGCTGCTGACAAGGGGCTACTTTAAGAACGCCTTCTTCGTCCTCGCGTCCTTCTCGCTTCGCTCTAGCTGCAAGGAGTACAGCACAGCGAAGGAGTGAGGACGGGCACTGCCCCAGCTTTTGCCCTGGCGTGCAACGGCTGTGTGCTGCTTTTCCAAGCAGCAAGAGCACTGAGAAGTGAAAGCGATTGTGAAGGAGCTCTTTGGCTGCTCGTGTGCTCTTCGCTGCACTGCGCCGCTCGCAAGCGGCTTCGTTCTTCGGCGTCTGCCGTCCGGAGAGAGCTGAACTGCAGCGGTCAGTTTCAGCTCTGCCCAACAGCGCGCTCTCAGTTCTGCGGACAAGCACGCCCTGTTGCCTTGGCTCCGAGTGCAAAGTCCCTAGCGAGCACTCACTCAGTGCAATGCACCCAGAAAGACGCTCTCGCTCGTCTTTCAAGGAGCGATTCCTAACAGCAGAAGCAGCAGAGGCACAAACTGGATGACGAGAAGGGACAATGTAGAACACGTCTCTGTCCTGGCACATTGTCGTGTGCGATACGTCCCTCCGGGTCTTCGGTCCTTGCGAAGCTCTATGTACTGCGAGCGCAGCTACTTGAAGCTGAGACGGACCGCGGAGCTAGCAGCGAATTCGGAGAGCGCTAAGCACGAAGTCAAGAAGCGAGACGTGTCCCTGCAACGCGGTGCTAAGAGCAGCTTCCTGGCGGCGGGGGCGAGCTCCGGCCACGAGACATTCTCGTCCTAGCAACGGATCTCTGTGAAGGGCGTAGGCGAAAAGCTTTCGATTTCCATTCGAACTGCGAGAAAGGCAGACTGGTACACGGAGCTCTGAGAACAAAGGTGCACGCCCTAGGCGGGCTTGGGCAGAAGCAGCGTTCTCGAGCGCTTGGCTGCCGGCACACTGCTGGGTATGTGGCGCCCCTGCGGCGGCTTCTGGCCGCCGGCAAGTGAAAGCGGAGCCAGGCGTGGGCGAGGGCGGTGAACGAAGCAGCTAAGTGCCGTGCTTGTGTGCACCACGTTAGAGGCTACTAGGAGAGGAAGGTGGTTGACTCTCGCTTGCCTTCCCAAGTGCCCTTAGCAGTCGGAAGGAGCAAGCTGAAGCACTGCTGCTTGTGCTGCTCCTTGGTTCCCTTGCAGCCCGCTCTGAAAGCATTGGCGGTCACTTCTAGGCGCCGAGTTGCACACACACAGCACCACGCTAAGTGCCGCGGAGAAGGGAAATCCAGAGTGCAGCGAGGAGCTGGACGTGGCTTACGTGCAGTAAGGAGAAGGTGAACCTAAGCACAGCCTCTTCAATCTGGCCGCCTCTGCTCTGGTAGCAACTTTTGCAAGTCGGCAAAGGGAGACGCGAGTATGTAGAACGGAGGGCAGCTAGACGCCGTGTGTTATGCGCCCTTTCAGGGCTGCTGACAAGGGGCTACTTTAAGAACGCCTTCTTCGTCCTCGCGTCCTTCTCGCTTCGCTCTAGCTGCAAGGAGTACAGCACAGCGAAGGAGTGAGGACGGGCACTGCCCCAGCTTTCGCCCTGGCGTGCAACGGCTGTGTGCTGCTTTTCCAAGCAGCAAGAGCACTGAGAAGTGAAAGCGATTGTGAAGGAGCTCTTTGGCTGCTCGTGTGCTCTTCGCTGCACTGCGCCGCTCGCAAGCGGCTTCGTTCTTCGGCGTCTGCCGTCCGGAGAGAGCTGAACTGCAGCGGTCAGTTTCAGCTCTGCCCAACAGCGCGCTCTCAGTTCTGCGGACAAGCACGCCCTGTTGCCTTGGCTCCGAGTGCAAAGTCCCTAGCGAGCACTCACTCAGTGCAATGCACCCAGAAAGACGCTCTCGCTCGTCTTTCAAGGAGCGATTCCTAACAGCAGAAGCAGCAGAGGCACAAACTGGATGACGAGAAGGGACAATGTAGAACACGTCTCTGTCCTGGCACATTGTCGTGTGCGATACGTCCCTCCGGGTCTTCGGTCCTTGCGAAGCTCTATGTACTGCGAGCGCAGCTACTTGAAGCTGAGACGGACCGCGGAGCTAGCGGCGAATTCGGAGAGCGCTAAGCACGAAGTCAAGAAGCGAGACGTGTCCCTGCAACGCGGTGCTAAGAGCAGCTTCCTCGCGGCGGGGGCGAGCTCCGGCCACGAGACATTCTCGTCCTAGCAACGGATCTCTGTGAAGGGCGTAGGCGAAAAGCTTTCGATTTCCATTCGAACTGCGAGAAAGGCAGACTGGTACACGGAGCTCTGAGAACAAAGGTGCACGCCCTAGGCGGGCTTGGGCAGAAGCAGCGTTCTCGAGCGCTTGGCTGCCGGCACACTGCTGGGTATGTGGCGCCCCTGCGGCGGCTTCTGGCCGCCGGCAAGTGAAAGCGGAGCAAGGCGTGGGCGAGGGCGGTGAACGAAGCGGCTAAGTGCCGTGCTTGTGTGCACCACGTTAGAGGCTACTAGGAGAGGAAGGTGGTTGACTCTCGCTTGCCTTCCCAAGTGCCCTTAGCAGTCGGAAGGAGCAAGCTGAAGCACTGCTGCTTGTGCTGCTCCTTGGTTCCCTTGCAGCCCGCTCTGAAAGCATTGGCGGTCACTTCTAGGCGCCGAGTTGCACACACACAGCACCACGCTAAGTGCCGCGGAGAAGGGAAATCCAGAGTGCAGCGAGGAGCTGGACGTGGCTTACGTGCAGTAAGGAGAAGGTGAACCTAAGCAGTGCCTCTTCAATCTGGCCGCCTCTGCTCTGGTAGCAACTTTTGCAAGTCGGCAAAGGGAGACGCGAGTATGTAGAACGGAGGGCAGCTAGACGCCGTGTGTTATGCGCCCTTTCAGGGCTGCTGACAAGGGGCTACTTTAAGAACGCCTTCTTCGTCCTCGCGTCCTTCTCGCTTCGCTCTAGCTGCAAGGAGTACAGCACAGCGAAGGAGTGAGGACGGGCACTGCCCCAGCTTTCGCCCTGGCGTGCAACGGCTGTGTGCTGCTTTTCCAAGCAGCAAGAGCACTGAGAAGTGAAAGCGATTGTGAAGGAGCTCTTTGGCTGCTCGTGTGCTCTTCGCTGCACTGCGCCGCTCGCAAGCGGCTTCGTTCTTCGGCGTCTGCCGTCCGGAGAGAGCTGAACTGCAGCGGTCAGTTTCAGCTCTGCCCAACAGCGCGCTCTCAGTTCTGCGGACAAGCACGCCCTGTTGCCTTGGCTCCGAGTGCAAAGTCCCTAGCGAGCACTCACTCAGTGCAATGCACCCAGAAAGACGCTCTCGCTCGTCTTTCAAGGAGCGATTCCTAACAGCAGAAGCAGCAGAGGCACAAACAGGATGACGAGAAGGGACAATGTAGAACACGTCTCTGTCCTGGCACATTGTCGTGTGCGATACGTCCCTCCGGGTCTTCGGTCCTTGCGAAGCTCTATGTACTGCGAGCGCAGCTACTTGAAGCTGAGACGGACCGCGGAGCTAGCAGCGAATTCGGAGAGCGCTAAGCACGAAGTCAAGAAGCGAGACGTGTCCCTGCAACGCGGTGCTAAGAGCAGCTTCCTCGCGGCGGGGGCGAGCTCCGGCCACAAGACATTCTCGTCCTAGCAACGGATCTCTGTGAAGGGCGTAGGCGAAAAGCTTTCGATTTCCATTCGAACTGCGAGAAAGGCAGACTGTTACACGGAGCTCTGAGAACAAAGGTGCACGCCCTAGGCGGGCTTGGGCAGAAGCAGCGTTCTCGAGCGCTTGGCTGCCGGCACACTGCTGGGTATGTGGCGCCCCTGCGGCGGCTTCTGGCCGCCGGCAAGTGAAAGCGGAGCAAGGCGTGGGCGAGGGCGGTGAACGAAGCAGCTAAGTGCCGTGCTTGTGTGCACCACGTTAGAGGCTACTAGGAGAGGAAGGTGGTTGACTCTCGCTTGCCTTCCCAAGTGCCCTTAGCAGTCGGAAGGAGCAAGCTGAAGCACTGCTGCTTGTGCTGCTCCTTGGTTCCCTTGCAGCCCGCTCTGAAAGCATTGGCGGTCACTTCTAGGCGCCGAGTTGCACACACACAGCACCACGCTAAGTGCCGCGGAGAAGGGAAATCCAGAGTGCAGCGAGGAGCTGGACGTGGCTTACGTGCAGTAAGGAGAAGGTGAACCTAAGCACAGCCTCTTCAATCTGGCCGCCTCTGCTCTGGTAGCAACTTTTGCAAGTCGGCAAAGGGAGACGCGAGTATGTAGAACGGAGGGCAGCTAGACGCCGTGTGTTATGCGCCCTTTCAGGGCTGCTGACAAGGGGCTACTTTAAGAACGCCTTCTTCGTCCTCGCGTCCTTCTCGCTTCGCTCTAGCTGCAAGGAGTACAGCACAGCGAAGGAGTGAGGACGGGCACTGCCCCAGCTTTCGCCCTGGCGTGCAACGGCTGTGTGCTGCTTTTCCAAGCAGCAAGAGCACTGAGAAGTGAAAGCGATTGTGAAGGAGCTCTTTGGCTGCTCGTGTGCTCTTCGCTGCACTGCGCCGCTCGCAAGCGGCTTCGTTCTTCGGCGTCTGCCGTCCGGAGAGAGCTGAACTGCAGCGGTCAGTTTCAGCTCTGCCCAACAGCGCGCTCTCAGTTCTGCGGACAAGCACGCCCTGTTGCCTTGGCTCCGAGTGCAAAGTCCCTAGCGAGCACTCACTCAGTGCAATGCACCCAGAAAGACGCTCTCGCTCGTCTTTCAAGGAGCGATTCCTAACAGCAGAAGCAGCAGAGGCACAAACTGGATGACGAGAAGGGACAATGTAGAACACGTCTCTGTCCTGGCACATTGTCGTGTGCGATACGTCCCTCCGGGTCTTCGGTCCTTGCGAAGCTCTATGTACTGCGAGCGCAGCTACTTGAAGCTGAGACGGACCGCGGAGCTAGCGGCGAATTCGGAGAGCGCTAAGCACGAAGTCAAGAAGCGAGACGTGTCCCTGCAACGCGGTGCTAAGAGCAGCTTCCTCGCGGCGGGGGCGAGCTCCGGCCACGAGACATTCTCGTCCTAGCAACGGATCTCTGTGAAGGGCGTAGGCGAAAAGCTTTCGATTTCCATTCGAACTGCGAGAAAGGCAGACTGGTACACGGAGCTCTGAGAACAAAGGTGCACGCCCTAGGCGGGCTTGGGCAGAAGCAGCGTTCTCGAGCGCTTGGCTGCCGGCACACTGCTGGGTATGTGGCGCCCCTGCGGCGGCTTCTGGCCGCCGGCAAGTGAAAGCGGAGCAAGGCGTGGGCGAGGGCGGTGAACGAAGCGGCTAAGTGCCGTGCTTGTGTGCACCACGTTAGAGGCTACTAGGAGAGGAAGGTGGTTGACTCTCGCTTGCCTTCCCAAGTGCCCTTAGCAGTCGGAAGGAGCAAGCTGAAGCACTGCTGCTTGTGCTGCTCCTTGGTTCCCTTGCAGCCCGCTCTGAAAGCATTGGCAGTCGCTTCTAGGCGCCGAGTTGCACACACACAGCACCACGCTAAGTGCCGCGGAGAAGGGAAATCCAGAGTGCAGCGAGGAGCTGGACGTGGCTTACGTGCAGTAAGGAGAAGGTGAACCTAAGCACAGCCTCTTCAATCTGGCCGCCTCTGCTCTGGTAGCAACTTTTGCAAGTCAGCAAAGGGAGACGCGAGTATGTAGAACGGAGGGCAGCGAGACGCCGTGTGTTATGCGCCCTTTCAGGGCTGCTGACAAGGGGCTACTTTAAGAACGCCTTCTTCGTCCTCGCGTCCTTCTCGCTTCGCTCTAGCTGCAAGGAGTACAGCACAGCGAAGGAGTGAGGACGGGCACTGCCCCAGCTTTCGCCCTGGCGTGCAACGGCTGTGTGCTGCTTTTCCAAGCAGCAAGAGCACTGAGAAGTGAAAGCGATTGTGAAGGAGCTCTTTGGCTGCTCGTGTGCTCTTCGCTGCACTGCGCCGCTCGCAAGCGGCTTCGTTCTTCGGCGTCTGCCGTCCGGAGAGAGCTGAACTGCAGCGGTCAGTTTCAGCTCTGCCCAACAGCGCGCTCTCAGTTCTGCGGACAAGCACGCCCTGTTGCCTTGGCTCCGAGTGCAAAGTCCCTAGCGAGCACTCACTCAGTGCAATGCACCCAGAAAGACGCTCTCGCTCGTCTTTCAAGGAGCGATTCCTAACAGCAGAAGCAGCAGAGGCACAAACAGGATGACGAGAAGGGACAATGTAGAACACGTCTCTGTCCTGGCACATTGTCGTGTGCGATACGTCCCTCCGGGTCTTCGGTCCTTGCGAAGCTCTATGTACTGCGAGCGCAGCTACTTGAAGCTGAGACGGACCGCGGAGCTAGCAGCGAATTCGGAGAGCGCTAAGCACGAAGTCAAGAAGCGAGACGTGTCCCTGCAACGCGGTGCTAAGAGCAGCTTCCTCGCGGCGGGGGCGAGCTCCGGCCACAAGACATTCTCGTCCTAGCAACGGATCTCTGTGAAGGGCGTAGGCGAAAAGCTTTCGATTTCCATTCGAACTGCGAGAAAGGCAGACTGTTACACGGAGCTCTGAGAACAAAGGTGCACGCCCTAGGCGGGCTTGGGCAGAAGCAGCGTTCTCGAGCGCTTGGCTGCCGGCACACTGCTGGGTATGTGGCGCCCCTGCGGCGGCTTCTGGCCGCCGGCAAGTGAAAGCGGAGCAAGGCGTGGGCGAGGGCGGTGAACGAAGCAGCTAAGTGCCGTGCTTGTGTGCACCACGTTAGAGGCTACTAGGAGAGGAAGGTGGTTGACTCTCGCTTGCCTTCCCAAGTGCCCTTAGCAGTCGGAAGGAGCAAGCTGAAGCACTGCTGCTTGTGCTGCTCCTTGGTTCCCTTGCAGCCCGCTCTGAAAGCATTGGCGGTCACTTCTAGGCGCCGAGTTGCACACACACAGCACCACGCTAAGTGCCGCGGAGAAGGGAAATCCAGAGTGCAGCGAGGAGCTGGACGTGGCTTACGTGCAGTAAGGAGAAGGTGAACCTAAGCACAGCCTCTTCAATCTGGCCGCCTCTGCTCTGGTAGCAACTTTTGCAAGTCGGCAAAGGGAGACGCGAGTATGTAGAACGGAGGGCAGCTAGACGCCGTGTGTTATGCGCCCTTTCAGGGCTGCTGACAAGGGGCTACTTTAAGAACGCCTTCTTCGTCCTCGCGTCCTTCTCGCTTCGCTCTAGCTGCAAGGAGTACAGCACAGCGAAGGAGTGAGGACGGGCACTGCCCCAGCTTTCGCCCTGGCGTGCAACGGCTGTGTGCTGCTTTTCCAAGCAGCAAGAGCACTGAGAAGTGAAAGCGATTGTGAAGGAGCTCTTTGGCTGCTCGTGTGCTCTTCGCTGCACTGCGCCGCTCGCAAGCGGCTTCGTTCTTCGGCGTCTGCCGTCCGGAGAGAGCTGAACTGCAGCGGTCAGTTTCAGCTCTGCCCAACAGCGCGCTCTCAGTTCTGCGGACAAGCACGCCCTGTTGCCTTGGCTCCGAGTGCAAAGTCCCTAGCGAGCACTCACTCAGTGCAATGCACCCAGAAAGACGCTCTCGCTCGTCTTTCAAGGAGCGATTCCTAACAGCAGAAGCAGCAGAGGCACAAACTGGATGACGAGAAGGGACAATGTAGAACACGTCTCTGTCCTGGCACATTGTCGTGTGCGATACGTCCCTCCGGGTCTTCGGTCCTTGCGAAGCTCTATGTACTGCGAGCGCAGCTACTTGAAGCTGAGACGGACCGCGGAGCTAGCGGCGAATTCGGAGAGCGCTAAGCACGAAGTCAAGAAGCGAGACGTGTCCCTGCAACGCGGTGCTAAGAGCAGCTTCCTCGCGGCGGGGGCGAGCTCCGGCCACGAGACATTCTCGTCCTAGCAACGGATCTCTGTGAAGGGCGTAGGCGAAAAGCTTTCGATTTCCATTCGAACTGCGAGAAAGGCAGACTGGTACACGGAGCTCTGAGAACAAAGGTGCACGCCCTAGGCGGGCTTGGGCAGAAGCAGCGTTCTCGAGCGCTTGGCTGCCGGCACACTGCTGGGTATGTGGCGCCCCTGCGGCGGCTTCTGGCCGCCGGCAAGTGAAAGCGGAGCAAGGCGTGGGCGAGGGCGGTGAACGAAGCGGCTAAGTGCCGTGCTTGTGTGCACCACGTTAGAGGCTACTAGGAGAGGAAGGTGGTTGACTCTCGCTTGCCTTCCCAAGTGCCCTTAGCAGTCGGAAGGAGCAAGCTGAAGCACTGCTGCTTGTGCTGCTCCTTGGTTCCCTTGCAGCCCGCTCTGAAAGCATTGGCAGTCGCTTCTAGGCGCCGAGTTGCACACACACAGCACCACGCTAAGTGCCGCGGAGAAGGGAAATCCAGAGTGCAGCGAGGAGCTGGACGTGGCTTACGTGCAGTAAGGAGAAGGTGAACCTAAGCACAGCCTCTTCAATCTGGCCGCCTCTGCTCTGGTAGCAACTTTTGCAAGTCAGCAAAGGGAGACGCGAGTATGTAGAACGGAGGGCAGCGAGACGCCGTGTGTTATGCGCCCTTTCAGGGCTGCTGACAAGGGGCTACTTTAAGAACGCCTTCTTCGTCCTCGCGTCCTTCTCGCTTCGCTCTAGCTGCAAGGAGTACAGCACAGCGAAGGAGTGAGGACGGGCACTGCCCCAGCTTTCGCCCTGGCGTGCAACGGCTGTGTGCTGCTTTTCCAAGCAGCAAGAGCACTGAGAAGTGAAAGCGATTGTGAAGGAGCTCTTTGGCTGCTCGTGTGCTCTTCGCTGCACTGCGCCGCTCGCAAGCGGCTTCGTTCTTCGGCGTCTGCCGTCCGGAGAGAGCTGAACTGCAGCGGTCAGTTTCAGCTCTGCCCAACAGCGCGCTCTCAGTTCTGCGGACAAGCACGCCCTGTTGCCTTGGCTCCGAGTGCAAAGTCCCTAGCGAGCACTCACTCAGTGCAATGCACCCAGAAAGACGCTCTCGCTCGTCTTTCAAGGAGCGATTCCTAACAGCAGAAGCAGCAGAGGCACAAACAGGATGACGAGAAGGGACAATGTAGAACACGTCTCTGTCCTGGCACATTGTCGTGTGCGATACGTCCCTCCGGGTCTTCGGTCCTTGCGAAGCTCTATGTACTGCGAGCGCAGCTACTTGAAGCTGAGACGGACCGCGGAGCTAGCAGCGAATTCGGAGAGCGCTAAGCACGAAGTCAAGAAGCGAGACGTGTCCCTGCAACGCGGTGCTAAGAGCAGCTTCCTCGCGGCGGGGGCGAGCTCCGGCCACAAGACATTCTCGTCCTAGCAACGGATCTCTGTGAAGGGCGTAGGCGAAAAGCTTTCGATTTCCATTCGAACTGCGAGAAAGGCAGACTGTTACACGGAGCTCTGAGAACAAAGGTGCACGCCCTAGGCGGGCTTGGGCAGAAGCAGCGTTCTCGAGCGCTTGGCTGCCGGCACACTGCTGGGTATGTGGCGCCCCTGCGGCGGCTTCTGGCCGCCGGCAAGTGAAAGCGGAGCAAGGCGTGGGCGAGGGCGGTGAACGAAGCAGCTAAGTGCCGTGCTTGTGTGCACCACGTTAGAGGCTACTAGGAGAGGAAGGTGGTTGACTCTCGCTTGCCTTCCCAAGTGCCCTTAGCAGTCGGAAGGAGCAAGCTGAAGCACTGCTGCTTGTGCTGCTCCTTGGTTCCCTTGCAGCCCGCTCTGAAAGCATTGGCGGTCACTTCTAGGCGCCGAGTTGCACACACACAGCACCACGCTAAGTGCCGCGGAGAAGGGAAATCCAGAGTGCAGCGAGGAGCTGGACGTGGCTTACGTGCAGTAAGGAGAAGGTGAACCTAAGCACAGCCTCTTCAATCTGGCCGCCTCTGCTCTGGTAGCAACTTTTGCAAGTCGGCAAAGGGAGACGCGAGTATGTAGAACGGAGGGCAGCTAGACGCCGTGTGTTATGCGCCCTTTCAGGGCTGCTGACAAGGGGCTACTTTAAGAACGCCTTCTTCGTCCTCGCGTCCTTCTCGCTTCGCTCTAGCTGCAAGGAGTACAGCACAGCGAAGGAGTGAGGACGGGCACTGCCCCAGCTTTCGCCCTGGCGTGCAACGGCTGTGTGCTGCTTTTCCAAGCAGCAAGAGCACTGAGAAGTGAAAGCGATTGTGAAGGAGCTCTTTGGCTGCTCGTGTGCTCTTCGCTGCACTGCGCCGCTCGCAAGCGGCTTCGTTCTTCGGCGTCTGCCGTCCGGAGAGAGCTGAACTGCAGCGGTCAGTTTCAGCTCTGCCCAACAGCGCGCTCTCAGTTCTGCGGACAAGCACGCCCTGTTGCCTTGGCTCCGAGTGCAAAGTCCCTAGCGAGCACTCACTCAGTGCAATGCACCCAGAAAGACGCTCTCGCTCGTCTTTCAAGGAGCGATTCCTAACAGCAGAAGCAGCAGAGGCACAAACTGGATGACGAGAAGGGACAATGTAGAACACGTCTCTGTCCTGGCACATTGTCGTGTGCGATACGTCCCTCCGGGTCTTCGGTCCTTGCGAAGCTCTATGTACTGCGAGCGCAGCTACTTGAAGCTGAGACGGACCGCGGAGCTAGCGGCGAATTCGGAGAGCGCTAAGCACGAAGTCAAGAAGCGAGACGTGTCCCTGCAACGCGGTGCTAAGAGCAGCTTCCTCGCGGCGGGGGCGAGCTCCGGCCACGAGACATTCTCGTCCTAGCAACGGATCTCTGTGAAGGGCGTAGGCGAAAAGCTTTCGATTTCCATTCGAACTGCGAGAAAGGCAGACTGTTACACGGAGCTCTGAGAACAAAGGTGCACGCCCTAGGCGGGCTTGGGCAGAAGCAGCGTTCTCGAGCGCTTGGCTGCCGGCACACTGCTGGGTATGTGGCGCCCCTGCGGCGGCTTCTGGCCGCCGGCAAGTGAAAGCGGAGCAAGGCGTGGGCGAGGGCGGTGAACGAAGCGGCTAAGTGCCGTGCTTGTGTGCACCACGTTAGAGGCTACTAGGAGAGGAAGGTGGTTGACTCTCGCTTGCCTTCCCAAGTGCCCTTAGCAGTCGGAAGGAGCAAGCTGAAGCACTGCTGCTTGTGCTGCTCCTTGGTTCCCTTGCAGCCCGCTCTGAAAGCATTGGCAGTCGCTTCTAGGCGCCGAGTTGCACACACACAGCACCACGCTAAGTGCCGCGGAGAAGGGAAATCCAGAGTGCAGCGAGGAGCTGGACGTGGCTTACGTGCAGTAAGGAGAAGGTGAACCTAAGCACAGCCTCTTCAATCTGGCCGCCTCTGCTCTGGTAGCAACTTTTGCAAGTCAGCAAAGGGAGACGCGAGTATGTAGAACGGAGGGCAGCGAGACGCCGTGTGTTATGCGCCCTTTCAGGGCTGCTGACAAGGGGCTACTTTAAGAACGCCTTCTTCGTCCTCGCGTCCTTCTCGCTTCGCTCTAGCTGCAAGGAGTACAGCACAGCGAAGGAGTGAGGACGGGCACTGCCCCAGCTTTTGCCCTGGCGTGCAACGGCTGTGTGCTGCTTTTCCAAGCAGCAAGAGCACTGAGAAGTGAAAGCGATTGTGAAGGAGCTCTTTGGCTGCTCGTGTGCTCTTCGCTGCACTGCGCCGCTCGCAAGCGGCTTCGTTCTTCGGCGTCTGCCGTCCGGAGAGAGCTGAACTGCAGCGGTCAGTTTCAGCTCTGCCCAACAGCGCGCTCTCAGTTCTGCGGACAAGCACGCCCTGTTGCCTTGGCTCCGAGTGCAAAGTCCCTAGCGAGCACTCACTCAGTGCAATGCACCCAGAAAGACGCTCTCGCTCGTCTTTCAAGGAGCGATTCCTAACAGCAGAAGCAGCAGAGGCACAAACAGGATGACGAGAAGGGACAATGTAGAACACGTCTCTGTCCTGGCACATTGTCGTGTGCGATACGTCCCTCCGGGTCTTCGGTCCTTGCGAAGCTCTATGTACTGCGAGCGCAGCTACTTGAAGCTGAGACGGACCGCGGAGCTAGCAGCGAATTCGGAGAGCGCTAAGCACGAAGTCAAGAAGCGAGACGTGTCCCTGCAACGCGGTGCTAAGAGCAGCTTCCTCGCGGCGGGGGCGAGCTCCGGCCACAAGACATTCTCGTCCTAGCAACGGATCTCTGTGAAGGGCGTAGGCGAAAAGCTTTCGATTTCCATTCGAACTGCGAGAAAGGCAGACTGGTACACGGAGCTCTGAGAACAAAGGTGCACGCCCTAGGCGGGCTTGGGCAGAAGCAGCGTTCTCGAGCGCTTGGCTGCCGGCACACTGCTGGGTATGTGGCGCCCCTGCGGCGGCTTCTGGCCGCCGGCAAGTGAAAGCGGAGCAAGGCGTGGGCGAGGGCGGTGAACGAAGCGGCTAAGTGCCGTGCTTGTGTGCACCACGTTAGAGGCTACTAGGAGAGGAAGGTGGTTGACTCTCGCTTGCCTTCCCAAGTGCCCTTAGCAGTCGGAAGGAGCAAGCTGAAGCACTGCTGCTTGTGCTGCTCCTTGGTTCCCTTGCAGCCCGCTCTGAAAGCATTGGCGGTCACTTCTAGGCGCCGAGTTGCACACACACAGCACCACGCTAAGTGCCGCGGAGAAGGGAAATCCAGAGTGCAGCGAGGAGCTGGACGTGGCTTACGTGCAGTAAGGAGAAGGTGAACCTAAGCACAGCCTCTTCAATCTGGCCGCCTCTGCTCTGGTAGCAACTTTTGCAAGTCGGCAAAGGGAGACGCGAGTATGTAGAACGGAGGGCAGCTAGACGCCGTGTGTTATGCGCCCTTTCAGGGCTGCTGACAAGGGGCTACTTTAAGAACGCCTTCTTCGTCCTCGCGTCCTTCTCGCTTCGCTCTAGCTGCAAGGAGTACAGCACAGCGAAGGAGTGAGGACGGGCACTGCCCCAGCTTTTGCCCTGGCGTGCAACGGCTGTGTGCTGCTTTTCCAAGCAGCAAGAGCACTGAGAAGTGAAAGCGATTGTGAAGGAGCTCTTTGGCTGCTCGTGTGCTCTTCGCTGCACTGCGCCGCTCGCAAGCGGCTTCGTTCTTCGGCGTCTGCCGTCCGGAGAGAGCTGAACTGCAGCGGTCAGTTTCAGCTCTGCCCAACAGCGTGCTCTCAGTTCTGCGGACAAGCACGCCCTGTTGCCTTGGCTCCGAGTGCAAAGTCCCTAGCGAGCACTCACTCAGTGCAATGCACCCAGAAAGACGCTCTCGCTCGTCTTTCAAGGAGCGATTCCTAACAGCAGAAGCAGCAGAGGCACAAACTGGATGACGAGAAGGGACAATGTAGAACACGTCTCTGTCCTGGCACATTGTCGTGTGCGATACGTCCCTCCGGGTCTTCGGTCCTTGCGAAGCTCTATGTACTGCGAGCGCTGCTACTTGAAGCTGAGACGGACCGCGGAGCTAGCGGCGAATTCGGAGAGCGCTAAGCACGAAGTCAAGAAGCGAGACGTGTCCCTGCAACGCGGTGCTAAGAGCAGCTTCCTCGCGGCGGGGGCGAGCTCCGGCCACGAGACATTCTCGTCCTAGCAACGGATCTCTGTGAAGGGCGTAGGCGAAAAGCTTTCGATTTCCATTCGAACTGCGAGAAAGGCAGACTGTTACACGGAGCTCTGAGAACAAAGGTGCACGCCCTAGGCGGGCTTGGGCAGAAGCAGCGTTCTCGAGCGCTTGGCTGCCGGCACACTGCTGGGTATGTGGCGCCCCTGCGGCGGCTTCTGGCCGCCGGCAAGTGAAAGCGGAGCAAGGCGTGGGCGAGGGCGGTGAACGAAGCGGCTAAGTGCCGTGCTTGTGTGCACCACGTTAGAGGCTACTAGGAGAGGAAGGTGGTTGACTCTCGCTTGCCTTCCCAAGTGCCCTTAGCAGTCGGAAGGAGCAAGCTGAAGCACTGCTGCTTGTGCTGCTCCTTGGTTCCCTTGCAGCCCGCTCTGAAAGCATTGGCGGTCACTTCTAGGCGCCGAGTTGCACACACACAGCACCACGCTAAGTGCCGCGGAGAAGGGAAATCCAGAGTGCAGCGAGGAGCTGGACGTGGCTTACGTGCAGTAAGGAGAAGGTGAACCTAAGCACAGCCTCTTCAATCTGGCCGCCTCTGCTCTGGTAGCAACTTTTGCAAGTCAGCAAAGGGAGACGCGAGTATGTAGAACGGAGGGCAGCGAGACGCCGTGTGTTATGCGCCCTTTCAGGGCTGCTGACAAGGGGCTACTTTAAGAACGCCTTCTTCGTCCTCGCGTCCTTCTCGCTTCGCTCTAGCTGCAAGGAGTACAGCACAGCGAAGGAGTGAGGACGGGCACTGCCCCAGCTTTTGCCCTGGCGTGCAACGGCTGTGTGCTGCTTTTCCAAGCAGCAAGAGCACTGAGAAGTGAAAGCGATTGTGAAGGAGCTCTTTGGCTGCTCGTGTGCTCTTCGCTGCACTGCGCCGCTCGCAAGCGGCTTCGTTCTTCGGCGTCTGCCGTCCGGAGAGAGCTGAACTGCAGCGGTCAGTTTCAGCTCTGCCCAACAGCGCGCTCTCAGTTCTGCGGACAAGCACGCCCTGTTGCCTTGGCTCCGAGTGCAAAGTCCCTAGCGAGCACTCACTCAGTGCAATGCACCCAGAAAGACGCTCTCGCTCGTCTTTCAAGGAGCGATTCCTAACAGCAGAAGCAGCAGAGGCACAAACAGGATGACGAGAAGGGACAATGTAGAACACGTCTCTGTCCTGGCACATTGTCGTGTGCGATACGTCCCTCCGGGTCTTCGGTCCTTGCGAAGCTCTGTGTACTGCGAGCGCAGCTACTTGAAGCTGAGACGGACCGCGGAGCTAGCAGCGAATTCGGAGAGCGCTAAGCACGAAGTCAAGAAGCGAGACGTGTCCCTGCAACGCGGTGCTAAGAGCAGCTTCCTCGCGGCGGGGGCGAGCTCCGGCCACAAGACATTCTCGTCCTAGCAACGGATCTCTGTGAAGGGCGTAGGCGAAAAGCTTTCGATTTCCATTCGAACTGCGAGAAAGGCAGACTGTTACACGGAGCTCTGAGAACAAAGGTGCACGCCCTAGGCGGGCTTGGGCAGAAGCAGCGTTCTCGAGCGCTTGGCTGCCGGCACACTGCTGGGTATGTGGCGCCCCTGCGGCGGCTTCTGGCCGCCGGCAAGTGAAAGCGGAGCCAGGCGTGGGCGAGGGCGGTGAACGAAGTGGCTAAGTGCCGTGCTTGTGTGCACCACGTTAGAGGCTACTAGGAGAGGAAGGTGGTTGACTCTCGCTTGCCTTCCCAAGTGCCCTTAGCAGTCGGAAGGAGCAAGCTGAAGCACTGCTGCTTGTGCTGCTCCTTGGTTCCCTTGCAGCCCGCTCTGAAAGCATTGGCAGTCGCTTCTAGGCGCCGAGTTGCACACACACAGCACCACGCTAAGTGCCGCGGAGAAGGGAAATCCAGAGTGCAGCGAGGAGCTTGACGTGGCTTACGTGCAGTAAGGAGAAGGTGAACCTAAGCAGTGCCTCTTCAATCTGGCCGCCTCTGCTCTGGTAGCAACTTTTGCAAGTCGGCAAAGGGAGACGCGAGTATGTAGAACGGAGGGCAGCGAGACGCCGTGTGTTATGCGCCCTTTCAGGGCTGCTGACAAGGGGCTACTTTAAGAACGCCTTCTTCGTCCTCGCGTCCTTCTCGCTTCGCTCTAGCTGCAAGGAGTACAGCACAGCGAAGGAGTGAGGACGGGCACTGCCCCAGCTTTTGCCCTGGCGTGCAACGGCTGTGTGCTGCTTTTCCAAGCAGCAAGAGCACTGAGAAGTGAAAGCGATTGTGAAGGAGCTCTTTGGCTGCTCGTGTGCTCTTCGCTGCACTGCGCCGCTCGCAAGCGGCTTCGTTCTTCGGCGTCTGCCGTCCGGAGAGAGCTGAACTGCAGCGGTCAGTTTCAGCTCTGCCCAACAGCGCGCTCTCAGTTCTGCGGACAAGCACGCCCTGTTGCCTTGGCTCCGAGTGCAAAGTCCCTAGCGAGCACTCACTCAGTGCAATGCACCCAGAAAGACGCTCTCGCTCGTCTTTCAAGGAGCGATTCCTAACAGCAGAAGCAGCAGAGGCACAAACTGGATGACGAGAAGGGACAATGTAGAACACGTCTCTGTCCTGGCACATTGTCGTGTGCGATACGTCCCTCCGGGTCTTCGGTCCTTGCGAAGCTCTATGTACTGCGAGCGCTGCTACTTGAAGCTGAGACGGACCGCGGAGCTAGCGGCGAATTCGGAGAGCGCTAAGCACGAAGTCAAGAAGCGAGACGTGTCCCTGCAACGCGGTGCTAAGAGCAGCTTCCTCGCGGCGGGGGCGAGCTCCGGCCACGAGACATTCTCGTCCTAGCAACGGATCTCTGTGAAGGGCGTAGGCGAAAAGCTTTCGATTTCCATTCGAACTGCGAGAAAGGCAGACTGTTACACGGAGCTCTGAGAACAAAGGTGCACGCCCTAGGCTGGCTTGGGCAGAAGCAGCGTTCTCGAGCGCTTGGCTGCCGGCACACTGCTGGGTATGTGGCGCCCCTGCGGCGGCTTCTGGCCGCCGGCAAGTGAAAGCGGAGCCAGGCGTGGGCGAGGGCGGTGAACGAAGCGGCTAAGTGCCGTGCTTGTGTGCACCACGTTAGAGGCTACTAGGAGAGGAAGGTGGTTGACTCTCGCTTGCCTTCCCAAGTGCCCTTAGCAGTCGGAAGGAGCAAGCTGAAGCACTGCTGCTTGTGCTGCTCCTTGGTTCCCTTGCAGCCCGCTCTGAAAGCATTGGCGGTCGCTTCTAGGCGCCGAGTTGCACACACACAGCACCACGCTAAGTGCCGCGGAGAAGGGAAATCCAGAGTGCAGCGAGGAGCTGGACGTGGCTTACGTGCAGTAAGGAGAAGGTGAACCTAAGCACAGCCTCTTCAATCTGGCCGCCTCTGCTCTGGTAGCAACTTTTGCAAGTCAGCAAAGGGAGACGCGAGTATGTAGAACGGAGGGCAGCGAGACGCCGTGTGTTATGCGCCCTTTCAGGGCTGCTGACAAGGGGCTACTTTAAGAACGCCTTCTTCGTCCTCGCGTCCTTCTCGCTTCGCTCTAGCTGCAAGGAGTACAGCACAGCGAAGG
Source organism: Sturnus vulgaris (assembly GCF_052056855.1). NCBI lineage: Eukaryota > Metazoa > Chordata > Aves > Passeriformes > Sturnidae > Sturnus > Sturnus vulgaris. The sequence goes on from NC_142263.1 coordinate 11,157,344, forward strand.
AGTGAGGACGGGCACTGCCCCAGCTTTTGCCCTGGCGTGCAACGGCTGTGTGCTGCTTTTCCAAGCAGCAAGAGCACTGAGAAGTGAAAGCGATTGTGAAGGAGCTCTTTGGCTGCTCGTGTGCTCTTCGCTGCACTGCGCCGCTCGCAAGCGGCTTCGTTCTTCGGCGTCTGCCGTCCGGAGAGAGCTGAACTGCAGCGGTCAGTTTCAGCTCTGCCCAACAGCGCGCTCTCAGTTCTGCGGACAAGCACGCCCTGTTGCCTTGGCTCCGAGTGCAAAGTCCCTAGCGAGCACTCACTCAGTGCAATGCACCCAGAAAGACGCTCTCGCTCGTCTTTCAAGGAGCGATTCCTAACAGCAGAAGCAGCAGAGGCACAAACAGGATGACGAGAAGGGACAATGTAGAACACGTCTCTGTCCTGGCACATTGTCGTGTGCGATACGTCCCTCCGGGTCTTCGGTCCTTGCGAAGCTCTGTGTACTGCGAGCGCAGCTACTTGAAGCTGAGACGGACCGCGGAGCTAGCAGCGAATTCGGAGAGCGCTAAGCACGAAGTCAAGAAGCGAGACGTGTCCCTGCAACGCGGTGCTAAGAGCAGCTTCCTCGCGGCGGGGGCGAGCTCCGGCCACAAGACATTCTCGTCCTAGCAACGGATCTCTGTGAAGGGCGTAGGCGAAAAGCTTTCGATTTCCATTCGAACTGCGAGAAAGGCAGACTGTTACACGGAGCTCTGAGAACAAAGGTGCACGCCCTAGGCGGGCTTGGGCAGAAGCAGCGTTCTCGAGCGCTTGGCTGCCGGCACACTGCTGGGTATGTGGCGCCCCTGCGGCGGCTTCTGGCCGCCGGCAAGTGAAAGCGGAGCAAGGCGTGGGCGAGGGCGGTGAACGAAGTGGCTAAGTGCCGTGCTTGTGTGCACCACGTTAGAGGCTACTAGGAGAGGAAGGTGGTTGACTCTCGCTTGCCTTCCCAAGTGCCCTTAGCAGTCGGAAGGAGCAAGCTGAAGCACTGCTGCTTGTGCTGCTCCTTGGTTCCCTTGCAGCCCGCTCTGAAAGCATTGGCAGTCGCTTCTAGGCGCCGAGTTGCACACACACAGCACCACGCTAAGTGCCGCGGAGAAGGGAAATCCAGAGTGCAGCGAGGAGCTTGACGTGGCTTACGTGCAGTAAGGAGAAGGTGAACCTAAGCAGTGCCTCTTCAATCTGGCCGCCTCTGCTCTGGTAGCAACTTTTGCAAGTCGGCAAAGGGAGACGCGAGTATGTAGAACGGAGGGCAGCGAGACGCCGTGTGTTATGCGCCCTTTCAGGGCTGCTGACAAGGGGCTACTTTAAGAACGCCTTCTTCGTCCTCGCGTCCTTCTCGCTTCGCTCTAGCTGCAAGGAGTACAGCACAGCGAAGGAGTGAGGACGGGCACTGCCCCAGCTTTCGCCCTGGCGTGCAACGGCTGTGTGCTGCTTTTCCAAGCAGCAAGAGCACTGAGAAGTGAAAGCGATTGTGAAGGAGCTCTTTGGCTGCTCGTGTGCTCTTCGCTGCACTGCGCCGCTCGCAAGCGGCTTCGTTCTTCGGCGTCTGCCGTCCGGAGAGAGCTGAACTGCAGCGGTCAGTTTCAGCTCTGCCCAACAGCGCGCTCTCAGTTCTGCGGACAAGCACGCCCTGTTGCCTTGGCTCCGAGTGCAAAGTCCCTAGCGAGCACTCACTCAGTGCAATGCACCCAGAAAGACGCTCTCGCTCGTCTTTCAAGGAGCGATTCCTAACAGCAGAAGCAGCAGAGGCACAAACTGGATGACGAGAAGGGACAATGTAGAACACGTCTCTGTCCTGGCACATTGTCGTGTGCGATACGTCCCTCCGGGTCTTCGGTCCTTGCGAAGCTCTATGTACTGCGAGCGCTGCTACTTGAAGCTGAGACGGACCGCGGAGCTAGCGGCGAATTCGGAGAGCGCTAAGCACGAAGTCAAGAAGCGAGACGTGTCCCTGCAACGCGGTGCTAAGAGCAGCTTCCTCGCGGCGGGGGCGAGCTCCGGCCACGAGACATTCTCGTCCTAGCAACGGATCTCTGTGAAGGGCGTAGGCGAAAAGCTTTCGATTTCCATTCGAACTGCGAGAAAGGCAGACTGTTACACGGAGCTCTGAGAACAAAGGTGCACGCCCTAGGCGGGCTTGGGCAGAAGCAGCGTTCTCGAGCGCTTGGCTGCCGGCACACTGCTGGGTATGTGGCGCCCCTGCGGCGGCTTCTGGCCGCCGGCAAGTGAAAGCGGAGCCAGGCGTGGGCGAGGGCGGTGAACGAAGCGGCTAAGTGCCGTGCTTGTGTGCACCACGTTAGAGGCTACTAGGAGAGGAAGGTGGTTGACTCTCGCTTGCCTTCCCAAGTGCCCTTAGCAGTCGGAAGGAGCAAGCTGAAGCACTGCTGCTTGTGCTGCTCCTTGGTTCCCTTGCAGCCCGCTCTGAAAGCATTGGCGGTCGCTTCTAGGCGCCGAGTTGCACACACACAGCACCACGCTAAGCGCCGCGGAGAAGGGAAATCCAGAGTGCAGCGAGGAGCTGGACGTGGCTTACGTGCAGTAAGGAGAAGGTGAACCTAAGCACAGCCTCTTCAATCTGGCCGCCTCTGCTCTGGTAGCAACTTTTGCAAGTCAGCTGTGATAAATGTGATTCGTGCTAATTAAGTTGTAACTATATTAACAAAATTGTATTTAGATCAATAGAAGACAATTGTTACAGAGTGAAAAGGGGGAGATGGGTGAGACAGGATAAAAGACATCTCCCAGATGTTGGGAGTCGAAGAAGGAGGTTGGAAGAAAGTCAGATAAGAATAGTCGAAGGACGAAGGTCTGATAAGCGGCATCTAGAAATACAGCTTCAACCTTGAAGCTGTCAAAAATGGAATGATCACAAGCATGGGACTTAATTAAAGTCATGTTATGGAAAACATCTGCTCAGTCACACAGGGCGCCTGCGCTACCTGCAGGTCACACCTCGGTCACTGATGGTGATGATGGGCCTTCACCGGAAATAAGACCCTCAAAAGGATAAGAGACCCCCTAACCCATTAGTAGAGTATGCGCCGTGCAGTATAGTTACGTAGATCTTAGGAATAGAAACTAGGAGGAGCTTTCTAGAAACTTCTGTAGCCTACAGTATATAAGTGGGATTGTTAGCCTGGATGCTTTGATACGTGAGGAATGGCGAGCCACTCCCCGTATCCCCGGTCGGAGGGGGGCCCCTCCCCGGTCGGTTTTGCTTATGCTTTATACGAACCTCAATTATACTAAATTACTTACTGCCAAATTTTGTATATTCTTAAATATATGCACTTTGATTGTTTCATCTCCAATACTTTAATTGTCATCTCCAATACTTTGATTGTATTCATTTTGTTACTATTAAAAACTTACTATTAAATTTAATCTTGTTGCTTGATAAATTGAGAAAAATAGAAAATCATTCATAACAATTTGGTGCCGAAACCCGGGAACTCCAGTCCAAGTGAAGAATGGCTAGTTTTGGGAAGGAGCTCCCCACCAATTGTTAAGGTGGTCCCAAGGCTAGACCAGGCTCTCTTGGAAAAGGAGTTCCAAATTAAAATAAAGCATAAGCAAAAGAAGCTCGCTACAAGGAGGCGCGCCAGAAGAAGAAGGCTCCCGTGAGAACGCCGGCAGAAAGGGAAAGGTGCCCGTAAAACGTCTTGTGCACAAGAACCCTGTGCGAAAATGGGCTGTGTGAGTACCATGGGGTTGGGTAAAGGGGGCGGCTGTGTGCTTGTGTGTGAGTGAGGAATGTCTGAAAGGGGAGAGCGAGTGAATACCCCGGGAGGGACTGGGAGGGAAAGTCCCAGCCCGAGAACTCACGAGAAAAGTCTTTGAGAAGGGAGCTGATGCTCGAAAGAAGTGATTTAAGAAGGGAGTAAATGAACCAGGTTCAACTATCTGTTGGGAGGATAATAGATGGAAGATTCAGTACGTGATTAAGAAAGAATTGTGGAAAATAGTCAGAAAGAGAGGTTGGGGAGAGAATAAAAGGAAAAGAAGGAATTAGGTAGGAAACAAGTGTTTGGCAAAAGAAGTGAGATTGGTATATTAAGCGAAGGAGTTGAACTGCAGAACGAATGAGAGAGAGCAAGGGAAATGTTGCCGCCAGAGATGGGTCAGAGGAAAAGTAAAATCTCTGACCCAGGGGTTGTGAAGTGTGAGAAAAATTCACAAGAACCCAGTGTGCCTGGGAACCAAGAGGGGGTTCCCAGAAGGGGAGCGAGATTCCTCAGGACAGCCCCCTGAGGATAGTGTTACAATACTAAAGTACAAGGGAATCCCAAAGAGAAAAAGTAAGCAGAAAATTATACAGTACTGTATGTTTGAGTGGAGAAAAGAAAAGATTTGTGCAAATAATTTGTACTGGCCAGAGTTTAAATCATTTGAAGATTAGATTTGTCAGGTTTTAAATCTATATATGAGTTCAAAACAACGTTTTAATTAGGAAAAAAAGTGAATATGCTGCTTTGTGGCTTCCAAAAAGTGTGTGGGGGGTAAATTTATAGTTCAAAGGCAAGAAAAAGAAGGTTATTCGTTATACCCTTTGCAAACTAACGGACGGGCAGCAAGAAGGGACTGGCTAAAGCCATGGGAATCGTTAAATCACCTCCCACCCCCATACAGACAGCCTGTCCAGCCTGTTCAGCCCTTGGTCCCCGATGCACCCCTTATTCAAGTCGAGCCAGTAGCACACAGAACTAGAGGCAGAAGGGAACAAGAGGAAGAAAGTGACAAAGAGGGCGAGGAAGCAGGAAGGGAAAATAGATTATACCCTCTTAGAGAGGTTCCAATAGCAAATCTGGCCCCAGGACAGGGACCTATTGGTTACGTGAGTGTTCCCCTAAATACTAGGAACTTTAGGAAATTTAAGAAAGAAATGAGCAGGATGCCAGAAGATCATATTGAGGTAGCAAAGAAACTAGATCAGTTATTAGGACTGAATATTTACACCTGAGTGGAATTGCAGTCTATTTTAGAAATCTTGTTTACAGTGGAAGAGAGAAATGATTAGATAGTCAGGAATACAGGCTTAGAATAGAGATCAAGACATGAAAACGGGACCTTTTATGCCGCAATTCAACTAATAGAGAATCAGGACCAACTACTCCTTGCCATATTAACTCTTGTGCAGGCTAAAGAACAAGCAATCCAAAATATTATAAATCAGAGTATCATAACTGGCAATTGCTGTGGAGAAGAAGTCTATGTGCCACGTAGTAAATACGTCTCACCAGCAAATTGGCATCGCGAGTATATCTATTGGTGGAAAAGAAGGTTTAGAAAACCAAAAAGAAGAATTATTTAATTGAAATAGTGTAATTTTGTTGTGGTTGGCATATCTCCGGAGCTTTACTAAATTGGGGAAAAAAAAAAAAATTATTAGCTAATCAATCTAGGGAAAGAGATAAGGCAGTGCTGCAGAACTATAAATATTTTGTGCCATCTTTGGAACAGAAAAAGTTAAAATAGATCGTGCGAACCTTATGAGGCCAAGGGTACCAAAGAAAAAGAAATCCCAGGATGAAAACTTTGCTACCGAGAAGATGGACATCTCGGCCCTTGGCTGCAACCCAAGGGGCCTTGAGACAGGTAGAAAGTTAAAATTCCTGAGGATTCTTTTCATGGTGCTTACAATAATACCCCTAGCAGCTGGCCAGAACCGTAAGACTGCATGGAATGGAAAAGAACAGGCCATGCAGGAACAAATTACAAGACGACAAACCACTCAAGAAGCAGAAATAAAGACACGAACCCTTCCTGATCCCTGTGACAAATGCAATCAATCCATGTGGGTCAAGAATAAGATGGAATCAGTATTTGTGGCACACCCATATATTAGTGCAGCTTGTTATGATCATAACAGCTTCTTAGAAATTTGTGTAAAAAGTTCAAAATTGTATTGGGTAAGAAAAAATTTGGGATTCAAGGGACGAGCTCCTTACCCTAATGATAATCAACTCGGTCCTAGATATGAACATTTTTTGTGTTTTGAAAAGGATGAAAAAGAAAAAGGGTCAAAGAAAAAACTAATTGGAAAACAAAAAGAAACAATGAAGGATAGGGAAATAATCAAAAAGAAAGAGTTAGAAGAACTGGATGAGCTGTATAAACAATTAAAACAGCACTATAGCGACTGGGATTTGCCAACTTCAAACAAAAATTTGTTTGTAGATCTGATGCAAGAAATTGCCACCGAATTAGGGTTATCTAAATGTTTTGTTTGTGGAGGACTTAGGATGGCTGAAAGATGGCCATGGAGAGGTGAGGGTTTGGCTCCAGAACAATTTTTAAAATGGAATCATACACAAATTTCTAAGACCCTAAGACGGCCTGAAGGCTGGGTCCTGAGTCATCAAGTCATTGGAACAGTTTGTATAACTCGGGAAGGGAGAAAATACACTGAAGTGGTAGGATATACTCCTTGCCTATCTACTTTAGTAGTAAATTCAGACAATAACACAAAGACCTGGCGACCCAAGAGTCCTACTGGATATTGGGGAATAGCAAAAGAAATGAATTGCGAGTGGAATAATCAAACTAATTTGTGCTGGCATAACAGTTCTGGAGCTAACCCCTACCAATCCATAAAAGACTTGAAATCTTATTGGGAACAACCAGAAAATACAAAAGAAAGATGGAAAGCCCCTGATGGAATATATTGGATTTGTGGGCAACGAGCATACAGTGAACTACCCTGAAAATGGGAGGGAACTTGTACCTTAGGATTATACGACCCTCCTTCTTTGTCAGACCAAGGTCTAAGGGCGATGTACTAGGAACACCACTTTATGAAACCTTAGAAAGAAAAAAAAAGATAATTAAATCTCGACTTTCCGATGGCGGAAGGAAACCAAAAATGGAAAGATGAAGAATGGCCTGCAGAAAGAATTATAGCATACTATGAACCTGCTACTTGGGCTCAGGATGGGTCTTGGGGATATAGAACTCCAATTTACCTATTAAACCGGTTGATAAGGCTCCAGGCCGTAGTAGAAGTCGTCTCAAACCACACAGCAGACGCTTTAAAGTTGTTGGCCAAACAGCATTCACAAATGCGAGCATTTGTATATCAAAACAGAATTGCCCTAGACTACCTGTTGGCAGAAGAAGGAGGAGTTTGTGGGAGGTTTAATGAATCTGAGTGTTGTGTGGAAATGGATGACCACGGGGAAGCCATCACCAAACTTGCTGGCGAAAAAGTGGCACATGTACCAGTTCAAAAATGGAATTCTATCCTGAAAGCTGACTGGTGGAATAATCTTTTTGGGGGGTGTGTGGTGGAAAAAATTAGGATTCATGCTATTGTGTTCTGTTTTAGGTCTATTGTTTCTGCCTTGCATGATACCATGTCTAATCAGACTAATACACTCAGTAATTCAAGGAATGCAACTTACAGCCATACCTATAGATCCAGAATTAACAACAAAAGGAAAAATAAACTCCTTGATGGTACTGAAAGCACAATCCACTTGCACTCGAAGAAGAAAAATCGAGAAAATAGTGACTGAATGCAAAGAGAATACCCTGGCATGAGAAATGTTAACCAAATTTGAGAAAAGGTGTGAAGAGCTAGATGCCACATGAAAAATGTTAAAAAAAAAAAATTAAAAGCTAGTATAAAAAAACATAGACAATACGAAGTAGCAACTTTTTAGAGCACGAATCAATATAATCAAAAAGAGAAATGGGGGAATTGTGATAAATGTGATTCGTGCTAATTAAGTTGTAACTATATTAACAAAATTGTATTTAGATCAATAGAAGACAATTGTTACAGAGTGAAAAGGGGGAGATGGGTGAGACAGGATAAAAGACATCTCCCAGATGTTGGGAGTCGAAGAAGGAGGTTGGAAGAAAGTCAGATAAGAATAGTCGAAGGACGAAGGTCTGATAAGCGGCATCTAGAAATACAGCTTCAACCTTGAAGCTGTCAAAAATGGAATGATCACAAGCATGGGACTTAATTAAAGTCATGTTATGGAAAACATCTGCTCAGTCACACAGGGCGCCTGCGCTACCTGCAGGTCACACCTCGGTCACTGATGGTGATGATGGGCCTTCACCGGAAATAAGACCCTCAAAAGGATAAGAGACCCCCTAACCCATTAGTAGAGTATGCGCCGTGCAGTATAGTTACGTAGATCTTAGGAATAGAAACTAGGAGGAGCTTTCTAGAAACTTCTGTAGCCTACAGTATATAAGTGGGATTGTTAGCCTGGATGCTTTGATACGTGAGGAATGGCGAGCCACTCCCCGTATCCCCGGTCGGAGGGGGGCCCCTCCCCGGTCGGTTTTGCTTATGCTTTATACGAACCTCAATTATACTAAATTACTTACTGCCAAATTTTGTATATTCTTAAATATATGCACTTTGATTGTTTCATCTCCAATACTTTAATTGTCATCTCCAATACTTTGATTGTATTCATTTTGTTACTATTAAAAACTTACTATTAAATTTAATCTTGTTGCTTGATAAATTGAGAAAAATAGAAAATCATTCATAACAATTTGGTGCCGAAACCCGGGAACTCCAGTCCAAGTGAAGAATGGCTAGTTTTGGGAAGGAGCTCCCCACCAATTGTTAAGGTGGTCCCAAGGCTAGACCAGGCTCTCTTGGAAAAGGAGTTCCAAATTAAAATAAAGCATAAGCAAAAGAAGCTCGCTACAAGGAGGCGCGCCAGAAGAAGAAGGCTCCCGTGAGAACGCCGGCAGAAAGGGAAAGGTGCCCGTAAAACGTCTTGTGCACAAGAACCCTGTGCGAAAATGGGCTGTGTGAGTACCATGGGGTTGGGTAAAGGGGGCGGCTGTGTGCTTGTGTGTGAGTGAGGAATGTCTGAAAGGGGAGAGCGAGTGAATACCCCGGGAGGGACTGGGAGGGAAAGTCCCAGCCCGAGAACTCACGAGAAAAGTCTTTGAGAAGGGAGCTGATGCTCGAAAGAAGTGATTTAAGAAGGGAGTAAATGAACCAGGTTCAACTATCTGTTGGGAGGATAATAGATGGAAGATTCAGTACGTGATTAAGAAAGAATTGTGGAAAATAGTCAGAAAGAGAGGTTGGGGAGAGAATAAAAGGAAAAGAAGGAATTAGGTAGGAAACAAGTGTTTGGCAAAAGAAGTGAGATTGGTATATTAAGCGAAGGAGTTGAACTGCAGAACGAATGAGAGAGAGCAAGGGAAATGTTGCCGCCAGAGATGGGTCAGAGGAAAAGTAAAATCTCTGACCCAGGGGTTGTGAAGTGTGAGAAAAATTCACAAGAACCCAGTGTGCCTGGGAACCAAGAGGGGGTTCCCAGAAGGGGAGCGAGATTCCTCAGGACAGCCCCCTGAGGATAGTGTTACAATACTAAAGTACAAGGGAATCCCAAAGAGAAAAAGTAAGCAGAAAATTATACAGTACTGTATGTTTGAGTGGAGAAAAGAAAAGATTTGTGCAAATAATTTGTACTGGCCAGAGTTTAAATCATTTGAAGATTAGATTTGTCAGGTTTTAAATCTATATATGAGTTCAAAACAACGTTTTAATTAGGAAAAAAAGTGAATATGCTGCTTTGTGGCTTCCAAAAAGTGTGTGGGGGGTAAATTTATAGTTCAAAGGCAAGAAAAAGAAGGTTATTCGTTATACCCTTTGCAAACTAACGGACGGGCAGCAAGAAGGGACTGGCTAAAGCCATGGGAATCGTTAAATCACCTCCCACCCCCATACAGACAGCCTGTCCAGCCTGTTCAGCCCTTGGTCCCCGATGCACCCCTTATTCAAGTCGAGCCAGTAGCACACAGAACTAGAGGCAGAAGGGAACAAGAGGAAGAAAGTGACAAAGAGGGCGAGGAAGCAGGAAGGGAAAATAGATTATACCCTCTTAGAGAGGTTCCAATAGCAAATCTGGCCCCAGGACAGGGACCTATTGGTTACGTGAGTGTTCCCCTAAATACTAGGAACTTTAGGAAATTTAAGAAAGAAATGAGCAGGATGCCAGAAGATCATATTGAGGTAGCAAAGAAACTAGATCAGTTATTAGGACTGAATATTTACACCTGAGTGGAATTGCAGTCTATTTTAGAAATCTTGTTTACAGTGGAAGAGAGAAATGATTAGATAGTCAGGAATACAGGCTTAGAATAGAGATCAAGACATGAAAACGGGACCTTTTATGCCGCAATTCAACTAATAGAGAATCAGGACCAACTACTCCTTGCCATATTAACTCTTGTGCAGGCTAAAGAACAAGCAATCCAAAATATTATAAATCAGAGTATCATAACTGGCAATTGCTGTGGAGAAGAAGTCTATGTGCCACGTAGTAAATACGTCTCACCAGCAAATTGGCATCGCGAGTATATCTATTGGTGGAAAAGAAGGTTTAGAAAACCAAAAAGAAGAATTATTTAATTGAAATAGTGTAATTTTGTTGTGGTTGGCATATCTCCGGAGCTTTACTAAATTGGGGAAAAAAAAAAAAATTATTAGCTAATCAATCTAGGGAAAGAGATAAGGCAGTGCTGCAGAACTATAAATATTTTGTGCCATCTTTGGAACAGAAAAAGTTAAAATAGATCGTGCGAACCTTATGAGGCCAAGGGTACCAAAGAAAAAGAAATCCCAGGATGAAAACTTTGCTACCGAGAAGATGGACATCTCGGCCCTTGGCTGCAACCCAAGGGGCCTTGAGACAGGTAGAAAGTTAAAATTCCTGAGGATTCTTTTCATGGTGCTTACAATAATACCCCTAGCAGCTGGCCAGAACCGTAAGACTGCATGGAATGGAAAAGAACAGGCCATGCAGGAACAAATTACAAGACGACAAACCACTCAAGAAGCAGAAATAAAGACACGAACCCTTCCTGATCCCTGTGACAAATGCAATCAATCCATGTGGGTCAAGAATAAGATGGAATCAGTATTTGTGGCACACCCATATATTAGTGCAGCTTGTTATGATCATAACAGCTTCTTAGAAATTTGTGTAAAAAGTTCAAAATTGTATTGGGTAAGAAAAAATTTGGGATTCAAGGGACGAGCTCCTTACCCTAATGATAATCAACTCGGTCCTAGATATGAACATTTTTTGTGTTTTGAAAAGGATGAAAAAGAAAAAGGGTCAAAGAAAAAACTAATTGGAAAACAAAAAGAAACAATGAAGGATAGGGAAATAATCAAAAAGAAAGAGTTAGAAGAACTGGATGAGCTGTATAAACAATTAAAACAGCACTATAGCGACTGGGATTTGCCAACTTCAAACAAAAATTTGTTTGTAGATCTGATGCAAGAAATTGCCACCGAATTAGGGTTATCTAAATGTTTTGTTTGTGGAGGACTTAGGATGGCTGAAAGATGGCCATGGAGAGGTGAGGGTTTGGCTCCAGAACAATTTTTAAAATGGAATCATACACAAATTTCTAAGACCCTAAGACGGCCTGAAGGCTGGGTCCTGAGTCATCAAGTCATTGGAACAGTTTGTATAACTCGGGAAGGGAGAAAATACACTGAAGTGGTAGGATATACTCCTTGCCTATCTACTTTAGTAGTAAATTCAGACAATAACACAAAGACCTGGCGACCCAAGAGTCCTACTGGATATTGGGGAATAGCAAAAGAAATGAATTGCGAGTGGAATAATCAAACTAATTTGTGCTGGCATAACAGTTCTGGAGCTAACCCCTACCAATCCATAAAAGACTTGAAATCTTATTGGGAACAACCAGAAAATACAAAAGAAAGATGGAAAGCCCCTGATGGAATATATTGGATTTGTGGGCAACGAGCATACAGTGAACTACCCTGAAAATGGGAGGGAACTTGTACCTTAGGATTATACGACCCTCCTTCTTTGTCAGACCAAGGTCTAAGGGCGATGTACTAGGAACACCACTTTATGAAACCTCAGAAAGAAAAAAAAAGAGAATTAAATCTCGACTTTCCGATGGCGGAAGGAAACCAAAAATGGAAAGATGAAGAATGGCCTGCAGAAAGAATTATAGCATACTATGAACCTGCTACTTGGGCTCAGGATGGGTCTTGGGGATATAGAACTCCAATTTACCTATTAAACCGGTTGATAAGGCTCCAGGCCGTAGTAGAAGTCGTCTCAAACCACACAGCAGACGCTTTAAAGTTGTTGGCCAAACAGCATTCACAAATGCGAGCATTTGTATATCAAAACAGAATTGCCCTAGACTACCTGTTGGCAGAAGAAGGAGGAGTTTGTGGGAGGTTTAATGAATCTGAGTGTTGTGTGGAAATGGATGACCACGGGGAAGCCATCACCAAACTTGCTGGCGAAAAAGTGGCACATGTACCAGTTCAAAAATGGAATTCTATCCTGAAAGCTGACTGGTGGAATAATCTTTTTGGGGGGTGTGTGGTGGAAAAAATTAGGATTCATGCTATTGTGTTCTGTTTTAGGTCTATTGTTTCTGCCTTGCATGATACCATGTCTAATCAGACTAATACACTCAGTAATTCAAGGAATGCAACTTACAGCCATACCTATAGATCCAGAATTAACAACAAAAGGAAAAATAAACTCCTTGATGGTACTGAAAGCACAATCCACTTGCACTCGAAGAAGAAAAATCGAGAAAATAGTGACTGAATGCAAAGAGAATACCCTGGCATGAGAAATGTTAACCAAATTTGAGAAAAGGTGTGAAGAGCTAGATGCCACATGAAAAATGTTAAAAAAAAAAAATTAAAAGCTAGTATAAAAAAACATAGACAATACGAAGTAGCAACTTTTTAGAGCACGAATCAATATAATCAAAAAGAGAAATGGGGGAATTGTGATAAATGTGATTCGTGCTAATTAAGTTGTAACTATATTAACAAAATTGTATTTAGATCAATAGAAGACAATTGTTACAGAGTGAAAAGGGGGAGATGGGTGAGACAGGATAAAAGACATCTCCCAGATGTTGGGAGTCGAAGAAGGAGGTTGGAAGAAAGTCAGATAAGAATAGTCGAAGGACGAAGGTCTGATAAGCGGCATCTAGAAATACAGCTTCAACCTTGAAGCTGTCAAAAATGGAATGATCACAAGCATGGGACTTAATTAAAGTCATGTTATGGAAAACATCTGCTCAGTCACACAGGGCGCCTGCGCTACCTGCAGGTCACACCTCGGTCACTGATGGTGATGATGGGCCTTCACCGGAAATAAGACCCTCAAAAGGATAAGAGACCCCCTAACCCATTAGTAGAGTATGCGCCGTGCAGTATAGTTACGTAGATCTTAGGAATAGAAACTAGGAGGAGCTTTCTAGAAACTTCTGTAGCCTACAGTATATAAGTGGGATTGTTAGCCTGGATGCTTTGATACGTGAGGAATGGCGAGCCACTCCCCGTATCCCCGGTCGGAGGGGGGCCCCTCCCCGGTCGGTTTTGCTTATGCTTTATACGAACCTCAATTATACTAAATTACTTACTGCCAAATTTTGTATATTCTTAAATATATGCACTTTGATTGTTTCATCTCCAATACTTTAATTGTCATCTCCAATACTTTGATTGTATTCATTTTGTTACTATTAAAAACTTACTATTAAATTTAATCTTGTTGCTTGATAAATTGAGAAAAATAGAAAATCATTCATAACAATTTGGTGCCGAAACCCGGGAACTCCAGTCCAAGTGAAGAATGGCTAGTTTTGGGAAGGAGCTCCCCACCAATTGTTAAGGTGGTCCCAAGGCTAGACCAGGCTCTCTTGGAAAAGGAGTTCCAAATTAAAATAAAGCATAAGCAAAAGAAGCTCGCTACAAGGAGGCGCGCCAGAAGAAGAAGGCTCCCGTGAGAACGCCGGCAGAAAGGGAAAGGTGCCCGTAAAACGTCTTGTGCACAAGAACCCTGTGCGAAAATGGGCTGTGTGAGTACCATGGGGTTGGGTAAAGGGGGCGGCTGTGTGCTTGTGTGTGAGTGAGGAATGTCTGAAAGGGGAGAGCGAGTGAATACCCCGGGAGGGACTGGGAGGGAAAGTCCCAGCCCGAGAACTCACGAGAAAAGTCTTTGAGAAGGGAGCTGATGCTCGAAAGAAGTGATTTAAGAAGGGAGTAAATGAACCAGGTTCAACTATCTGTTGGGAGGATAATAGATGGAAGATTCAGTACGTGATTAAGAAAGAATTGTGGAAAATAGTCAGAAAGAGAGGTTGGGGAGAGAATAAAAGGAAAAGAAGGAATTAGGTAGGAAACAAGTGTTTGGCAAAAGAAGTGAGATTGGTATATTAAGCGAAGGAGTTGAACTGCAGAACGAATGAGAGAGAGCAAGGGAAATGTTGCCGCCAGAGATGGGTCAGAGGAAAAGTAAAATCTCTGACCCAGGGGTTGTGAAGTGTGAGAAAAATTCACAAGAACCCAGTGTGCCTGGGAACCAAGAGGGGGTTCCCAGAAGGGGAGCGAGATTCCTCAGGACAGCCCCCTGAGGATAGTGTTACAATACTAAAGTACAAGGGAATCCCAAAGAGAAAAAGTAAGCAGAAAATTATACAGTACTGTATGTTTGAGTGGAGAAAAGAAAAGATTTGTGCAAATAATTTGTACTGGCCAGAGTTTAAATCATTTGAAGATTAGATTTGTCAGGTTTTAAATCTATATATGAGTTCAAAACAACGTTTTAATTAGGAAAAAAAGTGAATATGCTGCTTTGTGGCTTCCAAAAAGTGTGTGGGGGGTAAATTTATAGTTCAAAGGCAAGAAAAAGAAGGTTATTCGTTATACCCTTTGCAAACTAACGGACGGGCAGCAAGAAGGGACTGGCTAAAGCCATGGGAATCGTTAAATCACCTCCCACCCCCATACAGACAGCCTGTCCAGCCTGTTCAGCCCTTGGTCCCCGATGCACCCCTTATTCAAGTCGAGCCAGTAGCACACAGAACTAGAGGCAGAAGGGAACAAGAGGAAGAAAGTGACAAAGAGGGCGAGGAAGCAGGAAGGGAAAATAGATTATACCCTCTTAGAGAGGTTCCAATAGCAAATCTGGCCCCAGGACAGGGACCTATTGGTTACGTGAGTGTTCCCCTAAATACTAGGAACTTTAGGAAATTTAAGAAAGAAATGAGCAGGATGCCAGAAGATCATATTGAGGTAGCAAAGAAACTAGATCAGTTATTAGGACTGAATATTTACACCTGAGTGGAATTGCAGTCTATTTTAGAAATCTTGTTTACAGTGGAAGAGAGAAATGATTAGATAGTCAGGAATACAGGCTTAGAATAGAGATCAAGACATGAAAACGGGACCTTTTATGCCGCAATTCAACTAATAGAGAATCAGGACCAACTACTCCTTGCCATATTAACTCTTGTGCAGGCTAAAGAACAAGCAATCCAAAATATTATAAATCAGAGTATCATAACTGGCAATTGCTGTGGAGAAGAAGTCTATGTGCCACGTAGTAAATACGTCTCACCAGCAAATTGGCATCGCGAGTATATCTATTGGTGGAAAAGAAGGTTTAGAAAACCAAAAAGAAGAATTATTTAATTGAAATAGTGTAATTTTGTTGTGGTTGGCATATCTCCGGAGCTTTACTAAATTGGGGAAAAAAAAAAAAATTATTAGCTAATCAATCTAGGGAAAGAGATAAGGCAGTGCTGCAGAACTATAAATATTTTGTGCCATCTTTGGAACAGAAAAAGTTAAAATAGATCGTGCGAACCTTATGAGGCCAAGGGTACCAAAGAAAAAGAAATCCCAGGATGAAAACTTTGCTACCGAGAAGATGGACATCTCGGCCCTTGGCTGCAACCCAAGGGGCCTTGAGACAGGTAGAAAGTTAAAATTCCTGAGGATTCTTTTCATGGTGCTTACAATAATACCCCTAGCAGCTGGCCAGAACCGTAAGACTGCATGGAATGGAAAAGAACAGGCCATGCAGGAACAAATTACAAGACGACAAACCACTCAAGAAGCAGAAATAAAGACACGAACCCTTCCTGATCCCTGTGACAAATGCAATCAATCCATGTGGGTCAAGAATAAGATGGAATCAGTATTTGTGGCACACCCATATATTAGTGCAGCTTGTTATGATCATAACAGCTTCTTAGAAATTTGTGTAAAAAGTTCAAAATTGTATTGGGTAAGAAAAAATTTGGGATTCAAGGGACGAGCTCCTTACCCTAATGATAATCAACTCGGTCCTAGATATGAACATTTTTTGTGTTTTGAAAAGGATGAAAAAGAAAAAGGGTCAAAGAAAAAACTAATTGGAAAACAAAAAGAAACAATGAAGGATAGGGAAATAATCAAAAAGAAAGAGTTAGAAGAACTGGATGAGCTGTATAAACAATTAAAACAGCACTATAGCGACTGGGATTTGCCAACTTCAAACAAAAATTTGTTTGTAGATCTGATGCAAGAAATTGCCACCGAATTAGGGTTATCTAAATGTTTTGTTTGTGGAGGACTTAGGATGGCTGAAAGATGGCCATGGAGAGGTGAGGGTTTGGCTCCAGAACAATTTTTAAAATGGAATCATACACAAATTTCTAAGACCCTAAGACGGCCTGAAGGCTGGGTCCTGAGTCATCAAGTCATTGGAACAGTTTGTATAACTCGGGAAGGGAGAAAATACACTGAAGTGGTAGGATATACTCCTTGCCTATCTACTTTAGTAGTAAATTCAGACAATAACACAAAGACCTGGCGACCCAAGAGTCCTACTGGATATTGGGGAATAGCAAAAGAAATGAATTGCGAGTGGAATAATCAAACTAATTTGTGCTGGCATAACAGTTCTGGAGCTAACCCCTACCAATCCATAAAAGACTTGAAATCTTATTGGGAACAACCAGAAAATACAAAAGAAAGATGGAAAGCCCCTGATGGAATATATTGGATTTGTGGGCAACGAGCATACAGTGAACTACCCTGAAAATGGGAGGGAACTTGTACCTTAGGATTATACGACCCTCCTTCTTTGTCAGACCAAGGTCTAAGGGCGATGTACTAGGAACACCACTTTATGAAACCTTAGAAAGAAAAAAAAAGAGAATTAAATCTCGACTTTCCGATGGCGGAAGGAAACCAAAAATGGAAAGATGAAGAATGGCCTGCAGAAAGAATTATAGCATACTATGAACCTGCTACTTGGGCTCAGGATGGGTCTTGGGGATATAGAACTCCAATTTACCTATTAAACCGGTTGATAAGGCTCCAGGCCGTAGTAGAAGTCGTCTCAAACCACACAGCAGACGCTTTAAAGTTGTTGGCCAAACAGCATTCACAAATGCGAGCATTTGTATATCAAAACAGAATTGCCCTAGACTACCTGTTGGCAGAAGAAGGAGGAGTTTGTGGGAGGTTTAATGAATCTGAGTGTTGTGTGGAAATGGATGACCACGGGGAAGCCATCACCAAACTTGCTGGCGAAAAAGTGGCACATGTACCAGTTCAAAAATGGAATTCTATCCTGAAAGCTGACTGGTGGAATAATCTTTTTGGGGGGTGTGTGGTGGAAAAAATTAGGATTCATGCTATTGTGTTCTGTTTTAGGTCTATTGTTTCTGCCTTGCATGATACCATGTCTAATCAGACTAATACACTCAGTAATTCAAGGAATGCAACTTACAGCCATACCTATAGATCCAGAATTAACAACAAAAGGAAAAATAAACTCCTTGATGGTACTGAAAGCACAATCCACTTGCACTCGAAGAAGAAAAATCGAGAAAATAGTGACTGAATGCAAAGAGAATACCCTGGCATGAGAAATGTTAACCAAATTTGAGAAAAGGTGTGAAGAGCTAGATGCCACATGAAAAATGTTAAAAAAAAAAAATTAAAAGCTAGTATAAAAAAACATAGACAATACGAAGTAGCAACTTTTTAGAGCACGAATCAATATAATCAAAAAGAGAAATGGGGGAATTGTGATAAATGTGATTCGTGCTAATTAAGTTGTAACTATATTAACAAAATTGTATTTAGATCAATAGAAGACAATTGTTACAGAGTGAAAAGGGGGAGATGGGTGAGACAGGATAAAAGACATCTCCCAGATGTTGGGAGTCGAAGAAGGAGGTTGGAAGAAAGTCAGATAAGAATAGTCGAAGGACGAAGGTCTGATAAGCGGCATCTAGAAATACAGCTTCAACCTTGAAGCTGTCAAAAATGGAATGATCACAAGCATGGGACTTAATTAAAGTCATGTTATGGAAAACATCTGCTCAGTCACACAGGGCGCCTGCGCTACCTGCAGGTCACACCTCGGTCACTGATGGTGATGATGGGCCTTCACCGGAAATAAGACCCTCAAAAGGATAAGAGACCCCCTAACCCATTAGTAGAGTATGCGCCGTGCAGTATAGTTACGTAGATCTTAGGAATAGAAACTAGGAGGAGCTTTCTAGAAACTTCTGTAGCCTACAGTATATAAGTGGGATTGTTAGCCTGGATGCTTTGATACGTGAGGAATGGCGAGCCACTCCCCGTATCCCCGGTCGGAGGGGGGCCCCTCCCCGGTCGGTTTTGCTTATGCTTTATACGAACCTCAATTATACTAAATTACTTACTGCCAAATTTTGTATATTCTTAAATATATGCACTTTGATTGTTTCATCTCCAATACTTTAATTGTCATCTCCAATACTTTGATTGTATTCATTTTGTTACTATTAAAAACTTACTATTAAATTTAATCTTGTTGCTTGATAAATTGAGAAAAATAGAAAATCATTCATAACATCAGCAAAGGGAGACGCGAGTATGTAGAACGGAGGGCAGCGAGACGCCGTGTGTTATGCGCCCTTTCAGGGCTGCTGACAAGGGGCTACTTTAAGAACGCCTTCTTCGTCCTCGCGTCCTTCTCGCTTCGCTCTAGCTGCAAGGAGTACAGCACAGCGAAGGAGTGAGGACGGGCACTGCCCCAGCTTTTGCCCTGGCGTGCAACGGCTGTGTGCTGCTTTTCCAAGCAGCAAGAGCACTGAGAAGTGAAAGCGATTGTGAAGGAGCTCTTTGGCTGCTCGTGTGCTCTTCGCTGCACTGCGCCGCTCGCAAGCGGCTTCGTTCTTCGGCGTCTGCCGTCCGGAGAGAGCTGAACTGCAGCGGTCAGTTTCAGCTCTGCCCAACAGCGCGCTCTCAGTTCTGCGGACAAGCACGCCCTGTTGCCTTGGCTCCGAGTGCAAAGTCCCTAGCGAGCACTCACTCAGTGCAATGCACCCAGAAAGACGCTCTCGCTCGTCTTTCAAGGAGCGATTCCTAACAGCAGAAGCAGCAGAGGCACAAACTGGATGACGAGAAGGGACAATGTAGAACACGTCTCTGTCCTGGCACATTGTCGTGTGCGATACGTCCCTCCGGGTCTTCGGTCCTTGCGAAGCTCTATGTACTGCGAGCGCAGCTACTTGAAGCTGAGAAGGACCGCGGAGCTAGCGGCGAATTCGGAGAGCGCTAAGCACGAAGTCAAGAAGCGAGACGTGTCCCTGCAACGCGGTGCTAAGAGCAGCTTCCTCGCGGAGGGGGCGAGCTCCGGCCACGAGACATTCTCGTCCTAGCAACGGATCTCTGTGAAGGGCGTAGGCGAAAAGCTTTCGATTTCCATTCGAACTGCGAGAAAGGCAGACTGTTACACGGAGCTCTGAGAACAAAGGTGCACGCCCTAGGCGGGCTTGGGCAGAAGCAGCGTTCTCGAGCGCTTGGCTGCCGGCACACTGCTGGGTATGTGGCGCCCCTGCGGCGGCTTCTGGCCGCCGGCAAGTGAAAGCGGAGCCAGGCGTGGGCGAGGGCGGTGAACGAAGCGGCTAAGTGCCGTGCTTGTGTGCACCACGTTAGAGGCTACTAGGAGAGGAAGGTGGTTGACTCTCGCTTGCCTTCCCAAGTGCCCTTAGCAGTCGGAAGGAGCAAGCTGAAGCACTGCTGCTTGTGCTGCTCCTTGGTTCCCTTGCAGCCCGCTCTGAAAGCATTGGCAGTCGCTTCTAGGCGCCGAGTTGCACACACACAGCACCACGCTAAGTGCCGCGGAGAAGGGAAATCCAGAGTGCAGCGAGGAGCTGGACGTGGCTTACGTGCAGTAAGGAGAAGGTGAACCTAAGCACAGCCTCTTCAATCTGGCCGCCTCTGCTCTGGTAGCAACTTTTGCAAGTCAGCAAAGGGAGACGCGAGTATGTAGAACGGAGGGCAGCGAGACGCCGTGTGTTATGCGCCCTTTCAGGGCTGCTGACAAGGGGCTACTTTAAGAACGCCTTCTTCGTCCTCGCGTCCTTCTCGCTTCGCTCTAGCTGCAAGGAGTACAGCACAGCGAAGGAGTGAGGACGGGCACTGCCCCAGCTTTTGCCCTGGCGTGCAACGGCTGTGTGCTGCTTTTCCAAGCAGCAAGAGCACTGAGAAGTGAAAGCGATTGTGAAGGAGCTCTTTGGCTGCTCGTGTGCTCTTCGCTGCACTGCGCCGCTCGCAAGCGGCTTCGTTCTTCGGCGTCTGCCGTCCGGAGAGAGCTGAACTGCAGCGGTCAGTTTCAGCTCTGCCCAACAGCGCGCTCTCAGTTCTGCGGACAAGCACGCCCTGTTGCCTTGGCTCCGAGTGCAAAGTCCCTAGCGAGCACTCACTCAGTGCAATGCACCCAGAAAGACGCTCTCGCTCGTCTTTCAAGGAGCGATTCCTAACAGCAGAAGCAGCAGAGGCACAAACTGGATGACGAGAAGGGACAATGTAGAACACGTCTCTGTCCTGGCACATTGTCGTGTGCGATACGTCCCTCCGGGTCTTCGGTCCTTGCGAAGCTCTATGTACTGCGAGCGCTGCTACTTGAAGCTGAGACGGACCGCGGAGCTAGCGGCGAATTCGGAGAGCGCTAAGCACGAAGTCAAGAAGCGAGACGTGTCCCTGCAACGCGGTGCTAAGAGCAGCTTCCTCGCGGCGGGGGCGAGCTCCGGCCACGAGACATTCTCGTCCTAGCAACGGATCTCTGTGAAGGGCGTAGGCGAAAAGCTTTCGATTTCCATTCGAACTGCGAGAAAGGCAGACTGTTACACGGAGCTCTGAGAACAAAGGTGCACGCCCTAGGCGGGCTTGGGCAGAAGCAGCGTTCTCGAGCGCTTGGCTGCCGGCACACTGCTGGGTATGTGGCGCCCCTGCGGCGGCTTCTGGCCGCCGGCAAGTGAAAGCGGAGCCAGGCGTGGGCGAGGGCGGTGAACGAAGCGGCTAAGTGCCGTGCTTGTGTGCACCACGTTAGAGGCTACTAGGAGAGGAAGGTGGTTGACTCTCGCTTGCCTTCCCAAGTGCCCTTAGCAGTCGGAAGGAGCAAGCTGAAGCACTGCTGCTTGTGCTGCTCCTTGGTTCCCTTGCAGCCCGCTCTGAAAGCATTGGCAGTCGCTTCTAGGCGCCGAGTTGCACACACACAGCACCACGCTAAGTGCCGCGGAGAAGGGAAATCCAGAGTGCAGCGAGGAGCTGGACGTGGCTTACGTGCAGTAAGGAGAAGGTGAACCTAAGCACAGCCTCTTCAATCTGGCCGCCTCTGCTCTGGTAGCAACTTTTGCAAGTCAGCAAAGGGAGACGCGAGTATGTAGAACGGAGGGCAGCTAGACGCCGTGTGTTATGCGCCCTTTCAGGGCTGCTGACAAGGGGCTACTTTAAGAACGCCTTCTTCGTCCTCGCGTCCTTCTCGCTTCGCTCTAGCTGCAAGGAGTACAGCACAGCGAAGGAGTGAGGACGGGCACTGCCCCAGCTTTTGCCCTGGCGTGCAACGGCTGTGTGCTGCTTTTCCAAGCAGCAAGAGCACTGAGAAGTGAAAGCGATTGTGAAGGAGCTCTTTGGCTGCTCGTGTGCTCTTCGCTGCACTGCGCCGCTCGCAAGCGGCTTCGTTCTTCGGCGTCTGCCGTCCGGAGAGAGCTGAACTGCAGCGGTCAGTTTCAGCTCTGCCCAACAGCGCGCTCTCAGTTCTGCGGACAAGCACGCCCTGTTGCCTTGGCTCCGAGTGCAAAGTCCCTAGCGAGCACTCACTCAGTGCAATGCACCCAGAAAGACGCTCTCGCTCGTCTTTCAAGGAGCGATTCCTAACAGCAGAAGCAGCAGAGGCACAAACTGGATGACGAGAAGGGACAATGTAGAACACGTCTCTGTCCTGGCACATTGTCGTGTGCGATACGTCCCTCCGGGTCTTCGGTCCTTGCGAAGCTCTATGTACTGCGAGCGCAGCTACTTGAAGCTGAGACGGACCGCGGAGCTAGCGGCGAATTCGGAGAGCGCTAAGCACGAAGTCAAGAAGCGAGACGTGTCCCTGCAACGCGGTGCTAAGAGCAGCTTCCTCGCGGCGGGGGCGAGCTCCGGCCACGAGACATTCTCGTCCTAGCAACGGATCTCTGTGAAGGGCGTAGGCGAAAAGCTTTCGATTTCCATTCGAACTGCGAGAAAGGCAGACTGGTACACGGAGCTCTGAGAACAAAGGTGCACGCCCTAGGCGGGCTTGGGCAGAAGCAGCGTTCTCGAGCGCTTGGCTGCCGGCACACTGCTGGGTATGTGGCGCCCCTGCGGCGGCTTCTGGCCGCCGGCAAGTGAAAGCGGAGCCAGGCGTGGGCGAGGGCGGTGAACGAAGCGGCTAAGTGCCGTGCTTGTGTGCACCACGTTAGAGGCTACTAGGAGAGGAAGGTGGTTGACTCTCGCTTGCCTTCCCAAGTGCCCTTAGCAGTCGGAAGGAGCAAGCTGAAGCACTGCTGCTTGTGCTGCTCCTTGGTTCCCTTGCAGCCCGCTCTGAAAGCATTGGCAGTCGCTTCTAGGCGCCGAGTTGCACACACACAGCACCACGCTAAGTGCCGCGGAGAAGGGAAATCCAGAGTGCAGCGAGGAGCTGGACGTGGCTTACGTGCAGTAAGGAGAAGGTGAACCTAAGCACAGCCTCTTCAATCTGGCCGCCTCTGCTCTGGTAGCAACTTTTGCAAGTCAGCAAAGGGAGACGCGAGTATGTAGAACGGAGGGCAGCGAGACGCCGTGTGTTATGCGCCCTTTCAGGGCTGCTGACAAGGGGCTACTTTAAGAACGCCTTCTTCGTCCTCGCGTCCTTCTCGCTTCGCTCTAGCTGCAAGGAGTACAGCACAGCGAAGGAGTGAGGACGGGCACTGCCCCAGCTTTCGCCCTGGCGTGCAACGGCTGTGTGCTGCTTTTCCAAGCAGCAAGAGCACTGAGAAGTGAAAGCGATTGTGAAGGAGCTCTTTGGCTGCTCGTGTGCTCTTCGCTGCACTGCGCCGCTCGCAAGCGGCTTCGTTCTTCGGCGTCTGCCGTCCGGAGAGAGCTGAACTGCAGCGGTCAGTTTCAGCTCTGCCCAACAGCGCGCTCTCAGTTCTGCGGACAAGCACGCCCTGTTGCCTTGGCTCCGAGTGCAAAGTCCCTAGCGAGCACTCACTCAGTGCAATGCACCCAGAAAGACGCTCTCGCTCGTCTTTCAAGGAGCGATTCCTAACAGCAGAAGCAGCAGAGGCACAAACTGGATGACGAGAAGGGACAATGTAGAACACGTCTCTGTCCTGGCACATTGTCGTGTGCGATACGTCCCTCCGGGTCTTCGGTCCTTGCGAAGCTCTATGTACTGCGAGCGCTGCTACTTGAAGCTGAGACGGACCGCGGAGCTAGCGGCGAATTCGGAGAGCGCTAAGCACGAAGTCAAGAAGCGAGACGTGTCCCTGCAACGCGGTGCTAAGAGCAGCTTCCTCGCGGCGGGGGCGAGCTCCGGCCACGAGACATTCTCGTCCTAGCAACGGATCTCTGTGAAGGGCGTAGGCGAAAAGCTTTCGATTTCCATTCGAACTGCGAGAAAGGCAGACTGGTACACGGAGCTCTGAGAACAAAGGTGCACGCCCTAGGCGGGCTTGGGCAGAAGCAGCGTTCTCGAGCGCTTGGCTGCCGGCACACTGCTGGGTATGTGGCGCCCCTGCGGCGGCTTCTGGCCGCCGGCAAGTGAAAGCGGAGCCAGGCGTGGGCGAGGGCGGTGAACGAAGCGGCTAAGTGCCGTGCTTGTGTGCACCACGTTAGAGGCTACTAGGAGAGGAAGGTGGTTGACTCTCGCTTGCCTTCCCAAGTGCCCTTAGCAGTCGGAAGGAGCAAGCTGAAGCACTGCTGCTTGTGCTGCTCCTTGGTTCCCTTGCAGCCCGCTCTGAAAGCATTGGCAGTCGCTTCTAGGCGCCGAGTTGCACACACACAGCACCACGCTAAGTGCCGCGGAGAAGGGAAATCCAGAGTGCAGCGAGGAGCTGGACGTGGCTTACGTGCAGTAAGGAGAAGGTGAACCTAAGCACAGCCTCTTCAATCTGGCCGCCTCTGCTCTGGTAGCAACTTTTGCAAGTCAGCAAAGGGAGACGCGAGTATGTAGAACGGAGGGCAGCGAGACGCCGTGTGTTATGCGCCCTTTCAGGGCTGCTGACAAGGGGCTACTTTAAGAACGCCTTCTTCGTCCTCGCGTCCTTCTCGCTTCGCTCTAGCTGCAAGGAGTACAGCACAGCGAAGGAGTGAGGACGGGCACTGCCCCAGCTTTTGCCCTGGCGTGCAACGGCTGTGTGCTGCTTTTCCAAGCAGCAAGAGCACTGAGAAGTGAAAGCGATTGTGAAGGAGCTCTTTGGCTGCTCGTGTGCTCTTCGCTGCACTGCGCCGCTCGCAAGCGGCTTCGTTCTTCGGCGTCTGCCGTCCGGAGAGAGCTGAACTGCAGCGGTCAGTTTCAGCTCTGCCCAACAGCGCGCTCTCAGTTCTGCGGACAAGCACGCCCTGTTGCCTTGGCTCCGAGTGCAAAGTCCCTAGCGAGCACTCACTCAGTGCAATGCACCCAGAAAGACGCTCTCGCTCGTCTTTCAAGGAGCGATTCCTAACAGCAGAAGCAGCAGAGGCACAAACTGGATGACGAGAAGGGACAATGTAGAACACGTCTCTGTCCTGGCACATTGTCGTGTGCGATACGTCCCTCCGGGTCTTCGGTCCTTGCGAAGCTCTATGTACTGCGAGCGCAGCTACTTGAAGCTGAGACGGACCGCGGAGCTAGCAGCGAATTCGGAGAGCGCTAAGCACGAAGTCAAGAAGCGAGACGTGTCCCTGCAACGCGGTGCTAAGAGCAGCTTCCTCGCGGCGGGGGCGAGCTCCGGCCACGAGACATTCTCGTCCTAGCAACGGATCTCTGTGAAGGGCGTAGGCGAAAAGCTTTCGATTTCCATTCGAACTGCGAGAAAGGCAGACTGGTACACGGAGCTCTGAGAACAAAGGTGCACGCCCTAGGCGGGCTTGGGCAGAAGCAGCGTTCTCGAGCGCTTGGCTGCCGGCACACTGCTGGGTATGTGGCGCCCCTGCGGCGGCTTCTGGCCGCCGGCAAGTGAAAGCGGAGCCAGGCGTGGGCGAGGGCGGTGAACGAAGCGGCTAAGTGCCGTGCTTGTGTGCACCACGTTAGAGGCTACTAGGAGAGGAAGGTGGTTGACTCTCGCTTGCCTTCCCAAGTGCCCTTAGCAGTCGGAAGGAGCAAGCTGAAGCACTGCTGCTTGTGCTGCTCCTTGGTTCCCTTGCAGCCCGCTCTGAAAGCATTGGCAGTCGCTTCTAGGCGCCGAGTTGCACACACACAGCACCACGCTAAGTGCCGCGGAGAAGGGAAATCCAGAGTGCAGCGAGGAGCTGGACGTGGCTTACGTGCAGTAAGGAGAAGGTGAACCTAAGCACAGCCTCTTCAATCTGGCCGCCTCTGCTCTGGTAGCAACTTTTGCAAGTCAGCAAAGGGAGACGCGAGTATGTAGAACGGAGGGCAGCTAGACGCCGTGTGTTATGCGCCCTTTCAGGGCTGCTGACAAGGGGCTACTTTAAGAACGCCTTCTTCGTCCTCGCGTCCTTCTCGCTTCGTTCTAGCTGCAAGGAGTACAGCACAGCGAAGGAGTGAGGACGGGCACTGCCCCAGCTTTCGCCCTGGCGTGCAACGGCTGTGTGCTGCTTTTCCAAGCAGCAAGAGCACTGAGAAGTGAAAGCGATTGTGAAGGAGCTCTTTGGCTGCTCGTGTGCTCTTCGCTGCACTGCGCCGCTCGCAAGCGGCTTCGTTCTTCGGCGTCTGCCGTCCGGAGAGAGCTGAACTGCAGCGGTCAGTTGCAGCTCTGCCCAACAGCGTGCTCTCAGTTCTGCGGACAAGCACGCCCTGTTGCCTTGGCTCCGAGTGCAAAGTCCCTAGCGAGCACTCACTCAGTGCAATGCACCCAGAAAGACGCTCTCGCTCGTCTTTCAAGGAGCGATTCCTAACAGCAGAAGCAGCAGAGGCACAAACTGGATGACGAGAAGGGACAATGTAGAACACGTCTCTGTCCTGGCACATTGTCGTGTGCGATACGTCCCTCCGGGTCTTCGGTCCTTGCGAAGCTCTATGTACTGCGAGCGCAGCTACTTGAAGCTGAGACGGACCGCGGAGCTAGCGGCGAATTCGGAGAGCGCTAAGCACGAAGTCAAGAAGCGAGACGTGTCCCTGCAACGCGGTGCTAAGAGCAGCTTCCTCGCGGCGGGGGCGAGCTCCGGCCACGAGACATTCTCGTCCTAGCAACGGATCTCTGTGAAGGGCGTAGGCGAAAAGCTTTCGATTTCCATTCGAACTGCGAGAAAGGCAGACTGTTACACAGAGCTCTGAGAACAAAGGTGCACGCCCTAGGCGGGCTTGGGCAGAAGCAGCGTTCTCGAGCGCTTGGCTGCCGGCACACTGCTGGGTATGTGGCGCCCCTGCGGCGGCTTCTGGCCGCCGGCAAGTGAAAGCGGAGCCAGGCGTGGGCGAGGGCGGTGAACGAAGCGGCTAAGTGCCGTGCTTGTGTGCACCACGTTAGAGGCTACTAGGAGAGGAAGGTGGTTGACTCTCGCTTGCCTTCCCAAGTGCCCTTAGCAGTCGGAAGGAGCAAGCTGAAGCACTGCTGCTTGTGCTGCTCCTTGGTTCCCTTGCAGCCCGCTCTGAAAGCATTGGCAGTCGCTTCTAGGCGCCGAGTTGCACACACACAGCACCACGCTAAGTGCCGCGGAGAAGGGAAATCCAGAGTGCAGCGAGGAGCTGGACGTGGCTTACGTGCAGTAAGGAGAAGGTGAACCTAAGCACAGCCTCTTCAATCTGGCCGCCTCTGCTCTGGTAGCAACTTTTGCAAGTCAGCAAAGGGAGACGCGAGTATGTAGAACGGAGGGCAGCGAGACGCCGTGTGTTATGCGCCCTTTCAGGGCTGCTGACAAGGGGCTACTTTAAGAACGCCTTCTTCGTCCTCGCGTCCTTCTCGCTTCGCTCTAGCTGCAAGGAGTACAGCACAGCGAAGGAGTGAGGACGGGCACTGCCCCAGCTTTCGCCCTGGCGTGCAACGGCTGTGTGCTGCTTTTCCAAGCAGCAAGAGCACTGAGAAGTGAAAGCGATTGTGAAGGAGCTCTTTGGCTGCTCGTGTGCTCTTCGCTGCACTGCGCCGCTCGCAAGCGGCTTCGTTCTTCGGCGTCTGCCGTCCGGAGAGAGCTGAACTGCAGCGGTCAGTTTCAGCTCTGCCCAACAGCGCGCTCTCAGTTCTGCGGACAAGCACGCCCTGTTGCCTTGGCTCCGAGTGCAAAGTCCCTAGCGAGCACTCACTCAGTGCAATGCACCCAGAAAGACGCTCTCGCTCGTCTTTCAAGGAGCGATTCCTAACAGCAGAAGCAGCAGAGGCACAAACTGGATGACGAGAAGGGACAATGTAGAACACGTCTCTGTCCTGGCACATTGTCGTGTGCGATACGTCCCTCCGGGTCTTCGGTCCTTGCGAAGCTCTATGTACTGCGAGCGCAGCTACTTGAAGCTGAGACGGACCGCGGAGCTAGCGGCGAATTCGGAGAGCGCTAAGCACGAAGTCAAGAAGCGAGACGTGTCCCTGCAACGCGGTGCTAAGAGCAGCTTCCTCGCGGCGGGGGCGAGCTCCGGCCACGAGACATTCTCGTCCTAGCAACGGATCTCTGTGAAGGGCGTAGGCGAAAAGCTTTCGATTTCCATTCGAACTGCGAGAAAGGCAGACTGTTACACGGAGCTCTGAGAACAAAGGTGCACGCCCTAGGCGGGCTTGGGCAGAAGCAGCGTTCTCGAGCGCTTGGCTGCCGGCACACTGCTGGGTATGTGGCGCCCCTGCGGCGGCTTCTGGCCGCCGGCAAGTGAAAGCGGAGCCAGGCGTGGGCGAGGGCGGTGAACGAAGCGGCTAAGTGCCGTGCTTGTGTGCACCACGTTACAGGCTACTAGGAGAGGAAGGTGGTTGACTCTCGCTTGCCTTCCCAAGTGCCCTTAGCAGTCGGAAGGAGCAAGCTGAAGCACTGCTGCTTGTGCTGCTCCTTGGTTCCCTTGCAGCCCGCTCTGAAAGCATTGGCAGTCGCTTCTAGGCGCCGAGTTGCACACACACAGCACCACGCTAAGTGCCGCGGAGAAGGGAAATCCAGAGTGCAGCGAGGAGCTGGACGTGGCTTACGTGCAGTAAGGAGAAGGTGAACCTAAGCACAGCCTCTTCAATCTGGCCGCCTCTGCTCTGGTAGCAACTTTTGCAAGTCAGCAAAGGGAGACGCGAGTATGTAGAACGGAGGGCAGCGAGACGCCGTGTGTTATGCGCCCTTTCAGGGCTGCTGACAAGGGGCTACTTTAAGAACGCCTTCTTCGTCCTCGCGTCCTTCTCGCTTCGCTCTAGCTGCAAGGAGTACAGCACAGCGAAGGAGTGAGGACGGGCACTGCCCCAGCTTTCGCCCTGGCGTGCAACGGCTGTGTGCTGCTTTTCCAAGCAGCAAGAGCACTGAGAAGTGAAAGCGATTGTGAAGGAGCTCTTTGGCTGCTCGTGTGCTCTTCGCTGCACTGCGCCGCTCGCAAGCGGCTTCGTTCTTCGGCGTCTGCCGTCCGGAGAGAGCTGAACTGCAGCGGTCAGTTTCAGCTCTGCCCAACAGCGCGCTCTCAGTTCTGCGGACAAGCACGCCCTGTTGCCTTGGCTCCGAGTGCAAAGTCCCTAGCGAGCACTCACTCAGTGCAATGCACCCAGAAAGACGCTCTCGCTCGTCTTTCAAGGAGCGATTCCTAACAGCACAAGCAGCAGAGGCACAAACTGGATGACGAGAAGGGACAATGTAGAACACGTCTCTGTCCTGGCACATTGTCGTGTGCGATACGTCCCTCCGGGTCTTCGGTCCTTGCGAAGCTCTATGTACTGCGAGCGCAGCTACTTGAAGCTGAGACGGACCGCGGAGCTAGCAGCGAATTCGGAGAGCGCTAAGCACGAAGTCAAGAAGCGAGACGTGTCCCTGCAACGCGGTGCTAAGAGCAGCTTCCTCGCGGCGGGGGCGAGCTCCGGCCATAAGACATTCTCGTCCTAGCAACGGATCTCTGTGAAGGGCGTAGGCGAAAAGCTTTCGATTTCCATTCGAACTGCGAGAAAGGCAGACTGGTACACGGAGCTCTGAGAACAAAGGTGCACGCCCTAGGCGGGCTTGGGCAGAAGCAGCGTTCTCGAGCGCTTGGCTGCCGGCACACTGCTGGGTATGTGGCGCCCCTGCGGCGGCTTCTGGCCGCCGGCAAGTGAAAGCGGAGCCAGGCGTGGGCGAGGGCGGTGAACGAAGCGGCTAAGTGCCGTGCTTGTGTGCACCACGTTAGAGGCTACTAGGAGAGGAAGGTGGTTGACTCTCGCTTGCCTTCCCAAGTGCCCTTAGCAGTCGGAAGGAGCAAGCTGAAGCACTGCTGCTTGTGCTGCTCCTTGGTTCCCTTGCAGCCCGCTCTGAAAGCATTGGCAGTCGCTTCTAGGCGCCGAGTTGCACACACACAGCACCACGCTAAGTGCCGC
Organism: Sturnus vulgaris; assembly: GCF_052056855.1. Lineage (NCBI taxonomy): Eukaryota > Metazoa > Chordata > Aves > Passeriformes > Sturnidae > Sturnus > Sturnus vulgaris. Next base: position 11,187,094 of record NC_142263.1, read on the forward strand.
GGAGAAGGGAAATCCAGAGTGCAGCGAGGAGCTGGACGTGGCTTACGTGCAGTAAGGAGAAGGTGAACCTAAGCACAGCCTCTTCAATCTGGCCGCCTCTGCTCTGGTAGCAACTTTTGCAAGTCAGCAAAGGGAGACGCGAGTATGTAGAACGGAGGGCAGCGAGACGCCGTGTGTTATGCGCCCTTTCAGGGCTGCTGACAAGGGGCTACTTTAAGAACGCCTTCTTCGTCCTCGCGTCCTTCTCGCTTCGCTCTAGCTGCAAGGAGTACAGCACAGCGAAGGAGTGAGGACGGGCACTGCCCCAGCTTTTGCCCTGGCGTGCAACGGCTGTGTGCTGCTTTTCCAAGCAGCAAGAGCACTGAGAAGTGAAAGCGATTGTGAAGGAGCTCTTTGGCTGCTCGTGTGCTCTTCGCTGCACTGCGCCGCTCGCAAGCGGCTTCGTTCTTCGGCGTCTGCCGTCCGGAGAGAGCTGAACTGCAGCGGTCAGTTTCAGCTCTGCCCAACAGCGCGCTCTCAGTTCTGCGGACAAGCACGCCCTGTTGCCTTGGCTCCGAGTGCAAAGTCCCTAGCGAGCACTCACTCAGTGCAATGCACCCAGAAAGACGCTCTCGCTCGTCTTTCAAGGAGCGATTCCTAACAGCAGAAGCAGCAGAGGCACAAACTGGATGACGAGAAGGGACAATGTAGAACACGTCTCTGTCCTGGCACATTGTCGTGTGCGATACGTCCCTCCGGGTCTTCGGTCCTTGCGAAGCTCTATGTACTGCGAGCGCTGCTACTTGAAGCTGAGACGGACCGCGGAGCTAGCGGCGAATTCGGAGAGCGCTAAGCACGAAGTCAAGAAGCGAGACGTGTCCCTGCAACGCGGTGCTAAGAGCAGCTTCCTCGCGGCGGGGGCGAGCTCCGGCCACGAGACATTCTCGTCCTAGCAACGGATCTCTGTGAAGGGCGTAGGCGAAAAGCTTTCGATTTCCATTCCAACTGCGAGAAAGGCAGACTGTTACACGGAGCTCTGAGAACAAAGGTGCACGCCCTAGGCGGGCTTGGGCAGAAGCAGCGTTCTCGAGCGCTTGGCTGCCGGCACACTGCTGGGTATGTGGCGCCCCTGCGGCGGCTTCTGGCCGCCGGCAAGTGAAAGCGGAGCCAGGCGTGGGCGAGGGCGGTGAACGAAGCGGCTAAGTGCCGTGCTTGTGTGCACCACGTTAGAGGCTACTAGGAGAGGAAGGTGGTTGACTCTCGCTTGCCTTCCCAAGTGCCCTTAGCAGTCGGAAGGAGCAAGCTGAAGCACTGCTGCTTGTGCTGCTCCTTGGTTCCCTTGCAGCCCGCTCTGAAAGCATTGGCGGTCACTTCTAGGCGCCGAGTTGCACACACACAGCACCACGCTAAGTGCCGCGGAGAAGGGAAATCCAGAGTGCAGCGAGGAGCTGGACGTGGCTTACGTGCAGTAAGGAGAAGGTGAACCTAAGCACAGCCTCTTCAATCTGGCCGCCTCTGCTCTGGTAGCAACTTTTGCAAGTCAGCAAAGGGAGACGCGAGTATGTAGAACGGAGGGCAGCGAGACGCCGTGTGTTATGCGCCCTTTCAGGGCTGCTGACAAGGGGCTACTTTAAGAACGCCTTCTTCGTCCTCGCGTCCTTCTCGCTTCGCTCTAGCTGCAAGGAGTACAGCACAGCGAAGGAGTGAGGACGGGCACTGCCCCAGCTTTCGCCCTGGCGTGCAACGGCTGTGTGCTGCTTTTCCAAGCAGCAAGAGCACTGAGAAGTGAAAGCGATTGTGAAGGAGCTCTTTGGCTGCTCGTGTGCTCTTCGCTGCACTGCGCCGCTCGCAAGCGGCTTCGTTCTTCGGCGTCTGCCGTCCGGAGAGAGCTGAACTGCAGCGGTCAGTTTCAGCTCTGCCCAACAGCGCGCTCTCAGTTCTGCGGACAAGCACGCCCTGTTGCCTTGGCTCCGAGTGCAAAGTCCCTAGCGAGCACTCACTCAGTGCAATGCACCCAGAAAGACGCTCTCGCTCGTCTTTCAAGGAGCGATTCCTAACAGCAGAAGCAGCAGAGGCACAAACTGGATGACGAGAAGGGACAATGTAGAACACGTCTCTGTCCTGGCACATTGTCGTGTGCGATACGTCCCTCCGGGTCTTCGGTCCTTGCGAAGCTCTATGTACTGCGAGCGCTGCTACTTGAAGCTGAGACGGACCGCGGAGCTAGCGGCGAATTCGGAGAGCGCTAAGCACGAAGTCAAGAAGCGAGACGTGTCCCTGCAACGCGGTGCTAAGAGCAGCTTCCTCGCGGCGGGGGCGAGCTCCGGCCACGAGACATTCTCGTCCTAGCAACGGATCTCTGTGAAGGGCGTAGGCGAAAAGCTTTCGATTTCCATTCGAACTGCGAGAAAGGCAGACTGTTACACGGAGCTCTGAGAACAAAGGTGCACGCCCTAGGCGGGCTTGGGCAGAAGCAGCGTTCTCGAGCTCTTGGCTGCCGGCACACTGCTGGGTATGTGGCGCCCCTGCGGCGGCTTCTGGCCGCCGGCAAGTGAAAGCGGAGCCAGGCGTGGGCGAGGGCGGTGAACGAAGCGGCTAAGTGCCGTGCTTGTGTGCACCACGTTAGAGGCTACTAGGAGAGGAAGGTGGTTGACTCTCGCTTGCCTTCCCAAGTGCCCTTAGCAGTCGGAAGGAGCAAGCTGAAGCACTGCTGCTTGTGCTGCTCCTTGGTTCCCTTGCAGCCCGCTCTGAAAGCATTGGCGGTCGCTTCTAGGCGCCGAGTTGCACACACACAGCACCACGCTAAGCGCCGCGGAGAAGGGAAATCCAGAGTGCAGCGAGGAGCTGGACGTGGCTTACGTGCAGTAAGGAGAAGGTGAACCTAAGCACAGCCTCTTCAATCTGGCCGCCTCTGCTCTGGTAGCAACTTTTGCAAGTCAGCAAAGGGAGACGCGAGTATGTAGAACGGAGGGCAGCGAGACGCCGTGTGTTATGCGCCCTTTCAGGGCTGCTGACAAGGGGCTACTTTAAGAACGCCTTCTTCGTCCTCGCGTCCTTCTCGCTTCGTTCTAGCTGCAAGGAGTACAGCACAGCGAAGGAGTGAGGACGGGCACTGCCCCAGCTTTCGCCCTGGCGTGCAACGGCTGTGTGCTGCTTTTCCAAGCAGCAAGAGCACTGAGAAGTGAAAGCGATTGTGAAGGAGCTCTTTGGCTGCTCGTGTGCTCTTCGCTGCACTGCGCCGCTCGCAAGCGGCTTCGTTCTTCGGCGTCTGCCGTCCGGAGAGAGCTGAACTGCAGCGGTCAGTTTCAGCTCTGCCCAACAGCGCGCTCTCAGTTCTGCGGACAAGCACGCCCTGTTGCCTTGGCTCCGAGTGCAAAGTCCCTAGCGAGCACTCACTCAGTGCAATGCACCCAGAAAGACGCTCTCGCTCGTCTTTCAAGGAGCGATTCCTAACAGCAGAAGCAGCAGAGGCACAAACTGGATGACGAGAAGGGACAATGTAGAACACGTCTCTGTCCTGGCACATTGTCGTGTGCGATACGTCCCTCCGGGTCTTCGGTCCTTGCGAAGCTCTATGTACTGCGAGCGCAGCTACTTGAAGCTGAGACGGACCGCGGAGCTAGCAGCGAATTCGGAGAGCGCTAAGCACGAAGTCAAGAAGCGAGACGTGTCCCTGCAACGCGGTGCTAAGAGCAGCTTCCTCGCGGCGGGGGCGAGCTCCGGCCATAAGACATTCTCGTCCTAGCAACGGATCTCTGTGAAGGGCGTAGGCGAAAAGCTTTCGATTTCCATTCGAACTGCGAGAAAGGCAGACTGTTACACGGAGCTCTGAGAACAAAGGTGCACGCCCTAGGCTGGCTTGGGCAGAAGCAGCGTTCTCGAGCGCTTGGCTGCCGGCACACTGCTGGGTATGTGGCGCCCCTGCGGCGGCTTCTGGCCGCCGGCAAGTGAAAGCGGAGCCAGGCGTGGGCGAGGGCGGTGAACGAAGCGGCTAAGTGCCGTGCTTGTGTGCACCACGTTAGAGGCTACTAGGAGAGGAAGGTGGTTGACTCTCGCTTGCCTTCCCAAGTGCCCTTAGCAGTCGGAAGGAGCAAGCTGAAGCACTGCTGCTTGTGCTGCTCCTTGGTTCCCTTGCAGCCCGCTCTGAAAGCATTGGCAGTCGCTTCTAGGCGCCGAGTTGCACACACACAGCACCACGCTAAGTGCCGCGGAGAAGGGAAATCCAGAGTGCAGCGAGGAGCTGGACGTGGCTTACGTGCAGTAAGGAGAAGGTGAACCTAAGCACAGCCTCTTCAATCTGGCCGCCTCTGCTCTGGTAGCAACTTTTGCAAGTCGGCAAAGGGAGACGCGAGTATGTAGAACGGAGGGCAGCTAGACGCCGAGTGTTATGCGCCCTTTCAGGGCTGCTGCCAGGGGGCTACTTTAAGAACGCCTTCTTCGTCCTCGCGTCCTTCTCGCTTCGCTCTAGCTGCAAGGAGTACAGCACAGCGAAGGAGTGAGGACGGGCACTGCCCCAGCTTTCGCCCTGGCGTGCAACGGCTGTGTGCTGCTTTTCCAAGCAGCAAGAGCACTGAGAAGTGAAAGCGATTGTGAAGGAGCTCTTTGGCTGCTCGTGTGCTCTTCGCTGCACTGCGCCGCTCGCAAGCGGCTTCGTTCTTCGGCGTCTGCCGTCCGGAGAGAGCTGAACTGCAGCGGTCAGTTTCAGCTCTGCCCAACAGCGCGCTCTCAGTTCTGCGGACAAGCACGCCCTGTTGCCTTGGCTCCGAGTGCAAAGTCCCTAGCGAGCACTCACTCAGTGCAATGCACCCAGAAAGACGCTCTCGCTCGTCTTTCAAGGAGCGATTCCTAACAGCACAAGCAGCAGAGGCACAAACTGGATGACGAGAAGGGACAATGTAGAACACGTCTCTGTCCTGGCACATTGTCGTGTGCGATACGTCCCTCCGGGTCTTCGGTCCTTGCGAAGCTCTATGTACTGCGAGCGCTGCTACTTGAAGCTGAGACGGACCGCGGAGCTAGCGGCGAATTCGGAGAGCGCTAAGCACGAAGTCAAGAAGCGAGACGTGTCCCTGCAACGCGGTGCTAAGAGCAGCTTCCTCGCGGCGGGGGCGAGCTCCGGCCACGAGACATTCTCGTCCTAGCAACGGATCTCTGTGAAGGGCGTAGGCGAAAAGCTTTCGATTTCCATTCGAACTGCGAGAAAGGCAGACTGGTACACGGAGCTCTGAGAACAAAGGTGCACGCCCTAGGCGGGCTTGGGCAGAAGCAGCGTTCTCGAGCGCTTGGCTGCCGGCACACTGCTGGGTATGTGGCGCCCCTGCGGCGGCTTCTGGCCGCCGGCAAGTGAAAGCGGAGCCAGGCGTGGGCGAGGGCGGTGAACGAAGCGGCTAAGTGCCGTGCTTGTGTGCACCACGTTACAGGCTACTAGGAGAGGAAGGTGGTTGACTCTCGCTTGCCTTCCCAAGTGCCCTTAGCAGTCGGAAGGAGCAAGCTGAAGCACTGCTGCTTGTGCTGCTCCTTGGTTCCCTTGCAGCCCGCTCTGAAAGCATTGGCAGTCGCTTCTAGGCGCCGAGTTGCACACACACAGCACCACGCTAAGTGCCGCGGAGAAGGGAAATCCAGAGTGCAGCGAGGAGCTGGACGTGGCTTACGTGCAGTAAGGAGAAGGTGAACCTAAGCACAGCCTCTTCAATCTGGCCGCCTCTGCTCTGGTAGCAACTTTTGCAAGTCAGCAAAGGGAGACGCGAGTATGTAGAACGGAGGGCAGCGAGACGCCGTGTGTTATGCGCCCTTTCAGGGCTGCTGACAAGGGGCTACTTTAAGAACGCCTTCTTCGTCCTCGCGTCCTTCTCGCTTCGCTCTAGCTGCAAGGAGTACAGCACAGCGAAGGAGTGAGGACGGGCACTGCCCCAGCTTTCGCCCTGGCGTGCAACGGCTGTGTGCTGCTTTTCCAAGCAGCAAGAGCACTGAGAAGTGAAAGCGATTGTGAAGGAGCTCTTTGGCTGCTCGTGTGCTCTTCGCTGCACTGCGCCGCTCGCAAGCGGCTTCGTTCTTCGGCGTCTGCCGTCCGGAGAGAGCTGAACTGCAGCGGTCAGTTTCAGCTCTGCCCAACAGCGCGCTCTCAGTTCTGCGGACAAGCACGCCCTGTTGCCTTGGCTCCGAGTGCAAAGTCCCTAGCGAGCACTCACTCAGTGCAATGCACCCAGAAAGACGCTCTCGCTCGTCTTTCAAGGAGCGATTCCTAACAGCAGAAGCAGCAGAGGCACAAACTGGATGACGAGAAGGGACAATGTAGAACACGTCTCTGTCCTGGCACATTGTCGTGTGCGATACGTCCCTCCGGGTCTTCGGTCCTTGCGAAGCTCTATGTACTGCGAGCGCTGCTACTTGAAGCTGAGACGGACCGCGGAGCTAGCGGCGAATTCGGAGAGCGCTAAGCACGAAGTCAAGAAGCGAGACGTGTCCCTGCAACGCGGTGCTAAGAGCAGCTTCCTCGCGGCGGGGGCGAGCTCCGGCCACGAGACATTCTCGTCCTAGCAACGGATCTCTGTGAAGGGCGTAGGCGAAAAGCTTTCGATTTCCATTCGAACTGCGAGAAAGGCAGACTGGTACACGGAGCTCTGAGAACAAAGGTGCACGCCCTAGGCGGGCTTGGGCAGAAGCAGCGTTCTCGAGCGCTTGGCTGCCGGCACACTGCTGGGTATGTGGCGCCCCTGCGGCGGCTTCTGGCCGCCGGCAAGTGAAAGCGGAGCCAGGCGTGGGCGAGGGCGGTGAACGAAGCGGCTAAGTGCCGTGCTTGTGTGCACCACGTTAGAGGCTACTAGGAGAGGAAGGTGGTTGACTCTCGCTTGCCTTCCCAAGTGCCCTTAGCAGTCGGAAGGAGCAAGCTGAAGCACTGCTGCTTGTGCTGCTCCTTGGTTCCCTTGCAGCCCGCTCTGAAAGCATTGGCAGTCGCTTCTAGGCGCCGAGTTGCACACACACAGCACCACGCTAAGTGCCGCGGAGAAGGGAAATCCAGAGTGCAGCGAGGAGCTGGACGTGGCTTACGTGCAGTAAGGAGAAGGTGAACCTAAGCACAGCCTCTTCAATCTGGCCGCCTCTGCTCTGGTAGCAACTTTTGCAAGTCAGCAAAGGGAGACGCGAGTATGTAGAACGGAGGGCAGCGAGACGCCGTGTGTTATGCGCCCTTTCAGGGCTGCTGACAAGGGGCTACTTTAAGAACGCCTTCTTCGTCCTCGCGTCCTTCTCGCTTCGCTCTAGCTGCAAGGAGTACAGCACAGCGAAGGAGTGAGGACGGGCACTGCCCCAGCTTTTGCCCTGGCGTGCAACGGCTGTGTGCTGCTTTTCCAAGCAGCAAGAGCACTGAGAAGTGAAAGCGATTGTGAAGGAGCTCTTTGGCTGCTCGTGTGCTCTTCGCTGCACTGCGCCGCTCGCAAGCGGCTTCGTTCTTCGGCGTCTGCCGTCCGGAGAGAGCTGAACTGCAGCGGTCAGTTTCAGCTCTGCCCAACAGCGCGCTCTCAGTTCTGCGGACAAGCACGCCCTGTTGCCTTGGCTCCGAGTGCAAAGTCCCTAGCGAGCACTCACTCAGTGCAATGCACCCAGAAAGACGCTCTCGCTCGTCTTTCAAGGAGCGATTCCTAACAGCAGAAGCAGCAGAGGCACAAACTGGATGACGAGAAGGGACAATGTAGAACACGTCTCTGTCCTGGCACATTGTCGTGTGCGATACGTCCCTCCGGGTCTTCGGTCCTTGCGAAGCTCTATGTACTGCGAGCGCAGCTACTTGAAGCTGAGACGGACCGCGGAGCTAGCGGCGAATTCGGAGAGCGCTAAGCACGAAGTCAAGAAGCGAGACGTGTCCCTGCAACGCGGTGCTAAGAGCAGCTTCCTCGCGGCGGGGGCGAGCTCCGGCCACGAGACATTCTCGTCCTAGCAACGGATCTCTGTGAAGGGCGTAGGCGAAAAGCTTTCGATTTCCATTCGAACTGCGAGAAAGGCAGACTGGTACACGGAGCTCTGAGAACAAAGGTGCACGCCCTAGGCGGGCTTGGGCAGAAGCAGCGTTCTCGAGCGCTTGGCTGCCGGCACACTGCTGGGTATGTGGCGCCCCTGCGGCGGCTTCTGGCCGCCGGCAAGTGAAAGCGGAGCCAGGCGTGGGCGAGGGCGGTGAACGAAGCGGCTAAGTGCCGTGCTTGTGTGCACCACGTTAGAGGCTACTAGGAGAGGAAGGTGGTTGACTCTCGCTTGCCTTCCCAAGTGCCCTTAGCAGTCGGAAGGAGCAAGCTGAAGCACTGCTGCTTGTGCTGCTCCTTGGTTCCCTTGCAGCCCGCTCTGAAAGCATTGGCAGTCGCTTCTAGGCGCCGAGTTGCACACACACAGCACCACGCTAAGTGCCGCGGAGAAGGGAAATCCAGAGTGCAGCGAGGAGCTGGACGTGGCTTACGTGCAGTAAGGAGAAGGTGAACCTAAGCACAGCCTCTTCAATCTGGCCGCCTCTGCTCTGGTAGCAACTTTTGCAAGTCAGCAAAGGGAGACGCGAGTATGTAGAACGGAGGGCAGCGAGACGCCGTGTGTTATGCGCCCTTTCAGGGCTGCTGACAAGGGGCTACTTTAAGAACGCCTTCTTCGTCCTCGCGTCCTTCTCGCTTCGCTCTAGCTGCAAGGAGTACAGCACAGCGAAGGAGTGAGGACGGGCACTGCCCCAGCTTTCGCCCTGGCGTGCAACGGCTGTGTGCTGCTTTTCCAAGCAGCAAGAGCACTGAGAAGTGAAAGCGATTGTGAAGGAGCTCTTTGGCTGCTCGTGTGCTCTTCGCTGCACTGCGCCGCTCGCAAGCGGCTTCGTTCTTCGGCGTCTGCCGTCCGGAGAGAGCTGAACTGCAGCGGTCAGTTTCAGCTCTGCCCAACAGCGCGCTCTCAGTTCTGCGGACAAGCACGCCCTGTTGCCTTGGCTCCGAGTGCAAAGTCCCTAGCGAGCACTCACTCAGTGCAATGCACCCAGAAAGACGCTCTCGCTCGTCTTTCAAGGAGCGATTCCTAACAGCAGAAGCAGCAGAGGCACAAACTGGATGACGAGAAGGGACAATGTAGAACACGTCTCTGTCCTGGCACATTGTCGTGTGCGATACGTCCCTCCGGGTCTTCGGTCCTTGCGAAGCTCTATGTACTGCGAGCGCAGCTACTTGAAGCTGAGACGGACCGCGGAGCTAGCGGCGAATTCGGAGAGCGCTAAGCACGAAGTCAAGAAGCGAGACGTGTCCCTGCAACGCGGTGCTAAGAGCAGCTTCCTCGCGGCGGGGGCGAGCTCCGGCCACGAGACATTCTCGTCCTAGCAACGGATCTCTGTGAAGGGCGTAGGCGAAAAGCTTTCGATTTCCATTCGAACTGCGAGAAAGGCAGACTGTTACACGGAGCTCTGAGAACAAAGGTGCACGCCCTAGGCGGGCTTGGGCAGAAGCAGCGTTCTCGAGCGCTTGGCTGCCGGCACACTGCTGGGTATGTGGCGCCCCTGCGGCGGCTTCTGGCCGCCGGCAAGTGAAAGCGGAGCCAGGCGTGGGCGAGGGCGGTGAACGAAGCGGCTAAGTGCCGTGCTTGTGTGCACCACGTTACAGGCTACTAGGAGAGGAAGGTGGTTGACTCTCGCTTGCCTTCCCAAGTGCCCTTAGCAGTCGGAAGGAGCAAGCTGAAGCACTGCTGCTTGTGCTGCTCCTTGGTTCCCTTGCAGCCCGCTCTGAAAGCATTGGCAGTCGCTTCTAGGCGCCGAGTTGCACACACACAGCACCACGCTAAGTGCCGCGGAGAAGGGAAATCCAGAGTGCAGCGAGGAGCTGGACGTGGCTTACGTGCAGTAAGGAGAAGGTGAACCTAAGCACAGCCTCTTCAATCTGGCCGCCTCTGCTCTGGTAGCAACTTTTGCAAGTCAGCAAAGGGAGACGCGAGTATGTAGAACGGAGGGCAGCGAGACGCCGTGTGTTATGCGCCCTTTCAGGGCTGCTGACAAGGGGCTACTTTAAGAACGCCTTCTTCGTCCTCGCGTCCTTCTCGCTTCGCTCTAGCTGCAAGGAGTACAGCACAGCGAAGGAGTGAGGACGGGCACTGCCCCAGCTTTCGCCCTGGCGTGCAACGGCTGTGTGCTGCTTTTCCAAGCAGCAAGAGCACTGAGAAGTGAAAGCGATTGTGAAGGAGCTCTTTGGCTGCTCGTGTGCTCTTCGCTGCACTGCGCCGCTCGCAAGCGGCTTCGTTCTTCGGCGTCTGCCGTCCGGAGAGAGCTGAACTGCAGCGGTCAGTTTCAGCTCTGCCCAACAGCGCGCTCTCAGTTCTGCGGACAAGCACGCCCTGTTGCCTTGGCTCCGAGTGCAAAGTCCCTAGCGAGCACTCACTCAGTGCAATGCACCCAGAAAGACGCTCTCGCTCGTCTTTCAAGGAGCGATTCCTAACAGCACAAGCAGCAGAGGCACAAACTGGATGACGAGAAGGGACAATGTAGAACACGTCTCTGTCCTGGCACATTGTCGTGTGCGATACGTCCCTCCGGGTCTTCGGTCCTTGCGAAGCTCTATGTACTGCGAGCGCAGCTACTTGAAGCTGAGACGGACCGCGGAGCTAGCAGCGAATTCGGAGAGCGCTAAGCACGAAGTCAAGAAGCGAGACGTGTCCCTGCAACGCGGTGCTAAGAGCAGCTTCCTCGCGGCGGGGGCGAGCTCCGGCCATAAGACATTCTCGTCCTAGCAACGGATCTCTGTGAAGGGCGTAGGCGAAAAGCTTTCGATTTCCATTCGAACTGCGAGAAAGGCAGACTGGTACACGGAGCTCTGAGAACAAAGGTGCACGCCCTAGGCGGGCTTGGGCAGAAGCAGCGTTCTCGAGCGCTTGGCTGCCGGCACACTGCTGGGTATGTGGCGCCCCTGCGGCGGCTTCTGGCCGCCGGCAAGTGAAAGCGGAGCCAGGCGTGGGCGAGGGCGGTGAACGAAGCGGCTAAGTGCCGTGCTTGTGTGCACCACGTTAGAGGCTACTAGGAGAGGAAGGTGGTTGACTCTCGCTTGCCTTCCCAAGTGCCCTTAGCAGTCGGAAGGAGCAAGCTGAAGCACTGCTGCTTGTGCTGCTCCTTGGTTCCCTTGCAGCCCGCTCTGAAAGCATTGGCAGTCGCTTCTAGGCGCCGAGTTGCACACACACAGCACCACGCTAAGTGCCGCGGAGAAGGGAAATCCAGAGTGCAGCGAGGAGCTGGACGTGGCTTACGTGCAGTAAGGAGAAGGTGAACCTAAGCACAGCCTCTTCAATCTGGCCGCCTCTGCTCTGGTAGCAACTTTTGCAAGTCAGCAAAGGGAGACGCGAGTATGTAGAACGGAGGGCAGCGAGACGCCGTGTGTTATGCGCCCTTTCAGGGCTGCTGACAAGGGGCTACTTTAAGAACGCCTTCTTCGTCCTCGCGTCCTTCTCGCTTCGCTCTAGCTGCAAGGAGTACAGCACAGCGAAGGAGTGAGGACGGGCACTGCCCCAGCTTTTGCCCTGGCGTGCAACGGCTGTGTGCTGCTTTTCCAAGCAGCAAGAGCACTGAGAAGTGAAAGCGATTGTGAAGGAGCTCTTTGGCTGCTCGTGTGCTCTTCGCTGCACTGCGCCGCTCGCAAGCGGCTTCGTTCTTCGGCGTCTGCCGTCCGGAGAGAGCTGAACTGCAGCGGTCAGTTTCAGCTCTGCCCAACAGCGCGCTCTCAGTTCTGCGGACAAGCACGCCCTGTTGCCTTGGCTCCGAGTGCAAAGTCCCTAGCGAGCACTCACTCAGTGCAATGCACCCAGAAAGACGCTCTCGCTCGTCTTTCAAGGAGCGATTCCTAACAGCAGAAGCAGCAGAGGCACAAACTGGATGACGAGAAGGGACAATGTAGAACACGTCTCTGTCCTGGCACATTGTCGTGTGCGATACGTCCCTCCGGGTCTTCGGTCCTTGCGAAGCTCTATGTACTGCGAGCGCTGCTACTTGAAGCTGAGACGGACCGCGGAGCTAGCGGCGAATTCGGAGAGCGCTAAGCACGAAGTCAAGAAGCGAGACGTGTCCCTGCAACGCGGTGCTAAGAGCAGCTTCCTCGCGGCGGGGGCGAGCTCCGGCCACGAGACATTCTCGTCCTAGCAACGGATCTCTGTGAAGGGCGTAGGCGAAAAGCTTTCGATTTCCATTCCAACTGCGAGAAAGGCAGACTGTTACACGGAGCTCTGAGAACAAAGGTGCACGCCCTAGGCGGGCTTGGGCAGAAGCAGCGTTCTCGAGCGCTTGGCTGCCGGCACACTGCTGGGTATGTGGCGCCCCTGCGGCGGCTTCTGGCCGCCGGCAAGTGAAAGCGGAGCCAGGCGTGGGCGAGGGCGGTGAACGAAGCGGCTAAGTGCCGTGCTTGTGTGCACCACGTTAGAGGCTACTAGGAGAGGAAGGTGGTTGACTCTCGCTTGCCTTCCCAAGTGCCCTTAGCAGTCGGAAGGAGCAAGCTGAAGCACTGCTGCTTGTGCTGCTCCTTGGTTCCCTTGCAGCCCGCTCTGAAAGCATTGGCGGTCACTTCTAGGCGCCGAGTTGCACACACACAGCACCACGCTAAGTGCCGCGGAGAAGGGAAATCCAGAGTGCAGCGAGGAGCTGGACGTGGCTTACGTGCAGTAAGGAGAAGGTGAACCTAAGCACAGCCTCTTCAATCTGGCCGCCTCTGCTCTGGTAGCAACTTTTGCAAGTCAGCAAAGGGAGACGCGAGTATGTAGAACGGAGGGCAGCGAGACGCCGTGTGTTATGCGCCCTTTCAGGGCTGCTGACAAGGGGCTACTTTAAGAACGCCTTCTTCGTCCTCGCGTCCTTCTCGCTTCGCTCTAGCTGCAAGGAGTACAGCACAGCGAAGGAGTGAGGACGGGCACTGCCCCAGCTTTCGCCCTGGCGTGCAACGGCTGTGTGCTGCTTTTCCAAGCAGCAAGAGCACTGAGAAGTGAAAGCGATTGTGAAGGAGCTCTTTGGCTGCTCGTGTGCTCTTCGCTGCACTGCGCCGCTCGCAAGCGGCTTCGTTCTTCGGCGTCTGCCGTCCGGAGAGAGCTGAACTGCAGCGGTCAGTTTCAGCTCTGCCCAACAGCGCGCTCTCAGTTCTGCGGACAAGCACGCCCTGTTGCCTTGGCTCCGAGTGCAAAGTCCCTAGCGAGCACTCACTCAGTGCAATGCACCCAGAAAGACGCTCTCGCTCGTCTTTCAAGGAGCGATTCCTAACAGCAGAAGCAGCAGAGGCACAAACTGGATGACGAGAAGGGACAATGTAGAACACGTCTCTGTCCTGGCACATTGTCGTGTGCGATACGTCCCTCCGGGTCTTCGGTCCTTGCGAAGCTCTATGTACTGCGAGCGCTGCTACTTGAAGCTGAGACGGACCGCGGAGCTAGCGGCGAATTCGGAGAGCGCTAAGCACGAAGTCAAGAAGCGAGACGTGTCCCTGCAACGCGGTGCTAAGAGCAGCTTCCTCGCGGCGGGGGCGAGCTCCGGCCACGAGACATTCTCGTCCTAGCAACGGATCTCTGTGAAGGGCGTAGGCGAAAAGCTTTCGATTTCCATTCGAACTGCGAGAAAGGCAGACTGTTACACGGAGCTCTGAGAACAAAGGTGCACGCCCTAGGCGGGCTTGGGCAGAAGCAGCGTTCTCGAGCTCTTGGCTGCCGGCACACTGCTGGGTATGTGGCGCCCCTGCGGCGGCTTCTGGCCGCCGGCAAGTGAAAGCGGAGCCAGGCGTGGGCGAGGGCGGTGAACGAAGCGGCTAAGTGCCGTGCTTGTGTGCACCACGTTAGAGGCTACTAGGAGAGGAAGGTGGTTGACTCTCGCTTGCCTTCCCAAGTGCCCTTAGCAGTCGGAAGGAGCAAGCTGAAGCACTGCTGCTTGTGCTGCTCCTTGGTTCCCTTGCAGCCCGCTCTGAAAGCATTGGCGGTCGCTTCTAGGCGCCGAGTTGCACACACACAGCACCACGCTAAGCGCCGCGGAGAAGGGAAATCCAGAGTGCAGCGAGGAGCTGGACGTGGCTTACGTGCAGTAAGGAGAAGGTGAACCTAAGCACAGCCTCTTCAATCTGGCCGCCTCTGCTCTGGTAGCAACTTTTGCAAGTCAGCAAAGGGAGACGCGAGTATGTAGAACGGAGGGCAGCGAGACGCCGTGTGTTATGCGCCCTTTCAGGGCTGCTGACAAGGGGCTACTTTAAGAACGCCTTCTTCGTCCTCGCGTCCTTCTCGCTTCGTTCTAGCTGCAAGGAGTACAGCACAGCGAAGGAGTGAGGACGGGCACTGCCCCAGCTTTCGCCCTGGCGTGCAACGGCTGTGTGCTGCTTTTCCAAGCAGCAAGAGCACTGAGAAGTGAAAGCGATTGTGAAGGAGCTCTTTGGCTGCTCGTGTGCTCTTCGCTGCACTGCGCCGCTCGCAAGCGGCTTCGTTCTTCGGCGTCTGCCGTCCGGAGAGAGCTGAACTGCAGCGGTCAGTTTCAGCTCTGCCCAACAGCGCGCTCTCAGTTCTGCGGACAAGCACGCCCTGTTGCCTTGGCTCCGAGTGCAAAGTCCCTAGCGAGCACTCACTCAGTGCAATGCACCCAGAAAGACGCTCTCGCTCGTCTTTCAAGGAGCGATTCCTAACAGCAGAAGCAGCAGAGGCACAAACTGGATGACGAGAAGGGACAATGTAGAACACGTCTCTGTCCTGGCACATTGTCGTGTGCGATACGTCCCTCCGGGTCTTCGGTCCTTGCGAAGCTCTATGTACTGCGAGCGCAGCTACTTGAAGCTGAGACGGACCGCGGAGCTAGCAGCGAATTCGGAGAGCGCTAAGCACGAAGTCAAGAAGCGAGACGTGTCCCTGCAACGCGGTGCTAAGAGCAGCTTCCTCGCGGCGGGGGCGAGCTCCGGCCATAAGACATTCTCGTCCTAGCAACGGATCTCTGTGAAGGGCGTAGGCGAAAAGCTTTCGATTTCCATTCGAACTGCGAGAAAGGCAGACTGTTACACGGAGCTCTGAGAACAAAGGTGCACGCCCTAGGCTGGCTTGGGCAGAAGCAGCGTTCTCGAGCGCTTGGCTGCCGGCACACTGCTGGGTATGTGGCGCCCCTGCGGCGGCTTCTGGCCGCCGGCAAGTGAAAGCGGAGCCAGGCGTGGGCGAGGGCGGTGAACGAAGCGGCTAAGTGCCGTGCTTGTGTGCACCACGTTAGAGGCTACTAGGAGAGGAAGGTGGTTGACTCTCGCTTGCCTTCCCAAGTGCCCTTAGCAGTCGGAAGGAGCAAGCTGAAGCACTGCTGCTTGTGCTGCTCCTTGGTTCCCTTGCAGCCCGCTCTGAAAGCATTGGCAGTCGCTTCTAGGCGCCGAGTTGCACACACACAGCACCACGCTAAGTGCCGCGGAGAAGGGAAATCCAGAGTGCAGCGAGGAGCTGGACGTGGCTTACGTGCAGTAAGGAGAAGGTGAACCTAAGCACAGCCTCTTCAATCTGGCCGCCTCTGCTCTGGTAGCAACTTTTGCAAGTCGGCAAAGGGAGACGCGAGTATGTAGAACGGAGGGCAGCTAGACGCCGAGTGTTATGCGCCCTTTCAGGGCTGCTGCCAGGGGGCTACTTTAAGAACGCCTTCTTCGTCCTCGCGTCCTTCTCGCTTCGCTCTAGCTGCAAGGAGTACAGCACAGCGAAGGAGTGAGGACGGGCACTGCCCCAGCTTTCGCCCTGGCGTGCAACGGCTGTGTGCTGCTTTTCCAAGCAGCAAGAGCACTGAGAAGTGAAAGCGATTGTGAAGGAGCTCTTTGGCTGCTCGTGTGCTCTTCGCTGCACTGCGCCGCTCGCAAGCGGCTTCGTTCTTCGGCGTCTGCCGTCCGGAGAGAGCTGAACTGCAGCGGTCAGTTTCAGCTCTGCCCAACAGCGCGCTCTCAGTTCTGCGGACAAGCACGCCCTGTTGCCTTGGCTCCGAGTGCAAAGTCCCTAGCGAGCACTCACTCAGTGCAATGCACCCAGAAAGACGCTCTCGCTCGTCTTTCAAGGAGCGATTCCTAACAGCACAAGCAGCAGAGGCACAAACTGGATGACGAGAAGGGACAATGTAGAACACGTCTCTGTCCTGGCACATTGTCGTGTGCGATACGTCCCTCCGGGTCTTCGGTCCTTGCGAAGCTCTATGTACTGCGAGCGCTGCTACTTGAAGCTGAGACGGACCGCGGAGCTAGCGGCGAATTCGGAGAGCGCTAAGCACGAAGTCAAGAAGCGAGACGTGTCCCTGCAACGCGGTGCTAAGAGCAGCTTCCTCGCGGCGGGGGCGAGCTCCGGCCACGAGACATTCTCGTCCTAGCAACGGATCTCTGTGAAGGGCGTAGGCGAAAAGCTTTCGATTTCCATTCGAACTGCGAGAAAGGCAGACTGGTACACGGAGCTCTGAGAACAAAGGTGCACGCCCTAGGCGGGCTTGGGCAGAAGCAGCGTTCTCGAGCGCTTGGCTGCCGGCACACTGCTGGGTATGTGGCGCCCCTGCGGCGGCTTCTGGCCGCCGGCAAGTGAAAGCGGAGCCAGGCGTGGGCGAGGGCGGTGAACGAAGCGGCTAAGTGCCGTGCTTGTGTGCACCACGTTACAGGCTACTAGGAGAGGAAGGTGGTTGACTCTCGCTTGCCTTCCCAAGTGCCCTTAGCAGTCGGAAGGAGCAAGCTGAAGCACTGCTGCTTGTGCTGCTCCTTGGTTCCCTTGCAGCCCGCTCTGAAAGCATTGGCAGTCGCTTCTAGGCGCCGAGTTGCACACACACAGCACCACGCTAAGTGCCGCGGAGAAGGGAAATCCAGAGTGCAGCGAGGAGCTGGACGTGGCTTACGTGCAGTAAGGAGAAGGTGAACCTAAGCACAGCCTCTTCAATCTGGCCGCCTCTGCTCTGGTAGCAACTTTTGCAAGTCAGCAAAGGGAGACGCGAGTATGTAGAACGGAGGGCAGCGAGACGCCGTGTGTTATGCGCCCTTTCAGGGCTGCTGACAAGGGGCTACTTTAAGAACGCCTTCTTCGTCCTCGCGTCCTTCTCGCTTCGCTCTAGCTGCAAGGAGTACAGCACAGCGAAGGAGTGAGGACGGGCACTGCCCCAGCTTTCGCCCTGGCGTGCAACGGCTGTGTGCTGCTTTTCCAAGCAGCAAGAGCACTGAGAAGTGAAAGCGATTGTGAAGGAGCTCTTTGGCTGCTCGTGTGCTCTTCGCTGCACTGCGCCGCTCGCAAGCGGCTTCGTTCTTCGGCGTCTGCCGTCCGGAGAGAGCTGAACTGCAGCGGTCAGTTTCAGCTCTGCCCAACAGCGCGCTCTCAGTTCTGCGGACAAGCACGCCCTGTTGCCTTGGCTCCGAGTGCAAAGTCCCTAGCGAGCACTCACTCAGTGCAATGCACCCAGAAAGACGCTCTCGCTCGTCTTTCAAGGAGCGATTCCTAACAGCAGAAGCAGCAGAGGCACAAACTGGATGACGAGAAGGGACAATGTAGAACACGTCTCTGTCCTGGCACATTGTCGTGTGCGATACGTCCCTCCGGGTCTTCGGTCCTTGCGAAGCTCTATGTACTGCGAGCGCAGCTACTTGAAGCTGAGACGGACCGCGGAGCTAGCGGCGAATTCGGAGAGCGCTAAGCACGAAGTCAAGAAGCGAGACGTGTCCCTGCAACGCGGTGCTAAGAGCAGCTTCCTCGCGGCGGGGGCGAGCTCCGGCCACGAGACATTCTCGTCCTAGCAACGGATCTCTGTGAAGGGCGTAGGCGAAAAGCTTTCGATTTCCATTCGAACTGCGAGAAAGGCAGACTGTTACACGGAGCTCTGAGAACAAAGGTGCACGCCCTAGGCGGGCTTGGGCAGAAGCAGCGTTCTCGAGCGCTTGGCTGCCGGCACACTGCTGGGTATGTGGCGCCCCTGCGGCGGCTTCTGGCCGCCGGCAAGTGAAAGCGGAGCCAGGCGTGGGCGAGGGCGGTGAACGAAGCGGCTAAGTGCCGTGCTTGTGTGCACCACGTTAGAGGCTACTAGGAGAGGAAGGTGGTTGACTCTCGCTTGCCTTCCCAAGTGCCCTTAGCAGTCGGAAGGAGCAAGCTGAAGCACTGCTGCTTGTGCTGCTCCTTGGTTCCCTTGCAGCCCGCTCTGAAAGCATTGGCAGTCGCTTCTAGGCGCCGAGTTGCACACACACAGCACCACGCTAAGTGCCGCGGAGAAGGGAAATCCAGAGTGCAGCGAGGAGCTGGACGTGGCTTACGTGCAGTAAGGAGAAGGTGAACCTAAGCACAGCCTCTTCAATCTGGCCGCCTCTGCTCTGGTAGCAACTTTTGCAAGTCAGCAAAGGGAGACGCGAGTATGTAGAACGGAGGGCAGCGAGACGCCGTGTGTTATGCGCCCTTTCAGGGCTGCTGACAAGGGGCTACTTTAAGAACGCCTTCTTCGTCCTCGCGTCCTTCTCGCTTCGCTCTAGCTGCAAGGAGTACAGCACAGCGAAGGAGTGAGGACGGGCACTGCCCCAGCTTTCGCCCTGGCGTGCAACGGCTGTGTGCTGCTTTTCCAAGCAGCAAGAGCACTGAGAAGTGAAAGCGATTGTGAAGGAGCTCTTTGGCTGCTCGTGTGCTCTTCGCTGCACTGCGCCGCTCGCAAGCGGCTTCGTTCTTCGGCGTCTGCCGTCCGGAGAGAGCTGAACTGCAGCGGTCAGTTTCAGCTCTGCCCAACAGCGCGCTCTCAGTTCTGCGGACAAGCACGCCCTGTTGCCTTGGCTCCGAGTGCAAAGTCCCTAGCGAGCACTCACTCAGTGCAATGCACCCAGAAAGACGCTCTCGCTCGTCTTTCAAGGAGCGATTCCTAACAGCAGAAGCAGCAGAGGCACAAACTGGATGACGAGAAGGGACAATGTAGAACACGTCTCTGTCCTGGCACATTGTCGTGTGCGATACGTCCCTCCGGGTCTTCGGTCCTTGCGAAGCTCTATGTACTGCGAGCGCAGCTACTTGAAGCTGAGACGGACCGCGGAGCTAGCGGCGAATTCGGAGAGCGCTAAGCACGAAGTCAAGAAGCGAGACGTGTCCCTGCAACGCGGTGCTAAGAGCAGCTTCCTCGCGGCGGGGGCGAGCTCCGGCCACGAGACATTCTCGTCCTAGCAACGGATCTCTGTGAAGGGCGTAGGCGAAAAGCTTTCGATTTCCATTCGAACTGCGAGAAAGGCAGACTGGTACACGGAGCTCTGAGAACAAAGGTGCACGCCCTAGGCGGGCTTGGGCAGAAGCAGCGTTCTCGAGCGCTTGGCTGCCGGCACACTGCTGGGTATGTGGCGCCCCTGCGGCGGCTTCTGGCCGCCGGCAAGTGAAAGCGGAGCCAGGCGTGGGCGAGGGCGGTGAACGAAGCGGCTAAGTGCCGTGCTTGTGTGCACCACGTTAGAGGCTACTAGGAGAGGAAGGTGGTTGACTCTCGCTTGCCTTCCCAAGTGCCCTTAGCAGTCGGAAGGAGCAAGCTGAAGCACTGCTGCTTGTGCTGCTCCTTGGTTCCCTTGCAGCCCGCTCTGAAAGCATTGGCAGTCGCTTCTAGGCGCCGAGTTGCACACACACAGCACCACGCTAAGTGCCGCGGAGAAGGGAAATCCAGAGTGCAGCGAGGAGCTGGACGTGGCTTACGTGCAGTAAGGAGAAGGTGAACCTAAGCACAGCCTCTTCAATCTGGCCGCCTCTGCTCTGGTAGCAACTTTTGCAAGTCAGCAAAGGGAGACGCGAGTATGTAGAACGGAGGGCAGCGAGACGCCGTGTGTTATGCGCCCTTTCAGGGCTGCTGACAAGGGGCTACTTTAAGAACGCCTTCTTCGTCCTCGCGTCCTTCTCGCTTCGCTCTAGCTGCAAGGAGTACAGCACAGCGAAGGAGTGAGGACGGGCACTGCCCCAGCTTTCGCCCTGGCGTGCAACGGCTGTGTGCTGCTTTTCCAAGCAGCAAGAGCACTGAGAAGTGAAAGCGATTGTGAAGGAGCTCTTTGGCTGCTCGTGTGCTCTTCGCTGCACTGCGCCGCTCGCAAGCGGCTTCGTTCTTCGGCGTCTGCCGTCCGGAGAGAGCTGAACTGCAGCGGTCAGTTTCAGCTCTGCCCAACAGCGCGCTCTCAGTTCTGCGGACAAGCACGCCCTGTTGCCTTGGCTCCGAGTGCAAAGTCCCTAGCGAGCACTCACTCAGTGCAATGCACCCAGAAAGACGCTCTCGCTCGTCTTTCAAGGAGCGATTCCTAACAGCAGAAGCAGCAGAGGCACAAACTGGATGACGAGAAGGGACAATGTAGAACACGTCTCTGTCCTGGCACATTGTCGTGTGCGATACGTCCCTCCGGGTCTTCGGTCCTTGCGAAGCTCTATGTACTGCGAGCGCAGCTACTTGAAGCTGAGACGGACCGCGGAGCTAGCGGCGAATTCGGAGAGCGCTAAGCACGAAGTCAAGAAGCGAGACGTGTCCCTGCAACGCGGTGCTAAGAGCAGCTTCCTCGCGGCGGGGGCGAGCTCCGGCCACGAGACATTCTCGTCCTAGCAACGGATCTCTGTGAAGGGCGTAGGCGAAAAGCTTTCGATTTCCATTCGAACTGCGAGAAAGGCAGACTGTTACACGGAGCTCTGAGAACAAAGGTGCACGCCCTAGGCGGGCTTGGGCAGAAGCAGCGTTCTCGAGCGCTTGGCTGCCGGCACACTGCTGGGTATGTGGCGCCCCTGCGGCGGCTTCTGGCCGCCGGCAAGTGAAAGCGGAGCCAGGCGTGGGCGAGGGCGGTGAACGAAGCGGCTAAGTGCCGTGCTTGTGTGCACCACGTTAGAGGCTACTAGGAGAGGAAGGTGGTTGACTCTCGCTTGCCTTCCCAAGTGCCCTTAGCAGTCGGAAGGAGCAAGCTGAAGCACTGCTGCTTGTGCTGCTCCTTGGTTCCCTTGCAGCCCGCTCTGAAAGCATTGGCAGTCGCTTCTAGGCGCCGAGTTGCACACACACAGCACCACGCTAAGTGCCGCGGAGAAGGGAAATCCAGAGTGCAGCGAGGAGCTGGACGTGGCTTACGTGCAGTAAGGAGAAGGTGAACCTAAGCACAGCCTCTTCAATCTGGCCGCCTCTGCTCTGGTAGCAACTTTTGCAAGTCAGCAAAGGGAGACGCGAGTATGTAGAACGGAGGGCAGCGAGACGCCGTGTGTTATGCGCCCTTTCAGGGCTGCTGACAAGGGGCTACTTTAAGAACGCCTTCTTCGTCCTCGCGTCCTTCTCGCTTCGCTCTAGCTGCAAGGAGTACAGCACAGCGAAGGAGTGAGGACGGGCACTGCCCCAGCTTTCGCCCTGGCGTGCAACGGCTGTGTGCTGCTTTTCCAAGCAGCAAGAGCACTGAGAAGTGAAAGCGATTGTGAAGGAGCTCTTTGGCTGCTCGTGTGCTCTTCGCTGCACTGCGCCGCTCGCAAGCGGCTTCGTTCTTCGGCGTCTGCCGTCCGGAGAGAGCTGAACTGCAGCGGTCAGTTTCAGCTCTGCCCAACAGCGCGCTCTCAGTTCTGCGGACAAGCACGCCCTGTTGCCTTGGCTCCGAGTGCAAAGTCCCTAGCGAGCACTCACTCAGTGCAATGCACCCAGAAAGACGCTCTCGCTCGTCTTTCAAGGAGCGATTCCTAACAGCAGAAGCAGCAGAGGCACAAACTGGATGACGAGAAGGGACAATGTAGAACACGTCTCTGTCCTGGCACATTGTCGTGTGCGATACGTCCCTCCGGGTCTTCGGTCCTTGCGAAGCTCTATGTACTGCGAGCGCAGCTACTTGAAGCTGAGACGGACCGCGGAGCTAGCAGCGAATTCGGAGAGCGCTAAGCACGAAGTCAAGAAGCGAGACGTGTCCCTGCAACGCGGTGCTAAGAGCAGCTTCCTCGCGGCGGGGGCGAGCTCCGGCCACGAGACATTCTCGTCCTAGCAACGGATCTCTGTGAAGGGCGTAGGCGAAAAGCTTTCGATTTCCATTCGAACTGCGAGAAAGGCAGACTGGTACACGGAGCTCTGAGAACAAAGGTGCACGCCCTAGGCGGGCTTGGGCAGAAGCAGCGTTCTCGAGCGCTTGGCTGCCGGCACACTGCTGGGTATGTGGCGCCCCTGCGGCGGCTTCTGGCCGCCGGCAAGTGAAAGCGGAGCCAGGCGTGGGCGAGGGCGGTGAACGAAGCGGCTAAGTGCCGTGCTTGTGTGCACCACGTTACAGGCTACTAGGAGAGGAAGGTGGTTGACTCTCGCTTGCCTTCCCAAGTGCCCTTAGCAGTCGGAAGGAGCAAGCTGAAGCACTGCTGCTTGTGCTGCTCCTTGGTTCCCTTGCAGCCCGCTCTGAAAGCATTGGCAGTCGCTTCTAGGCGCCGAGTTGCACACACACAGCACCACGCTAAGTGCCGCGGAGAAGGGAAATCCAGAGTGCAGCGAGGAGCTGGACGTGGCTTACGTGCAGTAAGGAGAAGGTGAACCTAAGCACAGCCTCTTCAATCTGGCCGCCTCTGCTCTGGTAGCAACTTTTGCAAGTCAGCAAAGGGAGACGCGAGTATGTAGAACGGAGGGCAGCGAGACGCCGTGTGTTATGCGCCCTTTCAGGGCTGCTGACAAGGGGCTACTTTAAGAACGCCTTCTTCGTCCTCGCGTCCTTCTCGCTTCGCTCTAGCTGCAAGGAGTACAGCACAGCGAAGGAGTGAGGACGGGCACTGCCCCAGCTTTCGCCCTGGCGTGCAACGGCTGTGTGCTGCTTTTCCAAGCAGCAAGAGCACTGAGAAGTGAAAGCGATTGTGAAGGAGCTCTTTGGCTGCTCGTGTGCTCTTCGCTGCACTGCGCCGCTCGCAAGCGGCTTCGTTCTTCGGCGTCTGCCGTCCGGAGAGAGCTGAACTGCAGCGGTCAGTTTCAGCTCTGCCCAACAGCGCGCTCTCAGTTCTGCGGACAAGCACGCCCTGTTGCCTTGGCTCCGAGTGCAAAGTCCCTAGCGAGCACTCACTCAGTGCAATGCACCCAGAAAGACGCTCTCGCTCGTCTTTCAAGGAGCGATTCCTAACAGCACAAGCAGCAGAGGCACAAACTGGATGACGAGAAGGGACAATGTAGAACACGTCTCTGTCCTGGCACATTGTCGTGTGCGATACGTCCCTCCGGGTCTTCGGTCCTTGCGAAGCTCTATGTACTGCGAGCGCTGCTACTTGAAGCTGAGACGGACCGCGGAGCTAGCGGCGAATTCGGAGAGCGCTAAGCACGAAGTCAAGAAGCGAGACGTGTCCCTGCAACGCGGTGCTAAGAGCAGCTTCCTCGCGGCGGGGGCGAGCTCCGGCCACGAGACATTCTCGTCCTAGCAACGGATCTCTGTGAAGGGCGTAGGCGAAAAGCTTTCGATTTCCATTCCAACTGCGAGAAAGGCAGACTGTTACACGGAGCTCTGAGAACAAAGGTGCACGCCCTAGGCGGGCTTGGGCAGAAGCAGCGTTCTCGAGCGCTTGGCTGCCGGCACACTGCTGGGTATGTGGCGCCCCTGCGGCGGCTTCTGGCCGCCGGCAAGTGAAAGCGGAGCCAGGCGTGGGCGAGGGCGGTGAACGAAGCGGCTAAGTGCCGTGCTTGTGTGCACCACGTTAGAGGCTACTAGGAGAGGAAGGTGGTTGACTCTCGCTTGCCTTCCCAAGTGCCCTTAGCAGTCGGAAGGAGCAAGCTGAAGCACTGCTGCTTGTGCTGCTCCTTGGTTCCCTTGCAGCCCGCTCTGAAAGCATTGGCGGTCACTTCTAGGCGCCGAGTTGCACACACACAGCACCACGCTAAGTGCCGCGGAGAAGGGAAATCCAGAGTGCAGCGAGGAGCTGGACGTGGCTTACGTGCAGTAAGGAGAAGGTGAACCTAAGCACAGCCTCTTCAATCTGGCCGCCTCTGCTCTGGTAGCAACTTTTGCAAGTCAGCAAAGGGAGACGCGAGTATGTAGAACGGAGGGCAGCGAGACGCCGTGTGTTATGCGCCCTTTCAGGGCTGCTGACAAGGGGCTACTTTAAGAACGCCTTCTTCGTCCTCGCGTCCTTCTCGCTTCGCTCTAGCTGCAAGGAGTACAGCACAGCGAAGGAGTGAGGACGGGCACTGCCCCAGCTTTCGCCCTGGCGTGCAACGGCTGTGTGCTGCTTTTCCAAGCAGCAAGAGCACTGAGAAGTGAAAGCGATTGTGAAGGAGCTCTTTGGCTGCTCGTGTGCTCTTCGCTGCACTGCGCCGCTCGCAAGCAGCTTCGTTCTTCGGCGTCTGCCGTCCGGAGAGAGCTGAACTGCAGCGGTCAGTTTCAGCTCTGCCCAACAGCGCGCTCTCAGTTCTGCGGACAAGCACGCCCTGTTGCCTTGGCTCCGAGTGCAAAGTCCCTAGCGAGCACTCACTCAGTGCAATGCACCCAGAAAGACGCTCTCGCTCGTCTTTCAAGGAGCGATTCCTAACAGCAGAAGCAGCAGAGGCACAAACTGGATGACGAGAAGGGACAATGTAGAACACGTCTCTGTCCTGGCACATTGTCGTGTGCGATACGTCCCTCCGGGTCTTCGGTCCTTGCGAAGCTCTATGTACTGCGAGCGCTGCTACTTGAAGCTGAGACGGACCGCGGAGCTAGCGGCGAATTCGGAGAGCGCTAAGCACGAAGTCAAGAAGCGAGACGTGTCCCTGCAACGCGGTGCTAAGAGCAGCTTCCTCGCGGCGGGGGCGAGCTCCGGCCACGAGACATTCTCGTCCTAGCAACGGATCTCTGTGAAGGGCGTAGGCGAAAAGCTTTCGATTTCCATTCCAACTGCGAGAAAGGCAGACTGTTACACGGAGCTCTGAGAACAAAGGTGCACGCCCTAGGCGGGCTTGGGCAGAAGCAGCGTTCTCGAGCTCTTGGCTGCCGGCACACTGCTGGGTATGTGGCGCCCCTGCGGCGGCTTCTGGCCGCCGGCAAGTGAAAGCGGAGCCAGGCGTGGGCGAGGGCGGTGAACGAAGCGGCTAAGTGCCGTGCTTGTGTGCACCACGTTAGAGGCTACTAGGAGAGGAAGGTGGTTGACTCTCGCTTGCCTTCCCAAGTGCCCTTAGCAGTCGGAAGGAGCAAGCTGAAGCACTGCTGCTTGTGCTGCTCCTTGGTTCCCTTGCAGCCCGCTCTGAAAGCATTGGCGGTCGCTTCTAGGCGCCGAGTTGCACACACACAGCACCACGCTAAGCGCCGCGGAGAAGGGAAATCCAGAGTGCAGCGAGGAGCTGGACGTGGCTTACGTGCAGTAAGGAGAAGGTGAACCTAAGCACAGCCTCTTCAATCTGGCCGCCTCTGCTCTGGTAGCAACTTTTGCAAGTCAGCAAAGGGAGACGCGAGTATGTAGAACGGAGGGCAGCGAGACGCCGTGTGTTATGCGCCCTTTCAGGGCTGCTGACAAGGGGCTACTTTAAGAACGCCTTCTTCGTCCTCGCGTCCTTCTCGCTTCGCTCTAGCTGCAAGGAGTACAGCACAGCGAAGGAGTGAGGACGGGCACTGCCCCAGCTTTCGCCCTGGCGTGCAACGGCTGTGTGCTGCTTTTCCAAGCAGCAAGAGCACTGAGAAGTGAAAGCGATTGTGAAGGAGCTCTTTGGCTGCTCGTGTGCTCTTCGCTGCACTGCGCCGCTCGCAAGCGGCTTCGTTCTTCGGCGTCTGCCGTCCGGAGAGAGCTGAACTGCAGCGGTCAGTTTCAGCTCTGCCCAACAGCGCGCTCTCAGTTCTGCGGACAAGCACGCCCTGTTGCCTTGGCTCCGAGTGCAAAGTCCCTAGCGAGCACTCACTCAGTGCAATGCACCCAGAAAGACGCTCTCGCTCGTCTTTCAAGGAGCGATTCCTAACAGCACAAGCAGCAGAGGCACAAACTGGATGACGAGAAGGGACAATGTAGAACACGTCTCTGTCCTGGCACATTGTCGTGTGCGATACGTCCCTCCGGGTCTTCGGTCCTTGCGAAGCTCTATGTACTGCGAGCGCTGCTACTTGAAGCTGAGACGGACCGCGGAGCTAGCGGCGAATTCGGAGAGCGCTAAGCACGAAGTCAAGAAGCGAGACGTGTCCCTGCAACGCGGTGCTAAGAGCAGCTTCCTCGCGGCGGGGGCGAGCTCCGGCCACGAGACATTCTCGTCCTAGCAACGGATCTCTGTGAAGGGCGTAGGCGAAAAGCTTTCGATTTCCATTCGAACTGCGAGAAAGGCAGACTGGTACACGGAGCTCTGAGAACAAAGGTGCACGCCCTAGGCGGGCTTGGGCAGAAGCAGCGTTCTCGAGCGCTTGGCTGCCGGCACACTGCTGGGTATGTGGCGCCCCTGCGGCGGCTTCTGGCCGCCGGCAAGTGAAAGCGGAGCCAGGCGTGGGCGAGGGCGGTGAACGAAGCGGCTAAGTGCCGTGCTTGTGTGCACCACGTTAGAGGCTACTAGGAGAGGAAGGTGGTTGACTCTCGCTTGCCTTCCCAAGTGCCCTTAGCAGTCGGAAGGAGCAAGCTGAAGCACTGCTGCTTGTGCTGCTCCTTGGTTCCCTTGCAGCCCGCTCTGAAAGCATTGGCAGTCGCTTCTAGGCGCCGAGTTGCACACACACAGCACCACGCTAAGTGCCGCGGAGAAGGGAAATCCAGAGTGCAGCGAGGAGCTGGACGTGGCTTACGTGCAGTAAGGAGAAGGTGAACCTAAGCACAGCCTCTTCAATCTGGCCGCCTCTGCTCTGGTAGCAACTTTTGCAAGTCAGCAAAGGGAGACGCGAGTATGTAGAACGGAGGGCAGCGAGACGCCGTGTGTTATGCGCCCTTTCAGGGCTGCTGACAAGGGGCTACTTTAAGAACGCCTTCTTCGTCCTCGCGTCCTTCTCGCTTCGCTCTAGCTGCAAGGAGTACAGCACAGCGAAGGAGTGAGGACGGGCACTGCCCCAGCTTTCGCCCTGGCGTGCAACGGCTGTGTGCTGCTTTTCCAAGCAGCAAGAGCACTGAGAAGTGAAAGCGATTGTGAAGGAGCTCTTTGGCTGCTCGTGTGCTCTTCGCTGCACTGCGCCGCTCGCAAGCGGCTTCGTTCTTCGGCGTCTGCCGTCCGGAGAGAGCTGAACTGCAGCGGTCAGTTTCAGCTCTGCCCAACAGCGCGCTCTCAGTTCTGCGGACAAGCACGCCCTGTTGCCTTGGCTCCGAGTGCAAAGTCCCTAGCGAGCACTCACTCAGTGCAATGCACCCAGAAAGACGCTCTCGCTCGTCTTTCAAGGAGCGATTCCTAACAGCACAAGCAGCAGAGGCACAAACTGGATGACGAGAAGGGACAATGTAGAACACGTCTCTGTCCTGGCACATTGTCGTGTGCGATACGTCCCTCCGGGTCTTCGGTCCTTGCGAAGCTCTATGTACTGCGAGCGCAGCTACTTGAAGCTGAGACGGACCGCGGAGCTAGCAGCGAATTCGGAGAGCGCTAAGCACGAAGTCAAGAAGCGAGACGTGTCCCTGCAACGCGGTGCTAAGAGCAGCTTCCTCGCGGCGGGGGCGAGCTCCGGCCATAAGACATTCTCGTCCTAGCAACGGATCTCTGTGAAGGGCGTAGGCGAAAAGCTTTCGATTTCCATTCGAACTGCGAGAAAGGCAGACTGGTACACGGAGCTCTGAGAACAAAGGTGCACGCCCTAGGCGGGCTTGGGCAGAAGCAGCGTTCTCGAGCGCTTGGCTGCCGGCACACTGCTGGGTATGTGGCGCCCCTGCGGCGGCTTCTGGCCGCCGGCAAGTGAAAGCGGAGCCAGGCGTGGGCGAGGGCGGTGAACGAAGCGGCTAAGTGCCGTGCTTGTGTGCACCACGTTAGAGGCTACTAGGAGAGGAAGGTGGTTGACTCTCGCTTGCCTTCCCAAGTGCCCTTAGCAGTCGGAAGGAGCAAGCTGAAGCACTGCTGCTTGTGCTGCTCCTTGGTTCCCTTGCAGCCCGCTCTGAAAGCATTGGCAGTCGCTTCTAGGCGCCGAGTTGCACACACACAGCACCACGCTAAGTGCCGCGGAGAAGGGAAATCCAGAGTGCAGCGAGGAGCTGGACGTGGCTTACGTGCAGTAAGGAGAAGGTGAACCTAAGCACAGCCTCTTCAATCTGGCCGCCTCTGCTCTGGTAGCAACTTTTGCAAGTCAGCAAAGGGAGACGCGAGTATGTAGAACGGAGGGCAGCGAGACGCCGTGTGTTATGCGCCCTTTCAGGGCTGCTGACAAGGGGCTACTTTAAGAACGCCTTCTTCGTCCTCGCGTCCTTCTCGCTTCGCTCTAGCTGCAAGGAGTACAGCACAGCGAAGGAGTGAGGACGGGCACTGCCCCAGCTTTCGCCCTGGCGTGCAACGGCTGTGTGCTGCTTTTCCAAGCAGCAAGAGCACTGAGAAGTGAAAGCGATTGTGAAGGAGCTCTTTGGCTGCTCGTGTGCTCTTCGCTGCACTGCGCCGCTCGCAAGCGGCTTCGTTCTTCGGCGTCTGCCGTCCGGAGAGAGCTGAACTGCAGCGGTCAGTTTCAGCTCTGCCCAACAGCGCGCTCTCAGTTCTGCGGACAAGCACGCCCTGTTGCCTTGGCTCCGAGTGCAAAGTCCCTAGCGAGCACTCACTCAGTGCAATGCACCCAGAAAGACGCTCTCGCTCGTCTTTCAAGGAGCGATTCCTAACAGCAGAAGCAGCAGAGGCACAAACTGGATGACGAGAAGGGACAATGTAGAACACGTCTCTGTCCTGGCACATTGTCGTGTGCGATACGTCCCTCCGGGTCTTCGGTCCTTGCGAAGCTCTATGTACTGCGAGCGCTGCTACTTGAAGCTGAGACGGACCGCGGAGCTAGCGGCGAATTCGGAGAGCGCTAAGCACGAAGTCAAGAAGCGAGACGTGTCCCTGCAACGCGGTGCTAAGAGCAGCTTCCTCGCGGCGGGGGCGAGCTCCGGCCACGAGACATTCTCGTCCTAGCAACGGATCTCTGTGAAGGGCGTAGGCGAAAAGCTTTCGATTTCCATTCCAACTGCGAGAAAGGCAGACTGTTACACGGAGCTCTGAGAACAAAGGTGCACGCCCTAGGCGGGCTTGGGCAGAAGCAGCGTTCTCGAGCGCTTGGCTGCCGGCACACTGCTGGGTATGTGGCGCCCCTGCGGCGGCTTCTGGCCGCCGGCAAGTGAAAGCGGAGCCAGGCGTGGGCGAGGGCGGTGAACGAAGCGGCTAAGTGCCGTGCTTGTGTGCACCACGTTAGAGGCTACTAGGAGAGGAAGGTGGTTGACTCTCGCTTGCCTTCCCAAGTGCCCTTAGCAGTCGGAAGGAGCAAGCTGAAGCACTGCTGCTTGTGCTGCTCCTTGGTTCCCTTGCAGCCCGCTCTGAAAGCATTGGCGGTCACTTCTAGGCGCCGAGTTGCACACACACAGCACCACGCTAAGTGCCGCGGAGAAGGGAAATCCAGAGTGCAGCGAGGAGCTGGACGTGGCTTACGTGCAGTAAGGAGAAGGTGAACCTAAGCACAGCCTCTTCAATCTGGCCGCCTCTGCTCTGGTAGCAACTTTTGCAAGTCAGCAAAGGGAGACGCGAGTATGTAGAACGGAGGGCAGCGAGACGCCGTGTGTTATGCGCCCTTTCAGGGCTGCTGACAAGGGGCTACTTTAAGAACGCCTTCTTCGTCCTCGCGTCCTTCTCGCTTCGCTCTAGCTGCAAGGAGTACAGCACAGCGAAGGAGTGAGGACGGGCACTGCCCCAGCTTTCGCCCTGGCGTGCAACGGCTGTGTGCTGCTTTTCCAAGCAGCAAGAGCACTGAGAAGTGAAAGCGATTGTGAAGGAGCTCTTTGGCTGCTCGTGTGCTCTTCGCTGCACTGCGCCGCTCGCAAGCAGCTTCGTTCTTCGGCGTCTGCCGTCCGGAGAGAGCTGAACTGCAGCGGTCAGTTTCAGCTCTGCCCAACAGCGCGCTCTCAGTTCTGCGGACAAGCACGCCCTGTTGCCTTGGCTCCGAGTGCAAAGTCCCTAGCGAGCACTCACTCAGTGCAATGCACCCAGAAAGACGCTCTCGCTCGTCTTTCAAGGAGCGATTCCTAACAGCAGAAGCAGCAGAGGCACAAACTGGATGACGAGAAGGGACAATGTAGAACACGTCTCTGTCCTGGCACATTGTCGTGTGCGATACGTCCCTCCGGGTCTTCGGTCCTTGCGAAGCTCTATGTACTGCGAGCGCTGCTACTTGAAGCTGAGACGGACCGCGGAGCTAGCGGCGAATTCGGAGAGCGCTAAGCACGAAGTCAAGAAGCGAGACGTGTCCCTGCAACGCGGTGCTAAGAGCAGCTTCCTCGCGGCGGGGGCGAGCTCCGGCCACGAGACATTCTCGTCCTAGCAACGGATCTCTGTGAAGGGCGTAGGCGAAAAGCTTTCGATTTCCATTCGAACTGCGAGAAAGGCAGACTGTTACACGGAGCTCTGAGAACAAAGGTGCACGCCCTAGGCGGGCTTGGGCAGAAGCAGCGTTCTCGAGCTCTTGGCTGCCGGCACACTGCTGGGTATGTGGCGCCCCTGCGGCGGCTTCTGGCCGCCGGCAAGTGAAAGCGGAGCCAGGCGTGGGCGAGGGCGGTGAACGAAGCGGCTAAGTGCCGTGCTTGTGTGCACCACGTTACAGGCTACTAGGAGAGGAAGGTGGTTGACTCTCGCTTGCCTTCCCAAGTGCCCTTAGCAGTCGGAAGGAGCAAGCTGAAGCACTGCTGCTTGTGCTGCTCCTTGGTTCCCTTGCAGCCCGCTCTGAAAGCATTGGCAGTCGCTTCTAGGCGCCGAGTTGCACACACACAGCACCACGCTAAGTGCCGCGGAGAAGGGAAATCCAGAGTGCAGCGAGGAGCTGGACGTGGCTTACGTGCAGTAAGGAGAAGGTGAACCTAAGCACAGCCTCTTCAATCTGGCCGCCTCTGCTCTGGTAGCAACTTTTGCAAGTCAGCAAAGGGAGACGCGAGTATGTAGAACGGAGGGCAGCGAGACGCCGTGTGTTATGCGCCCTTTCAGGGCTGCTGACAAGGGGCTACTTTAAGAACGCCTTCTTCGTCCTCGCGTCCTTCTCGCTTCGCTCTAGCTGCAAGGAGTACAGCACAGCGAAGGAGTGAGGACGGGCACTGCCCCAGCTTTTGCCCTGGCGTGCAACGGCTGTGTGCTGCTTTTCCAAGCAGCAAGAGCACTGAGAAGTGAAAGCGATTGTGAAGGAGCTCTTTGGCTGCTCGTGTGCTCTTCGCTGCACTGCGCCGCTCGCAAGCGGCTTCGTTCTTCGGCGTCTGCCGTCCGGAGAGAGCTGAACTGCAGCGGTCAGTTTCAGCTCTGCCCAACAGCGCGCTCTCAGTTCTGCGGACAAGCACGCCCTGTTGCCTTGGCTCCGAGTGCAAAGTCCCTAGCGAGCACTCACTCAGTGCAATGCACCCAGAAAGACGCTCTCGCTCGTCTTTCAAGGAGCGATTCCTAACAGCACAAGCAGCAGAGGCACAAACTGGATGACGAGAAGGGACAATGTAGAACACGTCTCTGTCCTGGCACATTGTCGTGTGCGATACGTCCCTCCGGGTCTTCGGTCCTTGCGAAGCTCTATGTACTGCGAGCGCAGCTACTTGAAGCTGAGACGGACCGCGGAGCTAGCAGCGAATTCGGAGAGCGCTAAGCACGAAGTCAAGAAGCGAGACGTGTCCCTGCAACGCGGTGCTAAGAGCAGCTTCCTCGCGGCGGGGGCGAGCTCCGGCCACGAGACATTCTCGTCCTAGCAACGGATCTCTGTGAAGGGCGTAGGCGAAAAGCTTTCGATTTCCATTCGAACTGCGAGAAAGGCAGACTGGTACACGGAGCTCTGAGAACAAAGGTGCACGCCCTAGGCGGGCTTGGGCAGAAGCAGCGTTCTCGAGCGCTTGGCTGCCGGCACACTGCTGGGTATGTGGCGCCCCTGCGGCGGCTTCTGGCCGCCGGCAAGTGAAAGCGGAGCCAGGCGTGGGCGAGGGCGGTGAACGAAGCGGCTAAGTGCCGTGCTTGTGTGCACCACGTTAGAGGCTACTAGGAGAGGAAGGTGGTTGACTCTCGCTTGCCTTCCCAAGTGCCCTTAGCAGTCGGAAGGAGCAAGCTGAAGCACTGCTGCTTGTGCTGCTCCTTGGTTCCCTTGCAGCCCGCTCTGAAAGCATTGGCAGTCGCTTCTAGGCGCCGAGTTGCACACACACAGCACCACGCTAAGTGCCGCGGAGAAGGGAAATCCAGAGTGCAGCGAGGAGCTGGACGTGGCTTACGTGCAGTAAGGAGAAGGTGAACCTAAGCACAGCCTCTTCAATCTGGCCGCCTCTGCTCTGGTAGCAACTTTTGCAAGTCAGCAAAGGGAGACGCGAGTATGTAGAACGGAGGGCAGCTAGACGCCGTGTGTTATGCGCCCTTTCAGGGCTGCTGACAAGGGGCTACTTTAAGAACGCCTTCTTCGTCCTCGCGTCCTTCTCGCTTCGTTCTAGCTGCAAGGAGTACAGCACAGCGAAGGAGTGAGGACGGGCACTGCCCCAGCTTTCGCCCTGGCGTGCAACGGCTGTGTGCTGCTTTTCCAAGCAGCAAGAGCACTGAGAAGTGAAAGCGATTGTGAAGGAGCTCTTTGGCTGCTCGTGTGCTCTTCGCTGCACTGCGCCGCTCGCAAGCGGCTTCGTTCTTCGGCGTCTGCCGTCCGGAGAGAGCTGAACTGCAGCGGTCAGTTGCAGCTCTGCCCAACAGCGTGCTCTCAGTTCTGCGGACAAGCACGCCCTGTTGCCTTGGCTCCGAGTGCAAAGTCCCTAGCGAGCACTCACTCAGTGCAATGCACCCAGAAAGACGCTCTCGCTCGTCTTTCAAGGAGCGATTCCTAACAGCAGAAGCAGCAGAGGCACAAACTGGATGACGAGAAGGGACAATGTAGAACACGTCTCTGTCCTGGCACATTGTCGTGTGCGATACGTCCCTCCGGGTCTTCGGTCCTTGCGAAGCTCTATGTACTGCGAGCGCAGCTACTTGAAGCTGAGACGGACCGCGGAGCTAGCGGCGAATTCGGAGAGCGCTAAGCACGAAGTCAAGAAGCGAGACGTGTCCCTGCAACGCGGTGCTAAGAGCAGCTTCCTCGCGGCGGGGGCGAGCTCCGGCCACGAGACATTCTCGTCCTAGCAACGGATCTCTGTGAAGGGCGTAGGCGAAAAGCTTTCGATTTCCATTCGAACTGCGAGAAAGGCAGACTGTTACACAGAGCTCTGAGAACAAAGGTGCACGCCCTAGGCGGGCTTGGGCAGAAGCAGCGTTCTCGAGCGCTTGGCTGCCGGCACACTGCTGGGTATGTGGCGCCCCTGCGGCGGCTTCTGGCCGCCGGCAAGTGAAAGCGGAGCCAGGCGTGGGCGAGGGCGGTGAACGAAGCGGCTAAGTGCCGTGCTTGTGTGCACCACGTTAGAGGCTACTAGGAGAGGAAGGTGGTTGACTCTCGCTTGCCTTCCCAAGTGCCCTTAGCAGTCGGAAGGAGCAAGCTGAAGCACTGCTGCTTGTGCTGCTCCTTGGTTCCCTTGCAGCCCGCTCTGAAAGCATTGGCAGTCGCTTCTAGGCGCCGAGTTGCACACACACAGCACCACGCTAAGTGCCGCGGAGAAGGGAAATCCAGAGTGCAGCGAGGAGCTGGACGTGGCTTACGTGCAGTAAGGAGAAGGTGAACCTAAGCACAGCCTCTTCAATCTGGCCGCCTCTGCTCTGGTAGCAACTTTTGCAAGTCAGCAAAGGGAGACGCGAGTATGTAGAACGGAGGGCAGCGAGACGCCGTGTGTTATGCGCCCTTTCAGGGCTGCTGACAAGGGGCTACTTTAAGAACGCCTTCTTCGTCCTCGCGTCCTTCTCGCTTCGCTCTAGCTGCAAGGAGTAC
The DNA here is from genome assembly GCF_052056855.1 of Sturnus vulgaris. Lineage (NCBI taxonomy): Eukaryota > Metazoa > Chordata > Aves > Passeriformes > Sturnidae > Sturnus > Sturnus vulgaris. The sequence goes on from NC_142263.1 coordinate 11,220,870, forward strand.
AGCACAGCGAAGGAGTGAGGACGGGCACTGCCCCAGCTTTCGCCCTGGCGTGCAACGGCTGTGTGCTGCTTTTCCAAGCAGCAAGAGCACTGAGAAGTGAAAGCGATTGTGAAGGAGCTCTTTGGCTGCTCGTGTGCTCTTCGCTGCACTGCGCCGCTCGCAAGCGGCTTCGTTCTTCGGCGTCTGCCGTCCGGAGAGAGCTGAACTGCAGCGGTCAGTTTCAGCTCTGCCCAACAGCGCGCTCTCAGTTCTGCGGACAAGCACGCCCTGTTGCCTTGGCTCCGAGTGCAAAGTCCCTAGCGAGCACTCACTCAGTGCAATGCACCCAGAAAGACGCTCTCGCTCGTCTTTCAAGGAGCGATTCCTAACAGCAGAAGCAGCAGAGGCACAAACTGGATGACGAGAAGGGACAATGTAGAACACGTCTCTGTCCTGGCACATTGTCGTGTGCGATACGTCCCTCCGGGTCTTCGGTCCTTGCGAAGCTCTATGTACTGCGAGCGCAGCTACTTGAAGCTGAGACGGACCGCGGAGCTAGCGGCGAATTCGGAGAGCGCTAAGCACGAAGTCAAGAAGCGAGACGTGTCCCTGCAACGCGGTGCTAAGAGCAGCTTCCTCGCGGCGGGGGCGAGCTCCGGCCACGAGACATTCTCGTCCTAGCAACGGATCTCTGTGAAGGGCGTAGGCGAAAAGCTTTCGATTTCCATTCGAACTGCGAGAAAGGCAGACTGTTACACGGAGCTCTGAGAACAAAGGTGCACGCCCTAGGCGGGCTTGGGCAGAAGCAGCGTTCTCGAGCGCTTGGCTGCCGGCACACTGCTGGGTATGTGGCGCCCCTGCGGCGGCTTCTGGCCGCCGGCAAGTGAAAGCGGAGCCAGGCGTGGGCGAGGGCGGTGAACGAAGCGGCTAAGTGCCGTGCTTGTGTGCACCACGTTACAGGCTACTAGGAGAGGAAGGTGGTTGACTCTCGCTTGCCTTCCCAAGTGCCCTTAGCAGTCGGAAGGAGCAAGCTGAAGCACTGCTGCTTGTGCTGCTCCTTGGTTCCCTTGCAGCCCGCTCTGAAAGCATTGGCAGTCGCTTCTAGGCGCCGAGTTGCACACACACAGCACCACGCTAAGTGCCGCGGAGAAGGGAAATCCAGAGTGCAGCGAGGAGCTGGACGTGGCTTACGTGCAGTAAGGAGAAGGTGAACCTAAGCACAGCCTCTTCAATCTGGCCGCCTCTGCTCTGGTAGCAACTTTTGCAAGTCAGCAAAGGGAGACGCGAGTATGTAGAACGGAGGGCAGCGAGACGCCGTGTGTTATGCGCCCTTTCAGGGCTGCTGACAAGGGGCTACTTTAAGAACGCCTTCTTCGTCCTCGCGTCCTTCTCGCTTCGCTCTAGCTGCAAGGAGTACAGCACAGCGAAGGAGTGAGGACGGGCACTGCCCCAGCTTTCGCCCTGGCGTGCAACGGCTGTGTGCTGCTTTTCCAAGCAGCAAGAGCACTGAGAAGTGAAAGCGATTGTGAAGGAGCTCTTTGGCTGCTCGTGTGCTCTTCGCTGCACTGCGCCGCTCGCAAGCGGCTTCGTTCTTCGGCGTCTGCCGTCCGGAGAGAGCTGAACTGCAGCGGTCAGTTTCAGCTCTGCCCAACAGCGCGCTCTCAGTTCTGCGGACAAGCACGCCCTGTTGCCTTGGCTCCGAGTGCAAAGTCCCTAGCGAGCACTCACTCAGTGCAATGCACCCAGAAAGACGCTCTCGCTCGTCTTTCAAGGAGCGATTCCTAACAGCACAAGCAGCAGAGGCACAAACTGGATGACGAGAAGGGACAATGTAGAACACGTCTCTGTCCTGGCACATTGTCGTGTGCGATACGTCCCTCCGGGTCTTCGGTCCTTGCGAAGCTCTATGTACTGCGAGCGCAGCTACTTGAAGCTGAGACGGACCGCGGAGCTAGCAGCGAATTCGGAGAGCGCTAAGCACGAAGTCAAGAAGCGAGACGTGTCCCTGCAACGCGGTGCTAAGAGCAGCTTCCTCGCGGCGGGGGCGAGCTCCGGCCATAAGACATTCTCGTCCTAGCAACGGATCTCTGTGAAGGGCGTAGGCGAAAAGCTTTCGATTTCCATTCGAACTGCGAGAAAGGCAGACTGGTACACGGAGCTCTGAGAACAAAGGTGCACGCCCTAGGCGGGCTTGGGCAGAAGCAGCGTTCTCGAGCGCTTGGCTGCCGGCACACTGCTGGGTATGTGGCGCCCCTGCGGCGGCTTCTGGCCGCCGGCAAGTGAAAGCGGAGCCAGGCGTGGGCGAGGGCGGTGAACGAAGCGGCTAAGTGCCGTGCTTGTGTGCACCACGTTAGAGGCTACTAGGAGAGGAAGGTGGTTGACTCTCGCTTGCCTTCCCAAGTGCCCTTAGCAGTCGGAAGGAGCAAGCTGAAGCACTGCTGCTTGTGCTGCTCCTTGGTTCCCTTGCAGCCCGCTCTGAAAGCATTGGCAGTCGCTTCTAGGCGCCGAGTTGCACACACACAGCACCACGCTAAGTGCCGCGGAGAAGGGAAATCCAGAGTGCAGCGAGGAGCTGGACGTGGCTTACGTGCAGTAAGGAGAAGGTGAACCTAAGCACAGCCTCTTCAATCTGGCCGCCTCTGCTCTGGTAGCAACTTTTGCAAGTCAGCAAAGGGAGACGCGAGTATGTAGAACGGAGGGCAGCGAGACGCCGTGTGTTATGCGCCCTTTCAGGGCTGCTGACAAGGGGCTACTTTAAGAACGCCTTCTTCGTCCTCGCGTCCTTCTCGCTTCGCTCTAGCTGCAAGGAGTACAGCACAGCGAAGGAGTGAGGACGGGCACTGCCCCAGCTTTCGCCCTGGCGTGCAACGGCTGTGTGCTGCTTTTCCAAGCAGCAAGAGCACTGAGAAGTGAAAGCGATTGTGAAGGAGCTCTTTGGCTGCTCGTGTGCTCTTCGCTGCACTGCGCCGCTCGCAAGCGGCTTCGTTCTTCGGCGTCTGCCGTCCGGAGAGAGCTGAACTGCAGCGGTCAGTTTCAGCTCTGCCCAACAGCGCGCTCTCAGTTCTGCGGACAAGCACGCCCTGTTGCCTTGGCTCCGAGTGCAAAGTCCCTAGCGAGCACTCACTCAGTGCAATGCACCCAGAAAGACGCTCTCGCTCGTCTTTCAAGGAGCGATTCCTAACAGCAGAAGCAGCAGAGGCACAAACTGGATGACGAGAAGGGACAATGTAGAACACGTCTCTGTCCTGGCACATTGTCGTGTGCGATACGTCCCTCCGGGTCTTCGGTCCTTGCGAAGCTCTATGTACTGCGAGCGCTGCTACTTGAAGCTGAGACGGACCGCGGAGCTAGCGGCGAATTCGGAGAGCGCTAAGCACGAAGTCAAGAAGCGAGACGTGTCCCTGCAACGCGGTGCTAAGAGCAGCTTCCTCGCGGCGGGGGCGAGCTCCGGCCACGAGACATTCTCGTCCTAGCAACGGATCTCTGTGAAGGGCGTAGGCGAAAAGCTTTCGATTTCCATTCGAACTGCGAGAAAGGCAGACTGTTACACGGAGCTCTGAGAACAAAGGTGCACGCCCTAGGCGGGCTTGGGCAGAAGCAGCGTTCTCGAGCGCTTGGCTGCCGGCACACTGCTGGGTATGTGGCGCCCCTGCGGCGGCTTCTGGCCGCCGGCAAGTGAAAGCGGAGCCAGGCGTGGGCGAGGGCGGTGAACGAAGCGGCTAAGTGCCGTGCTTGTGTGCACCACGTTAGAGGCTACTAGGAGAGGAAGGTGGTTGACTCTCGCTTGCCTTCCCAAGTGCCCTTAGCAGTCGGAAGGAGCAAGCTGAAGCACTGCTGCTTGTGCTGCTCCTTGGTTCCCTTGCAGCCCGCTCTGAAAGCATTGGCGGTCACTTCTAGGCGCCGAGTTGCACACACACAGCACCACGCTAAGTGCCGCGGAGAAGGGAAATCCAGAGTGCAGCGAGGAGCTGGACGTGGCTTACGTGCAGTAAGGAGAAGGTGAACCTAAGCACAGCCTCTTCAATCTGGCCGCCTCTGCTCTGGTAGCAACTTTTGCAAGTCAGCAAAGGGAGACGCGAGTATGTAGAACGGAGGGCAGCGAGACGCCGTGTGTTATGCGCCCTTTCAGGGCTGCTGACAAGGGGCTACTTTAAGAACGCCTTCTTCGTCCTCGCGTTCTTCTCGCTTCGCTCTAGCTGCAAGGAGTACAGCACAGCGAAGGAGTGAGGACGGGCACTGCCCCAGCTTTCGCCCTGGCGTGCAACGGCTGTGTGCTGCTTTTCCAAGCAGCAAGAGCACTGAGAAGTGAAAGCGATTGTGAAGGAGCTCTTTGGCTGCTCGTGTGCTCTTCGCTGCACTGCGCCGCTCGCAAGCGGCTTCGTTCTTCGGCGTCTGCCGTCCGGAGAGAGCTGAACTGCAGCGGTCAGTTTCAGCTCTGCCCAACAGCGCGCTCTCAGTTCTGCGGACAAGCACGCCCTGTTGCCTTGGCTCCGAGTGCAAAGTCCCTAGCGAGCACTCACTCAGTGCAATGCACCCAGAAAGACGCTCTCGCTCGTCTTTCAAGGAGCGATTCCTAACAGCAGAAGCAGCAGAGGCACAAACTGGATGACGAGAAGGGACAATGTAGAACACGTCTCTGTCCTGGCACATTGTCGTGTGCGATACGTCCCTCCGGGTCTTCGGTCCTTGCGAAGCTCTATGTACTGCGAGCGCTGCTACTTGAAGCTGAGACGGACCGCGGAGCTAGCGGCGAATTCGGAGAGCGCTAAGCACGAAGTCAAGAAGCGAGACGTGTCCCTGCAACGCGGTGCTAAGAGCAGCTTCCTCGCGGCGGGGGCGAGCTCCGGCCACGAGACATTCTCGTCCTAGCAACGGATCTCTGTGAAGGGCGTAGGCGAAAAGCTTTCGATTTCCATTCGAACTGCGAGAAAGGCAGACTGTTACACGGAGCTCTGAGAACAAAGGTGCACGCCCTAGGCGGGCTTGGGCAGAAGCAGCGTTCTCGAGCTCTTGGCTGCCGGCACACTGCTGGGTATGTGGCGCCCCTGCGGCGGCTTCTGGCCGCCGGCAAGTGAAAGCGGAGCCAGGCGTGGGCGAGGGCGGTGAACGAAGCGGCTAAGTGCCGTGCTTGTGTGCACCACGTTAGAGGCTACTAGGAGAGGAAGGTGGTTGACTCTCGCTTGCCTTCCCAAGTGCCCTTAGCAGTCGGAAGGAGCAAGCTGAAGCACTGCTGCTTGTGCTGCTCCTTGGTTCCCTTGCAGCCCGCTCTGAAAGCATTGGCGGTCACTTCTAGGCGCCGAGTTGCACACACACAGCACCACGCTAAGTGCCGCGGAGAAGGGAAATCCAGAGTGCAGCGAGGAGCTGGACGTGGCTTACGTGCAGTAAGGAGAAGGTGAACCTAAGCACAGCCTCTTCAATCTGGCCGCCTCTGCTCTGGTAGCAACTTTTGCAAGTCAGCAAAGGGAGACGCGAGTATGTAGAACGGAGGGCAGCGAGACGCCGTGTGTTATGCGCCCTTTCAGGGCTGCTGACAAGGGGCTACTTTAAGAACGCCTTCTTCGTCCTCGCGTCCTTCTCGCTTCGCTCTAGCTGCAAGGAGTACAGCACAGCGAAGGAGTGAGGACGGGCACTGCCCCAGCTTTCGCCCTGGCGTGCAACGGCTGTGTGCTGCTTTTCCAAGCAGCAAGAGCACTGAGAAGTGAAAGCGATTGTGAAGGAGCTCTTTGGCTGCTCGTGTGCTCTTCGCTGCACTGCGCCGCTCGCAAGCGGCTTCGTTCTTCGGCGTCTGCCGTCCGGAGAGAGCTGAACTGCAGCGGTCAGTTTCAGCTCTGCCCAACAGCGCGCTCTCAGTTCTGCGGACAAGCACGCCCTGTTGCCTTGGCTCCGAGTGCAAAGTCCCTAGCGAGCACTCACTCAGTGCAATGCACCCAGAAAGACGCTCTCGCTCGTCTTTCAAGGAGCGATTCCTAACAGCAGAAGCAGCAGAGGCACAAACTGGATGACGAGAAGGGACAATGTAGAACACGTCTCTGTCCTGGCACATTGTCGTGTGCGATACGTCCCTCCGGGTCTTCGGTCCTTGCGAAGCTCTATGTACTGCGAGCGCTGCTACTTGAAGCTGAGACGGACCGCGGAGCTAGCGGCGAATTCGGAGAGCGCTAAGCACGAAGTCAAGAAGCGAGACGTGTCCCTGCAACGCGGTGCTAAGAGCAGCTTCCTCGCGGCGGGGGCGAGCTCCGGCCACGAGACATTCTCGTCCTAGCAACGGATCTCTGTGAAGGGCGTAGGCGAAAAGCTTTCGATTTCCATTCGAACTGCGAGAAAGGCAGACTGGTACACGGAGCTCTGAGAACAAAGGTGCACGCCCTAGGCGGGCTTGGGCAGAAGCAGCGTTCTCGAGCGCTTGGCTGCCGGCACACTGCTGGGTATGTGGCGCCCCTGCGGCGGCTTCTGGCCGCCGGCAAGTGAAAGCGGAGCCAGGCGTGGGCGAGGGCGGTGAACGAAGCGGCTAAGTGCCGTGCTTGTGTGCACCACGTTAGAGGCTACTAGGAGAGGAAGGTGGTTGACTCTCGCTTGCCTTCCCAAGTGCCCTTAGCAGTCGGAAGGAGCAAGCTGAAGCATTGCTGCTTGTGCTGCTCCTTGGTTCCCTTGCAGCCCGCTCTGAAAGCATTGGCAGTCGCTTCTAGGCGCCGAGTTGCACACACACAGCACCACGCTAAGTGCCGCGGAGAAGGGAAATCCAGAGTGCAGCGAGGAGCTGGACGTGGCTTACGTGCAGTAAGGAGAAGGTGAACCTAAGCACAGCCTCTTCAATCTGGCCGCCTCTGCTCTGGTAGCAACTTTTGCAAGTCAGCAAAGGGAGACGCGAGTATGTAGAACGGAGGGCAGCGAGACGCCGTGTGTTATGCGCCCTTTCAGGGCTGCTGACAAGGGGCTACTTTAAGAACGCCTTCTTCGTCCTCGCGTCCTTCTCGCTTCGTTCTAGCTGCAAGGAGTACAGCACAGCGAAGGAGTGAGGACGGGCACTGCCCCAGCTTTCGCCCTGGCGTGCAACGGCTGTGTGCTGCTTTTCCAAGCAGCAAGAGCACTGAGAAGTGAAAGCGATTGTGAAGGAGCTCTTTGGCTGCTCGTGTGCTCTTCGCTGCACTGCGCCGCTCGCAAGCGGCTTCGTTCTTCGGCGTCTGCCGTCCGGAGAGAGCTGAACTGCAGCGGTCAGTTTCAGCTCTGCCCAACAGCGCGCTCTCAGTTCTGCGGACAAGCACGCCCTGTTGCCTTGGCTCCGAGTGCAAAGTCCCTAGCGAGCACTCACTCAGTGCAATGCACCCAGAAAGACGCTCTCGCTCGTCTTTCAAGGAGCGATTCCTAACAGCAGAAGCAGCAGAGGCACAAACTGGATGACGAGAAGGGACAATGTAGAACACGTCTCTGTCCTGGCACATTGTCGTGTGCGATACGTCCCTCCGGGTCTTCGGTCCTTGCGAAGCTCTATGTACTGCGAGCGCAGCTACTTGAAGCTGAGACGGACCGCGGAGCTAGCAGCGAATTCGGAGAGCGCTAAGCACGAAGTCAAGAAGCGAGACGTGTCCCTGCAACGCGGTGCTAAGAGCAGCTTCCTCGCGGCGGGGGCGAGCTCCGGCCATAAGACATTCTCGTCCTAGCAACGGATCTCTGTGAAGGGCGTAGGCGAAAAGCTTTCGATTTCCATTCGAACTGCGAGAAAGGCAGACTGGTACACGGAGCTTTGAGAACAAAGGTGCACGCCCTAGGCGGGCTTGGGCAGAAGCAGCGTTCTCGAGCGCTTGGCTGCCGGCACACTGCTGGGTATGTGGCGCCCCTGCGGCGGCTTCTGGCCGCCGGCAAGTGAAAGCGGAGCCAGGCGTGGGCGAGGGCGGTGAACGAAGCGGCTAAGTGCCGTGCTTGTGTGCACCACGTTAGAGGCTACTAGGAGAGGAAGGTGGTTGACTCTCGCTTGCCTTCCCAAGTGCCCTTAGCAGTCGGAAGGAGCAAGCTGAAGCACTGCTGCTTGTGCTGCTCCTTGGTTCCCTTGCAGCCCGCTCTGAAAGCATTGGCAGTCGCTTCTAGGCGCCGAGTTGCACACACACAGCACCACGCTAAGTGCCGCGGAGAAGGGAAATCCAGAGTGCAGCGAGGAGCTGGACGTGGCTTACGTGCAGTAAGGAGAAGGTGAACCTAAGCACAGCCTCTTCAATCTGGCCGCCTCTGCTCTGGTAGCAACTTTTGCAAGTCGGCAAAGGGAGACGCGAGTATGTAGAACGGAGGGCAGCTAGACGCCGAGTGTTATGCGCCCTTTCAGGGCTGCTGCCAGGGGGCTACTTTAAGAACGCCTTCTTCGTCCTCGCGTCCTTCTCGCTTCGCTCTAGCTGCAAGGAGTACAGCACAGCGAAGGAGTGAGGACGGGCACTGCCCCAGCTTTCGCCCTGGCGTGCAACGGCTGTGTGCTGCTTTTCCAAGCAGCAAGAGCACTGAGAAGTGAAAGCGATTGTGAAGGAGCTCTTTGGCTGCTCGTGTGCTCTTCGCTGCACTGCGCCGCTCGCAAGCGGCTTCGTTCTTCGGCGTCTGCCGTCCGGAGAGAGCTGAACTGCAGCGGTCAGTTTCAGCTCTGCCCAACAGCGCGCTCTCAGTTCTGCGGACAAGCACGCCCTGTTGCCTTGGCTCCGAGTGCAAAGTCCCTAGCGAGCACTCACTCAGTGCAATGCACCCAGAAAGACGCTCTCGCTCGTCTTTCAAGGAGCGATTCCTAACAGCAGAAGCAGCAGAGGCACAAACTGGATGACGAGAAGGGACAATGTAGAACACGTCTCTGTCCTGGCACATTGTCGTGTGCGATACGTCCCTCCGGGTCTTCGGTCCTTGCGAAGCTCTATGTACTGCGAGCGCTGCTACTTGAAGCTGAGACGGACCGCGGAGCTAGCGGCGAATTCGGAGAGCGCTAAGCACGAAGTCAAGAAGCGAGACGTGTCCCTGCAACGCGGTGCTAAGAGCAGCTTCCTCGCGGCGGGGGCGAGCTCCGGCCACGAGACATTCTCGTCCTAGCAACGGATCTCTGTGAAGGGCGTAGGCGAAAAGCTTTCGATTTCCATTCGAACTGCGAGAAAGGCAGACTGTTACACGGAGCTCTGAGAACAAAGGTGCACGCCCTAGGCGGGCTTGGGCAGAAGCAGCGTTCTCGAGCTCTTGGCTGCCGGCACACTGCTGGGTATGTGGCGCCCCTGCGGCGGCTTCTGGCCGCCGGCAAGTGAAAGCGGAGCCAGGCGTGGGCGAGGGCGGTGAACGAAGCGGCTAAGTGCCGTGCTTGTGTGCACCACGTTAGAGGCTACTAGGAGAGGAAGGTGGTTGACTCTCGCTTGCCTTCCCAAGTGCCCTTAGCAGTCGGAAGGAGCAAGCTGAAGCACTGCTGCTTGTGCTGCTCCTTGGTTCCCTTGCAGCCCGCTCTGAAAGCATTGGCAGTCGCTTCTAGGCGCCGAGTTGCACACACACAGCACCACGCTAAGTGCCGCGGAGAAGGGAAATCCAGAGTGCAGCGAGGAGCTGGACGTGGCTTACGTGCAGTAAGGAGAAGGTGAACCTAAGCACAGCCTCTTCAATCTGGCCGCCTCTGCTCTGGTAGCAACTTTTGCAAGTCAGCAAAGGGAGACGCGAGTATGTAGAACGGAGGGCAGCGAGACGCCGTGTGTTATGCGCCCTTTCAGGGCTGCTGACAAGGGGCTACTTTAAGAACGCCTTCTTCGTCCTCGCGTCCTTCTCGCTTCGCTCTAGCTGCAAGGAGTACAGCACAGCGAAGGAGTGAGGACGGGCACTGCCCCAGCTTTCGCCCTGGCGTGCAACGGCTGTGTGCTGCTTTTCCAAGCAGCAAGAGCACTGAGAAGTGAAAGCGATTGTGAAGGAGCTCTTTGGCTGCTCGTGTGCTCTTCGCTGCACTGCGCCGCTCGCAAGCGGCTTCGTTCTTCGGCGTCTGCCGTCCGGAGAGAGCTGAACTGCAGCGGTCAGTTTCAGCTCTGCCCAACAGCGCGCTCTCAGTTCTGCGGACAAGCACGCCCTGTTGCCTTGGCTCCGAGTGCAAAGTCCCTAGCGAGCACTCACTCAGTGCAATGCACCCAGAAAGACGCTCTCGCTCGTCTTTCAAGGAGCGATTCCTAACAGCAGAAGCAGCAGAGGCACAAACTGGATGACGAGAAGGGACAATGTAGAACACGTCTCTGTCCTGGCACATTGTCGTGTGCGATACGTCCCTCCGGGTCTTCGGTCCTTGCGAAGCTCTATGTACTGCGAGCGCTGCTACTTGAAGCTGAGACGGACCGCGGAGCTAGCGGCGAATTCGGAGAGCGCTAAGCACGAAGTCAAGAAGCGAGACGTGTCCCTGCAACGCGGTGCTAAGAGCAGCTTCCTCGCGGCGGGGGCGAGCTCCGGCCACGAGACATTCTCGTCCTAGCAACGGATCTCTGTGAAGGGCGTAGGCGAAAAGCTTTCGATTTCCATTCCAACTGCGAGAAAGGCAGACTGTTACACGGAGCTCTGAGAACAAAGGTGCACGCCCTAGGCGGGCTTGGGCAGAAGCAGCGTTCTCGAGCGCTTGGCTGCCGGCACACTGCTGGGTATGTGGCGCCCCTGCGGCGGCTTCTGGCCGCCGGCAAGTGAAAGCGGAGCCAGGCGTGGGCGAGGGCGGTGAACGAAGCGGCTAAGTGCCGTGCTTGTGTGCACCACGTTAGAGGCTACTAGGAGAGGAAGGTGGTTGACTCTCGCTTGCCTTCCCAAGTGCCCTTAGCAGTCGGAAGGAGCAAGCTGAAGCACTGCTGCTTGTGCTGCTCCTTGGTTCCCTTGCAGCCCGCTCTGAAAGCATTGGCGGTCACTTCTAGGCGCCGAGTTGCACACACACAGCACCACGCTAAGTGCCGCGGAGAAGGGAAATCCAGAGTGCAGCGAGGAGCTGGACGTGGCTTACGTGCAGTAAGGAGAAGGTGAACCTAAGCACAGCCTCTTCAATCTGGCCGCCTCTGCTCTGGTAGCAACTTTTGCAAGTCAGCAAAGGGAGACGCGAGTATGTAGAACGGAGGGCAGCGAGACGCCGTGTGTTATGCGCCCTTTCAGGGCTGCTGACAAGGGGCTACTTTAAGAACGCCTTCTTCGTCCTCGCGTCCTTCTCGCTTCGCTCTAGCTGCAAGGAGTACAGCACAGCGAAGGAGTGAGGACGGGCACTGCCCCAGCTTTCGCCCTGGCGTGCAACGGCTGTGTGCTGCTTTTCCAAGCAGCAAGAGCACTGAGAAGTGAAAGCGATTGTGAAGGAGCTCTTTGGCTGCTCGTGTGCTCTTCGCTGCACTGCGCCGCTCGCAAGCGGCTTCGTTCTTCGGCGTCTGCCGTCCGGAGAGAGCTGAACTGCAGCGGTCAGTTTCAGCTCTGCCCAACAGCGCGCTCTCAGTTCTGCGGACAAGCACGCCCTGTTGCCTTGGCTCCGAGTGCAAAGTCCCTAGCGAGCACTCACTCAGTGCAATGCACCCAGAAAGACGCTCTCGCTCGTCTTTCAAGGAGCGATTCCTAACAGCAGAAGCAGCAGAGGCACAAACTGGATGACGAGAAGGGACAATGTAGAACACGTCTCTGTCCTGGCACATTGTCGTGTGCGATACGTCCCTCCGGGTCTTCGGTCCTTGCGAAGCTCTATGTACTGCGAGCGCTGCTACTTGAAGCTGAGACGGACCGCGGAGCTAGCGGCGAATTCGGAGAGCGCTAAGCACGAAGTCAAGAAGCGAGACGTGTCCCTGCAACGCGGTGCTAAGAGCAGCTTCCTCGCGGCGGGGGCGAGCTCCGGCCACGAGACATTCTCGTCCTAGCAACGGATCTCTGTGAAGGGCGTAGGCGAAAAGCTTTCGATTTCCATTCGAACTGCGAGAAAGGCAGACTGTTACACGGAGCTCTGAGAACAAAGGTGCACGCCCTAGGCGGGCTTGGGCAGAAGCAGCGTTCTCGAGCTCTTGGCTGCCGGCACACTGCTGGGTATGTGGCGCCCCTGCGGCGGCTTCTGGCCGCCGGCAAGTGAAAGCGGAGCCAGGCGTGGGCGAGGGCGGTGAACGAAGCGGCTAAGTGCCGTGCTTGTGTGCACCACGTTAGAGGCTACTAGGAGAGGAAGGTGGTTGACTCTCGCTTGCCTTCCCAAGTGCCCTTAGCAGTCGGAAGGAGCAAGCTGAAGCACTGCTGCTTGTGCTGCTCCTTGGTTCCCTTGCAGCCCGCTCTGAAAGCATTGGCGGTCGCTTCTAGGCGCCGAGTTGCACACACACAGCACCACGCTAAGCGCCGCGGAGAAGGGAAATCCAGAGTGCAGCGAGGAGCTGGACGTGGCTTACGTGCAGTAAGGAGAAGGTGAACCTAAGCACAGCCTCTTCAATCTGGCCGCCTCTGCTCTGGTAGCAACTTTTGCAAGTCAGCAAAGGGAGACGCGAGTATGTAGAACGGAGGGCAGCGAGACGCCGTGTGTTATGCGCCCTTTCAGGGCTGCTGACAAGGGGCTACTTTAAGAACGCCTTCTTCGTCCTCGCGTCCTTCTCGCTTCGTTCTAGCTGCAAGGAGTACAGCACAGCGAAGGAGTGAGGACGGGCACTGCCCCAGCTTTCGCCCTGGCGTGCAACGGCTGTGTGCTGCTTTTCCAAGCAGCAAGAGCACTGAGAAGTGAAAGCGATTGTGAAGGAGCTCTTTGGCTGCTCGTGTGCTCTTCGCTGCACTGCGCCGCTCGCAAGCGGCTTCGTTCTTCGGCGTCTGCCGTCCGGAGAGAGCTGAACTGCAGCGGTCAGTTTCAGCTCTGCCCAACAGCGCGCTCTCAGTTCTGCGGACAAGCACGCCCTGTTGCCTTGGCTCCGAGTGCAAAGTCCCTAGCGAGCACTCACTCAGTGCAATGCACCCAGAAAGACGCTCTCGCTCGTCTTTCAAGGAGCGATTCCTAACAGCAGAAGCAGCAGAGGCACAAACTGGATGACGAGAAGGGACAATGTAGAACACGTCTCTGTCCTGGCACATTGTCGTGTGCGATACGTCCCTCCGGGTCTTCGGTCCTTGCGAAGCTCTATGTACTGCGAGCGCAGCTACTTGAAGCTGAGACGGACCGCGGAGCTAGCAGCGAATTCGGAGAGCGCTAAGCACGAAGTCAAGAAGCGAGACGTGTCCCTGCAACGCGGTGCTAAGAGCAGCTTCCTCGCGGCGGGGGCGAGCTCCGGCCACGAGACATTCTCGTCCTAGCAACGGATCTCTGTGAAGGGCGTAGGCGAAAAGCTTTCGATTTCCATTCGAACTGCGAGAAAGGCAGACTGGTACACGGAGCTCTGAGAACAAAGGTGCACGCCCTAGGCGGGCTTGGGCAGAAGCAGCGTTCTCGAGCGCTTGGCTGCCGGCACACTGCTGGGTATGTGGCGCCCCTGCGGCGGCTTCTGGCCGCCGGCAAGTGAAAGCGGAGCCAGGCGTGGGCGAGGGCGGTGAACGAAGCGGCTAAGTGCCGTGCTTGTGTGCACCACGTTAGAGGCTACTAGGAGAGGAAGGTGGTTGACTCTCGCTTGCCTTCCCAAGTGCCCTTAGCAGTCGGAAGGAGCAAGCTGAAGCACTGCTGCTTGTGCTGCTCCTTGGTTCCCTTGCAGCCCGCTCTGAAAGCATTGGCAGTCGCTTCTAGGCGCCGAGTTGCACACACACAGCACCACGCTAAGTGCCGCGGAGAAGGGAAATCCAGAGTGCAGCGAGGAGCTGGACGTGGCTTACGTGCAGTAAGGAGAAGGTGAACCTAAGCACAGCCTCTTCAATCTGGCCGCCTCTGCTCTGGTAGCAACTTTTGCAAGTCGGCAAAGGGAGACGCGAGTATGTAGAACGGAGGGCAGCTAGACGCCGAGTGTTATGCGCCCTTTCAGGGCTGCTGCCAGGGGGCTACTTTAAGAACGCCTTCTTCGTCCTCGCGTCCTTCTCGCTTCGCTCTAGCTGCAAGGAGTACAGCACAGCGAAGGAGTGAGGACGGGCACTGCCCCAGCTTTCGCCCTGGCGTGCAACGGCTGTGTGCTGCTTTTCCAAGCAGCAAGAGCACTGAGAAGTGAAAGCGATTGTGAAGGAGCTCTTTGGCTGCTCGTGTGCTCTTCGCTGCACTGCGCCGCTCGCAAGCGGCTTCGTTCTTCGGCGTCTGCCGTCCGGAGAGAGCTGAACTGCAGCGGTCAGTTTCAGCTCTGCCCAACAGCGCGCTCTCAGTTCTGCGGACAAGCACGCCCTGTTGCCTTGGCTCCGAGTGCAAAGTCCCTAGCGAGCACTCACTCAGTGCAATGCACCCAGAAAGACGCTCTCGCTCGTCTTTCAAGGAGCGATTCCTAACAGCAGAAGCAGCAGAGGCACAAACTGCATGACGAGAAGGGACAATGTAGAACACGTCTCTGTCCTGGCACATTGTCGTGTGCGATACGTCCCTCCGGGTCTTCGGTCCTTGCGAAGCTCTACGTACTGCGAGCGCAGCTACTTGAAGCTGAGACCGACCGCGGAGCTAGCAGCGAATTCGGAGAGCGCTAAGCACGAAGTCAAGAAGCGAGACGTGTCCCTGCAACGCGGTGCTAAGAGCAGCTTCCTCGCGGCGGGGGCGAGCTCCGGCCACAAGACATTCTCGTCCTAGCAACGGATCTCTGTGAAGGGCGTAGGCGAAAAGCTTTCGATTTCCATTCGAACTGCGAGAAAGGCAGACTGTTACACGGAGCTCTGAGAACAAAGGTGCACGCCCTAGGCGGGCTTGGGCAGAAGCAGCGTTCTCGAGCGCTTGGCTGCCGGCACACTGCTGGGTATGTGGCGCCCCTGCGGCGGCTTCTGGCCGCCGGCAAGTGAAAGCGGAGCCAGGCGTGGGCGAGGGCGGTGAACGAAGCGGCTAAGTGCCGTGCTTGTGTGCACCACGTTAGAGGCTACTAGGAGAGGAAGGTGGTTGACTCTCGCTTGCCTTCCCAAGTGCCCTTAGCAGTCGGAAGGAGCAAGCTGAAGCACTGCTGCTTGTGCTGCTCCTTGGTTCCCTTGCAGCCCGCTCTGAAAGCATTGGCGGTCGCTTCTAGGCGCCGAGTTGCACACACACAGCACCACGCTAAGTGCCGCGGAGAAGGGAAATCCAGAGTGCAGCGAGGAGCTGGACGTGGCTTACGTGCAGTAAGGAGAAGGTGAACCTAAGCACAGCCTCTTCAATCTGGCCGCCTCTGCTCTGGTAGCAACTTTTGCAAGTCAGCAAAGGGAGACGCGAGTATGTAGAACGGAGGGCAGCGAGACGCCGTGTGTTATGCGCCCTTTCAGGGCTGCTGACAAGGGGCTACTTTAAGAACGCCTTCTTCGTCCTCGCGTCCTTCTCGCTTCGCTCTAGCTGCAAGGAGTACAGCACAGCGAAGGAGTGAGGACGGGCACTGCCCCAGCTTTTGCCCTGGCGTGCAACGGCTGTGTGCTGCTTTTCCAAGCAGCAAGAGCACTGAGAAGTGAAAGCGATTGTGAAGGAGCTCTTTGGCTGCTCGTGTGCTCTTCGCTGCACTGCGCCGCTCGCAAGCGGCTTCGTTCTTCGGCGTCTGCCGTCCGGAGAGAGCTGAACTGCAGCGGTCAGTTTCAGCTCTGCCCAACAGCGCGCTCTCAGTTCTGCGGACAAGCACGCCCTGTTGCCTTGGCTCCGAGTGCAAAGTCCCTAGCGAGCACTCACTCAGTGCAATGCACCCAGAAAGACGCTCTCGCTCGTCTTTCAAGGAGCGATTCCTAACAGCAGAAGCAGCAGAGGCACAAACAGGATGACGAGAAGGGACAATGTAGAACACGTCTCTGTCCTGGCACATTGTCGTGTGCGATACGTCCCTCCGGGTCTTCGGTCCTTGCGAAGCTCTGTGTACTGCGAGCGCAGCTACTTGAAGCTGAGACGGACCGCGGAGCTAGCAGCGAATTCGGAGAGCGCTAAGCACGAAGTCAAGAAGCGAGACGTGTCCCTGCAACGCGGTGCTAAGAGCAGCTTCCTCGCGGCGGGGGCGAGCTCCGGCCACAAGACATTCTCGTCCTAGCAACGGATCTCTGTGAAGGGCGTAGGCGAAAAGCTTTCGATTTCCATTCGAACTGCGAGAAAGGCAGACTGTTACACGGAGCTCTGAGAACAAAGGTGCACGCCCTAGGCGGGCTTGGGCAGAAGCAGCGTTCTCGAGCGCTTGGCTGCCGGCACACTGCTGGGTATGTGGCGCCCCTGCGGCGGCTTCTGGCCGCCGGCAAGTGAAAGCGGAGCAAGGCGTGGGCGAGGGCGGTGAACGAAGTGGCTAAGTGCCGTGCTTGTGTGCACCACGTTAGAGGCTACTAGGAGAGGAAGGTGGTTGACTCTCGCTTGCCTTCCCAAGTGCCCTTAGCAGTCGGAAGGAGCAAGCTGAAGCACTGCTGCTTGTGCTGCTCCTTGGTTCCCTTGCAGCCCGCTCTGAAAGCATTGGCAGTCGCTTCTAGGCGCCGAGTTGCACACACACAGCACCACGCTAAGTGCCGCGGAGAAGGGAAATCCAGAGTGCAGCGAGGAGCTTGACGTGGCTTACGTGCAGTAAGGAGAAGGTGAACCTAAGCAGTGCCTCTTCAATCTGGCCGCCTCTGCTCTGGTAGCAACTTTTGCAAGTCGGCAAAGGGAGACGCGAGTATGTAGAACGGAGGGCAGCGAGACGCCGTGTGTTATGCGCCCTTTCAGGGCTGCTGACAAGGGGCTACTTTAAGAACGCCTTCTTCGTCCTCGCGTCCTTCTCGCTTCGCTCTAGCTGCAAGGAGTACAGCACAGCGAAGGAGTGAGGACGGGCACTGCCCCAGCTTTTGCCCTGGCGTGCAACGGCTGTGTGCTGCTTTTCCAAGCAGCAAGAGCACTGAGAAGTGAAAGCGATTGTGAAGGAGCTCTTTGGCTGCTCGTGTGCTCTTCGCTGCACTGCGCCGCTCGCAAGCGGCTTCGTTCTTCGGCGTCTGCCGTCCGGAGAGAGCTGAACTGCAGCGGTCAGTTTCAGCTCTGCCCAACAGCGCGCTCTCAGTTCTGCGGACAAGCACGCCCTGTTGCCTTGGCTCCGAGTGCAAAGTCCCTAGCGAGCACTCACTCAGTGCAATGCACCCAGAAAGACGCTCTCGCTCGTCTTTCAAGGAGCGATTCCTAACAGCAGAAGCAGCAGAGGCACAAACTGGATGACGAGAAGGGACAATGTAGAACACGTCTCTGTCCTGGCACATTGTCGTGTGCGATACGTCCCTCCGGGTCTTCGGTCCTTGCGAAGCTCTATGTACTGCGAGCGCTGCTACTTGAAGCTGAGACGGACCGCGGAGCTAGCGGCGAATTCGGAGAGCGCTAAGCACGAAGTCAAGAAGCGAGACGTGTCCCTGCAACGCGGTGCTAAGAGCAGCTTCCTCGCGGCGGGGGCGAGCTCCGGCCACGAGACATTCTCGTCCTAGCAACGGATCTCTGTGAAGGGCGTAGGCGAAAAGCTTTCGATTTCCATTCGAACTGCGAGAAAGGCAGACTGTTACACGGAGCTCTGAGAACAAAGGTGCACGCCCTAGGCTGGCTTGGGCAGAAGCAGCGTTCTCGAGCGCTTGGCTGCCGGCACACTGCTGGGTATGTGGCGCCCCTGCGGCGGCTTCTGGCCGCCGGCAAGTGAAAGCGGAGCCAGGCGTGGGCGAGGGCGGTGAACGAAGCGGCTAAGTGCCGTGCTTGTGTGCACCACGTTAGAGGCTACTAGGAGAGGAAGGTGGTTGACTCTCGCTTGCCTTCCCAAGTGCCCTTAGCAGTCGGAAGGAGCAAGCTGAAGCACTGCTGCTTGTGCTGCTCCTTGGTTCCCTTGCAGCCCGCTCTGAAAGCATTGGCGGTCGCTTCTAGGCGCCGAGTTGCACACACACAGCACCACGCTAAGTGCCGCGGAGAAGGGAAATCCAGAGTGCAGCGAGGAGCTGGACGTGGCTTACGTGCAGTAAGGAGAAGGTGAACCTAAGCACAGCCTCTTCAATCTGGCCGCCTCTGCTCTGGTAGCAACTTTTGCAAGTCAGCAAAGGGAGACGCGAGTATGTAGAACGGAGGGCAGCGAGACGCCGTGTGTTATGCGCCCTTTCAGGGCTGCTGACAAGGGGCTACTTTAAGAACGCCTTCTTCGTCCTCGCGTCCTTCTCGCTTCGCTCTAGCTGCAAGGAGTACAGCACAGCGAAGGAGTGAGGACGGGCACTGCCCCAGCTTTTGCCCTGGCGTGCAACGGCTGTGTGCTGCTTTTCCAAGCAGCAAGAGCACTGAGAAGTGAAAGCGATTGTGAAGGAGCTCTTTGGCTGCTCGTGTGCTCTTCGCTGCACTGCGCCGCTCGCAAGCGGCTTCGTTCTTCGGCGTCTGCCGTCCGGAGAGAGCTGAACTGCAGCGGTCAGTTTCAGCTCTGCCCAACAGCGCGCTCTCAGTTCTGCGGACAAGCACGCCCTGTTGCCTTGGCTCCGAGTGCAAAGTCCCTAGCGAGCACTCACTCAGTGCAATGCACCCAGAAAGACGCTCTCGCTCGTCTTTCAAGGAGCGATTCCTAACAGCAGAAGCAGCAGAGGCACAAACAGGATGACGAGAAGGGACAATGTAGAACACGTCTCTGTCCTGGCACATTGTCGTGTGCGATACGTCCCTCCGGGTCTTCGGTCCTTGCGAAGCTCTGTGTACTGCGAGCGCAGCTACTTGAAGCTGAGACGGACCGCGGAGCTAGCAGCGAATTCGGAGAGCGCTAAGCACGAAGTCAAGAAGCGAGACGTGTCCCTGCAACGCGGTGCTAAGAGCAGCTTCCTCGCGGCGGGGGCGAGCTCCGGCCACAAGACATTCTCGTCCTAGCAACGGATCTCTGTGAAGGGCGTAGGCGAAAAGCTTTCGATTTCCATTCGAACTGCGAGAAAGGCAGACTGTTACACGGAGCTCTGAGAACAAAGGTGCACGCCCTAGGCGGGCTTGGGCAGAAGCAGCGTTCTCGAGCGCTTGGCTGCCGGCACACTGCTGGGTATGTGGCGCCCCTGCGGCGGCTTCTGGCCGCCGGCAAGTGAAAGCGGAGCAAGGCGTGGGCGAGGGCGGTGAACGAAGTGGCTAAGTGCCGTGCTTGTGTGCACCACGTTAGAGGCTACTAGGAGAGGAAGGTGGTTGACTCTCGCTTGCCTTCCCAAGTGCCCTTAGCAGTCGGAAGGAGCAAGCTGAAGCACTGCTGCTTGTGCTGCTCCTTGGTTCCCTTGCAGCCCGCTCTGAAAGCATTGGCAGTCGCTTCTAGGCGCCGAGTTGCACACACACAGCACCACGCTAAGTGCCGCGGAGAAGGGAAATCCAGAGTGCAGCGAGGAGCTTGACGTGGCTTACGTGCAGTAAGGAGAAGGTGAACCTAAGCAGTGCCTCTTCAATCTGGCCGCCTCTGCTCTGGTAGCAACTTTTGCAAGTCGGCAAAGGGAGACGCGAGTATGTAGAACGGAGGGCAGCGAGACGCCGTGTGTTATGCGCCCTTTCAGGGCTGCTGACAAGGGGCTACTTTAAGAACGCCTTCTTCGTCCTCGCGTCCTTCTCGCTTCGCTCTAGCTGCAAGGAGTACAGCACAGCGAAGGAGTGAGGACGGGCACTGCCCCAGCTTTCGCCCTGGCGTGCAACGGCTGTGTGCTGCTTTTCCAAGCAGCAAGAGCACTGAGAAGTGAAAGCGATTGTGAAGGAGCTCTTTGGCTGCTCGTGTGCTCTTCGCTGCACTGCGCCGCTCGCAAGCGGCTTCGTTCTTCGGCGTCTGCCGTCCGGAGAGAGCTGAACTGCAGCGGTCAGTTTCAGCTCTGCCCAACAGCGCGCTCTCAGTTCTGCGGACAAGCACGCCCTGTTGCCTTGGCTCCGAGTGCAAAGTCCCTAGCGAGCACTCACTCAGTGCAATGCACCCAGAAAGACGCTCTCGCTCGTCTTTCAAGGAGCGATTCCTAACAGCAGAAGCAGCAGAGGCACAAACTGGATGACGAGAAGGGACAATGTAGAACACGTCTCTGTCCTGGCACATTGTCGTGTGCGATACGTCCCTCCGGGTCTTCGGTCCTTGCGAAGCTCTATGTACTGCGAGCGCTGCTACTTGAAGCTGAGACGGACCGCGGAGCTAGCGGCGAATTCGGAGAGCGCTAAGCACGAAGTCAAGAAGCGAGACGTGTCCCTGCAACGCGGTGCTAAGAGCAGCTTCCTCGCGGCGGGGGCGAGCTCCGGCCACGAGACATTCTCGTCCTAGCAACGGATCTCTGTGAAGGGCGTAGGCGAAAAGCTTTCGATTTCCATTCGAACTGCGAGAAAGGCAGACTGTTACACGGAGCTCTGAGAACAAAGGTGCACGCCCTAGGCGGGCTTGGGCAGAAGCAGCGTTCTCGAGCGCTTGGCTGCCGGCACACTGCTGGGTATGTGGCGCCCCTGCGGCGGCTTCTGGCCGCCGGCAAGTGAAAGCGGAGCCAGGCGTGGGCGAGGGCGGTGAACGAAGCGGCTAAGTGCCGTGCTTGTGTGCACCACGTTAGAGGCTACTAGGAGAGGAAGGTGGTTGACTCTCGCTTGCCTTCCCAAGTGCCCTTAGCAGTCGGAAGGAGCAAGCTGAAGCACTGCTGCTTGTGCTGCTCCTTGGTTCCCTTGCAGCCCGCTCTGAAAGCATTGGCGGTCGCTTCTAGGCGCCGAGTTGCACACACACAGCACCACGCTAAGCGCCGCGGAGAAGGGAAATCCAGAGTGCAGCGAGGAGCTGGACGTGGCTTACGTGCAGTAAGGAGAAGGTGAACCTAAGCACAGCCTCTTCAATCTGGCCGCCTCTGCTCTGGTAGCAACTTTTGCAAGTCAGCTGTGATAAATGTGATTCGTGCTAATTAAGTTGTAACTATATTAACAAAATTGTATTTAGATCAATAGAAGACAATTGTTACAGAGTGAAAAGGGGGAGATGGGTGAGACAGGATAAAAGACATCTCCCAGATGTTGGGAGTCGAAGAAGGAGGTTGGAAGAAAGTCAGATAAGAATAGTCGAAGGACGAAGGTCTGATAAGCGGCATCTAGAAATACAGCTTCAACCTTGAAGCTGTCAAAAATGGAATGATCACAAGCATGGGACTTAATTAAAGTCATGTTATGGAAAACATCTGCTCAGTCACACAGGGCGCCTGCGCTACCTGCAGGTCACACCTCGGTCACTGATGGTGATGATGGGCCTTCACCGGAAATAAGACCCTCAAAAGGATAAGAGACCCCCTAACCCATTAGTAGAGTATGCGCCGTGCAGTATAGTTACGTAGATCTTAGGAATAGAAACTAGGAGGAGCTTTCTAGAAACTTCTGTAGCCTACAGTATATAAGTGGGATTGTTAGCCTGGATGCTTTGATACGTGAGGAATGGCGAGCCACTCCCCGTATCCCCGGTCGGAGGGGGGCCCCTCCCCGGTCGGTTTTGCTTATGCTTTATACGAACCTCAATTATACTAAATTACTTACTGCCAAATTTTGTATATTCTTAAATATATGCACTTTGATTGTTTCATCTCCAATACTTTAATTGTCATCTCCAATACTTTGATTGTATTCATTTTGTTACTATTAAAAACTTACTATTAAATTTAATCTTGTTGCTTGATAAATTGAGAAAAATAGAAAATCATTCATAACAATTTGGTGCCGAAACCCGGGAACTCCAGTCCAAGTGAAGAATGGCTAGTTTTGGGAAGGAGCTCCCCACCAATTGTTAAGGTGGTCCCAAGGCTAGACCAGGCTCTCTTGGAAAAGGAGTTCCAAATTAAAATAAAGCATAAGCAAAAGAAGCTCGCTACAAGGAGGCGCGCCAGAAGAAGAAGGCTCCCGTGAGAACGCCGGCAGAAAGGGAAAGGTGCCCGTAAAACGTCTTGTGCACAAGAACCCTGTGCGAAAATGGGCTGTGTGAGTACCATGGGGTTGGGTAAAGGGGGCGGCTGTGTGCTTGTGTGTGAGTGAGGAATGTCTGAAAGGGGAGAGCGAGTGAATACCCCGGGAGGGACTGGGAGGGAAAGTCCCAGCCCGAGAACTCACGAGAAAAGTCTTTGAGAAGGGAGCTGATGCTCGAAAGAAGTGATTTAAGAAGGGAGTAAATGAACCAGGTTCAACTATCTGTTGGGAGGATAATAGATGGAAGATTCAGTACGTGATTAAGAAAGAATTGTGGAAAATAGTCAGAAAGAGAGGTTGGGGAGAGAATAAAAGGAAAAGAAGGAATTAGGTAGGAAACAAGTGTTTGGCAAAAGAAGTGAGATTGGTATATTAAGCGAAGGAGTTGAACTGCAGAACGAATGAGAGAGAGCAAGGGAAATGTTGCCGCCAGAGATGGGTCAGAGGAAAAGTAAAATCTCTGACCCAGGGGTTGTGAAGTGTGAGAAAAATTCACAAGAACCCAGTGTGCCTGGGAACCAAGAGGGGGTTCCCAGAAGGGGAGCGAGATTCCTCAGGACAGCCCCCTGAGGATAGTGTTACAATACTAAAGTACAAGGGAATCCCAAAGAGAAAAAGTAAGCAGAAAATTATACAGTACTGTATGTTTGAGTGGAGAAAAGAAAAGATTTGTGCAAATAATTTGTACTGGCCAGAGTTTAAATCATTTGAAGATTAGATTTGTCAGGTTTTAAATCTATATATGAGTTCAAAACAACGTTTTAATTAGGAAAAAAAGTGAATATGCTGCTTTGTGGCTTCCAAAAAGTGTGTGGGGGGTAAATTTATAGTTCAAAGGCAAGAAAAAGAAGGTTATTCGTTATACCCTTTGCAAACTAACGGACGGGCAGCAAGAAGGGACTGGCTAAAGCCATGGGAATCGTTAAATCACCTCCCACCCCCATACAGACAGCCTGTCCAGCCTGTTCAGCCCTTGGTCCCCGATGCACCCCTTATTCAAGTCGAGCCAGTAGCACACAGAACTAGAGGCAGAAGGGAACAAGAGGAAGAAAGTGACAAAGAGGGCGAGGAAGCAGGAAGGGAAAATAGATTATACCCTCTTAGAGAGGTTCCAATAGCAAATCTGGCCCCAGGACAGGGACCTATTGGTTACGTGAGTGTTCCCCTAAATACTAGGAACTTTAGGAAATTTAAGAAAGAAATGAGCAGGATGCCAGAAGATCATATTGAGGTAGCAAAGAAACTAGATCAGTTATTAGGACTGAATATTTACACCTGAGTGGAATTGCAGTCTATTTTAGAAATCTTGTTTACAGTGGAAGAGAGAAATGATTAGATAGTCAGGAATACAGGCTTAGAATAGAGATCAAGACATGAAAACGGGACCTTTTATGCCGCAATTCAACTAATAGAGAATCAGGACCAACTACTCCTTGCCATATTAACTCTTGTGCAGGCTAAAGAACAAGCAATCCAAAATATTATAAATCAGAGTATCATAACTGGCAATTGCTGTGGAGAAGAAGTCTATGTGCCACGTAGTAAATACGTCTCACCAGCAAATTGGCATCGCGAGTATATCTATTGGTGGAAAAGAAGGTTTAGAAAACCAAAAAGAAGAATTATTTAATTGAAATAGTGTAATTTTGTTGTGGTTGGCATATCTCCGGAGCTTTACTAAATTGGGGAAAAAAAAAAAAATTATTAGCTAATCAATCTAGGGAAAGAGATAAGGCAGTGCTGCAGAACTATAAATATTTTGTGCCATCTTTGGAACAGAAAAAGTTAAAATAGATCGTGCGAACCTTATGAGGCCAAGGGTACCAAAGAAAAAGAAATCCCAGGATGAAAACTTTGCTACCGAGAAGATGGACATCTCGGCCCTTGGCTGCAACCCAAGGGGCCTTGAGACAGGTAGAAAGTTAAAATTCCTGAGGATTCTTTTCATGGTGCTTACAATAATACCCCTAGCAGCTGGCCAGAACCGTAAGACTGCATGGAATGGAAAAGAACAGGCCATGCAGGAACAAATTACAAGACGACAAACCACTCAAGAAGCAGAAATAAAGACACGAACCCTTCCTGATCCCTGTGACAAATGCAATCAATCCATGTGGGTCAAGAATAAGATGGAATCAGTATTTGTGGCACACCCATATATTAGTGCAGCTTGTTATGATCATAACAGCTTCTTAGAAATTTGTGTAAAAAGTTCAAAATTGTATTGGGTAAGAAAAAATTTGGGATTCAAGGGACGAGCTCCTTACCCTAATGATAATCAACTCGGTCCTAGATATGAACATTTTTTGTGTTTTGAAAAGGATGAAAAAGAAAAAGGGTCAAAGAAAAAACTAATTGGAAAACAAAAAGAAACAATGAAGGATAGGGAAATAATCAAAAAGAAAGAGTTAGAAGAACTGGATGAGCTGTATAAACAATTAAAACAGCACTATAGCGACTGGGATTTGCCAACTTCAAACAAAAATTTGTTTGTAGATCTGATGCAAGAAATTGCCACCGAATTAGGGTTATCTAAATGTTTTGTTTGTGGAGGACTTAGGATGGCTGAAAGATGGCCATGGAGAGGTGAGGGTTTGGCTCCAGAACAATTTTTAAAATGGAATCATACACAAATTTCTAAGACCCTAAGACGGCCTGAAGGCTGGGTCCTGAGTCATCAAGTCATTGGAACAGTTTGTATAACTCGGGAAGGGAGAAAATACACTGAAGTGGTAGGATATACTCCTTGCCTATCTACTTTAGTAGTAAATTCAGACAATAACACAAAGACCTGGCGACCCAAGAGTCCTACTGGATATTGGGGAATAGCAAAAGAAATGAATTGCGAGTGGAATAATCAAACTAATTTGTGCTGGCATAACAGTTCTGGAGCTAACCCCTACCAATCCATAAAAGACTTGAAATCTTATTGGGAACAACCAGAAAATACAAAAGAAAGATGGAAAGCCCCTGATGGAATATATTGGATTTGTGGGCAACGAGCATACAGTGAACTACCCTGAAAATGGGAGGGAACTTGTACCTTAGGATTATACGACCCTCCTTCTTTGTCAGACCAAGGTCTAAGGGCGATGTACTAGGAACACCACTTTATGAAACCTTAGAAAGAAAAAAAAAGAGAATTAAATCTCGACTTTCCGATGGCGGAAGGAAACCAAAAATGGAAAGATGAAGAATGGCCTGCAGAAAGAATTATAGCATACTATGAACCTGCTACTTGGGCTCAGGATGGGTCTTGGGGATATAGAACTCCAATTTACCTATTAAACCGGTTGATAAGGCTCCAGGCCGTAGTAGAAGTCGTCTCAAACCACACAGCAGACGCTTTAAAGTTGTTGGCCAAACAGCATTCACAAATGCGAGCATTTGTATATCAAAACAGAATTGCCCTAGACTACCTGTTGGCAGAAGAAGGAGGAGTTTGTGGGAGGTTTAATGAATCTGAGTGTTGTGTGGAAATGGATGACCACGGGGAAGCCATCACCAAACTTGCTGGCGAAAAAGTGGCACATGTACCAGTTCAAAAATGGAATTCTATCCTGAAAGCTGACTGGTGGAATAATCTTTTTGGGGGGTGTGTGGTGGAAAAAATTAGGATTCATGCTATTGTGTTCTGTTTTAGGTCTATTGTTTCTGCCTTGCATGATACCATGTCTAATCAGACTAATACACTCAGTAATTCAAGGAATGCAACTTACAGCCATACCTATAGATCCAGAATTAACAACAAAAGGAAAAATAAACTCCTTGATGGTACTGAAAGCACAATCCACTTGCACTCGAAGAAGAAAAATCGAGAAAATAGTGACTGAATGCAAAGAGAATACCCTGGCATGAGAAATGTTAACCAAATTTGAGAAAAGGTGTGAAGAGCTAGATGCCACATGAAAAATGTTAAAAAAAAAAAATTAAAAGCTAGTATAAAAAAACATAGACAATACGAAGTAGCAACTTTTTAGAGCACGAATCAATATAATCAAAAAGAGAAATGGGGGAATTGTGATAAATGTGATTCGTGCTAATTAAGTTGTAACTATATTAACAAAATTGTATTTAGATCAATAGAAGACAATTGTTACAGAGTGAAAAGGGGGAGATGGGTGAGACAGGATAAAAGACATCTCCCAGATGTTGGGAGTCGAAGAAGGAGGTTGGAAGAAAGTCAGATAAGAATAGTCGAAGGACGAAGGTCTGATAAGCGGCATCTAGAAATACAGCTTCAACCTTGAAGCTGTCAAAAATGGAATGATCACAAGCATGGGACTTAATTAAAGTCATGTTATGGAAAACATCTGCTCAGTCACACAGGGCGCCTGCGCTACCTGCAGGTCACACCTCGGTCACTGATGGTGATGATGGGCCTTCACCGGAAATAAGACCCTCAAAAGGATAAGAGACCCCCTAACCCATTAGTAGAGTATGCGCCGTGCAGTATAGTTACGTAGATCTTAGGAATAGAAACTAGGAGGAGCTTTCTAGAAACTTCTGTAGCCTACAGTATATAAGTGGGATTGTTAGCCTGGATGCTTTGATACGTGAGGAATGGCGAGCCACTCCCCGTATCCCCGGTCGGAGGGGGGCCCCTCCCCGGTCGGTTTTGCTTATGCTTTATACGAACCTCAATTATACTAAATTACTTACTGCCAAATTTTGTATATTCTTAAATATATGCACTTTGATTGTTTCATCTCCAATACTTTAATTGTCATCTCCAATACTTTGATTGTATTCATTTTGTTACTATTAAAAACTTACTATTAAATTTAATCTTGTTGCTTGATAAATTGAGAAAAATAGAAAATCATTCATAACAATTTGGTGCCGAAACCCGGGAACTCCAGTCCAAGTGAAGAATGGCTAGTTTTGGGAAGGAGCTCCCCACCAATTGTTAAGGTGGTCCCAAGGCTAGACCAGGCTCTCTTGGAAAAGGAGTTCCAAATTAAAATAAAGCATAAGCAAAAGAAGCTCGCTACAAGGAGGCGCGCCAGAAGAAGAAGGCTCCCGTGAGAACGCCGGCAGAAAGGGAAAGGTGCCCGTAAAACGTCTTGTGCACAAGAACCCTGTGCGAAAATGGGCTGTGTGAGTACCATGGGGTTGGGTAAAGGGGGCGGCTGTGTGCTTGTGTGTGAGTGAGGAATGTCTGAAAGGGGAGAGCGAGTGAATACCCCGGGAGGGACTGGGAGGGAAAGTCCCAGCCCGAGAACTCACGAGAAAAGTCTTTGAGAAGGGAGCTGATGCTCGAAAGAAGTGATTTAAGAAGGGAGTAAATGAACCAGGTTCAACTATCTGTTGGGAGGATAATAGATGGAAGATTCAGTACGTGATTAAGAAAGAATTGTGGAAAATAGTCAGAAAGAGAGGTTGGGGAGAGAATAAAAGGAAAAGAAGGAATTAGGTAGGAAACAAGTGTTTGGCAAAAGAAGTGAGATTGGTATATTAAGCGAAGGAGTTGAACTGCAGAACGAATGAGAGAGAGCAAGGGAAATGTTGCCGCCAGAGATGGGTCAGAGGAAAAGTAAAATCTCTGACCCAGGGGTTGTGAAGTGTGAGAAAAATTCACAAGAACCCAGTGTGCCTGGGAACCAAGAGGGGGTTCCCAGAAGGGGAGCGAGATTCCTCAGGACAGCCCCCTGAGGATAGTGTTACAATACTAAAGTACAAGGGAATCCCAAAGAGAAAAAGTAAGCAGAAAATTATACAGTACTGTATGTTTGAGTGGAGAAAAGAAAAGATTTGTGCAAATAATTTGTACTGGCCAGAGTTTAAATCATTTGAAGATTAGATTTGTCAGGTTTTAAATCTATATATGAGTTCAAAACAACGTTTTAATTAGGAAAAAAAGTGAATATGCTGCTTTGTGGCTTCCAAAAAGTGTGTGGGGGGTAAATTTATAGTTCAAAGGCAAGAAAAAGAAGGTTATTCGTTATACCCTTTGCAAACTAACGGACGGGCAGCAAGAAGGGACTGGCTAAAGCCATGGGAATCGTTAAATCACCTCCCACCCCCATACAGACAGCCTGTCCAGCCTGTTCAGCCCTTGGTCCCCGATGCACCCCTTATTCAAGTCGAGCCAGTAGCACACAGAACTAGAGGCAGAAGGGAACAAGAGGAAGAAAGTGACAAAGAGGGCGAGGAAGCAGGAAGGGAAAATAGATTATACCCTCTTAGAGAGGTTCCAATAGCAAATCTGGCCCCAGGACAGGGACCTATTGGTTACGTGAGTGTTCCCCTAAATACTAGGAACTTTAGGAAATTTAAGAAAGAAATGAGCAGGATGCCAGAAGATCATATTGAGGTAGCAAAGAAACTAGATCAGTTATTAGGACTGAATATTTACACCTGAGTGGAATTGCAGTCTATTTTAGAAATCTTGTTTACAGTGGAAGAGAGAAATGATTAGATAGTCAGGAATACAGGCTTAGAATAGAGATCAAGACATGAAAACGGGACCTTTTATGCCGCAATTCAACTAATAGAGAATCAGGACCAACTACTCCTTGCCATATTAACTCTTGTGCAGGCTAAAGAACAAGCAATCCAAAATATTATAAATCAGAGTATCATAACTGGCAATTGCTGTGGAGAAGAAGTCTATGTGCCACGTAGTAAATACGTCTCACCAGCAAATTGGCATCGCGAGTATATCTATTGGTGGAAAAGAAGGTTTAGAAAACCAAAAAGAAGAATTATTTAATTGAAATAGTGTAATTTTGTTGTGGTTGGCATATCTCCGGAGCTTTACTAAATTGGGGAAAAAAAAAAAAATTATTAGCTAATCAATCTAGGGAAAGAGATAAGGCAGTGCTGCAGAACTATAAATATTTTGTGCCATCTTTGGAACAGAAAAAGTTAAAATAGATCGTGCGAACCTTATGAGGCCAAGGGTACCAAAGAAAAAGAAATCCCAGGATGAAAACTTTGCTACCGAGAAGATGGACATCTCGGCCCTTGGCTGCAACCCAAGGGGCCTTGAGACAGGTAGAAAGTTAAAATTCCTGAGGATTCTTTTCATGGTGCTTACAATAATACCCCTAGCAGCTGGCCAGAACCGTAAGACTGCATGGAATGGAAAAGAACAGGCCATGCAGGAACAAATTACAAGACGACAAACCACTCAAGAAGCAGAAATAAAGACACGAACCCTTCCTGATCCCTGTGACAAATGCAATCAATCCATGTGGGTCAAGAATAAGATGGAATCAGTATTTGTGGCACACCCATATATTAGTGCAGCTTGTTATGATCATAACAGCTTCTTAGAAATTTGTGTAAAAAGTTCAAAATTGTATTGGGTAAGAAAAAATTTGGGATTCAAGGGACGAGCTCCTTACCCTAATGATAATCAACTCGGTCCTAGATATGAACATTTTTTGTGTTTTGAAAAGGATGAAAAAGAAAAAGGGTCAAAGAAAAAACTAATTGGAAAACAAAAAGAAACAATGAAGGATAGGGAAATAATCAAAAAGAAAGAGTTAGAAGAACTGGATGAGCTGTATAAACAATTAAAACAGCACTATAGCGACTGGGATTTGCCAACTTCAAACAAAAATTTGTTTGTAGATCTGATGCAAGAAATTGCCACCGAATTAGGGTTATCTAAATGTTTTGTTTGTGGAGGACTTAGGATGGCTGAAAGATGGCCATGGAGAGGTGAGGGTTTGGCTCCAGAACAATTTTTAAAATGGAATCATACACAAATTTCTAAGACCCTAAGACGGCCTGAAGGCTGGGTCCTGAGTCATCAAGTCATTGGAACAGTTTGTATAACTCGGGAAGGGAGAAAATACACTGAAGTGGTAGGATATACTCCTTGCCTATCTACTTTAGTAGTAAATTCAGACAATAACACAAAGACCTGGCGACCCAAGAGTCCTACTGGATATTGGGGAATAGCAAAAGAAATGAATTGCGAGTGGAATAATCAAACTAATTTGTGCTGGCATAACAGTTCTGGAGCTAACCCCTACCAATCCATAAAAGACTTGAAATCTTATTGGGAACAACCAGAAAATACAAAAGAAAGATGGAAAGCCCCTGATGGAATATATTGGATTTGTGGGCAACGAGCATACAGTGAACTACCCTGAAAATGGGAGGGAACTTGTACCTTAGGATTATACGACCCTCCTTCTTTGTCAGACCAAGGTCTAAGGGCGATGTACTAGGAACACCACTTTATGAAACCTTAGAAAGAAAAAAAAAGAGAATTAAATCTCGACTTTCCGATGGCGGAAGGAAACCAAAAATGGAAAGATGAAGAATGGCCTGCAGAAAGAATTATAGCATACTATGAACCTGCTACTTGGGCTCAGGATGGGTCTTGGGGATATAGAACTCCAATTTACCTATTAAACCGGTTGATAAGGCTCCAGGCCGTAGTAGAAGTCGTCTCAAACCACACAGCAGACGCTTTAAAGTTGTTGGCCAAACAGCATTCACAAATGCGAGCATTTGTATATCAAAACAGAATTGCCCTAGACTACCTGTTGGCAGAAGAAGGAGGAGTTTGTGGGAGGTTTAATGAATCTGAGTGTTGTGTGGAAATGGATGACCACGGGGAAGCCATCACCAAACTTGCTGGCGAAAAAGTGGCACATGTACCAGTTCAAAAATGGAATTCTATCCTGAAAGCTGACTGGTGGAATAATCTTTTTGGGGGGTGTGTGGTGGAAAAAATTAGGATTCATGCTATTGTGTTCTGTTTTAGGTCTATTGTTTCTGCCTTGCATGATACCATGTCTAATCAGACTAATACACTCAGTAATTCAAGGAATGCAACTTACAGCCATACCTATAGATCCAGAATTAACAACAAAAGGAAAAATAAACTCCTTGATGGTACTGAAAGCACAATCCACTTGCACTCGAAGAAGAAAAATCGAGAAAATAGTGACTGAATGCAAAGAGAATACCCTGGCATGAGAAATGTTAACCAAATTTGAGAAAAGGTGTGAAGAGCTAGATGCCACATGAAAAATGTTAAAAAAAAAAAATTAAAAGCTAGTATAAAAAAACATAGACAATACGAAGTAGCAACTTTTTAGAGCACGAATCAATATAATCAAAAAGAGAAATGGGGGAATTGTGATAAATGTGATTCGTGCTAATTAAGTTGTAACTATATTAACAAAATTGTATTTAGATCAATAGAAGACAATTGTTACAGAGTGAAAAGGGGGAGATGGGTGAGACAGGATAAAAGACATCTCCCAGATGTTGGGAGTCGAAGAAGGAGGTTGGAAGAAAGTCAGATAAGAATAGTCGAAGGACGAAGGTCTGATAAGCGGCATCTAGAAATACAGCTTCAACCTTGAAGCTGTCAAAAATGGAATGATCACAAGCATGGGACTTAATTAAAGTCATGTTATGGAAAACATCTGCTCAGTCACACAGGGCGCCTGCGCTACCTGCAGGTCACACCTCGGTCACTGATGGTGATGATGGGCCTTCACCGGAAATAAGACCCTCAAAAGGATAAGAGACCCCCTAACCCATTAGTAGAGTATGCGCCGTGCAGTATAGTTACGTAGATCTTAGGAATAGAAACTAGGAGGAGCTTTCTAGAAACTTCTGTAGCCTACAGTATATAAGTGGGATTGTTAGCCTGGATGCTTTGATACGTGAGGAATGGCGAGCCACTCCCCGTATCCCCGGTCGGAGGGGGGCCCCTCCCCGGTCGGTTTTGCTTATGCTTTATACGAACCTCAATTATACTAAATTACTTACTGCCAAATTTTGTATATTCTTAAATATATGCACTTTGATTGTTTCATCTCCAATACTTTAATTGTCATCTCCAATACTTTGATTGTATTCATTTTGTTACTATTAAAAACTTACTATTAAATTTAATCTTGTTGCTTGATAAATTGAGAAAAATAGAAAATCATTCATAACAATTTGGTGCCGAAACCCGGGAACTCCAGTCCAAGTGAAGAATGGCTAGTTTTGGGAAGGAGCTCCCCACCAATTGTTAAGGTGGTCCCAAGGCTAGACCAGGCTCTCTTGGAAAAGGAGTTCCAAATTAAAATAAAGCATAAGCAAAAGAAGCTCGCTACAAGGAGGCGCGCCAGAAGAAGAAGGCTCCCGTGAGAACGCCGGCAGAAAGGGAAAGGTGCCCGTAAAACGTCTTGTGCACAAGAACCCTGTGCGAAAATGGGCTGTGTGAGTACCATGGGGTTGGGTAAAGGGGGCGGCTGTGTGCTTGTGTGTGAGTGAGGAATGTCTGAAAGGGGAGAGCGAGTGAATACCCCGGGAGGGACTGGGAGGGAAAGTCCCAGCCCGAGAACTCACGAGAAAAGTCTTTGAGAAGGGAGCTGATGCTCGAAAGAAGTGATTTAAGAAGGGAGTAAATGAACCAGGTTCAACTATCTGTTGGGAGGATAATAGATGGAAGATTCAGTACGTGATTAAGAAAGAATTGTGGAAAATAGTCAGAAAGAGAGGTTGGGGAGAGAATAAAAGGAAAAGAAGGAATTAGGTAGGAAACAAGTGTTTGGCAAAAGAAGTGAGATTGGTATATTAAGCGAAGGAGTTGAACTGCAGAACGAATGAGAGAGAGCAAGGGAAATGTTGCCGCCAGAGATGGGTCAGAGGAAAAGTAAAATCTCTGACCCAGGGGTTGTGAAGTGTGAGAAAAATTCACAAGAACCCAGTGTGCCTGGGAACCAAGAGGGGGTTCCCAGAAGGGGAGCGAGATTCCTCAGGACAGCCCCCTGAGGATAGTGTTACAATACTAAAGTACAAGGGAATCCCAAAGAGAAAAAGTAAGCAGAAAATTATACAGTACTGTATGTTTGAGTGGAGAAAAGAAAAGATTTGTGCAAATAATTTGTACTGGCCAGAGTTTAAATCATTTGAAGATTAGATTTGTCAGGTTTTAAATCTATATATGAGTTCAAAACAACGTTTTAATTAGGAAAAAAAGTGAATATGCTGCTTTGTGGCTTCCAAAAAGTGTGTGGGGGGTAAATTTATAGTTCAAAGGCAAGAAAAAGAAGGTTATTCGTTATACCCTTTGCAAACTAACGGACGGGCAGCAAGAAGGGACTGGCTAAAGCCATGGGAATCGTTAAATCACCTCCCACCCCCATACAGACAGCCTGTCCAGCCTGTTCAGCCCTTGGTCCCCGATGCACCCCTTATTCAAGTCGAGCCAGTAGCACACAGAACTAGAGGCAGAAGGGAACAAGAGGAAGAAAGTGACAAAGAGGGCGAGGAAGCAGGAAGGGAAAATAGATTATACCCTCTTAGAGAGGTTCCAATAGCAAATCTGGCCCCAGGACAGGGACCTATTGGTTACGTGAGTGTTCCCCTAAATACTAGGAACTTTAGGAAATTTAAGAAAGAAATGAGCAGGATGCCAGAAGATCATATTGAGGTAGCAAAGAAACTAGATCAGTTATTAGGACTGAATATTTACACCTGAGTGGAATTGCAGTCTATTTTAGAAATCTTGTTTACAGTGGAAGAGAGAAATGATTAGATAGTCAGGAATACAGGCTTAGAATAGAGATCAAGACATGAAAACGGGACCTTTTATGCCGCAATTCAACTAATAGAGAATCAGGACCAACTACTCCTTGCCATATTAACTCTTGTGCAGGCTAAAGAACAAGCAATCCAAAATATTATAAATCAGAGTATCATAACTGGCAATTGCTGTGGAGAAGAAGTCTATGTGCCACGTAGTAAATACGTCTCACCAGCAAATTGGCATCGCGAGTATATCTATTGGTGGAAAAGAAGGTTTAGAAAACCAAAAAGAAGAATTATTTAATTGAAATAGTGTAATTTTGTTGTGGTTGGCATATCTCCGGAGCTTTACTAAATTGGGGAAAAAAAAAAAAATTATTAGCTAATCAATCTAGGGAAAGAGATAAGGCAGTGCTGCAGAACTATAAATATTTTGTGCCATCTTTGGAACAGAAAAAGTTAAAATAGATCGTGCGAACCTTATGAGGCCAAGGGTACCAAAGAAAAAGAAATCCCAGGATGAAAACTTTGCTACCGAGAAGATGGACATCTCGGCCCTTGGCTGCAACCCAAGGGGCCTTGAGACAGGTAGAAAGTTAAAATTCCTGAGGATTCTTTTCATGGTGCTTACAATAATACCCCTAGCAGCTGGCCAGAACCGTAAGACTGCATGGAATGGAAAAGAACAGGCCATGCAGGAACAAATTACAAGACGACAAACCACTCAAGAAGCAGAAATAAAGACACGAACCCTTCCTGATCCCTGTGACAAATGCAATCAATCCATGTGGGTCAAGAATAAGATGGAATCAGTATTTGTGGCACACCCATATATTAGTGCAGCTTGTTATGATCATAACAGCTTCTTAGAAATTTGTGTAAAAAGTTCAAAATTGTATTGGGTAAGAAAAAATTTGGGATTCAAGGGACGAGCTCCTTACCCTAATGATAATCAACTCGGTCCTAGATATGAACATTTTTTGTGTTTTGAAAAGGATGAAAAAGAAAAAGGGTCAAAGAAAAAACTAATTGGAAAACAAAAAGAAACAATGAAGGATAGGGAAATAATCAAAAAGAAAGAGTTAGAAGAACTGGATGAGCTGTATAAACAATTAAAACAGCACTATAGCGACTGGGATTTGCCAACTTCAAACAAAAATTTGTTTGTAGATCTGATGCAAGAAATTGCCACCGAATTAGGGTTATCTAAATGTTTTGTTTGTGGAGGACTTAGGATGGCTGAAAGATGGCCATGGAGAGGTGAGGGTTTGGCTCCAGAACAATTTTTAAAATGGAATCATACACAAATTTCTAAGACCCTAAGACGGCCTGAAGGCTGGGTCCTGAGTCATCAAGTCATTGGAACAGTTTGTATAACTCGGGAAGGGAGAAAATACACTGAAGTGGTAGGATATACTCCTTGCCTATCTACTTTAGTAGTAAATTCAGACAATAACACAAAGACCTGGCGACCCAAGAGTCCTACTGGATATTGGGGAATAGCAAAAGAAATGAATTGCGAGTGGAATAATCAAACTAATTTGTGCTGGCATAACAGTTCTGGAGCTAACCCCTACCAATCCATAAAAGACTTGAAATCTTATTGGGAACAACCAGAAAATACAAAAGAAAGATGGAAAGC
This sequence comes from Sturnus vulgaris, assembly GCF_052056855.1. Lineage (NCBI taxonomy): Eukaryota > Metazoa > Chordata > Aves > Passeriformes > Sturnidae > Sturnus > Sturnus vulgaris. The sequence goes on from NC_142263.1 coordinate 11,255,870, forward strand.
CCCTGATGGAATATATTGGATTTGTGGGCAACGAGCATACAGTGAACTACCCTGAAAATGGGAGGGAACTTGTACCTTAGGATTATACGACCCTCCTTCTTTGTCAGACCAAGGTCTAAGGGCGATGTACTAGGAACACCACTTTATGAAACCTTAGAAAGAAAAAAAAAGAGAATTAAATCTCGACTTTCCGATGGCGGAAGGAAACCAAAAATGGAAAGATGAAGAATGGCCTGCAGAAAGAATTATAGCATACTATGAACCTGCTACTTGGGCTCAGGATGGGTCTTGGGGATATAGAACTCCAATTTACCTATTAAACCGGTTGATAAGGCTCCAGGCCGTAGTAGAAGTCGTCTCAAACCACACAGCAGACGCTTTAAAGTTGTTGGCCAAACAGCATTCACAAATGCGAGCATTTGTATATCAAAACAGAATTGCCCTAGACTACCTGTTGGCAGAAGAAGGAGGAGTTTGTGGGAGGTTTAATGAATCTGAGTGTTGTGTGGAAATGGATGACCACGGGGAAGCCATCACCAAACTTGCTGGCGAAAAAGTGGCACATGTACCAGTTCAAAAATGGAATTCTATCCTGAAAGCTGACTGGTGGAATAATCTTTTTGGGGGGTGTGTGGTGGAAAAAATTAGGATTCATGCTATTGTGTTCTGTTTTAGGTCTATTGTTTCTGCCTTGCATGATACCATGTCTAATCAGACTAATACACTCAGTAATTCAAGGAATGCAACTTACAGCCATACCTATAGATCCAGAATTAACAACAAAAGGAAAAATAAACTCCTTGATGGTACTGAAAGCACAATCCACTTGCACTCGAAGAAGAAAAATCGAGAAAATAGTGACTGAATGCAAAGAGAATACCCTGGCATGAGAAATGTTAACCAAATTTGAGAAAAGGTGTGAAGAGCTAGATGCCACATGAAAAATGTTAAAAAAAAAAAATTAAAAGCTAGTATAAAAAAACATAGACAATACGAAGTAGCAACTTTTTAGAGCACGAATCAATATAATCAAAAAGAGAAATGGGGGAATTGTGATAAATGTGATTCGTGCTAATTAAGTTGTAACTATATTAACAAAATTGTATTTAGATCAATAGAAGACAATTGTTACAGAGTGAAAAGGGGGAGATGGGTGAGACAGGATAAAAGACATCTCCCAGATGTTGGGAGTCGAAGAAGGAGGTTGGAAGAAAGTCAGATAAGAATAGTCGAAGGACGAAGGTCTGATAAGCGGCATCTAGAAATACAGCTTCAACCTTGAAGCTGTCAAAAATGGAATGATCACAAGCATGGGACTTAATTAAAGTCATGTTATGGAAAACATCTGCTCAGTCACACAGGGCGCCTGCGCTACCTGCAGGTCACACCTCGGTCACTGATGGTGATGATGGGCCTTCACCGGAAATAAGACCCTCAAAAGGATAAGAGACCCCCTAACCCATTAGTAGAGTATGCGCCGTGCAGTATAGTTACGTAGATCTTAGGAATAGAAACTAGGAGGAGCTTTCTAGAAACTTCTGTAGCCTACAGTATATAAGTGGGATTGTTAGCCTGGATGCTTTGATACGTGAGGAATGGCGAGCCACTCCCCGTATCCCCGGTCGGAGGGGGGCCCCTCCCCGGTCGGTTTTGCTTATGCTTTATACGAACCTCAATTATACTAAATTACTTACTGCCAAATTTTGTATATTCTTAAATATATGCACTTTGATTGTTTCATCTCCAATACTTTAATTGTCATCTCCAATACTTTGATTGTATTCATTTTGTTACTATTAAAAACTTACTATTAAATTTAATCTTGTTGCTTGATAAATTGAGAAAAATAGAAAATCATTCATAACATCAGCAAAGGGAGACGCGAGTATGTAGAACGGAGGGCAGCGAGACGCCGTGTGTTATGCGCCCTTTCAGGGCTGCTGACAAGGGGCTACTTTAAGAACGCCTTCTTCGTCCTCGCGTCCTTCTCGCTTCGCTCTAGCTGCAAGGAGTACAGCACAGCGAAGGAGTGAGGACGGGCACTGCCCCAGCTTTTGCCCTGGCGTGCAACGGCTGTGTGCTGCTTTTCCAAGCAGCAAGAGCACTGAGAAGTGAAAGCGATTGTGAAGGAGCTCTTTGGCTGCTCGTGTGCTCTTCGCTGCACTGCGCCGCTCGCAAGCGGCTTCGTTCTTCGGCGTCTGCCGTCCGGAGAGAGCTGAACTGCAGCGGTCAGTTTCAGCTCTGCCCAACAGCGCGCTCTCAGTTCTGCGGACAAGCACGCCCTGTTGCCTTGGCTCCGAGTGCAAAGTCCCTAGCGAGCACTCACTCAGTGCAATGCACCCAGAAAGACGCTCTCGCTCGTCTTTCAAGGAGCGATTCCTAACAGCAGAAGCAGCAGAGGCACAAACTGGATGACGAGAAGGGACAATGTAGAACACGTCTCTGTCCTGGCACATTGTCGTGTGCGATACGTCCCTCCGGGTCTTCGGTCCTTGCGAAGCTCTATGTACTGCGAGCGCAGCTACTTGAAGCTGAGAAGGACCGCGGAGCTAGCGGCGAATTCGGAGAGCGCTAAGCACGAAGTCAAGAAGCGAGACGTGTCCCTGCAACGCGGTGCTAAGAGCAGCTTCCTCGCGGAGGGGGCGAGCTCCGGCCACGAGACATTCTCGTCCTAGCAACGGATCTCTGTGAAGGGCGTAGGCGAAAAGCTTTCGATTTCCATTCGAACTGCGAGAAAGGCAGACTGTTACACGGAGCTCTGAGAACAAAGGTGCACGCCCTAGGCGGGCTTGGGCAGAAGCAGCGTTCTCGAGCGCTTGGCTGCCGGCACACTGCTGGGTATGTGGCGCCCCTGCGGCGGCTTCTGGCCGCCGGCAAGTGAAAGCGGAGCCAGGCGTGGGCGAGGGCGGTGAACGAAGCGGCTAAGTGCCGTGCTTGTGTGCACCACGTTAGAGGCTACTAGGAGAGGAAGGTGGTTGACTCTCGCTTGCCTTCCCAAGTGCCCTTAGCAGTCGGAAGGAGCAAGCTGAAGCACTGCTGCTTGTGCTGCTCCTTGGTTCCCTTGCAGCCCGCTCTGAAAGCATTGGCAGTCGCTTCTAGGCGCCGAGTTGCACACACACAGCACCACGCTAAGTGCCGCGGAGAAGGGAAATCCAGAGTGCAGCGAGGAGCTGGACGTGGCTTACGTGCAGTAAGGAGAAGGTGAACCTAAGCACAGCCTCTTCAATCTGGCCGCCTCTGCTCTGGTAGCAACTTTTGCAAGTCAGCAAAGGGAGACGCGAGTATGTAGAACGGAGGGCAGCGAGACGCCGTGTGTTATGCGCCCTTTCAGGGCTGCTGACAAGGGGCTACTTTAAGAACGCCTTCTTCGTCCTCGCGTCCTTCTCGCTTCGCTCTAGCTGCAAGGAGTACAGCACAGCGAAGGAGTGAGGACGGGCACTGCCCCAGCTTTTGCCCTGGCGTGCAACGGCTGTGTGCTGCTTTTCCAAGCAGCAAGAGCACTGAGAAGTGAAAGCGATTGTGAAGGAGCTCTTTGGCTGCTCGTGTGCTCTTCGCTGCACTGCGCCGCTCGCAAGCGGCTTCGTTCTTCGGCGTCTGCCGTCCGGAGAGAGCTGAACTGCAGCGGTCAGTTTCAGCTCTGCCCAACAGCGCGCTCTCAGTTCTGCGGACAAGCACGCCCTGTTGCCTTGGCTCCGAGTGCAAAGTCCCTAGCGAGCACTCACTCAGTGCAATGCACCCAGAAAGACGCTCTCGCTCGTCTTTCAAGGAGCGATTCCTAACAGCAGAAGCAGCAGAGGCACAAACTGGATGACGAGAAGGGACAATGTAGAACACGTCTCTGTCCTGGCACATTGTCGTGTGCGATACGTCCCTCCGGGTCTTCGGTCCTTGCGAAGCTCTATGTACTGCGAGCGCTGCTACTTGAAGCTGAGACGGACCGCGGAGCTAGCGGCGAATTCGGAGAGCGCTAAGCACGAAGTCAAGAAGCGAGACGTGTCCCTGCAACGCGGTGCTAAGAGCAGCTTCCTCGCGGCGGGGGCGAGCTCCGGCCACGAGACATTCTCGTCCTAGCAACGGATCTCTGTGAAGGGCGTAGGCGAAAAGCTTTCGATTTCCATTCGAACTGCGAGAAAGGCAGACTGTTACACGGAGCTCTGAGAACAAAGGTGCACGCCCTAGGCGGGCTTGGGCAGAAGCAGCGTTCTCGAGCGCTTGGCTGCCGGCACACTGCTGGGTATGTGGCGCCCCTGCGGCGGCTTCTGGCCGCCGGCAAGTGAAAGCGGAGCCAGGCGTGGGCGAGGGCGGTGAACGAAGCGGCTAAGTGCCGTGCTTGTGTGCACCACGTTAGAGGCTACTAGGAGAGGAAGGTGGTTGACTCTCGCTTGCCTTCCCAAGTGCCCTTAGCAGTCGGAAGGAGCAAGCTGAAGCACTGCTGCTTGTGCTGCTCCTTGGTTCCCTTGCAGCCCGCTCTGAAAGCATTGGCAGTCGCTTCTAGGCGCCGAGTTGCACACACACAGCACCACGCTAAGTGCCGCGGAGAAGGGAAATCCAGAGTGCAGCGAGGAGCTGGACGTGGCTTACGTGCAGTAAGGAGAAGGTGAACCTAAGCACAGCCTCTTCAATCTGGCCGCCTCTGCTCTGGTAGCAACTTTTGCAAGTCAGCAAAGGGAGACGCGAGTATGTAGAACGGAGGGCAGCTAGACGCCGTGTGTTATGCGCCCTTTCAGGGCTGCTGACAAGGGGCTACTTTAAGAACGCCTTCTTCGTCCTCGCGTCCTTCTCGCTTCGCTCTAGCTGCAAGGAGTACAGCACAGCGAAGGAGTGAGGACGGGCACTGCCCCAGCTTTTGCCCTGGCGTGCAACGGCTGTGTGCTGCTTTTCCAAGCAGCAAGAGCACTGAGAAGTGAAAGCGATTGTGAAGGAGCTCTTTGGCTGCTCGTGTGCTCTTCGCTGCACTGCGCCGCTCGCAAGCGGCTTCGTTCTTCGGCGTCTGCCGTCCGGAGAGAGCTGAACTGCAGCGGTCAGTTTCAGCTCTGCCCAACAGCGCGCTCTCAGTTCTGCGGACAAGCACGCCCTGTTGCCTTGGCTCCGAGTGCAAAGTCCCTAGCGAGCACTCACTCAGTGCAATGCACCCAGAAAGACGCTCTCGCTCGTCTTTCAAGGAGCGATTCCTAACAGCAGAAGCAGCAGAGGCACAAACTGGATGACGAGAAGGGACAATGTAGAACACGTCTCTGTCCTGGCACATTGTCGTGTGCGATACGTCCCTCCGGGTCTTCGGTCCTTGCGAAGCTCTATGTACTGCGAGCGCAGCTACTTGAAGCTGAGACGGACCGCGGAGCTAGCGGCGAATTCGGAGAGCGCTAAGCACGAAGTCAAGAAGCGAGACGTGTCCCTGCAACGCGGTGCTAAGAGCAGCTTCCTCGCGGCGGGGGCGAGCTCCGGCCACGAGACATTCTCGTCCTAGCAACGGATCTCTGTGAAGGGCGTAGGCGAAAAGCTTTCGATTTCCATTCGAACTGCGAGAAAGGCAGACTGGTACACGGAGCTCTGAGAACAAAGGTGCACGCCCTAGGCGGGCTTGGGCAGAAGCAGCGTTCTCGAGCGCTTGGCTGCCGGCACACTGCTGGGTATGTGGCGCCCCTGCGGCGGCTTCTGGCCGCCGGCAAGTGAAAGCGGAGCCAGGCGTGGGCGAGGGCGGTGAACGAAGCGGCTAAGTGCCGTGCTTGTGTGCACCACGTTAGAGGCTACTAGGAGAGGAAGGTGGTTGACTCTCGCTTGCCTTCCCAAGTGCCCTTAGCAGTCGGAAGGAGCAAGCTGAAGCACTGCTGCTTGTGCTGCTCCTTGGTTCCCTTGCAGCCCGCTCTGAAAGCATTGGCAGTCGCTTCTAGGCGCCGAGTTGCACACACACAGCACCACGCTAAGTGCCGCGGAGAAGGGAAATCCAGAGTGCAGCGAGGAGCTGGACGTGGCTTACGTGCAGTAAGGAGAAGGTGAACCTAAGCACAGCCTCTTCAATCTGGCCGCCTCTGCTCTGGTAGCAACTTTTGCAAGTCAGCAAAGGGAGACGCGAGTATGTAGAACGGAGGGCAGCGAGACGCCGTGTGTTATGCGCCCTTTCAGGGCTGCTGACAAGGGGCTACTTTAAGAACGCCTTCTTCGTCCTCGCGTCCTTCTCGCTTCGCTCTAGCTGCAAGGAGTACAGCACAGCGAAGGAGTGAGGACGGGCACTGCCCCAGCTTTCGCCCTGGCGTGCAACGGCTGTGTGCTGCTTTTCCAAGCAGCAAGAGCACTGAGAAGTGAAAGCGATTGTGAAGGAGCTCTTTGGCTGCTCGTGTGCTCTTCGCTGCACTGCGCCGCTCGCAAGCGGCTTCGTTCTTCGGCGTCTGCCGTCCGGAGAGAGCTGAACTGCAGCGGTCAGTTTCAGCTCTGCCCAACAGCGCGCTCTCAGTTCTGCGGACAAGCACGCCCTGTTGCCTTGGCTCCGAGTGCAAAGTCCCTAGCGAGCACTCACTCAGTGCAATGCACCCAGAAAGACGCTCTCGCTCGTCTTTCAAGGAGCGATTCCTAACAGCAGAAGCAGCAGAGGCACAAACTGGATGACGAGAAGGGACAATGTAGAACACGTCTCTGTCCTGGCACATTGTCGTGTGCGATACGTCCCTCCGGGTCTTCGGTCCTTGCGAAGCTCTATGTACTGCGAGCGCTGCTACTTGAAGCTGAGACGGACCGCGGAGCTAGCGGCGAATTCGGAGAGCGCTAAGCACGAAGTCAAGAAGCGAGACGTGTCCCTGCAACGCGGTGCTAAGAGCAGCTTCCTCGCGGCGGGGGCGAGCTCCGGCCACGAGACATTCTCGTCCTAGCAACGGATCTCTGTGAAGGGCGTAGGCGAAAAGCTTTCGATTTCCATTCGAACTGCGAGAAAGGCAGACTGGTACACGGAGCTCTGAGAACAAAGGTGCACGCCCTAGGCGGGCTTGGGCAGAAGCAGCGTTCTCGAGCGCTTGGCTGCCGGCACACTGCTGGGTATGTGGCGCCCCTGCGGCGGCTTCTGGCCGCCGGCAAGTGAAAGCGGAGCCAGGCGTGGGCGAGGGCGGTGAACGAAGCGGCTAAGTGCCGTGCTTGTGTGCACCACGTTAGAGGCTACTAGGAGAGGAAGGTGGTTGACTCTCGCTTGCCTTCCCAAGTGCCCTTAGCAGTCGGAAGGAGCAAGCTGAAGCACTGCTGCTTGTGCTGCTCCTTGGTTCCCTTGCAGCCCGCTCTGAAAGCATTGGCAGTCGCTTCTAGGCGCCGAGTTGCACACACACAGCACCACGCTAAGTGCCGCGGAGAAGGGAAATCCAGAGTGCAGCGAGGAGCTGGACGTGGCTTACGTGCAGTAAGGAGAAGGTGAACCTAAGCACAGCCTCTTCAATCTGGCCGCCTCTGCTCTGGTAGCAACTTTTGCAAGTCAGCAAAGGGAGACGCGAGTATGTAGAACGGAGGGCAGCGAGACGCCGTGTGTTATGCGCCCTTTCAGGGCTGCTGACAAGGGGCTACTTTAAGAACGCCTTCTTCGTCCTCGCGTCCTTCTCGCTTCGCTCTAGCTGCAAGGAGTACAGCACAGCGAAGGAGTGAGGACGGGCACTGCCCCAGCTTTTGCCCTGGCGTGCAACGGCTGTGTGCTGCTTTTCCAAGCAGCAAGAGCACTGAGAAGTGAAAGCGATTGTGAAGGAGCTCTTTGGCTGCTCGTGTGCTCTTCGCTGCACTGCGCCGCTCGCAAGCGGCTTCGTTCTTCGGCGTCTGCCGTCCGGAGAGAGCTGAACTGCAGCGGTCAGTTTCAGCTCTGCCCAACAGCGCGCTCTCAGTTCTGCGGACAAGCACGCCCTGTTGCCTTGGCTCCGAGTGCAAAGTCCCTAGCGAGCACTCACTCAGTGCAATGCACCCAGAAAGACGCTCTCGCTCGTCTTTCAAGGAGCGATTCCTAACAGCAGAAGCAGCAGAGGCACAAACTGGATGACGAGAAGGGACAATGTAGAACACGTCTCTGTCCTGGCACATTGTCGTGTGCGATACGTCCCTCCGGGTCTTCGGTCCTTGCGAAGCTCTATGTACTGCGAGCGCAGCTACTTGAAGCTGAGACGGACCGCGGAGCTAGCAGCGAATTCGGAGAGCGCTAAGCACGAAGTCAAGAAGCGAGACGTGTCCCTGCAACGCGGTGCTAAGAGCAGCTTCCTCGCGGCGGGGGCGAGCTCCGGCCACGAGACATTCTCGTCCTAGCAACGGATCTCTGTGAAGGGCGTAGGCGAAAAGCTTTCGATTTCCATTCGAACTGCGAGAAAGGCAGACTGGTACACGGAGCTCTGAGAACAAAGGTGCACGCCCTAGGCGGGCTTGGGCAGAAGCAGCGTTCTCGAGCGCTTGGCTGCCGGCACACTGCTGGGTATGTGGCGCCCCTGCGGCGGCTTCTGGCCGCCGGCAAGTGAAAGCGGAGCCAGGCGTGGGCGAGGGCGGTGAACGAAGCGGCTAAGTGCCGTGCTTGTGTGCACCACGTTAGAGGCTACTAGGAGAGGAAGGTGGTTGACTCTCGCTTGCCTTCCCAAGTGCCCTTAGCAGTCGGAAGGAGCAAGCTGAAGCACTGCTGCTTGTGCTGCTCCTTGGTTCCCTTGCAGCCCGCTCTGAAAGCATTGGCAGTCGCTTCTAGGCGCCGAGTTGCACACACACAGCACCACGCTAAGTGCCGCGGAGAAGGGAAATCCAGAGTGCAGCGAGGAGCTGGACGTGGCTTACGTGCAGTAAGGAGAAGGTGAACCTAAGCACAGCCTCTTCAATCTGGCCGCCTCTGCTCTGGTAGCAACTTTTGCAAGTCAGCAAAGGGAGACGCGAGTATGTAGAACGGAGGGCAGCTAGACGCCGTGTGTTATGCGCCCTTTCAGGGCTGCTGACAAGGGGCTACTTTAAGAACGCCTTCTTCGTCCTCGCGTCCTTCTCGCTTCGTTCTAGCTGCAAGGAGTACAGCACAGCGAAGGAGTGAGGACGGGCACTGCCCCAGCTTTCGCCCTGGCGTGCAACGGCTGTGTGCTGCTTTTCCAAGCAGCAAGAGCACTGAGAAGTGAAAGCGATTGTGAAGGAGCTCTTTGGCTGCTCGTGTGCTCTTCGCTGCACTGCGCCGCTCGCAAGCGGCTTCGTTCTTCGGCGTCTGCCGTCCGGAGAGAGCTGAACTGCAGCGGTCAGTTGCAGCTCTGCCCAACAGCGTGCTCTCAGTTCTGCGGACAAGCACGCCCTGTTGCCTTGGCTCCGAGTGCAAAGTCCCTAGCGAGCACTCACTCAGTGCAATGCACCCAGAAAGACGCTCTCGCTCGTCTTTCAAGGAGCGATTCCTAACAGCAGAAGCAGCAGAGGCACAAACTGGATGACGAGAAGGGACAATGTAGAACACGTCTCTGTCCTGGCACATTGTCGTGTGCGATACGTCCCTCCGGGTCTTCGGTCCTTGCGAAGCTCTATGTACTGCGAGCGCAGCTACTTGAAGCTGAGACGGACCGCGGAGCTAGCGGCGAATTCGGAGAGCGCTAAGCACGAAGTCAAGAAGCGAGACGTGTCCCTGCAACGCGGTGCTAAGAGCAGCTTCCTCGCGGCGGGGGCGAGCTCCGGCCACGAGACATTCTCGTCCTAGCAACGGATCTCTGTGAAGGGCGTAGGCGAAAAGCTTTCGATTTCCATTCGAACTGCGAGAAAGGCAGACTGTTACACAGAGCTCTGAGAACAAAGGTGCACGCCCTAGGCGGGCTTGGGCAGAAGCAGCGTTCTCGAGCGCTTGGCTGCCGGCACACTGCTGGGTATGTGGCGCCCCTGCGGCGGCTTCTGGCCGCCGGCAAGTGAAAGCGGAGCCAGGCGTGGGCGAGGGCGGTGAACGAAGCGGCTAAGTGCCGTGCTTGTGTGCACCACGTTAGAGGCTACTAGGAGAGGAAGGTGGTTGACTCTCGCTTGCCTTCCCAAGTGCCCTTAGCAGTCGGAAGGAGCAAGCTGAAGCACTGCTGCTTGTGCTGCTCCTTGGTTCCCTTGCAGCCCGCTCTGAAAGCATTGGCAGTCGCTTCTAGGCGCCGAGTTGCACACACACAGCACCACGCTAAGTGCCGCGGAGAAGGGAAATCCAGAGTGCAGCGAGGAGCTGGACGTGGCTTACGTGCAGTAAGGAGAAGGTGAACCTAAGCACAGCCTCTTCAATCTGGCCGCCTCTGCTCTGGTAGCAACTTTTGCAAGTCAGCAAAGGGAGACGCGAGTATGTAGAACGGAGGGCAGCGAGACGCCGTGTGTTATGCGCCCTTTCAGGGCTGCTGACAAGGGGCTACTTTAAGAACGCCTTCTTCGTCCTCGCGTCCTTCTCGCTTCGCTCTAGCTGCAAGGAGTACAGCACAGCGAAGGAGTGAGGACGGGCACTGCCCCAGCTTTCGCCCTGGCGTGCAACGGCTGTGTGCTGCTTTTCCAAGCAGCAAGAGCACTGAGAAGTGAAAGCGATTGTGAAGGAGCTCTTTGGCTGCTCGTGTGCTCTTCGCTGCACTGCGCCGCTCGCAAGCGGCTTCGTTCTTCGGCGTCTGCCGTCCGGAGAGAGCTGAACTGCAGCGGTCAGTTTCAGCTCTGCCCAACAGCGCGCTCTCAGTTCTGCGGACAAGCACGCCCTGTTGCCTTGGCTCCGAGTGCAAAGTCCCTAGCGAGCACTCACTCAGTGCAATGCACCCAGAAAGACGCTCTCGCTCGTCTTTCAAGGAGCGATTCCTAACAGCAGAAGCAGCAGAGGCACAAACTGGATGACGAGAAGGGACAATGTAGAACACGTCTCTGTCCTGGCACATTGTCGTGTGCGATACGTCCCTCCGGGTCTTCGGTCCTTGCGAAGCTCTATGTACTGCGAGCGCAGCTACTTGAAGCTGAGACGGACCGCGGAGCTAGCGGCGAATTCGGAGAGCGCTAAGCACGAAGTCAAGAAGCGAGACGTGTCCCTGCAACGCGGTGCTAAGAGCAGCTTCCTCGCGGCGGGGGCGAGCTCCGGCCACGAGACATTCTCGTCCTAGCAACGGATCTCTGTGAAGGGCGTAGGCGAAAAGCTTTCGATTTCCATTCGAACTGCGAGAAAGGCAGACTGTTACACGGAGCTCTGAGAACAAAGGTGCACGCCCTAGGCGGGCTTGGGCAGAAGCAGCGTTCTCGAGCGCTTGGCTGCCGGCACACTGCTGGGTATGTGGCGCCCCTGCGGCGGCTTCTGGCCGCCGGCAAGTGAAAGCGGAGCCAGGCGTGGGCGAGGGCGGTGAACGAAGCGGCTAAGTGCCGTGCTTGTGTGCACCACGTTACAGGCTACTAGGAGAGGAAGGTGGTTGACTCTCGCTTGCCTTCCCAAGTGCCCTTAGCAGTCGGAAGGAGCAAGCTGAAGCACTGCTGCTTGTGCTGCTCCTTGGTTCCCTTGCAGCCCGCTCTGAAAGCATTGGCAGTCGCTTCTAGGCGCCGAGTTGCACACACACAGCACCACGCTAAGTGCCGCGGAGAAGGGAAATCCAGAGTGCAGCGAGGAGCTGGACGTGGCTTACGTGCAGTAAGGAGAAGGTGAACCTAAGCACAGCCTCTTCAATCTGGCCGCCTCTGCTCTGGTAGCAACTTTTGCAAGTCAGCAAAGGGAGACGCGAGTATGTAGAACGGAGGGCAGCGAGACGCCGTGTGTTATGCGCCCTTTCAGGGCTGCTGACAAGGGGCTACTTTAAGAACGCCTTCTTCGTCCTCGCGTCCTTCTCGCTTCGCTCTAGCTGCAAGGAGTACAGCACAGCGAAGGAGTGAGGACGGGCACTGCCCCAGCTTTCGCCCTGGCGTGCAACGGCTGTGTGCTGCTTTTCCAAGCAGCAAGAGCACTGAGAAGTGAAAGCGATTGTGAAGGAGCTCTTTGGCTGCTCGTGTGCTCTTCGCTGCACTGCGCCGCTCGCAAGCGGCTTCGTTCTTCGGCGTCTGCCGTCCGGAGAGAGCTGAACTGCAGCGGTCAGTTTCAGCTCTGCCCAACAGCGCGCTCTCAGTTCTGCGGACAAGCACGCCCTGTTGCCTTGGCTCCGAGTGCAAAGTCCCTAGCGAGCACTCACTCAGTGCAATGCACCCAGAAAGACGCTCTCGCTCGTCTTTCAAGGAGCGATTCCTAACAGCACAAGCAGCAGAGGCACAAACTGGATGACGAGAAGGGACAATGTAGAACACGTCTCTGTCCTGGCACATTGTCGTGTGCGATACGTCCCTCCGGGTCTTCGGTCCTTGCGAAGCTCTATGTACTGCGAGCGCAGCTACTTGAAGCTGAGACGGACCGCGGAGCTAGCAGCGAATTCGGAGAGCGCTAAGCACGAAGTCAAGAAGCGAGACGTGTCCCTGCAACGCGGTGCTAAGAGCAGCTTCCTCGCGGCGGGGGCGAGCTCCGGCCATAAGACATTCTCGTCCTAGCAACGGATCTCTGTGAAGGGCGTAGGCGAAAAGCTTTCGATTTCCATTCGAACTGCGAGAAAGGCAGACTGGTACACGGAGCTCTGAGAACAAAGGTGCACGCCCTAGGCGGGCTTGGGCAGAAGCAGCGTTCTCGAGCGCTTGGCTGCCGGCACACTGCTGGGTATGTGGCGCCCCTGCGGCGGCTTCTGGCCGCCGGCAAGTGAAAGCGGAGCCAGGCGTGGGCGAGGGCGGTGAACGAAGCGGCTAAGTGCCGTGCTTGTGTGCACCACGTTAGAGGCTACTAGGAGAGGAAGGTGGTTGACTCTCGCTTGCCTTCCCAAGTGCCCTTAGCAGTCGGAAGGAGCAAGCTGAAGCACTGCTGCTTGTGCTGCTCCTTGGTTCCCTTGCAGCCCGCTCTGAAAGCATTGGCAGTCGCTTCTAGGCGCCGAGTTGCACACACACAGCACCACGCTAAGTGCCGCGGAGAAGGGAAATCCAGAGTGCAGCGAGGAGCTGGACGTGGCTTACGTGCAGTAAGGAGAAGGTGAACCTAAGCACAGCCTCTTCAATCTGGCCGCCTCTGCTCTGGTAGCAACTTTTGCAAGTCAGCAAAGGGAGACGCGAGTATGTAGAACGGAGGGCAGCGAGACGCCGTGTGTTATGCGCCCTTTCAGGGCTGCTGACAAGGGGCTACTTTAAGAACGCCTTCTTCGTCCTCGCGTCCTTCTCGCTTCGCTCTAGCTGCAAGGAGTACAGCACAGCGAAGGAGTGAGGACGGGCACTGCCCCAGCTTTTGCCCTGGCGTGCAACGGCTGTGTGCTGCTTTTCCAAGCAGCAAGAGCACTGAGAAGTGAAAGCGATTGTGAAGGAGCTCTTTGGCTGCTCGTGTGCTCTTCGCTGCACTGCGCCGCTCGCAAGCGGCTTCGTTCTTCGGCGTCTGCCGTCCGGAGAGAGCTGAACTGCAGCGGTCAGTTTCAGCTCTGCCCAACAGCGCGCTCTCAGTTCTGCGGACAAGCACGCCCTGTTGCCTTGGCTCCGAGTGCAAAGTCCCTAGCGAGCACTCACTCAGTGCAATGCACCCAGAAAGACGCTCTCGCTCGTCTTTCAAGGAGCGATTCCTAACAGCAGAAGCAGCAGAGGCACAAACTGGATGACGAGAAGGGACAATGTAGAACACGTCTCTGTCCTGGCACATTGTCGTGTGCGATACGTCCCTCCGGGTCTTCGGTCCTTGCGAAGCTCTATGTACTGCGAGCGCTGCTACTTGAAGCTGAGACGGACCGCGGAGCTAGCGGCGAATTCGGAGAGCGCTAAGCACGAAGTCAAGAAGCGAGACGTGTCCCTGCAACGCGGTGCTAAGAGCAGCTTCCTCGCGGCGGGGGCGAGCTCCGGCCACGAGACATTCTCGTCCTAGCAACGGATCTCTGTGAAGGGCGTAGGCGAAAAGCTTTCGATTTCCATTCCAACTGCGAGAAAGGCAGACTGTTACACGGAGCTCTGAGAACAAAGGTGCACGCCCTAGGCGGGCTTGGGCAGAAGCAGCGTTCTCGAGCGCTTGGCTGCCGGCACACTGCTGGGTATGTGGCGCCCCTGCGGCGGCTTCTGGCCGCCGGCAAGTGAAAGCGGAGCCAGGCGTGGGCGAGGGCGGTGAACGAAGCGGCTAAGTGCCGTGCTTGTGTGCACCACGTTAGAGGCTACTAGGAGAGGAAGGTGGTTGACTCTCGCTTGCCTTCCCAAGTGCCCTTAGCAGTCGGAAGGAGCAAGCTGAAGCACTGCTGCTTGTGCTGCTCCTTGGTTCCCTTGCAGCCCGCTCTGAAAGCATTGGCGGTCACTTCTAGGCGCCGAGTTGCACACACACAGCACCACGCTAAGTGCCGCGGAGAAGGGAAATCCAGAGTGCAGCGAGGAGCTGGACGTGGCTTACGTGCAGTAAGGAGAAGGTGAACCTAAGCACAGCCTCTTCAATCTGGCCGCCTCTGCTCTGGTAGCAACTTTTGCAAGTCAGCAAAGGGAGACGCGAGTATGTAGAACGGAGGGCAGCGAGACGCCGTGTGTTATGCGCCCTTTCAGGGCTGCTGACAAGGGGCTACTTTAAGAACGCCTTCTTCGTCCTCGCGTCCTTCTCGCTTCGCTCTAGCTGCAAGGAGTACAGCACAGCGAAGGAGTGAGGACGGGCACTGCCCCAGCTTTCGCCCTGGCGTGCAACGGCTGTGTGCTGCTTTTCCAAGCAGCAAGAGCACTGAGAAGTGAAAGCGATTGTGAAGGAGCTCTTTGGCTGCTCGTGTGCTCTTCGCTGCACTGCGCCGCTCGCAAGCGGCTTCGTTCTTCGGCGTCTGCCGTCCGGAGAGAGCTGAACTGCAGCGGTCAGTTTCAGCTCTGCCCAACAGCGCGCTCTCAGTTCTGCGGACAAGCACGCCCTGTTGCCTTGGCTCCGAGTGCAAAGTCCCTAGCGAGCACTCACTCAGTGCAATGCACCCAGAAAGACGCTCTCGCTCGTCTTTCAAGGAGCGATTCCTAACAGCAGAAGCAGCAGAGGCACAAACTGGATGACGAGAAGGGACAATGTAGAACACGTCTCTGTCCTGGCACATTGTCGTGTGCGATACGTCCCTCCGGGTCTTCGGTCCTTGCGAAGCTCTATGTACTGCGAGCGCTGCTACTTGAAGCTGAGACGGACCGCGGAGCTAGCGGCGAATTCGGAGAGCGCTAAGCACGAAGTCAAGAAGCGAGACGTGTCCCTGCAACGCGGTGCTAAGAGCAGCTTCCTCGCGGCGGGGGCGAGCTCCGGCCACGAGACATTCTCGTCCTAGCAACGGATCTCTGTGAAGGGCGTAGGCGAAAAGCTTTCGATTTCCATTCGAACTGCGAGAAAGGCAGACTGTTACACGGAGCTCTGAGAACAAAGGTGCACGCCCTAGGCGGGCTTGGGCAGAAGCAGCGTTCTCGAGCTCTTGGCTGCCGGCACACTGCTGGGTATGTGGCGCCCCTGCGGCGGCTTCTGGCCGCCGGCAAGTGAAAGCGGAGCCAGGCGTGGGCGAGGGCGGTGAACGAAGCGGCTAAGTGCCGTGCTTGTGTGCACCACGTTAGAGGCTACTAGGAGAGGAAGGTGGTTGACTCTCGCTTGCCTTCCCAAGTGCCCTTAGCAGTCGGAAGGAGCAAGCTGAAGCACTGCTGCTTGTGCTGCTCCTTGGTTCCCTTGCAGCCCGCTCTGAAAGCATTGGCGGTCGCTTCTAGGCGCCGAGTTGCACACACACAGCACCACGCTAAGCGCCGCGGAGAAGGGAAATCCAGAGTGCAGCGAGGAGCTGGACGTGGCTTACGTGCAGTAAGGAGAAGGTGAACCTAAGCACAGCCTCTTCAATCTGGCCGCCTCTGCTCTGGTAGCAACTTTTGCAAGTCAGCAAAGGGAGACGCGAGTATGTAGAACGGAGGGCAGCGAGACGCCGTGTGTTATGCGCCCTTTCAGGGCTGCTGACAAGGGGCTACTTTAAGAACGCCTTCTTCGTCCTCGCGTCCTTCTCGCTTCGTTCTAGCTGCAAGGAGTACAGCACAGCGAAGGAGTGAGGACGGGCACTGCCCCAGCTTTCGCCCTGGCGTGCAACGGCTGTGTGCTGCTTTTCCAAGCAGCAAGAGCACTGAGAAGTGAAAGCGATTGTGAAGGAGCTCTTTGGCTGCTCGTGTGCTCTTCGCTGCACTGCGCCGCTCGCAAGCGGCTTCGTTCTTCGGCGTCTGCCGTCCGGAGAGAGCTGAACTGCAGCGGTCAGTTTCAGCTCTGCCCAACAGCGCGCTCTCAGTTCTGCGGACAAGCACGCCCTGTTGCCTTGGCTCCGAGTGCAAAGTCCCTAGCGAGCACTCACTCAGTGCAATGCACCCAGAAAGACGCTCTCGCTCGTCTTTCAAGGAGCGATTCCTAACAGCAGAAGCAGCAGAGGCACAAACTGGATGACGAGAAGGGACAATGTAGAACACGTCTCTGTCCTGGCACATTGTCGTGTGCGATACGTCCCTCCGGGTCTTCGGTCCTTGCGAAGCTCTATGTACTGCGAGCGCAGCTACTTGAAGCTGAGACGGACCGCGGAGCTAGCAGCGAATTCGGAGAGCGCTAAGCACGAAGTCAAGAAGCGAGACGTGTCCCTGCAACGCGGTGCTAAGAGCAGCTTCCTCGCGGCGGGGGCGAGCTCCGGCCATAAGACATTCTCGTCCTAGCAACGGATCTCTGTGAAGGGCGTAGGCGAAAAGCTTTCGATTTCCATTCGAACTGCGAGAAAGGCAGACTGTTACACGGAGCTCTGAGAACAAAGGTGCACGCCCTAGGCTGGCTTGGGCAGAAGCAGCGTTCTCGAGCGCTTGGCTGCCGGCACACTGCTGGGTATGTGGCGCCCCTGCGGCGGCTTCTGGCCGCCGGCAAGTGAAAGCGGAGCCAGGCGTGGGCGAGGGCGGTGAACGAAGCGGCTAAGTGCCGTGCTTGTGTGCACCACGTTAGAGGCTACTAGGAGAGGAAGGTGGTTGACTCTCGCTTGCCTTCCCAAGTGCCCTTAGCAGTCGGAAGGAGCAAGCTGAAGCACTGCTGCTTGTGCTGCTCCTTGGTTCCCTTGCAGCCCGCTCTGAAAGCATTGGCAGTCGCTTCTAGGCGCCGAGTTGCACACACACAGCACCACGCTAAGTGCCGCGGAGAAGGGAAATCCAGAGTGCAGCGAGGAGCTGGACGTGGCTTACGTGCAGTAAGGAGAAGGTGAACCTAAGCACAGCCTCTTCAATCTGGCCGCCTCTGCTCTGGTAGCAACTTTTGCAAGTCGGCAAAGGGAGACGCGAGTATGTAGAACGGAGGGCAGCTAGACGCCGAGTGTTATGCGCCCTTTCAGGGCTGCTGCCAGGGGGCTACTTTAAGAACGCCTTCTTCGTCCTCGCGTCCTTCTCGCTTCGCTCTAGCTGCAAGGAGTACAGCACAGCGAAGGAGTGAGGACGGGCACTGCCCCAGCTTTCGCCCTGGCGTGCAACGGCTGTGTGCTGCTTTTCCAAGCAGCAAGAGCACTGAGAAGTGAAAGCGATTGTGAAGGAGCTCTTTGGCTGCTCGTGTGCTCTTCGCTGCACTGCGCCGCTCGCAAGCGGCTTCGTTCTTCGGCGTCTGCCGTCCGGAGAGAGCTGAACTGCAGCGGTCAGTTTCAGCTCTGCCCAACAGCGCGCTCTCAGTTCTGCGGACAAGCACGCCCTGTTGCCTTGGCTCCGAGTGCAAAGTCCCTAGCGAGCACTCACTCAGTGCAATGCACCCAGAAAGACGCTCTCGCTCGTCTTTCAAGGAGCGATTCCTAACAGCACAAGCAGCAGAGGCACAAACTGGATGACGAGAAGGGACAATGTAGAACACGTCTCTGTCCTGGCACATTGTCGTGTGCGATACGTCCCTCCGGGTCTTCGGTCCTTGCGAAGCTCTATGTACTGCGAGCGCTGCTACTTGAAGCTGAGACGGACCGCGGAGCTAGCGGCGAATTCGGAGAGCGCTAAGCACGAAGTCAAGAAGCGAGACGTGTCCCTGCAACGCGGTGCTAAGAGCAGCTTCCTCGCGGCGGGGGCGAGCTCCGGCCACGAGACATTCTCGTCCTAGCAACGGATCTCTGTGAAGGGCGTAGGCGAAAAGCTTTCGATTTCCATTCGAACTGCGAGAAAGGCAGACTGGTACACGGAGCTCTGAGAACAAAGGTGCACGCCCTAGGCGGGCTTGGGCAGAAGCAGCGTTCTCGAGCGCTTGGCTGCCGGCACACTGCTGGGTATGTGGCGCCCCTGCGGCGGCTTCTGGCCGCCGGCAAGTGAAAGCGGAGCCAGGCGTGGGCGAGGGCGGTGAACGAAGCGGCTAAGTGCCGTGCTTGTGTGCACCACGTTACAGGCTACTAGGAGAGGAAGGTGGTTGACTCTCGCTTGCCTTCCCAAGTGCCCTTAGCAGTCGGAAGGAGCAAGCTGAAGCACTGCTGCTTGTGCTGCTCCTTGGTTCCCTTGCAGCCCGCTCTGAAAGCATTGGCAGTCGCTTCTAGGCGCCGAGTTGCACACACACAGCACCACGCTAAGTGCCGCGGAGAAGGGAAATCCAGAGTGCAGCGAGGAGCTGGACGTGGCTTACGTGCAGTAAGGAGAAGGTGAACCTAAGCACAGCCTCTTCAATCTGGCCGCCTCTGCTCTGGTAGCAACTTTTGCAAGTCAGCAAAGGGAGACGCGAGTATGTAGAACGGAGGGCAGCGAGACGCCGTGTGTTATGCGCCCTTTCAGGGCTGCTGACAAGGGGCTACTTTAAGAACGCCTTCTTCGTCCTCGCGTCCTTCTCGCTTCGCTCTAGCTGCAAGGAGTACAGCACAGCGAAGGAGTGAGGACGGGCACTGCCCCAGCTTTCGCCCTGGCGTGCAACGGCTGTGTGCTGCTTTTCCAAGCAGCAAGAGCACTGAGAAGTGAAAGCGATTGTGAAGGAGCTCTTTGGCTGCTCGTGTGCTCTTCGCTGCACTGCGCCGCTCGCAAGCGGCTTCGTTCTTCGGCGTCTGCCGTCCGGAGAGAGCTGAACTGCAGCGGTCAGTTTCAGCTCTGCCCAACAGCGCGCTCTCAGTTCTGCGGACAAGCACGCCCTGTTGCCTTGGCTCCGAGTGCAAAGTCCCTAGCGAGCACTCACTCAGTGCAATGCACCCAGAAAGACGCTCTCGCTCGTCTTTCAAGGAGCGATTCCTAACAGCAGAAGCAGCAGAGGCACAAACTGGATGACGAGAAGGGACAATGTAGAACACGTCTCTGTCCTGGCACATTGTCGTGTGCGATACGTCCCTCCGGGTCTTCGGTCCTTGCGAAGCTCTATGTACTGCGAGCGCAGCTACTTGAAGCTGAGACGGACCGCGGAGCTAGCGGCGAATTCGGAGAGCGCTAAGCACGAAGTCAAGAAGCGAGACGTGTCCCTGCAACGCGGTGCTAAGAGCAGCTTCCTCGCGGCGGGGGCGAGCTCCGGCCACGAGACATTCTCGTCCTAGCAACGGATCTCTGTGAAGGGCGTAGGCGAAAAGCTTTCGATTTCCATTCGAACTGCGAGAAAGGCAGACTGTTACACGGAGCTCTGAGAACAAAGGTGCACGCCCTAGGCGGGCTTGGGCAGAAGCAGCGTTCTCGAGCGCTTGGCTGCCGGCACACTGCTGGGTATGTGGCGCCCCTGCGGCGGCTTCTGGCCGCCGGCAAGTGAAAGCGGAGCCAGGCGTGGGCGAGGGCGGTGAACGAAGCGGCTAAGTGCCGTGCTTGTGTGCACCACGTTAGAGGCTACTAGGAGAGGAAGGTGGTTGACTCTCGCTTGCCTTCCCAAGTGCCCTTAGCAGTCGGAAGGAGCAAGCTGAAGCACTGCTGCTTGTGCTGCTCCTTGGTTCCCTTGCAGCCCGCTCTGAAAGCATTGGCAGTCGCTTCTAGGCGCCGAGTTGCACACACACAGCACCACGCTAAGTGCCGCGGAGAAGGGAAATCCAGAGTGCAGCGAGGAGCTGGACGTGGCTTACGTGCAGTAAGGAGAAGGTGAACCTAAGCACAGCCTCTTCAATCTGGCCGCCTCTGCTCTGGTAGCAACTTTTGCAAGTCAGCAAAGGGAGACGCGAGTATGTAGAACGGAGGGCAGCGAGACGCCGTGTGTTATGCGCCCTTTCAGGGCTGCTGACAAGGGGCTACTTTAAGAACGCCTTCTTCGTCCTCGCGTCCTTCTCGCTTCGCTCTAGCTGCAAGGAGTACAGCACAGCGAAGGAGTGAGGACGGGCACTGCCCCAGCTTTCGCCCTGGCGTGCAACGGCTGTGTGCTGCTTTTCCAAGCAGCAAGAGCACTGAGAAGTGAAAGCGATTGTGAAGGAGCTCTTTGGCTGCTCGTGTGCTCTTCGCTGCACTGCGCCGCTCGCAAGCGGCTTCGTTCTTCGGCGTCTGCCGTCCGGAGAGAGCTGAACTGCAGCGGTCAGTTTCAGCTCTGCCCAACAGCGCGCTCTCAGTTCTGCGGACAAGCACGCCCTGTTGCCTTGGCTCCGAGTGCAAAGTCCCTAGCGAGCACTCACTCAGTGCAATGCACCCAGAAAGACGCTCTCGCTCGTCTTTCAAGGAGCGATTCCTAACAGCAGAAGCAGCAGAGGCACAAACTGGATGACGAGAAGGGACAATGTAGAACACGTCTCTGTCCTGGCACATTGTCGTGTGCGATACGTCCCTCCGGGTCTTCGGTCCTTGCGAAGCTCTATGTACTGCGAGCGCAGCTACTTGAAGCTGAGACGGACCGCGGAGCTAGCGGCGAATTCGGAGAGCGCTAAGCACGAAGTCAAGAAGCGAGACGTGTCCCTGCAACGCGGTGCTAAGAGCAGCTTCCTCGCGGCGGGGGCGAGCTCCGGCCACGAGACATTCTCGTCCTAGCAACGGATCTCTGTGAAGGGCGTAGGCGAAAAGCTTTCGATTTCCATTCGAACTGCGAGAAAGGCAGACTGGTACACGGAGCTCTGAGAACAAAGGTGCACGCCCTAGGCGGGCTTGGGCAGAAGCAGCGTTCTCGAGCGCTTGGCTGCCGGCACACTGCTGGGTATGTGGCGCCCCTGCGGCGGCTTCTGGCCGCCGGCAAGTGAAAGCGGAGCCAGGCGTGGGCGAGGGCGGTGAACGAAGCGGCTAAGTGCCGTGCTTGTGTGCACCACGTTAGAGGCTACTAGGAGAGGAAGGTGGTTGACTCTCGCTTGCCTTCCCAAGTGCCCTTAGCAGTCGGAAGGAGCAAGCTGAAGCACTGCTGCTTGTGCTGCTCCTTGGTTCCCTTGCAGCCCGCTCTGAAAGCATTGGCAGTCGCTTCTAGGCGCCGAGTTGCACACACACAGCACCACGCTAAGTGCCGCGGAGAAGGGAAATCCAGAGTGCAGCGAGGAGCTGGACGTGGCTTACGTGCAGTAAGGAGAAGGTGAACCTAAGCACAGCCTCTTCAATCTGGCCGCCTCTGCTCTGGTAGCAACTTTTGCAAGTCAGCAAAGGGAGACGCGAGTATGTAGAACGGAGGGCAGCGAGACGCCGTGTGTTATGCGCCCTTTCAGGGCTGCTGACAAGGGGCTACTTTAAGAACGCCTTCTTCGTCCTCGCGTCCTTCTCGCTTCGCTCTAGCTGCAAGGAGTACAGCACAGCGAAGGAGTGAGGACGGGCACTGCCCCAGCTTTCGCCCTGGCGTGCAACGGCTGTGTGCTGCTTTTCCAAGCAGCAAGAGCACTGAGAAGTGAAAGCGATTGTGAAGGAGCTCTTTGGCTGCTCGTGTGCTCTTCGCTGCACTGCGCCGCTCGCAAGCGGCTTCGTTCTTCGGCGTCTGCCGTCCGGAGAGAGCTGAACTGCAGCGGTCAGTTTCAGCTCTGCCCAACAGCGCGCTCTCAGTTCTGCGGACAAGCACGCCCTGTTGCCTTGGCTCCGAGTGCAAAGTCCCTAGCGAGCACTCACTCAGTGCAATGCACCCAGAAAGACGCTCTCGCTCGTCTTTCAAGGAGCGATTCCTAACAGCAGAAGCAGCAGAGGCACAAACTGGATGACGAGAAGGGACAATGTAGAACACGTCTCTGTCCTGGCACATTGTCGTGTGCGATACGTCCCTCCGGGTCTTCGGTCCTTGCGAAGCTCTATGTACTGCGAGCGCAGCTACTTGAAGCTGAGACGGACCGCGGAGCTAGCGGCGAATTCGGAGAGCGCTAAGCACGAAGTCAAGAAGCGAGACGTGTCCCTGCAACGCGGTGCTAAGAGCAGCTTCCTCGCGGCGGGGGCGAGCTCCGGCCACGAGACATTCTCGTCCTAGCAACGGATCTCTGTGAAGGGCGTAGGCGAAAAGCTTTCGATTTCCATTCGAACTGCGAGAAAGGCAGACTGTTACACGGAGCTCTGAGAACAAAGGTGCACGCCCTAGGCGGGCTTGGGCAGAAGCAGCGTTCTCGAGCGCTTGGCTGCCGGCACACTGCTGGGTATGTGGCGCCCCTGCGGCGGCTTCTGGCCGCCGGCAAGTGAAAGCGGAGCCAGGCGTGGGCGAGGGCGGTGAACGAAGCGGCTAAGTGCCGTGCTTGTGTGCACCACGTTAGAGGCTACTAGGAGAGGAAGGTGGTTGACTCTCGCTTGCCTTCCCAAGTGCCCTTAGCAGTCGGAAGGAGCAAGCTGAAGCACTGCTGCTTGTGCTGCTCCTTGGTTCCCTTGCAGCCCGCTCTGAAAGCATTGGCAGTCGCTTCTAGGCGCCGAGTTGCACACACACAGCACCACGCTAAGTGCCGCGGAGAAGGGAAATCCAGAGTGCAGCGAGGAGCTGGACGTGGCTTACGTGCAGTAAGGAGAAGGTGAACCTAAGCACAGCCTCTTCAATCTGGCCGCCTCTGCTCTGGTAGCAACTTTTGCAAGTCAGCAAAGGGAGACGCGAGTATGTAGAACGGAGGGCAGCGAGACGCCGTGTGTTATGCGCCCTTTCAGGGCTGCTGACAAGGGGCTACTTTAAGAACGCCTTCTTCGTCCTCGCGTCCTTCTCGCTTCGCTCTAGCTGCAAGGAGTACAGCACAGCGAAGGAGTGAGGACGGGCACTGCCCCAGCTTTCGCCCTGGCGTGCAACGGCTGTGTGCTGCTTTTCCAAGCAGCAAGAGCACTGAGAAGTGAAAGCGATTGTGAAGGAGCTCTTTGGCTGCTCGTGTGCTCTTCGCTGCACTGCGCCGCTCGCAAGCGGCTTCGTTCTTCGGCGTCTGCCGTCCGGAGAGAGCTGAACTGCAGCGGTCAGTTTCAGCTCTGCCCAACAGCGCGCTCTCAGTTCTGCGGACAAGCACGCCCTGTTGCCTTGGCTCCGAGTGCAAAGTCCCTAGCGAGCACTCACTCAGTGCAATGCACCCAGAAAGACGCTCTCGCTCGTCTTTCAAGGAGCGATTCCTAACAGCAGAAGCAGCAGAGGCACAAACTGGATGACGAGAAGGGACAATGTAGAACACGTCTCTGTCCTGGCACATTGTCGTGTGCGATACGTCCCTCCGGGTCTTCGGTCCTTGCGAAGCTCTATGTACTGCGAGCGCAGCTACTTGAAGCTGAGACGGACCGCGGAGCTAGCAGCGAATTCGGAGAGCGCTAAGCACGAAGTCAAGAAGCGAGACGTGTCCCTGCAACGCGGTGCTAAGAGCAGCTTCCTCGCGGCGGGGGCGAGCTCCGGCCACGAGACATTCTCGTCCTAGCAACGGATCTCTGTGAAGGGCGTAGGCGAAAAGCTTTCGATTTCCATTCGAACTGCGAGAAAGGCAGACTGGTACACGGAGCTCTGAGAACAAAGGTGCACGCCCTAGGCGGGCTTGGGCAGAAGCAGCGTTCTCGAGCGCTTGGCTGCCGGCACACTGCTGGGTATGTGGCGCCCCTGCGGCGGCTTCTGGCCGCCGGCAAGTGAAAGCGGAGCCAGGCGTGGGCGAGGGCGGTGAACGAAGCGGCTAAGTGCCGTGCTTGTGTGCACCACGTTACAGGCTACTAGGAGAGGAAGGTGGTTGACTCTCGCTTGCCTTCCCAAGTGCCCTTAGCAGTCGGAAGGAGCAAGCTGAAGCACTGCTGCTTGTGCTGCTCCTTGGTTCCCTTGCAGCCCGCTCTGAAAGCATTGGCAGTCGCTTCTAGGCGCCGAGTTGCACACACACAGCACCACGCTAAGTGCCGCGGAGAAGGGAAATCCAGAGTGCAGCGAGGAGCTGGACGTGGCTTACGTGCAGTAAGGAGAAGGTGAACCTAAGCACAGCCTCTTCAATCTGGCCGCCTCTGCTCTGGTAGCAACTTTTGCAAGTCAGCAAAGGGAGACGCGAGTATGTAGAACGGAGGGCAGCGAGACGCCGTGTGTTATGCGCCCTTTCAGGGCTGCTGACAAGGGGCTACTTTAAGAACGCCTTCTTCGTCCTCGCGTCCTTCTCGCTTCGCTCTAGCTGCAAGGAGTACAGCACAGCGAAGGAGTGAGGACGGGCACTGCCCCAGCTTTCGCCCTGGCGTGCAACGGCTGTGTGCTGCTTTTCCAAGCAGCAAGAGCACTGAGAAGTGAAAGCGATTGTGAAGGAGCTCTTTGGCTGCTCGTGTGCTCTTCGCTGCACTGCGCCGCTCGCAAGCGGCTTCGTTCTTCGGCGTCTGCCGTCCGGAGAGAGCTGAACTGCAGCGGTCAGTTTCAGCTCTGCCCAACAGCGCGCTCTCAGTTCTGCGGACAAGCACGCCCTGTTGCCTTGGCTCCGAGTGCAAAGTCCCTAGCGAGCACTCACTCAGTGCAATGCACCCAGAAAGACGCTCTCGCTCGTCTTTCAAGGAGCGATTCCTAACAGCACAAGCAGCAGAGGCACAAACTGGATGACGAGAAGGGACAATGTAGAACACGTCTCTGTCCTGGCACATTGTCGTGTGCGATACGTCCCTCCGGGTCTTCGGTCCTTGCGAAGCTCTATGTACTGCGAGCGCTGCTACTTGAAGCTGAGACGGACCGCGGAGCTAGCGGCGAATTCGGAGAGCGCTAAGCACGAAGTCAAGAAGCGAGACGTGTCCCTGCAACGCGGTGCTAAGAGCAGCTTCCTCGCGGCGGGGGCGAGCTCCGGCCACGAGACATTCTCGTCCTAGCAACGGATCTCTGTGAAGGGCGTAGGCGAAAAGCTTTCGATTTCCATTCCAACTGCGAGAAAGGCAGACTGTTACACGGAGCTCTGAGAACAAAGGTGCACGCCCTAGGCGGGCTTGGGCAGAAGCAGCGTTCTCGAGCGCTTGGCTGCCGGCACACTGCTGGGTATGTGGCGCCCCTGCGGCGGCTTCTGGCCGCCGGCAAGTGAAAGCGGAGCCAGGCGTGGGCGAGGGCGGTGAACGAAGCGGCTAAGTGCCGTGCTTGTGTGCACCACGTTAGAGGCTACTAGGAGAGGAAGGTGGTTGACTCTCGCTTGCCTTCCCAAGTGCCCTTAGCAGTCGGAAGGAGCAAGCTGAAGCACTGCTGCTTGTGCTGCTCCTTGGTTCCCTTGCAGCCCGCTCTGAAAGCATTGGCGGTCACTTCTAGGCGCCGAGTTGCACACACACAGCACCACGCTAAGTGCCGCGGAGAAGGGAAATCCAGAGTGCAGCGAGGAGCTGGACGTGGCTTACGTGCAGTAAGGAGAAGGTGAACCTAAGCACAGCCTCTTCAATCTGGCCGCCTCTGCTCTGGTAGCAACTTTTGCAAGTCAGCAAAGGGAGACGCGAGTATGTAGAACGGAGGGCAGCGAGACGCCGTGTGTTATGCGCCCTTTCAGGGCTGCTGACAAGGGGCTACTTTAAGAACGCCTTCTTCGTCCTCGCGTCCTTCTCGCTTCGCTCTAGCTGCAAGGAGTACAGCACAGCGAAGGAGTGAGGACGGGCACTGCCCCAGCTTTCGCCCTGGCGTGCAACGGCTGTGTGCTGCTTTTCCAAGCAGCAAGAGCACTGAGAAGTGAAAGCGATTGTGAAGGAGCTCTTTGGCTGCTCGTGTGCTCTTCGCTGCACTGCGCCGCTCGCAAGCAGCTTCGTTCTTCGGCGTCTGCCGTCCGGAGAGAGCTGAACTGCAGCGGTCAGTTTCAGCTCTGCCCAACAGCGCGCTCTCAGTTCTGCGGACAAGCACGCCCTGTTGCCTTGGCTCCGAGTGCAAAGTCCCTAGCGAGCACTCACTCAGTGCAATGCACCCAGAAAGACGCTCTCGCTCGTCTTTCAAGGAGCGATTCCTAACAGCAGAAGCAGCAGAGGCACAAACTGGATGACGAGAAGGGACAATGTAGAACACGTCTCTGTCCTGGCACATTGTCGTGTGCGATACGTCCCTCCGGGTCTTCGGTCCTTGCGAAGCTCTATGTACTGCGAGCGCTGCTACTTGAAGCTGAGACGGACCGCGGAGCTAGCGGCGAATTCGGAGAGCGCTAAGCACGAAGTCAAGAAGCGAGACGTGTCCCTGCAACGCGGTGCTAAGAGCAGCTTCCTCGCGGCGGGGGCGAGCTCCGGCCACGAGACATTCTCGTCCTAGCAACGGATCTCTGTGAAGGGCGTAGGCGAAAAGCTTTCGATTTCCATTCCAACTGCGAGAAAGGCAGACTGTTACACGGAGCTCTGAGAACAAAGGTGCACGCCCTAGGCGGGCTTGGGCAGAAGCAGCGTTCTCGAGCTCTTGGCTGCCGGCACACTGCTGGGTATGTGGCGCCCCTGCGGCGGCTTCTGGCCGCCGGCAAGTGAAAGCGGAGCCAGGCGTGGGCGAGGGCGGTGAACGAAGCGGCTAAGTGCCGTGCTTGTGTGCACCACGTTAGAGGCTACTAGGAGAGGAAGGTGGTTGACTCTCGCTTGCCTTCCCAAGTGCCCTTAGCAGTCGGAAGGAGCAAGCTGAAGCACTGCTGCTTGTGCTGCTCCTTGGTTCCCTTGCAGCCCGCTCTGAAAGCATTGGCGGTCGCTTCTAGGCGCCGAGTTGCACACACACAGCACCACGCTAAGCGCCGCGGAGAAGGGAAATCCAGAGTGCAGCGAGGAGCTGGACGTGGCTTACGTGCAGTAAGGAGAAGGTGAACCTAAGCACAGCCTCTTCAATCTGGCCGCCTCTGCTCTGGTAGCAACTTTTGCAAGTCAGCAAAGGGAGACGCGAGTATGTAGAACGGAGGGCAGCGAGACGCCGTGTGTTATGCGCCCTTTCAGGGCTGCTGACAAGGGGCTACTTTAAGAACGCCTTCTTCGTCCTCGCGTCCTTCTCGCTTCGCTCTAGCTGCAAGGAGTACAGCACAGCGAAGGAGTGAGGACGGGCACTGCCCCAGCTTTCGCCCTGGCGTGCAACGGCTGTGTGCTGCTTTTCCAAGCAGCAAGAGCACTGAGAAGTGAAAGCGATTGTGAAGGAGCTCTTTGGCTGCTCGTGTGCTCTTCGCTGCACTGCGCCGCTCGCAAGCGGCTTCGTTCTTCGGCGTCTGCCGTCCGGAGAGAGCTGAACTGCAGCGGTCAGTTTCAGCTCTGCCCAACAGCGCGCTCTCAGTTCTGCGGACAAGCACGCCCTGTTGCCTTGGCTCCGAGTGCAAAGTCCCTAGCGAGCACTCACTCAGTGCAATGCACCCAGAAAGACGCTCTCGCTCGTCTTTCAAGGAGCGATTCCTAACAGCACAAGCAGCAGAGGCACAAACTGGATGACGAGAAGGGACAATGTAGAACACGTCTCTGTCCTGGCACATTGTCGTGTGCGATACGTCCCTCCGGGTCTTCGGTCCTTGCGAAGCTCTATGTACTGCGAGCGCTGCTACTTGAAGCTGAGACGGACCGCGGAGCTAGCGGCGAATTCGGAGAGCGCTAAGCACGAAGTCAAGAAGCGAGACGTGTCCCTGCAACGCGGTGCTAAGAGCAGCTTCCTCGCGGCGGGGGCGAGCTCCGGCCACGAGACATTCTCGTCCTAGCAACGGATCTCTGTGAAGGGCGTAGGCGAAAAGCTTTCGATTTCCATTCGAACTGCGAGAAAGGCAGACTGGTACACGGAGCTCTGAGAACAAAGGTGCACGCCCTAGGCGGGCTTGGGCAGAAGCAGCGTTCTCGAGCGCTTGGCTGCCGGCACACTGCTGGGTATGTGGCGCCCCTGCGGCGGCTTCTGGCCGCCGGCAAGTGAAAGCGGAGCCAGGCGTGGGCGAGGGCGGTGAACGAAGCGGCTAAGTGCCGTGCTTGTGTGCACCACGTTAGAGGCTACTAGGAGAGGAAGGTGGTTGACTCTCGCTTGCCTTCCCAAGTGCCCTTAGCAGTCGGAAGGAGCAAGCTGAAGCACTGCTGCTTGTGCTGCTCCTTGGTTCCCTTGCAGCCCGCTCTGAAAGCATTGGCAGTCGCTTCTAGGCGCCGAGTTGCACACACACAGCACCACGCTAAGTGCCGCGGAGAAGGGAAATCCAGAGTGCAGCGAGGAGCTGGACGTGGCTTACGTGCAGTAAGGAGAAGGTGAACCTAAGCACAGCCTCTTCAATCTGGCCGCCTCTGCTCTGGTAGCAACTTTTGCAAGTCAGCAAAGGGAGACGCGAGTATGTAGAACGGAGGGCAGCGAGACGCCGTGTGTTATGCGCCCTTTCAGGGCTGCTGACAAGGGGCTACTTTAAGAACGCCTTCTTCGTCCTCGCGTCCTTCTCGCTTCGCTCTAGCTGCAAGGAGTACAGCACAGCGAAGGAGTGAGGACGGGCACTGCCCCAGCTTTCGCCCTGGCGTGCAACGGCTGTGTGCTGCTTTTCCAAGCAGCAAGAGCACTGAGAAGTGAAAGCGATTGTGAAGGAGCTCTTTGGCTGCTCGTGTGCTCTTCGCTGCACTGCGCCGCTCGCAAGCGGCTTCGTTCTTCGGCGTCTGCCGTCCGGAGAGAGCTGAACTGCAGCGGTCAGTTTCAGCTCTGCCCAACAGCGCGCTCTCAGTTCTGCGGACAAGCACGCCCTGTTGCCTTGGCTCCGAGTGCAAAGTCCCTAGCGAGCACTCACTCAGTGCAATGCACCCAGAAAGACGCTCTCGCTCGTCTTTCAAGGAGCGATTCCTAACAGCACAAGCAGCAGAGGCACAAACTGGATGACGAGAAGGGACAATGTAGAACACGTCTCTGTCCTGGCACATTGTCGTGTGCGATACGTCCCTCCGGGTCTTCGGTCCTTGCGAAGCTCTATGTACTGCGAGCGCAGCTACTTGAAGCTGAGACGGACCGCGGAGCTAGCAGCGAATTCGGAGAGCGCTAAGCACGAAGTCAAGAAGCGAGACGTGTCCCTGCAACGCGGTGCTAAGAGCAGCTTCCTCGCGGCGGGGGCGAGCTCCGGCCATAAGACATTCTCGTCCTAGCAACGGATCTCTGTGAAGGGCGTAGGCGAAAAGCTTTCGATTTCCATTCGAACTGCGAGAAAGGCAGACTGGTACACGGAGCTCTGAGAACAAAGGTGCACGCCCTAGGCGGGCTTGGGCAGAAGCAGCGTTCTCGAGCGCTTGGCTGCCGGCACACTGCTGGGTATGTGGCGCCCCTGCGGCGGCTTCTGGCCGCCGGCAAGTGAAAGCGGAGCCAGGCGTGGGCGAGGGCGGTGAACGAAGCGGCTAAGTGCCGTGCTTGTGTGCACCACGTTAGAGGCTACTAGGAGAGGAAGGTGGTTGACTCTCGCTTGCCTTCCCAAGTGCCCTTAGCAGTCGGAAGGAGCAAGCTGAAGCACTGCTGCTTGTGCTGCTCCTTGGTTCCCTTGCAGCCCGCTCTGAAAGCATTGGCAGTCGCTTCTAGGCGCCGAGTTGCACACACACAGCACCACGCTAAGTGCCGCGGAGAAGGGAAATCCAGAGTGCAGCGAGGAGCTGGACGTGGCTTACGTGCAGTAAGGAGAAGGTGAACCTAAGCACAGCCTCTTCAATCTGGCCGCCTCTGCTCTGGTAGCAACTTTTGCAAGTCAGCAAAGGGAGACGCGAGTATGTAGAACGGAGGGCAGCGAGACGCCGTGTGTTATGCGCCCTTTCAGGGCTGCTGACAAGGGGCTACTTTAAGAACGCCTTCTTCGTCCTCGCGTCCTTCTCGCTTCGCTCTAGCTGCAAGGAGTACAGCACAGCGAAGGAGTGAGGACGGGCACTGCCCCAGCTTTCGCCCTGGCGTGCAACGGCTGTGTGCTGCTTTTCCAAGCAGCAAGAGCACTGAGAAGTGAAAGCGATTGTGAAGGAGCTCTTTGGCTGCTCGTGTGCTCTTCGCTGCACTGCGCCGCTCGCAAGCGGCTTCGTTCTTCGGCGTCTGCCGTCCGGAGAGAGCTGAACTGCAGCGGTCAGTTTCAGCTCTGCCCAACAGCGCGCTCTCAGTTCTGCGGACAAGCACGCCCTGTTGCCTTGGCTCCGAGTGCAAAGTCCCTAGCGAGCACTCACTCAGTGCAATGCACCCAGAAAGACGCTCTCGCTCGTCTTTCAAGGAGCGATTCCTAACAGCAGAAGCAGCAGAGGCACAAACTGGATGACGAGAAGGGACAATGTAGAACACGTCTCTGTCCTGGCACATTGTCGTGTGCGATACGTCCCTCCGGGTCTTCGGTCCTTGCGAAGCTCTATGTACTGCGAGCGCTGCTACTTGAAGCTGAGACGGACCGCGGAGCTAGCGGCGAATTCGGAGAGCGCTAAGCACGAAGTCAAGAAGCGAGACGTGTCCCTGCAACGCGGTGCTAAGAGCAGCTTCCTCGCGGCGGGGGCGAGCTCCGGCCACGAGACATTCTCGTCCTAGCAACGGATCTCTGTGAAGGGCGTAGGCGAAAAGCTTTCGATTTCCATTCCAACTGCGAGAAAGGCAGACTGTTACACGGAGCTCTGAGAACAAAGGTGCACGCCCTAGGCGGGCTTGGGCAGAAGCAGCGTTCTCGAGCGCTTGGCTGCCGGCACACTGCTGGGTATGTGGCGCCCCTGCGGCGGCTTCTGGCCGCCGGCAAGTGAAAGCGGAGCCAGGCGTGGGCGAGGGCGGTGAACGAAGCGGCTAAGTGCCGTGCTTGTGTGCACCACGTTAGAGGCTACTAGGAGAGGAAGGTGGTTGACTCTCGCTTGCCTTCCCAAGTGCCCTTAGCAGTCGGAAGGAGCAAGCTGAAGCACTGCTGCTTGTGCTGCTCCTTGGTTCCCTTGCAGCCCGCTCTGAAAGCATTGGCGGTCACTTCTAGGCGCCGAGTTGCACACACACAGCACCACGCTAAGTGCCGCGGAGAAGGGAAATCCAGAGTGCAGCGAGGAGCTGGACGTGGCTTACGTGCAGTAAGGAGAAGGTGAACCTAAGCACAGCCTCTTCAATCTGGCCGCCTCTGCTCTGGTAGCAACTTTTGCAAGTCAGCAAAGGGAGACGCGAGTATGTAGAACGGAGGGCAGCGAGACGCCGTGTGTTATGCGCCCTTTCAGGGCTGCTGACAAGGGGCTACTTTAAGAACGCCTTCTTCGTCCTCGCGTCCTTCTCGCTTCGCTCTAGCTGCAAGGAGTACAGCACAGCGAAGGAGTGAGGACGGGCACTGCCCCAGCTTTCGCCCTGGCGTGCAACGGCTGTGTGCTGCTTTTCCAAGCAGCAAGAGCACTGAGAAGTGAAAGCGATTGTGAAGGAGCTCTTTGGCTGCTCGTGTGCTCTTCGCTGCACTGCGCCGCTCGCAAGCAGCTTCGTTCTTCGGCGTCTGCCGTCCGGAGAGAGCTGAACTGCAGCGGTCAGTTTCAGCTCTGCCCAACAGCGCGCTCTCAGTTCTGCGGACAAGCACGCCCTGTTGCCTTGGCTCCGAGTGCAAAGTCCCTAGCGAGCACTCACTCAGTGCAATGCACCCAGAAAGACGCTCTCGCTCGTCTTTCAAGGAGCGATTCCTAACAGCAGAAGCAGCAGAGGCACAAACTGGATGACGAGAAGGGACAATGTAGAACACGTCTCTGTCCTGGCACATTGTCGTGTGCGATACGTCCCTCCGGGTCTTCGGTCCTTGCGAAGCTCTATGTACTGCGAGCGCTGCTACTTGAAGCTGAGACGGACCGCGGAGCTAGCGGCGAATTCGGAGAGCGCTAAGCACGAAGTCAAGAAGCGAGACGTGTCCCTGCAACGCGGTGCTAAGAGCAGCTTCCTCGCGGCGGGGGCGAGCTCCGGCCACGAGACATTCTCGTCCTAGCAACGGATCTCTGTGAAGGGCGTAGGCGAAAAGCTTTCGATTTCCATTCGAACTGCGAGAAAGGCAGACTGTTACACGGAGCTCTGAGAACAAAGGTGCACGCCCTAGGCGGGCTTGGGCAGAAGCAGCGTTCTCGAGCTCTTGGCTGCCGGCACACTGCTGGGTATGTGGCGCCCCTGCGGCGGCTTCTGGCCGCCGGCAAGTGAAAGCGGAGCCAGGCGTGGGCGAGGGCGGTGAACGAAGCGGCTAAGTGCCGTGCTTGTGTGCACCACGTTACAGGCTACTAGGAGAGGAAGGTGGTTGACTCTCGCTTGCCTTCCCAAGTGCCCTTAGCAGTCGGAAGGAGCAAGCTGAAGCACTGCTGCTTGTGCTGCTCCTTGGTTCCCTTGCAGCCCGCTCTGAAAGCATTGGCAGTCGCTTCTAGGCGCCGAGTTGCACACACACAGCACCACGCTAAGTGCCGCGGAGAAGGGAAATCCAGAGTGCAGCGAGGAGCTGGACGTGGCTTACGTGCAGTAAGGAGAAGGTGAACCTAAGCACAGCCTCTTCAATCTGGCCGCCTCTGCTCTGGTAGCAACTTTTGCAAGTCAGCAAAGGGAGACGCGAGTATGTAGAACGGAGGGCAGCGAGACGCCGTGTGTTATGCGCCCTTTCAGGGCTGCTGACAAGGGGCTACTTTAAGAACGCCTTCTTCGTCCTCGCGTCCTTCTCGCTTCGCTCTAGCTGCAAGGAGTACAGCACAGCGAAGGAGTGAGGACGGGCACTGCCCCAGCTTTTGCCCTGGCGTGCAACGGCTGTGTGCTGCTTTTCCAAGCAGCAAGAGCACTGAGAAGTGAAAGCGATTGTGAAGGAGCTCTTTGGCTGCTCGTGTGCTCTTCGCTGCACTGCGCCGCTCGCAAGCGGCTTCGTTCTTCGGCGTCTGCCGTCCGGAGAGAGCTGAACTGCAGCGGTCAGTTTCAGCTCTGCCCAACAGCGCGCTCTCAGTTCTGCGGACAAGCACGCCCTGTTGCCTTGGCTCCGAGTGCAAAGTCCCTAGCGAGCACTCACTCAGTGCAATGCACCCAGAAAGACGCTCTCGCTCGTCTTTCAAGGAGCGATTCCTAACAGCACAAGCAGCAGAGGCACAAACTGGATGACGAGAAGGGACAATGTAGAACACGTCTCTGTCCTGGCACATTGTCGTGTGCGATACGTCCCTCCGGGTCTTCGGTCCTTGCGAAGCTCTATGTACTGCGAGCGCAGCTACTTGAAGCTGAGACGGACCGCGGAGCTAGCAGCGAATTCGGAGAGCGCTAAGCACGAAGTCAAGAAGCGAGACGTGTCCCTGCAACGCGGTGCTAAGAGCAGCTTCCTCGCGGCGGGGGCGAGCTCCGGCCACGAGACATTCTCGTCCTAGCAACGGATCTCTGTGAAGGGCGTAGGCGAAAAGCTTTCGATTTCCATTCGAACTGCGAGAAAGGCAGACTGGTACACGGAGCTCTGAGAACAAAGGTGCACGCCCTAGGCGGGCTTGGGCAGAAGCAGCGTTCTCGAGCGCTTGGCTGCCGGCACACTGCTGGGTATGTGGCGCCCCTGCGGCGGCTTCTGGCCGCCGGCAAGTGAAAGCGGAGCCAGGCGTGGGCGAGGGCGGTGAACGAAGCGGCTAAGTGCCGTGCTTGTGTGCACCACGTTAGAGGCTACTAGGAGAGGAAGGTGGTTGACTCTCGCTTGCCTTCCCAAGTGCCCTTAGCAGTCGGAAGGAGCAAGCTGAAGCACTGCTGCTTGTGCTGCTCCTTGGTTCCCTTGCAGCCCGCTCTGAAAGCATTGGCAGTCGCTTCTAGGCGCCGAGTTGCACACACACAGCACCACGCTAAGTGCCGCGGAGAAGGGAAATCCAGAGTGCAGCGAGGAGCTGGACGTGGCTTACGTGCAGTAAGGAGAAGGTGAACCTAAGCACAGCCTCTTCAATCTGGCCGCCTCTGCTCTGGTAGCAACTTTTGCAAGTCAGCAAAGGGAGACGCGAGTATGTAGAACGGAGGGCAGCTAGACGCCGTGTGTTATGCGCCCTTTCAGGGCTGCTGACAAGGGGCTACTTTAAGAACGCCTTCTTCGTCCTCGCGTCCTTCTCGCTTCGTTCTAGCTGCAAGGAGTACAGCACAGCGAAGGAGTGAGGACGGGCACTGCCCCAGCTTTCGCCCTGGCGTGCAACGGCTGTGTGCTGCTTTTCCAAGCAGCAAGAGCACTGAGAAGTGAAAGCGATTGTGAAGGAGCTCTTTGGCTGCTCGTGTGCTCTTCGCTGCACTGCGCCGCTCGCAAGCGGCTTCGTTCTTCGGCGTCTGCCGTCCGGAGAGAGCTGAACTGCAGCGGTCAGTTGCAGCTCTGCCCAACAGCGTGCTCTCAGTTCTGCGGACAAGCACGCCCTGTTGCCTTGGCTCCGAGTGCAAAGTCCCTAGCGAGCACTCACTCAGTGCAATGCACCCAGAAAGACGCTCTCGCTCGTCTTTCAAGGAGCGATTCCTAACAGCAGAAGCAGCAGAGGCACAAACTGGATGACGAGAAGGGACAATGTAGAACACGTCTCTGTCCTGGCACATTGTCGTGTGCGATACGTCCCTCCGGGTCTTCGGTCCTTGCGAAGCTCTATGTACTGCGAGCGCAGCTACTTGAAGCTGAGACGGACCGCGGAGCTAGCGGCGAATTCGGAGAGCGCTAAGCACGAAGTCAAGAAGCGAGACGTGTCCCTGCAACGCGGTGCTAAGAGCAGCTTCCTCGCGGCGGGGGCGAGCTCCGGCCACGAGACATTCTCGTCCTAGCAACGGATCTCTGTGAAGGGCGTAGGCGAAAAGCTTTCGATTTCCATTCGAACTGCGAGAAAGGCAGACTGTTACACAGAGCTCTGAGAACAAAGGTGCACGCCCTAGGCGGGCTTGGGCAGAAGCAGCGTTCTCGAGCGCTTGGCTGCCGGCACACTGCTGGGTATGTGGCGCCCCTGCGGCGGCTTCTGGCCGCCGGCAAGTGAAAGCGGAGCCAGGCGTGGGCGAGGGCGGTGAACGAAGCGGCTAAGTGCCGTGCTTGTGTGCACCACGTTAGAGGCTACTAGGAGAGGAAGGTGGTTGACTCTCGCTTGCCTTCCCAAGTGCCCTTAGCAGTCGGAAGGAGCAAGCTGAAGCACTGCTGCTTGTGCTGCTCCTTGGTTCCCTTGCAGCCCGCTCTGAAAGCATTGGCAGTCGCTTCTAGGCGCCGAGTTGCACACACACAGCACCACGCTAAGTGCCGCGGAGAAGGGAAATCCAGAGTGCAGCGAGGAGCTGGACGTGGCTTACGTGCAGTAAGGAGAAGGTGAACCTAAGCACAGCCTCTTCAATCTGGCCGCCTCTGCTCTGGTAGCAACTTTTGCAAGTCAGCAAAGGGAGACGCGAGTATGTAGAACGGAGGGCAGCGAGACGCCGTGTGTTATGCGCCCTTTCAGGGCTGCTGACAAGGGGCTACTTTAAGAACGCCTTCTTCGTCCTCGCGTCCTTCTCGCTTCGCTCTAGCTGCAAGGAGTACAGCACAGCGAAGGAGTGAGGACGGGCACTGCCCCAGCTTTCGCCCTGGCGTGCAACGGCTGTGTGCTGCTTTTCCAAGCAGCAAGAGCACTGAGAAGTGAAAGCGATTGTGAAGGAGCTCTTTGGCTGCTCGTGTGCTCTTCGCTGCACTGCGCCGCTCGCAAGCGGCTTCGTTCTTCGGCGTCTGCCGTCCGGAGAGAGCTGAACTGCAGCGGTCAGTTTCAGCTCTGCCCAACAGCGCGCTCTCAGTTCTGCGGACAAGCACGCCCTGTTGCCTTGGCTCCGAGTGCAAAGTCCCTAGCGAGCACTCACTCAGTGCAATGCACCCAGAAAGACGCTCTCGCTCGTCTTTCAAGGAGCGATTCCTAACAGCAGAAGCAGCAGAGGCACAAACTGGATGACGAGAAGGGACAATGTAGAACACGTCTCTGTCCTGGCACATTGTCGTGTGCGATACGTCCCTCCGGGTCTTCGGTCCTTGCGAAGCTCTATGTACTGCGAGCGCAGCTACTTGAAGCTGAGACGGACCGCGGAGCTAGCGGCGAATTCGGAGAGCGCTAAGCACGAAGTCAAGAAGCGAGACGTGTCCCTGCAACGCGGTGCTAAGAGCAGCTTCCTCGCGGCGGGGGCGAGCTCCGGCCACGAGACATTCTCGTCCTAGCAACGGATCTCTGTGAAGGGCGTAGGCGAAAAGCTTTCGATTTCCATTCGAACTGCGAGAAAGGCAGACTGTTACACGGAGCTCTGAGAACAAAGGTGCACGCCCTAGGCGGGCTTGGGCAGAAGCAGCGTTCTCGAGCGCTTGGCTGCCGGCACACTGCTGGGTATGTGGCGCCCCTGCGGCGGCTTCTGGCCGCCGGCAAGTGAAAGCGGAGCCAGGCGTGGGCGAGGGCGGTGAACGAAGCGGCTAAGTGCCGTGCTTGTGTGCACCACGTTACAGGCTACTAGGAGAGGAAGGTGGTTGACTCTCGCTTGCCTTCCCAAGTG
This sequence comes from Sturnus vulgaris, assembly GCF_052056855.1. NCBI lineage: Eukaryota > Metazoa > Chordata > Aves > Passeriformes > Sturnidae > Sturnus > Sturnus vulgaris. The sequence goes on from NC_142263.1 coordinate 11,292,375, forward strand.
CCCTTAGCAGTCGGAAGGAGCAAGCTGAAGCACTGCTGCTTGTGCTGCTCCTTGGTTCCCTTGCAGCCCGCTCTGAAAGCATTGGCAGTCGCTTCTAGGCGCCGAGTTGCACACACACAGCACCACGCTAAGTGCCGCGGAGAAGGGAAATCCAGAGTGCAGCGAGGAGCTGGACGTGGCTTACGTGCAGTAAGGAGAAGGTGAACCTAAGCACAGCCTCTTCAATCTGGCCGCCTCTGCTCTGGTAGCAACTTTTGCAAGTCAGCAAAGGGAGACGCGAGTATGTAGAACGGAGGGCAGCGAGACGCCGTGTGTTATGCGCCCTTTCAGGGCTGCTGACAAGGGGCTACTTTAAGAACGCCTTCTTCGTCCTCGCGTCCTTCTCGCTTCGCTCTAGCTGCAAGGAGTACAGCACAGCGAAGGAGTGAGGACGGGCACTGCCCCAGCTTTCGCCCTGGCGTGCAACGGCTGTGTGCTGCTTTTCCAAGCAGCAAGAGCACTGAGAAGTGAAAGCGATTGTGAAGGAGCTCTTTGGCTGCTCGTGTGCTCTTCGCTGCACTGCGCCGCTCGCAAGCGGCTTCGTTCTTCGGCGTCTGCCGTCCGGAGAGAGCTGAACTGCAGCGGTCAGTTTCAGCTCTGCCCAACAGCGCGCTCTCAGTTCTGCGGACAAGCACGCCCTGTTGCCTTGGCTCCGAGTGCAAAGTCCCTAGCGAGCACTCACTCAGTGCAATGCACCCAGAAAGACGCTCTCGCTCGTCTTTCAAGGAGCGATTCCTAACAGCACAAGCAGCAGAGGCACAAACTGGATGACGAGAAGGGACAATGTAGAACACGTCTCTGTCCTGGCACATTGTCGTGTGCGATACGTCCCTCCGGGTCTTCGGTCCTTGCGAAGCTCTATGTACTGCGAGCGCAGCTACTTGAAGCTGAGACGGACCGCGGAGCTAGCAGCGAATTCGGAGAGCGCTAAGCACGAAGTCAAGAAGCGAGACGTGTCCCTGCAACGCGGTGCTAAGAGCAGCTTCCTCGCGGCGGGGGCGAGCTCCGGCCATAAGACATTCTCGTCCTAGCAACGGATCTCTGTGAAGGGCGTAGGCGAAAAGCTTTCGATTTCCATTCGAACTGCGAGAAAGGCAGACTGGTACACGGAGCTCTGAGAACAAAGGTGCACGCCCTAGGCGGGCTTGGGCAGAAGCAGCGTTCTCGAGCGCTTGGCTGCCGGCACACTGCTGGGTATGTGGCGCCCCTGCGGCGGCTTCTGGCCGCCGGCAAGTGAAAGCGGAGCCAGGCGTGGGCGAGGGCGGTGAACGAAGCGGCTAAGTGCCGTGCTTGTGTGCACCACGTTAGAGGCTACTAGGAGAGGAAGGTGGTTGACTCTCGCTTGCCTTCCCAAGTGCCCTTAGCAGTCGGAAGGAGCAAGCTGAAGCACTGCTGCTTGTGCTGCTCCTTGGTTCCCTTGCAGCCCGCTCTGAAAGCATTGGCAGTCGCTTCTAGGCGCCGAGTTGCACACACACAGCACCACGCTAAGTGCCGCGGAGAAGGGAAATCCAGAGTGCAGCGAGGAGCTGGACGTGGCTTACGTGCAGTAAGGAGAAGGTGAACCTAAGCACAGCCTCTTCAATCTGGCCGCCTCTGCTCTGGTAGCAACTTTTGCAAGTCAGCAAAGGGAGACGCGAGTATGTAGAACGGAGGGCAGCGAGACGCCGTGTGTTATGCGCCCTTTCAGGGCTGCTGACAAGGGGCTACTTTAAGAACGCCTTCTTCGTCCTCGCGTCCTTCTCGCTTCGCTCTAGCTGCAAGGAGTACAGCACAGCGAAGGAGTGAGGACGGGCACTGCCCCAGCTTTCGCCCTGGCGTGCAACGGCTGTGTGCTGCTTTTCCAAGCAGCAAGAGCACTGAGAAGTGAAAGCGATTGTGAAGGAGCTCTTTGGCTGCTCGTGTGCTCTTCGCTGCACTGCGCCGCTCGCAAGCGGCTTCGTTCTTCGGCGTCTGCCGTCCGGAGAGAGCTGAACTGCAGCGGTCAGTTTCAGCTCTGCCCAACAGCGCGCTCTCAGTTCTGCGGACAAGCACGCCCTGTTGCCTTGGCTCCGAGTGCAAAGTCCCTAGCGAGCACTCACTCAGTGCAATGCACCCAGAAAGACGCTCTCGCTCGTCTTTCAAGGAGCGATTCCTAACAGCAGAAGCAGCAGAGGCACAAACTGGATGACGAGAAGGGACAATGTAGAACACGTCTCTGTCCTGGCACATTGTCGTGTGCGATACGTCCCTCCGGGTCTTCGGTCCTTGCGAAGCTCTATGTACTGCGAGCGCTGCTACTTGAAGCTGAGACGGACCGCGGAGCTAGCGGCGAATTCGGAGAGCGCTAAGCACGAAGTCAAGAAGCGAGACGTGTCCCTGCAACGCGGTGCTAAGAGCAGCTTCCTCGCGGCGGGGGCGAGCTCCGGCCACGAGACATTCTCGTCCTAGCAACGGATCTCTGTGAAGGGCGTAGGCGAAAAGCTTTCGATTTCCATTCGAACTGCGAGAAAGGCAGACTGTTACACGGAGCTCTGAGAACAAAGGTGCACGCCCTAGGCGGGCTTGGGCAGAAGCAGCGTTCTCGAGCGCTTGGCTGCCGGCACACTGCTGGGTATGTGGCGCCCCTGCGGCGGCTTCTGGCCGCCGGCAAGTGAAAGCGGAGCCAGGCGTGGGCGAGGGCGGTGAACGAAGCGGCTAAGTGCCGTGCTTGTGTGCACCACGTTAGAGGCTACTAGGAGAGGAAGGTGGTTGACTCTCGCTTGCCTTCCCAAGTGCCCTTAGCAGTCGGAAGGAGCAAGCTGAAGCACTGCTGCTTGTGCTGCTCCTTGGTTCCCTTGCAGCCCGCTCTGAAAGCATTGGCGGTCACTTCTAGGCGCCGAGTTGCACACACACAGCACCACGCTAAGTGCCGCGGAGAAGGGAAATCCAGAGTGCAGCGAGGAGCTGGACGTGGCTTACGTGCAGTAAGGAGAAGGTGAACCTAAGCACAGCCTCTTCAATCTGGCCGCCTCTGCTCTGGTAGCAACTTTTGCAAGTCAGCAAAGGGAGACGCGAGTATGTAGAACGGAGGGCAGCGAGACGCCGTGTGTTATGCGCCCTTTCAGGGCTGCTGACAAGGGGCTACTTTAAGAACGCCTTCTTCGTCCTCGCGTTCTTCTCGCTTCGCTCTAGCTGCAAGGAGTACAGCACAGCGAAGGAGTGAGGACGGGCACTGCCCCAGCTTTCGCCCTGGCGTGCAACGGCTGTGTGCTGCTTTTCCAAGCAGCAAGAGCACTGAGAAGTGAAAGCGATTGTGAAGGAGCTCTTTGGCTGCTCGTGTGCTCTTCGCTGCACTGCGCCGCTCGCAAGCGGCTTCGTTCTTCGGCGTCTGCCGTCCGGAGAGAGCTGAACTGCAGCGGTCAGTTTCAGCTCTGCCCAACAGCGCGCTCTCAGTTCTGCGGACAAGCACGCCCTGTTGCCTTGGCTCCGAGTGCAAAGTCCCTAGCGAGCACTCACTCAGTGCAATGCACCCAGAAAGACGCTCTCGCTCGTCTTTCAAGGAGCGATTCCTAACAGCAGAAGCAGCAGAGGCACAAACTGGATGACGAGAAGGGACAATGTAGAACACGTCTCTGTCCTGGCACATTGTCGTGTGCGATACGTCCCTCCGGGTCTTCGGTCCTTGCGAAGCTCTATGTACTGCGAGCGCTGCTACTTGAAGCTGAGACGGACCGCGGAGCTAGCGGCGAATTCGGAGAGCGCTAAGCACGAAGTCAAGAAGCGAGACGTGTCCCTGCAACGCGGTGCTAAGAGCAGCTTCCTCGCGGCGGGGGCGAGCTCCGGCCACGAGACATTCTCGTCCTAGCAACGGATCTCTGTGAAGGGCGTAGGCGAAAAGCTTTCGATTTCCATTCGAACTGCGAGAAAGGCAGACTGTTACACGGAGCTCTGAGAACAAAGGTGCACGCCCTAGGCGGGCTTGGGCAGAAGCAGCGTTCTCGAGCTCTTGGCTGCCGGCACACTGCTGGGTATGTGGCGCCCCTGCGGCGGCTTCTGGCCGCCGGCAAGTGAAAGCGGAGCCAGGCGTGGGCGAGGGCGGTGAACGAAGCGGCTAAGTGCCGTGCTTGTGTGCACCACGTTAGAGGCTACTAGGAGAGGAAGGTGGTTGACTCTCGCTTGCCTTCCCAAGTGCCCTTAGCAGTCGGAAGGAGCAAGCTGAAGCACTGCTGCTTGTGCTGCTCCTTGGTTCCCTTGCAGCCCGCTCTGAAAGCATTGGCGGTCACTTCTAGGCGCCGAGTTGCACACACACAGCACCACGCTAAGTGCCGCGGAGAAGGGAAATCCAGAGTGCAGCGAGGAGCTGGACGTGGCTTACGTGCAGTAAGGAGAAGGTGAACCTAAGCACAGCCTCTTCAATCTGGCCGCCTCTGCTCTGGTAGCAACTTTTGCAAGTCAGCAAAGGGAGACGCGAGTATGTAGAACGGAGGGCAGCGAGACGCCGTGTGTTATGCGCCCTTTCAGGGCTGCTGACAAGGGGCTACTTTAAGAACGCCTTCTTCGTCCTCGCGTCCTTCTCGCTTCGCTCTAGCTGCAAGGAGTACAGCACAGCGAAGGAGTGAGGACGGGCACTGCCCCAGCTTTCGCCCTGGCGTGCAACGGCTGTGTGCTGCTTTTCCAAGCAGCAAGAGCACTGAGAAGTGAAAGCGATTGTGAAGGAGCTCTTTGGCTGCTCGTGTGCTCTTCGCTGCACTGCGCCGCTCGCAAGCGGCTTCGTTCTTCGGCGTCTGCCGTCCGGAGAGAGCTGAACTGCAGCGGTCAGTTTCAGCTCTGCCCAACAGCGCGCTCTCAGTTCTGCGGACAAGCACGCCCTGTTGCCTTGGCTCCGAGTGCAAAGTCCCTAGCGAGCACTCACTCAGTGCAATGCACCCAGAAAGACGCTCTCGCTCGTCTTTCAAGGAGCGATTCCTAACAGCAGAAGCAGCAGAGGCACAAACTGGATGACGAGAAGGGACAATGTAGAACACGTCTCTGTCCTGGCACATTGTCGTGTGCGATACGTCCCTCCGGGTCTTCGGTCCTTGCGAAGCTCTATGTACTGCGAGCGCTGCTACTTGAAGCTGAGACGGACCGCGGAGCTAGCGGCGAATTCGGAGAGCGCTAAGCACGAAGTCAAGAAGCGAGACGTGTCCCTGCAACGCGGTGCTAAGAGCAGCTTCCTCGCGGCGGGGGCGAGCTCCGGCCACGAGACATTCTCGTCCTAGCAACGGATCTCTGTGAAGGGCGTAGGCGAAAAGCTTTCGATTTCCATTCGAACTGCGAGAAAGGCAGACTGGTACACGGAGCTCTGAGAACAAAGGTGCACGCCCTAGGCGGGCTTGGGCAGAAGCAGCGTTCTCGAGCGCTTGGCTGCCGGCACACTGCTGGGTATGTGGCGCCCCTGCGGCGGCTTCTGGCCGCCGGCAAGTGAAAGCGGAGCCAGGCGTGGGCGAGGGCGGTGAACGAAGCGGCTAAGTGCCGTGCTTGTGTGCACCACGTTAGAGGCTACTAGGAGAGGAAGGTGGTTGACTCTCGCTTGCCTTCCCAAGTGCCCTTAGCAGTCGGAAGGAGCAAGCTGAAGCATTGCTGCTTGTGCTGCTCCTTGGTTCCCTTGCAGCCCGCTCTGAAAGCATTGGCAGTCGCTTCTAGGCGCCGAGTTGCACACACACAGCACCACGCTAAGTGCCGCGGAGAAGGGAAATCCAGAGTGCAGCGAGGAGCTGGACGTGGCTTACGTGCAGTAAGGAGAAGGTGAACCTAAGCACAGCCTCTTCAATCTGGCCGCCTCTGCTCTGGTAGCAACTTTTGCAAGTCAGCAAAGGGAGACGCGAGTATGTAGAACGGAGGGCAGCGAGACGCCGTGTGTTATGCGCCCTTTCAGGGCTGCTGACAAGGGGCTACTTTAAGAACGCCTTCTTCGTCCTCGCGTCCTTCTCGCTTCGTTCTAGCTGCAAGGAGTACAGCACAGCGAAGGAGTGAGGACGGGCACTGCCCCAGCTTTCGCCCTGGCGTGCAACGGCTGTGTGCTGCTTTTCCAAGCAGCAAGAGCACTGAGAAGTGAAAGCGATTGTGAAGGAGCTCTTTGGCTGCTCGTGTGCTCTTCGCTGCACTGCGCCGCTCGCAAGCGGCTTCGTTCTTCGGCGTCTGCCGTCCGGAGAGAGCTGAACTGCAGCGGTCAGTTTCAGCTCTGCCCAACAGCGCGCTCTCAGTTCTGCGGACAAGCACGCCCTGTTGCCTTGGCTCCGAGTGCAAAGTCCCTAGCGAGCACTCACTCAGTGCAATGCACCCAGAAAGACGCTCTCGCTCGTCTTTCAAGGAGCGATTCCTAACAGCAGAAGCAGCAGAGGCACAAACTGGATGACGAGAAGGGACAATGTAGAACACGTCTCTGTCCTGGCACATTGTCGTGTGCGATACGTCCCTCCGGGTCTTCGGTCCTTGCGAAGCTCTATGTACTGCGAGCGCAGCTACTTGAAGCTGAGACGGACCGCGGAGCTAGCAGCGAATTCGGAGAGCGCTAAGCACGAAGTCAAGAAGCGAGACGTGTCCCTGCAACGCGGTGCTAAGAGCAGCTTCCTCGCGGCGGGGGCGAGCTCCGGCCATAAGACATTCTCGTCCTAGCAACGGATCTCTGTGAAGGGCGTAGGCGAAAAGCTTTCGATTTCCATTCGAACTGCGAGAAAGGCAGACTGGTACACGGAGCTTTGAGAACAAAGGTGCACGCCCTAGGCGGGCTTGGGCAGAAGCAGCGTTCTCGAGCGCTTGGCTGCCGGCACACTGCTGGGTATGTGGCGCCCCTGCGGCGGCTTCTGGCCGCCGGCAAGTGAAAGCGGAGCCAGGCGTGGGCGAGGGCGGTGAACGAAGCGGCTAAGTGCCGTGCTTGTGTGCACCACGTTAGAGGCTACTAGGAGAGGAAGGTGGTTGACTCTCGCTTGCCTTCCCAAGTGCCCTTAGCAGTCGGAAGGAGCAAGCTGAAGCACTGCTGCTTGTGCTGCTCCTTGGTTCCCTTGCAGCCCGCTCTGAAAGCATTGGCAGTCGCTTCTAGGCGCCGAGTTGCACACACACAGCACCACGCTAAGTGCCGCGGAGAAGGGAAATCCAGAGTGCAGCGAGGAGCTGGACGTGGCTTACGTGCAGTAAGGAGAAGGTGAACCTAAGCACAGCCTCTTCAATCTGGCCGCCTCTGCTCTGGTAGCAACTTTTGCAAGTCGGCAAAGGGAGACGCGAGTATGTAGAACGGAGGGCAGCTAGACGCCGAGTGTTATGCGCCCTTTCAGGGCTGCTGCCAGGGGGCTACTTTAAGAACGCCTTCTTCGTCCTCGCGTCCTTCTCGCTTCGCTCTAGCTGCAAGGAGTACAGCACAGCGAAGGAGTGAGGACGGGCACTGCCCCAGCTTTCGCCCTGGCGTGCAACGGCTGTGTGCTGCTTTTCCAAGCAGCAAGAGCACTGAGAAGTGAAAGCGATTGTGAAGGAGCTCTTTGGCTGCTCGTGTGCTCTTCGCTGCACTGCGCCGCTCGCAAGCGGCTTCGTTCTTCGGCGTCTGCCGTCCGGAGAGAGCTGAACTGCAGCGGTCAGTTTCAGCTCTGCCCAACAGCGCGCTCTCAGTTCTGCGGACAAGCACGCCCTGTTGCCTTGGCTCCGAGTGCAAAGTCCCTAGCGAGCACTCACTCAGTGCAATGCACCCAGAAAGACGCTCTCGCTCGTCTTTCAAGGAGCGATTCCTAACAGCAGAAGCAGCAGAGGCACAAACTGGATGACGAGAAGGGACAATGTAGAACACGTCTCTGTCCTGGCACATTGTCGTGTGCGATACGTCCCTCCGGGTCTTCGGTCCTTGCGAAGCTCTATGTACTGCGAGCGCTGCTACTTGAAGCTGAGACGGACCGCGGAGCTAGCGGCGAATTCGGAGAGCGCTAAGCACGAAGTCAAGAAGCGAGACGTGTCCCTGCAACGCGGTGCTAAGAGCAGCTTCCTCGCGGCGGGGGCGAGCTCCGGCCACGAGACATTCTCGTCCTAGCAACGGATCTCTGTGAAGGGCGTAGGCGAAAAGCTTTCGATTTCCATTCGAACTGCGAGAAAGGCAGACTGTTACACGGAGCTCTGAGAACAAAGGTGCACGCCCTAGGCGGGCTTGGGCAGAAGCAGCGTTCTCGAGCTCTTGGCTGCCGGCACACTGCTGGGTATGTGGCGCCCCTGCGGCGGCTTCTGGCCGCCGGCAAGTGAAAGCGGAGCCAGGCGTGGGCGAGGGCGGTGAACGAAGCGGCTAAGTGCCGTGCTTGTGTGCACCACGTTAGAGGCTACTAGGAGAGGAAGGTGGTTGACTCTCGCTTGCCTTCCCAAGTGCCCTTAGCAGTCGGAAGGAGCAAGCTGAAGCACTGCTGCTTGTGCTGCTCCTTGGTTCCCTTGCAGCCCGCTCTGAAAGCATTGGCAGTCGCTTCTAGGCGCCGAGTTGCACACACACAGCACCACGCTAAGTGCCGCGGAGAAGGGAAATCCAGAGTGCAGCGAGGAGCTGGACGTGGCTTACGTGCAGTAAGGAGAAGGTGAACCTAAGCACAGCCTCTTCAATCTGGCCGCCTCTGCTCTGGTAGCAACTTTTGCAAGTCAGCAAAGGGAGACGCGAGTATGTAGAACGGAGGGCAGCGAGACGCCGTGTGTTATGCGCCCTTTCAGGGCTGCTGACAAGGGGCTACTTTAAGAACGCCTTCTTCGTCCTCGCGTCCTTCTCGCTTCGCTCTAGCTGCAAGGAGTACAGCACAGCGAAGGAGTGAGGACGGGCACTGCCCCAGCTTTCGCCCTGGCGTGCAACGGCTGTGTGCTGCTTTTCCAAGCAGCAAGAGCACTGAGAAGTGAAAGCGATTGTGAAGGAGCTCTTTGGCTGCTCGTGTGCTCTTCGCTGCACTGCGCCGCTCGCAAGCGGCTTCGTTCTTCGGCGTCTGCCGTCCGGAGAGAGCTGAACTGCAGCGGTCAGTTTCAGCTCTGCCCAACAGCGCGCTCTCAGTTCTGCGGACAAGCACGCCCTGTTGCCTTGGCTCCGAGTGCAAAGTCCCTAGCGAGCACTCACTCAGTGCAATGCACCCAGAAAGACGCTCTCGCTCGTCTTTCAAGGAGCGATTCCTAACAGCAGAAGCAGCAGAGGCACAAACTGGATGACGAGAAGGGACAATGTAGAACACGTCTCTGTCCTGGCACATTGTCGTGTGCGATACGTCCCTCCGGGTCTTCGGTCCTTGCGAAGCTCTATGTACTGCGAGCGCTGCTACTTGAAGCTGAGACGGACCGCGGAGCTAGCGGCGAATTCGGAGAGCGCTAAGCACGAAGTCAAGAAGCGAGACGTGTCCCTGCAACGCGGTGCTAAGAGCAGCTTCCTCGCGGCGGGGGCGAGCTCCGGCCACGAGACATTCTCGTCCTAGCAACGGATCTCTGTGAAGGGCGTAGGCGAAAAGCTTTCGATTTCCATTCCAACTGCGAGAAAGGCAGACTGTTACACGGAGCTCTGAGAACAAAGGTGCACGCCCTAGGCGGGCTTGGGCAGAAGCAGCGTTCTCGAGCGCTTGGCTGCCGGCACACTGCTGGGTATGTGGCGCCCCTGCGGCGGCTTCTGGCCGCCGGCAAGTGAAAGCGGAGCCAGGCGTGGGCGAGGGCGGTGAACGAAGCGGCTAAGTGCCGTGCTTGTGTGCACCACGTTAGAGGCTACTAGGAGAGGAAGGTGGTTGACTCTCGCTTGCCTTCCCAAGTGCCCTTAGCAGTCGGAAGGAGCAAGCTGAAGCACTGCTGCTTGTGCTGCTCCTTGGTTCCCTTGCAGCCCGCTCTGAAAGCATTGGCGGTCACTTCTAGGCGCCGAGTTGCACACACACAGCACCACGCTAAGTGCCGCGGAGAAGGGAAATCCAGAGTGCAGCGAGGAGCTGGACGTGGCTTACGTGCAGTAAGGAGAAGGTGAACCTAAGCACAGCCTCTTCAATCTGGCCGCCTCTGCTCTGGTAGCAACTTTTGCAAGTCAGCAAAGGGAGACGCGAGTATGTAGAACGGAGGGCAGCGAGACGCCGTGTGTTATGCGCCCTTTCAGGGCTGCTGACAAGGGGCTACTTTAAGAACGCCTTCTTCGTCCTCGCGTCCTTCTCGCTTCGCTCTAGCTGCAAGGAGTACAGCACAGCGAAGGAGTGAGGACGGGCACTGCCCCAGCTTTCGCCCTGGCGTGCAACGGCTGTGTGCTGCTTTTCCAAGCAGCAAGAGCACTGAGAAGTGAAAGCGATTGTGAAGGAGCTCTTTGGCTGCTCGTGTGCTCTTCGCTGCACTGCGCCGCTCGCAAGCGGCTTCGTTCTTCGGCGTCTGCCGTCCGGAGAGAGCTGAACTGCAGCGGTCAGTTTCAGCTCTGCCCAACAGCGCGCTCTCAGTTCTGCGGACAAGCACGCCCTGTTGCCTTGGCTCCGAGTGCAAAGTCCCTAGCGAGCACTCACTCAGTGCAATGCACCCAGAAAGACGCTCTCGCTCGTCTTTCAAGGAGCGATTCCTAACAGCAGAAGCAGCAGAGGCACAAACTGGATGACGAGAAGGGACAATGTAGAACACGTCTCTGTCCTGGCACATTGTCGTGTGCGATACGTCCCTCCGGGTCTTCGGTCCTTGCGAAGCTCTATGTACTGCGAGCGCTGCTACTTGAAGCTGAGACGGACCGCGGAGCTAGCGGCGAATTCGGAGAGCGCTAAGCACGAAGTCAAGAAGCGAGACGTGTCCCTGCAACGCGGTGCTAAGAGCAGCTTCCTCGCGGCGGGGGCGAGCTCCGGCCACGAGACATTCTCGTCCTAGCAACGGATCTCTGTGAAGGGCGTAGGCGAAAAGCTTTCGATTTCCATTCGAACTGCGAGAAAGGCAGACTGTTACACGGAGCTCTGAGAACAAAGGTGCACGCCCTAGGCGGGCTTGGGCAGAAGCAGCGTTCTCGAGCTCTTGGCTGCCGGCACACTGCTGGGTATGTGGCGCCCCTGCGGCGGCTTCTGGCCGCCGGCAAGTGAAAGCGGAGCCAGGCGTGGGCGAGGGCGGTGAACGAAGCGGCTAAGTGCCGTGCTTGTGTGCACCACGTTAGAGGCTACTAGGAGAGGAAGGTGGTTGACTCTCGCTTGCCTTCCCAAGTGCCCTTAGCAGTCGGAAGGAGCAAGCTGAAGCACTGCTGCTTGTGCTGCTCCTTGGTTCCCTTGCAGCCCGCTCTGAAAGCATTGGCGGTCGCTTCTAGGCGCCGAGTTGCACACACACAGCACCACGCTAAGCGCCGCGGAGAAGGGAAATCCAGAGTGCAGCGAGGAGCTGGACGTGGCTTACGTGCAGTAAGGAGAAGGTGAACCTAAGCACAGCCTCTTCAATCTGGCCGCCTCTGCTCTGGTAGCAACTTTTGCAAGTCAGCAAAGGGAGACGCGAGTATGTAGAACGGAGGGCAGCGAGACGCCGTGTGTTATGCGCCCTTTCAGGGCTGCTGACAAGGGGCTACTTTAAGAACGCCTTCTTCGTCCTCGCGTCCTTCTCGCTTCGTTCTAGCTGCAAGGAGTACAGCACAGCGAAGGAGTGAGGACGGGCACTGCCCCAGCTTTCGCCCTGGCGTGCAACGGCTGTGTGCTGCTTTTCCAAGCAGCAAGAGCACTGAGAAGTGAAAGCGATTGTGAAGGAGCTCTTTGGCTGCTCGTGTGCTCTTCGCTGCACTGCGCCGCTCGCAAGCGGCTTCGTTCTTCGGCGTCTGCCGTCCGGAGAGAGCTGAACTGCAGCGGTCAGTTTCAGCTCTGCCCAACAGCGCGCTCTCAGTTCTGCGGACAAGCACGCCCTGTTGCCTTGGCTCCGAGTGCAAAGTCCCTAGCGAGCACTCACTCAGTGCAATGCACCCAGAAAGACGCTCTCGCTCGTCTTTCAAGGAGCGATTCCTAACAGCAGAAGCAGCAGAGGCACAAACTGGATGACGAGAAGGGACAATGTAGAACACGTCTCTGTCCTGGCACATTGTCGTGTGCGATACGTCCCTCCGGGTCTTCGGTCCTTGCGAAGCTCTATGTACTGCGAGCGCAGCTACTTGAAGCTGAGACGGACCGCGGAGCTAGCAGCGAATTCGGAGAGCGCTAAGCACGAAGTCAAGAAGCGAGACGTGTCCCTGCAACGCGGTGCTAAGAGCAGCTTCCTCGCGGCGGGGGCGAGCTCCGGCCACGAGACATTCTCGTCCTAGCAACGGATCTCTGTGAAGGGCGTAGGCGAAAAGCTTTCGATTTCCATTCGAACTGCGAGAAAGGCAGACTGGTACACGGAGCTCTGAGAACAAAGGTGCACGCCCTAGGCGGGCTTGGGCAGAAGCAGCGTTCTCGAGCGCTTGGCTGCCGGCACACTGCTGGGTATGTGGCGCCCCTGCGGCGGCTTCTGGCCGCCGGCAAGTGAAAGCGGAGCCAGGCGTGGGCGAGGGCGGTGAACGAAGCGGCTAAGTGCCGTGCTTGTGTGCACCACGTTAGAGGCTACTAGGAGAGGAAGGTGGTTGACTCTCGCTTGCCTTCCCAAGTGCCCTTAGCAGTCGGAAGGAGCAAGCTGAAGCACTGCTGCTTGTGCTGCTCCTTGGTTCCCTTGCAGCCCGCTCTGAAAGCATTGGCAGTCGCTTCTAGGCGCCGAGTTGCACACACACAGCACCACGCTAAGTGCCGCGGAGAAGGGAAATCCAGAGTGCAGCGAGGAGCTGGACGTGGCTTACGTGCAGTAAGGAGAAGGTGAACCTAAGCACAGCCTCTTCAATCTGGCCGCCTCTGCTCTGGTAGCAACTTTTGCAAGTCGGCAAAGGGAGACGCGAGTATGTAGAACGGAGGGCAGCTAGACGCCGAGTGTTATGCGCCCTTTCAGGGCTGCTGCCAGGGGGCTACTTTAAGAACGCCTTCTTCGTCCTCGCGTCCTTCTCGCTTCGCTCTAGCTGCAAGGAGTACAGCACAGCGAAGGAGTGAGGACGGGCACTGCCCCAGCTTTCGCCCTGGCGTGCAACGGCTGTGTGCTGCTTTTCCAAGCAGCAAGAGCACTGAGAAGTGAAAGCGATTGTGAAGGAGCTCTTTGGCTGCTCGTGTGCTCTTCGCTGCACTGCGCCGCTCGCAAGCGGCTTCGTTCTTCGGCGTCTGCCGTCCGGAGAGAGCTGAACTGCAGCGGTCAGTTTCAGCTCTGCCCAACAGCGCGCTCTCAGTTCTGCGGACAAGCACGCCCTGTTGCCTTGGCTCCGAGTGCAAAGTCCCTAGCGAGCACTCACTCAGTGCAATGCACCCAGAAAGACGCTCTCGCTCGTCTTTCAAGGAGCGATTCCTAACAGCAGAAGCAGCAGAGGCACAAACTGCATGACGAGAAGGGACAATGTAGAACACGTCTCTGTCCTGGCACATTGTCGTGTGCGATACGTCCCTCCGGGTCTTCGGTCCTTGCGAAGCTCTACGTACTGCGAGCGCAGCTACTTGAAGCTGAGACCGACCGCGGAGCTAGCAGCGAATTCGGAGAGCGCTAAGCACGAAGTCAAGAAGCGAGACGTGTCCCTGCAACGCGGTGCTAAGAGCAGCTTCCTCGCGGCGGGGGCGAGCTCCGGCCACAAGACATTCTCGTCCTAGCAACGGATCTCTGTGAAGGGCGTAGGCGAAAAGCTTTCGATTTCCATTCGAACTGCGAGAAAGGCAGACTGTTACACGGAGCTCTGAGAACAAAGGTGCACGCCCTAGGCGGGCTTGGGCAGAAGCAGCGTTCTCGAGCGCTTGGCTGCCGGCACACTGCTGGGTATGTGGCGCCCCTGCGGCGGCTTCTGGCCGCCGGCAAGTGAAAGCGGAGCCAGGCGTGGGCGAGGGCGGTGAACGAAGCGGCTAAGTGCCGTGCTTGTGTGCACCACGTTAGAGGCTACTAGGAGAGGAAGGTGGTTGACTCTCGCTTGCCTTCCCAAGTGCCCTTAGCAGTCGGAAGGAGCAAGCTGAAGCACTGCTGCTTGTGCTGCTCCTTGGTTCCCTTGCAGCCCGCTCTGAAAGCATTGGCGGTCGCTTCTAGGCGCCGAGTTGCACACACACAGCACCACGCTAAGTGCCGCGGAGAAGGGAAATCCAGAGTGCAGCGAGGAGCTGGACGTGGCTTACGTGCAGTAAGGAGAAGGTGAACCTAAGCACAGCCTCTTCAATCTGGCCGCCTCTGCTCTGGTAGCAACTTTTGCAAGTCAGCAAAGGGAGACGCGAGTATGTAGAACGGAGGGCAGCGAGACGCCGTGTGTTATGCGCCCTTTCAGGGCTGCTGACAAGGGGCTACTTTAAGAACGCCTTCTTCGTCCTCGCGTCCTTCTCGCTTCGCTCTAGCTGCAAGGAGTACAGCACAGCGAAGGAGTGAGGACGGGCACTGCCCCAGCTTTTGCCCTGGCGTGCAACGGCTGTGTGCTGCTTTTCCAAGCAGCAAGAGCACTGAGAAGTGAAAGCGATTGTGAAGGAGCTCTTTGGCTGCTCGTGTGCTCTTCGCTGCACTGCGCCGCTCGCAAGCGGCTTCGTTCTTCGGCGTCTGCCGTCCGGAGAGAGCTGAACTGCAGCGGTCAGTTTCAGCTCTGCCCAACAGCGCGCTCTCAGTTCTGCGGACAAGCACGCCCTGTTGCCTTGGCTCCGAGTGCAAAGTCCCTAGCGAGCACTCACTCAGTGCAATGCACCCAGAAAGACGCTCTCGCTCGTCTTTCAAGGAGCGATTCCTAACAGCAGAAGCAGCAGAGGCACAAACAGGATGACGAGAAGGGACAATGTAGAACACGTCTCTGTCCTGGCACATTGTCGTGTGCGATACGTCCCTCCGGGTCTTCGGTCCTTGCGAAGCTCTGTGTACTGCGAGCGCAGCTACTTGAAGCTGAGACGGACCGCGGAGCTAGCAGCGAATTCGGAGAGCGCTAAGCACGAAGTCAAGAAGCGAGACGTGTCCCTGCAACGCGGTGCTAAGAGCAGCTTCCTCGCGGCGGGGGCGAGCTCCGGCCACAAGACATTCTCGTCCTAGCAACGGATCTCTGTGAAGGGCGTAGGCGAAAAGCTTTCGATTTCCATTCGAACTGCGAGAAAGGCAGACTGTTACACGGAGCTCTGAGAACAAAGGTGCACGCCCTAGGCGGGCTTGGGCAGAAGCAGCGTTCTCGAGCGCTTGGCTGCCGGCACACTGCTGGGTATGTGGCGCCCCTGCGGCGGCTTCTGGCCGCCGGCAAGTGAAAGCGGAGCAAGGCGTGGGCGAGGGCGGTGAACGAAGTGGCTAAGTGCCGTGCTTGTGTGCACCACGTTAGAGGCTACTAGGAGAGGAAGGTGGTTGACTCTCGCTTGCCTTCCCAAGTGCCCTTAGCAGTCGGAAGGAGCAAGCTGAAGCACTGCTGCTTGTGCTGCTCCTTGGTTCCCTTGCAGCCCGCTCTGAAAGCATTGGCAGTCGCTTCTAGGCGCCGAGTTGCACACACACAGCACCACGCTAAGTGCCGCGGAGAAGGGAAATCCAGAGTGCAGCGAGGAGCTTGACGTGGCTTACGTGCAGTAAGGAGAAGGTGAACCTAAGCAGTGCCTCTTCAATCTGGCCGCCTCTGCTCTGGTAGCAACTTTTGCAAGTCGGCAAAGGGAGACGCGAGTATGTAGAACGGAGGGCAGCGAGACGCCGTGTGTTATGCGCCCTTTCAGGGCTGCTGACAAGGGGCTACTTTAAGAACGCCTTCTTCGTCCTCGCGTCCTTCTCGCTTCGCTCTAGCTGCAAGGAGTACAGCACAGCGAAGGAGTGAGGACGGGCACTGCCCCAGCTTTTGCCCTGGCGTGCAACGGCTGTGTGCTGCTTTTCCAAGCAGCAAGAGCACTGAGAAGTGAAAGCGATTGTGAAGGAGCTCTTTGGCTGCTCGTGTGCTCTTCGCTGCACTGCGCCGCTCGCAAGCGGCTTCGTTCTTCGGCGTCTGCCGTCCGGAGAGAGCTGAACTGCAGCGGTCAGTTTCAGCTCTGCCCAACAGCGCGCTCTCAGTTCTGCGGACAAGCACGCCCTGTTGCCTTGGCTCCGAGTGCAAAGTCCCTAGCGAGCACTCACTCAGTGCAATGCACCCAGAAAGACGCTCTCGCTCGTCTTTCAAGGAGCGATTCCTAACAGCAGAAGCAGCAGAGGCACAAACTGGATGACGAGAAGGGACAATGTAGAACACGTCTCTGTCCTGGCACATTGTCGTGTGCGATACGTCCCTCCGGGTCTTCGGTCCTTGCGAAGCTCTATGTACTGCGAGCGCTGCTACTTGAAGCTGAGACGGACCGCGGAGCTAGCGGCGAATTCGGAGAGCGCTAAGCACGAAGTCAAGAAGCGAGACGTGTCCCTGCAACGCGGTGCTAAGAGCAGCTTCCTCGCGGCGGGGGCGAGCTCCGGCCACGAGACATTCTCGTCCTAGCAACGGATCTCTGTGAAGGGCGTAGGCGAAAAGCTTTCGATTTCCATTCGAACTGCGAGAAAGGCAGACTGTTACACGGAGCTCTGAGAACAAAGGTGCACGCCCTAGGCGGGCTTGGGCAGAAGCAGCGTTCTCGAGCGCTTGGCTGCCGGCACACTGCTGGGTATGTGGCGCCCCTGCGGCGGCTTCTGGCCGCCGGCAAGTGAAAGCGGAGCCAGGCGTGGGCGAGGGCGGTGAACGAAGCGGCTAAGTGCCGTGCTTGTGTGCACCACGTTAGAGGCTACTAGGAGAGGAAGGTGGTTGACTCTCGCTTGCCTTCCCAAGTGCCCTTAGCAGTCGGAAGGAGCAAGCTGAAGCACTGCTGCTTGTGCTGCTCCTTGGTTCCCTTGCAGCCCGCTCTGAAAGCATTGGCGGTCGCTTCTAGGCGCCGAGTTGCACACACACAGCACCACGCTAAGTGCCGCGGAGAAGGGAAATCCAGAGTGCAGCGAGGAGCTGGACGTGGCTTACGTGCAGTAAGGAGAAGGTGAACCTAAGCACAGCCTCTTCAATCTGGCCGCCTCTGCTCTGGTAGCAACTTTTGCAAGTCAGCTGTGATAAATGTGATTCGTGCTAATTAAGTTGTAACTATATTAACAAAATTGTATTTAGATCAATAGAAGACAATTGTTACAGAGTGAAAAGGGGGAGATGGGTGAGACAGGATAAAAGACATCTCCCAGATGTTGGGAGTCGAAGAAGGAGGTTGGAAGAAAGTCAGATAAGAATAGTCGAAGGACGAAGGTCTGATAAGCGGCATCTAGAAATACAGCTTCAACCTTGAAGCTGTCAAAAATGGAATGATCACAAGCATGGGACTTAATTAAAGTCATGTTATGGAAAACATCTGCTCAGTCACACAGGGCGCCTGCGCTACCTGCAGGTCACACCTCGGTCACTGATGGTGATGATGGGCCTTCACCGGAAATAAGACCCTCAAAAGGATAAGAGACCCCCTAACCCATTAGTAGAGTATGCGCCGTGCAGTATAGTTACGTAGATCTTAGGAATAGAAACTAGGAGGAGCTTTCTAGAAACTTCTGTAGCCTACAGTATATAAGTGGGATTGTTAGCCTGGATGCTTTGATACGTGAGGAATGGCGAGCCACTCCCCGTATCCCCGGTCGGAGGGGGGCCCCTCCCCGGTCGGTTTTGCTTATGCTTTATACGAACCTCAATTATACTAAATTACTTACTGCCAAATTTTGTATATTCTTAAATATATGCACTTTGATTGTTTCATCTCCAATACTTTAATTGTCATCTCCAATACTTTGATTGTATTCATTTTGTTACTATTAAAAACTTACTATTAAATTTAATCTTGTTGCTTGATAAATTGAGAAAAATAGAAAATCATTCATAACAATTTGGTGCCGAAACCCGGGAACTCCAGTCCAAGTGAAGAATGGCTAGTTTTGGGAAGGAGCTCCCCACCAATTGTTAAGGTGGTCCCAAGGCTAGACCAGGCTCTCTTGGAAAAGGAGTTCCAAATTAAAATAAAGCATAAGCAAAAGAAGCTCGCTACAAGGAGGCGCGCCAGAAGAAGAAGGCTCCCGTGAGAACGCCGGCAGAAAGGGAAAGGTGCCCGTAAAACGTCTTGTGCACAAGAACCCTGTGCGAAAATGGGCTGTGTGAGTACCATGGGGTTGGGTAAAGGGGGCGGCTGTGTGCTTGTGTGTGAGTGAGGAATGTCTGAAAGGGGAGAGCGAGTGAATACCCCGGGAGGGACTGGGAGGGAAAGTCCCAGCCCGAGAACTCACGAGAAAAGTCTTTGAGAAGGGAGCTGATGCTCGAAAGAAGTGATTTAAGAAGGGAGTAAATGAACCAGGTTCAACTATCTGTTGGGAGGATAATAGATGGAAGATTCAGTACGTGATTAAGAAAGAATTGTGGAAAATAGTCAGAAAGAGAGGTTGGGGAGAGAATAAAAGGAAAAGAAGGAATTAGGTAGGAAACAAGTGTTTGGCAAAAGAAGTGAGATTGGTATATTAAGCGAAGGAGTTGAACTGCAGAACGAATGAGAGAGAGCAAGGGAAATGTTGCCGCCAGAGATGGGTCAGAGGAAAAGTAAAATCTCTGACCCAGGGGTTGTGAAGTGTGAGAAAAATTCACAAGAACCCAGTGTGCCTGGGAACCAAGAGGGGGTTCCCAGAAGGGGAGCGAGATTCCTCAGGACAGCCCCCTGAGGATAGTGTTACAATACTAAAGTACAAGGGAATCCCAAAGAGAAAAAGTAAGCAGAAAATTATACAGTACTGTATGTTTGAGTGGAGAAAAGAAAAGATTTGTGCAAATAATTTGTACTGGCCAGAGTTTAAATCATTTGAAGATTAGATTTGTCAGGTTTTAAATCTATATATGAGTTCAAAACAACGTTTTAATTAGGAAAAAAAGTGAATATGCTGCTTTGTGGCTTCCAAAAAGTGTGTGGGGGGTAAATTTATAGTTCAAAGGCAAGAAAAAGAAGGTTATTCGTTATACCCTTTGCAAACTAACGGACGGGCAGCAAGAAGGGACTGGCTAAAGCCATGGGAATCGTTAAATCACCTCCCACCCCCATACAGACAGCCTGTCCAGCCTGTTCAGCCCTTGGTCCCCGATGCACCCCTTATTCAAGTCGAGCCAGTAGCACACAGAACTAGAGGCAGAAGGGAACAAGAGGAAGAAAGTGACAAAGAGGGCGAGGAAGCAGGAAGGGAAAATAGATTATACCCTCTTAGAGAGGTTCCAATAGCAAATCTGGCCCCAGGACAGGGACCTATTGGTTACGTGAGTGTTCCCCTAAATACTAGGAACTTTAGGAAATTTAAGAAAGAAATGAGCAGGATGCCAGAAGATCATATTGAGGTAGCAAAGAAACTAGATCAGTTATTAGGACTGAATATTTACACCTGAGTGGAATTGCAGTCTATTTTAGAAATCTTGTTTACAGTGGAAGAGAGAAATGATTAGATAGTCAGGAATACAGGCTTAGAATAGAGATCAAGACATGAAAACGGGACCTTTTATGCCGCAATTCAACTAATAGAGAATCAGGACCAACTACTCCTTGCCATATTAACTCTTGTGCAGGCTAAAGAACAAGCAATCCAAAATATTATAAATCAGAGTATCATAACTGGCAATTGCTGTGGAGAAGAAGTCTATGTGCCACGTAGTAAATACGTCTCACCAGCAAATTGGCATCGCGAGTATATCTATTGGTGGAAAAGAAGGTTTAGAAAACCAAAAAGAAGAATTATTTAATTGAAATAGTGTAATTTTGTTGTGGTTGGCATATCTCCGGAGCTTTACTAAATTGGGGAAAAAAAAAAAATTATTAGCTAATCAATCTAGGGAAAGAGATAAGGCAGTGCTGCAGAACTATAAATATTTTGTGCCATCTTTGGAACAGAAAAAGTTAAAATAGATCGTGCGAACCTTATGAGGCCAAGGGTACCAAAGAAAAAGAAATCCCAGGATGAAAACTTTGCTACCGAGAAGATGGACATCTCGGCCCTTGGCTGCAACCCAAGGGGCCTTGAGACAGGTAGAAAGTTAAAATTCCTGAGGATTCTTTTCATGGTGCTTACAATAATACCCCTAGCAGCTGGCCAGAACCGTAAGACTGCATGGAATGGAAAAGAACAGGCCATGCAGGAACAAATTACAAGACGACAAACCACTCAAGAAGCAGAAATAAAGACACGAACCCTTCCTGATCCCTGTGACAAATGCAATCAATCCATGTGGGTCAAGAATAAGATGGAATCAGTATTTGTGGCACACCCATATATTAGTGCAGCTTGTTATGATCATAACAGCTTCTTAGAAATTTGTGTAAAAAGTTCAAAATTGTATTGGGTAAGAAAAAATTTGGGATTCAAGGGACGAGCTCCTTACCCTAATGATAATCAACTCGGTCCTAGATATGAACATTTTTTGTGTTTTGAAAAGGATGAAAAAGAAAAAGGGTCAAAGAAAAAACTAATTGGAAAACAAAAAGAAACAATGAAGGATAGGGAAATAATCAAAAAGAAAGAGTTAGAAGAACTGGATGAGCTGTATAAACAATTAAAACAGCACTATAGCGACTGGGATTTGCCAACTTCAAACAAAAATTTGTTTGTAGATCTGATGCAAGAAATTGCCACCGAATTAGGGTTATCTAAATGTTTTGTTTGTGGAGGACTTAGGATGGCTGAAAGATGGCCATGGAGAGGTGAGGGTTTGGCTCCAGAACAATTTTTAAAATGGAATCATACACAAATTTCTAAGACCCTAAGACGGCCTGAAGGCTGGGTCCTGAGTCATCAAGTCATTGGAACAGTTTGTATAACTCGGGAAGGGAGAAAATACACTGAAGTGGTAGGATATACTCCTTGCCTATCTACTTTAGTAGTAAATTCAGACAATAACACAAAGACCTGGCGACCCAAGAGTCCTACTGGATATTGGGGAATAGCAAAAGAAATGAATTGCGAGTGGAATAATCAAACTAATTTGTGCTGGCATAACAGTTCTGGAGCTAACCCCTACCAATCCATAAAAGACTTGAAATCTTATTGGGAACAACCAGAAAATACAAAAGAAAGATGGAAAGCCCCTGATGGAATATATTGGATTTGTGGGCAACGAGCATACAGTGAACTACCCTGAAAATGGGAGGGAACTTGTACCTTAGGATTATACGACCCTCCTTCTTTGTCAGACCAAGGTCTAAGGGCGATGTACTAGGAACACCACTTTATGAAACCTTAGAAAGAAAAAAAAAGAGAATTAAATCTCGACTTTCCGATGGCGGAAGGAAACCAAAAATGGAAAGATGAAGAATGGCCTGCAGAAAGAATTATAGCATACTATGAACCTGCTACTTGGGCTCAGGATGGGTCTTGGGGATATAGAACTCCAATTTACCTATTAAACCGGTTGATAAGGCTCCAGGCCGTAGTAGAAGTCGTCTCAAACCACACAGCAGACGCTTTAAAGTTGTTGGCCAAACAGCATTCACAAATGCGAGCATTTGTATATCAAAACAGAATTGCCCTAGACTACCTGTTGGCAGAAGAAGGAGGAGTTTGTGGGAGGTTTAATGAATCTGAGTGTTGTGTGGAAATGGATGACCACGGGGAAGCCATCACCAAACTTGCTGGCGAAAAAGTGGCACATGTACCAGTTCAAAAATGGAATTCTATCCTGAAAGCTGACTGGTGGAATAATCTTTTTGGGGGGTGTGTGGTGGAAAAAATTAGGATTCATGCTATTGTGTTCTGTTTTAGGTCTATTGTTTCTGCCTTGCATGATACCATGTCTAATCAGACTAATACACTCAGTAATTCAAGGAATGCAACTTACAGCCATACCTATAGATCCAGAATTAACAACAAAAGGAAAAATAAACTCCTTGATGGTACTGAAAGCACAATCCACTTGCACTCGAAGAAGAAAAATCGAGAAAATAGTGACTGAATGCAAAGAGAATACCCTGGCATGAGAAATGTTAACCAAATTTGAGAAAAGGTGTGAAGAGCTAGATGCCACATGAAAAATGTTAAAAAAAAAAAATTAAAAGCTAGTATAAAAAAACATAGACAATACGAAGTAGCAACTTTTTAGAGCACGAATCAATATAATCAAAAAGAGAAATGGGGGAATTGTGATAAATGTGATTCGTGCTAATTAAGTTGTAACTATATTAACAAAATTGTATTTAGATCAATAGAAGACAATTGTTACAGAGTGAAAAGGGGGAGATGGGTGAGACAGGATAAAAGACATCTCCCAGATGTTGGGAGTCGAAGAAGGAGGTTGGAAGAAAGTCAGATAAGAATAGTCGAAGGACGAAGGTCTGATAAGCGGCATCTAGAAATACAGCTTCAACCTTGAAGCTGTCAAAAATGGAATGATCACAAGCATGGGACTTAATTAAAGTCATGTTATGGAAAACATCTGCTCAGTCACACAGGGCGCCTGCGCTACCTGCAGGTCACACCTCGGTCACTGATGGTGATGATGGGCCTTCACCGGAAATAAGACCCTCAAAAGGATAAGAGACCCCCTAACCCATTAGTAGAGTATGCGCCGTGCAGTATAGTTACGTAGATCTTAGGAATAGAAACTAGGAGGAGCTTTCTAGAAACTTCTGTAGCCTACAGTATATAAGTGGGATTGTTAGCCTGGATGCTTTGATACGTGAGGAATGGCGAGCCACTCCCCGTATCCCCGGTCGGAGGGGGGCCCCTCCCCGGTCGGTTTTGCTTATGCTTTATACGAACCTCAATTATACTAAATTACTTACTGCCAAATTTTGTATATTCTTAAATATATGCACTTTGATTGTTTCATCTCCAATACTTTAATTGTCATCTCCAATACTTTGATTGTATTCATTTTGTTACTATTAAAAACTTACTATTAAATTTAATCTTGTTGCTTGATAAATTGAGAAAAATAGAAAATCATTCATAACATCAGCAAAGGGAGACGCGAGTATGTAGAACGGAGGGCAGCGAGACGCCGTGTGTTATGCGCCCTTTCAGGGCTGCTGACAAGGGGCTACTTTAAGAACGCCTTCTTCGTCCTCGCGTCCTTCTCGCTTCGCTCTAGCTGCAAGGAGTACAGCACAGCGAAGGAGTGAGGACGGGCACTGCCCCAGCTTTCGCCCTGGCGTGCAACGGCTGTGTGCTGCTTTTCCAAGCAGCAAGAGCACTGAGAAGTGAAAGCGATTGTGAAGGAGCTCTTTGGCTGCTCGTGTGCTCTTCGCTGCACTGCGCCGCTCGCAAGCGGCTTCGTTCTTCGGCGTCTGCCGTCCGGAGAGAGCTGAACTGCAGCGGTCAGTTTCAGCTCTGCCCAACAGCGCGCTCTCAGTTCTGCGGACAAGCACGCCCTGTTGCCTTGGCTCCGAGTGCAAAGTCCCTAGCGAGCACTCACTCAGTGCAATGCACCCAGAAAGACGCTCTCGCTCGTCTTTCAAGGAGCGATTCCTAACAGCAGAAGCAGCAGAGGCACAAACTGGATGACGAGAAGGGACAATGTAGAACACGTCTCTGTCCTGGCACATTGTCGTGTGCGATACGTCCCTCCGGGTCTTCGGTCCTTGCGAAGCTCTATGTACTGCGAGCGCAGCTACTTGAAGCTGAGAAGGACCGCGGAGCTAGCGGCGAATTCGGAGAGCGCTAAGCACGAAGTCAAGAAGCGAGACGTGTCCCTGCAACGCGGTGCTAAGAGCAGCTTCCTCGCGGAGGGGGCGAGCTCCGGCCACGAGACATTCTCGTCCTAGCAACGGATCTCTGTGAAGGGCGTAGGCGAAAAGCTTTCGATTTCCATTCGAACTGCGAGAAAGGCAGACTGTTACACGGAGCTCTGAGAACAAAGGTGCACGCCCTAGGCGGGCTTGGGCAGAAGCAGCGTTCTCGAGCGCTTGGCTGCCGGCACACTGCTGGGTATGTGGCGCCCCTGCGGCGGCTTCTGGCCGCCGGCAAGTGAAAGCGGAGCCAGGCGTGGGCGAGGGCGGTGAACGAAGCGGCTAAGTGCCGTGCTTGTGTGCACCACGTTAGAGGCTACTAGGAGAGGAAGGTGGTTGACTCTCGCTTGCCTTCCCAAGTGCCCTTAGCAGTCGGAAGGAGCAAGCTGAAGCACTGCTGCTTGTGCTGCTCCTTGGTTCCCTTGCAGCCCGCTCTGAAAGCATTGGCAGTCGCTTCTAGGCGCCGAGTTGCACACACACAGCACCACGCTAAGTGCCGCGGAGAAGGGAAATCCAGAGTGCAGCGAGGAGCTGGACGTGGCTTACGTGCAGTAAGGAGAAGGTGAACCTAAGCACAGCCTCTTCAATCTGGCCGCCTCTGCTCTGGTAGCAACTTTTGCAAGTCAGCAAAGGGAGACGCGAGTATGTAGAACGGAGGGCAGCGAGACGCCGTGTGTTATGCGCCCTTTCAGGGCTGCTGACAAGGGGCTACTTTAAGAACGCCTTCTTCGTCCTCGCGTCCTTCTCGCTTCGCTCTAGCTGCAAGGAGTACAGCACAGCGAAGGAGTGAGGACGGGCACTGCCCCAGCTTTTGCCCTGGCGTGCAACGGCTGTGTGCTGCTTTTCCAAGCAGCAAGAGCACTGAGAAGTGAAAGCGATTGTGAAGGAGCTCTTTGGCTGCTCGTGTGCTCTTCGCTGCACTGCGCCGCTTGCAAGCGGCTTCGTTCTTCGGCGTCTGCCGTCCGGAGAGAGCTGAACTGCAGCGGTCAGTTTCAGCTCTGCCCAACAGCGCGCTCTCAGTTCTGCGGACAAGCACGCCCTGTTGCCTTGGCTCCGAGTGCAAAGTCCCTAGCGAGCACTCACTCAGTGCAATGCACCCAGAAAGACGCTCTCGCTCGTCTTTCAAGGAGCGATTCCTAACAGCAGAAGCAGCAGAGGCACAAACTGGATGACGAGAAGGGACAATGTAGAACACGTCTCTGTCCTGGCACATTGTCGTGTGCGATACGTCCCTCCGGGTCTTCGGTCCTTGCGAAGCTCTATGTACTGCGAGCGCTGCTACTTGAAGCTGAGACGGACCGCGGAGCTAGCGGCGAATTCGGAGAGCGCTAAGCACGAAGTCAAGAAGCGAGACGTGTCCCTGCAACGCGGTGCTAAGAGCAGCTTCCTCGCGGCGGGGGCGAGCTCCGGCCACGAGACATTCTCGTCCTAGCAACGGATCTCTGTGAAGGGCGTAGGCGAAAAGCTTTCGATTTCCATTCGAACTGCGAGAGAGGCAGACTGTTACACGGAGCTCTGAGAACAAAGGTGCACGCCCTAGGCGGGCTTGGGCAGAAGCAGCGTTCTCGAGCGCTTGGCTGCCGGCACACTGCTGGGTATGTGGCGCCCCTGCGGCGGCTTCTGGCCGCCGGCAAGTGAAAGCGGAGCCAGGCGTGGGCGAGGGCGGTGAACGAAGCGGCTAAGTGCCGTGCTTGTGTGCACCACGTTAGAGGCTACTAGGAGAGGAAGGTGGTTGACTCTCGCTTGCCTTCCCAAGTGCCCTTAGCAGTCGGAAGGAGCAAGCTGAAGCACTGCTGCTTGTGCTGCTCCTTGGTTCCCTTGCAGCCCGCTCTGAAAGCATTGGCAGTCGCTTCTAGGCGCCGAGTTGCACACACACAGCACCACGCTAAGTGCCGCGGAGAAGGGAAATCCAGAGTGCAGCGAGGAGCTGGACGTGGCTTACGTGCAGTAAGGAGAAGGTGAACCTAAGCACAGCCTCTTCAATCTGGCCGCCTCTGCTCTGGTAGCAACTTTTGCAAGTCAGCAAAGGGAGACGCGAGTATGTAGAACGGAGGGCAGCGAGACGCCGTGTGTTATGCGCCCTTTCAGGGCTGCTGACAAGGGGCTACTTTAAGAACGCCTTCTTCGTCCTCGCGTCCTTCTCGCTTCGCTCTAGCTGCAAGGAGTACAGCACAGCGAAGGAGTGAGGACGGGCACTGCCCCAGCTTTTGCCCTGGCGTGCAACGGCTGTGTGCTGCTTTTCCAAGCAGCAAGAGCACTGAGAAGTGAAAGCGATTGTGAAGGAGCTCTTTGGCTGCTCGTGTGCTCTTCGCTGCACTGCGCCGCTCGCAAGCGGCTTCGTTCTTCGGCGTCTGCCGTCCGGAGAGAGCTGAACTGCAGCGGTCAGTTTCAGCTCTGCCCAACAGCGCGCTCTCAGTTCTGCGGACAAGCACGCCCTGTTGCCTTGGCTCCGAGTGCAAAGTCCCTAGCGAGCACTCACTCAGTGCAATGCACCCAGAAAGACGCTCTCGCTCGTCTTTCAAGGAGCGATTCCTAACAGCAGAAGCAGCAGAGGCACAAACTGGATGACGAGAAGGGACAATGTAGAACACGTCTCTGTCCTGGCACATTGTCGTGTGCGATACGTCCCTCCGGGTCTTCGGTCCTTGCGAAGCTCTATGTACTGCGAGCGCAGCTACTTGAAGCTGAGACGGACCGCGGAGCTAGCGGCGAATTCGGAGAGCGCTAAGCACGAAGTCAAGAAGCGAGACGTGTCCCTGCAACGCGGTGCTAAGAGCAGCTTCCTCGCGGCGGGGGCGAGCTCCGGCCACGAGACATTCTCGTCCTAGCAACGGATCTCTGTGAAGGGCGTAGGCGAAAAGCTTTCGATTTCCATTCGAACTGCGAGAAAGGCAGACTGTTACACGGAGCTCTGAGAACAAAGGTGCACGCCCTAGGCGGGCTTGGGCAGAAGCAGCGTTCTCGAGCGCTTGGCTGCCGGCACACTGCTGGGTATGTGGCGCCCCTGCGGCGGCTTCTGGCCGCCGGCAAGTGAAAGCGGAGCCAGGCGTGGGCGAGGGCGGTGAACGAAGCGGCTAAGTGCCGTGCTTGTGTGCACCACGTTAGAGGCTACTAGGAGAGGAAGGTGGTTGACTCTCGCTTGCCTTCCCAAGTGCCCTTAGCAGTCGGAAGGAGCAAGCTGAAGCACTGCTGCTTGTGCTGCTCCTTGGTTCCCTTGCAGCCCGCTCTGAAAGCATTGGCAGTCGCTTCTAGGCGCCGAGTTGCACACACACAGCACCACGCTAAGTGCCGCGGAGAAGGGAAATCCAGAGTGCAGCGAGGAGCTGGACGTGGCTTACGTGCAGTAAGGAGAAGGTGAACCTAAGCACAGCCTCTTCAATCTGGCCGCCTCTGCTCTGGTAGCAACTTTTGCAAGTCAGCAAAGGGAGACGCGAGTATGTAGAACGGAGGGCAGCTAGACGCCGTGTGTTATGCGCCCTTTCAGGGCTGCTGACAAGGGGCTACTTTAAGAACGCCTTCTTCGTCCTCGCGTCCTTCTCGCTTCGCTCTAGCTGCAAGGAGTACAGCACAGCGAAGGAGTGAGGACGGGCACTGCCCCAGCTTTTGCCCTGGCGTGCAACGGCTGTGTGCTGCTTTTCCAAGCAGCAGGAGAACTGAGAAGTGAAAGCGATTGTGAAGGAGCTCTTTGGCTGCTCGTGTGCTCTTCGCTGCACTGCGCCGCTCGCAAGCGGCTTCGTTCTTCGGCGTCTGCCGTCCGGAGAGAGCTGAACTGCAGCGGTCAGTTTCAGCTCTGCCCAACAGCGCGCTCTCAGTTCTGCGGACAAGCACGCCCTGTTGCCTTGGCTCCGAGTGCAAAGTCCCTAGCGAGCACTCACTCAGTGCAATGCACCCAGAAAGACGCTCTCGCTCGTCTTTCAAGGAGCGATTCCTAACAGCAGAAGCAGCAGAGGCACAAACTGGATGACGAGAAGGGACAATGTAGAACACGTCTCTGTCCTGGCACATTGTCGTGTGCGATACGTCCCTCCGGGTCTTCGGTCCTTGCGAAGCTCTATGTACTGCGAGCGCTGCTACTTGAAGCTGAGACGGACCGCGGAGCTAGCGGCGAATTCGGAGAGCGCTAAGCACGAAGTCAAGAAGCGAGACGTGTCCCTGCAACGCGGTGCTAAGAGCAGCTTCCTCGCGGCGGGGGCGAGCTCCGGCCACGAGACATTCTCGTCCTAGCAACGGATCTCTGTGAAGGGCGTAGGCGAAAAGCTTTCGATTTCCATTCGAACTGCGAGAAAGGCAGACTGTTACACGGAGCTCTGAGAACAAAGGTGCACGCCCTAGGCGGGCTTGGGCAGAAGCAGCGTTCTCGAGCGCTTGGCTGCCGGCACACTGCTGGGTATGTGGCGCCCCTGCGGCGGCTTCTGGCCGCCGGCAAGTGAAAGCGGAGCCAGGCGTGGGCGAGGGCGGTGAACGAAGCGGCTAAGTGCCGTGCTTGTGTGCACCACGTTAGAGGCTACTAGGAGAGGAAGGTGGTTGACTCTCGCTTGCCTTCCCAAGTGCCCTTAGCAGTCGGAAGGAGCAAGCTGAAGCACTGCTGCTTGTGCTGCTCCTTGGTTCCCTTGCAGCCCGCTCTGAAAGCATTGGCAGTCGCTTCTAGGCGCCGAGTTGCACACACACAGCACCACGCTAAGTGCCGCGGAGAAGGGAAATCCAGAGTGCAGCGAGGAGCTGGACGTGGCTTACGTGCAGTAAGGAGAAGGTGAACCTAAGCACAGCCTCTTCAATCTGGCCGCCTCTGCTCTGGTAGCAACTTTTGCAAGTCGGCAAAGGGAGACGCGAGTATGTAGAACGGAGGGCAGCGAGACGCAGTGTGTTATGCGGCCTTTCAGGGCTGCTGACAAGGGGCTACTTTAAGAACGCCTTCTTCGTCCTCGCGTCCTTCTCGCTTCGCTCTAGCT
The DNA here is from genome assembly GCF_052056855.1 of Sturnus vulgaris. Taxonomy (NCBI): domain Eukaryota; kingdom Metazoa; phylum Chordata; class Aves; order Passeriformes; family Sturnidae; genus Sturnus; species Sturnus vulgaris. The sequence continues at coordinate 11,321,014 of NC_142263.1, forward strand.
GCAAGGAGTACAGCACAGCGAAGGAGTGAGGACGGGCACTGCCCCAGCTTTTGCCCTGGCGTGCAACGGCTGTGTGCTGCTTTTCCAAGCAGCAAGAGCACTGAGAAGTGAAAGCGATTGTGAAGGAGCTCTTTGGCTGCTCGTGTGCTCTTCGCTGCACTGCGCCGCTCGCAAGCGGCTTCGTTCTTCGGCGTCTGCCGTCCGGAGAGAGCTGAACTGCAGCGGTCAGTTTCAGCTCTGCCCAACAGCGCGCTCTCAGTTCTGCGGACAAGCACGCCCTGTTGCCTTGGCTCCGAGTGCAAAGTCCCTAGCGAGCACTCACTCAGTGCAATGCACCCAGAAAGACGCTCTCGCTCGTCTTTCAAGGAGCGATTCCTAACAGCACAAGCAGCAGAGGCACAAACTGGATGACGAGAAGGGACAATGTAGAACACGTCTCTGTCCTGGCACATTGTCGTGTGCGATACGTCCCTCCGGGTCTTCGGTCCTTGCGAAGCTCTATGTACTGCGAGCGCTGCTACTTGAAGCTGAGACGGACCGCGGAGCTAGCGGCGAATTCGGAGAGCGCTAAGCACGAAGTCAAGAAGCGAGACGTGTCCCTGCAACGCGGTGCTAAGAGCAGCTTCCTCGCGGCGGGGGCGAGCTCCGGCCACGAGACATTCTCGTCCTAGCAACGGATCTCTGTGAAGGGCGTAGGCGAAAAGCTTTCGATTTCCATTCGAACTGCGAGAAAGGCAGACTGTTACACGGAGCTCTGAGAACAAAGGTGCACGCCCTAGGCGGGCTTGGGCAGAAGCAGCGTTCTCGAGCGCTTGGCTGCCGGCACACTGCTGGGTATGTGGCGCCCCTGCGGCGGCTTCTGGCCGCCGGCAAGTGAAAGCGGAGCCAGGCGTGGGCGAGGGCGGTGAACGAAGCGGCTAAGTGCCGTGCTTGTGTGCACCACGTTAGAGGCTACTAGGAGAGGAAGGTGGTTGACTCTCGCTTGCCTTCCCAAGTGCCCTTAGCAGTCGGAAGGAGCAAGCTGAAGCACTGCTGCTTGTGCTGCTCCTTGGTTCCCTTGCAGCCCGCTCTGAAAGCATTGGCAGTCGCTTCTAGGCGCCGAGTTGCACACACACAGCACCACGCTAAGTGCCGCGGAGAAGGGAAATCCAGAGTGCAGCGAGGAGCTGGACGTGGCTTACGTGCAGTAAGGAGAAGGTGAACCTAAGCACAGCCTCTTCAATCTGGCCGCCTCTGCTCTGGTAGCAACTTTTGCAAGTCAGCAAAGGGAGACGCGAGTATGTAGAACGGAGGGCAGCGAGACGCCGTGTGTTATGCGCCCTTTCAGGGCTGCTGACAAGGGGCTACTTTAAGAACGCCTTCTTCGTCCTCGCGTCCTTCTCGCTTCGCTCTAGCTGCAAGGAGTACAGCACAGCGAAGGAGTGAGGACGGGCACTGCCCCAGCTTTTGCCCTGGCGTGCAACGGCTGTGTGCTGCTTTTCCAAGCAGCAGGAGCACTGAGAAGTGAAAGCGATTGTGAAGGAGCTCTTTGGCTGCTCGTGTGCTCTTCGCTGCACTGCGCCGCTCGCAAGCGGCTTCGTTCTTCGGCGTCTGCCGTCCGGAGAGAGCTGAACTGCAGCGGTCAGTTTCAGCTCTGCCCAACAGCGCGCTCTCAGTTCTGCGGACAAGCACGCCCTGTTGCCTTGGCTCCGAGTGCAAAGTCCCTAGCGAGCACTCACTCAGTGCAATGCACCCAGAAAGACGCTCTCGCTCGTCTTTCAAGGAGCGATTCCTAACAGCAGAAGCAGCAGAGGCACAAACTGGATGACGAGAAGGGACAATGTAGAACACGTCTCTGTCCTGGCACATTGTCGTGTGCGATACGTCCCTCCGGGTCTTCGGTCCTTGCGAAGCTCTATGTACTGCGAGCGCAGCTACTTGAAGCTGAGACGGACCGCGGAGCTAGCGGCGAATTCGGAGAGCGCTAAGCACGAAGTCAAGAAGCGAGACGTGTCCCTGCAACGCGGTGCTAAGAGCAGCTTCCTCGCGGCGGGGGCGAGCTCCGGCCATAAGACATTCTCGTCCTAGCAACGGATCTCTGTGAAGGGCGTAGGCGAAAAGCTTTCGATTTCCATTCGAACTGCGAGAAAGGCAGACTGTTACACGGAGCTCTGAGAACAAAGGTGCACGCCCTAGGCGGGCTTGGGCAGAAGCAGCGTTCTCGAGCGCTTGGCTGCCGGCACACTGCTGGGTATGTGGCGCCCCTGCGGCGGCTTCTGGCCGCCGGCAAGTGAAAGCGGAGCCAGGCGTGGGCGAGGGCGGTGAACGAAGCGGCTAAGTGCCGTGCTTGTGTGCACCACGTTAGAGGCTACTAGGAGAGGAAGGTGGTTGACTCTCGCTTGCCTTCCCAAGTGCCCTTAGCAGTCGGAAGGAGCAAGCTGAAGCACTGCTGCTTGTGCTGCTCCTTGGTTCCCTTGCAGCCCGCTCTGAAAGCATTGGCAGTCGCTTCTAGGCGCCGAGTTGCACACACACAGCACCACGCTAAGTGCCGCGGAGAAGGGAAATCCAGAGTGCAGCGAGGAGCTGGACGTGGCTTACGTGCAGTAAGGAGAAGGTGAACCTAAGCACAGCCTCTTCAATCTGGCCGCCTCTGCTCTGGTAGCAACTTTTGCAAGTCAGCAAAGGGAGACGCGAGTATGTAGAACGGAGGGCAGCTAGACGCCGTGTGTTATGCGCCCTTTCAGGGCTGCTGACAAGGGGCTACTTTAAGAACGCCTTCTTCGTCCTCGCGTCCTTCTCGCTTCGCTCTAGCTGCAAGGAGTACAGCACAGCGAAGGAGTGAGGACGGGCACTGCCCCAGCTTTTGCCCTGGCGTGCAACGGCTGTGTGCTGCTTTTCCAAGCAGCAAGAGCACTGAGAAGTGAAAGCGATTGTGAAGGAGCTCTTTGGCTGCTCGTGTGCTCTTCGCTGCACTGCGCCGCTCGCAAGCGGCTTCGTTCTTCGGCGTCTGCCGTCCGGAGAGAGCTGAACTGCAGCGGTCAGTTTCAGCTCTGCCCAACAGCGCGCTCTCAGTTCTGCGGACAAGCACGCCCTGTTGCCTTGGCTCCGAGTGCAAAGTCCCTAGCGAGCACTCACTCAGTGCAATGCACCCAGAAAGACGCTCTCGCTCGTCTTTCAAGGAGCGATTCCTAACAGCAGAAGCAGCAGAGGCACAAACTGGATGACGAGAAGGGACAATGTAGAACACGTCTCTGTCCTGGCACATTGTCGTGTGCGATACGTCCCTCCGGGTCTTCGGTCCTTGCGAAGCTCTATGTACTGCGAGCGCTGCTACTTGAAGCTGAGACGGACCGCGGAGCTAGCGGCGAATTCGGAGAGCGCTAAGCACGAAGTCAAGAAGCGAGACGTGTCCCTGCAACGCGGTGCTAAGAGCAGCTTCCTCGCGGCGGGGGCGAGCTCCGGCCACGAGACATTCTCGTCCTAGCAACGGATCTCTGTGAAGGGCGTAGGCGAAAAGCTTTCGATTTCCATTCGAACTGCGAGAGAGGCAGACTGTTACACGGAGCTCTGAGAACAAAGGTGCACGCCCTAGGCGGGCTTGGGCAGAAGCAGCGTTCTCGAGCGCTTGGCTGCCGGCACACTGCTGGGTATGTGGCGCCCCTGCGGCGGCTTCTGGCCGCCGGCAAGTGAAAGCGGAGCCAGGCGTGGGCGAGGGCGGTGAACGAAGCGGCTAAGTGCCGTGCTTGTGTGCACCACGTTAGAGGCTACTAGGAGAGGAAGGTGGTTGACTCTCGCTTGCCTTCCCAAGTGCCCTTAGCAGTCGGAAGGAGCAAGCTGAAGCACTGCTGCTTGTGCTGCTCCTTGGTTCCCTTGCAGCCCGCTCTGAAAGCATTGGCAGTCGCTTCTAGGCGCCGAGTTGCACACACACAGCACCACGCTAAGTGCCGCGGAGAAGGGAAATCCAGAGTGCAGCGAGGAGCTGGACGTGGCTTACGTGCAGTAAGGAGAAGGTGAACCTAAGCACAGCCTCTTCAATCTGGCCGCCTCTGCTCTGGTAGCAACTTTTGCAAGTCAGCAAAGGGAGACGCGAGTATGTAGAACGGAGGGCAGCTAGACGCCGTGTGTTATGCGCCCTTTCAGGGCTGCTGACAAGGGGCTACTTTAAGAACGCCTTCTTCGTCCTCGCGTCCTTCTCGCTTCGCTCTAGCTGCAAGGAGTACAGCACAGCGAAGGAGTGAGGACGGGCACTGCCCCAGCTTTTGCCCTGGCGTGCAACGGCTGTGTGCTGCTTTTCCAAGCAGCAAGAGCACTGAGAAGTGAAAGCGATTGTGAAGGAGCTCTTTGGCTGCTCGTGTGCTCTTCGCTGCACTGCGCCGCTCGCAAGCGGCTTCGTTCTTCGGCGTCTGCCGTCCGGAGAGAGCTGAACTGCAGCGGTCAGTTTCAGCTCTGCCCAACAGCGCGCTCTCAGTTCTGCGGACAAGCACGCCCTGTTGCCTTGGCTCCGAGTGCAAAGTCCCTAGCGAGCACTCACTCAGTGCAATGCACCCAGAAAGACGCTCTCGCTCGTCTTTCAAGGAGCGATTCCTAACAGCACAAGCAGCAGAGGCACAAACTGGATGACGAGAAGGGACAATGTAGAACACGTCTCTGTCCTGGCACATTGTCGTGTGCGATACGTCCCTCCGGGTCTTCGGTCCTTGCGAAGCTCTATGTACTGCGAGCGCTGCTACTTGAAGCTGAGACGGACCGCGGAGCTAGCGGCGAATTCGGAGAGCGCTAAGCACGAAGTCAAGAAGCGAGACGTGTCCCTGCAACGCGGTGCTAAGAGCAGCTTCCTCGCGGCGGGGGCGAGCTCCGGCCACGAGACATTCTCGTCCTAGCAACGGATCTCTGTGAAGGGCGTAGGCGAAAAGCTTTCGATTTCCATTCGAACTGCGAGAAAGGCAGACTGTTACACGGAGCTCTGAGAACAAAGGTGCACGCCCTAGGCGGGCTTGGGCAGAAGCAGCGTTCTCGAGCGCTTGGCTGCCGGCACACTGCTGGGTATGTGGCGCCCCTGCGGCGGCTTCTGGCCGCCGGCAAGTGAAAGCGGAGCCAGGCGTGGGCGAGGGCGGTGAACGAAGCGGCTAAGTGCCGTGCTTGTGTGCACCACGTTAGAGGCTACTAGGAGAGGAAGGTGGTTGACTCTCGCTTGCCTTCCCAAGTGCCCTTAGCAGTCGGAAGGAGCAAGCTGAAGCACTGCTGCTTGTGCTGCTCCTTGGTTCCCTTGCAGCCCGCTCTGAAAGCATTGGCAGTCGCTTCTAGGCGCCGAGTTGCACACACACAGCACCACGCTAAGTGCCGCGGAGAAGGGAAATCCAGAGTGCAGCGAGGAGCTGGACGTGGCTTACGTGCAGTAAGGAGAAGGTGAACCTAAGCACAGCCTCTTCAATCTGGCCGCCTCTGCTCTGGTAGCAACTTTTGCAAGTCAGCAAAGGGAGACGCGAGTATGTAGAACGGAGGGCAGCGAGACGCCGTGTGTTATGCGCCCTTTCAGGGCTGCTGACAAGGGGCTACTTTAAGAACGCCTTCTTCGTCCTCGCGTCCTTCTCGCTTCGCTCTAGCTGCAAGGAGTACAGCACAGCGAAGGAGTGAGGACGGGCACTGCCCCAGCTTTTGCCCTGGCGTGCAACGGCTGTGTGCTGCTTTTCCAAGCAGCAAGAGCACTGAGAAGTGAAAGCGATTGTGAAGGAGCTCTTTGGCTGCTCGTGTGCTCTTCGCTGCACTGCGCCGCTCGCAAGCGGCTTCGTTCTTCGGCGTCTGCCGTCCGGAGAGAGCTGAACTGCAGCGGTCAGTTTCAGCTCTGCCCAACAGCGCGCTCTCAGTTCTGCGGACAAGCACGCCCTGTTGCCTTGGCTCCGAGTGCAAAGTCCCTAGCGAGCACTCACTCAGTGCAATGCACCCAGAAAGACGCTCTCGCTCGTCTTTCAAGGAGCGATTCCTAACAGCAGAAGCAGCAGAGGCACAAACTGGATGACGAGAAGGGACAATGTAGAACACGTCTCTGTCCTGGCACATTGTCGTGTGCGATACGTCCCTCCGGGTCTTCGGTCCTTGCGAAGCTCTATGTACTGCGAGCGCTGCTACTTGAAGCTGAGACGGACCGCGGAGCTAGCGGCGAATTCGGAGAGCGCTAAGCACGAAGTCAAGAAGCGAGACGTGTCCCTGCAACGCGGTGCTAAGAGCAGCTTCCTCGCGGCGGGGGCGAGCTCCGGCCACGAGACATTCTCGTCCTAGCAACGGATCTCTGTGAAGGGCGTAGGCGAAAAGCTTTCGATTTCCATTCGAACTGCGAGAGAGGCAGACTGTTACACGGAGCTCTGAGAACAAAGGTGCACGCCCTAGGCGGGCTTGGGCAGAAGCAGCGTTCTCGAGCGCTTGGCTGCCGGCACACTGCTGGGTATGTGGCGCCCCTGCGGCGGCTTCTGGCCGCCGGCAAGTGAAAGCGGAGCCAGGCGTGGGCGAGGGCGGTGAACGAAGCGGCTAAGTGCCGTGCTTGTGTGCACCACGTTAGAGGCTACTAGGAGAGGAAGGTGGTTGACTCTCGCTTGCCTTCCCAAGTGCCCTTAGCAGTCGGAAGGAGCAAGCTGAAGCACTGCTGCTTGTGCTGCTCCTTGGTTCCCTTGCAGCCCGCTCTGAAAGCATTGGCAGTCGCTTCTAGGCGCCGAGTTGCACACACACAGCACCACGCTAAGTGCCGCGGAGAAGGGAAATCCAGAGTGCAGCGAGGAGCTGGACGTGGCTTACGTGCAGTAAGGAGAAGGTGAACCTAAGCACAGCCTCTTCAATCTGGCCGCCTCTGCTCTGGTAGCAACTTTTGCAAGTCAGCAAAGGGAGACGCGAGTATGTAGAACGGAGGGCAGCGAGACGCCGTGTGTTATGCGCCCTTTCAGGGCTGCTGACAAGGGGCTACTTTAAGAACGCCTTCTTCGTCCTCGCGTCCTTCTCGCTTCGCTCTAGCTGCAAGGAGTACAGCACAGCGAAGGAGTGAGGACGGGCACTGCCCCAGCTTTTGCCCTGGCGTGCAACGGCTGTGTGCTGCTTTTCCAAGCAGCAAGAGCACTGAGAAGTGAAAGCGATTGTGAAGGAGCTCTTTGGCTGCTCGTGTGCTCTTCGCTGCACTGCGCCGCTCGCAAGCGGCTTCGTTCTTCGGCGTCTGCCGTCCGGAGAGAGCTGAACTGCAGCGGTCAGTTTCAGCTCTGCCCAACAGCGCGCTCTCAGTTCTGCGGACAAGCACGCCCTGTTGCCTTGGCTCCGAGTGCAAAGTCCCTAGCGAGCACTCACTCAGTGCAATGCACCCAGAAAGACGCTCTCGCTCGTCTTTCAAGGAGCGATTCCTAACAGCAGAAGCAGCAGAGGCACAAACTGGATGACGAGAAGGGACAATGTAGAACACGTCTCTGTCCTGGCACATTGTCGTGTGCGATACGTCCCTCCGGGTCTTCGGTCCTTGCGAAGCTCTATGTACTGCGAGCGCTGCTACTTGAAGCTGAGACGGACCGCGGAGCTAGCGGCGAATTCGGAGAGCGCTAAGCACGAAGTCAAGAAGCGAGACGTGTCCCTGCAACGCGGTGCTAAGAGCAGCTTCCTCGCGGCGGGGGCGAGCTCCGGCCACGAGACATTCTCGTCCTAGCAACGGATCTCTGTGAAGGGCGTAGGCGAAAAGCTTTCGATTTCCATTCGAACTGCGAGAGAGGCAGACTGTTACACGGAGCTCTGAGAACAAAGGTGCACGCCCTAGGCGGGCTTGGGCAGAAGCAGCGTTCTCGAGCGCTTGGCTGCCGGCACACTGCTGGGTATGTGGCGCCCCTGCGGCGGCTTCTGGCCGCCGGCAAGTGAAAGCGGAGCCAGGCGTGGGCGAGGGCGGTGAACGAAGCGGCTAAGTGCCGTGCTTGTGTGCACCACGTTAGAGGCTACTAGGAGAGGAAGGTGGTTGACTCTCGCTTGCCTTCCCAAGTGCCCTTAGCAGTCGGAAGGAGCAAGCTGAAGCACTGCTGCTTGTGCTGCTCCTTGGTTCCCTTGCAGCCCGCTCTGAAAGCATTGGCAGTCGCTTCTAGGCGCCGAGTTGCACACACACAGCACCACGCTAAGTGCCGCGGAGAAGGGAAATCCAGAGTGCAGCGAGGAGCTGGACGTGGCTTACGTGCAGTAAGGAGAAGGTGAACCTAAGCACAGCCTCTTCAATCTGGCCGCCTCTGCTCTGGTAGCAACTTTTGCAAGTCAGCAAAGGGAGACGCGAGTATGTAGAACGGAGGGCAGCGAGACGCCGTGTGTTATGCGCCCTTTCAGGGCTGCTGACAAGGGGCTACTTTAAGAACGCCTTCTTCGTCCTCGCGTCCTTCTCGCTTCGCTCTAGCTGCAAGGAGTACAGCACAGCGAAGGAGTGAGGACGGGCACTGCCCCAGCTTTTGCCCTGGCGTGCAACGGCTGTGTGCTGCTTTTCCAAGCAGCAAGAGCACTGAGAAGTGAAAGCGATTGTGAAGGAGCTCTTTGGCTGCTCGTGTGCTCTTCGCTGCACTGCGCCGCTCGCAAGCGGCTTCGTTCTTCGGCGTCTGCCGTCCGGAGAGAGCTGAACTGCAGCGGTCAGTTTCAGCTCTGCCCAACAGCGCGCTCTCAGTTCTGCGGACAAGCACGCCCTGTTGCCTTGGCTCCGAGTGCAAAGTCCCTAGCGAGCACTCACTCAGTGCAATGCACCCAGAAAGACGCTCTCGCTCGTCTTTCAAGGAGCGATTCCTAACAGCAGAAGCAGCAGAGGCACAAACTGGATGACGAGAAGGGACAATGTAGAACACGTCTCTGTCCTGGCACATTGTCGTGTGCGATACGTCCCTCCGGGTCTTCGGTCCTTGCGAAGCTCTATGTACTGCGAGCGCTGCTACTTGAAGCTGAGACGGACCGCGGAGCTAGCGGCGAATTCGGAGAGCGCTAAGCACGAAGTCAAGAAGCGAGACGTGTCCCTGCAACGCGGTGCTAAGAGCAGCTTCCTCGCGGCGGGGGCGAGCTCCGGCCACGAGACATTCTCGTCCTAGCAACGGATCTCTGTGAAGGGCGTAGGCGAAAAGCTTTCGATTTCCATTCGAACTGCGAGAAAGGCAGACTGTTACACGGAGCTCTGAGAACAAAGGTGCACGCCCTAGGCGGGCTTGGGCAGAAGCAGCGTTCTCGAGCGCTTGGCTGCCGGCACACTGCTGGGTATGTGGCGCCCCTGCGGCGGCTTCTGGCCGCCGGCAAGTGAAAGCGGAGCCAGGCGTGGGCGAGGGCGGTGAACGAAGCGGCTAAGTGCCGTGCTTGTGTGCACCACGTTAGAGGCTACTAGGAGAGGAAGGTGGTTGACTCTCGCTTGCCTTCCCAAGTGCCCTTAGCAGTCGGAAGGAGCAAGCTGAAGCACTGCTGCTTGTGCTGCTCCTTGGTTCCCTTGCAGCCCGCTCTGAAAGCATTGGCAGTCGCTTCTAGGCGCCGAGTTGCACACACACAGCACCACGCTAAGTGCCGCGGAGAAGGGAAATCCAGAGTGCAGCGAGGAGCTGGACGTGGCTTACGTGCAGTAAGGAGAAGGTGAACCTAAGCACAGCCTCTTCAATCTGGCCGCCTCTGCTCTGGTAGCAACTTTTGCAAGTCAGCAAAGGGAGACGCGAGTATGTAGAACGGAGGGCAGCTAGACGCCGTGTGTTATGCGCCCTTTCAGGGCTGCTGACAAGGGGCTACTTTAAGAACGCCTTCTTCGTCCTCGCGTCCTTCTCGCTTCGCTCTAGCTGCAAGGAGTACAGCACAGCGAAGGAGTGAGGACGGGCACTGCCCCAGCTTTTGCCCTGGCGTGCAACGGCTGTGTGCTGCTTTTCCAAGCAGCAGGAGCACTGAGAAGTGAAAGCGATTGTGAAGGAGCTCTTTGGCTGCTCGTGTGCTCTTCGCTGCACTGCGCCGCTCGCAAGCGGCTTCGTTCTTCGGCGTCTGCCGTCCGGAGAGAGCTGAACTGCAGCGGTCAGTTTCAGCTCTGCCCAACAGCGCGCTCTCAGTTCTGCGGACAAGCACGCCCTGTTGCCTTGGCTCCGAGTGCAAAGTCCCTAGCGAGCACTCACTCAGTGCAATGCACCCAGAAAGACGCTCTCGCTCGTCTTTCAAGGAGCGATTCCTAACAGCAGAAGCAGCAGAGGCACAAACTGGATGACGAGAAGGGACAATGTAGAACACGTCTCTGTCCTGGCACATTGTCGTGTGCGATACGTCCCTCCGGGTCTTCGGTCCTTGCGAAGCTCTATGTACTGCGAGCGCTGCTACTTGAAGCTGAGACGGACCGCGGAGCTAGCGGCGAATTCGGAGAGCGCTAAGCACGAAGTCAAGAAGCGAGACGTGTCCCTGCAACGCGGTGCTAAGAGCAGCTTCCTCGCGGCGGGGGCGAGCTCCGGCCACGAGACATTCTCGTCCTAGCAACGGATCTCTGTGAAGGGCGTAGGCGAAAAGCTTTCGATTTCCATTCGAACTGCGAGAAAGGCAGACTGTTACACGGAGCTCTGAGAACAAAGGTGCACGCCCTAGGCGGGCTTGGGCAGAAGCAGCGTTCTCGAGCGCTTGGCTGCCGGCACACTGCTGGGTATGTGGCGCCCCTGCGGCGGCTTCTGGCCGCCGGCAAGTGAAAGCGGAGCCAGGCGTGGGCGAGGGCGGTGAACGAAGCGGCTAAGTGCCGTGCTTGTGTGCACCACGTTAGAGGCTACTAGGAGAGGAAGGTGGTTGACTCTCGCTTGCCTTCCCAAGTGCCCTTAGCAGTCGGAAGGAGCAAGCTGAAGCACTGCTGCTTGTGCTGCTCCTTGGTTCCCTTGCAGCCCGCTCTGAAAGCATTGGCAGTCGCTTCTAGGCGCCGAGTTGCACACACACAGCACCACGCTAAGTGCCGCGGAGAAGGGAAATCCAGAGTGCAGCGAGGAGCTGGACGTGGCTTACGTGCAGTAAGGAGAAGGTGAACCTAAGCACAGCCTCTTCAATCTGGCCGCCTCTGCTCTGGTAGCAACTTTTGCAAGTCAGCAAAGGGAGACGCGAGTATGTAGAACGGAGGGCAGCTAGACGCCGTGTGTTATGCGCCCTTTCAGGGCTGCTGACAAGGGGCTACTTTAAGAACGCCTTCTTCGTCCTCGCGTCCTTCTCGCTTCGCTCTAGCTGCAAGGAGTACAGCACAGCGAAGGAGTGAGGACGGGCACTGCCCCAGCTTTTGCCCTGGCGTGCAACGGCTGTGTGCTGCTTTTCCAAGCAGCAGGAGCACTGAGAAGTGAAAGCGATTGTGAAGGAGCTCTTTGGCTGCTCGTGTGCTCTTCGCTGCACTGCGCCGCTCGCAAGCGGCTTCGTTCTTCGGCGTCTGCCGTCCGGAGAGAGCTGAACTGCAGCGGTCAGTTTCAGCTCTGCCCAACAGCGCGCTCTCAGTTCTGCGGACAAGCACGCCCTGTTGCCTTGGCTCCGAGTGCAAAGTCCCTAGCGAGCACTCACTCAGTGCAATGCACCCAGAAAGACGCTCTCGCTCGTCTTTCAAGGAGCGATTCCTAACAGCAGAAGCAGCAGAGGCACAAACTGGATGACGAGAAGGGACAATGTAGAACACGTCTCTGTCCTGGCACATTGTCGTGTGCGATACGTCCCTCCGGGTCTTCGGTCCTTGCGAAGCTCTATGTACTGCGAGCGCTGCTACTTGAAGCTGAGACGGACCGCGGAGCTAGCGGCGAATTCGGAGAGCGCTAAGCACGAAGTCAAGAAGCGAGACGTGTCCCTGCAACGCGGTGCTAAGAGCAGCTTCCTCGCGGCGGGGGCGAGCTCCGGCCACGAGACATTCTCGTCCTAGCAACGGATCTCTGTGAAGGGCGTAGGCGAAAAGCTTTCGATTTCCATTCGAACTGCGAGAAAGGCAGACTGTTACACGGAGCTCTGAGAACAAAGGTGCACGCCCTAGGCGGGCTTGGGCAGAAGCAGCGTTCTCGAGCGCTTGGCTGCCGGCACACTGCTGGGTATGTGGCGCCCCTGCGGCGGCTTCTGGCCGCCGGCAAGTGAAAGCGGAGCCAGGCGTGGGCGAGGGCGGTGAACGAAGCGGCTAAGTGCCGTGCTTGTGTGCACCACGTTAGAGGCTACTAGGAGAGGAAGGTGGTTGACTCTCGCTTGCCTTCCCAAGTGCCCTTAGCAGTCGGAAGGAGCAAGCTGAAGCACTGCTGCTTGTGCTGCTCCTTGGTTCCCTTGCAGCCCGCTCTGAAAGCATTGGCAGTCGCTTCTAGGCGCCGAGTTGCACACACACAGCACCACGCTAAGTGCCGCGGAGAAGGGAAATCCAGAGTGCAGCGAGGAGCTGGACGTGGCTTACGTGCAGTAAGGAGAAGGTGAACCTAAGCACAGCCTCTTCAATCTGGCCGCCTCTGCTCTGGTAGCAACTTTTGCAAGTCGGCAAAGGGAGACGCGAGTATGTAGAACGGAGGGCAGCTAGACGCCGTGTGTTATGCGCCCTTTCAGGGCTGCTGACAAGGGGCTACTTTAAGAACGCCTTCTTCGTCCTCGCGTCCTTCTCGCTTCGCTCTAGCTGCAAGGAGTACAGCACAGCGAAGGAGTGAGGACGGGCACTGCCCCAGCTTTTGCCCTGGCGTGCAACGGCTGTGTGCTGCTTTTCCAAGCAGCAAGAGCACTGAGAAGTGAAAGCGATTGTGAAGGAGCTCTTTGGCTGCTCGTGTGCTCTTCGCTGCACTGCGCCGCTCGCAAGCGGCTTCGTTCTTCGGCGTCTGCCGTCCGGAGAGAGCTGAACTGCAGCGGTCAGTTTCAGCTCTGCCCAACAGCGCGCTCTCAGTTCTGCGGACAAGCACGCCCTGTTGCCTTGGCTCCGAGTGCAAAGTCCCTAGCGAGCACTCACTCAGTGCAATGCACCCAGAAAGACGCTCTCGCTCGTCTTTCAAGGAGCGATTCCTAACAGCACAAGCAGCAGAGGCACAAACTGGATGACGAGAAGGGACAATGTAGAACACGTCTCTGTCCTGGCACATTGTCGTGTGCGATACGTCCCTCCGGGTCTTCGGTCCTTGCGAAGCTCTATGTACTGCGAGCGCTGCTACTTGAAGCTGAGACGGACCGCGGAGCTAGCGGCGAATTCGGAGAGCGCTAAGCACGAAGTCAAGAAGCGAGACGTGTCCCTGCAACGCGGTGCTAAGAGCAGCTTCCTCGCGGCGGGGGCGAGCTCCGGCCACGAGACATTCTCGTCCTAGCAACGGATCTCTGTGAAGGGCGTAGGCGAAAAGCTTTCGATTTCCATTCGAACTGCGAGAAAGGCAGACTGGTACACGGAGCTCTGAGAACAAAGGTGCACGCCCTAGGCGGGCTTGGGCAGAAGCAGCGTTCTCGAGCGCTTGGCTGCCGGCACACTGCTGGGTATGTGGCGCCCCTGCGGCGGCTTCTGGCCGCCGGCAAGTGAAAGCGGAGCCAGGCGTGGGCGAGGGCGGTGAACGAAGCGGCTAAGTGCCGTGCTTGTGTGCACCACGTTAGAGGCTACTAGGAGAGGAAGGTGGTTGACTCTCGCTTGCCTTCCCAAGTGCCCTTAGCAGTCGGAAGGAGCAAGCTGAAGCACTGCTGCTTGTGCTGCTCCTTGGTTCCCTTGCAGCCCGCTCTGAAAGCATTGGCAGTCGCTTCTAGGCGCCGAGTTGCACACACACAGCACCACGCTAAGTGCCGCGGAGAAGGGAAATCCAGAGTGCAGCGAGGAGCTGGACGTGGCTTACGTGCAGTAAGGAGAAGGTGAACCTAAGCACAGCCTCTTCAATCTGGCCGCCTCTGCTCTGGTAGCAACTTTTGCAAGTCAGCAAAGGGAGACGCGAGTATGTAGAACGGAGGGCAGCTAGACGCCGTGTGTTATGCGCCCTTTCAGGGCTGCTGACAAGGGGCTACTTTAAGAACGCCTTCTTCGTCCTCGCGTCCTTCTCGCTTCGCTCTAGCTGCAAGGAGTACAGCACAGCGAAGGAGTGAGGACGGGCACTGCCCCAGCTTTTGCCCTGGCGTGCAACGGCTGTGTGCTGCTTTTCCAAGCAGCAGGAGCACTGAGAAGTGAAAGCGATTGTGAAGGAGCTCTTTGGCTGCTCGTGTGCTCTTCGCTGCACTGCGCCGCTCGCAAGCGGCTTCGTTCTTCGGCGTCTGCCGTCCGGAGAGAGCTGAACTGCAGCGGTCAGTTTCAGCTCTGCCCAACAGCGCGCTCTCAGTTCTGCGGACAAGCACGCCCTGTTGCCTTGGCTCCGAGTGCAAAGTCCCTAGCGAGCACTCACTCAGTGCAATGCACCCAGAAAGACGCTCTCGCTCGTCTTTCAAGGAGCGATTCCTAACAGCACAAGCAGCAGAGGCACAAACTGGATGACGAGAAGGGACAATGTAGAACACGTCTCTGTCCTGGCACATTGTCGTGTGCGATACGTCCCTCCGGGTCTTCGGTCCTTGCGAAGCTCTATGTACTGCGAGCGCAGCTACTTGAAGCTGAGACGGACCGCGGAGCTAGCGGCGAATTCGGAGAGCGCTAAGCACGAAGTCAAGAAGCGAGACGTGTCCCTGCAACGCGGTGCTAAGAGCAGCTTCCTCGCGGCGGGGGCGAGCTCCGGCCACGAGACATTCTCGTCCTAGCAACGGATCTCTGTGAAGGGCGTAGGCGAAAAGCTTTCGATTTCCATTCGAACTGCGAGAAAGGCAGACTGGTACACGGAGCTCTGAGAACAAAGGTGCACGCCCTAGGCGGGCTTGGGCAGAAGCAGCGTTCTCGAGCGCTTGGCTGCCGGCACACTGCTGGGTATGTGGCGCCCCTGCGGCGGCTTCTGGCCGCCGGCAAGTGAAAGCGGAGCCAGGCGTGGGCGAGGGCGGTGAACGAAGCGGCTAAGTGCCGTGCTTGTGTGCACCACGTTAGAGGCTACTAGGAGAGGAAGGTGGTTGACTCTCGCTTGCCTTCCCAAGTGCCCTTAGCAGTCGGAAGGAGCAAGCTGAAGCACTGCTGCTTGTGCTGCTCCTTGGTTCCCTTGCAGCCTGCTCTGAAAGCATTGGCAGTCGCTTCTAGGCGCCGAGTTGCACACACACAGCACCACGCTAAGTGCCGCGGAGAAGGGAAATCCAGAGTGCAGCGAGGAGCTGGACGTGGCTTACGTGCAGTAAGGAGAAGGTGAACCTAAGCACAGCCTCTTCAATCTGGCCGCCTCTGCTCTGGTAGCAACTTTTGCAAGTCAGCAAAGGGAGACGCGAGTATGTAGAACGGAGGGCAGCTAGACGCCGTGTGTTATGCGCCCTTTCAGGGCTGCTGACAAGGGGCTACTTTAAGAACGCCTTCTTCGTCCTCGCGTCCTTCTCGCTTCGCTCTAGCTGCAAGGAGTACAGCACAGCGAAGGAGTGAGGACGGGCACTGCCCCAGCTTTTGCCCTGGCGTGCAACGGCTGTGTGCTGCTTTTCCAAGCAGCAAGAGCACTGAGAAGTGAAAGCGATTGTGAAGGAGCTCTTTGGCTGCTCGTGTGCTCTTCGCTGCACTGCGCCGCTCGCAAGCGGCTTCGTTCTTCGGCGTCTGCCGTCCGGAGAGAGCTGAACTGCAGCGGTCAGTTTCAGCTCTGCCCAACAGCGCGCTCTCAGTTCTGCGGACAAGCACGCCCTGTTGCCTTGGCTCCGAGTGCAAAGTCCCTAGCGAGCACTCACTCAGTGCAATGCACCCAGAAAGACGCTCTCGCTCGTCTTTCAAGGAGCGATTCCTAACAGCAGAAGCAGCAGAGGCACAAACTGGATGACGAGAAGGGACAATGTAGAACACGTCTCTGTCCTGGCACATTGTCGTGTGCGATACGTCCCTCCGGGTCTTCGGTCCTTGCGAAGCTCTATGTACTGCGAGCGCTGCTACTTGAAGCTGAGACGGACCGCGGAGCTAGCGGCGAATTCGGAGAGCGCTAAGCACGAAGTCAAGAAGCGAGACGTGTCCCTGCAACGCGGTGCTAAGAGCAGCTTCCCCGCGGCGGGGGCGAGCTCCGGCCACGAGACATTCTCGTCCTAGCAACGGATCTCTGTGAAGGGCGTAGGCGAAAAACTTTCGATTTCCATTCGAACTGCGAGAAAGGCAGACTGTTACACGGAGCTCTGAGAACAAAGGTGCACGCCCTAGGCGGGCTTGGGCAGAAGCAGCGTTCTCGAGCGCTTGGCTGCCGGCACACTGCTGGGTATGTGGCGCCCCTGCGGCGGCTTCTGGCCGCCGGCAAGTGAAAGCGGAGCCAGGCGTGGGCGAGGGCGGTGAACGAAGCGGCTAAGTGCCGTGCTTGTGTGCACCACGTTAGAGGCTACTAGGAGAGGAAGGTGGTTGACTCTCGCTTGCCTTCCCAAGTGCCCTTAGCAGTCGGAAGGAGCAAGCTGAAGCACTGCTGCTTGTGCTGCTCCTTGGTTCCCTTGCAGCCCGCTCTGAAAGCATTGGCGGTCGCTTCTAGGCGCCGAGTTGCACACACACAGCACCACGCTAAGTGCCGCGGAGAAGGGAAATCCAGAGTGCAGCGAGGAGCTGGACGTGGCTTACGTGCAGTAAGGAGAAGGTGAACCTAAGCACAGCCTCTTCAATCTGGCCGCCTCTGCTCTGGTAGCAACTTTTGCAAGTCAGCTGTGATAAATGTGATTCGTGCTAATTAAGTTGTAACTATATTAACAAAATTGTATTTAGATCAATAGAAGACAATTGTTACAGAGTGAAAAGGGGGAGATGGGTGAGACAGGATAAAAGACATCTCCCAGATGTTGGGAGTCGAAGAAGGAGGTTGGAAGAAAGTCAGATAAGAATAGTCGAAGGACGAAGGTCTGATAAGCGGCATCTAGAAATACAGCTTCAACCTTGAAGCTGTCAAAAATGGAATGATCACAAGCATGGGACTTAATTAAAGTCATGTTATGGAAAACATCTGCTCAGTCACACAGGGCGCCTGCGCTACCTGCAGGTCACACCTCGGTCACTGATGGTGATGATGGGCCTTCACCGGAAATAAGACCCTCAAAAGGATAAGAGACCCCCTAACCCATTAGTAGAGTATGCGCCGTGCAGTATAGTTACGTAGATCTTAGGAATAGAAACTAGGAGGAGCTTTCTAGAAACTTCTGTAGCCTACAGTATATAAGTGGGATTGTTAGCCTGGATGCTTTGATACGTGAGGAATGGCGAGCCACTCCCCGTATCCCCGGTCGGAGGGGGGCCCCTCCCCGGTCGGTTTTGCTTATGCTTTATACGAACCTCAATTATACTAAATTACTTACTGCCAAATTTTGTATATTCTTAAATATATGCACTTTGATTGTTTCATCTCCAATACTTTAATTGTCATCTCCAATACTTTGATTGTATTCATTTTGTTACTATTAAAAACTTACTATTAAATTTAATCTTGTTGCTTGATAAATTGAGAAAAATAGAAAATCATTCATAACAATTTGGTGCCGAAACCCGGGAACTCCAGTCCAAGTGAAGAATGGCTAGTTTTGGGAAGGAGCTCCCCACCAATTGTTAAGGTGGTCCCAAGGCTAGACCAGGCTCTCTTGGAAAAGGAGTTCCAAATTAAAATAAAGCATAAGCAAAAGAAGCTCGCTACAAGGAGGCGCGCCAGAAGAAGAAGGCTCCCGTGAGAACGCCGGCAGAAAGGGAAAGGTGCCCGTAAAACGTCTTGTGCACAAGAACCCTGTGCGAAAATGGGCTGTGTGAGTACCATGGGGTTGGGTAAAGGGGGCGGCTGTGTGCTTGTGTGTGAGTGAGGAATGTCTGAAAGGGGAGAGCGAGTGAATACCCCGGGAGGGACTGGGAGGGAAAGTCCCAGCCCGAGAACTCACGAGAAAAGTCTTTGAGAAGGGAGCTGATGCTCGAAAGAAGTGATTTAAGAAGGGAGTAAATGAACCAGGTTCAACTATCTGTTGGGAGGATAATAGATGGAAGATTCAGTACGTGATTAAGAAAGAATTGTGGAAAATAGTCAGAAAGAGAGGTTGGGGAGAGAATAAAAGGAAAAGACGGAATTAGGTAGGAAACAAGTGTTTGGCAAAAGAAGTGAGATTGGTATATTAAGCGAAGGAGTTGAACTGCAGAACGAATGAGAGAGAGCAAGGGAAATGTTGCCGCCAGAGATGGGTCAGAGGAAAAGTAAAATCTCTGACCCAGGGGTTGTGAAGTGTGAGAAAAATTCACAAGAACCCAGTGTGCCTGGGAACCAAGAGGGGGTTCCCAGAAGGGGAGCGAGATTCCTCAGGACAGCCCCCTGAGGATAGTGTTACAATACTAAAGTACAAGGGAATCCCAAAGAGAAAAAGTAAGCAGAAAATTATACAGTACTGTATGTTTGAGTGGAGAAAAGAAAAGATTTGTGCAAATAATTTGTACTGGCCAGAGTTTAAATCATTTGAAGATTAGATTTGTCAGGTTTTAAATCTATATATGAGTTCAAAACAACGTTTTAATTAGGAAAAAAAGTGAATATGCTGCTTTGTGGCTTCCAAAAAGTGTGTGGGGGGTAAATTTATAGTTCAAAGGCAAGAAAAAGAAGGTTATTCGTTATACCCTTTGCAAACTAACGGACGGGCAGCAAGAAGGGACTGGCTAAAGCCATGGGAATCGTTAAATCACCTCCCACCCCCATACAGACAGCCTGTCCAGCCTGTTCAGCCCTTGGTCCCCGATGCACCCCTTATTCAAGTCGAGCCAGTAGCACACAGAACTAGAGGCAGAAGGGAACAAGAGGAAGAAAGTGACAAAGAGGGCGAGGAAGCAGGAAGGGAAAATAGATTATACCCTCTTAGAGAGGTTCCAATAGCAAATCTGGCCCCAGGACAGGGACCTATTGGTTACGTGAGTGTTCCCCTAAATACTAGGAACTTTAGGAAATTTAAGAAAGAAATGAGCAGGATGCCAGAAGATCATATTGAGGTAGCAAAGAAACTAGATCAGTTATTAGGACTGAATATTTACACCTGAGTGGAATTGCAGTCTATTTTAGAAATCTTGTTTACAGTGGAAGAGAGAAATGATTAGATAGTCAGGAATACAGGCTTAGAATAGAGATCAAGACATGAAAACGGGACCTTTTATGCCGCAATTCAACTAATAGAGAATCAGGACCAACTACTCCTTGCCATATTAACTCTTGTGCAGGCTAAAGAACAAGCAATCCAAAATATTATAAATCAGAGTATCATAACTGGCAATTGCTGTGGAGAAGAAGTCTATGTGCCACGTAGTAAATACGTCTCACCAGCAAATTGGCATCGCGAGTATATCTATTGGTGGAAAAGAAGGTTTAGAAAACCAAAAAGAAGAATTATTTAATTGAAATAGTGTAATTTTGTTGTGGTTGGCATATCTCCGGAGCTTTACTAAATTGGGGAAAAAAAAAAAAATTATTAGCTAATCAATCTAGGGAAAGAGATAAGGCAGTGCTGCAGAACTATAAATATTTTGTGCCATCTTTGGAACAGAAAAAGTTAAAATAGATCGTGCGAACCTTATGAGGCCAAGGGTACCAAAGAAAAAGAAATCCCAGGATGAAAACTTTGCTACCGAGAAGATGGACATCTCGGCCCTTGGCTGCAACCCAAGGGGCCTTGAGACAGGTAGAAAGTTAAAATTCCTGAGGATTCTTTTCATGGTGCTTACAATAATACCCCTAGCAGCTGGCCAGAACCGTAAGACTGCATGGAATGGAAAAGAACAGGCCATGCAGGAACAAATTACAAGACGACAAACCACTCAAGAAGCAGAAATAAAGACACGAACCCTTCCTGATCCCTGTGACAAATGCAATCAATCCATGTGGGTCAAGAATAAGATGGAATCAGTATTTGTGGCACACCCATATATTAGTGCAGCTTGTTATGATCATAACAGCTTCTTAGAAATTTGTGTAAAAAGTTCAAAATTGTATTGGGTAAGAAAAAATTTGGGATTCAAGGGACGAGCTCCTTACCCTAATGATAATCAACTCGGTCCTAGATATGAACATTTTTTGTGTTTTGAAAAGGATGAAAAAGAAAAAGGGTCAAAGAAAAAACTAATTGGAAAACAAAAAGAAACAATGAAGGATAGGGAAATAATCAAAAAGAAAGAGTTAGAAGAACTGGATGAGCTGTATAAACAATTAAAACAGCACTATAGCGACTGGGATTTGCCAACTTCAAACAAAAATTTGTTTGTAGATCTGATGCAAGAAATTGCCACCGAATTAGGGTTATCTAAATGTTTTGTTTGTGGAGGACTTAGGATGGCTGAAAGATGGCCATGGAGAGGTGAGGGTTTGGCTCCAGAACAATTTTTAAAATGGAATCATACACAAATTTCTAAGACCCTAAGACGGCCTGAAGGCTGGGTCCTGAGTCATCAAGTCATTGGAACAGTTTGTATAACTCGGGAAGGGAGAAAATACACTGAAGTGGTAGGATATACTCCTTGCCTATCTACTTTAGTAGTAAATTCAGACAATAACACAAAGACCTGGCGACCCAAGAGTCCTACTGGATATTGGGGAATAGCAAAAGAAATGAATTGCGAGTGGAATAATCAAACTAATTTGTGCTGGCATAACAGTTCTGGAGCTAACCCCTACCAATCCATAAAAGACTTGAAATCTTATTGGGAACAACCAGAAAATACAAAAGAAAGATGGAAAGCCCCTGATGGAATATATTGGATTTGTGGGCAACGAGCATACAGTGAACTACCCTGAAAATGGGAGGGAACTTGTACCTTAGGATTATACGACCCTCCTTCTTTGTCAG
Source organism: Sturnus vulgaris (assembly GCF_052056855.1). Classification (NCBI taxonomy): domain Eukaryota; kingdom Metazoa; phylum Chordata; class Aves; order Passeriformes; family Sturnidae; genus Sturnus; species Sturnus vulgaris. Next base: position 11,341,774 of record NC_142263.1, read on the forward strand.
ACCAAGGTCTAAGGGCGATGTACTAGGAACACCACTTTATGAAACCTTAGAAAGAAAAAAAAAGAGAATTAAATCTCGACTTTCCGATGGCGGAAGGAAACCAAAAATGGAAAGATGAAGAATGGCCTGCAGAAAGAATTATAGCATACTATGAACCTGCTACTTGGGCTCAGGATGGGTCTTGGGGATATAGAACTCCAATTTACCTATTAAACCGGTTGATAAGGCTCCAGGCCGTAGTAGAAGTCGTCTCAAACCACACAGCAGACGCTTTAAAGTTGTTGGCCAAACAGCATTCACAAATGCGAGCATTTGTATATCAAAACAGAATTGCCCTAGACTACCTGTTGGCAGAAGAAGGAGGAGTTTGTGGGAGGTTTAATGAATCTGAGTGTTGTGTGGAAATGGATGACCACGGGGAAGCCATCACCAAACTTGCTGGCGAAAAAGTGGCACATGTACCAGTTCAAAAATGGAATTCTATCCTGAAAGCTGACTGGTGGAATAATCTTTTTGGGGGGTGTGTGGTGGAAAAAATTAGGATTCATGCTATTGTGTTCTGTTTTAGGTCTATTGTTTCTGCCTTGCATGATACCATGTCTAATCAGACTAATACACTCAGTAATTCAAGGAATGCAACTTACAGCCATACCTATAGATCCAGAATTAACAACAAAAGGAAAAATAAACTCCTTGATGGTACTGAAAGCACAATCCACTTGCACTCGAAGAAGAAAAATCGAGAAAATAGTGACTGAATGCAAAGAGAATACCCTGGCATGAGAAATGTTAACCAAATTTGAGAAAAGGTGTGAAGAGCTAGATGCCACATGAAAAATGTTAAAAAAAAAAAATTAAAAGCTAGTATAAAAAAACATAGACAATACGAAGTAGCAACTTTTTAGAGCACGAATCAATATAATCAAAAAGAGAAATGGGGGAATTGTGATAAATGTGATTCGTGCTAATTAAGTTGTAACTATATTAACAAAATTGTATTTAGATCAATAGAAGACAATTGTTACAGAGTGAAAAGGGGGAGATGGGTGAGACAGGATAAAAGACATCTCCCAGATGTTGGGAGTCGAAGAAGGAGGTTGGAAGAAAGTCAGATAAGAATAGTCGAAGGACGAAGGTCTGATAAGCGGCATCTAGAAATACAGCTTCAACCTTGAAGCTGTCAAAAATGGAATGATCACAAGCATGGGACTTAATTAAAGTCATGTTATGGAAAACATCTGCTCAGTCACACAGGGCGCCTGCGCTACCTGCAGGTCACACCTCGGTCACTGATGGTGATGATGGGCCTTCACCGGAAATAAGACCCTCAAAAGGATAAGAGACCCCCTAACCCATTAGTAGAGTATGCGCCGTGCAGTATAGTTACGTAGATCTTAGGAATAGAAACTAGGAGGAGCTTTCTAGAAACTTCTGTAGCCTACAGTATATAAGTGGGATTGTTAGCCTGGATGCTTTGATACGTGAGGAATGGCGAGCCACTCCCCGTATCCCCGGTCGGAGGGGGGCCCCTCCCCGGTCGGTTTTGCTTATGCTTTATACGAACCTCAATTATACTAAATTACTTACTGCCAAATTTTGTATATTCTTAAATATATGCACTTTGATTGTTTCATCTCCAATACTTTAATTGTCATCTCCAATACTTTGATTGTATTCATTTTGTTACTATTAAAAACTTACTATTAAATTTAATCTTGTTGCTTGATAAATTGAGAAAAATAGAAAATCATTCATAACATCAGCAAAGGGAGACGCGAGTATGTAGAACGGAGGGCAGCGAGACGCCGTGTGTTATGCGCCCTTTCAGGGCTGCTGACAAGGGGCTACTTTAAGAACGCCTTCTTCGTCCTCGCGTCCTTCTCGCTTCGCTCTAGCTGCAAGGAGTACAGCACAGCGAAGGAGTGAGGACGGGCACTGCCCCAGCTTTTGCCCTGGCGTGCAACGGCTGTGTGCTGCTTTTCCAAGCAGCAAGAGCACTGAGAAGTGAAAGCGATTGTGAAGGAGCTCTTTGGCTGCTCGTGTGCTCTTCGCTGCACTGCGCCGCTCGCAAGCGGCTTCGTTCTTCGGCGTCTGCCGTCCGGAGAGAGCTGAACTGCAGCGGTCAGTTTCAGCTCTGCCCAACAGCGCGCTCTCAGTTCTGCGGACAAGCACGCCCTGTTGCCTTGGCTCCGAGTGCAAAGTCCCTAGCGAGCACTCACTCAGTGCAATGCACCCAGAAAGACGCTCTCGCTCGTCTTTCAAGGAGCGATTCCTAACAGCACAAGCAGCAGAGGCACAAACTGGATGACGAGAAGGGACAATGTAGAACACGTCTCTGTCCTGGCACATTGTCGTGTGCGATACGTCCCTCCGGGTCTTCGGTCCTTGCGAAGCTCTATGTACTGCGAGCGCAGCTACTTGAAGCTGAGAAGGACCGCGGAGCTAGCGGCGAATTCGGAGAGCGCTAAGCACGAAGTCAAGAAGCGAGACGTGTCCCTGCAACGCGGTGCTAAGAGCAGCTTCCTCGCGGAGGGGGCGAGCTCCGGCCACGAGACATTCTCGTCCTAGCAACGGATCTCTGTGAAGGGCGTAGGCGAAAAGCTTTCGATTTCCATTCGAACTGCGAGAAAGGCAGACTGTTACACGGAGCTCTGAGAACAAAGGTGCACGCCCTAGGCGGGCTTGGGCAGAAGCAGCGTTCTCGAGCGCTTGGCTGCCGGCACACTGCTGGGTATGTGGCGCCCCTGCGGCGGCTTCTGGCCGCCGGCAAGTGAAAGCGGAGCCAGGCGTGGGCGAGGGCGGTGAACGAAGCGGCTAAGTGCCGTGCTTGTGTGCACCACGTTAGAGGCTACTAGGAGAGGAAGGTGGTTGACTCTCGCTTGCCTTCCCAAGTGCCCTTAGCAGTCGGAAGGAGCAAGCTGAAGCACTGCTGCTTGTGCTGCTCCTTGGTTCCCTTGCAGCCCGCTCTGAAAGCATTGGCAGTCGCTTCTAGGCGCCGAGTTGCACACACACAGCACCACGCTAAGTGCCGCGGAGAAGGGAAATCCAGAGTGCAGCGAGGAGCTGGACGTGGCTTACGTGCAGTAAGGAGAAGGTGAACCTAAGCACAGCCTCTTCAATCTGGCCGCCTCTGCTCTGGTAGCAACTTTTGCAAGTCAGCAAAGGGAGACGCGAGTATGTAGAACGGAGGGCAGCGAGACGCCGTGTGTTATGCGCCCTTTCAGGGCTGCTGACAAGGGGCTACTTTAAGAACGCCTTCTTCGTCCTCGCGTCCTTCTCGCTTCGCTCTAGCTGCAAGGAGTACAGCACAGCGAAGGAGTGAGGACGGGCACTGCCCCAGCTTTTGCCCTGGCGTGCAACGGCTGTGTGCTGCTTTTCCAAGCAGCAAGAGCACTGAGAAGTGAAAGCGATTGTGAAGGAGCTCTTTGGCTGCTCGTGTGCTCTTCGCTGCACTGCGCCGCTCGCAAGCGGCTTCGTTCTTCGGCGTCTGCCGTCCGGAGAGAGCTGAACTGCAGCGGTCAGTTTCAGCTCTGCCCAACAGCGCGCTCTCAGTTCTGCGGACAAGCACGCCCTGTTGCCTTGGCTCCGAGTGCAAAGTCCCTAGCGAGCACTCACTCAGTGCAATGCACCCAGAAAGACGCTCTCGCTCGTCTTTCAAGGAGCGATTCCTAACAGCAGAAGCAGCAGAGGCACAAACTGGATGACGAGAAGGGACAATGTAGAACACGTCTCTGTCCTGGCACATTGTCGTGTGCGATACGTCCCTCCGGGTCTTCGGTCCTTGCGAAGCTCTATGTACTGCGAGCGCTGCTACTTGAAGCTGAGACGGACCGCGGAGCTAGCGGCGAATTCGGAGAGCGCTAAGCACGAAGTCAAGAAGCGAGACGTGTCCCTGCAACGCGGTGCTAAGAGCAGCTTCCTCGCGGCGGGGGCGAGCTCCGGCCACGAGACATTCTCGTCCTAGCAACGGATCTCTGTGAAGGGCGTAGGCGAAAAGCTTTCGATTTCCATTCGAACTGCGAGAGAGGCAGACTGTTACACGGAGCTCTGAGAACAAAGGTGCACGCCCTAGGCGGGCTTGGGCAGAAGCAGCGTTCTCGAGCGCTTGGCTGCCGGCACACTGCTGGGTATGTGGCGCCCCTGCGGCGGCTTCTGGCCGCCGGCAAGTGAAAGCGGAGCCAGGCGTGGGCGAGGGCGGTGAACGAAGCGGCTAAGTGCCGTGCTTGTGTGCACCACGTTAGAGGCTACTAGGAGAGGAAGGTGGTTGACTCTCGCTTGCCTTCCCAAGTGCCCTTAGCAGTCGGAAGGAGCAAGCTGAAGCACTGCTGCTTGTGCTGCTCCTTGGTTCCCTTGCAGCCCGCTCTGAAAGCATTGGCAGTCGCTTCTAGGCGCCGAGTTGCACACACACAGCACCACGCTAAGTGCCGCGGAGAAGGGAAATCCAGAGTGCAGCGAGGAGCTGGACGTGGCTTACGTGCAGTAAGGAGAAGGTGAACCTAAGCACAGCCTCTTCAATCTGGCCGCCTCTGCTCTGGTAGCAACTTTTGCAAGTCAGCAAAGGGAGACGCGAGTATGTAGAACGGAGGGCAGCGAGACGCCGTGTGTTATGCGCCCTTTCAGGGCTGCTGACAAGGGGCTACTTTAAGAACGCCTTCTTCGTCCTCGCGTCCTTCTCGCTTCGCTCTAGCTGCAAGGAGTACAGCACAGCGAAGGAGTGAGGACGGGCACTGCCCCAGCTTTTGCCCTGGCGTGCAACGGCTGTGTGCTGCTTTTCCAAGCAGCAAGAGCACTGAGAAGTGAAAGCGATTGTGAAGGAGCTCTTTGGCTGCTCGTGTGCTCTTCGCTGCACTGCGCCGCTCGCAAGCGGCTTCGTTCTTCGGCGTCTGCCGTCCGGAGAGAGCTGAACTGCAGCGGTCAGTTTCAGCTCTGCCCAACAGCGCGCTCTCAGTTCTGCGGACAAGCACGCCCTGTTGCCTTGGCTCCGAGTGCAAAGTCCCTAGCGAGCACTCACTCAGTGCAATGCACCCAGAAAGACGCTCTCGCTCGTCTTTCAAGGAGCGATTCCTAACAGCACAAGCAGCAGAGGCACAAACTGGATGACGAGAAGGGACAATGTAGAACACGTCTCTGTCCTGGCACATTGTCGTGTGCGATACGTCCCTCCGGGTCTTCGGTCCTTGCGAAGCTCTATGTACTGCGAGCGCAGCTACTTGAAGCTGAGACGGACCGCGGAGCTAGCGGCGAATTCGGAGAGCGCTAAGCACGAAGTCAAGAAGCGAGACGTGTCCCTGCAACGCGGTGCTAAGAGCAGCTTCCTCGCGGCGGGGGCGAGCTCCGGCCACGAGACATTCTCGTCCTAGCAACGGATCTCTGTGAAGGGCGTAGGCGAAAAGCTTTCGATTTCCATTCGAACTGCGAGAAAGGCAGACTGTTACACGGAGCTCTGAGAACAAAGGTGCACGCCCTAGGCGGGCTTGGGCAGAAGCAGCGTTCTCGAGCGCTTGGCTGCCGGCACACTGCTGGGTATGTGGCGCCCCTGCGGCGGCTTCTGGCCGCCGGCAAGTGAAAGCGGAGCCAGGCGTGGGCGAGGGCGGTGAACGAAGCGGCTAAGTGCCGTGCTTGTGTGCACCACGTTAGAGGCTACTAGGAGAGGAAGGTGGTTGACTCTCGCTTGCCTTCCCAAGTGCCCTTAGCAGTCGGAAGGAGCAAGCTGAAGCACTGCTGCTTGTGCTGCTCCTTGGTTCCCTTGCAGCCCGCTCTGAAAGCATTGGCAGTCGCTTCTAGGCGCCGAGTTGCACACACACAGCACCACGCTAAGTGCCGCGGAGAAGGGAAATCCAGAGTGCAGCGAGGAGCTGGACGTGGCTTACGTGCAGTAAGGAGAAGGTGAACCTAAGCACAGCCTCTTCAATCTGGCCGCCTCTGCTCTGGTAGCAACTTTTGCAAGTCAGCAAAGGGAGACGCGAGTATGTAGAACGGAGGGCAGCTAGACGCCGTGTGTTATGCGCCCTTTCAGGGCTGCTGACAAGGGGCTACTTTAAGAACGCCTTCTTCGTCCTCGCGTCCTTCTCGCTTCGCTCTAGCTGCAAGGAGTACAGCACAGCGAAGGAGTGAGGACGGGCACTGCCCCAGCTTTTGCCCTGGCGTGCAACGGCTGTGTGCTGCTTTTCCAAGCAGCAGGAGAACTGAGAAGTGAAAGCGATTGTGAAGGAGCTCTTTGGCTGCTCGTGTGCTCTTCGCTGCACTGCGCCGCTCGCAAGCGGCTTCGTTCTTCGGCGTCTGCCGTCCGGAGAGAGCTGAACTGCAGCGGTCAGTTTCAGCTCTGCCCAACAGCGCGCTCTCAGTTCTGCGGACAAGCACGCCCTGTTGCCTTGGCTCCGAGTGCAAAGTCCCTAGCGAGCACTCACTCAGTGCAATGCACCCAGAAAGACGCTCTCGCTCGTCTTTCAAGGAGCGATTCCTAACAGCAGAAGCAGCAGAGGCACAAACTGGATGACGAGAAGGGACAATGTAGAACACGTCTCTGTCCTGGCACATTGTCGTGTGCGATACGTCCCTCCGGGTCTTCGGTCCTTGCGAAGCTCTATGTACTGCGAGCGCTGCTACTTGAAGCTGAGACGGACCGCGGAGCTAGCGGCGAATTCGGAGAGCGCTAAGCACGAAGTCAAGAAGCGAGACGTGTCCCTGCAACGCGGTGCTAAGAGCAGCTTCCTCGCGGCGGGGGCGAGCTCCGGCCACGAGACATTCTCGTCCTAGCAACGGATCTCTGTGAAGGGCGTAGGCGAAAAGCTTTCGATTTCCATTCGAACTGCGAGAAAGGCAGACTGTTACACGGAGCTCTGAGAACAAAGGTGCACGCCCTAGGCGGGCTTGGGCAGAAGCAGCGTTCTCGAGCGCTTGGCTGCCGGCACACTGCTGGGTATGTGGCGCCCCTGCGGCGGCTTCTGGCCGCCGGCAAGTGAAAGCGGAGCCAGGCGTGGGCGAGGGCGGTGAACGAAGCGGCTAAGTGCCGTGCTTGTGTGCACCACGTTAGAGGCTACTAGGAGAGGAAGGTGGTTGACTCTCGCTTGCCTTCCCAAGTGCCCTTAGCAGTCGGAAGGAGCAAGCTGAAGCACTGCTGCTTGTGCTGCTCCTTGGTTCCCTTGCAGCCCGCTCTGAAAGCATTGGCAGTCGCTTCTAGGCGCCGAGTTGCACACACACAGCACCACGCTAAGTGCCGCGGAGAAGGGAAATCCAGAGTGCAGCGAGGAGCTGGACGTGGCTTACGTGCAGTAAGGAGAAGGTGAACCTAAGCACAGCCTCTTCAATCTGGCCGCCTCTGCTCTGGTAGCAACTTTTGCAAGTCGGCAAAGGGAGACGCGAGTATGTAGAACGGAGGGCAGCTAGACGCCGTGTGTTATGCGCCCTTTCAGGGCTGCTGACAAGGGGCTACTTTAAGAACGCCTTCTTCGTCCTCGCGTCCTTCTCGCTTCGCTCTAGCTGCAAGGAGTACAGCACAGCGAAGGAGTGAGGACGGGCACTGCCCCAGCTTTTGCCCTGGCGTGCAACGGCTGTGTGCTGCTTTTCCAAGCAGCAAGAGCACTGAGAAGTGAAAGCGATTGTGAAGGAGCTCTTTGGCTGCTCGTGTGCTCTTCGCTGCACTGCGCCGCTCGCAAGCGGCTTCGTTCTTCGGCGTCTGCCGTCCGGAGAGAGCTGAACTGCAGCGGTCAGTTTCAGCTCTGCCCAACAGCGCGCTCTCAGTTCTGCGGACAAGCACGCCCTGTTGCCTTGGCTCCGAGTGCAAAGTCCCTAGCGAGCACTCACTCAGTGCAATGCACCCAGAAAGACGCTCTCGCTCGTCTTTCAAGGAGCGATTCCTAACAGCACAAGCAGCAGAGGCACAAACTGGATGACGAGAAGGGACAATGTAGAACACGTCTCTGTCCTGGCACATTGTCGTGTGCGATACGTCCCTCCGGGTCTTCGGTCCTTGCGAAGCTCTATGTACTGCGAGCGCTGCTACTTGAAGCTGAGACGGACCGCGGAGCTAGCGGCGAATTCGGAGAGCGCTAAGCACGAAGTCAAGAAGCGAGACGTGTCCCTGCAACGCGGTGCTAAGAGCAGCTTCCTCGCGGCGGGGGCGAGCTCCGGCCACGAGACATTCTCGTCCTAGCAACGGATCTCTGTGAAGGGCGTAGGCGAAAAGCTTTCGATTTCCATTCGAACTGCGAGAAAGGCAGACTGGTACACGGAGCTCTGAGAACAAAGGTGCACGCCCTAGGCGGGCTTGGGCAGAAGCAGCGTTCTCGAGCGCTTGGCTGCCGGCACACTGCTGGGTATGTGGCGCCCCTGCGGCGGCTTCTGGCCGCCGGCAAGTGAAAGCGGAGCCAGGCGTGGGCGAGGGCGGTGAACGAAGCGGCTAAGTGCCGTGCTTGTGTGCACCACGTTAGAGGCTACTAGGAGAGGAAGGTGGTTGACTCTCGCTTGCCTTCCCAAGTGCCCTTAGCAGTCGGAAGGAGCAAGCTGAAGCACTGCTGCTTGTGCTGCTCCTTGGTTCCCTTGCAGCCCGCTCTGAAAGCATTGGCAGTCGCTTCTAGGCGCCGAGTTGCACACACACAGCACCACGCTAAGTGCCGCGGAGAAGGGAAATCCAGAGTGCAGCGAGGAGCTGGACGTGGCTTACGTGCAGTAAGGAGAAGGTGAACCTAAGCACAGCCTCTTCAATCTGGCCGCCTCTGCTCTGGTAGCAACTTTTGCAAGTCGGCAAAGGGAGACGCGAGTATGTAGAACGGAGGGCAGCGAGACGCAGTGTGTTATGCGGCCTTTCAGGGCTGCTGACAAGGGGCTACTTTAAGAACGCCTTCTTCGTCCTCGCGTCCTTCTCGCTTCGCTCTAGCTGCAAGGAGTACAGCACAGCGAAGGAGTGAGGACGGGCACTGCCCCAGCTTTTGCCCTGGCGTGCAACGGCTGTGTGCTGCTTTTCCAAGCAGCAAGAGCACTGAGAAGTGAAAGCGATTGTGAAGGAGCTCTTTGGCTGCTCGTGTGCTCTTCGCTGCACTGCGCCGCTCGCAAGCGGCTTCGTTCTTCGGCGTCTGCCGTCCGGAGAGAGCTGAACTGCAGCGGTCAGTTTCAGCTCTGCCCAACAGCGCGCTCTCAGTTCTGCGGACAAGCACGCCCTGTTGCCTTGGCTCCGAGTGCAAAGTCCCTAGCGAGCACTCACTCAGTGCAATGCACCCAGAAAGACGCTCTCGCTCGTCTTTCAAGGAGCGATTCCTAACAGCAGAAGCAGCAGAGGCACAAACTGGATGACGAGAAGGGACAATGTAGAACACGTCTCTGTCCTGGCACATTGTCGTGTGCGATACGTCCCTCCGGGTCTTCGGTCCTTGCGAAGCTCTATGTACTGCGAGCGCTGCTACTTGAAGCTGAGACGGACCGCGGAGCTAGCGGCGAATTCGGAGAGCGCTAAGCACGAAGTCAAGAAGCGAGACGTGTCCCTGCAACGCGGTGCTAAGAGCAGCTTCCTCGCGGCGGGGGCGAGCTCCGGCCACGAGACATTCTCGTCCTAGCAACGGATCTCTGTGAAGGGCGTAGGCGAAAAGCTTTCGATTTCCATTCGAACTGCGAGAAAGGCAGACTGTTACACGGAGCTCTGAGAACAAAGGTGCACGCCCTAGGCGGGCTTGGGCAGAAGCAGCGTTCTCGAGCGCTTGGCTGCCGGCACACTGCTGGGTATGTGGCGCCCCTGCGGCGGCTTCTGGCCGCCGGCAAGTGAAAGCGGAGCCAGGCGTGGGCGAGGGCGGTGAACGAAGCGGCTAAGTGCCGTGCTTGTGTGCACCACGTTAGAGGCTACTAGGAGAGGAAGGTGGTTGACTCTCGCTTGCCTTCCCAAGTGCCCTTAGCAGTCGGAAGGAGCAAGCTGAAGCACTGCTGCTTGTGCTGCTCCTTGGTTCCCTTGCAGCCCGCTCTGAAAGCATTGGCAGTCGCTTCTAGGCGCCGAGTTGCACACACACAGCACCACGCTAAGTGCCGCGGAGAAGGGAAATCCAGAGTGCAGCGAGGAGCTGGACGTGGCTTACGTGCAGTAAGGAGAAGGTGAACCTAAGCACAGCCTCTTCAATCTGGCCGCCTCTGCTCTGGTAGCAACTTTTGCAAGTCAGCAAAGGGAGACGCGAGTATGTAGAACGGAGGGCAGCGAGACGCCGTGTGTTATGCGCCCTTTCAGGGCTGCTGACAAGGGGCTACTTTAAGAACGCCTTCTTCGTCCTCGCGTCCTTCTCGCTTCGCTCTAGCTGCAAGGAGTACAGCACAGCGAAGGAGTGAGGACGGGCACTGCCCCAGCTTTTGCCCTGGCGTGCAACGGCTGTGTGCTGCTTTTCCAAGCAGCAGGAGCACTGAGAAGTGAAAGCGATTGTGAAGGAGCTCTTTGGCTGCTCGTGTGCTCTTCGCTGCACTGCGCCGCTCGCAAGCGGCTTCGTTCTTCGGCGTCTGCCGTCCGGAGAGAGCTGAACTGCAGCGGTCAGTTTCAGCTCTGCCCAACAGCGCGCTCTCAGTTCTGCGGACAAGCACGCCCTGTTGCCTTGGCTCCGAGTGCAAAGTCCCTAGCGAGCACTCACTCAGTGCAATGCACCCAGAAAGACGCTCTCGCTCGTCTTTCAAGGAGCGATTCCTAACAGCAGAAGCAGCAGAGGCACAAACTGGATGACGAGAAGGGACAATGTAGAACACGTCTCTGTCCTGGCACATTGTCGTGTGCGATACGTCCCTCCGGGTCTTCGGTCCTTGCGAAGCTCTATGTACTGCGAGCGCAGCTACTTGAAGCTGAGACGGACCGCGGAGCTAGCGGCGAATTCGGAGAGCGCTAAGCACGAAGTCAAGAAGCGAGACGTGTCCCTGCAACGCGGTGCTAAGAGCAGCTTCCTCGCGGCGGGGGCGAGCTCCGGCCACGAGACATTCTCGTCCTAGCAACGGATCTCTGTGAAGGGCGTAGGCGAAAAGCTTTCGATTTCCATTCGAACTGCGAGAAAGGCAGACTGGTACACGGAGCTCTGAGAACAAAGGTGCACGCCCTAGGCGGGCTTGGGCAGAAGCAGCGTTCTCGAGCGCTTGGCTGCCGGCACACTGCTGGGTATGTGGCGCCCCTGCGGCGGCTTCTGGCCGCCGGCAAGTGAAAGCGGAGCCAGGCGTGGGCGAGGGCGGTGAACGAAGCGGCTAAGTGCCGTGCTTGTGTGCACCACGTTAGAGGCTACTAGGAGAGGAAGGTGGTTGACTCTCGCTTGCCTTCCCAAGTGCCCTTAGCAGTCGGAAGGAGCAAGCTGAAGCACTGCTGCTTGTGCTGCTCCTTGGTTCCCTTGCAGCCCGCTCTGAAAGCATTGGCAGTCGCTTCTAGGCGCCGAGTTGCACACACACAGCACCACGCTAAGTGCCGCGGAGAAGGGAAATCCAGAGTGCAGCGAGGAGCTGGACGTGGCTTACGTGCAGTAAGGAGAAGGTGAACCTAAGCACAGCCTCTTCAATCTGGCCGCCTCTGCTCTGGTAGCAACTTTTGCAAGTCAGCAAAGGGAGACGCGAGTATGTAGAACGGAGGGCAGCTAGACGCCGTGTGTTATGCGCCCTTTCAGGGCTGCTGACAAGGGGCTACTTTAAGAACGCCTTCTTCGTCCTCGCGTCCTTCTCGCTTCGCTCTAGCTGCAAGGAGTACAGCACAGCGAAGGAGTGAGGACGGGCACTGCCCCAGCTTTTGCCCTGGCGTGCAACGGCTGTGTGCTGCTTTTCCAAGCAGCAAGAGCACTGAGAAGTGAAAGCGATTGTGAAGGAGCTCTTTGGCTGCTCGTGTGCTCTTCGCTGCACTGCGCCGCTCGCAAGCGGCTTCGTTCTTCGGCGTCTGCCGTCCGGAGAGAGCTGAACTGCAGCGGTCAGTTTCAGCTCTGCCCAACAGCGCGCTCTCAGTTCTGCGGACAAGCACGCCCTGTTGCCTTGGCTCCGAGTGCAAAGTCCCTAGCGAGCACTCACTCAGTGCAATGCACCCAGAAAGACGCTCTCGCTCGTCTTTCAAGGAGCGATTCCTAACAGCAGAAGCAGCAGAGGCACAAACTGGATGACGAGAAGGGACAATGTAGAACACGTCTCTGTCCTGGCACATTGTCGTGTGCGATACGTCCCTCCGGGTCTTCGGTCCTTGCGAAGCTCTATGTACTGCGAGCGCTGCTACTTGAAGCTGAGACGGACCGCGGAGCTAGCGGCGAATTCGGAGAGCGCTAAGCACGAAGTCAAGAAGCGAGACGTGTCCCTGCAACGCGGTGCTAAGAGCAGCTTCCTCGCGGCGGGGGCGAGCTCCGGCCACGAGACATTCTCGTCCTAGCAACGGATCTCTGTGAAGGGCGTAGGCGAAAAGCTTTCGATTTCCATTCGAACTGCGAGAAAGGCAGACTGTTACACGGAGCTCTGAGAACAAAGGTGCACGCCCTAGGCGGGCTTGGGCAGAAGCAGCGTTCTCGAGCGCTTGGCTGCCGGCACACTGCTGGGTATGTGGCGCCCCTGCGGCGGCTTCTGGCCGCCGGCAAGTGAAAGCGGAGCCAGGCGTGGGCGAGGGCGGTGAACGAAGCGGCTAAGTGCCGTGCTTGTGTGCACCACGTTAGAGGCTACTAGGAGAGGAAGGTGGTTGACTCTCGCTTGCCTTCCCAAGTGCCCTTAGCAGTCGGAAGGAGCAAGCTGAAGCACTGCTGCTTGTGCTGCTCCTTGGTTCCCTTGCAGCCCGCTCTGAAAGCATTGGCAGTCGCTTCTAGGCGCCGAGTTGCACACACACAGCACCACGCTAAGTGCCGCGGAGAAGGGAAATCCAGAGTGCAGCGAGGAGCTGGACGTGGCTTACGTGCAGTAAGGAGAAGGTGAACCTAAGCACAGCCTCTTCAATCTGGCCGCCTCTGCTCTGGTAGCAACTTTTGCAAGTCAGCAAAGGGAGACGCGAGTATGTAGAACGGAGGGCAGCTAGACGCCGTGTGTTATGCGCCCTTTCAGGGCTGCTGACAAGGGGCTACTTTAAGAACGCCTTCTTCGTCCTCGCGTCCTTCTCGCTTCGCTCTAGCTGCAAGGAGTACAGCACAGCGAAGGAGTGAGGACGGGCACTGCCCCAGCTTTTGCCCTGGCGTGCAACGGCTGTGTGCTGCTTTTCCAAGCAGCAAGAGCACTGAGAAGTGAAAGCGATTGTGAAGGAGCTCTTTGGCTGCTCGTGTGCTCTTCGCTGCACTGCGCCGCTCGCAAGCGGCTTCGTTCTTCGGCGTCTGCCGTCCGGAGAGAGCTGAACTGCAGCGGTCAGTTTCAGCTCTGCCCAACAGCGCGCTCTCAGTTCTGCGGACAAGCACGCCCTGTTGCCTTGGCTCCGAGTGCAAAGTCCCTAGCGAGCACTCACTCAGTGCAATGCACCCAGAAAGACGCTCTCGCTCGTCTTTCAAGGAGCGATTCCTAACAGCACAAGCAGCAGAGGCACAAACTGGATGACGAGAAGGGACAATGTAGAACACGTCTCTGTCCTGGCACATTGTCGTGTGCGATACGTCCCTCCGGGTCTTCGGTCCTTGCGAAGCTCTATGTACTGCGAGCGCTGCTACTTGAAGCTGAGACGGACCGCGGAGCTAGCGGCGAATTCGGAGAGCGCTAAGCACGAAGTCAAGAAGCGAGACGTGTCCCTGCAACGCGGTGCTAAGAGCAGCTTCCTCGCGGCGGGGGCGAGCTCCGGCCACGAGACATTCTCGTCCTAGCAACGGATCTCTGTGAAGGGCGTAGGCGAAAAGCTTTCGATTTCCATTCGAACTGCGAGAAAGGCAGACTGTTACACGGAGCTCTGAGAACAAAGGTGCACGCCCTAGGCGGGCTTGGGCAGAAGCAGCGTTCTCGAGCGCTTGGCTGCCGGCACACTGCTGGGTATGTGGCGCCCCTGCGGCGGCTTCTGGCCGCCGGCAAGTGAAAGCGGAGCCAGGCGTGGGCGAGGGCGGTGAACGAAGCGGCTAAGTGCCGTGCTTGTGTGCACCACGTTAGAGGCTACTAGGAGAGGAAGGTGGTTGACTCTCGCTTGCCTTCCCAAGTGCCCTTAGCAGTCGGAAGGAGCAAGCTGAAGCACTGCTGCTTGTGCTGCTCCTTGGTTCCCTTGCAGCCCGCTCTGAAAGCATTGGCAGTCGCTTCTAGGCGCCGAGTTGCACACACACAGCACCACGCTAAGTGCCGCGGAGAAGGGAAATCCAGAGTGCAGCGAGGAGCTGGACGTGGCTTACGTGCAGTAAGGAGAAGGTGAACCTAAGCACAGCCTCTTCAATCTGGCCGCCTCTGCTCTGGTAGCAACTTTTGCAAGTCAGCAAAGGGAGACGCGAGTATGTAGAACGGAGGGCAGCGAGACGCCGTGTGTTATGCGCCCTTTCAGGGCTGCTGACAAGGGGCTACTTTAAGAACGCCTTCTTCGTCCTCGCGTCCTTCTCGCTTCGCTCTAGCTGCAAGGAGTACAGCACAGCGAAGGAGTGAGGACGGGCACTGCCCCAGCTTTTGCCCTGGCGTGCAACGGCTGTGTGCTGCTTTTCCAAGCAGCAAGAGCACTGAGAAGTGAAAGCGATTGTGAAGGAGCTCTTTGGCTGCTCGTGTGCTCTTCGCTGCACTGCGCCGCTCGCAAGCGGCTTCGTTCTTCGGCGTCTGCCGTCCGGAGAGAGCTGAACTGCAGCGGTCAGTTTCAGCTCTGCCCAACAGCGCGCTCTCAGTTCTGCGGACAAGCACGCCCTGTTGCCTTGGCTCCGAGTGCAAAGTCCCTAGCGAGCACTCACTCAGTGCAATGCACCCAGAAAGACGCTCTCGCTCGTCTTTCAAGGAGCGATTCCTAACAGCAGAAGCAGCAGAGGCACAAACTGGATGACGAGAAGGGACAATGTAGAACACGTCTCTGTCCTGGCACATTGTCGTGTGCGATACGTCCCTCCGGGTCTTCGGTCCTTGCGAAGCTCTATGTACTGCGAGCGCTGCTACTTGAAGCTGAGACGGACCGCGGAGCTAGCGGCGAATTCGGAGAGCGCTAAGCACGAAGTCAAGAAGCGAGACGTGTCCCTGCAACGCGGTGCTAAGAGCAGCTTCCTCGCGGCGGGGGCGAGCTCCGGCCACGAGACATTCTCGTCCTAGCAACGGATCTCTGTGAAGGGCGTAGGCGAAAAGCTTTCGATTTCCATTCGAACTGCGAGAGAGGCAGACTGTTACACGGAGCTCTGAGAACAAAGGTGCACGCCCTAGGCGGGCTTGGGCAGAAGCAGCGTTCTCGAGCGCTTGGCTGCCGGCACACTGCTGGGTATGTGGCGCCCCTGCGGCGGCTTCTGGCCGCCGGCAAGTGAAAGCGGAGCCAGGCGTGGGCGAGGGCGGTGAACGAAGCGGCTAAGTGCCGTGCTTGTGTGCACCACGTTAGAGGCTACTAGGAGAGGAAGGTGGTTGACTCTCGCTTGCCTTCCCAAGTGCCCTTAGCAGTCGGAAGGAGCAAGCTGAAGCACTGCTGCTTGTGCTGCTCCTTGGTTCCCTTGCAGCCCGCTCTGAAAGCATTGGCAGTCGCTTCTAGGCGCCGAGTTGCACACACACAGCACCACGCTAAGTGCCGCGGAGAAGGGAAATCCAGAGTGCAGCGAGGAGCTGGACGTGGCTTACGTGCAGTAAGGAGAAGGTGAACCTAAGCACAGCCTCTTCAATCTGGCCGCCTCTGCTCTGGTAGCAACTTTTGCAAGTCAGCAAAGGGAGACGCGAGTATGTAGAACGGAGGGCAGCGAGACGCCGTGTGTTATGCGCCCTTTCAGGGCTGCTGACAAGGGGCTACTTTAAGAACGCCTTCTTCGTCCTCGCGTCCTTCTCGCTTCGCTCTAGCTGCAAGGAGTACAGCACAGCGAAGGAGTGAGGACGGGCACTGCCCCAGCTTTTGCCCTGGCGTGCAACGGCTGTGTGCTGCTTTTCCAAGCAGCAAGAGCACTGAGAAGTGAAAGCGATTGTGAAGGAGCTCTTTGGCTGCTCGTGTGCTCTTCGCTGCACTGCGCCGCTCGCAAGCGGCTTCGTTCTTCGGCGTCTGCCGTCCGGAGAGAGCTGAACTGCAGCGGTCAGTTTCAGCTCTGCCCAACAGCGCGCTCTCAGTTCTGCGGACAAGCACGCCCTGTTGCCTTGGCTCCGAGTGCAAAGTCCCTAGCGAGCACTCACTCAGTGCAATGCACCCAGAAAGACGCTCTCGCTCGTCTTTCAAGGAGCGATTCCTAACAGCAGAAGCAGCAGAGGCACAAACTGGATGACGAGAAGGGACAATGTAGAACACGTCTCTGTCCTGGCACATTGTCGTGTGCGATACGTCCCTCCGGGTCTTCGGTCCTTGCGAAGCTCTATGTACTGCGAGCGCTGCTACTTGAAGCTGAGACGGACCGCGGAGCTAGCGGCGAATTCGGAGAGCGCTAAGCACGAAGTCAAGAAGCGAGACGTGTCCCTGCAACGCGGTGCTAAGAGCAGCTTCCTCGCGGCGGGGGCGAGCTCCGGCCACGAGACATTCTCGTCCTAGCAACGGATCTCTGTGAAGGGCGTAGGCGAAAAGCTTTCGATTTCCATTCGAACTGCGAGAGAGGCAGACTGTTACACGGAGCTCTGAGAACAAAGGTGCACGCCCTAGGCGGGCTTGGGCAGAAGCAGCGTTCTCGAGCGCTTGGCTGCCGGCACACTGCTGGGTATGTGGCGCCCCTGCGGCGGCTTCTGGCCGCCGGCAAGTGAAAGCGGAGCCAGGCGTGGGCGAGGGCGGTGAACGAAGCGGCTAAGTGCCGTGCTTGTGTGCACCACGTTAGAGGCTACTAGGAGAGGAAGGTGGTTGACTCTCGCTTGCCTTCCCAAGTGCCCTTAGCAGTCGGAAGGAGCAAGCTGAAGCACTGCTGCTTGTGCTGCTCCTTGGTTCCCTTGCAGCCCGCTC
Source organism: Sturnus vulgaris (assembly GCF_052056855.1). Classification (NCBI taxonomy): domain Eukaryota; kingdom Metazoa; phylum Chordata; class Aves; order Passeriformes; family Sturnidae; genus Sturnus; species Sturnus vulgaris. The sequence continues at coordinate 11,358,701 of NC_142263.1, forward strand.
TGAAAGCATTGGCAGTCGCTTCTAGGCGCCGAGTTGCACACACACAGCACCACGCTAAGTGCCGCGGAGAAGGGAAATCCAGAGTGCAGCGAGGAGCTGGACGTGGCTTACGTGCAGTAAGGAGAAGGTGAACCTAAGCACAGCCTCTTCAATCTGGCCGCCTCTGCTCTGGTAGCAACTTTTGCAAGTCAGCAAAGGGAGACGCGAGTATGTAGAACGGAGGGCAGCGAGACGCCGTGTGTTATGCGCCCTTTCAGGGCTGCTGACAAGGGGCTACTTTAAGAACGCCTTCTTCGTCCTCGCGTCCTTCTCGCTTCGCTCTAGCTGCAAGGAGTACAGCACAGCGAAGGAGTGAGGACGGGCACTGCCCCAGCTTTTGCCCTGGCGTGCAACGGCTGTGTGCTGCTTTTCCAAGCAGCAGGAGCACTGAGAAGTGAAAGCGATTGTGAAGGAGCTCTTTGGCTGCTCGTGTGCTCTTCGCTGCACTGCGCCGCTCGCAAGCGGCTTCGTTCTTCGGCGTCTGCCGTCCGGAGAGAGCTGAACTGCAGCGGTCAGTTTCAGCTCTGCCCAACAGCGCGCTCTCAGTTCTGCGGACAAGCACGCCCTGTTGCCTTGGCTCCGAGTGCAAAGTCCCTAGCGAGCACTCACTCAGTGCAATGCACCCAGAAAGACGCTCTCGCTCGTCTTTCAAGGAGCGATTCCTAACAGCAGAAGCAGCAGAGGCACAAACTGGATGACGAGAAGGGACAATGTAGAACACGTCTCTGTCCTGGCACATTGTCGTGTGCGATACGTCCCTCCGGGTCTTCGGTCCTTGCGAAGCTCTATGTACTGCGAGCGCAGCTACTTGAAGCTGAGACGGACCGCGGAGCTAGCGGCGAATTCGGAGAGCGCTAAGCACGAAGTCAAGAAGCGAGACGTGTCCCTGCAACGCGGTGCTAAGAGCAGCTTCCTCGCGGCGGGGGCGAGCTCCGGCCACGAGACATTCTCGTCCTAGCAACGGATCTCTGTGAAGGGCGTAGGCGAAAAGCTTTCGATTTCCATTCGAACTGCGAGAAAGGCAGACTGGTACACGGAGCTCTGAGAACAAAGGTGCACGCCCTAGGCGGGCTTGGGCAGAAGCAGCGTTCTCGAGCGCTTGGCTGCCGGCACACTGCTGGGTATGTGGCGCCCCTGCGGCGGCTTCTGGCCGCCGGCAAGTGAAAGCGGAGCCAGGCGTGGGCGAGGGCGGTGAACGAAGCGGCTAAGTGCCGTGCTTGTGTGCACCACGTTAGAGGCTACTAGGAGAGGAAGGTGGTTGACTCTCGCTTGCCTTCCCAAGTGCCCTTAGCAGTCGGAAGGAGCAAGCTGAAGCACTGCTGCTTGTGCTGCTCCTTGGTTCCCTTGCAGCCCGCTCTGAAAGCATTGGCAGTCGCTTCTAGGCGCCGAGTTGCACACACACAGCACCACGCTAAGTGCCGCGGAGAAGGGAAATCCAGAGTGCAGCGAGGAGCTGGACGTGGCTTACGTGCAGTAAGGAGAAGGTGAACCTAAGCACAGCCTCTTCAATCTGGCCGCCTCTGCTCTGGTAGCAACTTTTGCAAGTCAGCAAAGGGAGACGCGAGTATGTAGAACGGAGGGCAGCTAGACGCCGTGTGTTATGCGCCCTTTCAGGGCTGCTGACAAGGGGCTACTTTAAGAACGCCTTCTTCGTCCTCGCGTCCTTCTCGCTTCGCTCTAGCTGCAAGGAGTACAGCACAGCGAAGGAGTGAGGACGGGCACTGCCCCAGCTTTTGCCCTGGCGTGCAACGGCTGTGTGCTGCTTTTCCAAGCAGCAAGAGCACTGAGAAGTGAAAGCGATTGTGAAGGAGCTCTTTGGCTGCTCGTGTGCTCTTCGCTGCACTGCGCCGCTCGCAAGCGGCTTCGTTCTTCGGCGTCTGCCGTCCGGAGAGAGCTGAACTGCAGCGGTCAGTTTCAGCTCTGCCCAACAGCGCGCTCTCAGTTCTGCGGACAAGCACGCCCTGTTGCCTTGGCTCCGAGTGCAAAGTCCCTAGCGAGCACTCACTCAGTGCAATGCACCCAGAAAGACGCTCTCGCTCGTCTTTCAAGGAGCGATTCCTAACAGCAGAAGCAGCAGAGGCACAAACTGGATGACGAGAAGGGACAATGTAGAACACGTCTCTGTCCTGGCACATTGTCGTGTGCGATACGTCCCTCCGGGTCTTCGGTCCTTGCGAAGCTCTATGTACTGCGAGCGCTGCTACTTGAAGCTGAGACGGACCGCGGAGCTAGCGGCGAATTCGGAGAGCGCTAAGCACGAAGTCAAGAAGCGAGACGTGTCCCTGCAACGCGGTGCTAAGAGCAGCTTCCTCGCGGCGGGGGCGAGCTCCGGCCACGAGACATTCTCGTCCTAGCAACGGATCTCTGTGAAGGGCGTAGGCGAAAAGCTTTCGATTTCCATTCGAACTGCGAGAAAGGCAGACTGTTACACGGAGCTCTGAGAACAAAGGTGCACGCCCTAGGCGGGCTTGGGCAGAAGCAGCGTTCTCGAGCGCTTGGCTGCCGGCACACTGCTGGGTATGTGGCGCCCCTGCGGCGGCTTCTGGCCGCCGGCAAGTGAAAGCGGAGCCAGGCGTGGGCGAGGGCGGTGAACGAAGCGGCTAAGTGCCGTGCTTGTGTGCACCACGTTAGAGGCTACTAGGAGAGGAAGGTGGTTGACTCTCGCTTGCCTTCCCAAGTGCCCTTAGCAGTCGGAAGGAGCAAGCTGAAGCACTGCTGCTTGTGCTGCTCCTTGGTTCCCTTGCAGCCCGCTCTGAAAGCATTGGCAGTCGCTTCTAGGCGCCGAGTTGCACACACACAGCACCACGCTAAGTGCCGCGGAGAAGGGAAATCCAGAGTGCAGCGAGGAGCTGGACGTGGCTTACGTGCAGTAAGGAGAAGGTGAACCTAAGCACAGCCTCTTCAATCTGGCCGCCTCTGCTCTGGTAGCAACTTTTGCAAGTCAGCAAAGGGAGACGCGAGTATGTAGAACGGAGGGCAGCTAGACGCCGTGTGTTATGCGCCCTTTCAGGGCTGCTGACAAGGGGCTACTTTAAGAACGCCTTCTTCGTCCTCGCGTCCTTCTCGCTTCGCTCTAGCTGCAAGGAGTACAGCACAGCGAAGGAGTGAGGACGGGCACTGCCCCAGCTTTTGCCCTGGCGTGCAACGGCTGTGTGCTGCTTTTCCAAGCAGCAAGAGCACTGAGAAGTGAAAGCGATTGTGAAGGAGCTCTTTGGCTGCTCGTGTGCTCTTCGCTGCACTGCGCCGCTCGCAAGCGGCTTCGTTCTTCGGCGTCTGCCGTCCGGAGAGAGCTGAACTGCAGCGGTCAGTTTCAGCTCTGCCCAACAGCGCGCTCTCAGTTCTGCGGACAAGCACGCCCTGTTGCCTTGGCTCCGAGTGCAAAGTCCCTAGCGAGCACTCACTCAGTGCAATGCACCCAGAAAGACGCTCTCGCTCGTCTTTCAAGGAGCGATTCCTAACAGCACAAGCAGCAGAGGCACAAACTGGATGACGAGAAGGGACAATGTAGAACACGTCTCTGTCCTGGCACATTGTCGTGTGCGATACGTCCCTCCGGGTCTTCGGTCCTTGCGAAGCTCTATGTACTGCGAGCGCTGCTACTTGAAGCTGAGACGGACCGCGGAGCTAGCGGCGAATTCGGAGAGCGCTAAGCACGAAGTCAAGAAGCGAGACGTGTCCCTGCAACGCGGTGCTAAGAGCAGCTTCCTCGCGGCGGGGGCGAGCTCCGGCCACGAGACATTCTCGTCCTAGCAACGGATCTCTGTGAAGGGCGTAGGCGAAAAGCTTTCGATTTCCATTCGAACTGCGAGAAAGGCAGACTGTTACACGGAGCTCTGAGAACAAAGGTGCACGCCCTAGGCGGGCTTGGGCAGAAGCAGCGTTCTCGAGCGCTTGGCTGCCGGCACACTGCTGGGTATGTGGCGCCCCTGCGGCGGCTTCTGGCCGCCGGCAAGTGAAAGCGGAGCCAGGCGTGGGCGAGGGCGGTGAACGAAGCGGCTAAGTGCCGTGCTTGTGTGCACCACGTTAGAGGCTACTAGGAGAGGAAGGTGGTTGACTCTCGCTTGCCTTCCCAAGTGCCCTTAGCAGTCGGAAGGAGCAAGCTGAAGCACTGCTGCTTGTGCTGCTCCTTGGTTCCCTTGCAGCCCGCTCTGAAAGCATTGGCAGTCGCTTCTAGGCGCCGAGTTGCACACACACAGCACCACGCTAAGTGCCGCGGAGAAGGGAAATCCAGAGTGCAGCGAGGAGCTGGACGTGGCTTACGTGCAGTAAGGAGAAGGTGAACCTAAGCACAGCCTCTTCAATCTGGCCGCCTCTGCTCTGGTAGCAACTTTTGCAAGTCAGCAAAGGGAGACGCGAGTATGTAGAACGGAGGGCAGCGAGACGCCGTGTGTTATGCGCCCTTTCAGGGCTGCTGACAAGGGGCTACTTTAAGAACGCCTTCTTCGTCCTCGCGTCCTTCTCGCTTCGCTCTAGCTGCAAGGAGTACAGCACAGCGAAGGAGTGAGGACGGGCACTGCCCCAGCTTTTGCCCTGGCGTGCAACGGCTGTGTGCTGCTTTTCCAAGCAGCAAGAGCACTGAGAAGTGAAAGCGATTGTGAAGGAGCTCTTTGGCTGCTCGTGTGCTCTTCGCTGCACTGCGCCGCTCGCAAGCGGCTTCGTTCTTCGGCGTCTGCCGTCCGGAGAGAGCTGAACTGCAGCGGTCAGTTTCAGCTCTGCCCAACAGCGCGCTCTCAGTTCTGCGGACAAGCACGCCCTGTTGCCTTGGCTCCGAGTGCAAAGTCCCTAGCGAGCACTCACTCAGTGCAATGCACCCAGAAAGACGCTCTCGCTCGTCTTTCAAGGAGCGATTCCTAACAGCAGAAGCAGCAGAGGCACAAACTGGATGACGAGAAGGGACAATGTAGAACACGTCTCTGTCCTGGCACATTGTCGTGTGCGATACGTCCCTCCGGGTCTTCGGTCCTTGCGAAGCTCTATGTACTGCGAGCGCTGCTACTTGAAGCTGAGACGGACCGCGGAGCTAGCGGCGAATTCGGAGAGCGCTAAGCACGAAGTCAAGAAGCGAGACGTGTCCCTGCAACGCGGTGCTAAGAGCAGCTTCCTCGCGGCGGGGGCGAGCTCCGGCCACGAGACATTCTCGTCCTAGCAACGGATCTCTGTGAAGGGCGTAGGCGAAAAGCTTTCGATTTCCATTCGAACTGCGAGAGAGGCAGACTGTTACACGGAGCTCTGAGAACAAAGGTGCACGCCCTAGGCGGGCTTGGGCAGAAGCAGCGTTCTCGAGCGCTTGGCTGCCGGCACACTGCTGGGTATGTGGCGCCCCTGCGGCGGCTTCTGGCCGCCGGCAAGTGAAAGCGGAGCCAGGCGTGGGCGAGGGCGGTGAACGAAGCGGCTAAGTGCCGTGCTTGTGTGCACCACGTTAGAGGCTACTAGGAGAGGAAGGTGGTTGACTCTCGCTTGCCTTCCCAAGTGCCCTTAGCAGTCGGAAGGAGCAAGCTGAAGCACTGCTGCTTGTGCTGCTCCTTGGTTCCCTTGCAGCCCGCTCTGAAAGCATTGGCAGTCGCTTCTAGGCGCCGAGTTGCACACACACAGCACCACGCTAAGTGCCGCGGAGAAGGGAAATCCAGAGTGCAGCGAGGAGCTGGACGTGGCTTACGTGCAGTAAGGAGAAGGTGAACCTAAGCACAGCCTCTTCAATCTGGCCGCCTCTGCTCTGGTAGCAACTTTTGCAAGTCAGCAAAGGGAGACGCGAGTATGTAGAACGGAGGGCAGCGAGACGCCGTGTGTTATGCGCCCTTTCAGGGCTGCTGACAAGGGGCTACTTTAAGAACGCCTTCTTCGTCCTCGCGTCCTTCTCGCTTCGCTCTAGCTGCAAGGAGTACAGCACAGCGAAGGAGTGAGGACGGGCACTGCCCCAGCTTTTGCCCTGGCGTGCAACGGCTGTGTGCTGCTTTTCCAAGCAGCAAGAGCACTGAGAAGTGAAAGCGATTGTGAAGGAGCTCTTTGGCTGCTCGTGTGCTCTTCGCTGCACTGCGCCGCTCGCAAGCGGCTTCGTTCTTCGGCGTCTGCCGTCCGGAGAGAGCTGAACTGCAGCGGTCAGTTTCAGCTCTGCCCAACAGCGCGCTCTCAGTTCTGCGGACAAGCACGCCCTGTTGCCTTGGCTCCGAGTGCAAAGTCCCTAGCGAGCACTCACTCAGTGCAATGCACCCAGAAAGACGCTCTCGCTCGTCTTTCAAGGAGCGATTCCTAACAGCAGAAGCAGCAGAGGCACAAACTGGATGACGAGAAGGGACAATGTAGAACACGTCTCTGTCCTGGCACATTGTCGTGTGCGATACGTCCCTCCGGGTCTTCGGTCCTTGCGAAGCTCTATGTACTGCGAGCGCTGCTACTTGAAGCTGAGACGGACCGCGGAGCTAGCGGCGAATTCGGAGAGCGCTAAGCACGAAGTCAAGAAGCGAGACGTGTCCCTGCAACGCGGTGCTAAGAGCAGCTTCCTCGCGGCGGGGGCGAGCTCCGGCCACGAGACATTCTCGTCCTAGCAACGGATCTCTGTGAAGGGCGTAGGCGAAAAGCTTTCGATTTCCATTCGAACTGCGAGAGAGGCAGACTGTTACACGGAGCTCTGAGAACAAAGGTGCACGCCCTAGGCGGGCTTGGGCAGAAGCAGCGTTCTCGAGCGCTTGGCTGCCGGCACACTGCTGGGTATGTGGCGCCCCTGCGGCGGCTTCTGGCCGCCGGCAAGTGAAAGCGGAGCCAGGCGTGGGCGAGGGCGGTGAACGAAGCGGCTAAGTGCCGTGCTTGTGTGCACCACGTTAGAGGCTACTAGGAGAGGAAGGTGGTTGACTCTCGCTTGCCTTCCCAAGTGCCCTTAGCAGTCGGAAGGAGCAAGCTGAAGCACTGCTGCTTGTGCTGCTCCTTGGTTCCCTTGCAGCCCGCTCTGAAAGCATTGGCAGTCGCTTCTAGGCGCCGAGTTGCACACACACAGCACCACGCTAAGTGCCGCGGAGAAGGGAAATCCAGAGTGCAGCGAGGAGCTGGACGTGGCTTACGTGCAGTAAGGAGAAGGTGAACCTAAGCACAGCCTCTTCAATCTGGCCGCCTCTGCTCTGGTAGCAACTTTTGCAAGTCAGCAAAGGGAGACGCGAGTATGTAGAACGGAGGGCAGCGAGACGCCGTGTGTTATGCGCCCTTTCAGGGCTGCTGACAAGGGGCTACTTTAAGAACGCCTTCTTCGTCCTCGCGTCCTTCTCGCTTCGCTCTAGCTGCAAGGAGTACAGCACAGCGAAGGAGTGAGGACGGGCACTGCCCCAGCTTTTGCCCTGGCGTGCAACGGCTGTGTGCTGCTTTTCCAAGCAGCAAGAGCACTGAGAAGTGAAAGCGATTGTGAAGGAGCTCTTTGGCTGCTCGTGTGCTCTTCGCTGCACTGCGCCGCTCGCAAGCGGCTTCGTTCTTCGGCGTCTGCCGTCCGGAGAGAGCTGAACTGCAGCGGTCAGTTTCAGCTCTGCCCAACAGCGCGCTCTCAGTTCTGCGGACAAGCACGCCCTGTTGCCTTGGCTCCGAGTGCAAAGTCCCTAGCGAGCACTCACTCAGTGCAATGCACCCAGAAAGACGCTCTCGCTCGTCTTTCAAGGAGCGATTCCTAACAGCAGAAGCAGCAGAGGCACAAACTGGATGACGAGAAGGGACAATGTAGAACACGTCTCTGTCCTGGCACATTGTCGTGTGCGATACGTCCCTCCGGGTCTTCGGTCCTTGCGAAGCTCTATGTACTGCGAGCGCTGCTACTTGAAGCTGAGACGGACCGCGGAGCTAGCGGCGAATTCGGAGAGCGCTAAGCACGAAGTCAAGAAGCGAGACGTGTCCCTGCAACGCGGTGCTAAGAGCAGCTTCCTCGCGGCGGGGGCGAGCTCCGGCCACGAGACATTCTCGTCCTAGCAACGGATCTCTGTGAAGGGCGTAGGCGAAAAGCTTTCGATTTCCATTCGAACTGCGAGAAAGGCAGACTGGTACACGGAGCTCTGAGAACAAAGGTGCACGCCCTAGGCGGGCTTGGGCAGAAGCAGCGTTCTCGAGCGCTTGGCTGCCGGCACACTGCTGGGTATGTGGCGCCCCTGCGGCGGCTTCTGGCCGCCGGCAAGTGAAAGCGGAGCCAGGCGTGGGCGAGGGCGGTGAACGAAGCGGCTAAGTGCCGTGCTTGTGTGCACCACGTTAGAGGCTACTAGGAGAGGAAGGTGGTTGACTCTCGCTTGCCTTCCCAAGTGCCCTTAGCAGTCGGAAGGAGCAAGCTGAAGCACTGCTGCTTGTGCTGCTCCTTGGTTCCCTTGCAGCCCGCTCTGAAAGCATTGGCAGTCGCTTCTAGGCGCCGAGTTGCACACACACAGCACCACGCTAAGTGCCGCGGAGAAGGGAAATCCAGAGTGCAGCGAGGAGCTGGACGTGGCTTACGTGCAGTAAGGAGAAGGTGAACCTAAGCACAGCCTCTTCAATCTGGCCGCCTCTGCTCTGGTAGCAACTTTTGCAAGTCAGCAAAGGGAGACGCGAGTATGTAGAACGGAGGGCAGCTAGACGCCGTGTGTTATGCGCCCTTTCAGGGCTGCTGACAAGGGGCTACTTTAAGAACGCCTTCTTCGTCCTCGCGTCCTTCTCGCTTCGCTCTAGCTGCAAGGAGTACAGCACAGCGAAGGAGTGAGGACGGGCACTGCCCCAGCTTTTGCCCTGGCGTGCAACGGCTGTGTGCTGCTTTTCCAAGCAGCAGGAGCACTGAGAAGTGAAAGCGATTGTGAAGGAGCTCTTTGGCTGCTCGTGTGCTCTTCGCTGCACTGCGCCGCTCGCAAGCGGCTTCGTTCTTCGGCGTCTGCCGTCCGGAGAGAGCTGAACTGCAGCGGTCAGTTTCAGCTCTGCCCAACAGCGCGCTCTCAGTTCTGCGGACAAGCACGCCCTGTTGCCTTGGCTCCGAGTGCAAAGTCCCTAGCGAGCACTCACTCAGTGCAATGCACCCAGAAAGACGCTCTCGCTCGTCTTTCAAGGAGCGATTCCTAACAGCAGAAGCAGCAGAGGCACAAACTGGATGACGAGAAGGGACAATGTAGAACACGTCTCTGTCCTGGCACATTGTCGTGTGCGATACGTCCCTCCGGGTCTTCGGTCCTTGCGAAGCTCTATGTACTGCGAGCGCTGCTACTTGAAGCTGAGACGGACCGCGGAGCTAGCGGCGAATTCGGAGAGCGCTAAGCACGAAGTCAAGAAGCGAGACGTGTCCCTGCAACGCGGTGCTAAGAGCAGCTTCCTCGCGGCGGGGGCGAGCTCCGGCCACGAGACATTCTCGTCCTAGCAACGGATCTCTGTGAAGGGCGTAGGCGAAAAGCTTTCGATTTCCATTCGAACTGCGAGAAAGGCAGACTGTTACACGGAGCTCTGAGAACAAAGGTGCACGCCCTAGGCGGGCTTGGGCAGAAGCAGCGTTCTCGAGCGCTTGGCTGCCGGCACACTGCTGGGTATGTGGCGCCCCTGCGGCGGCTTCTGGCCGCCGGCAAGTGAAAGCGGAGCCAGGCGTGGGCGAGGGCGGTGAACGAAGCGGCTAAGTGCCGTGCTTGTGTGCACCACGTTAGAGGCTACTAGGAGAGGAAGGTGGTTGACTCTCGCTTGCCTTCCCAAGTGCCCTTAGCAGTCGGAAGGAGCAAGCTGAAGCACTGCTGCTTGTGCTGCTCCTTGGTTCCCTTGCAGCCCGCTCTGAAAGCATTGGCAGTCGCTTCTAGGCGCCGAGTTGCACACACACAGCACCACGCTAAGTGCCGCGGAGAAGGGAAATCCAGAGTGCAGCGAGGAGCTGGACGTGGCTTACGTGCAGTAAGGAGAAGGTGAACCTAAGCACAGCCTCTTCAATCTGGCCGCCTCTGCTCTGGTAGCAACTTTTGCAAGTCGGCAAAGGGAGACGCGAGTATGTAGAACGGAGGGCAGCTAGACGCCGTGTGTTATGCGCCCTTTCAGGGCTGCTGACAAGGGGCTACTTTAAGAACGCCTTCTTCGTCCTCGCGTCCTTCTCGCTTCGCTCTAGCTGCAAGGAGTACAGCACAGCGAAGGAGTGAGGACGGGCACTGCCCCAGCTTTTGCCCTGGCGTGCAACGGCTGTGTGCTGCTTTTCCAAGCAGCAAGAGCACTGAGAAGTGAAAGCGATTGTGAAGGAGCTCTTTGGCTGCTCGTGTGCTCTTCGCTGCACTGCGCCGCTCGCAAGCGGCTTCGTTCTTCGGCGTCTGCCGTCCGGAGAGAGCTGAACTGCAGCGGTCAGTTTCAGCTCTGCCCAACAGCGCGCTCTCAGTTCTGCGGACAAGCACGCCCTGTTGCCTTGGCTCCGAGTGCAAAGTCCCTAGCGAGCACTCACTCAGTGCAATGCACCCAGAAAGACGCTCTCGCTCGTCTTTCAAGGAGCGATTCCTAACAGCACAAGCAGCAGAGGCACAAACTGGATGACGAGAAGGGACAATGTAGAACACGTCTCTGTCCTGGCACATTGTCGTGTGCGATACGTCCCTCCGGGTCTTCGGTCCTTGCGAAGCTCTATGTACTGCGAGCGCTGCTACTTGAAGCTGAGACGGACCGCGGAGCTAGCGGCGAATTCGGAGAGCGCTAAGCACGAAGTCAAGAAGCGAGACGTGTCCCTGCAACGCGGTGCTAAGAGCAGCTTCCTCGCGGCGGGGGCGAGCTCCGGCCACGAGACATTCTCGTCCTAGCAACGGATCTCTGTGAAGGGCGTAGGCGAAAAGCTTTCGATTTCCATTCGAACTGCGAGAAAGGCAGACTGGTACACGGAGCTCTGAGAACAAAGGTGCACGCCCTAGGCGGGCTTGGGCAGAAGCAGCGTTCTCGAGCGCTTGGCTGCCGGCACACTGCTGGGTATGTGGCGCCCCTGCGGCGGCTTCTGGCCGCCGGCAAGTGAAAGCGGAGCCAGGCGTGGGCGAGGGCGGTGAACGAAGCGGCTAAGTGCCGTGCTTGTGTGCACCACGTTAGAGGCTACTAGGAGAGGAAGGTGGTTGACTCTCGCTTGCCTTCCCAAGTGCCCTTAGCAGTCGGAAGGAGCAAGCTGAAGCACTGCTGCTTGTGCTGCTCCTTGGTTCCCTTGCAGCCCGCTCTGAAAGCATTGGCAGTCGCTTCTAGGCGCCGAGTTGCACACACACAGCACCACGCTAAGTGCCGCGGAGAAGGGAAATCCAGAGTGCAGCGAGGAGCTGGACGTGGCTTACGTGCAGTAAGGAGAAGGTGAACCTAAGCACAGCCTCTTCAATCTGGCCGCCTCTGCTCTGGTAGCAACTTTTGCAAGTCAGCAAAGGGAGACGCGAGTATGTAGAACGGAGGGCAGCTAGACGCCGTGTGTTATGCGCCCTTTCAGGGCTGCTGACAAGGGGCTACTTTAAGAACGCCTTCTTCGTCCTCGCGTCCTTCTCGCTTCGCTCTAGCTGCAAGGAGTACAGCACAGCGAAGGAGTGAGGACGGGCACTGCCCCAGCTTTTGCCCTGGCGTGCAACGGCTGTGTGCTGCTTTTCCAAGCAGCAGGAGCACTGAGAAGTGAAAGCGATTGTGAAGGAGCTCTTTGGCTGCTCGTGTGCTCTTCGCTGCACTGCGCCGCTCGCAAGCGGCTTCGTTCTTCGGCGTCTGCCGTCCGGAGAGAGCTGAACTGCAGCGGTCAGTTTCAGCTCTGCCCAACAGCGCGCTCTCAGTTCTGCGGACAAGCACGCCCTGTTGCCTTGGCTCCGAGTGCAAAGTCCCTAGCGAGCACTCACTCAGTGCAATGCACCCAGAAAGACGCTCTCGCTCGTCTTTCAAGGAGCGATTCCTAACAGCACAAGCAGCAGAGGCACAAACTGGATGACGAGAAGGGACAATGTAGAACACGTCTCTGTCCTGGCACATTGTCGTGTGCGATACGTCCCTCCGGGTCTTCGGTCCTTGCGAAGCTCTATGTACTGCGAGCGCAGCTACTTGAAGCTGAGACGGACCGCGGAGCTAGCGGCGAATTCGGAGAGCGCTAAGCACGAAGTCAAGAAGCGAGACGTGTCCCTGCAACGCGGTGCTAAGAGCAGCTTCCTCGCGGCGGGGGCGAGCTCCGGCCACGAGACATTCTCGTCCTAGCAACGGATCTCTGTGAAGGGCGTAGGCGAAAAGCTTTCGATTTCCATTCGAACTGCGAGAAAGGCAGACTGGTACACGGAGCTCTGAGAACAAAGGTGCACGCCCTAGGCGGGCTTGGGCAGAAGCAGCGTTCTCGAGCGCTTGGCTGCCGGCACACTGCTGGGTATGTGGCGCCCCTGCGGCGGCTTCTGGCCGCCGGCAAGTGAAAGCGGAGCCAGGCGTGGGCGAGGGCGGTGAACGAAGCGGCTAAGTGCCGTGCTTGTGTGCACCACGTTAGAGGCTACTAGGAGAGGAAGGTGGTTGACTCTCGCTTGCCTTCCCAAGTGCCCTTAGCAGTCGGAAGGAGCAAGCTGAAGCACTGCTGCTTGTGCTGCTCCTTGGTTCCCTTGCAGCCTGCTCTGAAAGCATTGGCAGTCGCTTCTAGGCGCCGAGTTGCACACACACAGCACCACGCTAAGTGCCGCGGAGAAGGGAAATCCAGAGTGCAGCGAGGAGCTGGACGTGGCTTACGTGCAGTAAGGAGAAGGTGAACCTAAGCACAGCCTCTTCAATCTGGCCGCCTCTGCTCTGGTAGCAACTTTTGCAAGTCAGCAAAGGGAGACGCGAGTATGTAGAACGGAGGGCAGCGAGACGCCGTGTGTTATGCGCCCTTTCAGGGCTGCTGACAAGGGGCTACTTTAAGAACGCCTTCTTCGTCCTCGCGTCCTTCTCGCTTCGCTCTAGCTGCAAGGAGTACAGCACAGCGAAGGAGTGAGGACGGGCACTGCCCCAGCTTTTGCCCTGGCGTGCAACGGCTGTGTGCTGCTTTTCCAAGCAGCAAGAGCACTGAGAAGTGAAAGCGATTGTGAAGGAGCTCTTTGGCTGCTCGTGTGCTCTTCGCTGCACTGCGCCGCTCGCAAGCGGCTTCGTTCTTCGGCGTCTGCCGTCCGGAGAGAGCTGAACTGCAGCGGTCAGTTTCAGCTCTGCCCAACAGCGCGCTCTCAGTTCTGCGGACAAGCACGCCCTGTTGCCTTGGCTCCGAGTGCAAAGTCCCTAGCGAGCACTCACTCAGTGCAATGCACCCAGAAAGACGCTCTCGCTCGTCTTTCAAGGAGCGATTCCTAACAGCAGAAGCAGCAGAGGCACAAACTGGATGACGAGAAGGGACAATGTAGAACACGTCTCTGTCCTGGCACATTGTCGTGTGCGATACGTCCCTCCGGGTCTTCGGTCCTTGCGAAGCTCTATGTACTGCGAGCGCTGCTACTTGAAGCTGAGACGGACCGCGGAGCTAGCGGCGAATTCGGAGAGCGCTAAGCACGAAGTCAAGAAGCGAGACGTGTCCCTGCAACGCGGTGCTAAGAGCAGCTTCCCCGCGGCGGGGGCGAGCTCCGGCCACGAGACATTCTCGTCCTAGCAACGGATCTCTGTGAAGGGCGTAGGCGAAAAGCTTTCGATTTCCATTCGAACTGCGAGAAAGGCAGACTGTTACACGGAGCTCTGAGAACAAAGGTGCACGCCCTAGGCGGGCTTGGGCAGAAGCAGCGTTCTCGAGCGCTTGGCTGCCGGCACACTGCTGGGTATGTGGCGCCCCTGCGGCGGCTTCTGGCCGCCGGCAAGTGAAAGCGGAGCCAGGCGTGGGCGAGGGCGGTGAACGAAGCGGCTAAGTGCCGTGCTTGTGTGCACCACGTTAGAGGCTACTAGGAGAGGAAGGTGGTTGACTCTCGCTTGCCTTCCCAAGTGCCCTTAGCAGTCGGAAGGAGCAAGCTGAAGCACTGCTGCTTGTGCTGCTCCTTGGTTCCCTTGCAGCCCGCTCTGAAAGCATTGGCAGTCGCTTCTAGGCGCCGAGTTGCACACACACAGCACCACGCTAAGTGCCGCGGAGAAGGGAAATCCAGAGTGCAGCGAGGAGCTGGACGTGGCTTACGTGCAGTAAGGAGAAGGTGAACCTAAGCACAGCCTCTTCAATCTGGCCGCCTCTGCTCTGGTAGCAACTTTTGCAAGTCAGCAAAGGGAGACGCGAGTATGTAGAACGGAGGGCAGCTAGACGCCGTGTGTTATGCGCCCTTTCAGGGCTGCTGACAAGGGGCTACTTTAAGAACGCCTTCTTCGTCCTCGCGTCCTTCTCGCTTCGCTCTAGCTGCAAGGAGTACAGCACAGCGAAGGAGTGAGGACGGGCACTGCCCCAGCTTTTGCCCTGGCGTGCAACGGCTGTGTGCTGCTTTTCCAAGCAGCAGGAGAACTGAGAAGTGAAAGCGATTGTGAAGGAGCTCTTTGGCTGCTCGTGTGCTCTTCGCTGCACTGCGCCGCTCGCAAGCGGCTTCGTTCTTCGGCGTCTGCCGTCCGGAGAGAGCTGAACTGCAGCGGTCAGTTTCAGCTCTGCCCAACAGCGCGCTCTCAGTTCTGCGGACAAGCACGCCCTGTTGCCTTGGCTCCGAGTGCAAAGTCCCTAGCGAGCACTCACTCAGTGCAATGCACCCAGAAAGACGCTCTCGCTCGTCTTTCAAGGAGCGATTCCTAACAGCACAAGCAGCAGAGGCACAAACTGGATGACGAGAAGGGACAATGTAGAACACGTCTCTGTCCTGGCACATTGTCGTGTGCGATACGTCCCTCCGGGTCTTCGGTCCTTGCGAAGCTCTATGTACTGCGAGCGCTGCTACTTGAAGCTGAGACGGACCGCGGAGCTAGCGGCGAATTCGGAGAGCGCTAAGCACGAAGTCAAGAAGCGAGACGTGTCCCTGCAACGCGGTGCTAAGAGCAGCTTCCTCGCGGCGGGGGCGAGCTCCGGCCACGAGACATTCTCGTCCTAGCAACGGATCTCTGTGAAGGGCGTAGGCGAAAAGCTTTCGATTTCCATTCGAACTGCGAGAAAGGCAGACTGTTACACGGAGCTCTGAGAACAAAGGTGCACGCCCTAGGCGGGCTTGGGCAGAAGCAGCGTTCTCGAGCGCTTGGCTGCCGGCACACTGCTGGGTATGTGGCGCCCCTGCGGCGGCTTCTGGCCGCCGGCAAGTGAAAGCGGAGCCAGGCGTGGGCGAGGGCGGTGAACGAAGCGGCTAAGTGCCGTGCTTGTGTGCACCACGTTAGAGGCTACTAGGAGAGGAAGGTGGTTGACTCTCGCTTGCCTTCCCAAGTGCCCTTAGCAGTCGGAAGGAGCAAGCTGAAGCACTGCTGCTTGTGCTGCTCCTTGGTTCCCTTGCAGCCCGCTCTGAAAGCATTGGCAGTCGCTTCTAGGCGCCGAGTTGCACACACACAGCACCACGCTAAGTGCCGCGGAGAAGGGAAATCCAGAGTGCAGCGAGGAGCTGGACGTGGCTTACGTGCAGTAAGGAGAAGGTGAACCTAAGCACAGCCTCTTCAATCTGGCCGCCTCTGCTCTGGTAGCAACTTTTGCAAGTCAGCAAAGGGAGACGCGAGTATGTAGAACGGAGGGCAGCGAGACGCCGTGTGTTATGC